>NC_090385.1:16297302-17497302 GCF_036365525.1 Heterodontus francisci
AGGGGAGAGTTCTATGAGCTCAAGTCCCACTCCAGAGTCTCAAGCACAAAAATCTGTGCTGACTTTCCAGTGCTGTCCTGTTGGAGGTGCTGTCTCTCGGATTATGATGTTGAGACTAATGCTCCCTTGCGTGAACATAAAGGATCCCATGGCTCTATTCTACGAGCAGGAGGGTCAGCCCCAGTGTCCAGTCCAATATTTATCCCTCAGCCAACATCACTAAATATATATTATCTGGCTATTATCACATTTCTGTTTGTGGAACTTGCTGTGGGCAAATTGGCTGCTGCATTTCCTACATTAAAAAATACTCACATTCATGTAGTGCTTTTCATGACCCTAGGACGTCACAAAATACTTTACAGCCAATTAAGTGCTTTCGCAGTATAGTCACTATTCATGTCACGCAGTATTCATCGACCTGAAATGTTAACTCTCTCTCCACAGATGTTGCCTGACCTGCTGAGTATTTCCAGCATTTTCTGTTTTTATTTCAGACTTCCAGCATCTGCAGTATTTTACTTCTAGCCTCAGCTTAGACTTAACGCATGATTGGCAAATTTTAGCTAAATTTCCACTGCACCAGTTAAGTATGTAGGTAGGACAATCCTTTGAAGTAAACTGTACACAGCCTTTTATTTGGTTTTGAACTTAAAAGCATTTTAATACAAGTGATACACTGTTTCCTTTTGCAGGAAAAATTTTATTGACATAATAAAAAATTTTTATAACATCTTTACAACAACATTTTAATATTATCACTTAAAAGGTCCACCAGCACTTAAACTTATTCTCTCAGTGCACAATACAGAATTCACTGGGCAAAAGCATTTATTTGCATCTTTTATTCAGCTGTACAACTTTTTATTTATTATTTATTCTGAAATTAGTGAACCTGACTGTTCAGATTTTATGAAAACGTAAATCAGCAGCACTGAAGTTTCAAAAATGCAACAAATTTTTAACAGGGAATCAAGACTCTGACTTGTTCAATATTACAGGGTGCACTGGATTAAAACTCTGGCCTTTTACTTCTGGGACCTGGATTGAAACTTCACACACACTCAGATTATGTTACTTAGTTTCTAGAGTCACTAACAAAACAAGTATGCAGTTAAATGTTCATAGACTTCCCCCAATGTGAAATCTCCAGTGCTGGTCTGTATGTGCTAAATAGGAGCTCAGATTAAATACTTCATGGTACTTTGCCTTCAATGGGAGGCAGTAAAACATGAATTCATCCAAAACTCTAATGCCCATATCCTAACTTGCTCCAAGCCCCATTCACCCATCACCCTGTGTTCATTGACCTACATTGGCTTCCAGTCCAGCAACGCCTCAATTTAAAAATTCTCTTCCTTGTTTTCAAATCCCCCCCAATATCTCACCCCTCCCTATATCTGTAACCTCCTCCACCCCCTCAACCCTCTGCGCTCCAATTCTGCCCTCTTGAGCATCCCTATTTTAAATTGCTCCACCATTGGTAACCGCACCTTCAGGTGCCCAGACTCCTAGCTCTGGAATTCCCTTCTGAAATTTCTCTGCCTCTCTACCTCTCACTTTCCTCCTTTAAGATGCTCCTTAAACACTACCTCTTTGAGTAAGCTTTAGATCACCTGTCCTAATATTTCCTTATTAAACTCAGTGTCAAATTTTGTCTGATAATGCTCCTGTGAAGTGCCTTTAGACATTTTACTCTGCTCAAGATGCTATATAAATGCAAGTTGTTTTTGTTGTAGAACAACCTTGGACTGTGTTGCTGTTGAGTTGCTTTGTTTTTGCTTTACTGTCTTTGGTTGGATATTGTTTGAACAGGCAGGAGACAATTAATGAAGACAAGATTTTCAGAATACCTCAAGAGAGAATAGTTCTTCTCACTTGGATGATTTATTAACCAGTGATCCTTTAGTATTGGCTGAACCTGTACCACATCTATGTCTCGGAAATCACAACTAATGGATCTAGCTATAATACCATGTTATTTCATTTTCTTGTTGGATGCAGTTTAATTGCCAAATATTAAATGTAAATGTTTCCAAATTGATCAAAGAAAGACAGACTTGATTTCTATTATACCTTTCATGACTCCAAGATGTGAATTACAGTCGATTAAGTACTTTTGAAGGTACTTTTGTTGTAATGTAGGAAATCACAGAATCACAGAATTGTTACAGTGCAGGAGGACGACATTCAGCTCATCGTGTCTGCACTGGCTCTCCGATTTAGTGCCATTTGTTATGAAAGTGTCTCTGTTTTGTTAAATATATTTTCTGAGGATTCATTTTTGAAAGATTGAAGAAATGTTAAACTTTGGGGTTTTCAAAGAGGGTCATGTAAAGACCACTTGACTTTGAAAAACAGTCCCTGGAAATGTTTTTTTTTAAAAAGGGCACTAAGAGGTCTTGTGATGAAAACAAGCCTTTCTGGGAAACCAACTGACTTCCAGTAACAACAACAAGCCTTTCTGGAAAACAACCTGATTTCCAGCTCAATAAACAACAGAGAACTTTGGACACCTGGAAAAGTTGTTTACAAAGAAGTGACCAGTCAAGCTTGATGGAAATCAAAAGGCTGACCTCCTGTTGCCAGGTTTGTTTTTGATTTGTTTTGAATTAGGGTTAAACTGTATAAAAAGGGAGAGAACTCCCAAGGAGAGAAGACTACAACCCAGCTCAGCTTTCCAGTACCTCTCTAAAAGACCCTGAGAAGTCCCTTGTGTCAACTCATCTCGACTCCTGTGTTTGAAGAAAAATCAGCTAAATTAATTCTCAATGCGGCCTGAAAAGAACTGTTCTAAAATATCCCAGTGATCCGTCTACGTATACTCGGAGGCCAGACTGTATGCTAGTTTTGGAACACAACATATCTCATCCCTTGTTTCTTCAAGAATGAGCAAGTGTTCAGCCAAGTGTTTTTTTGTCTGTAATAGAGCTCTAAAAACAAAAAAATACTTTTATTTTTCTGGTTAATCTGTGTGTGTATGCGTGTGAGTGTAAGGGGCTAAGGTAAGAAGGGAACTTTAATATGTCAGTCTGTGTGTTTATGCTTCACTTCATTACTGGTTAAGACTTGTTTTATAATAAACTGATAATTTTGTTGTTCATTAAAGAAACATGGTTGGTATGTTTTATTCTGGGATAAAAATAGAAGATTTGATTGACCATTTCGGTAAGTGGGAAAAAAATTAAATATATTTTTTAGTTTAGAGATACAGCACTGAAACAGGCCCTTCGGCCCACCGAGCCTGTGCCGACCATCAACCACCCATTTCTACTAATCCTACATTCCTACCACATCCCCACCTGTCCCTATCTTTCCCTACCACCTACCTATACTAGGGGCAATTTATAATGGCCAATTAACCTATCAACCTGCAAGTCTTTGGCATGTGGGAGGAAACCGGAGCACCCGGAGGAAACCCACGCAGACACAGG
The DNA here is from genome assembly GCF_036365525.1 of Heterodontus francisci. Classification (NCBI taxonomy): domain Eukaryota; kingdom Metazoa; phylum Chordata; class Chondrichthyes; order Heterodontiformes; family Heterodontidae; genus Heterodontus; species Heterodontus francisci. The sequence continues at coordinate 16,300,737 of NC_090385.1, forward strand.
GAGAACTTGCAAACTCCACACAGGCAGTACCCAGAATTGAACCTGGGTCGCTGGAGCTGCGAGGCTGCGGTGCTAACCACTGCGCCATTGTGACCTGTGGAGAAGTGGAACTAGAATAAACAGTGCACTCCTCCCGCCTCGGTCGTAACATGTGCCCCCGCCTTCTCCCCGGAACCCTGCACATTCTTCCTTCTCATAAGAGTCTAATTCCCTTTTGAATGCTTCAATTGAACTTGCCTCCACCACATTCTCAGGCAGCGCATTCCAGACCTTAACTACTCGCTGCGTGAAAAAGTTTTTCCTCATGTTGTTTTTGCTTCTCTTACCCATTACTTTAAATTTGTACCCTATTGTTCTTGATCCATTCACAAGTGGGAACAGTTTCTCTCTATCTACTCTGTCCAGCCCTCTCATGATTTTGAATACCTCTATCAAGTCACTTCTCAGCCATCTCTTCTCCAAGGAAAACAGTCCTAACTTCTCCAATCTATCTTCATAACTGAAGCTCCTCATCCCTGGAACCATTCTCATGAATCTTTTCTGTACTCTCTCCAATTGCCTCACATCTTTCCTCAAGTGCTTTCCTAAAGAAATGTGATACCCAATTTGCTCACAGCAAGCTCCCACAATTAGCAACGAAATAATTGAACAGATGAGCTGCTTTAGATGTTAGTTGAGGGATAAACATTGGCCAGGACACTGGGAGGAACTTCCCCTGCTCTTCTTCAAATACAACATTCCGGAATCTACCTGGCAATGTGGAAAATAGCCCAGATATGTCCTGTGCACAAAAAGCAGGACAAGTCCAAACCGGCAATTACCACCCCATCAGTCTACTCTCGATTGTCAGTAAAGGGATGGAAGGGGTCGTCAACAGAGCTATCAAGTAGCACTTGCGCAGCAATAACTGCTCACTGAAGCTCAGTTGGGTTCCGCCAGGACCGCTCAGCTTCTGACTTCATTACAGCCTTGGTCCAAGCATAGACAAAAGAGCTGAACTCCAGAGGTGAGGTGAGAGTGACTGCCCTTGACATAAAGGCAGCATTTGACCGAGTATGGCATCAAGGAGCCCCAGGAAAATTGGAGTCAATAGGAATCATGGGAAAATACTCTCTGCTGGTTGGAGTCATACCTAGCACAAAGGAAGATGGTTGTGGTTGTTGGGAGGTCAATGATCTCAATCCCAGGACATCACTGCAGAATTTCCTCAGGGTAGTGTCCTAGGTCCAACTACCTTCAGTTGCTTCACCTTCCCGCCCTGTCAGAAGTGGGGATGATCGCTGATGATTGCACAATGTTCAGCACCACTCGTGATTCCTAAGATACTGAAGCAGCCCATGCCCATATGCAGCAAGACCTAGACAACGTGCCAGACAAATGTCAGGCAGTGATCATCTCAAACAAGAGAGAATCTAACCATCTCCCCTTGATGGTCAATGGCATCATCATCACTGAATCCCCCACGATCAACATCCTGGGGGTTCACCATTGGCCATAAACTGAATTGGACCAGCCACATAAATGCTGTGGCTATATGAGCAGGTCAGAGACTGGAATTCTGCAGGGAGTAACTAACCTACTGTCTCCCCAAAGCTTGTCCACCATCTACAAGGCACAAGTCAGGAGTGTGATGGAATACTCTCCACTTGCCTGGATGGGTGCAGCTCCAACAACACTCAAGAAGCTCGACACCATCCAGGACAAAGCAGCACCCCATCTACAAACATTCACTCCCTCCACCACCGATGCACAGTGGCAGCAGTGTGTACCATCTATTAGATGCACTGCAACAACTTACTAAGGCTCCTTTGACAGCATCTTCCAAACCCGTGACTTCTACCACCCAGAAGGAAAAGGGCAGCAAATGCATGGGAACACCACCACCTGCAAGTTCCCCTCCAAGCCACACACCATCCTGACTTGAAACTATATCGGTTCTTTCATTGTCGCTGGGTCAAAATCCTGAAACTCCCCTCCTAACAGCACTGTGGGTGTACCTACCCCACATGAACTGCAGGGGTTCAAGAAGGCAGCTCACCACCACCTTCTCAAGGGCAATTAGGGATGGGCAGTAAATGCCGCCCTTAGCCAGCAACGCCCAATTCCCCGAACAAATAAAAAACTAGTGCTGTGAGATCTTATGCATCCACCTGAGAGGGCAGGTGGGGCCTTGGTTTAGCATCTCATCCAAAAGGTGGCATCTCTGACAGTTGAAGCACTCCCTCAGTACTGCACTGGGAGATTCAGCCAGGATTATTAAGTCTCTGGAGCTGGACTGGAGCACACAACGTTCTGACTTAGGGACGAGATTGCCACCAACTGAACCACAGCTCAAATACATTCAATATCAAAGTTGCCATTGATTCCATGCATGGCAGGAACTGACAAGCCAGTGTCTGCAGGGCTGACCATTCAGCGTAATGGCAGTGAAACTGAAGCTGCTCTTGCATTGGCCTCAGAGGGTTGCCTGCATCATAGAATTCTCACTCTGCACTGTGTGGTGGGGCACTGATCCACCCAGTCCTGGTTTACTGTACTGGATGGAAACCTTAATATAAATCTGCTGTATTTTCAACTCTTGTCTGTTGAGAAGATCAATTCCTATACTGGGTCTTCCCATTGGCCATACTTGACAAATTGGATAGTTTGGACTGGAGTTCCCTTGATTTGGGAGACCTACTTACTTGGAACAGGCAATGTTCTAAAGAGCAGATAAAATCGGCTTAGGCAAACTAATCAAAAAACTGAGGCCCTGAAAGCATAAGCTGTAAAGTAATTGACAGATGAAAGAAAAAAATAATTCTCATCAATATAGTGCCCCATCACATCCTGAGGACAACCTAAAGCATTTTATAGCCAATGGGCTACTTTTGAAAAACAACCACTGTAGTTACACGGGCAAATACAGCAGCTAATTTGTGCACAGCAAGATCCCACATGTACTGACCAGATATTTTGTGGTTGAAGGAGGAAATTAGGAGAACTCCACACTCTTCTTCAAATAGTGCCATTGGGTCTTTAACATTCAAATGGGCAAGACCTCAGTAGATATCTTAGCCAAAAAGACGGCACAACAGACAATGCAGAACACTCCGACGATTGGCCCTGAAGTGTTCGCCTAGATTATATACTCAAGTCTGTAGTGGGGCTTGAACTCACAACCTCCTGACTCAATAAAAGTGCTACCAGCTGATCCAAGCTACCATTTCTAAGCTGAATTTAACAATACATATGCTGCGAGTTGAGACATTGATGCCTGAATCGCAGAATCAAAATTAAAACAAGACCAATATAAACCTTGTAAAACCACTGATGATCAATCAGACAAGGATTCACCAGTTTACAATGACAAAGTAATCATTGCTGTCCTGAATGAAAAATATTTATCTGAATCATAAATTTTCTTAACAATAAAGAACCTAGAGATATACGAACGATAGTAGATTCAATGCAACGTTTCAATTCTGTCCTATGGAGCACAAAGTGATTTAGATGTGACACGTCACACCTCTGTGCCAGGTCTTCGAGCTGGAGTCATTGAATTTTTGACATCTGGGGTTAAGCTGCAACTAGAAAAGGTTATTCAAGGCATCAGCCACTTGTCCTTTTCAGTCACTGGCAGTAGCCATTCCAAGTCATCTTTTAGGAGAATGTGTACGTTTTATGCCTATCCACATAATCAAGGAAGAGATTGCCCAAGGCTTCCATGGCTATTGGTCCTTGCAAATTAGAAAGCATGAGGTTGGGTCTTTGCCACCGAACATAACAATAATTTTTAACAGCATATTTCTAATTTCTTTTCCCATTTGCTTTAATCTCAGGCTGAGGTACAGTTTTAATGGTTCCAGGAATTCTCTAGTATGTTACTCCAAAGGCTATTTTTCTTGCATGATGCCGGCCAGCTATTCAACAACAGGTAGGGGAGCATCACAGAAGTGCTCATTATCACCTGACATCCAATGTAGAAAGGAGAACCATTAGGTCTTAAGTAGTCCTCCTTCCACCTAAATCAGAAAGTGATGCTCATTTATTCATTTAAATACAACCATCATTTCAAGCTTCAATAATTGAAATACAAAGACATGGAGCTAAAACTTCTTATGAGAGCTCATCACATTGGAGGGGTTTCCTTTTAGAATCAGAATCAGATTGGTGCTTTCTAACCAATTGGATGGGAAAAACTGGGATCAATTAGACTTGAGATTTAAAGACCAGTCAGATTGCAGCCTATTTGGTGAATGATCAATTTAGGACTGATGTTAGGAACCTCTTTGTAATGGAAATTAGTGAGGGAGAGATAACAGAGGCCCTGTAGAAAAAGAACAGTTGGATGCTGTGTTGGGGAAGGGGGGGGGGGGGAAGTGGGAGGGGAAGGGGTTGGGGAAAAGGGGACATTTAGTTTACCTATCTAGGAAAACTCTCAGCACTACATGAACTGCTATGCCTGTGCTGGGACGAGGGAGCAGTACCCCAGGACATGCGCGATGCCAACATCATCACCCTCTATAAAAACAAAGGTGACCGCGGTGACTGCAACAACTACCGTGGAATCTCCCTGCTCAGCATAGTGGGGAAAGTCTTTGCTCGAGTTGCTCTGAACAGGCTCCAGAAGCTGGCCGAGCGCGTCTACCCTGAGGCACAGTGTGGCTTTCGTGCAGAGAGATCGACCATTGACATGCTGTTCTCCCTTCGTCAGATACAGGAGAAATGCCGTGAACAACAGATGCCCCTCTACATTGCTTTCATTGATCTCACCAAAGCCTTTGACCTCGTCAGCAGACGTGGTCTCTTCAGACTACTAGAAAAGATCGGATGTCCACCAAAGCTACTAAGTATCATCACCTCATTCCATGACAATATGAAAGGCACAATTCAACATGGTGGCTCCTCATCAGAGCCCTTTCCTATCCTGAGTGGTGTGAAACAGGGCTGTGTTCTCGCACCCACACTTTTTGGGATTTTCTTCTCCCTGCTGCTTTCACATGCGTTCAAATCCTCTGAAGAATGAATTTTCCTCCACACAAGATCAGGGGGCAGGTTGTTCAACCTTGCCCATCTAAGAGCGAAGTCCAAAGTATGGAAAGTCCTCATCAGAGAACTCCTCTTTGCTGACGATGCTGCTTTAACATCTCACACTGAAGAGTGCCTGCAGAGTCTCATCGGCAGGTTTGCGTCTGCCTGCAATGAATTTGGCCTAACCATCAGCCTCAAGAAAACGAACATCATGGGACAGGACGTCAGAAATGCTCCATCCATCAATATTGGCGACCACGCTCTGGAAGTGGTTCAAGAGTTCACCTACCTAGGCTCAACTATCACCAGTAACCTGTCTCTAGATGCAGAAATCAACGAGCGCATGGGTAAGGCTTCCACTGCTATGTCCAGACTGGCCAAGAGAGTGTGGGAAAATGGCGCACTGACACGGAACACAAAAGTCCGAGTGTATCAGGCCTGTGTCCTCAGTACCTTGCTCTACGGCAGCGAGGTCTGGACAACGTATGCCAGCCAAGAGCGACGTCTCAATTCATTCCATCTTCGCTGCCTTCGGAGAATACTTGGCATCAGGTGGCAGGACCGTATCTCCAACACAGAAGTCCTCGAGGCGGCCAACATCCCCAGCTTATACACCCTACTGAGTCAGCGGCGCTTGAGATGGCTTGGCCATGTGAGTCGCATGGAAGATGGCAGGATCCCCAAAGACACATTGTACAGCGAGCTCGCCACTGGTATCAGACCCACCGGCCGTCCATGTCTCCGCTATAAAGACGTCTGCAAACGCGACATGAAATCGTGTGACATTGATCACAAGTCGTGGGAGTCAGTTGCCAGCATTCGCCAGAGCTGGCGGGCAGCCATAAAGACAGGGCTAAATTGTGGCGAGTCGAAGAGACTTAGTAGTTGGCAGGAAAAAAGACAGAGGCGCAAGGGGAGAGCCAACTGTGCAACAGCCCCGACAAACAAATTTCTCTGCAGCACCTGTGGAAGAGCCTGTCACTCCAGAATTGGCCTTTATAGCCACTCCAGGCGCTGCTTCACAAACCACTAAACACCTCCAGGCGCGTATCCATTGTCTCTCGAGATAAAGAGGCTCAAAAGAATCTAGGAAAAACAGAGGGACAAATGGCCTTCCTCTTTTGCATTTCTCTTGTGAAATTTCTATCTCCATTAGAGATTTTAAGAATTGAATGCAAGCATTTTCTGTTACCAAGGAGCTTTTACAAGGCATCGGCAGTGAATTCAGTTGGAATGCCATGACTAAAACAATGTCAATATTCAACCAGCCATCTCACTTCCCACCATATAACCACCGTCCTAGAGAACACATTTGGAAGACAGGGAATTGTGAAGTGAGGTCAAGCCTGAAAGTGTTACAGGTTGATTGGAGTGTAAGAGGACTACGTGAATGATGAAATTAAATTGTCTTCACTTGTGGGGCAATTGTTCAGAATTGTTACATTTTGGAAATATTGAAAGGGGAGCAGAACAAGAATATTTAGTATGGGTATGATTTAGTAGCGATTACTGAGACATGGTTGCAGGGAAACCAGGTTTGGGAATTGAATATCCAAGGGTACTCAGTATTTCGGAAGGATAGGCAGGAAGGAAAAGGAGGTGGTGTAGCTTTGTTAGTAAAGGAAATCAGTGCTGTATTGAGAAGTGATATAGGCACTGGAGATCAAGATGTAGAATCAGTCTGGGTAGAAATAAGAAATAGCAAGGGAAAGAAGACCCTGGTGGGAGTAATCTATAGGTCCCCAAACAGTAGTTCTGCAGTGGGGCACAGTATAAACCAGGAAATACTGGGGGCTTGTAAGAAAGGTACAGCAATAATCATGGGTGATTTTAATATGCATATAGATTGGATTAAGCATATTGGCAAGGGGAGCCTCGAGGGAGAGTTCATTGAATGTATTAGAGATTGTTTTTTGGAGCAATATGTAGTGGAACCAACCAGGGAGCAGGCTATTCGAGATTTGGTATGGTGTAATGAGTTGGGATTAATTAATGATCTCATAGTTATGGATCCTCTAGGGAAGAGTGATCATAGCATGCTAGAATTTCAAATTCAGTTTGAAGGCGAGAAACTCGAGTCCCACACTAGCGTTCTGGAGTTAAACAAAGGAAATTACATAGGCATGAGGACAGATTTGGCCCTAGTGGACTGGGCAGGAAGACTAAAAGGTAGGACAGTTGATGAGCAGTGGCAGATGTTTAAGGAGATATTCAAATCCTCCCAACTAAAATATATTCCAAAGAGGAAGAAAGATTGTAAGAGGGGGGAGAAAACATCCATGGCTAAGCAAGGAAGTTAAGGGTAACATAAAGACAAAAACTAAGGCATACCATATTGCAAAGGCCAATGGCAGGCTGGAAGATTGGGAAACTTTTAAAGATCAACAAAGGATTACTGAAAAAGTAATAAAAAGAGCAAAGGTAAATTATGAAAGAAAACTGCGCAAAATATAAAAACAGATAGCAAAAGCTTCTATAAGTATATAAAAGGGAAGAGAGTAACTAAAGTGAATGTTGGTCCCTTGGAGGATGAGACTGGGGAGTTAATAGTGGGGAACACAGAAATGGTGGAGACACTAAATCAGTATTTTGCCTCAGTTTTCACGGTGGAGGACACTAGTACCATCCCAATAGTAACAAGTAATGCAAAGGTTATAGAAAGGGAGGAACTTACAACAATCATCATCACAAGGGAAAAAGTACAGAGAAAACTATTGGGATTGAAGGCAGACAAGTCCCCAGGGCCTGATGGCCTACATCCTAGGGTCTTAAAGGAAGTGGCAGGGGAGATAATGGATCCATTGGCTATAATATTCCAAAATTCCCTGGATGCGGGAAAGGTTCCAGTCGATTGGAAGAATGCTAATATAATGCCCTTATTCATAAAAGGAGGGAGGCAGAAAGTAGGAAACTATAGACCAGTTAGTTTAACATCTGTCATTGGGAAATTGTTAGAATCCATTATTAAGGAAGTAATAACAGGACATTTAAAAAGTCAAAACGCAATCCATCAGAGTCAGCATGGTTTTATGAAAGGGAAATCATGTTTGATTAATTTGTTAGAGTTCTTCGAAGCTGTAACAAGCAAAGTGGATAATGGGGATCCTGTAGATGTAGTTTATCTGGACTTCCAGAAGGCATTTGATAAGGTGACGCACAAGAGGTTAATACACAAGATAAGATCATATGGGGTTAGGGGCAATTTATTAGCTTGGATAGAAGATTGGCTAACCAACAGAAAACAGAGAGTCGGGATAAATGGGTCTTTTTCTGGTTAGCAAGATGTAATTAGTGGGGTGCCACAGGGTTCAGTCCTCGGGTCCCAACTATTTACAATCTATATTAATGACTTGGATGCAGGGATAGAAGGTAATATAGCCAAATTTGCAGATGAGACTAAAATAGGTGGGATAGCAAGTTGCAATAAAGAAATAAGAAATTTACAAATGGATATGGATAGGTTAGGTGAATGGGCCAAAATTTGACAGATGGAGTTTAACGTGGATAAGTGTGAGGTTATCCATTTTGGTTGGAAGAATAGAATGGCAAATTATTATCTAAATGGAGAGAAACTTCAGAATGCTTCGGTGCAGAGGGATCTGGGTGTCCTCGTGCATGAATCACAGAAAACTAGTATACAGGTGCAGCAGGTAATAAGGAAGGCAAATGGAATTTTGGCATTTATTGCTAAAGGAATAGAGTATACAAGTAGGGAAGTGGTGCTGCAACTGAACAAGGCATTAGTGAGACCGCACCTAGAGTATTGCGTACAGTTTTGAACCCCTTACTTGAGGAAGGATGTAGTTGCATTGGAGGCAGTTCAGAGGAGGTTCACTAGATTGATTCCAGGGATGAGGGGCTTGTCTTATGAAGAGAGATTGAGCAGTTTAGACCTTTGCTCTCTAGAGTTTAGAAGAATAAGAGGAGATCTCATTGAGGTATATAAGATGATTAAAGGGATTGACAAAGTAGACGTAGACAGGATGTTTCCTCTGGTGGGGCAATCTAGAACGAGAGGTATAAGGATATAGTGAAAACTTCAGGAAATATTAAAATAAGTTGCATTTTTCCTAATTTCATTTCTGAAAAGAATTCCTGTTTATAGACTGCTAAATTCAGAACTTATCATCTAGGATCCCTCTCCTTATTTGAGTGACAGTACAGTCTTAGGAATTGCATCACTTAAATTAATCCCTGTTCTGTTCTGAAGTGAGCAGAAAAAATAATTACATAAATGGTCAATAAACAGGATCTGAATGTGTATGACTCAGAACTGAAAATAGGAGAAAACATTTACAAAGATTCAATAGATCGTGGAAAAATGTAGTGTCTAACAAGAGTTTTGGTGTTATTGTGTAGAGTCATAAGCGGGCATTTTACCAGCAGACTGTGGGTCTCACCACTGGGACCAAATGTGGGATCTGAGCCCATGTGGGCAAACGGCAGGACTGCAGCGGAGGTCAATTAAGAGGCCGTTGCTGGGACTTCCATCCAATTAAAGATGGCGGCCTGCCTCTCCGAGCTGCTGGCCCAATCAGAGACCCAGCATCTCTGCAGCCGTGGCAACACTGCCGCTAGTGGTGGCCGCTTCTGAGGCTGCAGGGAGAAGGAGAAAGGCCGCCATATTGAGACGCCCTCAAAGGATTGGTAAGAATGTTTTTTATTGTGCTAGGACACTCCAGCGGTGGCCTCAGAGCCATGGGGGTGGCCAGTGCCTCTGGGGTTGGGGGGCTGCTCTGTGGGACATGGAGCCTCCATGAAGGAAGACCCCAACCCCAGGAAGCCACTGTGAGGCCACCTTGATATACCTGGCGGTCTCCCCATGGGGCAGGGGGCATTCTGATGTTGGTAAAATCCCCACAGTTGGTAAAATGGCCATTAATAGGCAGATTAATTGGCCACCCACCTCTGATCGGCGGGCAGCTGAGCTGCTGCATTCTCACCTTTGGAAATATCCTGTGGCAGTGGGAAGCTGTTGGGCTTCCCTCCCAATGTCTTTCGCTGCCTTTCTACCTTCCGTCCTGACTCCCAATATATCTCCAATGAGCTGGTAAAATCCCAGTCATAGCATCATAGGTCAGAATTTTATACACCCTCCTCTCTATCCCAGGAGCTGGCTGGGAGGCAGGGTGGGGGCATAAAATTGAGTGAGGTGGCAGGAGGTGCCATGTACATCGCAGACCCGCATCCGCTGGTATTTTACCAATGGCGGGGGAGGTGGTGGATGGCACGACCACCTTAAGGCCAATTGTGACCCTTAAGGGCCTCTTCCAGCTGCCGCTTGAATTTTTCGCGGGTGATGGGCACTTTGCCACCTGCGGAGGTCCAGTCAAACCTGACACATTCAGCAGCATGGGCAGCCCCTGCTGGAAGACCCCCCTGTCCTCACGATTGATTATCCTCCCCCTCGCTGGGGCCTGGCAGACTAGCTTCAGTGTGCCTCGACCCCACTTACCTTATTCCCCTGCCTCCATGGCTGTTTGGGTCTCGAGCCTGCTGCAGTGCCAACAGTGGCCCCGCTCCCAGTGGCACTGCTGGGACTGAAGAGCTGCTGGCCCTCTGATTGACTGGCAGCTCTTGGAGGCAGGATACCCTGTCTCATAGGGACAGAAAGCCATGACCTCGGCAATTAAGTGCCTCAGCCATGCAAGATAGCATCGTGGCTTCCAGGGCAGGTGGAGGTGGACTTGGCCCTGACTTTCCATCCAGGGGGCGGGGTCACCGCCTCCTCACTAAATCCTAGCCATAGAGTCATTCGGCACAGAAGGAGGCCATTTGGTCCCTCAAGTCCACACTAGCTCTCTATTGAGCAATACAGTCAGTCCCATTCCCCCACTCTATTCCTGTATCCTTGCAAGTTTAATTCCGTCAAATCCCCATCTAATTTCCTTTTGAGATCATTGTTCATCTCTGCTTCCACCACCCTCGACGGCAGTGATTTCCAGGTAAAGATGCATCTCAATGGCTCTGTTCTCAGTTGTGAAATCCTCTGTCTAAAAGTCACATGGACACATGAGGGAAGCAGGAAATCGGATTTTGCATGCAGCGTCCAAGTAACGGCCAGCAGGCCTGGGAGTTAGCCAATAGCGGGTAGCAAGCAGGAGGAAGTCCTGCCAGCTGAATCAAAGGTGCCATATTTAAAGGGAGGCCAAATAAGCGAGTCTTTGATGTAATGGCTGCAGTTAGAGGAAGGGTGGTGTTCAGGTTAAGTGATGCCTCCCTGGAGGTGCTCCTCCAGGCAGCATGGGCATGGAGGGAGATCCTCTTCCCAGTTGATGGGATGAGGAAGCCAGCAAGCCAAGCCAAGAATGCATGGCTGGAGGTCGCAGAGGTCAGCAGCCACGGGGTAGTCACAATGCCAAAAGTGATTTAATGACCCGATAGAGTCTGGCAGGGTGAGTGAAATTTGTAATACCAAGTTCGCAGCCATGGGCATCACAAAAGGTACCTATAAATTGTGAGAGAGGTTATCGACCCAGGCATCAAGTATGACCAGGCACCAGCATTCACAGTGAAAAGAATATCTGCCTCACAGCAGAGACTCCTGGCCAGTTAGAGCTGCCCGCAACATTGCCAATGCTGAATGGAGGCTTGCAGAAGGCATCCCAGTGGCACAGAGCTGGACATTAAAACTGGCACAGACAGAGCAGTGACAATGTATATGTATGTGTTTGTAGGAGAAGAGAGCTCACAACGCCAGGGAACGGTGTAGGACTGGAGGTGGATTACCATTGCTGGCAACACCGACACCAACGAAGGAGGAAGCAATGGATCTGGGAGGGATGGCAGCAGGTCAACCTATCACTGAGGGTGAGGCGGGTGTGGATCTCCCAGAGAGTGAGTAAGGTCATGGTACAAGCTATGAAACATCCTGACAAGTACTGACTATTGCCCATTACTGAACACAGGGAGCTCCAGCAGGAGAATCAGAAGGAGTTACTGGAAAACATAGCACCTTCACATCTCTCTTATCTCTCTTGCAGGTCAAGTCGGAGATGCAGCACCATTGATGGCAGCTGAAGTGCTTGAGACCTCAGAGAAGGAACCACCATCTGAGGAGGCAGTGAGACTCATTGTTAATTGTAACATTCAGGTCTCAAAGCCTTTCATCCCCTAACTCGGAATGCATGAATTGCACCTCAGAGAGACCCTTCCAGTATTCTACCTCCTATGCATGCCCTCACTTTGCTGAACCTCCAGCTTTCACTCTGTGCTTTCCTGCTTCTTACCCTCCCTGTGTTGCAATGCTGCTATTCTTAATGAATTCTTAATGAATCAACACTGAACTGCTGCTGAGCTCTCACCTCCTTATAGCTGATGGGGCTCTGAAGCTCCTTGTTAATGATCAGTTGCCTGTCCGCCGCCGTTATGCGGACTCCCAACCCCACCATCTGATCACCACCTGGAAACTTCAACAAACAGCAGGAACATGTTCTGAAACATTCCCCCACCATTTTACCAGCCCACCTGCCTTCCAACCATCATTCCGGAGCTGGTAAAATTCCACATGAAGTATCCTGCAGTTTGTGTGCTGATGTTACACCAGCAACTCTTGGCATTTCTTTGCGGACTAAGATTTTGGAAGGTCACTGTCATCAATTGCAGGCCTGCTGATGGTTCGTCAGGCCTATCCTTGACCGGCACATTCTCCCATAGCGGGTACAAGGTGTCATCACTGCTGGGGGCATTTGGATCTATCCTTCTCCTCCTTTTCTCTTTCATGCTGGTTCTTCGCTCAGTCTCAAAGGTGTCTGAAGCTCTCCTGATGTAGCATCTCGAGACATCACAATCTATGCCCTGCGTTTCCCACTGGAGATGATCGATGTGGCACACAGAGAGGGACTTCTTCAGGAAGTACTTGAATGTTTGCATGGGGCCCCTCTGTTCCTTTTACCCGTGATCAGCTCTCCATACAACACGATCTTGGGCAGGCAACTGTCGTCCATCCAGACAATGTGATCCACCCAACACAGTTGGCTTTTCAGGAGGATGGCCTCAATGCTGGTGATGTTGGCTGTTTCTAGAACTTCAATGTTTGTGATGTGGTCCTGCCAGCAGATCTTGGGGACGCTGCAGAGGCAGCGCTGATGGAAGTGTTCTAGAAGGCGTCCATGACAGCGGTATAGGACCCATGACTCAGTGCCATACAGAAGGGTGGTGAGGACTACGGCTTTGTAAACTTTGAGTTTGGTCTGTGCTCTGAAGCTGTGGTTGCTCCACACACATTTGTAGAGTCTCCTGAATGTACTGTTTGCTTTTGAGAGCCTATTGTCCACTTCCTTGTCTATGGTGGCATCAAACGAGTTGACGCTCCCCAAATAAGTAAATTACTTATCGGCATTCAGCTTGGTTTCCTCGATGACAATGCTTGGTGGTCTATATTCTTCTTGGGGTGCAGGCTGATGCAGGACTTCAGTTTTCTTTAAACTGATTTTTAGTTCGAAAATTTGTGCTGCCTTGGAAAAATGTATTGTTACAGATCTGACTGACGATGGGCCAGGAGAGCCCAGTCATTGGCGAAAAGAAGTTCATGGATGAGTTTTTCTTGTGTCTTTGTGTGAGCCTGAAGACGCCTGAGGTTGAAAAGACCTCACTCAGTCCGGAAGCGAACGTAAGCTCCCTCCTTAAGGCCTTCCCTTGCCTGCTGCAGCATCATGCTGAAAAAGATGGTGAATAAGGTCGGGGCCAGCACACATCCCTGCTTCACACCATTGCAGATTCAGAAGGGACTCGAGAGGTCACTGTTTTTCTTGACTTGTCCGTACTGTTTTCATGAAACTGCTTCACCATGGCCAGGAACCTGGGTAGGCATCCAAGTTTTTCAAGGATTTTCCAAAGTCCATCTCTACTCTCAGTGTCGAATGCCTTGGTGAGGTCTACGAAAGTGACGTAAAGACCTTTGTTTGGCTCACAACACTTTTCTTGTAATTGCCCGAGTGTAAATACCATGTCTGTGGTGCCTCTGTTTGCTCTGAAACCACACTGGCTCTCTGGGGAGGTTTTCTTCCACAATGGTAGGCACAAGCCTGTTCAGAAGTATTCGAGCCAGGATCTTCCCAGCAATAGAAAGGAGGGTGAAACCCCACGGTAGTTGGAACAGTCTGATTTTTCTCCTTTGTTTTTGTACAAGGTGATGATAATGGCATCATGAAGATCCCGTGGAATCCTGCCCTGTTCCCAGCAGGCCATGAAAAACCCCATGGAGCTTGGTATACAGGACAGGGCCACCATGCTTCAAGGCTTCGGGTGGAATTTGATCAGCTCTGGGGGCTTTGTTGTTCTTCATCTGGTTGATGGTGGTCACAGTTTCCTCCAGAGTTAGGCTCTCACCCAGTTCTTCTTTGAAAGGCTGTTGCTGGATGCAATTGAGGGCAGTATTATGCACTGTGCACTTGACGCTGAAGAGCTTTTCAAAGTGCTCCGACCAGCGATCCAGGACTGTCGGTGTGTAGGGACTTGCCATCGGTGCTCCTCAGGGGGTTTTGGGTTTGATGTGCTGGTCCGTAGACAGATGTTAGTGCTTCATAGAAACTTCTTATGTCACCAGGACCAGCTGAATTTTTACTGCAAGTGCAATCCACCAATCATTTTGGATGTTCCTCAGTTTACATTGAAGGGTGCTGCATGCTTGACGGTAGGCTGTCTTTTTCTCTTGGCTGGCCGGCCGAGCCAGGTGAGTCTGTGAGCTGATCTTTTTATTTTTAGCAGATCTTGAATTTCCTTGTCATTTTCATCAAACCAATCCCTCTTCTTCTTTGTGCTGTGTCCAATGACCTCGTTGGAAGTATCCAGTACTACAGCTTTGATGTGTTCCCAGAGTTCTTCTGGAGTGGAATCAGCAGTGAGATCAGGATGTTCCAGTCTAGTCTGTGAGGTTGCTTGATATCTGTCTGTGCAAGATGAGGTTTGCAGGTTGCTGATTCGAAATTTCTTTGATGGGTTGTGTCAAGCAGGCCCCCACCTCCCAAGAATGAGGCACATTGGTTTTGTCATATGAACATAGATTTTTAACTGTTGCTGGAGCGAGGAAATGACTTGTTGAACATATCAGCCATGGCTGGAAAAAGCATTTGCATTCTAACAGACGGTGCTTGTGTAGAAAAGCAGCCATTCCCTGACACATTTCAACCACAATGGATGTTGATCACCAGAAAGTAAGGGGGTGGGGAAGCGCATTCCAGGGCCTGCTGGGGTGATGCAATCCACAGGGGCTAGGACTGGTTGGACCAGCTGGTCACATGACTGACTGGCTGTTCCAGGTTTTTTTGAACTAGCCACAGAGAGTTTGAATGGAAAAGACTGTTTGCTCCTGGACTGAGAAGATCTCTCCTGTCTGCTTGCTCCCATCTCTCTCTCACAAGCCTCTGAATCCACTGAAGACACATGAACCCCAAGAGAGAAAAGTCTCCTACAGCGAACAAGCTTTATGAAGAATACTGGGCCCCAACAAAAAGCAAGATCTACCTACAATCAAAGACTCTACAATGAGCTCGAAGAACCAGAACAACAACTCTTCAGATATTGCCTCAAACTTTTCCACTTTATTTTTTCTTCTTTTCTGTCTCTATTTGCATGAGTGTATCATGTTTGCATGCTAGCGTGGGAGCATCGTATATCCGTAGGTGTCAATCAAATTAGAGTTTAAGTTCAAGTTTAATAAATTTCAACTTTTCTTCTTTAAACCTAAAAAAACCTGTTTGTGCTGGTTTTTTTGCCTTATAATTGGAAAGCAGTGAACAAGGATTCACCAAGAGGGAAGCTAAAAACACGGTTTGTTGAAAATTAAACCCTGTTACGGTAAGACCAGGTGACGGCTGAGAGGGATCCCTAAACACCTTTCTCACTTGGTCATAACAGGTTGTCTCTAGGCCAATCCTTGGGCTTAAGCTTGAAGTGGAAGTTCAGATTTGAACCAACGAGCCAGTGGGGCATGACTCTAGCATGCAGGACGTCCTTTAGGTCACACTGGCGCACCAAGATGTAATCTATCAGGTGCCAATGTTTAGAGCGGGGATGCATCAATGTGGTCTTGAAGAGATCTTTTTGTTGAAAGAAGGTGTGGGTTACGGACAGCTGCTTTTCTGCACAGAGTTCCAAGAGTAAACGTCCATTTTCATTACAGTTTCCAATTCCATGGTTTCCGAGCTCATCCTTCCATGCCAGGCTGTCACGGCCCTCTCTGGCGTTGAAATCATCAAGGATGACAATTTTGTCCTTGGGAGGGGCATTTTGGATGAGTTCACGGAGATCTGTGTAGAACTTATCTTTGTCAGCTGGGTTAGCCTTCAGGGTTGGAGCATAAACACTGATGAGGGTTAGATGCTGCTGGTCTTGGAGGGCCAGGCACAGGGAGATGATGCATTCAGAGTGGCCGATTGGCAGGCTTGAAAGTTTAGTGGTGATAGTCTTCTTCAGCATGAAGCTGACACCGAAGAGGCGTTGTTCACCTTGAGGTCTACCTGACCAATAGAGGGTGTAGCCAGCAATGTGTTCTGTTACAAAAACATGAAATGCTGGAATCACTCAGCAGGTCTGGCAGCATCTGTGGAAAGAGAAGCAGAGTTAACGTTTCGGGTCAGTGACCCTTCTTCGGAACCCAGCATCCGCAGTATTTTGCTTTTATTATAATGTGTTCTGTTAGGCTGCCTTGCTCTGTGAAGCAGACCTCACTCAGGGCCGCTATATCAATGTCTAGCTCATGGGCCACCAGGGCTGAGCGTCGTTGGCGTAGCTGTTGTCACCAGAGTCGAGCATTATTCTCACATCCCAGCAGGCAAGTTTCAGAATTTTTCTTCTTTTCCCACCTTTTGAAGCGAGGTTAGGAGTCTGCGTTTCCTTCTCTGTCGTAGTTTGACCACATTAGGAGATGCCTGTTGACCGTAACAAGCCAACAGGGTGGTAGTGAGATGAGCATTTGTTTTGGCCACGTTTTCTAGGCCCGTGTCCAATTTCGGAGCAAGCAGTGCTGTCTTTCAAAAAGGCTGCTCGGTCGCTCAGGGTGCTACCACGTGATGATGTCATTTCTAGGTCATCATTAAAACAAACAACATCCTGAGCCACCTGCATGCAGGATTGGAACTGTGGCTGCCAGTGCCATCTTGCACCTGCCATTTTCACCCCTTTCCCTCGGTACAGGACTTACTTGTTGAGTTATTTATTTATTTAGAGATACAGCACTGAAACAGGCCCTTCGGCCCACCAAGTCTGTGCCAACCATCAACCACCCATTTATACTAATCCTACACGAATCCCACATTCCTACCTGTCCCTACATTCCCCTACCACCTACCTACACTAGGGGCAATTTATAATGGCCAATTTACCTATCAACCTGCAAGTCTTTGGTTGTTGGAGGAAACCGGATCACCCAGAGAAAACCCACACAGTCACAAGGAGAACGTGCAAACTCCACACAGGCAGTACCCAGAATTGAACCCAGGTCACTGGAGTTCTGAGGCTGCGGTGCTAACCACTGCGCCGCAGTTGGGGTGGATGGATTTCCTTCCTGCCTGCACTGTGGTGCTTTAACGTGGAGTACAGCTTGTGCTGACTGACCCCACCCTTTAAGCCTGGAGCTCATCAGTCATGGCCCAGTGAACTGAGACGGTGGCAGCGATGTCTCCAAGCCGTAGGTTTGGAGTCAGAGTTTCCCTCTCCTAGGTGGGTTGCCGACTAAGGCTTGAAGGGATCGTCCTTCCCTTGCTATTTTATCAATAGCTGGTATACCAACAATCATAACCCACACAATATGGGGTGGCATGCCTTTGGTCCAGAACATGATGGTCACTTTAGCCACTTGGAACACTTCTGCCCTGGCCATTACCTTTATCAAGAAAGAAATCCGCCCAGGCGGTGTCACGTTCATCATTTCTCCCCTCACTACGTTTTGCCTGTCAGCTGAGATGGTGTACCGGGATGTGACGCTTGGAGCCAGCAGCGAGAACTGTGTGTAGATGAGGACCAGTGATTCCAGTCCATCCTACAAATTGGATGCTGCTGACTGAAAATACAAGGGTACTATCCCTATCTGAACTATGTAATATTAAAACTCCTGTTTAGGGTGTGTATTTCCTCTCGACGAACCTTACTTCCTATTGTTACAATTTCCTGCCAATATTTACCATTACAAATTGCTATGTCAACATTTCCCATGCAATTTCATTATATCTGTGTGATTGATTCTTAACTGCCCTCTGAAGTGGCCTAGCAAGCCACTGAGTTACATCAAAAAACGTCCACCAGCGGTTCAAGAAGGTTCACTGGTGATCACAGGGCAACTCGGGATGGGTAATAAATGCTGGCCTAGCCAGCAATGCCTGCTTCCCAAGAATTGATAGAGGGGACAAAAAGCTATTACAATAGAGTTGTGGGTGTATGTTCATCAACTGTTGATGTGCAACACCATGAGAAATTGACTGGTAATATTCTTGCGCACAACATGCGCTTCCTTTAAGTTTCATTCACTTCCTGTCACACTTTCCCTCTTGCATTATGTGGATAACATTGCTATAAAGCAGCACATCTTCCAGTACAATGTGAGCAGCACCACAGAAGATCTACTCGTGTTGTATTTAAGAAAGAGCTTGCCAGTAAGCTCAATGAATTCCACTCAGAATTAATGGGTTTAAGCTAGTTATGCAGTTCACATTTACATTAATGACAGTAGTTAAATACACTTAACCTTGCCACCCACCAGTCTGAGTCACACTAATTATATTATAGTACATCTTGGTAAAAAAATAGTAAATGTGTCACACAGAAATAGTAACACATTGTTTGGTTGAAGTCAATTTCATTGAGAGGCTTCAGTTTATGTGAATAGTTCCTTGATTTAATTGCATAGTTCCAGAATGTCACACACTAGGATGAAGTTACTACCCACACCTACAATAGACTATAGAATGTATGTGTCTAGGCTATACCCACAAGTAGCTATGGACCTGCCTGTAATGGCTGGTGTGAAAAAATATAAATTCAGCTCCAAATCATTGATTCTTGTGATTCTACCTTGATGATCATTATGAACATGGATCCTGCCCATCGTAGCCGTACTCGGGTGAGATGGTGGTGTAGTGGTAATGTCACTGGACTAGTAATCAAGAGGTCCAGGCTAATGCCGTGGACACATGGGTTCAAATCCCACCACAGTAGCTGGTGGAATTTAAATTCGATTAATTAATAAATATCTAGAGTTAAAAGCAATTGTCATAAAAACCCCATCTGGTTCACTAATGTTCTTTAGGGAAGGAAATCTGCCATCCTTACCTGGTCTGGCTTACATGTGACCCCAGCAATGTGGTTGACTTTTAACTGCCTATTCAAATGGATTAGCAAGCCACTCAGTTCAAGGACAATTAGGGATGTGCAACAAATGTTGGTCTGCCAGTGATGCTGACATCCATGAAAGAGTTAAAAAAAAACTTTATTCTGTTTTTGAAGTATCACTCCAAGTTACAGTCAAACGTCACTATATTGAACAAACAAAAAAGATTGTAATAACAATGTACGCTATAGTTGGAAGAAATGACAATTTTGAATCAGACATCATTTTATTCTGTTAAATAAAAACTACACAGCATAGATTGCTTCATATTATTTGCGATTTTTCCCAATGCCCACTATTTCTAACTTGTTAGCCTGTTAAAAAGATATTCAGTCCCTCGTAATGACTGTGTGAAGCTTTGAACAGTTGTGATTACCTTTCTGAACTCATCCAGTGCAAGGTTAACTGATTCTGTGTCTTTCAAATCCTCATCACCAAAAGTTTCCTCATCCTCTCCCCGACCTCAATGTCAATGATTCAGTAATTTCCTCATTATTCATAGTTGCTTGTCTAGAGGCTCAATTTTCTCCAAATTCAATTCCCTGTTGTTTTGTTTCTGAAATTCCCAGTGTATTGCATTCCTGTCTAACAACCTCACTTTCTTTTGACCACCATTTTCTTTAAACCATCCAGCATGTTTATAGCAATTCACAAAATGTCTTTGTGATACCTGCTTCCGGTCTTTGCGTGTGAAGTGCATGGCTTTCATAATTCCCAGCTGGATTTTTTTTTACTGCTGTTCATGCACTCTGTCATCTCTTAGTAGGAACTTTTTCTACCTGGTTTTCCTCTATGGTCTAGGTTATCAATGACTAAAAGTTTATTTTCTGAGGCAAAGGCAATCTCTTACTCGCCACCTTCATGCTTGGTGCCTGGTTGCAGTTGTCTGGAACTGTATAAAACACTGGTTAGGACACATCTAGAGTATTGCATACAGTTCTGGTCACAACATTACTGGAAGGACATAATTGCTCTGAAGAGAGTACAGAGGAGATCTATAAGAATGTTGCCAGGGCTTGGAAATTGCAGCTATGAGGAAAGATTGGATCGGCTAGGGTTGTTTTCCTTAGCACAGAGGAGGCTGAGGGGTGACTTAATTGAGGTGTACAAAATTATGATCCTAGATAGAGTATACAGGAAGGACCTGTTTACCCGGGTGGAGAGGTCAGTTTCCAGAGGCACAGATTTAAGGTGATGGGTAGAAGGATTAAAGGGGACTTGAGGAAAAACGTCTTCACCCAGAGGGTGGTGGGTGTCCGGAATTCACTGCCAGGAATGGTGTTGGATGCAGAAAGTCTCAACTCATCTAAAAGGTACCTGGACATGCACCTGAAGTGCTTGAACCTGCAAGGCTACGGACCAGGTGCTGGAAGGTTCCCACCTTTCCCACCGTTCCCACCCATTAAATTGGGCAGCTAGTTTTTTCAGCCGACGCAGACACGATGGAATGAATGGCCTCTTCTACGCTGTAACTTTTCTCAGGTTCTACGGTCTCCTCAGACCTGTTGTCTAGCTACAGTTTGAGTGCAATGGTTATGATGCAATGGATGCTTACATCATGCAGGAATCACACTGCAGTCTAGGTAGATCTTACTCATGTGTTCGTTGCAGTAGGGCTGATTTCCATTGGAAAAAAAATCTTATTTTGCCATTGGGTTCGTTAAAGCTGAGCGTTCATTACAAGTAGGATGGTGAAGGTATACTGAACTTTGAAGACTACCTGCTATTTGGATGATGAACTTAAAGACGCTTTAGACAGCTTTGCAGAATCAATTGAATACATTTATTACTAACTACAATGTCCTGATGGGTTGAATGAATTGTTCTCTGGTTCAGAGTGTTTCAATAAAGAGGCAACTGAGCCAATGGCAAACCTCCTCTGAGCAAATTAAATGAGTTGAAGCTGAACACGTTGTTATTTCCTGATTGCAAGTAAAAGAGTTGTTGAAGGCCAATTCCGATTATGAAAGTAACAGCTTGATACTTCTGCTGGTGATGGAAGAAAGACTGACAGTGGCTCGTGTGCAGGCTTCTTATGTAGTGTGAGTGGAGGATGGTGAGATTAAAGATCTTAAGATACCTGGAAGGACAGTGTATCCCAGTGTTTTCCCTCGATGTATGATGAGCCTAACTTGAGACAGATAAATGAAAAAGAAAGCAATGTTTCTTACATATGGTTGGGGTGATGAAGTGTGCAAGATCTGTGTTATATACATTCTAAAGATGATATGTATCTTCATTACTATACTGAACACACTGGCATAGTACCAGACCCATGTGAGTAATGCAACAAGAAAGCAATGCGTTATACTCACTGCTCATGCTTCTATGATAAGGAAAGGACCCGAGAGTATGATTTCCATCACCTTCTGTTTTAATATGCTATTTATAAAGTGCCAGAAGAAGTAAATATCATTCCAGATGAGTTAACTTACCCTAAGGCTTTTAAGAAATCACAGTAGGTGATATATCAATGTAGTAGACACAAACATAGCTGCCTTAGCACGGTTACTAAATATTAGATTGCATACCGATGACCACAGATTCAAAGCAGATAGTATCTATAAACATTACTCTTATTACTTGACCTGTTGTATAATTACTGCATCTTTATTATCACAGAACCCGTTAACTAAGTAGTATATTGGTACACCATACCTCAATTAACAACCAACCAGGCGGATCTCTTTATAAAATACTAAGGAAACAAGTACAAAATCAACAGTCTTCACCTCAAGACGAAGATCAACTTGGCATTGCAGTCGTGACTATTTAATTTCTGTAAAATTGTGAGATGAACAAGCTAACACAGATGTATCCATGTAATCCTCTGAACTCTCCAGCAGGGTAGAACAATCAACAGTGATGTCTTACTGAGAGCCAACACAACCAGAGTAGATATTCTGATCTTGAAAGCTCAGCTACAATGTCCTTCACAAGCAACTAACAAAGTGAAGCATAGACAGCATTATAGCTTTAAATACATATCCTGAAAGGCAGCATGGAGAGCTGCTCCATCCCAATTAAGACCTTGAAGGCCTCTCTCTAGAATGTTATGCAACTTGCTGGAAAATTTGATATCTCTCTCTGCTCTCCACACCAATGGCACATCTTCATGAGACATTTGCCCTCATCACGGTTGTACCCCCTTGTGCATCTTCAAATACAGATATGTATCTGCCTGCCTATCTCTTCTATATTCTACATGATTTAATAGAAAGATGGCTAAAAGGGCACAAGTTCATTGCTAAGACAAGCCGAGAGAGTACAGAATGTGGTTGTGTATGAACATCACGTATCAAATTCCTCTCAGAGCCCATGAGTGTTCCCTCCACGCTCAATGCTTCCAATTGCTGTAGTTATCAATTTTAAAAACAGTAACCATCTTGCCCAAAGTACCTCACTGTTCATCTGATTATTATTCATCTAATTACAATATTTGATGGCAGTGTACAGATACTTACCTCCACATTGAAAGCATTGCGTTCAGACCTCCTCCCATTCTCTATAACTGCAAAACAATGGCTGACTACTGTTGCACAATTTTTGTTAATTGCTATTGAACAATATTTTCCAAATCCTCCACTATAATATGAAGAGATCACCAAAGGGGACAAAAAGGCAATTCTGTGAAAAATAATTTTTTTTCCTGTACCACTCGAATCTGATGGTGAATGCTGGCAAGGCAGAGTTGTTATGGAAACAGAATGCTCTCTAGTTCAGAGTGCATGTTTTGAGCATCTCTCTACAGAGTCTGGGAAATGGGGCACCCATTTAATCATGAGTGCTGTGAGTTCTGATGTATATTATGTTATTTAACGTTATGACCGAGGTTGGAGGAGTGCGTCATGCAGACCCCCACCTGCCAAGAATGAGACACATATTTCGCCACATGAACATTGATTTTAAAATGTTACTGGAGTAAAGAAAGAACTTGTCTTTAAAAAAGAACACCAGACCTTTTGACTGGAAAGACATTTGCATAATAACAGACAATACTTGGAAAGGACAAAGGAGCCACTCCCTGCTCCACTTTAATCCACAATTGACTTTTGATTACCAGACATTGAAGGTGGAGAGGCTAGCATTCCAGGTTAAATGCTAAGATGGCCGAATACACAAACAGACGTGGTCAGACCAGATTAGTGACATGACTAACTGGCTGTTGGAGTTTTTCTGAATTTGAACTTGCCACAGAGAATTTGAACTCCGAAAGCTCTTTGCTCCTGGACTGAGAACATCTCTCTCCTGTCAACTCCCATCTCTTTTTCATGGAACTGAAGACCCATTGAAGAAACCTGAACCCCAAGAGAGAAAAGTCTCCTACAGTGAACAAGCTTTAAGAAGAAGACTGGGCCCCAACGAAAAGAATTACCTACAAAAGGACCAGAGTGAGCGCGAAGCACAGTAACAAGAAACTCTTCTGATATTGCCTCAAACCTCTCTATTTGTTCTTCCGCTCTTTTCTATCTCTATTTGCATATGCGTGTCACGTATGCATGCTAGCATGGGGCATGGCGTGTATTCATAGGCGTTAACCAAATTAGAGTTTAAGTTTTAATAAATTTCACTTTCTTCTTTAAACCTAAGAAGGCCTGTTTGTGCTCATTTCTTTGCCTTATAATTGGAAAGCAGTGAACAAGGATTCACCAAGGGGCAGCTCAAAACACAGTGTATTTAAAATTAAACCCTGCTAAAACAAGACCAGGTGAAGACAGTAAAAGACCCCTAGACACCACCTCACCTGGTCGTAACAGAAATTTGGGTGCTAGCATCTGGGATTCTACCCACAAATGGGAGAAATCTTAAGCGGGAAGCCAAATTGTTCCCAATCAAAAAAAAACAAGATTAATGCAGGTTTTCTTGTGGTTCTGTGTGATTGAATACTAACATGTCTGCAACTGAAGCGAGTAGCTCTCCAAGCCAGGGCGAAGTAACTTGGGATAAGTTAAAAGCACTGTCTATGGAGTTGAGGAAAATGGCTGAGCAGTGTGGGATCACTGTGGCAAGGCTGAGAAGTCCAAACTCCTAAGGCTAGTGGCCAACCATTTTTCCCTTGAATCTGAAGAAGCAGAAGCAGTGTTAGAAGCAGAATCTGACAGGATATTGTTAGCAAAGTTACAATTATAACAGAGGAAAGAGGAAAAGAGAGAGAGAGGCAGGAGAGGGAGAAAGAGAGAGCCTTCCAAAAGGAACGTGAAGAGAATGAAAGGCAGGAGAGAGAGAGAAAGAATATTCCAGAAAGAATGCAAAGAAAGACAGTTGAAGCGGCTTGAGTTAACTAGGGGGCGACAGAGTAACCCAGTGAGAGCATGGCCAAAATGGAGGAGCAGATTCAGGGCTGGGTACAAAATTGCTGAAACTCGCTCAATTAATTCCAAAAGTCAATGAGGAAGATGTAGAAGAGTTTTTGTGACTTTTGAGATACTGGCAAGGCAGCTAAAATGGCCAGCTGAGACTTGGTCTCTCTTATTGCAAAGCAAACTAACCAGAAAAACTCATGTGGTTTATTCCTTGTTGCCAGATGTGAGTTCATCAAATTATGAACTGACCAAAATTGCTATCCTTGGGACATATGAATTAGTACCCGAAGCCTACTGCCAAAAGTTTAGAATTCTCAAAAAGCAAGTTAATCAAACTTATCTGGAGTTTGAAAGAAGTAACCTGGCTTTTGACCAGTGGCTGAGGGCTCTTCAAATACAGCTCAGCTATGAGACTCTTAGAGAAGTAATTCTGTTAGAGGAATTTAAAAACTCTCTCCCACTCTCAATAAAAACTCATGTAGAGGAGCAGCGGATTCAGGGAGCCCAGCAAGCGGCCGTTCAAGCCGATGAGTTTGCTTTAATTTATAAGTCAGTTTCCCAGGGGAAAACCTTTCCTAATCACCCCCACAAATGCGAAAAGGACTAAGGTGATCTCCGCCCAGGCAGCCCTGGGAGAGAAAGGAAAGCAGCAGACACTGGGGCCCTTCTCCAGCCAAAAAGGAAGGTGCTGTGAGCAAGAGTGAGACCCGGAGACCTGTGTGCTTCCATTGGAATAAAGCAGTGCATTTAAAAGCTAACTGCCGGAAACTAAAGGGGAAACTGGTAGGGATAATCAAGGCACACCCGCTCAGTGAAGACGGGGACCTGATGCAAGGTACAGCAGAACAAGCTGTGGCTTTAACTGCAGTAAGAGTGCAATCCAGGAAGCTTACTATGGCCAGTGCAGGAAAGGTTAATCGATTCCTTAAGGTTATCAGGGTTTGTGTCTGAAGGAAAAGTAACCCCATACCCCTCGAGTGGGGCAAGCAAGCCCATAGTGATTCTCAGGGACACAGGGGCCACTAGATCCCTTTTACTGGGAAAAGGCATGACCTTTCCCCCAGAGAGTGCAGTGAACACTAAAATGGTGGTGAATGGTATTGGAGGGCAGTGTATGCCTGTACCTGTACACTGGATGCATATGGAGTGCGACCTAGTTTTGGGACCGGTGACCGTAGGGATTGCCCCTAGTTTGCCTGTGGACAGGGTTGACCTGCTCCTAGTAATAATCTGGCGGGGGTGAAGATGGTATCCCCCCCTAGTAGTGAAAGGAAGACCACAGGAGGTCAGAGAGATGGGGCAGTGGTAGGAGACAGTCCCCTGCAGTGTCCCTGAATGTGTGGTAGGTCAGGCCATGATCAAACCAGCTCCCCCAGAGGAGACTGCATTGGCAGTGCAGGCAGATGACCATGAGGTCTGTCTGTCCGAGACTTTCTTTGGAAAGTTAGGAGACCCAGGGAATGAATTAAATGGATTTTCCCTAGGTGAGGCTCAGCGAGCCAACCTAATATTGCGAGAGTTAGCACAGGCTGCCCGGTCTGAAAATGAAGCAGAAGGAGTCCCTGATTGCTACTATTTAAAGAATGAGGTACTGATGAGGAATGGAGTTCTCTTCACAGACCTAAGAGCAAGGAGTGGGCAGCAGTTCACCAGTTAGTGGTGCCACAGAGGTACCGGGAGAAATATTAAGAATGGCCCACGAGACTACAGTTGCTGTACATGCCAGTATACGAAAGACCACAGCCCGCATAAGACAGCAGTCTGACTGACCAAAACTCTACAAAGATTTGGTGGAGTACTGCAGGAGTTGCCACATGTGCCAGGTTGAGGGGAAACCCCACCCTACAGTGAAACCTGCAACCCTCAGTCCTGTACTGTGGTTAGGAGGACCCTCTAGCTGAGGGCTGGTGAACTGTAAGGGACTCCCGCCGAGAACAAAAGGGGACAGGCAGGCACACGGCTGGCAAGAGTTTAGAAAGAGAATGGGTAGAAGTGAGCAAGAGGGCAAGTTAAAGGAAGTCAGGGAAGAATTCCGGATGAAAAGCCCTGCTGTCCGGTCAGCCAACCCTGAGAAATGTGAAAAGTTAGACCCCACATCCTCATATGTAAATGCAGACTCTAGAAGCACCCCACCAGAGTTGCTAACAACATTTACAGAAACCTGTAGAGACAAAGAGAGACCTCTAGGGGGCACATAAACTGTGAGGGTGTTGCCTCACCTCGTCAAAGTACCACAGGAGAGTGCAGTCAAGTCTGCACAAATACCTGCAGGTAGGAGTGTCCCAGAGAACAAAGGGGAGATTAACAAAGAATCCTCCCCCACAGTCAGAGGAAAAGGGAACCACCCATCTCCTGAAGTCAAAAGTCTTTGCATGACTCAGAGAGTTCAGGTTAGACCTGCTCACTACTAACTCTCTTGGGAAAAAAAAACATTACCTCAACAGGAACAAAACCCTAGGCAGTCATGGCAATGGGCAAACTGAAGAAAAGCTTCCCCAAAGAACCACATGGCTACTGGGATGCCAAAAAAGGGGAAATTAAAGCAGCACTGGCACCTAGAAAAGACAGTTCTAATAGGCTTTAAGATTGATGAATGAATGGAAATGAATGAGAGAAATGCATGGTTTTTCTTTCTGTATCTTATATTTCTCTCAGACCTTCTAATGAAATGTGCCGTTTTTTTTCAAATCGCATTTCATTCCCCTGGGTGTGGAGGTGTCATGCAGGCCCCCACCTGCCAAGAATGAGACACATATTTCGCCACATGAACATTGATTTTAAAATGTTACTGGAGTAAAGAAAAAACTTGTCTTTAAAAATAACACCAGACTCTTTGACTGGAAAGACATTTGCATAGTAACAGACAGTACTTGGAAAGGACAAAGGAACCACTCCCTGCTCCACTTTAATCCACAATTGACTTTTGATTACCAGACATTGAAGGTGGAGAGGCTAGCATTCCAGGTTAAATACTAAGATGGCCGAATACACAAACAGACGTGGTCAGACCAGTTTAGTGACATGACTAACTGGCTGTTGGAGTTTTTATGAATTTGAACTTGTCACAGAGAATTTGAACTCCGAAAGCTCTTTGCTCCTGGACTGAGAACATCTCTCTCCTGTCTACTCCCATCTCTTTTTCACGGAACTGAAGACCCATTGAAGAAACCTGAACCCCAAGAGAGAAAAGTCTCCTACAGTGAACAAGCTTTAAGAAGAATTCTGGGCCCCAATGAAAAGCCAGAATTAGCTACAAAAGGACTATAGTGAGCTTGAAGCATAGTAACAAGAAACTCTTCTGATATTGCCTCAAACCTCTACTTTATTTTTTCTTCTGCTCTTTTCTGTCTCTATTAGTATGTGCCTATTGTGTATGCCTGCTAGCGTGGGGCATGGTGTGTATCCGTAGGCATTAACCAAATTAGAGGTTAAGTTTAAGTTTTAATAAATTTCACTTTTCTTCTTTAAACCTAAGAAAGCCTGTTTGTGCTCATTTCTTTGCCTTATAATTGGAAAGCAGTGAACAAGGATTCACAAAGGGGGAGCTCAAAACACAGTGTGTTTAAAATTAAACCCTGTTACAATAAGACCAGGTGAAGACAGTAAAAGACCCCTAGACACCTTTCTCACCTGGTCGTAACAAGTGCACTGTTTACTCTAGTTCCATTTCTCCACAGGTCACAACATATATTTAAATTTTTCCCCCACTTACCAATACAGTCAATCATAGGCTCTACTTTTATCCCAACATACAACACACCAACCAGGTTTCTTTAATAAACAACAAAATTATCAGTTTATTATAAAACAAGTCTTAACCAGTAATGAAGCAAGACATAAAGACACAGATTGAAATATAAAAGTTTCCTTTTGACCTTAGCCACTGACACCCACAAACCTACACCAGTTAACTGAAAAAATAGAGAGATTTACTCTTTAGAGCTCTAGTACAAAAAAACAACAAGAATATGTTGGCCAAAATACTTGCTAACTCTTGAAGAAAAAATGAGAAGATATGAAATGATGCCAGAAGTGCTCTTCTGGTTTGACGTCCCAAATACAGATACGTGGCTGTCACTGGGCTCTTCCTAGAACAGTTCTTGTCAGGTGACGTTGAAGATCAGATTGGGTAGGCTTTCCAGGGAAAATGCAGTAACAGGGTGTCAGGCAGTTTCTTCCACTTGCTT
Organism: Heterodontus francisci; assembly: GCF_036365525.1. NCBI lineage: Eukaryota > Metazoa > Chordata > Chondrichthyes > Heterodontiformes > Heterodontidae > Heterodontus > Heterodontus francisci. Next base: position 16,329,563 of record NC_090385.1, read on the forward strand.
CTCAGCTTCTCAAGAGATGGAAAACTGGCAGGCTTTTTCAAAGAGCTGGAACAGACTGAGGTGGGGTTTCTCCCTCGACAAGTTTTCTCTAGTTGACTTTCCAAACCATTGTCCATATCCCAACTCACTGTCCAAAGTAAAACTAAAATCAATGTCACATGAATTAAGCCTCCTGACCTCTATAAATCTTGACCTGTTACTTCTTTGTAAACATCTTTCCCCAAGTCAAAAACAACACCTGCTGGGTAATTATTTGAAGACATGTGCCTTCTAGTAACTGTTTACAATCCAGACCTCAGTAACTCTTGTCTTAGAAACCTTTAATAAACATTCCAGGGATCCATCAATTACTGTAGAGAGAGTAAAACATTTTTACCAATTAGAATCACAGGTTTGGTTTTATACAATGCATTCAGCTTTATGCATTAAATTCTTATGGGTTAAACATTACTAAATAGCACACCTTGCTCAAAAGGAGGGCATACAAGACAATCAGGTGTGGATAAATGAATAGTCAGAAAATCGAGAGGGCTGCACTGATCTCCATGTCTGATCTGCCCGCCAGCCAAATGACCCTCCATTCCTGAAGCAGTAGCTTGTAAAATTTAGTATTTAGATAAATATTTCAATTTTGGAAAGGAATGTTCTGTTTGGCTTTGAACTCTATATAATAGGATTGATTCAGAAGTTGTAATATGAATCTGAAGAATTTCCAAGTTTCCCACCAAGTCGCACACCATCCTGATTTGAACATATATCACTGTTCCTTCATTATTGCAGGTTTGAAATACTGGAAATCTCTAGCTATTGGAAGTTACCACACAGACTGCAGCAGTTCAAGAAGAAGGTTCACTGCCTTCTCAAGGACAACTGTTAATTGTGTTTAATTGTGTGCAGGTGGTGGCCACTGACTGGGCATTCACTTGAGCCCCTTATAAATAGACACAGTCTAAAAATGTGATTATTGGGTTAGGAGCTGTATGCTTGTAATGTGTAACTCTGTAAATAAATATAAGGATGTGTAAAGATTGGCTCCAGTTCCATCCTTCACCAACTGGCTATCAGGAGTAGAATATGGTAGCAGAGGATGCTTTCCTATGGGGTGGTACTGTGGAATTTGAGAAATGCGTTATTAGTAGGATTAGGCTAGAATTTTAATCGGTGTGGCTTTTAAATATATTGGTTTGGATATGAAGCAGAGTAGGTCTGCAATAACTTCAAATCAACAATCCTACTTAGAGAGTGTTATCCCCATCCTGATTAATCATGCTAGGTCATCACAGAAGAATGATGTTATATCTAAATAAGAGAAAGAGCAATTGTGAAAATTGATTGAGCAGTTGCACAGGTTGCACATTCGGACTAGATCTGATACTAGTTTTAATGTATTGGAGTTAAGTACCATGATGAAATACCCTCATAAAGTAATGCATGTTTTAATGGCCAATAAAGCAGTAAAAATATTCATTCTGGAGAAATGCATACTTAAATTCCCATCCTTAGGTGACCCAAAGAACACGAATATAGGCCGTAATTTTACAGCAGGCAGATGGGAGCCGGCCACCGACTGAAAAGTCAGTGGCGAACCCGCTTCTGCCTCACCTGGGGATCTGACCCGTATTTTGCGGGTCCCCAGGCTTCAATTGTTGTGAGGCAGGACTTCCACCCACTTGAGGGAGGAAGTCCAGCCTAATAGAGCTGCCAGCTGTTCAACGGGCCAGCAGCTCTTAGTCCCAGCAGTGCCACCAGGAGCAGTGGCCACTGCTGGGACTGTTGCCCAGCATAATGACAAGATGCCTGGGAGTTGGGAGGGAAGGTAAGTTTTGGTTCCCTCGCCGGGGTAATTGGTCGGGTCCCAGCGAGGCAAGGGTGGCCAATTGGGAGGGGTGGTGTTGGGTCTTGGAGGTGGTTGGGGTAGCGGGGGCGGCCCTCCATCAGGCACTGAGGGCCCGATCGTGAGGGCCACCCCGGGATGTTTGGAAGCCACTTGCTTTCGTTAGGCAGCTTCTTCCGGTTCCAGGTTGCCCGTTTGCTATGCATAAAATCCACATGGAGGCGGGCGTTGGCCCTTAAGTGGCTGTTGAGTGGCCACTTAAGGACCTTGATTGGCCTGGAGTGAGCGGGCCATTTTTCGCCACCGCCACCCTTTTTAAAGTGGCAGTGGAGGCGGGAGTGGGTCGGGAAGGTCTCCCAGTGCCTCCTGCTCCATTTTACCCCGCCCCCCACAACAACCCCCACCCCCTATCCCGCTCGTCGGGATAGCATAACATTCCAGCCATAGTCATTTTTAGTATGCGTCATGTGCTAATTTTCCTGATTAGCATTCTAGTGCAGCTGGTTTCTTAATATTTCTTATGGGTAAAAATGGGAAATGTCCTTTAGCTTGGAAAGGTAAGAAAATTAAAAAAGAGGTTGTTAAAAGTACTTCAGCTGCTGAAACACTGGCACTTTTGGAGGCAGTGGATATGGGATGCTATGTGTCAAATATTTTAAGTGAGATTCAGTACAGGAAGCATAATGAAGACAGTATACCCATTGAATATTATGTAGATAATTGGTCATTGTGGGATAACGTACACTGTATGAAAAGTGTGAGTGAGAAAAGGTTGCAGATTGACCTTGCTGCCTTGAAACAGATACTGGAGAGAAAGGAAATCTCTAAAATTCAAAGTGTGGATGAAAGTCATCAACTGTCTGAATGTTTTACAAACTGAAATGCACATACAAAAACATTGTTAGGGATCTTCGAGGAGGGGTGTTAGATTAGATTAGATTAGAGATACAGCACTGAAACAGGCCCTTCGGCCCGAGTCTGTGCCGAACATCAACCACCCATTTATACTAATCCTATATTAATCCCATATTCCTACCAAACATCCCCACCTGTCCCTATATTTCCCTACCACCTACCTATACTGGTGACAATTTATAATGGCCAATTTACCTATCAACCTGCAAGTCTTTTGGCTTGTGGGAGGAAACCGGAGCACCCGGAGAAAACCCACGCAGACACAGGGAGAACTTGCAAACTCCACACAGACAGTACCCGGAATCGAACCCGGGTCCCTGGAGCTGTGAGGCTGCAGTGCTAACCACTGCGCCACTGTGCCGCTCCACTGTGTCTCTCAAAGTAATGCTTTGTACAGAATATGGGGGTTTTTGATTTAATTTGTTTTCAATTTTTTATTGTGCATATTTAAAGAGAGAGAAGGGAATTTGTTAATTGTATATTCATCATGCTTAATTATTTGCAGGTGGTGGGTATTCACTTGAGCCCCCTATTAATAGACACAGACTGACAAACTGTGGCTGTTGGATTAGAAGGTGTACACTTGTAATGTGTAACTCCGTAAATAAATACAAAAGCGTGTAAAGATTGGTTCCAGTTCTATCCTTCATTAACTGGCTTTCAGGAACAGCACAGCAATTAAAGATGCAATAAACGCCAGCCCTGCCATCAACGCCACACGCCAAGAATGAATTTTGTAGAAAAGTTCTTCACCTGACTGCAAAACAAAATGACAAGAGGCTCCTCTGAACAGTTAATCTAAATCCACATTGCTCTGGAGTCAGACAGGAGCTAACTCTGAATTTACTTCAGTGTTGGCATGAAATGAAACTGATCAATGCTGATGATAACACAAGTGAAAATGCACAAGTGACAATTCTGAATTACTGTCATCCAACTGCCACTGGTCACACATAAACAGGGAATATGAAAAAAATATGATGTGATATTTATGTGTCAGCCATGGTTCAGTGGGTAACACTCATGCCTCTGATTCAGAGAGCTGTGGGTTGAAGTCCCACTCCAGAGACTTGAGCAAATAACTCAGTAAGAACATAAGGTTATATTCTTATAATCTAGGCTGACACCCCAGTGTAGCACTGAGGGAGTGTTGCACTGACAGAGGTATGTCTTTAGGATGAGACATTTCACCAAGACCACCAGTCTATCTGCTCAGATGGACATAAAAGATTTTTTTTTTTTTTTTAAGAGATACAGCACTGAAACAGGCCCTTCGGCCCACCGAGTCTGTGCCGACCATCAACCACCCATTTATACTAATCCTACACTAATTCCATATTCCTACCACATCCCCACATGTCCCTATATTTCCCTACCACCTACCTATACTAGGGGCAATTGCTAATGGCCAATTAACCTATCAACCTGCAAGTCTTTGGCATGTGGGAGGAAACCGGAGCACCCGGAGGAAACCCACGCAGACACAGGGAGAACTTGCAAACTCCACACAGGCAGTACCCAGAATTGAACCCGGGTCGCTGGAGCTGTGAGGCTGCGGTGCTAACCACTGCGCCACTGGCACTATTCGAAGAAGAACAGAGGAGTTCTCCTTGTGCCCTGGCCAACATTCATCCCTCAACCTAAAACAGATTGTCTGATCATTTATTTCATTGCTGTTTCTGAGAGCTTGTTGTGTGCAATTTGGTTGCCATGTTTCCTACACTTCAACATTAGTACTGCATTCAGTGAATGCAAAAATGCTACTGAATAATAAAAGCTCACATTTTCAACATGGTAATGATACTTTTATGCTAGAATTGGGCAAAGGATAATCACTTGTCTATAATTTAATAAACACTTTCACCTTATTCAGCATAAAGTATTTTGGCCCATTTATTATATTCAGAGACTGAAACATAGTAATCAAGATTGTTTAACCTGGGAATCATTCATCTGGGCCTCGTCTCAATCTCAGTATCACTCACTATATGAAGGGACCAATACTGGATGCAATATTTTAAATGTGATCTAACCAAGATCTTGTTTAAGGATAACATGGTGTTCTTTGTTTTATATTGAATTGTCATGTTAATACAACGTTATTCCTTATTTGCTTTGGTTATGGCTTTCCAGCACTGGCTATGAACCTTTTGGGAATGATAAACTATAACACCAACTTTTCTCGCTCAACCTATTTCATTTCTGTTCTTTGTAAAGTGCGTGCATACTTGGTGTTGGGGCTGGTCCAACACTTATGTAGATTAAATACCATTTGTCAGAATTTTCCCCATTCTCTCGGTCTAACTAAATCTGATTGCAGAAATATGTTCTTCTTCACAGTCCTAACACACTGGTTGGGATTTAACAAGGAGGAGGTGGCCCTGCCCACCAGCTGGAAAGTCGGGGCCGAGCCCACCTCTGCTGACCCTGGAAGCCACAACGCCATTTTGTGTGGCTCAGGCAATTAATTGCCTGAGGTCATGGCTTCCGCCCTCCTGTGGTAGGATGTCCCACCTCCAAGTGCTGTCGGCCAATCAGCCAGGCCTCAGTGAGGTGGGAGGATGGTCGATCGCGAGGGTGAGTGGGGTTTGGGTCTTCCAGCGGGGAAGCCCCTGCCACGGTGGGGTGGGGGGGGGGGGGGTAGTGTGTCCTCCATGGGGCACAAGGTGCTTGATCAGGAGGCAACCCCCCCGCCCCGCCCCCAAGCCTGCAAAGAGGCCACCAGAATTAACTGGGTAGCCTCCTCAGGTGGTGAAGTGCCCATCACCCATTGGTAAAATACCAGCGGCGGTAGGAAGAGGCCCTTAAGTGGCAATCTCATGGTGGGGGAGGGGGGTGCGTAGAATTCTGGCCACAGTTTGTTTTCCTCCACAGTGCTAACGCTTTTACAAGTGATGCCCTCCAGTCTAAAATTACACCAGTTATTACGGCCACAAATATCCAGAAACAAATAATATATTCATAAACTCCAGCTGAAACAGAGAGATAAATTAAAAGGCAGTGCATATAGTACTATCCCACAGGTAAATCCTGAGCTGTACATGAAGCTTTTGATCCACCCATCTTATGTTTACCTTTGAGAGTTTTGTAACACGTTTCTAAAGACGTGTTTTTAATACATTCATTAGTTTTTAGACACTTAACCGGAAGATGTGATTATCAAGGAAATCATAGTGCAGTATATTAAATATCCCTATGCAATCCCGATTGAAAATAGTTGAATGTAAATGCCATAATTGCTTGCAAATCTTCTTGTAAAGAGGTAAGAATTGATTGCTGAAGGCAATTTCAATGGTTTTGATCAGTAATTAAACCAGCTTCATCTGTCAGAAAATCTCCTAAATCACTGAATGTTTGACAGCAAGAATGGTAAATATTTTGGATTGCTCTTACAGCTGCTTGTTGAATTTTAAATACATTTTGTTGCTTCCTGTGATAATGCCATGGCTTAGTTGATAGCACTCTCACATGTAACTCAGAAGCTTTTGTATTAAAGTGGCACTCTAGAGACTTGAGCACATAATCTATACTGACACTCCAGTGCATTACGAAGGGAGTGCTGTACTGCCCGAGGTGCAGTCTTTCAGATGAGATTTTAAACTTGACTGTGCCCTTCCAGGTAAAAGATCCCACGGCATTATTTCAAAGAAGACAAGGCGCATTCTCCCCAGTGTCTTGGCCAATATTTATCCCTCAACCAACATGACTCAAATAGAATATCTTGTCATTTTTGTGTATTTCTTTCTTCCGTGTCTCTTGTGGTTTTTTTTGTAGTTTTGGCCTAGTGATTTAAATCAGGTGACGTCATTACAGATTAAGAGACAACTTAAATAGTTTTTTTAAAAAATACTGAGATCCAAATTAATTAATTAAATAGAATCGAGATGGCTGGGCAGGTGATGTGTTACAGCTGTAGTATGTGGGAGCTGGTGGACGCCGGTACGATCCACGGTGACCACATCTGCAGCAAATGTTGGCTGCTCGAGGAACTTCGACTCAGAGTTGATGAGCTCGAGTCCGAGCTGTGGACACTGCGACGCATCAGGGAGGGGGAGGGTTACCTGGACACTGTTTCAGGAGACAGTCACAGCCCTTAGATTAACTACCTTGAATTCGGCCAGTGGTCAGAGACAGGAGGGTGTGTGCAAGTGAAGCAGGTATGGGGATCCAGAATTTAGCTTTGGAGGAGCCTCAGCCAGTGCCCTTATCCAATAGGTACGAGGTTCTTGCTCCCAGTGTGGACGAGGGCACAGACTGCAGGGAGGATGAGCGAACTAACCACAGCACCGTGGTTCAGAGTGCCATTCAAGTGGGGGGAGAAAACAGAAATATAGCTGTAATAGGGGATTGCATAGGCAGGGGAGTAGATACTGTTCTCTGCAGCAAACATAGAGTCCCAAAGGCTGTGTTGCCTACCTAGTGCCAAAGTTAAGGACATATCTTCTGGGTTGGAGAGGAACTTGGAGTGGGAGGGAAAAGATCCAGTTGTTGTGCTCCATGTAGGTACCAATGACATAGGTAGGACGAGGAATGAGGTTCTGCTGAGGGACTATGAGCAGCTCGGGGCTAAATTAAAAAGCAGAACCTCAAAGGTAATAATGTCCGGAATACTACCTGAGCCATATGCAAATTGGCATCGGGTAAATAAGATTAGAGAGGTAAATGTGTGGCTCAAAGATTGGTGTGGGAGAAATGGATTCCAATTCATGGGACACTGGCACCAGTACTGGGGAAAGAGAGAGCTGTTCCGTTGGGATGGGCTTTACTTGAACCATGCTGGGACCTGTGTCCTGGCGAATCGTATAACTATGCTTGTAGATAAAGCTTTAAACTAAATATTTGGTGGGGGGGGGGCGGGGTTCAATTGAAAGGAAGTTTAAAAAGTTGAAAAATAATGAGCGCGCAGAGGTGCAGGGTAGTGAAGGAGCATACATTAATCAGAGAGTGACAGGGAGGGACAGAGAATACAAGCAGAACAGTAAAGCAGAAATTAGAACCAGAGTAGGTAAAAATGATAAAAGTCAAAGCTTAAGGCTCTTTATCTGAATGCATGTAGCATTTGTAACAAGATAGATGAGCTGACGGCACAGATAGAAATAAATGAATATGATTTAATAGCTATCACTGAGATGTGGTTGCAGGATGACCAGGACTGGAATCTTAATGTTCAAGGATATTCAACGTTCTGGAAGAATAGGCAGAAGGGAAAAGGAGGTGGGGTAGCTTTGTTATTAAAGTAAGGCATCAGTGCAGTTGTGAGTAATGATATAGGTGTAATAGATCGTGATGTGGAATCAGTTTGGGTGGAAATAAGGAATAGCAAGGGGAAGAAACCACTGGTGGGAGTGGTCTATAGGCCCCCGAAGAGTAGCCTCTCTGTAGGACAAGATATTAATCAGGAAATAATGGCGGCGTGTAAGAAGGGCACTGCACTTATCATGGGTGATTTTAATCTGCATATAGACTGGACAAGTCAAATTGGCAAAGGTAACATGGAAGACAAATTTGCAGAGTGCCTCAGGGATTGTTACTTAGAGCAATATGTTGCAGAACCTACCAGAGAACAGGCTATTTTAGATTTGGTATTGTGTAATGAGGTAGGATTAATAAGAGATCTCATAGTTAAGGATCCTTTAGGGGGAAGCGATCATAACATGGTAGAAATTCAAATTCAGTTTGAGGGTGAGCAACTCGGGTCTGAAACCAGTGACTTCAATTTAAACAAGGGCAATTACAGAGGTATGAAGAAAAAGTTGTCTGAAGCGGGCTGGGAAAATAGACTAAGGGGAAGGTCAGTAGATGAGCAGTGGCAGACTTTTAAGCAGATGTCTCATAACACTCAGCAAACATTTATTCCAATCAGAAGGAAGGACTCGATGAGAACGATGAACTACCCGTGGATAACAGGAAGTTAAGGAGAATATCAAATCAAAAACAAAGGCGTACAATGCGGCAAAAATCAGTGGTAGGCCAGAAAATTGGGAATTTTTTTAGAAACCAGCAGCGGATGACTAAAAAACTAATAAAGAGGGAGAAAATTGATTATGAGAGTAAATTGGCAAGAAATATAAAAACAAACAGTAAGAACTTCTAAGGGTATATTAAAAGGAAGAGAGTAGCTAAAGTAAATGTGGGACCCTTAGAGGATGAGACTGGGGAATTAATAACAGGGAACAGGGAAATGGCAGATAATTTAAACCAATATTTTGCATCGGTCTTCACGGTGGAGGACACTATAAACATCCCAACAATAATAGATGAGCAAGGTGTAAATGGGAGGGAGGAACTTGTAACAATCTCTATCACGAGGGAAAAGGTGCTGGACAAACTGACAGGACTAAAGGCAGACAAGTCGCCAGGACCTGACGGCCTGCATCCAAGGCTTTTAAAAGAAGTGGTTGCAGAGATGGTGGAGGCATTGGTCATAATATACCAAAACTCACTGGATTCCAGTGGGGAACTAATGTGACAACCCTGTTCAAGAAAGGAGGGAGACAGAAAGCAGGAAACTACAGACCAGTTAGCTAAACATCTGTCATTGGGACAATGCTATTTCTTATGTTCTTATGATCACATTGTTATTTCTGTGAGCTTGCTGTGTGCAAATTTGCTGACATATTTCCTACCTTACAACACTGACTTAACTTCAAAGTGCTTTGGGATGTCCTGAGATCGTGAAAGGTGCTATATAAATGCAAGTCTTTTTCTGTTTGCTGAGATCATTGCAGTGGGTAGAAAATCTCAACAAAGCTGTCATCACAATACAAATTTCAAAGTCCTTATCAATTGCTGCTATTATGTGACAATTAAATTCTTATCCTAGTTTTCAAAGCCCTCCATGGCCTCGCCCCTCCCTATCTCTGTAATCTCCTCCAGCCCTACAATCCTCCAAGATCTCTGTGTTCATCCAATTCTGGCCTCTTGCGGATCCCCGATTTTAATCACGGTCATACCTTCAGCTGCCAAGACCCTAAGCTCTGGAATTCTCACCACCTCTCTTACAATTCTCCTTAAAACCTACTCTTTGACCAAATTTTTAGTCATCTTCTCCAATATCTTTTTATATGGTTCAGTGTCAAAATTTGCTTTATAACACTCCTGTGAAGTGGCTTGGGACATTTTATTTTGTTCAGGCACTATATAAATGCAAGTTTTTGTTGTGGTATTGCTAAGATGCCAAATACAAATACTACTATGGACAGCCTCTTGCGCAGATAGAATGGCATGAATAGCATCAGCACAATTTGGGAGACTTTACATAGAACATAGAAAATACAGCACAGAACAGGCCCTTCGGCCCACGATGTTGTGCCGATCCTTTGTCCTCTGTCAAGGACAATTTAATCTATACCCCATCATTCTCCTTTATCCATATACCTATCTAAAAGCCGTTTGAAAGTCCCTAAAGTTTCTGACTCAACAACTTCCCCAGGCAAGGCATTCCATGCCCCGACCACTCTCTGGGTAAAGAACCTTCCCCTGACATCCCCCTTATATCTCCCACCCTTCACCTTAAATTTATGACCCCTTGTAACGCTTTGCTCCACCCGGGGAAAAAGTTTCTGACTGTCTACCCTATCTATTCCCCTGATCATCTTATAAACCTCTATCATGTCACCCCTCATCCTTCTCCGTTCTAATGAGAAGAGGCCTAGAATGTTCAGCCTTTCCTCGTAAGACTTATTCTCCATTCCAGGCAACATCCTGGTAAATCTCCTCTGCACCCTCTCCAAGGCTTCCACATCCTTCCTAAAATGAGGCGACCAGAACTGCACACAGTACTCCAAATGAGGCCTTACCAAGGTCCTGTACAGCTGCATCATCACCTCACGGCTCTTAAATTCAATCCCTCTGCTAATGAACGCTAACACCCCATATGCCTTCTTCACAGCCCTATCCACTTGAGTTGCAACTTTCAACGATCTATGCACATAGACCCCAAGGTCTCTTTGCTCCTCCACATGCCCAAGAACCCTACCGTTAACCCAGTATTTTGCATTCGTGTTTGTCCTTCCAAAATGGACGACCTCACACTTTTCAGGGTTAAACTCCATCTGCCACTTTTCAGCCCAGCACTGCAACCTATCCAAGTCCCTTTGCAGACGACAATAGCCCTCCTCGGTATCCACAACTCCACCAACCTTTGTATCATCTGCAAATTTACTGACCCACCCTTCGACTTCCTCATCCAAGTCGTTAATAAAAATCACAAACAGGAGAGGACCCAGAACTGATCCCTGTGGCACGCCACTGGTAACTGGGCTCCAGGCTGAGTATTTACCATCTAAGACCACTCTCTGCCTTCTATCAGTTAGCCAATTCTTAATCCAACTGGCCACATTCCCCACTATCCCATGCCTCCTGACTTTCTCCATAAGTCTACCATGGGGGACCTTATCAAATGCCTTACTAAAATCCATGTACACCACATCCACTGGTTTACCCTCATCCACTTGCTTGGTCACCTGCTCAAAGAATTCAATCAGGCTTGTGAGGCAAGACCTACCCCTCACAAAACCGTGCTGACTGTCCCGAATCAAGCAGTGTCTTTCCAGATGCTCAGAAATCCTATCCCTCAGCACCTTTTCCATCAACTTGCCTACCACCGAAGTAAGACTAACTGGCCTGTAATTCCCAGGGTTGTTCCTATTCCCTTTCTTGAACAGGGGCACAACATTTGCCACCCTCCAATCACCTGGTACCACCCCCGTCAACAGAGAAGATGAAAAGATCATTGCCAGCGGCTCTGCAATTTCATCCCTTGCTTCCCATAACATCCTTGGATATACCCCGTCAGGCCCGGGAGACTTGTCTATCTTCAAGTTATTCAAAAACCCCAACACATCTTCCCTCCTAACGAGCACTTCCTCGAGCTTACCAGTCTGTTTCACACCGTCCTCTTCAGTAATACACCCCTTCTCATTCGTAAATACCGAAGAGAAGTACTCATTCAAAACCTCACTTATCTCTTCCGGCTCAACACACAGTCTCCCGCTATTGTCCTTGACCGGACCTACGGTCCCCCTAGTCATCCTCATATTTCTGACATACGCGTAAAAGGCCTTGGGGTTTTCTTTTATCCTACCCGCCAAGCATTTTTCATGCCCTCTCTTAGCTCTCCTAATCCCTTTCTTCAGATCCTTCCTGGCCATCTTGTATCCCTCCAGAGCTATGCCTGTGCCCTTTTTCCTCAACCTTATATACGCATCCTTCTTCTTCCTAACAAGACTCTCAACCTCTCTTGTCAACCACGGTTCCCTCACATGACCATCCCTTCCCTGTCTGACAGGGACATGCTTATCAATGGCCCCTACTATCTGCTCCTTGAAAAAGTTCCACATTTCGACCGTGCCCTTCCCTGCCAGCATATGCTCCCAACTTATGCTCCTCAGTTCCTGCCTGACAGCATCATATCTACCCTTCCCCCAATTGTAAACCTTGCCCTGTTGCACATACCTATCCCTCTCCATTACCACAGTGAATGCTACAGAATTGTGATCACTATCTCCAAAGTGCTCGCCCACCAACAGCTCTATCACTTGCCCTGGTTCATTACCTAGTACCAAATCCAATATTGCCTCCCCTCTGGTCGGGCAGTCTACATACTGAGTCAGAAAAGCTTCCTGGACATACTGCACAAACACTACCCCATCCAAACTATTCGATCTAAAGAGTTGCCAATCAATATTTGGGAAGTTGAAATCCCCCATAATTACTACCCTGTGACTTCTGCTCCTTTCCAAAATCTGTTTCCCAATCTGCTCTTCCACCTCCCTGCTGCTATTGGGGGGCCGATAGAAAACTCCCATCAAGGTGACTGCTCCTTTCCTGTTCCTGACCTCAACCCACAGTGCCTCAGTCGGCAGATCCTCCTCGAAAATTCTTTCAGCAGTTGTTACACTATTTCTAACTAACAATGCCACCCCCCCACCTCTTTTACCACCATTCCTAATCTTATGAAAACATCTATAACCAGGTACCTCCAAGAACCATTCCTCCCCCTCACCTATCCACGTTTCAGTGATGGCCACAACATCGTAGTCCCAAGTGCCCATCCACGCCTTCAATTCACTCACCTTATTCCTGATGCTTCTTGCGTTGAAGTATACGCACTTTAACCCTTCTCCGTGCCCATCTGTCCTCTGCGACAGTGCTACCTTCCCCAATACCTCACTACACTCTTTGTCTTTCTGAGTGGACCCACTGGTCCCTGGACTACAAGTCCGGTTCCCATCCCCCTCCCAAACTAGTTTAAACCCTCCCGAACAGTACTAGCAAACCTCCCTCCCAGGATATTGGTGCCCCTCTGGTTCAGATGCAGCCCGTCCTGTTTGAACAGGTCCCATCTTCCCCAGAATGCAGTCCAATTATCCAAGAACTGGAAGCCCTCCCTCCTACACCATTCCTGCAGCCACGTGTTCAGCTGTGCTCTCTCCCTATTCCTAGCCTCACTATCACGTGGCGCCGGCAACAAACCAGAGATAACAACTCTGTCCGTCCGAGCTTTCAGCTTCCAGCCTAACTCCCTAAACTCACTTCTAACATCTGTGCCACCCTTCCTTCCTACGTCGTTGGTGCCAATGTGCACCACGACCTCTGGCTGCTCCCCCTCCCCTTTAAGGATCCTGAAGACGCGATCACAAACATCACGGACCCTGGCACCAGGGAGGCAACAAACCATCCGTGCGTCTCGCTTGCTCCCACAGAACCGCCTGTCGGTACTCCTCACCATCGAGTCCCCGATGACTAGTGCTCTCCCGTTCTCCCTCCTTCCCTTCTGAGCCACAGTGCAGGACCCCGTGCCAGAGGCCCGTTCACTGCAGCCTGCCCCCGATAGGCCGCCCCCCCCAACAGTATCTAAAACTGTATACTTGTTGTTGAGGGGAACGACCACAGGAGATCCCTGCACTGACCTCTTCCCACCTCTAACTGTTACCCAGCTGCCTTTGTTTTGTGGAGTAACGACATCCCTGTAGCTTCTATCTATCACCCCCTCAGCTTCCCGAATGATCCTCAGTTCATCCAGCTCCAGCTCCAGTTCCCTAACACGGTCTGATAGGAGCTGGAGACGGATGCACTTCCAGCAGGTAAAGTCGGCAGGGTCCCCGGAGGTTCCCCTCACCTCGAACATACTGCAGGAGGAGCACTGCACTCCCCTGGCTGCCATTTCTTTTACTCAATTACCCCTTAATTAAGTACAAATATAGATATTAACAAAAACAGTGAAATAGCTTACCTGTTCAGTCCTTTTTGGTTAGAGGAGGAGGGTTAAAAGGGTCTTATTATTAGGTTAGAGGAGGAGGATGGGTGGGAGACACTACATGTGTAGTGTCTCGGGTTAACTCTGCTCCGCACCTTTAAAGAAAATACCTACCCAGGAGTCCTTGCTGCCGTCCAGCTTCCGGTTCCTCCCGCGCCAAAAGTAACTTGAACACAAGGAAAACAGTAAGTACAACTTTTAAAACACAGCTCCTGGTGCCTTCACTTACCCACCGAAGAGTCGCTACCTTCTCCTGCTGCTCCGCCGGGAAATGAGCTTTAAAACTTTACTTTAAAAAAAAAGTCTATAAGGTTTGCTCACAACAATCAAACAACCCTGGTGTGACCAAATATTAAATATCTTTCTTCATGTATAACTATCAAAGGAAGTTTCTAAATGCAAAATAAAATTCATTTTAATGTGAATTTTCTACAAATAATCCAGAAACGCATTAATGGATGTAGCAAAAAATAGTTTCTGTAACAAAACCAATTGTCAATACAGTGGCTTTGATAGTTTAACATGAGCTGCATGTCATTGAACATGAACACCTTTTTGACTGCCTAGTGCTCCATCTAGTGGCACTCCTCAAGTCTCATGAAGTTGATCCGACTTTGACCAAACTTGATTGCAGAAAGATGTCAGATATGAACTCTATAATTTTGGGATACTATTGCTTAACTGTTTGAGCCACTGGTCTAGTTTGTTCAAATGTAGTTCTCTAACTTCCCTTTACTTGAACTTGCCTTATTCCAGTTGCTTCAATGTGTCAGCCGAGGCTCAGTGCTTGTTGGTTTAAGTCCCACAATAGGGGACTTCATAGACCAGGCAATGGAGGAGTGTTGCACTGTCAGGTGCTGTTTAGTTTAGAGATACAGCACTGAAACAGGCCCTTCGGCCCACCGAGTCTGTGCCGACCATCAACCACCCATTTATACTAATCCTACACTAATCCCATACTCCTATCACATCCCCACCTGTCCCTATATATTTCCCTACCACCTACCTATACTAGGGGCAATTTATAATGGCCAATTAACCTATCAACCTGCAAGTCTTTGGCATGTGGGAGGAAACCGGAGCACCCGGAGGAAACCCACGCAGACACAGGGAGAACTTGCAAACTCCGCACAGGCAGTACCCAGAATCGAACCCGGGTCCCTGGAGCTGTGAGGCTGCGGTGCTAACCACTGCGCCACTGTGCCGCCCCGTCTTTCGGATGAGACATTAAACTGTGGACCCGTCCTCCCTCTCAGGTGGACCATGGAATGTTTCTATAAGAGCAAGAACTAGTATTCCCAAATACACACAAACCCTACCATCTAAATACAGATATGAGCTGCCATTCTGTGTCAATGCAGTCACTTAATTATTCACCTTAAACTCAGAATCCATTAAGGTGGTTTCTCGAAATTTCAAGACCATTCTGGTCATTCTTGAAAAGACATTACCTGCTCACTGTCATTGATTTCACTGTCATTTTTTTTTTTCTGTAGTTTTCTTGATACCCTAACACACTCAGTTGGAGACTTAAAATCATTGCTGTGGTCTTTCATTGTAAGACCTGAAGTAAATAAACTCCACAGCATCTTAAATTTTTTGGACATCTGCCACCAAATTACACTTAATTTTTTTTTTGTTGGCACAAGTTAGTCCTTTAGCTGGTTTGTTTCTTTTCCTTTTATGTTACCTTTCATCTATAGCAGCTTCTTCACAGGAAGATCTAAAGTTCCACCTCTCTCTCTTTGCTCAAGGCTCTCATTCTGCCACAAACCCCATTAATGTTTAAACCTCAGAGCTGAGAATGAGGAATTACAGTACAACGTGTTGAGGAAGAGGTATACAATGACAACTTTCATCTGTAAAGCACCTTTGACATAAAATAAAACATCACAGGAATATCAGGCAAATATTGGCACCGTGCCACATGAAGAGATATAAGGAGTGACAACAAAAAAGGTTGCTCAAAGAGGTAGAATTTAAGGAGGTTTTAAAGGCGAAGAGACACCTGAAGGCATGGTTGTCAATTCACAACCATATTTCTTTCACTTGTACTGCAAAGAACTATATCCCAGTGTTCTGTTTAGTATTAGGTATGAGAGTTATTTTTTTTCAAATAATGGGCAATACTGCAAACCAAAGAACACAGTTGGAGCTGGCAGGTCATGTGATGAAACGCCCAGGAAGAGGTCCAACCAGAGATGATAAAAGCAAAATACTGCAGATGCTGGAAATCTGAAATAAAGACAAAAAGTGCTGGAAATACTCAGCAGGTCTGGCAGCGTCTGTGGAGAGAAATAAAGCTAACGTTTCAGGTCTGTGACTTTTCATCAAAACTGGCAAAGGTTAGAAAAGAATTAGGTTTTAAGCAAGTGAAAAGGAAGGGGGTGGGGGAAGAGAACAAAGGGGAAGGTTTTTGATAGGGCAGGAGAGATTAAGTAACAAAGCTGTCCTGGGACAAAGGAAAAAGAGTGTGTTAATGCTTGTGATGAAAGACAAAGCAATAGTCCAGAGAGAGTGTTACCAGCAGAATAATGAGCAGCTCTGACTCATTGAATTCTGCCAGTTGCCGTGGTGTGATTTGAACCAGTGACCCCCCGCAAAAAAAAACCTGGGCATTAGACTGTGCCTCTGGATTACATTACCACTGTGTCACCATCTCCCACTATGGGACAGTAATTGGCCAGATTTAATTTGCCCTGCCTTTATGGACAGAACATACCTGGGCAATTTTCCACATTGTCAGGTAGCTGTCAATGCTGTAGCTGTACTGGAACAACTTGGATGGGGCACAGCTGGACCTGGAGCATAAGTCTTCAGTACTACAGCCAGATTTTGTCAGGGCCCATGGCTCTTGGTGTATCCAATGCCTTCAGCCGTTTCTTGATGTCACATGGAGTGAATGAAATTGGCTGAAGACTGGCATCTCAGATGCTGGGGACTCCAAATGTAGTCCAAGATGAATCGTCCACTTGACAATTCTGGCTGAAAATATTTGCAAATGTTTCAGCCTTGTCTTTTACATTGATATGCTGGGCTCCTCCAGCTGGGCTAAGAGATAGCCCTACACCCACCCCCCCTCCCCCCAAACGACAGCTTTGAAACTTTGAAATCCACAAAGGCAGGACTGGTTAAACCAGCTGGTTACATGACTGAACAGCTGATCCAGGCTTTCAAATGAGACACAGGACAGTTTGAATTGAGATGGCAGTTTTGCAACTGAAGCTGGAGCAAGGAAGCCTCTCACCTGGCTGTCTCTCTCTCACTTTCTCCCAAGCCACTGGAGCCATGGAAGACATGTAAACCTCAAGAAAGAAAAGATTCCGACTTTGAAACAAGTTGAAGTGTAAACTGGGCCCCAACCAAAAGCAGGACTTACCGGCAACCAAAGACTCCCCATTGAGCTCAAAGGACTGTAATTATAAGCCAGATATTGCCTCAAACATTTCCCCTTTATTCTTTTCTACTTTTTCTGTCTCTATCTGTGTGCGTGTTTATCATGTATGCATGCTAGCATGGTAGCGTTGCATATTCGTATTCATTAACCGGATTAGTTTAAAATTAATAAACTTCCACCTTTCTTGTTTAAAGCTAAGGAAACCTGTCTGATTTCTTTGCCTTACAATTGGAGCAGTGAATAAGAATTCACCGAGAAGGAGCTAAAAACACTTTCTAAAATTAAACCCTATTACAGTTAAACCAAGCAAAGGCGGAGGGGGAACCCCTAGACACCTTGTCACAACAAAAATTTGGGGGCTAGCATCCTGGATTTGACCCACAGACAAATGTGAAATTGGAAGTGGGAAGTCAAATTGATTCCAAACAAAAGAAAAGATTTCAATGCTAGTTTTCTTGTGGTTGTATGTGCTGGAATACTAACATGTCTGCGAATGAAGCCAGTAGCTCCCCAAGCCTGGGTGAAGTAACTTGGAATAAGTTAAAAGCACTGTCTATGGAGGAGTTGAGGAAAATGGCTGAGCTGTGTGGGATCACTGTACATGGCAAGGCTAGGAAGTCTGAACTCCTAAGACTCGTGGCCAACCATTTTTCCCTTGATTTTGAAGAAGCAGAAACAGGCTTAGAAGCAGACTCTGACAGAGTATTGCTAGCAAAGATACAATTAGAACAGAGGAAACATGAATTTGAGGAAAGAGGAAAAGAGAGAGAGAGGGAGAGAAAGAGCCTTCCAGAAGGAACGTGAAGAAAAAGAGAGGAGAGAGAGAGAACCTTCCAAAAAGAATGCGAAGAGAAAGAGCTAAGGCGGCTTGAGTTAACTAGAGGGTGACAGAGTAACCCCAGTGAAAGCATGGCCAATTTGGAGGAGCATAATTCCAGGCTGGGTACAGAATTGTTAAAACTTTCCCAACTGATTCCAAAATTCAATGAGGGAGATGTGGAAACATTTTTTTGTGTCTTTTGAAAAACTGGCAAGGCAGTTAAAGTGGCCACCTGAGGCTTGGACTCTGCTGATACAGAGCAAATTAGTAGGAAAAGCCCATGAGGTTTATTCCATGTTGCCAGATGAGAGTTAATCAGATTATGAACAGACCAAAATGTGCTACCCTCGGGGCATATGAGTTAGCACCGGAAGCCTATCGCTAAAAGTTTAGAACCCTCCAGAAAAAGCTGATCAAACTTACCTGGAGTTCGAGAGAAATAAGCAGCCGGCTTTTGACCAGTGGCTGAGGGCTTTTAAAGTACAGATCAGCTATGAAAATCTCAGTGAAGTAATTTTGTCAGAGGAATTTAAAAACTCTCTCCCACTCTCCAGAAAGACACATGTGGAGGAACAAAAGGTTGAGAGCTCCCGGCAGGCAGCAGCCCTGGCTGATGGGTTTGCTCTCATTTATAAGTCAGTTTCTCAGGGAAAAACCTTTCCTAATCACCCCCACAAATCCGAAAAGGACAAAGGGTGGGGAGATGATAGGAGTCCAAGCAGTCCTAGGAGGGAAAGAGCAGGAGACACAGGGGATCTTCCTCCAGCCAAAAAGGAAGGTGCTGTAAGCAGGAAAGAGACCGGAAGACCTGCGTACTTCCATTGTAATAAAGCAGGGCATTTAACAGCTGACTGCTGGAAACTAAACGGAGATCTTGTAGGGTTAATCCAGGGCACAACCACGTAGTGAAGAAGTGAACCTGATGAACAAGCTGTGCTTAACTACAGTAAGAGTGAGACCCAGGAAGCTTATGGCTGCAAGTACAGGAAAATTTAATAGGATCCCTGAAGGTTACCCAGCTTTTGTGGCTGAAGGGCGAGTAACCCCATACCCCTTGAGTGGGGCAAGCAAGCCCATAGTAATCCTCAGGGACACAGGGGCCACTAGATCCCTTTTACTGGGAAAAGGTCTGACCTTTCCCCCAGAGAATGCAGTGAACACCAAAATGGTGGTGAATGGTATTGGAGGGCAGCGTATGCCTGTACCTTTATACCAGGTGCATTTGGAATGCAACCCAGTTTTGGGACCGATGACTGTAGGGATTGTCCCTAGTTTGTCTGTGGATGGGGTTGACCTGCTCCTAGGTAATGATCTGGCAGGGACAAAGGTGGTAGCTTCCCCAGTAGTGAGAGAGAGATCACTGGAATTCAGAGACGCAGGGCAGTGGCAGGAGACAGTCTCCTGCAGTTTCCCCGAATGTGCAATGAATCAGGCCATGATCAAACCAGCTTCCCCAGAAGAGACTGAATTGGCACTGCAGGCAGATGACTATGAGGTCTGTCTGTTCAAGATTTTCTTTGGAAAGTTAGAATACCCAGGGATTGAGTTAAATGGATCTTCCCTAGCTGATGCTCAGCAAGTTGTCCCAGTATTGAGAGAGTTAGCATACGCTGCCCAGTCTGAAATTGAAGCAGAGGGAACTGCTGATTGCTACTATTTTTAAAGAATGAGGTACTGATGAAGTGGAGTTCTCCTCAGAGACCTGAGAGCTAGGTGTGGACAGTGGTTCACCAGTTAGTGGTGCCGCAGAGGTACCGAAGAGAAATAGTAAGAATGGCCCATGTGATTACAGTGGCTGTACATGTCGGTATACGGAAAACCAAAGCCCACATAAGACAGCAGTTTGACTGGCCAAAACTCTACTAAGATGTGGAGGAGTACTGTGGGAATTGCCACATGTGCCAGGTTGAGTGGAAACCCAACCTACAGTAAACCCGGCACCCCTAAGTCCTGTATCGGTGTTTGGAGGACCCACCAGCAGAGGGCTGGGGAACTATAAGGGACCCCTGCTAAGAACAAAAGGGGACAGGCAGGAACAAGGCTAGCAACAGGTTAGAAAGGAACAGGGAAAAAAAGACAAAGAGAGCAGGGTAAAGGCAATTCGGGAGAAATCCAGGATGAAAACCCCTACTGTCCGGTCAGCCAACCCCATTTCCGCATCAGTACCTCATTCTTTAAATAGTAGCAATCAGGGACTCCCTCTGCTTCAATTTTAGTCTGGGCAGCCTGCGCTAACTTTCTCAATACTGGATCGGCTCGTTAAGCCTCAGCCAGGGAAGGACCATCTAATCCACTCCCTGGGTCCTCTAACTTTCCAAAGGAAGTTTCACGCGGACAGACCACATGGCCCGAGACACTACACATTCAGGGAAACTGCAGGGGACTGTCTCCTGACACTACCCTGTCTCTGACCTCCTTCAATCTCTCTTTCACTACTGGGGAAGCTATCACCTTTGCCCCTGCTAGATCATTACTTAGGAGCAGGTCAACCCCACCCACAGGAAAACTGGGGACAATCCCTACGGTCACCGGTCCTGAAACTAGGTCGCAGTCCAAGTGTAAAGGTACTGACGTACATTGCCCTCCAATACCATTCACCACCATTCTGGTATTTACTTTTTTATTCATTCCTGGGATGTGGGCATCACTGGCCAGGCCAGCATTTATTGCCCATTCCTAATTGCCCTTGAGAAGATGTTGGCGAGGTGCCTTCTTGAATCGCTGAAGTCCATGTGGTGTAGGTACACCCACAGTGCTGTTAGGAAGGGAGTTCCAGGATTTTGACCCAGTGACAGTGAAGGAATGGTGATATAATTCCAAGTCAGGATGGTGTGTGGCTTGGAGTGGAACTTGCAGATGGTGGTGTTCCCATGCATCCGCTGCCCTTGTCCTTCTAGGTGGTAGAGGTCGCGGGTTTGGAAGGTGCTAAGCAGCCTTGGCGCGTTGCTGCAGTGCATCTTGTAGATGGTACACACTGCTGCCACGGTACATCGGTGGTGTGGGGAGTGTATGTTTGTGGATGGGTGCCAATCAAGCAGGCTGCTTTGTCCTGGATGGTGTCAAGCTTCTTGAGTGTTGTTGCAGCTGCACCCATCCAGGCAAATGGAGAGTATTCCACCACACTGTTGAGGTGTGCCTTGTGGACGAGCTTTGGGGAGTCAGGAGGTTGAGTTACACGCCGCAGGATTCCCAGCCTCTGGCTTGCTCTTGTAGCCACACAATTTCTTTGGCTACTCCAGTTCAATTTCTGGTCAATGGTAACCCCCAGGATGTTGATAGTGGGGGAGTCAGTGATCGTAATGCTGTAGAATTTCATTGACATTGAATGTCAAGGGCAGATGGTTAGATTCTCTCTTGCTGGAGATGGTCATTGCCTGGCACTTTGTGTGGTGCAAACGTTACTTGCCACTTATCAAGCCCGGATATTGTCCAGGTCTTGCTGCATTTCTACACGGACTGTTTCAGTTTCTGAGGAGTTGCGAATGGCGCTGAACATTGCACAATCATCAGCAAACATCCTCACTACTGACCTTATGATTGTAGGAAAGACATTGATGAAGCAGCTGAAAATGGTTGGGCCTAGGACACTACCCTAAGGAACTCCTGCAGTGATGTCCTGGAACTGAGATGATTGACCTCCAACAACCACAACCATCTTCCGTTGCACTAGGTATGACTCCAAGCAGTGGAGCATTTTTCCGATTCCAATTGACTCCAGTTTTTGGTTGCTTTGGTTGATGCTGGGCGTTGTGCTCACAAGAAGTTCAGTGACAAAAGTACGGAACCAAACTGAAGAGTTATAAAAAATTGACTTTCCCTTTAAAAAAAAGTGGACAATGTGCTACAAAATGTCTGCCAAAGGGCAGCTGACTTGGCCTGTATATTCAAACTGACTCGGCCTGTATATTCAAACTGACTCACTGTCTGTTAAGGACAAAACGATACATTCCAGGCTATCAGGTGTCAATTACACCTATCCTGAAACCATCAAGATATTCCTGAGTTGAATGCCCTACTTGGAAGATTCAACAGATTTACTGTAAACCATGAACAGCTACAGCACCCTAAATTCTTACCCTTTGCCTTCTATCTGTCTTCTCTGGAGAGTGAATGTGTGCGCGAATGGTGTTGTGAACATTTTGGGGAACGAATATTGAGAATTGCTGAAAATAGAGACATGTTGAAGCTTTTCGTCTTGCACTCATCAGGACATTAGGCAAGAATAACCAATGTAAGGGAAAACAACAACTTATACTGCATGAGAAGAGTGATAATTAATTGGCAAGTGAACTCTAATTGGTAGAGGCGTTGCCATGGAGAACACACCAGTTTACGGTGACTGACAGCTACAAACATTTCAAACAAAGCTTAGCAGTTAACCGTCAGTGACCGTAAACTGGTTCATTCTCCATTCTTGCAGTTCTTTACTACTAAACTATTTGGAATGAATATTGTTCAATTGTTAATCGGTTTTAAACCTACAAGAAAATCTGTCAGTGTTTATTTGGAAAGTAAGCCACTCAAGGACTAACTCATCATTTTAAACAACACGATTGCAGTAATTTGGGAGGTGGACAGTTTACCACCCACACCCCTTAACACCTGGTCGTAACATGGGTGATTTGTCTGGTTTTATTTTTTTTTAAACTTTTCTGTAATGGCTTGATACAATGGAGTGGCTTGCTAGAACATTTCAGAGGGCCATTAAGTGTCAAGCACATTGCTGTGGGTCTGGAGTCACATGTAGGGCAGAACAGCAAGGACAGCAGATTTCCTCCACTGAAGGACATTAGGGAACCAGATAGCTTTTTACAAAAGTCTGGTAGCTTCACGGTCACCATTACTGAGACTAGCTTTTTATTTCAGATTTATTCATGAATTGAATTCAAATTCCACCGGCTCTCACTGTGGGATTTGTATATGTGAATTCAAAGCATTAGTCCAAGCCTCTGGATTACTACTCCAGCAACATTACCACTATGATACTTTTAGCATAGTCCTCCCAAGGAATAGGAAGTCAGAGCACTTACTTGTCAAAATGACATACATTCTTTTCTGCCTACAGATGCGTTCACTGGTAGAGGAGCTTAGAATTCCTCTGTTGCAGCTTGGCCTGTATCCAATTTGAGACTGCCATCAGTAGCACCAGTGAGCCAGAGGAAAATAGAAGTATGCAGGTACAGCAAGTAATTAGGAAAGCTAATAATGTTATCGTTTATTGTGAGGGGAATTGAAATCAAAAGTAGGGAGGTTATGCTTGTGAGACAGGGCATTTGAGAGATCACATTTGCCGTACTGTGTACAGTATTGGTCTCATTATTTAATTAAGGATGTAAATGCTTTGGAAGCAGTTCAGAGAAGGTTTACTAAACTAATACCTGGAATGGACAGGTTGTCATGAGGAAAGGTTGAACAGGCTGGGCTTGTATCCGCTGGAGTTAAGAAGAGCAAGAGGCGACTTGATTGAAACATATAAGATCCTGAGGGGTCTTGACAGGGTGAATGTGGAAAGGATGTTGCCTCTTGTGGGAGAATCTAGAACTAGGGGTCACTGTTTAAAAATAAGGGATCACCCACTTATCACAGATGAGAATTTTTTTCTCAAAGGGTCATGAGGCTTTGGAACTCTCATCCTCAAAGGACAGCGGAAGAAGAGTCTGCATATTTTTAAGGCAGAGGTAGATAGATTCATAAGGGGGTGAAAGGTTATTAGGGTTAGGCGGGAATGTGGAACTGAGGTTACAATCAGATCAGCCATGATCTTGTTGAAAGGCAGAGCATGCTCGAGGGACCGATTCCTATGTCTGTCTGTATGTTCGTAAAACAATTACAAAAGTATTTGGAAGCAGGGAGAGAGAAAATTGAAATTGCCTCAACTGCTAAAGCTGACCGTTTCCTTCAACTTCACACTTGAAGTATGATGAAATTCTGGCTAATTGGGGAGAGTCTCTGTCAGCCACCCAAGCCTCGCCTGTACTCTAAGCAACTAAGTAATGGGCAAGAGTTCTGTCAGGATTGATCACCGCCCAATTTTACACCTCACAACTCACCTTACATTTCTAGAATATGAGAAACTGAATTTGGTGCCAATAAGATCAGAGATTTCCTGTTATCAATGCAGATAGTCTATTTAAAAGGGAGTAGGGATAGTGCAGAATATGATCCAATAAGGGAGCAGCAAAAAAATACCCTTGTTTAATTGGAGGGAGTATGTTTTCATAACTCACGGTCATAATGTTCCACCTTGTAACGAGCCTGTTTGCTTTTTGGTTATTCAGCTTCTCTAAATGCTAATGTATACAAAGGACTTACACAGGCTGAATGTTGTGGGAGAATATAGAACTAGGGGTCACTGTTTAAAGGGGTTGCCCATTTAAGACAGAGATGAACAGAATTTTTTTTCCTCAGAGGGTCATGAGACTTGGAACTCTCTTCCTCAAAAGGACAGTGGAAGATGATATGGGGAGTCGAAACAAAGTAACACATAGCATATAAGCCTGACTGTTGACAAATCTTTTACCTTGGAATCAAGTTGCAGTTTTAAGCCACATTCCACGACTTAATCTAAGTTGACAATCTAGGGTCGCACTGGAACATGGAGGCACCATCCTCCAAACGAGAAATAAAACTGAAATCTGGTCAGTCTGCTCCATGGGGTTGAACGGCAAGACTGAAGAGTTGTGTTCTGTTACTGTCCTGTTCAGCATTCCGCTTTCAACCACCAACACTAATAACAGCTGAACTAATCATTCATCTCATTACTGTCTGTGAAAATTTCAGTGCTTAAAATGCTCACCCATAGTACAATAGGTTAGAAAAGAACCATAGAAAAGTTACAGCACAGAAGGACGCCATTCAGCCCAGCAGGTCAGCTGAAAAAACTAGCCGCCCAATCTAATCCCACCTTCCAGCACCTGGTCTGTAGCCTTGCAGGTTGCAGCACTTCAGGTTCATGCTCAGGTACCTTTTAAATGAGTTGAGGGTTTCTGCCTCCACCACTGATCCGGGCAGTGAATTCCAGACACCCACCATCCTCTGGGTGAAAGTTTTTCCTCATGTTCCCTCTAATCTTTCTACCAATCACCGTAAATCTGTGCCCCCTGCTAAATGCCCTCTCTGCTAGGTCAAAACAGGTCCTTCTTGTCTAGGCCCCTCAATTTTGTACACCTCGATCAAGTCACTCCTCAGCCTCCTCTGTTCTAAGGAAAATAACCCTCGCCGATCTCATCTTTCCTCATAGCTGCAACTTTCAAATCCTGGCAACATTCTTGTAAATCTCTTCTGTACTCTCTCCCGGGCAATTATGCCCTTCCTGTAATGTGGTAACCAGAACTGTACTCAATACTCCAGCTGTGACCTGACCAGCGTTTTATATAGTTCCAGCATTACATTCCTGATTTTGTGTTCTATACCTTGGCCAATAAAGGAAAGCATTCCATATGTCGTCTTCCTCACCACTCTATCTACCTGTCTTGCCACCTTCAGGGACTTGTGGATATGCACTCCAAGATCTCTCACTTCTTCTACCCCTCTCAATATCCTCCCGTTTATTGCGTATTCCCTTGCTTTGTTTGCCCTCCCCAAAAGCATCATCTCTCACTTCTCTGGATTGAATTCCATTTGCCACTTTTCCGCCCACTCAACCAAACCATTGATATCGTTCTGGAGTCTGCAGCTATCCTCTTCGTTGTCAACTACACAGCCAATTTTTGAGCCATCTGCAAATTGCCCAATCATGCCTCCCACATTTAAGTCCAAATCATTGTTATTGCAATTCAACATTGCAACAAGGGCGGCACAGTGGCGCAGTGGTTAGCACCGCAGCCTCACAGCTCCAGGGACCTGGGTTCGATTCTGGGTACTGCCTGTGTGGAGTTTGCAGGTTCTCCCTGTGTCTGCGTGGGTTTTCGCCGGGTGCTCCAGTTTCCTCCCACATCCAAAAGACTTGCAGGTGATAGGTAAATTGGCCATTGTAAATTGCCGTGATAGGGAATATGGGATTACTGTAGGGTTAGTATAAATGGGTGGTTGTTGGTCGGCACAGACTCGGTGGGCCGAAGGGCCTGTTTCAGTGCTGTATTTCTAAATAAAAATCATTAATTGTATTTTTCAGATGTTACAAAACATGATATAATTTTCTTATCCCCCCCTTTTGGGAAACTTGTTTAAAACCATCTTTGATGGCCTGGATTTTGGAGTAAAAACAGCACTGAGGCTATCAGCACTCACGGTTATTAAAGAGTAAATCAGACAGCAATTTCCAGCGACTGCACACACAGATAAACACAGAAATCAAGAAGTTGCTGTTGGAGTTGCCCTGCTTCTCCTGAAGCTTCACTATACCATCCTCTTGCCAAGAGACTCGGGCTGGAAACACATGGAAGGGCATGAAGTTGCAGTACTTACATGATACTCACTAAACATGCCACCAAAACAGTAAGGACTTGTCCATTTCAGCCAAGTCAATTTATAATGACGTGTAAACCTTAATTACTGAACAACCCCTCTAGCACTTAAAATTAACTTGTATATGCGTTGAGTATCATTCTTTCGGATTTTAATTATTGAATATTAAAAAATCTTTTTGCAACAATGATTGACATGAAATGTCAACTATTCCTCTCTCCAGAAATGCTGCCTAACCAGAGTGTTTCTGGCATGTTCTATTTTTTCAGATTTCCACTATCCACAATATTTTGCTTTTGTAAGAATGTTTAGGGCCTATTTATATTATGCTGTAAGGCAGTTTTCACTTTTACATCTCTTCTTCACCCACCCAAGTTAATTGCTTCTTAAAAAAATACAATAAAGAAAAAAATTATCCATGGAAAGCTGCAAAATTAGCCTTAAACACAATGATACTATGGCGTAGATGCACTTCCAATTAAAAGCATCAGTCTAGCAGATCTGCTCCGTTGAATTCTTCATTATTTGTTAAAACAAACTGAATAATGCAAATATTAGCGAATGTTTAAATATTCATAGGGTATTCTTTCTTTTTGCTTTTGTGGTGGACCAAGAAATTTTAAAATAGTGTTAGCGCCCATGTTAAGGTAGTAAAATAATATCAAATATGTGTTTGTCCACAAATATTACCTCCAGTCATTTCTAGATTAACATTTTCCTGCAGTTGCAGTTAGTTATAATTTTTTAATCTGTCAAAATTCAGAACTGCAATTTGATCAACAGTAGGTAGGCTGGAAATGCGATCAATTATTGTCAACTTTCATAGTAGGCAACAAACTAAAACCCTGTCTGTCTGCTTTAGTGGACATACATGATCCTATGGTTCTATTCAACAAGCAAAATTCTCCAAGTGTCCTGACCAACATTTATCTCATTTGCTGTCTGTGGGAACTTCTGTCTGTAAAGGCTGCAAAACCTGCCTACAAAACAGAAATTACAATCCAAAAAAAGTCAGCTGGGTGTGATAAAGCACTATGTAAGTTAGTTTGTCTTTACAGTTTGCAAAGTAATTGCAGTAAGCCAAACAGAATTCATATTTAAACAAATCAGCTATGAGTTTTGATCTAATTGTACAATATCAAAGTCTACCATGGAATCAGAAATTAAATGAAAGTACAAAACTCAAAATAATTTCACCACATTACAATTTGACAATTTGTAACATACCTTACATTAAACAAAAGCAGCTTACAACGTATTTTTCAAGGCTTGACTCAAAAGAAATTTAATCTTAAGGAAATTCCACAATTTCCAATTTGTAAGATTGTTTTTTCAGGGAAAGGCGGAGTTACTGCAAATCAGGAGATTTTATATTTAATATATTGATGCACTTAAATTTAAATACCTGTTTCTCAGCAAAACTGGCAAGTACTGGCAGCCTGTGGCCAATACTTCCCAATTTACTGTAATGCTCCAATTACCCAGTCATTACACAATCATTTAACAACTCAACTCTGGGGGAAGGGGGTGCAGAGGGTAAGCAAGAGTACTTTGAACTTCTGAAAAAACATAATATTAGCTACTACCTGTTACCAAACCCAGCTCAAATGTAATATACCCTGCATAATTCTTAATCCTGGATTTTTCCTGATATGATTCTACAAAAATCAGAAGGAATAATTTTTAAATTAGTTATGGATCATTCCTTACACAGCTCTGTTTCAAAGCATTGTCCAGTTAAACTTTACATCTACAGCACTGTATAGTGTATTGAAGGCATGTTTCAGTGTCTCAAGTTTTGTTCATTTAGACTGAAAGTTTCCCAATTGAACAAACAGTAAAAATCAGAATGAATCCATCATCTATTTTAAAAAGAGTCTTTTAAGGGGAAAGCCTGGTAAATTGCATCAGGAGAATTTGGAGAAAAACAAACTGCCAACATTTAGTTACTGGTTTGAAAAGTTTCAAAGGTGCAATCTAGGCTTTATGCTAGTAATTTTGGTGATTTCTAGCCTTAAATCTTTGAAAAATTCGAAGACATGAGCAAATGACAGGATTTCAGGACCATACTGCATATTCTTCACTTTCCCTATGCAATGCCAGTTGTGGTTGAGTCTTGCTGCAAGACCGTACTGTCTCTTGAGGAACCAGGAAAGATAAACATGATATATTGAATTCAATAGAAAGCTACTGCAACTGGAAAGTGATAGTTTCTTTAGGGAAGGAGCTCATCCCAAAGTGCAGATTCTTCTAAAGCATTTAACATTCTACCAGGCACTTTGAGATGAGCATTTTTGTTCTAAAGTTGGAATAGGATTTTTATAATTCTAAAACAATTTCATATGCAAAGATTATTGAACTTTGTGCAGTCTTTTACAGCAAGCATTACACAAACAAACCTCATTAGCAACATGCAAAAGACCTAGACTGTTAGATTACAGGTATTATTTCGCCAGAATCCACCATCAAGAACATACCTTACACTGCACTAATAGGTCCAGACACAAGCAGACACCGGCACAGAATATTTATAATGCAAATAAACACCATTCCATGTATACTGTAACATGAAGATCAATGTTTTGAAACTAGGCTCTTCAAACACCAGAGTTGAGTGTTCCTTACTGCTACTTTAAATAGGTAATCATTTCTGTTATAGTAGCATATAAGTTGCATACAGATGTGTTAAGCATTTGCATGCTAAAGTTTGACAAGCCATATTTCAAGCCACAAGTGTTAGATTGCCAATAAATGTAAATAGTGTGCATTTAAAATGCAAGTGTATAGTCTTGCATTCTCAACTGTTGAATTAATGACAAGATGGGGGAACAATAAGACAGGCCACAGTCTTTGAAAGTTGATTTTAGCTCCAACTGTACTGCAACTTTCATTTTTCTTCACTTTGCACCAATGCTTCCAATCCTAAAAGTATCTGATGTGTTTCATGACATGCCTTTCAGCCATTCCCCTGCCTCTTCATTTCAGCTCCACCCCCCAGAATTGAGGTTTGAATGGCAACAGCCTGATCCCATTCAAATAAAGTTGTATTTAATCCTGCTTGCCATCGCGCCACTGCCTTGAGCCTTCATTCCATGCCACATATACAAACATGGCCAGCACAATATGAACAGCCACCACAGCAACAATGGCAGCATAGAAGTAGCTGTCTCTGTTTGACATCCCAAGTGTACCTGAGAAGGAAAAAAGGCAAAATTAAAGGACTTACACTGGAAAGAAAAAGTATACAATGCTTTGTTTTAACCGAACGCTAGGGTTACAGTTTTTATTTTTTTCTTTGAGTGGGGTACAGTGGAGAAAAAGCCTACATGAAAATGATAATGGGTCCCTGTTGCACGGGCTATCAAAAAAGCAGGGTATGGGGGTGAAGAAAAATTTCTGGGTCCATTTTTATTTGATAGAATCTGGTTAGTTGATATGGAAAACAGCAGTGGCGCCAGTGAACACATAGCTTATGTTCCGTATTGTAGACTCAGTCAACTTGGGAACATTTTCCAAGCATTTGAAAATTGTCTTGCAATGGGAGTGAATTCTATGCATCATTCAGTATAATTTTTCCCATTACAAATATGACAGCCATGGCTCAGCAGGTAGCCCTCTTGCCGGAGTCAAAGTCATGTGTTCAAGCCCTACTCCAGAGATTTGACCACATAATCTAAATCACAATGCAGTGCAGTATGAGGAAATGCTGCTGCATTGTCATAGGTGCTACCTTTCAGATCTGAAGTTAAGCAGAGGCCATGTCAGCCTTCCCAGATGGATGTAAAAGATGTCAGGCATCACTTCACAGAAAGGAATCCTCCTGGCGTCCTGGCCAACATTTAATCCTCACTCGACATCACTAAAACAGAGTAGCCGGCCATTTAACTCACTGCTGTTTGAGACCTTGACATGTGCAAATTAGCTTGTATTTGCCTACATGTGACTACACTTCAAAAGTACCTCACTGGCTATGAAGCACTTTGGGACAAAGGCGTTATTTAAATAAAAACTCTTTCTTTACTGCTCATCAAATCATATGGTTTTAAATCAAGAGAGCCTACAGTTTAAAGAGTTGCTGTAACAAAGTACAAAACACTTGTAATTGTGCATCCAAGTTATAAAAAACCTAGAATCTGTGTTAAAATAGATAATTTTTGGGATTGCAATTACACTGATGAACTGTTAAGAATTTCCAGTTCATGGTTTGGCATTTCAACCCCTTGAAATGTGCCGTAATGAGAATTAGCTACACAGCGACAGAGAGCAAGAATATACGTTTTTTTGTGTATTAGTTGCCATAAAGTACAATTGGAACAGCTGTTTCTTCTGCTTGCGCTGGATGGGTACTGAGACAGTAAATCTAGTGTAGAAATAGCAGGGGATGTTAGAAACCAGAGCTATTAATGGGATGCCTCAGCCCCAAGCTCTGGAATTCCCTCCCTCCACCTCACTTTCCTCCTTTAAGGCACGCCTTAACACCTGTCTCATTGACCATGTTTTTGGTCATCTGACCTAATATCTCCTTTTGTGGCTTAGTATCATACTTTGTTTCATAATGCTCCTGTGAAGCACCTTGGGACTTTCAATAAAAGGTGCTACATCAACATAAGTTGTTGTTGTACCCAACTTTAGCATCACCCAAGACACTGTTCAAGGATGGATGCTAGGAAGTATTCAGGAACAGGGAAATTTTACCCTTCGTCACCCAGGGACAGAGGCCAATTTAAACTTAGAAAAATAGGATGGTAAAGCGAAATATAGTGGACCAGAATGTGTTAAAAATTAAAACAAAAATAAGGGACAAACAAAAAGAAAAGAAACAAGAAAGAAAATGGCAACAGGTTGGGAATAGGCATTATATTTAAAACTTAAGATATTTGGATATCTTAGAAATATTACAGTAATAAAGCTACTGTGTAGCTTTTACTGCAATATTAGGCTCTCTTTAGCATTATAGAAAATCAGCTGAAGTGCTATAAAACCTACCAGCTCAGGGATTTGCTGGCAGCATAAGGAAATTTTTACAAATAAATTCGAACTGACTTAATTTCAATTATTCACACAGTAAAAAGAAACTAAGCTTCAGATTTAAGAATGGTCGTAATTTAGCAAACTTAGAATGGCCTTAAGGAAGCAGCACAATAAAAATGGTCTTCAGACACACGGGCCGGCATTTTACTCTCGGACGGGACCCATCCACCGACTGAAATGTTGGGTGGCGATCCCGCCTCCGATGGGCCGGGGGATCCAGACCGTGTTTTATGGTCCCCAGGCCTTTAATTGGTCTGAGGTTGGACTTCCACCTCATTGAGTGCCAGCGGGCTGGCAGCTCTTAGTAACCAGCAGTGCCACCAGGAGCGATGGCCACTGCTGGGACCGCAACTCAGCTTCAAGATAAAGAGGAAGGATGGCCCCGGAAAAGAGGTGAGTTTTTGGGGCCTTGCTGGGGGTGATCGGTCGAGCCTTGGCGAGGCAAGAGAAGGGGTCGAGGTGGGCGTGTTGGGACATCAGGGGTGCCCCCTCACCACCTCCCCCCCCACCCCACCCACCCACCCCCGGCCATCAGAAAGCCGCCTACCTTTTACAGGCAACTTTTCTCAGGCTTGGGCCGCCCATTTGTCAACGGTAAAGTCCCTGTGGTGACAGGCAGTCCATTTTTCGCTGCCACCACCTCACGTAAAATGGCAGCAGAGTTGGGAGCAGGTCGGGAAGGGCCCGAGCCTCCCACTCCATTTTACACCTGCCCCATGCCCCCCACATCTCCCAATCACCATCCCGTTTGGGTGGGGGGGGGGGGGGGGGCATAAAATTCCAGCCATGGAGATGTTCAATTCTAATGCAACAATTTTTATTTATATAGCACCCTTAACATAGTAAAATATTCCAAAGCATTTCACAGGATTTTCACTGGCTAACGACACATTAAGACAGGTGATCAAGAGTTTGATCAAAAAGCTTTTAAGAACTTGCATTTATAAAGCACTTTTCACATAGCAAAACGTCCTAAAACACTGAACAAAAACATTATCAATAAAAATGGTGATACTGAGCCACAGGAAGAGATAAGAGGTCAGAAAACCCAAAGTTTGGTCAAAAAGGTAGGCTTTATGGAACATTTTAAAATGGACAGGGAGGTGGAGAGATTTACAAAGGGAATTCCAGAGCTTAGGGCCAAGGCAGCTAAAAGCATGGGTGCCAACTGCAGTCGATTAAAATTTCAGACGTACAAGATGCCAAAATCAGAGGAGCACAGAGATCTCAAAGGAATGTAGGGATTAGGGAGGTGACAGAGTTAGGGTGGGGCAAGGCTATGGAGTGATTTGAAAACAAGCACGAGGATTTTAAAAACGAGGTGTTGTCAGGAGCCAGTTTAGGTCAGTAAGCACAGGGACGACATGTGAACAGACTTGATGCAAGTCAAGATACAGGCAGCAGAGGTTTGGATGAACGTAGGTTTTTGCAGGATGGAAGATGGGAGGCTGGCTAGGAGAGCATTAGAATAGTTAAGTCTCTAACAAAGGCACAAATGTGGGTTTTAGCAGATAAGCTGAGGCAGGGTCAGAGTCAGGTGCTGTTACAGAGAGGAAAGTAGGCAGTCTTGGTTATGGAGCAGGTATGTGGTTGGAAGCTCATTCGTGGGGGTCAAACATTAAGGCTGTGAATGCTCTGGTTCAGCTCAGTTGCCAGGGAGAGGAATGGAAACGATCGTCAGGGAAGGGAGTTTGCAGCAGGGACCAAAGACAAAAGCTTTGGTCTTCACAATACTTAGTTGAAGGAAATTTCTACTACCCAGTACGAGATATTGGATAAACAATGTGACAAATCAGACACAATGCAGGGGTTAAGAGAGGTGGTGGTGAGGTCAAGCTGGCTTTTGTCAACAGACACATGGAACCTGATGTTGTGTTTTCAGATGATGTCACCGATGGGCAGCACGCAGATGGGAAATGCAAGGGGGCCAAGGATAGATCCTTGGGGGACTCCATAGACAACAGTTCAGCAGTGACAAGAGAAACCATTGCAGGCGGTTCTCTGACTACAATTCAATAGGTAAGAACAGAACCAGGCGATAGCAGTCCCACCCAGCTGGACAACGGAGGGGGGGGGGCACTGGACAGAATGGCGTGGTCAACTGTGTCAAAGGCAGCAGACAGACCAAGAGGGATACGAGGGATAGATTACCACAACCACATAGAATGTCATTCGTGAATTTGATAAGGGTCATTTCAGCACTGTGGCAGGGGTGAAAACTGAATTGGAGGGATTCGACCATGGAACTGTGGGAAAGATGAACATGGATTTGGGAGGCAACACCTTCAAGGACTTTGAAAAGGACAAGGAAGGTTGGAGATGGAGCGGTAGTTTGCTAGGACAGAGGAATCAAGGGTGCATCTTTTGAGGCGAAAGGTGATAAAGGCAGATTTGAAGGGGCAGGAGACAGTACCCAAGCAGAGAGAACCATTATCAGCTAATATGGAGGCTGGGAAGACAAGTTGGGTGCTCAATAGCTTGGTAAGAATAGGGTGAAGGAACAGGCAGTAGGGCTCATGAACCAGATGAGCTGAGAGGGGCAGGAAGTCGGATAGAATCTAGCGAAAGTTTCAAGTTCAGGGATAGGGCAGCAGAGAACATTTGGGAAAGTATGGCCTTGTGGGCTAGGGGAAGGCAGAGAGATAGCTGAGTGGATGGTCACGATCTCTGACAAAAACTCAGAAAAAATGAGCTCCTTGCACTTGTTATTCGAGGTGAGGGTGGTTTAAGATGACAATGTGTTGGAGAAGAGTAGCTGGGGGTTATCTTTGCATTCGAGGATGATCTTTGAATAGTGAGCAGTTTTAAGGAATGCCTTAATAGGAGAGGGGCACAGAGGTTTAGGGAAAGAATTCCAAAGTTTAGGGTCTTGACTACTGACTTTTTTTTCCAACTCCCCAAGCATATTTTCACATTAATGAATCAGGCTGAAGAGCTAGAATGTACAAGTTATACAAACATCTCTACCCAACACCCTGAATACAAATTCCATTCATAAGCACATTTAGTGAAATTTATAACAAATCACCTAGAATACAGTTTTGCACATTTTTAAGCTACTGATGTATGCAAAATTCATAAGGACATAAGTAAACAAGCTGCACCCTGACTTGTGTTTATAGAACCTCTTCAGTCACACTCTGGAAGAATTCCTATGCTTTGCTTGGACAGCATTAGATAAAAGCAATGTAGAATCCCTGTATCAGTAACTGACACTGCTCACCAGCATTTCAGGGACAGAGACTGAGGTATGACCTCTAACTTTTGTGGAAGCTTTTGTTTCACAAGATATTTGTATTTAAATAGATTGGGTGTATCACAGTGCAATCGATCAATTATCTCCAAATCAATTGAAAGGAACCCAAATCAATTGAAAGGAACAAACCTTTACAGCAGAAAATGATTAAGATGCAGTTACCTTCAAACACGTAAGACTTTGTCCCAAAATACAACCCAATTGGCAAAGCGATCATTAGGAATGTGAAAAACAGAAGAGTCTTCAGCACTGCTAACAATGAGCCATCATTTCTGAAAATGACCAAAATCAACGTTAACATGCATTTTGGCAGAAGGAATAGGGAGATGCAATATACACTTAATGGCACAGTTCTAAAGCGGGCACAGGAACAGAGGGTGCATGTGCATTGATCTTTAAAGGTGGCAGGACATATTGAGAGTGGTAAGCAAAGCAGATGGGATTTTGGGCATCATAGATAGAGGTATAGAGTACAAAAGCAGGGAAGTTATGCTGAACTTTTATAAAGCTGTTAGGCCCCAACTGGAGTATTGCGTCCAGTTCTGGTCACCACAATTTAGGAAGGATGGGAGGGTCCTTGAGAGGGTGCAGAGATGTGCCAGAATGGTTCCAGGGATGGGGGATTTTAGTTTCAAGGTTAGGTTGGAAAAGCTGGGGATGTTCTCCTTAGAGCAAAGGAGATTGAGGGGCGATTTAATAGAGATGTACAAGATTATGACAGGCATAGATAAGTTAGACAAGGAAATACTGTTCCCATTAATTAACAGTAAAAGGCCTAGGGGACACAGTTTGAAGGTTTTGGGCAACAGATGCAGGGGAAATGTGAGGTAGAACTTTTTTACGCAGCAAGTGGTAATGATCTGGAACTCGCTGCCCTCAAGGATGGTGGAAGTGGAGATACTCAATTACTTCAAAAGGAAATTGGACGGCTATTTGAAGGAAATAAACTTGCAGGGCTATGGGGAACAGTGAGGGAGTGGGACTGACTGGATTGCTCCATGGAGCCAACTTGATGGGCTGAATGACCTCATTCTGTGCCATAGACGACTGACTATAACAGTTCTATACAATAATTACTGTAAATAAGTCTATTTATAACAAGCCACATTTTAGCAATATTACAATCGGTTTTAACCAGAATTAGCCAGAAAGGCCTAGGACATGACTGCCTAAACTCACAGGTACCAATGCAAGCAAAAACAGTTCTTCCACTTCATCTTTACACATGGAAAAGATCACATTCCTAGTAGTTATAAGCAAGGCAACCTCTCAGTTTGTTTCCTACATTACAACAGTGATTATACTTCAAAAGTACTTCAGCCGTCTGGTGGACATGAAAAAGCACTATATAAAAGCGAGTCTTTTTTTCCAAACGGGAGAATCTACTTGTGGAGGATGGAGGTAGAAATATTAAAAAAACTTTAACAGATGAGTGAGAAGCTAGGTGTACTGTATGAAGATGTGCAACAGTGTTAGAGATAAATGTAGAACATGAATTACCTTTATGGAATGCATCCTAGGCTGAAGAAAGTCTCTGAGCACAATTTTGTAATCCTCCTTATAAATGAAAATTGTGCTGGGGGCAGAAAGAGTGCCAGTGCAATAGCCCTATTCAAGTAGTTAGAAAGTGAAAACCCAATAACCAAGCCCAGTTTGTCTAATATCAGCTATGAGTAAGATTAAGACTCGGTAATTCAAGATCAAAATTAGTGAGCACTGAGAGAGACGTGGATTGTAGACAGGTTAGCAGAATTGGAAACTGGCTGGAAGAAGCAATTTAATGCAAAGAATGATGTAATGCAGTTTGAGGCTGAAGGGTGTATATGAACAGAACAGTACTTAAAAGTCAGTTACCAGACAGAGCAAAAAAAAACTAAAGCTACACGATACAAGATTAAAGTATAGATAAATTTGTCCTAAACAAGCATTAGGCCAAGAGTATTGAGTGTTGTTTGGGACACTCCATAACAGAAAGAACTTTAAAGCCATGGAGAACATACAGCATGGATTCACCAGGAAGAGGAAACAAATAATGAGGTTAGACTCGAGATACTGGGACTATTTCCACTGAACAGAGAAATCTGAGCTGAGATTTAACAAGCTTGTAAATTCAGGGTTTTGATAGTGATTAAAGCCTATTTTCATTGGGGAGTGATAAGGGAACAATTTAAAATTGCCACAAAGAATGAGAAGAATTATACTTTTCTTAACAGTGTTGTTGGAACATTGGGTGCTTTGCCACAGTGAAACGACTGCAATTTTTGAGGGAGCAGATAATCTTTTGAATCAGAGGAAATGTATGATGTAAACTCTGTAGCTCAAAATACTCTGCTTAAACAAGCAAAGCTACCTTTACACTCAACCTTAAAAAACTAAGTTGTCTGTTAAAGTAGTGGCCTTTACCAAATACACAGTTATATTATATCTAATAACATTAGGTCAGAAGTGGGGAAGTTCGCTGATGATTGCACAATGTTCAGCACCATTCGTGACTCCTCAGATACTGAAGCAGTCAGTGTAGAAATACAGCAAGACTTGGGCAATATCCAGGCTTGGGCTGATAAGTGGCAAGTAACATTCGCGCCACACAAGTGCCAGGCAATGACCATCTCAAACAAGAGAACACAGAATCGAACCATCGCCCCTTGACATTCAATGGCATTACCATCGCTAAATCCCCCAGTGTCAACATCCTAGGGGCTACCATTGACCAGAAACTGAACTGGAGTAGCCATATAAATACCGTGGCTACAAGAGCAGGTCAGAGGCTAGGAATCCTGCAGCGAGTAACTCACCTCCTGACTCCCCAAAGCCTGTCCACCATCAACAAGGCACAAGTCAGGAGTGTGTGGAATACTCTCCAGTTGCCTGGATGGGTGCAGCTCCAACACTCAAGAAGCTCGACACCATCCAGGACAAAGCAACCCACTTGATTAACACCCCATCTACAAATATTCATTCCCTCCACTACCAACGCACAGTGGCAGTGTGCACCATCTACAAGATGCACTGCAGCAACGCACCAAGGCTCCTTAGACAGCACCTTCCAAACCCGCGACCTCTACCAACGAGAAGGACAAGGGCAGCAAATACATGGGACCACCACCTGCAAGTTCCTCTCCAAGTCACATACCATCCTGACTTGGAACTATATCGCCGTTCCTTCACTGTCGCTGGGTCAAAATCCTGGAACTCCCTTCCTAACAGCACTGTGGGTGTACCTACCCCACATGGACTGTAGCGGTTCAAGAAGGCAGCTCACCACCTTCTCATGGGCAATTAGGGATGGGCAATAAAGGCTGGCCTGGCCAGCGATGCCCACATCCCATGAACAAAAAAAAAAATCCCAAGAACAGATTTAGATCTGGCAATGAAATTAAGTTTTATTCCTGAACTTCATAGTGATTTACTCCATTTGAAGTCTGGTCAGTTAAGATGAATTTGCTTTCTTTATTTCTTACCGACTTCACAGCTTTTACAACTGAAAGTCTTACAAGATCACTCCCGACAGCATTAAGAGTCAACAACTGAGGAGGGAATAGTAATAATATTGCAGAAACACAACACCATTCCCTTCCAAGTCTCGTATACCATACTGACTTGGACATACATTGCCATTCCCTCAGTCACAGTCAATAGCCTGGAATTCCAATCCTAATGCCTTTTAGGCATATCACTTGCAGTGGTTTAAGGAGAAGACTGACTAACCACAAACTCACCTTAATGTACTTTGTTGAGGCGACAAATGTGGCTTTGCTGGAATTTCCCACATTTCAAAAATACTTTTTTTTAAATTAGAGCATGATAAAAAGACCACATTTGAGAGATCACACCCCATCAAACTGCACATCTAGGACCAATACTGTGCAAAGTTTTGCCACACAATGGTCGCAAAAAAGCAGTGTATTGTTTTAATCAGTTTGATGTTTTCAGTGGAATGCAACAGTATTTTAGTTTAGTATATAAGCAGAAAATTCTGTATCACACAAGACTACAGTTGGCTGAACTCTTACAAGCAAGCCTTTTTTTGGTTGAACTTTTGTACTCGAGATATCAAGGATGACTCATTTCCAACATGTTAGCATCAAGCACTTCCACATTAATATAGTAAAAAAATCATTTTAAATAGCATGTGTTTAGATGTAGAAAATGAAACGATGGCCCCTGGTGCAGTTTA
Organism: Heterodontus francisci; assembly: GCF_036365525.1. Lineage (NCBI taxonomy): Eukaryota > Metazoa > Chordata > Chondrichthyes > Heterodontiformes > Heterodontidae > Heterodontus > Heterodontus francisci. Next base: position 16,368,659 of record NC_090385.1, read on the forward strand.
TTAAAAGGTGGCAGCACAAATAGATTACAGTCACAAAAAATACAAACTGAATCCTTGGTTTTGTATACAATGATATTGTAGGATGGTTAGAAAAGCAACTGAAAATGTGCAGGACAGATTTACTAGTATGTCAACATTTGAGAAGTGAAGGCTTTTTTCCCCCCAGAGTAGAAAAAAGTGACAAGTTAGAAATCCTCAAGTTTACAATGGATTATAACAAAGATCAATAGTGATAGATTGTTTCTGCTAATCAGTGGAAATAGTCAGACAATTGTAAGAATTAAAGGCAATGTTGAAAAAAGTTATCAAACTACTTTTGAAGCAGACTTCAGGAATACTTTCAAATGGGGAATTATATAGCTGCTTGAAAAAAAAATATTAAAAGGATATGAGGACCAAGGTGAGTGGGTTTAGACAAAACCGTTGAGGAAGAGAAAATCAACGTGTAGGACTAATGGGGTGAATGGCCCGTTTCTGTAATGTATGTAACACTGTACAAGTCTACTTTCGCATTTTTGCGATATGTACTCGTTAGAGAGATTCACACCATCATCCCCTATTTCAGGGCACAAAAGAGCTGCTTGACCAGGATTTATTGCTCAGAGTTGCTATTAATACGATATATAGTGGCAATCAGGCAACTGAAAAAAAACAGCAGCAATTTGGTCAGGTCGTCCCAAAAGTTGCTTAAAAGTGTAAATAATTCTTAGTCACGTCAAAGAAAAAAAGTTTCACCATTTCCCTCATCACGACCCACTGTAAGGTTTCGCAACACTGCCGAATCAACACAATTTCACTTAATTTGGAATGCAAAGTATGGTTCCCAGAACAATTCAACGTTCACCATCACCCACACAATAAAAGAACATTACAACGTATGCACGAAGCACACGGGTACAATGATACCCTTGCCGCATAGGCAAGAGACTGGAAATAGGATAAACACAGAGAGAGAACCTGACAGACAGAGATGGCTGAACAAGGTCAGAGTAATTGACCCGGAACGTCTGTATCCAGGCTGGAGTCGGCAGGGACTAAAGTAAGCGAACACCCTGCGGTTGCCTCAGCGGTGAAGGCGCCTTTAAGGTTTAACTGATTGTTTTAATTGATCTCCAGAGCTTCCTCATCCACCGCCACAATGCGGATCACCTATAGCCGTCAACAAGCGACTTCAGCACCAAGCCCAAAACTCACCCCCTGAAGTCAGCGGCCGGAGCCGCGTTCAGCCCCGCCTTGTCCAACCGCTCCATGTTCCTGGTGACGCACTTCCGCCTCCTCTGGAGTCAGCTGACCATGTTGTGTCGTCATTTCCTGTTCTGGGCTGCAGGTGAATCAGAACCAGGTGTTGTCCCAGTCCCTCTTTGGTAAATGATCTAAAGGCACAGTTCAAATCCCACCATGGCACCTGGGGAAATTACATACAATTCACTAAATACATCTGGCATGAGGAAGTGATCCAGGCAAGTGGAGAGTATTCCATCACATTCTTGACTTGTGCCTTGTAGATTGTGGACAGGCTTTGGGGAGTCAGGAGGTGAGTTATTCGCTGCAGGATTCCCAGCTCTGACCTGTTCTTGTAGTCATTGCATTTATGTGGCTGCTGCAGTTCAGTTTCTGGTCCATAGTGACCCCTCAGGATGTTGATAGTGAGGGTTTCAGCGATGGTAATGCAATGGAACATCAAGTGGCGATGGTCATTGCCTGGCACTTGTGTAGCGCGAATGTTACTTGCCACTTATCAGCCCAAGCCTGGATGTTGTCCAGTGCTGCTTCAGTATCAGGAGTCGCGAATGGTGCTGAACATTGTGCAATCATCAGCGAACATCCCCACTTCTGACCTTACGATAGAGGGCAGGTCATTGATGAAGCAGCTGAAGATGGTGGGGCCTGGGACACTACCCTGAGGAACTCCTGCAGTGATGTCCTGGGACTGAGATGATTGCCCTCCAGCAATCATGACCATCTTCCTTTGTGCTAGGTATGATTCCAACCAGCAGAGAGTTTCCCCCGAATTTCATTAACTCCAGTTTTGCTAGGGCTCCTTGATGCCATACTCCGTCAAATGCTGCTTTGATATCAAGGGCAGTCACTCTCACCTCACCTCTGGAGTTCAGCTCTTTTGTCCATGTTTGGACCAAGGCTGTAATGAGTCAGGAGCTGACTGGTACTGGCAGAACCCAAACTGAGCATCACTGAGCAGGTTATTGCTGAGAAAGTGCCACCTGATAGTACTGTTGAAAACCCCCTTCCATCACTTTGCTGATGATTGGGAGTAGACTGATGGGGCGTTAATTGGCCGGGTTGGATTTGTGCACAGGATATACCTGGGCAGTTTTCCACATTGCTGGGTATAACAGTCTAATTCCCTTTTGAATGCTTCAATGGAACCTGCTTCCACCAAACCCCCAGGCAGCACATTCCAGACCTTAACCACTTGCTGTATGAAAAAGAGTGGGAAAAGTTTTGCCCAATCTATTCTGTCCAGATCCCTCATGATTTTGAATACCTCTATCAAATCACCTCTCCGCTTTCTCCAAGGGAAACAGTCCCAACTTCTCCAATCTATCTTCATAACTGAAGTTCCTCATCCCTGGAATCATTCTCGTGAATCTTTTCTGTACTCTCTCCAATGCCCTCACGTCTTTCCTCAAGTGTGGTGCCCAGAACTGGATGCAGTACTCCAGCTGAGGCTGAACTAGTGTCTTATATTAGTTCAATATAACTTCCTTGCTCTTGTACTCTTATGTCCCTATTAATAAAGGCCAGGATACTGTATGCTTTATTAACCGCTCTCTCAACCTGTCCTGCCACCTTCAATGACTTATGCACATATACACCCAGGTCTCTCTGCTCCTCCACCCCCTTTAGAATTGTATCCTTTATTTGATATTGTCTCTCCATGTTCTTCCTATCAAAATGAATCACTTCACATTTCTCTGCAATGAACTTCATCTGCCACCTATCCATCCATTCCACCAACTTGTCTATGTCCTTTTGCAGTTCTACACTAATCTCCTCACAGTTCACAATGCTTCCCAGTTTCATATCATCCACAAACCTTTAAATTGTCCCCTGTACACCAAGGTCTGCGTCATTAATATATATCAGGAAAAGCAAGGGTCCCAGCACTGACCCCTGGGAAACTCCACTATAAACCTTCCTCCAGCCCGAAAAACATCCATTAACAGCTACTCTTTGTTTTCTGTTACTCAGCCAATTCCGTATCCATGTTGCTACCGTCCCTTTTATACCATGTGCTATAACATTGCTCGCAATTCTGTTGTGTGGCACTGTATCAAACGCCTTTTGGAAGCCCATGTACACCACATCAACTGCATTGCCCTCATCAACCCTCTGTTACCTCCTTAAAAAACTGTAGCAAGTTAGTTAAACATGCTGGCTTTCTTTAATTAACCCGCATTTATCCATGTGACTTGATTTTGTCCTGAATTATTCTTTCTAGAATCTTCCCCACCGCCGAAGTTAAACTGACTGGCCTGTAGTTGCTGGGCCTATCTTTGCACTCTTTTTTTGAACAAGGGTATAACGTTTGCAATTCTGGCATCACCCCCGAGTCTAAGGAAGACTGAAAAATCATGGTCAATACCTCTGAGATTTCCACCCTCACTTTCCTCAGTATCCTTGGATGCATCTCATCCGGTCCTGGTGCTTTATCCACTTTACCACATACAGCCTACACAACACCTCCTCCTTATCAAATTTAAACCCTTCCAGTGTCTGAATTATCTCCTGTTTCACCATTGCCTGTGTTGCATCTTTTTCCTTGGAAAGACAGATGCAAAATATTCATTTAATACCTCAGCTATGCCTTCTGCCTCCATATGTAAATCCCCTTTATGGTCCCTAATTGGCCCAACTGCTCCTCTTACCACCCTTTTACTTTTTATGCACCAATGGAAAACTTTAGCATTCCCTTTAATGCTAGCTGCCAGTCTCTTTTCATACTCTCTCTTTGCTTCTTTTATATGCTTTTTCACTTCCCCTCTGGACCTTCTATATACAGCCTGGTTCTCAACAGTATTTTCTATCTGGCATCTGTCATAAGCACACTTTTTCTTCTTTATCTTAATCTCTACCTCTTTTGTCATCCAGGAGCTCTGGATTTGTTTACCCTACCTTTCCCCTTCGAGGGAACATACCGTGACTGCACGAACTATCTTGAAGGTAGCCCATTGTTCAGCGACCGCTTTACCTGCCAACCTTTGAATCGAATTTATTCGCCCCAGCTCCATTCTTACCCTACTGATGTTGGCTTTCTCCCAGTTAATTATTCTTACTCTGGATTGTTCTTTGTCCTTTCCAGCCTAAACCTATGATACAATGATCACGGTCCCCTAAATTATCTCCTACTGATAGCTGATCCACTTGGCCCACCTCATTCCCAAGAACCAGGTCTAGCAGTGCCTCCTTTCTTGTTGGACTAGCAACATACTGTTGTAGAAAATTTTCCTGAACACACTCTAGGAACTCTTGCCCCTCACTGCCCTTTACACTACTATTATCCCAGTCTATGTTTGGATAATTAAAGTCCCCCATTATAACTACCCAATAATTTTTGCACCTCTCTGTAATGTCCTTGCAAATTTGTTCCTCCACTAGTATCAAGATACAATTAGATGATGTAATAGGGGAGTGTAAACTATTTAACTTCTGGATGAATGAACTAAGGTGGTCTCTGTTATCTGTATTTATCTATTGTTTTCATGATGTACAGTTAATTCCAAGATAGATTAACACCTTGAGAGAATAATATTACTGACATCATGCACTGTTTAGTTACAAGGGACGTATGTGGGGATTTAAAAAGCACTAAAGGGCAAAATCTGATAGCATTTTTGTTTATATATAGGGCCATAATGAAGGAGGTTATTCGTCCCATCGAATCCATGCTGGTTCTCTGTGGAGCAATCCAGTCAATTCCATTTCCCCTGCTCGATCCTCATTGCCCAGCAAGTTTACTTCTCTCAAGTGCCCATGAATTGCCTCTGCTACCACTACCCTCATAGGCAGCGAGTTCCAGGTCATTACCGTTCGCTTTGTAAAAAAGTTCTTCCTCACATCTCCCCTGCATCTGTTGCCCAAAACCTTAAATCTTTTCTTATATCATCAGCCAATAGGAATAGTTTCTTTGTCAGCCTTATCTAAACCTGTCATAATCTTGTACATCTCTATTAAATCTTCCCTCAATCTCCTTTGCTCCAAGGGGAACCCCCTTCTCCAACCTAACCTTGTAGCTAAAATCCCTCATCCCTGGAACCATTCTGGTAAATCTCCTCTGCACCCTCTCAAGAACCCTCACATCCTTCCTTAAGTGTGGTGACCAGAACTGGAGGCAATACTCCATTTGCTGCCTAACCAGAGCTTTATAAATGTTCAGCATAACTTCCCTACTCTATTTATGAAGCCCAAGATCACATATGCATTGCTAATTACTCTCATGCCACCTTCAAGGATCTGTGCATATGGGCCCCCAGATACCTCTGTCCTGCACACTCTTTAGAACTGTACCATTTAGTCTATGTTGCCACTCTCTATTCCTTCTGCCAAAATGTAGCACCTCTCACCTCTCTGCATTAAATTCCATCTGCTACTTGTCTGTCCATTTTGCTAGCCTATCTATGTTCAGTTGCAGTTGATATCATCCTCACTGTTTGCCACAGCTCCAAATTTGATATCATTGGCAAATTTTGAAATTTGGCTCTGTATTCCAATATCCAAGTAAATATATATATATTTAAATAAATAAAATAAAAATATATACGCATATGTGTGTGTGTATATATGGCAGTGGTTCTAGCACTGAACTTTTGCTGCAGCGGCAGTGGGCAGGAGCGAGACTGAGTGAGACTGGCAGAGTTTAAAAGTGCAGTGGGAAGGAGTGAGACTGAGTGAGACCGACAGAGTTTAAAAGTGCAGCGGGAAGGAGCGAGACTGAGTGAGACCGGCAGAGTTTAAAAGTGCAGCGGCAGCGAGAAGGAACAAGACTGAGTGAGACCAGCAGAGTTTAAAAGTGCAGCAGCAGCACGCCTGAGTTTTGAAAATAAAAAGCCAACAGTGATGTCACAGGAGAGCTGCAAGGTGATTGGTTGGTGAGTCACTGCTGTTAGGGAATAGCTCTAAATAACTGGGTAAGTATCTCAGGTAAGAAAAGTTTAAAGTTTATTTCAAATATAGTATGTAGTTTTTTTTTAAGGGAGTTCTGTAGTAACAAGGACCAGGGAAGAAGGACCCTAGAGTAACTGATACTATTGGACATTAAGATCTTCCAGAAGGTTTTATTCAATTTAAAGGGTTAAGTCATGGCAGGAGAGCTCAAAGTCGTGGTATGCTCCATGTCAGAAGCCAGGAACATTTCCAGTACCCGGGACCAGTATGTGTGCAGGAAATGTATCCAGCTGTAGCTCCTGGAAGCCCGGGTTTCAGAGCTGGAGCGGCAGCTGGGGACACTGTGGAGCATCCACGAGGCGGAGGGTATGGGGTATAGCACGTATAGAGAGGTGGTCACACTGCAGGCTCAGACCCCACAGGCAGGAGGGGAATGGGTGACCACCAGGCAGAGCAAGAGGACTAGGCAGGCAGTTCAAGAATCTCCTGTGTCTATTCCCCTGAAAAACAGATATACTGCTTTGGATACAGTTGGGGGGAACGGCCCCTCAGGGGAAAGCAGCAACAGGCCAATTCGTTGCACCACGGTTGGCTCTGCTGCACAGGGGAGGAGTAAAAAGTGTGGGAATGCAATAGTTACAGGGGATTCAATTGTAAGGGGATTGGATAGGCGTTTCTGTGGCTGCAAAAGAGACTACAGGATGGTATGTTGCCTCCCTGGTGCTAGGGTCAAGGATGTCTCAGAGTGGTTACAGGACTTTCTGAAGGGGGAGGGTGAACAGGCAGTGGTCGTGGTACACATTGGTACAAACGACATAGGTAAAAAAAAAGGATGAGGTCCTAAAAGCATTGAAAAATGGGACCTCAAAGGTAGCGATCTCAGGATTACTACCAGTGCCACATGCTAGTCAGAGTAGAAATGGCAGGATATATCGGATGAATACATGGCTGAAGAGACGGTGTGAGGGGGAGGGTTTTAGATTCCTGGGGCATTGGGACTGGTTCTAGGGGAGGTGGGACCAGTACAAACTGGACAGGACTGATATCCTAGGGGTAGTGGTTGGGGAGGGTTTAAACTAAAATGGCAGGGGGATGGGAACCTTTGCAAAGAGTCAGAGGAGGGGGATCAAAGACAAGAACAGAAGACAATAAGATAAATAAGAAAAGTGATGGGCAGAGAAATCAAGGGCCAGAATCAAACAGGGCCACAGTGAAAAATAGTGGGAAGGGGACAAGTAATGCTAAAAAGACAAGCCTTAAGGCTTTGTGCCTTAGCGCGGAGCATTCGCAATAAAGTGGATGAACTAATCGCGCAAATAGATGTAAACAGGTATGATATAGTCGGGATTACGGAGACATGGCTGCAAGGTGACTGGGGATGGGAAATGAACATCCAGGGATATTCAGTATTTAGGAAGGACAGACAAAAAGCAAAAGGCGGTGGAGTTGCATTGCTGGTTAAGGAGGAAATTAACGCAGTAGTGAGGAAAGATATTAGCTCTGACGATGTGGAATCTGTATAGGTAGAGCTGAGAAACACTAAGGGGCAAAAAACGTTAGTGGGGGGTGTATATAGACCCCCAAACTGTAGTGGTGATGTTGGGAACTGCATTAAACAGGAAATTAGAGATGCATGCGATAAAGGAACATCTGTAATTATGGGTGACTTTAATCTGCATATAGAATGGGCAAATCAAATTAGTCACAATACTGTAGAGGAGCAATTCTTGGAGTGTATACGGGATGGTTTTCTGGATCAATATGTTGAGGAACCAACTAGAGAACAGGCCATCCTAGCCAGGGTATTGTGTAATGAGAGAGGAATAATTGACAGTCTAGTGGTACGAGACCCCTTGGGGACAAGTGACCATAATATGATAGAATTCTTCATCGAGATGGAGAGTGACATAGTTGATTCTGAGACAGGGGTCCTGAATCTTAGTAAAGGAAACTACAAAGGTATGAGGTGCGAGTTGAACATGACGGATTGGGAAACGTTACTGAAAGGGATGACGGTGGATAAGCAATGGCAAACATTTAAAGAGCGCATGGATGAACTGCAACAATTGTCTATCCCTGTCTGGCGCAAAAGTAAAACGGGAAAAGTAGCCAAACCATGGCTTACACAGGAAATTAGAGACAGCCAATAGATCCAAGGAAGAGGCATATAAATTTGCCCGGAAAAACAACAGACCTAAGGATTGGGAGCAGTTTAGAATTCTGCAAAGGAGGACCAAGAGATTGATTAAGAAGGGGAAAATAGAGTACGAGAGCAAGCTTCCAGGGAACATAAAAACTGTAAAAGTTTCTATAGGTATGTGAAGAGAAAAAGATTGATGAAGACAAATGTAGGTCCCTTACAGTTAGAAACAGGGGAATTTATAATGGGGAACAAAGAATTGGCTGACCAACTAAATGCATACTTTGCTTCTGTCTTCACAAAAGAGGACACAAATATCATACCAGAAATGTTGGGGAACACAGGGCTGAGTGAGAGAGAGGAACTGAAAGAAATCAGTATTAGTAGAGAAATGGTGTTGGGGAAATTGATGGGATTGAAGGCTGATAAATCCCCAGGGCCTGATGGTATGCATCCAACAGTACTTAAGGAAGTGGCCCTAGAAATAGTGGATGCATTGGTGGTCATCTTCCAAGATTCTATAGACTCTGGAACAGTTCCTACAGATTGCAGGGTGGCTAATGTAACCCCACTATTTAAAAAGGGAGGTAGAGAGAAAGCAGAAAATTATAGACCAGTCAGCCTGACGTCGGTAGTGAGGAAAATTCTAGAGTTCATTATCAAAGATTTTATAGAAGAGCACTTAGAGAACAGTGGTAGAATTAGGCAGAGTCAGCATGGATTTGTCAAATCTACTAGAATTCTTCGAGGATGTAACTAGTAGAGTTGATGAGGGGAAGCCAGTGGATGTGGTTTATTTGGACTTTCAGAAGGCTTTCGACAAAGTCCCACATAAGAGATTAGCGTGTAAAATTAAAGCGCATGGGATTGGGGGCAGTGTATTGCGATGGATAGAAAATTGGTTTGCGGACAGAAAACAAAGAGTAGGGATAAATGGGTCTTTTTCCGAATGGCAGGCAGTGACTAGTGGGGTACTGCATGGATCGGTCTTAGGACCCCAGCTATTCACAATATACATTAATGATTCAGATGAGAGAACTAAATGTAATATCTCCAAATTTGCAGATGACACAAAACTGGGTGAGTTGTGAGGAGGATGCAGAGTGGCTTCAGGGTGATTTGGACAAGTTGAGTGAGTGGGCAAATACATGGCAGATGCAGTATAATGTGGATAAATGTGAGGTTATCCACTTTGGTAGCAAAAACAGGAAGGCAGATTATTATCTGAAGGGCTATAAACTGAGAGAGGGGAATATGCAATGAGACCTGGGTGTTCTCGAACACCAGTTGCTGAAGGTAAGCATGCAGTTGCAACAAGCAGTAAAAAAGGCAAATGGTATGTTGGCCTTCATAGCGAGAGGATTCGAGTACAGGAGCTGGGATGTCTTGTTGCAATTATACAGGGCCTTGGTGAGGCCACACCTGGAATATTGTGTGCAGTTTTGGTCTCCTTTTCTGAGGAAGGATGCTCTTGCTGTAGAGGGAGTGCAGCGAAGGTTTACCAGTCTGATTCCTGGGATGGTGGGACTGACGTATGAGGAGAGATTGAGTCGGTTAGGATTATATTCGCTGGAGTTCAGAAGAATGAGGGGGAATCTTATAGAAACCTATAAAATTCTAACAGGACTTGACAGGGTAGATGCAGGAAGGATGTTCCCAATGGTGGGGGAGTCCAGAACCAGGGGTCATAGTCTAAGGATACGGGGTAAACCATTCAGGACTGAGATGAGGAGAAATTTCTTCACCCAGAGAGTGGTGAGCCTGGAATGCGCTACCACAGAAAGCAATTGAGGCCAAAACATTGTATGTTTTCAAGAAGGAGTTAGATATAACTCTTGGGTCTCAAGGGATCAAAGGGTATGGGGCGAAGGCAGGAACAGGCTACTGAGTTGGATGATCAGCCATGATAATGAATGACGGAGCAGGCTCGAAGGGCCGAATGGCCTACTCCTGCTCCTATTTTCTATGTTTCTATGACACCACTGTCTACTATCCTCCATTCTGAAAAACAGCCATTTACCAAAACTTGCTGTTTCCTGTCCTTAAGCCAATTTTTTATTGAAGCTGACATTGATTCACCAGGATGCTGCCTGGGCTGGAGCATTTCAGTTATGAAGACAGACTGGATAGGCTGGTGTTGTTTTCCTTGGAGCGGAGAAGGCTGAGGGGGGACCTGATTGAGGTATACAAAATTATGAGGGGCATTGATAGGATAGATAGGAAGAAACCTTTTCCCTTAGTGGAGAGGTCATTAATTAGGGGGCATAGATTTAAGGTAATGGGCAGGAGGTTTAGAGGGGAGTTGAGGAAAAACTTTTTCACCCAGAGGGTGGTTGGTATGTGGAACAAACTGCCAGAAGGGGTGGTAGAGGCAGGAACACTCACGACATTCAAGAAGTATTTAGATGAGCACTTGAAACGCCATAACATACAAGGCTATGGGCCAAGTGCGGGGAAATGGGATTAGTTAGGACGGGTGCTTGATGGTCGGCGCAGGCGCGTTGGGCCGAAGGGCCTGTTTCTGTGCTGTAAAACTCTGACTCTCTATGATCCTCCTATAAGCCTCAATTTTGTTATATAGCCTTTTATTTGGTACATTGTCAAATGCTTTCTTAAAATCCTTATAGACACCATCCATTGCATTCCCTTCATCAACCTTCTGTGTTACTTGTTACGGACAGGTGAGAGATGAGAGGGATGGTTCCCCCTTTGTCGCTTTCTTGCTACTTTCAGGATTCAGTTTAATCCAACCAGGGTGACTTGTCCGTGACTACAACAATCCACTATGGGTGCAGGTATATGCCAGTTATAAGTGTTGCAGATTTATTAAGTAATTTATATTAATTGCAAAGAAGTAATACATAACAAAGACAATAGTCACAGTCTTTTCCTCAGAACCTCGGCAGTAGCCTTCCAAGTGACCGTGGCGCGGTCTCTTTTTCTCTTACTGTATTCTGTTGACTGAAGATTCTCTTTTTTCTTTCTCTGGATTTTTCATGCTGCTTCTCATGTTCAATGGTTGTTCTTTTATACCCTTTTTGGCCATCAGACCACCTGTATTTTGCCCGATGGTTGGTCCAGGTCCTGTGATGTCAGTTACTACCCTACTCTAATTGGGGCCTAATCGATAAAACATTTTGCCAATAATTGAGACAGAATTAATTAATAATAATTGCAGATAGACATTTCTGTGGCCGCAAACGAGACTCCAGGATGGTATGTTTCCTCCCTGGTGCTAGGGTCAAGGATGTCGCAGAGCGGCTGCAGGACATGCTGAAAGGGAGGGTGAGCAGCCAGAGTTTGTGGTTCATATTGGTACTAACGACATGGGCAGGAAGAGAGATGAGGTCCTGCAAAGTGAATATAGGGAGTTAGGCAGAAGGTTAAAAAGCAGGACCTCTAGGGTTGTAATCTCAGGATTACTCCCTGTGCCACATGCTAGTGAGGGTAGGAATAGGAGGATAAGGCAAATGAATGAAGAGCTGGTGTAGGCGGGAGAGCTTCAGCTACTTGGATCATTGGGATCTCTTCTGGTGCAGAGGTGACCTGTACAAGAGGGACGGGTTGCATCTGAACTGGAAGGGGACCAATATCCTTACGGGGAGGTTTGCTAGTACTACTCGGGAGGGTTTAAACTAGTCTTGCAGGGGGGTGGGACACAAAGTAATAGTCTCTCCGATGAGATAGTTGAGGCAAATGTCGAGGTTAAAGCAAGCAAGTCCAGTAGGCAGGTCGGGCAGGGGCTGGACAGAGAGCGTGGAAGGTCTGGTAGGCTAAACTGCATTTACTTTAATGCAAGAAGCCTTACAGGTAAGGCAGATGAACTCAGAGCATGGATCGGTACATGGGATTGTGATATTATAGCTGTTAAGGAATCGTGGCTGAGGGGTGGGCAGGACTGGCAGCTCAATGTTCCGGGGTACCGATGCTTCCGGTGTGACAGAGGTGGAGGTAAGAGAGGAGGGGGAGTTGCACTATTGATTAGGGAGGACATCATGGCAGTACTTAGAGAGGATATCCCGGGGGGAACGTCCAGCAAGTCCATATGGGTAGAACTTAGAAATAAGAAAGGGGTGATCACTTTGATGGGATTATACTATAGGCCCCCCAATAGTCAGAGGGAATTGGAGGAGCATATATGTAGGGATATCACAGATAGGTGTAGGAATTATAGGGTTGTAATAGTAGGTGATTTTAACTTCCCTAATATTGACTGGGACTGCCTTAGTGCTAAGGGATCAGATGGGGAAGAATTTGTTAAGTGCGTCCAGGATAGTTTTCTGAAGCAGTATGTGGATGGCCCTACTAGAGAAGGGACTACACTCGACCTCTTCTTAGGAAATGAGACTGGGCAGGTGGTTGATGTGTCAGTGGGGGAGCACTTTGGGAACAGTGACCATAACTCTATTAGCTTCAAGATAATTATGGAAAAGGATAGGACTGGTCCTCAGGATGAAATCTTAAATTGGGGGAAGGCTAATTTTGATGGCATTAGACAGGAACTCTCAAAAGTTGAATGGGAGAGGCTGTTTACAGGTAAAGGGACGTCAGGCAAGTGGGAAGCTTTTAAAAGTGAGATAGGAAGAGTTCGGGGCCGACATGTTCCTGTTAGATGGAAGGTCAAGGCTGGCAAGTTTAGGGAACGTTGGTTGACGAGGGATATTGAGGGTCTGGTCAGGACAAAGAAGGAGGCATATGTCAGGTGTAGGCAGCTGGGATCAAGCGAGTCTCTCGAGGAGTATAGGGGATGTAGGAGTACACTTAAGAAGGAAATTAGGAGGGCGAAAAGGGGCCATGAGATTTCCCTGGCAGATAAGATAAAGGAGAATCCTAAAAGATTCCATAAGTATATTAAGAGTAAAAGGGTAACTAGGGAGAGAGTAGGTCCCCTTAAGGATCAGTGTTGTAATCTATGTGTGGAGCCACTTCTCATCTGTATTTACCGTGGAGAAGGTCATGGTGTGAACAGCGATATCCTGGAGCATATCAACATTACAAAGGAGGAGGTGTTGGAGGTTTTGAAGCACATTAAGGTGGATAAATCCCCAGGGCCTCACCAGGTGTATCCTAGGATGCTATGGGAAACAAGGGAGGGGATTGCTGGGGCCCTGGCAGAGATTTTTGTATCATCATTAGCCACGGGTGAGGTACCGTAAGACTGGAGGATAGCTAATGTTGTGCCTTTATTCAAGAAGGGCAGCAGGGATAAGCCAGGGAACTACAGGCTGGTGAGCCTTACATCAGTGGTGGGAAAGTTATTGGAAGGGATTCTGAGAGACAGGATTTATATGCATTTGGAAAGGCAAGGTCTGATTAGGGATAGTCAGCATGGCTTTGTGCGTGGGAAATCATGTCTCACAAATTTGATGGAGTTTTTGAGGAGGTGATCAAGAGGATTGACGAGGGCAGGGCGATGGACGTTGTCTACATGGACTTTAGCAAGGCCTTTGACAAGGTCCCGCATGGTAGGCTGGTCCAGAAGGTTTGAACACATGGGATCCAGAGTGAGCTAGCCAATTGGATACAAATTTGGCTTGGTGATAGGAGGCAGAGGATGGTAGTGGAGGGTTGTTTTTCAGATTGGAGGCCGGTGACCAGTGGTGTGCCGCAGGGATCAATGCTGGGCCCTCTGTTGTTTGTCATATATATTAATGACTTGGATGTGAATGTAGGGGGCATGATCAGTAAGTTTGCAGATGACACCAAAATTGGTGGCATAGTGGACAGTGAAGAAGGTTGTCTAAGCTTACAACAGGATATAGATCAACTGGGAAAGTCGGCAAGGGATTGTTAAATGGAATTTAATGCAGACAAGTGCGAAGTGAAGCATTTTGGGAAGTTAAACCAGGGAAGGACATATACAGTGAATGGCAGGGCCTTGGGGAGTGTTGTTGAGCAGAGAGACCTTGGGGTGCAACTACATAGTTCCCTGAAAGTGGCAACACAGGTAGACAGGGTGGTGAAGAAGGCATATGGCATGCTTGCCTTCATCGGCCAAGACATTGAGTACAAGAGTTGGGGTGTCATGTTGCAGTCGCACATAACGTTGGTTAGGCCGCATTTGGAGTACTGTGTGCAGTTCTGGTCGCTGCACTACAGGAAAGATGTGGTTAAGCTAGGGAGGGTGCAGAAAAGATTCACAAGGATGTTGCCTGGTTTGGAGGGCTTGAGTTATAAAGAAAGATTGGATAGGCTGGGTCTGTTTTCCCTGGAGCGAAGGAGGCTGAGAGGGGACATGATAGAGGTGTATAAAATTATGAGAGGCATAGATAGGGTAGATAGCCAAAGTCTGTTTCCCATGGTAGGGGTGACTAAAACTAGAGGGCATAGATTTAAGGAGGTTTAAAGGGGTTCAAAGGGGTACATTTTTCACACAAAGAATAGTGGGTATCTGGAATGAGCTGCCTGAGGAGGTGGTGGAGGCAGGAACAGCAGTGACATTTAAGAGGCATCTGGACAGGTACTTGAATGAGCAAGGCAAAGAGGGATATGGAATTAATGCAGGCAGGTGGGATTAGTATGGATAGGCATTATGGTCGGCCTGGACGCAGTGGGCCGAAGGGTCTGTTTCTATGCCGTACGACTCTATAATTGAAGAGTTCTATTCATTACGGTTGTTGTCTCCTTGGACAGTATGAATTTGCACAGAAATTGATTATTTTTTAGCAAAGTTATTGAATATTATCAGTGTCACAATGTTTTTTCTGCTGACTTTGTGTCACAGTGACACAAATCCTACTGACATTGAACTTTCTTACAAGCTGAAGACTTAGTTTTTAAACTTAATACTTTTAAATTAAAGCCCATTCTTTCTAGCATGATTCTTAATTCATTAATTACAACTCAATCAAGGCCCATTGCTTTGTAATCATTGTTTCTAGACGGTTACTACTTGATACATTTATTTGATTAATACAGTTGCTGATACAAGAAACACAAAAATGACTTCTTTGGTCTCCTGTTAGTATTAAGATGGCTTACTTGACGGTGTTAGTTATTACAGAGGATACAGTGTGAAAATGGTCAAGTTAAGCTAAAATCTAGCTACCCAAACCTACTTACAATTTTTCCACCTCTCGATTGACTGAAGACAGGATTTTTCTAAAAAAAAAGGTTTTTTAGCCCCTGAACGCTTTAATTATCAGGAACAGACAAATGACAGGTTTTCTCGTAAGTTTAAAAAGAAAGTTAACTTTATTATACAACATCCAAAATATATGCAACAGCACCCACTCTCCCATTCATACAGATACACACACGCTCAAGAAAAGATAGAGACTATAAAGATAACATGCATTAGGTCTGATGATTTGTGAAGAGTTCTCTGCTAAACTTGTTTTTCCCCAGAGTTAAGACTTGAAACTTTGCAGGCCTGTAATCTTTTCTGTTATTCACTGAAGAAAGACTTGGGAGGTTCAGGAAGACAGCTGCACTGTTGCACGCTGCTCTTGTTACATTCCAGACAAAGACGGCGAAGTCCTGGTATGATTTCTCAGCCAGGGGATTCAAAGCTAACTCCAGTTGCTGCCTACATGTAGTTCAGAACTGGTGATCTTAGGCAGGGTCCTTCCCTGGAATTGACGGAATCCTCAATTTTGAACTGATAACTGAATTAACCAACACTGATTCCTCAGGTCAGTTTGGGTTTGCTTCATGAGTTCATTATATAGAGTCATAGAGAGAGAGTCATATCTTCTTCTTCTTCTTTGGCCTCCTTATCTCGAGAGACAATGGATACGCGCCTGGAGGTGGTCAATGGTTTGTGAACTATGGAGTGACCTCTCCATGGCGCATGCCTGGGCAAATTTATGGAGGTTGTATATACTTCATAATTTCTCCTTGCTTAAGCGTGACGTACTTCATCAAAAATTTCAGTCAGCCAAGCACAATCTGCCTTTTACAAATCCATGCTGGCTCTCCCTAATTAACACAAACCCCTCTCGGTTTTTTGCCCTGATTATTGTTTCTACAACCTTACCCACCATTGATGTTAAACTAACCAGCCTGTAGTTACTAGGAATGTCCTTATACCTTTTCTTGAATAAGGGTGTCACATTTGCCATGCTCCAATCCTCTGGCAACTCCCCCATATCCAGGAAGATTGGAAGATTATGGTACGTCCTTACACTATCTCCAATCCCACTTCCTTTAGCAACCTGGGATGCAAGCCATCCAGACCAGGTGACTTATCTACACTAAGCATAGCTAGCCTTTCCAGTACATCCTGCCTATAAAATTTCACCCCATCCATTCACTATACCATCTCCCCTTCTACTGATATTTTATCATATCCACTTCCTCACTAAACACCACTATCTATTTATTAAGTGTTCTCCACTTGCCCTGTGTCTCTTACCATATGTCACCTTCTTTGGCCCACTAGGCCCCACTCTGCCTCTTACTACCTGCGTTCAATTAACATGCAAGTAGATTTTTGGGTTCCCTTTTATGTTAACTGCATTTCAATTCTCATATTCTCTTTTTGCAAGTCTTATTTTCCTTTTCACTTCCCCTCTCAACTTATTGTATTTGGCCTGGTTCTCGTGTGAAGAATTCACCTGACATGCATTATACCCCCTTTTTTAATTTCATCATATGCTTTATCTCCCTCTTCATTCAAAAAGCCCTGGCTTTGGTTCCCCTGCTTTTCACCCTTGTTGGAATGTACCTAGCCTGTACCTGAAATATCTCCTCCTTAAAGATCACCCATTGTTCAGTTACGTATTTTCCTGTCAATCTTTGGTTTCAATTGACCCTAGCTAGATCCTTGCCTATCGCATTGAAGTTAGCCCTTTTCCGATTTACAAGTTCTACTTCAGAAGTTTTACTTTAGATTGTCCCTTGCTCTTCTCCATTACTAATCTAAACCTTATGATACGATGATTACTCTTGCCCAAGTGTTCCCCCACAGACACTTGGTCCACTTGACCCATCTCATTTCCCAGCAACAGATCCAGCAATGCCTCCTTCCTAGTTGGACTTAGAGCATACTGATCAAGGAAGGTCTCCTGAACATATTTCAGAAATTCCTCCCCCTCTTTTCCCTTTACTCTAACATTATCCCAATCGATATTTGGGTAATTAAAGTCCTCCAATATCAGCACTGTATTGTTCGTGCACTTCTCGGTGATTTCCCTGCGGATTTGCTCCTCTCTCACTATTTGGAGGCCTATAGGATACTCCCAGTAGCGTCATCATCCCCTTTTTGCTTCTCAATTCTAACCAAATAGATTCTGTCCTTTCTCTCTCAAGGAAATCCTCTCTTTCCAACACTGCAATGTCTCCCCTAATCAGTACTGCCATCCCACCTTCCCTTTTTACCTTCCCTATCTTTTTTGAACACTTGGTATCCCTGAATATTAGGTGCCTCGTCCTCTCCATTTTTAAGCCACTTTTCCATTATTTTCACGACATCATATTCTCACATGGATCTTTGTGCTTGTAGCTCAGTAATCTTATACACCACACTTTCTGTGTTTACATACGTGACTTTGTATTCCTTGTAGTCCTTCTTTGTCTGCTCATATCTAATATGGTACTACTTCCTTCCCTAGTACTATCCATAACTCTCACTCCTTTATGCACCTCATTCCTCTTTTCTACTTCTATATGCTGGTGCCCATCCCCCTGCCAATTTAGTTTAAATCTTCCCCAATCACACGAGTGAACCTCCCCGCGAGGACATTGGTGTCCCGGTCCTGTTGAGGTACAGCCTGTCTCTTTTGAATAGGTGCGTCCTGCCACAGAACTGGTTCCAATGCCTCGAGAATCTGAAGCTCACCCTCCTGCACCATGCTTCAAGCTACGCATTGATCCTCCCTATCTTCCTGTTTCTACTCTTGCTAGCTCATGGCACTGGAAGTAATCCAGAGATTACTGTCTTCGAGGTCCTGCTTTTTAACAGCCTCCCTAGTTCATGAAAATCTGACCCTAGGACCTCAATATTTGCCCTCTCTATGTCTTTGGTACTGAGGTGTACCACAACTTCTGGTTCCCTCCCTTCCCTCTGCAGAATATTCTGCACCCTTTCTATGATGTCCTTTACCCTGGCACCAGGGTGGCAACACACCATGCGGGACTCACAATGATGGTTACAGAAACACCTGTCTGTCCCCGGAACTATGGAATCCCCATAATGACTGAATTTCTAGTCTTTGCTGTTCCCTTCTGTGCAGTCCCTTGTTCATTGGTGCCATAGTCTGGACTGAACTCCCAGCAGTCTCCAATGTTGAGTTTGGGAATGGCACACACCCCGAAGACTCCTGCACTTCCTGCCTCTTACTACTCTTCTGGATGGCCACCCATCTAGTATCCTAAACCCTTACTGCCTGTGGGGTAGCCACTTCCTGGAACATATGATCCAGGAAACTGTCATCCTCCCTGAAGCTCCACAGTGGCTCCAGCTGCCCTTGAAGCTCAGAAATCCTGAGCTCGAGCTCATGCAACTGGAGATACTTTCTACACACCTAGTCCCCTCAAGACACATGAAGTGTCCTAAGTTTCCACATGACACGGGAATAGCAAGAAACAGGTCTCAGCTGCCCATCCATAATGTCAGAAAGATATCTCTATTCCCTCCGAAGAAGGGTCACTGACCCGAAACGTTAACTCTGCTTCTCTTTCCACAGATGCTGCCAGACCTGCTGAGTGAATCCAGCATTTCTTGTTTTTGTCTCTATTCCCTCTTTTAGAATCTAGTTAATACCTTGTATAAACTATTAATTTTAATTAATGCCGCTAGACCTGCTCTGCATTAATACTCTAAATACTGATTCACCTACTGTTATACTTACCCCGATTGAAATTTTATTATTTAGTTTAACTAGCTAAGTTGTAAGTTTAATACAGTACTTTATAGTTTCCCAGTCCCTGTTTAAAGAAAAAAAAACCTTCAAACTCAGCAACCAATCTGCTACCTGCTGTTCTGTAACCCCACTCCTTGCTCTTTTGGAAATAACACTTTTTTATTATTCTGTCATGGGATGTTGGCATCGCTGGCAAAACCAGCATTTATTGCCCATCCCTAATTGCCCTTGACAACTGAGTGGCTTGCTAGGCCATTTCAGAGGACAGTTTAAGAGTCAGCCACATTGCTGAAGGTCTGGAGTCACATGTAGGCCAGACCAGGTAAGGATGGCAGATTTCCTTCCCTAAAAGGCATTAGTGAAGCAGATGGGTTTTTACAACAATCAACGATAGTTTCATGGCACCATTACTGAGACTAGCTTTCAATTCCAGATTTTTAAAATTAGTTAATTGAATTCAAATGCCAGCAGCAGCCATGGTGGGATTTGAACAAATGTCCCCAGGACATTAGCCTGGGCCTCTAGATTACTACTCCAGCGATATTACCACTACACCACTGCCATGCTAATCAGGTCCATGCTGTTCCCCTGTGTGCTTTCTCTTTTATTCTTTGCCGCTGCTGAGTTATGCATTTAAGATCTTACAAAGTATAACTGTTAAGGCTCTAGGAAGCCTTTGACGCAGAGCATTAACAAAACAATTTGTTTTGGAAAAAGAATAGAGTTCCAGAGGGCAGGAACAGGAAAAGTCAGTCTCTAATGGTGAAGCAACGATCCAGAATAAATAAAACAGTAAGTGTGGGTTGAGTCACGTGGCTAGAAATGATCATCCAAATTGGTGAGCTGAGGCTGTGGGATGGATTTGAAAATTAAAATAAGTTGATTTACTGGAAGGCAGTGGAATTACGTGTGGTCAGGGAGGGTTTACGTGCAGGAGAGGATACAGGCTGTAAATTATTGGATTAGCTGCAGTGAATGAAGGCAGGGAACTATCTTCTCCACCTCTTAGTTTAGTTTAGAGATACAGCACTGAAACAGGCCCTTCGGCCCACCGAGTCTGTGCCGACCATCAACCACCCATTTATACTAATCCTACACTAATTCCAAATTCCTACCACATCCCCACCTGTCCCTATATTCCCCTACCACCTACCTATACTAGGGGCAATTGCTAATGGCCAATTTACCTATCAACCTGCAAGTCTTTGGCATGTGGGAGGAAACCGGAGCACCCGGAGGAAACCCACGCAGACACAGGGAGAACTTGCAAACTCCACACAGGCAGTACCCAGAATTGAACCCGGGTCGCTGGAGCTGTGAGGCTACGGTGCTAACCACTGCGCCACTGTGCCGCCCACTCTACCTCTTCTTCATTAAGATGCTCCTTAAAACCTTCCTGTTTGACCAAGCTTTTGGTTAATTTATCCTGGTATCTCCTATGGCTCAGTGTCAATTTTATTTTTATTAATAGCATTCTGTTTAAATGCTTTGGGATGCTTCACGCCTCTTCTACTTTTGAACTTCTGAAGGTGTCAACTTCTGCTGGGAGCTGTTCCACAGACATCCCCCACCCGCACCCAGTACCTCACTTCATTTCAAAATTTTCAGCAGCGGGTCTGCGCAGTAAGTGGTGTCAATCTATTTGGCCAGAGGGCCCATTAAAGCTAAGCACCATCCTGTTTGCAGGTGGCATCTAGACTCCACTTACCAGCAGGGATAACTAGATACTGATCAAGAGCAGAAACCCGAATTAATCTTCCCTTGTCCAGCTGTACTGTGCCCAATTGAAGCATTTTATGTGCCACATACCCCTATATTATTAAAAACCTCCCATATATATGGATCTGCTGTCTGATTTCCGATTGTTTCAATTATTGCTAATGCTTTTTTGTCAACATTTATAATTGATATATCCAATAAAATCATTTGTGATGGGATCGCCAAGTTAAACACTTAACTGTCATGGCGTAGTTGCAGGCCTCCCACCACTAGTGGTGCTTTGGGGCCTCCCCATTGCTGTCTCTCAATTGACTCCATGACCCTCTTGTTACGGCCAGGTGGTAGGAGGTGTTGGTGGTTCCCAGTGTTCAACTCCCAAATGACCGCAACAAGTGTTTATATTACTAGGGTTTTAACCCCTTTTGTTTTATTTGTCAAATAAACAGACAGCGACAATGTTTCTTGTAGGTTTAAAACAGAAGATGAACTATTTATTGAGCAAATATTCACTCCCGAAATGGTCACAACTGCACCCACACATGCATTCACTCACTCGCGCACACACATACACAAGAAGAGATAGATAGAGAGGAAAAGGGGAAAGCAGTTTGAAGTGAGGTAGATTTTCGGGGTTCACAGTATCACATTGTTGAATCTTATTGGAGGTCAATTTCTCTTAAAGTTGCAGGCCTGGGTTGTTTTCAGATTTCTCTGGTAGTTGAGTCTTCAATCTAGAGATGGGAGATCACTTTCAGTTCTCTGCTGCACAGGTTGAAGTGTAGAACTCACAGCAGGGCACCTTCTTTGGCTTTTGTTAGATTTCTCCCAGCTGTTACCTGGACAGGCTTTCATGATGTTTATTCTGATTTCTCTCCCTCCCTCTCCAGAGAAGGTCAGAGTGTGCCTCTGTTGGAAGACACTGATCCTGCTTCCTGTGGTGACTCACAATGGCCCAGGATGTGGCTACTTCACACCTTCTTTGTTTCAGAAGAACCCATTCAATTCAAAAATATCTCTTGATGGGTTCAGAATGGGTGTAAATGAGACATCTTAGCTTGGAATGTATCCTTTTGTTCTTGCCAGACAATAAGATCTTCGGCGACCATTTTACAGCACATTACCCACTTTTTCAAGGAAAATCAATTTTTATAAGTGTTCAGTTTGTTTTCTGTATTTCAATCACTGCGCCTCGCGTGAGCATGACTCTGCTTGTCTTATTGGCTACTCCCTAGCCTTAATCTTTTCCCTCCCAGCCCTCTCCGCTATGGTACTTACTACCCTATCCTGCTTTTTAAAAAATTTGTTCGTGGGATATGTGCATCACTGGCAAGGCCAGCATTTATTCCCCATCCCTCATTGCCCTTGGGAAGGTTGTGGTGAGCTGCCTTCTTCAACTGCTGCAGTCCATGTGGTGTAGTTATACCCACAGAGCAGATAGGGAGGGAGTTCCAGGATTTTCATCCAGCGACAGTGAAGAAGCGGTGATATCGTTCCAAGTCAGGATAGTGTCTAACTTGGCGAGGAACCTGCTGATGGTGGTGCTCCTATGTGCCCACTGCCCTTGTCTTTCTAGGTGGTAGAGGTCACGGGATTGGAAGATGCTGTTGAAGGAGGCTTGGTGAGTTGCTGTAGTGCATCTGGTATATGGTACACACTGCTGCCGCTGTGTGCCAATGGTGGAGGGAGTGGATGTTTAAGGTGGTCAATGGGGTGCCTATCAAGCGGGCTGCTTTGTCCTGGATAGTGTCGAGTTTTTTGAGTGTTGTTGGAGCTGCACCCATCCAGGCAAGTGGACAGTATTCCATTACACTCGTGATTTGTGCCATGGAGAGAGCGGACAGGCTTTTGGGAATCAGGAGGTGAGTTACTAGCTGCATAATTCCTCGCCTCTGACCTGCCCTTGTGGCCACATTATTTATATGGCTGCTCGAGTTCAGTTTCTGGTCAATAGTAACCCCAGTGATGGTAATACCATTGAATGTCAAGGGTAGATGGTTAGATTCTCTCTTATTGGAGATTGTCATTGCCTGGCACTTGTGTGGCATGAATGTTACTAGCCACTTATCAGACCAAGCCTGAATGTTGTCCAAGGCTTGCTGCATGCAAGCATGGACTGCTTCAGTATCTGAGGAGCTGCGAACCGTACTGAACATTATGCAATCATCATCAAATAGCCCCATTGCTGACCTTATGATGGAGCAAAGGTCATTGATGAAGCAGCTGAGGATGATTGGGCCTAGGATACTATCCTGAGGAGCTTCAGCAGAGGTGTCTAGTGCTTCTGTTCTAGATTTTAAAAAATTGACATTATTCCCAGTCCAGGATGTGAATACGGGGACAGGCGTACTCTGCCAAAGATATAGTACCTTCTCCCTCACCCACCCTCTAATTTTACCCTGAGTCTTTTCGATCTCCTGCCAACACAACTCTTTCCCACCCCTGGAGCTTCCTTGAGTATCACCACAGTAGATTGACTAGTGTCTATGGAAATAGAAATGGTCAAGAGACATGCAGATGGAAATACAGTGCTTCCTCTCTACTTTGCAGATAAAGTTTGAAATTCTCTCTTCAGTATTCTGTTCACAAGGGATTATCGTAACAAACAATCTCAGTAATTTATCAATAAGTGAGTTCATTCCCCTTGTATCATATTTCATTTCCAAATTCAGCCCCCTGCATCTTTTACTTCATTTTCTTCAAAATATTCATTTTGTTAGTGTATTGTCAAAAATTGGCCTCATCGTTATTAATTATACCTTGTCAGCGTAATTCATTTTGTCATTGTCTTTGATCATTTCTTTTCACATTCATCGTATGGTAGGTCATCTGTGCACAGATCTATTCATATATAAGCCATCCCCTATCACTTTGAATTACTTTCACTTTAACACATTATTCAGTATTTCATATTCTGCTGCAGTTATGTCCAACCATATTCAGACACCAAAAGGAAAATCAATTTTGTGATGCTAGTTTATATTTTTGAAAGTGGAATTCAATATTATGAATATTGCTATTTTCAGTGATGTTCACACCTGGCCTTCAGATGAATTTTGTGCTGTAAATCGGCCGTGTAGCAACCTATTTGCATTGATTTAATGTTTTACTTTTAAAAATATCAATTAACATGTGGCTCTTTAAGAAAAACTTTCTACACACCTGTGAACACCACATAAAGGCAATCAGGTTGCTTCTAATTTATTTACAATTTCTCCCCTTTTCTCACCTCTTCTTGTGTAACTAGTAATTCCTACCAGATATAGTTCCATGAGAATGTCCTACAGTGCCTTGCTCAAGTGACCAGGCTTCAGGGAGGAGTATGCATGTCAACTCTAGTTGGTTTCACCACCTGATCTCCCAGACATGATTTTCAGACCAGGTTTGAAAACCCAACACCAAGATCATTTCCGGGTCCTGACCCCACGTTTCATGAGATGAGCTCGGCAGCCAATTAGTGGAGCCAAACACTCCCAGGCGGCAGGAACTGACTGCTGAGTCAAATCCTCAAAGGCAGATGGCAGCCATGACTGGGCTTGCCACTGCCTTGCAAAATAGAGGGGCAGGAGATCAGAGGGCTGGCAGCCTCATGGCAGAGAGAAGTGGCCAAATGGCCAATTACACCCACTCTGATACAATAACCCTAGTTGCGAAAACATTTTCTTCACCATTAACATGACTTGATGGCTCCCTGCATTGCACCCGACAGCTGTGTACTAACATGCACCAGACTATTCGATCTGCGATTTCAAAATTGCCTTCTGGCCCTGCCCAGCCTGTTAACAAGCTCCTCAAGGAGCTTAACGGGCAGTTAACTGGAGACAAGCGTGTTCCTAGCTCCCCGCCCCGGCTCCCCTCCCCCACTCTCGCTTCGGAAATAGCGCATCCTAGAGGTGTCGGAACACTTGTCTCGCCCTCGCAGGTGGTTGAAAATCCCGGCTTCCATCTGCAACTGCCTCGTCCTGCCAAACAGCCTTATTCCCCTATCTCGAATAACTTAATAACGAATCAAAGAAATTGTTATACAACAAGCCAGATTATCCTTTCCAGTGGTGACTGATCTGCTACTGTCCATTTTGCACCCTCACTAAAGTTCACTTCAAAGCTGTATAGCCCCACAGGATTAATTTCAATACCTATTGCTGAGACAATGATATCTTAGCCAATCTGAACAGGAATTTGTAAACCATTCCCAATAAGGTACTCGGTGTGGGGGGGAGGGGGTGAAATTTTGTTCATGTAGCACCAGAGCCAGGCAAGTCACACAGGTAGCAGTCGCTACCTGCCTCCAGAGTGATCAACATAGTTGGTTTAGCGTCGCTTGAAGTACGCAAACAAACTTTTCTCCCTCAGTATCTGATTGCTTATTATTTAGCTGAGGGGTGACCTAATAAGAGATCTTTAACATTATGAAGGGGTTAGATAGGGTAAAGATGTAGAGATGTTTCCACTTGTGTTCAAAATTAGGGGTCACAAATATAGTCACGAATAAACCCAATAGGGAATTCAAGTGAAACCTCTTTACCAAGAGAATGGTTAGAATGTGGAACTTGCTGCCACGTGTAGTTGAGACGAATAGCATAGATACATTTAAGGGGAAGCTTGATAAACACGTGAGGGAGAAAGGATTCAAAGGTTATGCTGATAGGGTTAAATGAATTAGGGTGGGAGGAGGCTCATGTGGAGCATAAGTACTGTTATATACTAGATGGCCTGAATGACCTGTTTCTTTGATGTAATTCAAAGTAACTCATAGTTTTTTTAATGCTTCTATGAATTTTCTCCCAGGTCACTTGCAGCAGCGCCCAGGACAATAATATTAAAACCCAGGAAATTCCAGGGCATCCCTGGTAGGAGCCTACATAGGAACCTAGAAATTACCATTCTCAATATTTATAGATGAACGCTTTGTGCATTCCGATTAGATTCTCCTGCTTACTATGTGAAAGTGGCTAGTAACCTTTTCAATTTAAAATGGTAGCTCTAGTAAGCATGTGCTAGGGTGCCAAGTAGCTTGCAACCTCTCCAAACATCAACTGCACAGAGGAATGTCATATACGTCAGTGGGCAACAGTCATTTCCAGGCTAGTAATTGTTGCTGAGGTATTCGACTATAGAAGGCATTGCAATCAATGCAATCTTATTCTCATTCATAGTGCACTTTACAGTGGGATTCACCGGATAGCAATCAAGAACAAGAAGCTCAAATCATTTTTATCCCCATGCCTCAACTAGGGCCATTTAACCCAGTGTTCCCCAATGGTGCCAGATTTGAGCTCACTAATCAGGATCTGCCCACTATTTATAAAGTTTTATCAGCACATCGCAGCTGATAGTCTCCCCATCGCTGATCCTTTCTACAAGACATTCCCTTTAAAGGTGTTTGGTGAAGCCATGAGCTTTTCTATCTTTTCAGTTATAACAGTCTATTTTCTGTTTTTACAGACTGCCTATCACTGGGCATATTCCTCTTAAAGAAAGAATGAAGTTACATTTCTGTAGCACCCTTCACAACCTCAGGACAGCCCATAGTGCTTTTAAAGGCAAATAAGTACTGCTGAAGCATAGACGCTGTTGTAATATAGGAAGTAGGGCTGCCAATTTGTGCACAACAAGGTCTCAAAAACAGCAATGAGATAATGACAAGATTAATCAGTTTTAGTGATGTTGGTTAAAAAATAAATATGGGACAGGACATCAGGAGAACCTCTCTGCTTTTCTTCGATATAGTGGCCTCACAATCGTTTTTCATCTGTGAGGGCAGATGGGTTCTTGGTTTAAAATCTCTGACAATGCAGCATTCCCTCAGTACTGCACTGGATTATGTATTTAAGTCTCTGGAGTGGGACTTAAACTCACAATCTTCTGACTCAGAGGCGAGAGTGCGACAACTGAACTCCAACTGGAAAGGTTGGTGTGAGGAAGAATCTGTAAACCAAACAGGGATTTCTCCCAGGCTTTGAAAATGATGGTTAGTTATCAGCCAACATTAATTGAATTTGGAAAGCACCAGTTTTTGCTTCTCTTGAGAATTAATACATCACCTGCTCATGCCTTGTTGTGCTCCTTTTAATATTGGAAGAAACTCATAAATATAAGGAAGAGAGTTCAAGTAATAGACATCCATGATCTAATTGGCAGACTAGCACTTGCTCACTTGAGTTACTGGACATGTCAAGCACTTGTGTTTAACACCAGTGTGCTGATTGTGTTTTGAATTCCAAATCATTTTAGCAAATCATTTTCTAATTTACTTTTTTGTTAATTAGCATAATTAGCAATTTCAATAAGAAACTGTTTGCCGTCTAATTCTAATTGGCACAAATCCCCCAGTTCCAATGCTGATGAGTAAGTTCCCAGCAGTTGTACTACACAATGTTGTGGTATTGTATTTGATGGTAATTTATGGCATCAGGAATGCAATTCAGACACCTGTCTGAAATTTTAAAAAATTGAAATTGAAAAAATGGATCTGTCATCGTCTGTATCAATCTTTAGACTACCCTCCATTTTTCATTATCATCATTAATCAAGGTCATCAACAAAACCATTTCCCCGATCCATTTACTCCTCTCCTTGTTATCCGGTCTATCTGACATGTTAGACTTTAGCTTTCATATCAGCAACAGAAATGCTATTTGAAGTGACTTTATCTTTATCACCAGCTGTCTCTCTAATGGGGAGAGATGCCTATGGGACTATGGCTAGAGCAATCTTAAAGCCCCAAAGCAGAACTGCTGTTTGAAAATTCTCCTGTCTTCTAATTCTACTTTGCTTTGATTAGGCAAAAAATAGGTTGTTTAAAAAGTCTATGCTAATATCATGTGTTCACTCTTAGCATTCAGATTTCTTTAGACTTATATCCTGTATTGATGTGAAAGAACAAGGGACGTCTGGATCAATGGCTTTCTGTGTACTAGCTCGTCTCTTTCTATGTGATGATTTTCTCATTGGCTCACACACTTTTCTTCCCTATCGGGTGCTGAGGAATAGCTGTGTCAGAGTGGATCGGATGAATTCAGGCTATGCATTGACAGCAAATGATTGGACAGGGTTAACACAAGTAAATGGCTTATGTATTGTAGGAAAATAGGAATAGGAGGAGGCCAGTCAACCCCTTGAATCTGTACTGCCAATCAATCAGATCATGACTGATCTACATTTTAACTCCGTCTACCTACCTTCGTTCAGTAACCCTTAATACACTTGCCTAATAAAAACCTATCAATCTCAGTTTTGAGATTTTCAATTGACCTAACATCAACAGCTTTTTAGGGGCGAGAGTTCCAGATTTCCACAACCTGAAAAGGTGTTTCCTGACAGACAATGGGTTTCACTTTCCCAGACTCTCAGATCATAAACAAGGAGCCAGTGGCTCTGAAAATGCAAATGCAAAATCAATTGCTAACACCTGGAAACAAATGAAGGCCCATGTGATTCTGCTTTGGCCAGACTTGTGGGCTTTGCATATTGAAAAAGCAAATTACTATTGACCTTTTGATTCTGGATAAATTCTACAGACTTTGAGAAATCTGGAGGCTGTAAGGAAGACTGGAAGACAACAACTGGCAGTGGCAGCCTCAGGAGGAAGAGAAAGAGAGAGGGAAAACCTACTCTCAGAACACTAATACTGTGAAAGGCTGCAAAGACTTGAACCTTATTTGGAAGTTGAGATTTGCAATGTAGAAAAAGACCAACAAGGTCACCAGAGATCACCTTATTCACAGAGGTCCAGGTTGAAAGTGCTCGTACGAAGTGAGCAAAAAGGACATTGACTTTGAGAAGGTCTGGGTGATCCAATCCATTGCAACTGGGAGCAGTTTGGGACTTTTAGCCACAAGATTTCACCTCAAGGAGGACTGTGTAATGTATAAATGTGGTGTGATGTTTTCAAGTGTTTTAACAAGTGAAGAAAATACCTTGCTCTGTAATTTGAAGTATTCGCTGCGTACAAATTAATGGTGATTTTTAGTTTAATTGTTACAATAGAAGACTTAAAACATGAAATCTTGTCATGTAATTCTTTAAATTTATTAAGTGTTAATTACAATTGATTGTTGAAACAGGTACTTTTAATTTAATTTAAATCAAACATAGCATCAAACATCCAAATATTTAACATACAAATTAATTAATTAAATAGAATCGAGATGGCTGGGCAGGCGCGCAGCTGTAGTATGTGGGAGCTGGTGGACGCCGGTACGATCCATGATGACCACATCTGCAGCAAGTGTTGGCTGCTCAAGGAACTTCGGCTCAGAGTTGATGAGCTCGAGTCCGAGCTGCAGACACTGCGACACATCAGGGAGGGGGAGAGTTACCTGGGCACTGTGTTTCAGGAGACAGTCACACCCCTTAGATTAATTACAAATTTGGTCCGTGGTCAGGGACAGGAGGATGTGACTGCGAGTGAGGCAAGTAAGGGGATCCAGAATTTAGCTTTGGAGGAGCCTCAGCCAGTGCCCTTATCCAATAGGTACGAGGTTCTTGCTTCCGGTATGGACGAGGGCACAGACTGCAGGGAGGGTGAGCGAACTAACCACAGCACCGTGGTTCAGAGTGCCATTCAAGTAGGAGAAAACAGAAATGTAATAGGGGATAGAATAGTTAGGAGAATAGATACTGTTCTCTGCAGCAAAGACAGGGAGTCCCGAAGGCTGTGTTGCCTACCTGGTGCCAAAGTTAAGACATCTCTCTGGGCTGGAGAGGAACTTGGAGTGGGAGGGGAAGGATCCAGTTGTCATGGTTCACGTATGTACCAATGACATAGGTAGGACTAGGAAAGAGGTTCTGCTGAGGGATTATGAGCAGCTCAGGGCTAAATTAAAAAGCAGAACCTCAAAGGTAATAATCTCCGGGAGAAATGGGTTCCGATTCATGGAGAACTGGTACTGGGGAAGGAGAGAGCTGTTCCATTGGAACGGGCTTCATTTGAACCATGCTGGGACCAGTGTCCTGGCAAATCGTATAACTAGGGTTGTAGATGGGACTTTAAACTAATTAGTGGGGGTGAGGATTCAATTGAAGGGGAGTTTAAAAAATCAACAAGAAATGAGAGAGCAGAGGTTCAGGGTAGTGAAGAGGCGAATGGTAATCAAAGTGTGACAGGAAGGGGCAGAAAATATAAGCAGAAGAGTGCAGCAGAAATTAGAACCAGAATGAGTAATAATGGTAAAAAGTCAAATCTTAAGGCTCTTTATCTGAATGCATGCAGCAATTGTAACAAGATAGATGAGTTGATGGCAGAATTAGAAATAAATGAATATGACTTGATAGCAATTACAGAGACGTGGTTACAAGGTGACCAAGACTGGGAACTCAATATTCAAGGCTATTCGATGTTCCGGAAAAATAGGCAAAAAGGAAAAGGGGGTGGGGTAGTTTACTTAATAAAGGAAGGTTTCAGTGCGGTGGTGAGTAATGATATAGGCGCAATAGATTGTGATGTGTCATAGAGTCATAGAGTGAAACAGCACAGAAACAGGCCCTTCGGCCCACCATGTCCATACCGGCCATCAAGCCTATCTATTCTAATCCCATTTTCCAGAACTTGGCCCATAGCCTTGTATGCTATGGCATTTCAAGTCCTCATCTAAATGCTTCTTAAATGTTGTGAGGGTTCCTGCCTCTAACACCCCTTCAGGCAGTGTGTTCCAGATTCCAACCACCCTCTGGGTGAAAAAACTTTTCCTCAAATCCCCTCTAAACCTCCTGCCCCTTACCTTAAAAATATGCCCCCTGGTTATTGAAACCTCTGCTAAGGGAAAAGGTTTCTTCCTATCTACCCTATCTATGCCCCTCATAATTTTGTATACCTCGATCAGGTCCCCCCTCAGCCTTCTCTGCTTTAAGGAAAATAACCGTAGCCTATTCAGTCACTATTCATAGCTGAAATGTTCCAGCCCAGGCAACATCCTGGTGAATCTTCTCTGCACCCTCTCCAGTGCAATCACATCCTTTCTATAGTGTGGTGACCAGAACTGAACACTGTACTCCAGCTGTGGCCTAACTAGCGTTTTATACAGCTCCATCATAACCTCTCTGCTCTTATATTCTATGCCTCAGCTAATAAAGGCAAGTATCCTATATGCCTTCCGAACCACCTTATCTACCTGTGCTGCTGCCTTCAGTGATCTATGGACAAGTACAACCAAGGCCCCTCTGACCCTCTGTACTTCCTATGGTCCTAGTATTCATTGTATATTCCCTTTACTTGTTAGTCCTCCCAAAATGCATTTCCTCACACTTCTCAGGATTAAATTCCATTTGCCACTGCTCTGCCCATCTTACCAGCCCATCTATATCGTCCTGTAATCAAAGGCTTTCCTCCTCACTATTTACAACACCACCAGATTTCGTGTCACCTGCAAAATTACTGATCATACCTCCTATAGTCTCGTCTAAATTATTAATGTACACTATAAACAGCAAGGGTCCCAGCACCGATCCCTGCAGTACACCACTGGTCACAGGCTTCCAATCGCAAAAACAACCCTCGACCATCACTCTTTGCCTCCTGCCGCTAAGCCAATTTTGGATCCAATTTGCCAAATTGCCCTGGATCCCATGGGCTCTTACCTTCTTGACCAATCTCCCATGCGAGACTTTATCAAAAGTCTTACTGACGTCCATGTAGACTACATCAACTGCTTTACCCTCATCTACACACTTAGTCACCTCCTCAAAAAATTCAATCAAATTGGTTGGACATGATCTCCCCCTGACAAAGCCATGCTGACTATCCTTAATTAATCCCTGCCTCTCCAAGTGGAGATTAATCCTACCCCTCAGAATTTTTTCCAATAGTTTCCCTACCACTGATGTTAGACTCACAAGTCTGTAATTACCTGGTTTATCCCTACTACCCTTCTTGAATAATGGTACCACATTCGCTGTCCTCCAGTCCTCTGGCACTTCTCCTGTGGCCAGAGAGGATTTGAAAATTTGTGTCAGAGCCCCTGCAATCTCCTCCCTTGCCTCACATAACAGCCTGGGATACAATTCATCTGGGCCTGGGGATTTATCCACTTTTAAGCCCACTAAAACTGCTAATGCCTCCTCCCTTTCAATGCACATTTTTTCCAGTATATCACATTCCCCCCTCCCTGATCTCTACACCTACATCGTCCTCCATACTGAACACAGATGAACAGTAATTTAAAACCTCATCTACATCCTCTGGCTCCACACACAGATTGCCACGTTGGTCCTTAATGGGCCCTACTCTTTCCCTGGTTATAAAAACAAGAAATGCTGGAACCACTCAGCAGGTCTGGCAGCATCTGTAGAAAGAGAAGGAGAGTTAACGTTTCGGGTCAGTGACCCTTCTTCGGAACTGACAAATATTAGAAAAGTCACAAGTTATAAGCATGTGAGGTGGGGGTGGGGCAAGAGATAACAAAGGAGAAGGTGTAGATTGGACAAGGCCACATAGCTGACCAAAAGGTCATGGAGCAAAGGCAAACAATATGTTAATAGTGTGTTGAAAGACAAAGCATTAGTACAGATTAGGTGTTAACGGACTGAATATTGAACAGCAGCAAGTGCAAACCTGAAAAAAAACCAGTGGGTAAGCAAACTGAACAAACTAAGATGAAATGAAATAAATGCAAAAAAAAAAGATTGTAAAAAATGTAAAAAAGAAAAAATAACTAAAAATGAAAGTAAAATGGGGGGCTGTCATGCTCTGAAATTATTGAACTCAATGTTCAGTCCGGCAGGCTGTAGTGTGCCTAATCGGTAAATGAGATGCTGTTCCTCGAGCTTGCGTTGATGTTCACTGGAACACTGCAGCAACCCCAGGACAGAGATGTGAGCATGAGAGCAGGGGGGAGTGTTGAAATGGCAAGCAACCGGAAGCTCAGGTCCTGCTTGCAGACTGAGCGGAGGTGTTCTGCAAAGCGGTCACCCAGTCTGCGCTTGGTCTCCCCAATGTAGAGGAGACCACATTGTGAGCAGCGAATACAGTATACTACATTGAAAGAAGTACAAGTACAAGCTGCTTCACCTGAAAGGAGTGTTTGGGACAAAAACAAGAAATGCTGGAATCACTCAGCAGGTCTGGCAGCATCTGTGGAAAGAGAAGCAGAGTTAACGTTTCGGGTCAGTGGCCCTTCTTCGGAACTGACAAATATTAGAAAAGTCACAGATTATAAGCAAGTGAGGTGGGGGTGGGGCAAGAGATAACAAAGGAGAAGGTGCAGATTGGACCAGGCCACATAGCTGACCAAAAGGTCACGGAGCAAAGGCAAACAATATGTTAATGGTGTGTTGAAAGACAAAGCATTAGTACAGATTAGGTGTAAATACACTGAGTGTTTGGGGCCTGGGATAGTGAGGAGAGAGGAGGTAAAAGGGCAGGTGTTACACCTCCTGCGATTGCAGGGGAAGGTGCCATGGGACGGGGACGAGGTGGTGGGGGTAATGGAGGAGTGGACCAGGGTGTCGCGGAGGGAACGATCCCTTCGGAATGCTGACAGGGGAAGGGAGGGGAAGATGCGTTTGGTAGTGGCATCACGCTGGAGGTGGCGGAAATGGCGGAGGATGATCCTTTGGATATGGAGGCTGATGGGGTGGAAAGTGAGGACAAGGGGAACCCTGTGACGGTTCTGGGATGGAGGGGAAGGGGTGAGGGTAGAGGTGCGGGAAATGGGCCGGACACTGTTGAGGGCCCTGTCATCAACAGTGCGGGGAAAATCTCCCCTTTCCCTGGTTATCCTCTTGCCCTTAATGTACTTATAAAATGCCTTGGGATTTTCCTTTATCTTGTCCACCAGTGTTTTTTCATGCCTCCTCTTCGCTCTCCTAATTACTTTTTTAAGTACCCTCCTATACTTTCTATACTCCCCTAGGGCCTCTGCTGTTTTCAGCCCTCTGAATCTGCCATAAGCCTTTTTTTGCCTTATCCAATCCTCTATATTCCTTAACATCCAGGCTTCCCTGGACTTATTGGTTCTACACCTTTACAGGAACATGTTGGCCCTGAATTCTCATTATTTCATTTTTGAATGACTCCCACTGACCTGATGTCGACTTTCCTACAAGTAGCTGCTCCCAGTTCACTTTGGCCAGATCCTGTTTTATGATATTGAAATCAGCCTTCCCCCGGTTCAGTACTTTTATTTCCACTCCATCTTTGTCCTTTTCCATAACTACCTTAAATCTTACAGAGTTATGGTCACTATCCCAGAAATGCTCCCTCACTGACAGTTCCACCACTTTAGATTTAGAGATACAGCACTGAAACAGGCCCTTCGGCCCACCGAGTCTGTGCCGACCATTAACCACCCATTTATACTAATCCTACACTAATCCTATATTCCTACCACATCCTCACCTGTTCCTATATTCACCTACCTATACTAGGGGCAATTTATAATGGCCAATTTACCTATCAACCTGCAAGTCTTTTGGCTGTGGGAGGAAACCGGAGCACCCGGAGGAAACCCACGCAGACACAAGGAGAACTTGCAAACTCCACACAGGCAGTACCCAGAATTGAACCCGGGTCACTGGAGCTGTGAGGCTGCGGTGCTATCCACTGCGCCACTGTGTCTGGCTTCATTCCCTAAGAGTAGGTCCAGTACCGCCCCTTCCCTTGTAGGACTTCCTACATGCTGGCTCAAAAAGCTCTCCTGGATGCACTTTAAGAATTCCGCCTCCTTTAAGCCTTTTGCACTAAGACCATCCCAGTTAATATTGGGGAAGTTGAAATCCCCTACTATTATTACCCTAATATTTTTACACCTCTCTGAGATTTGCCTACATATCTGCTCCTCTATCTCTCCCTGACTGTTTGAAGGCTTGTAGTACACTTCCAGCAAAGTGATTGCCCCCTTTTTGTTTTTAAGTTCTACCCATATGGCCTCATTTGAGGAACCTTCTAAGATATCATCCATCCTTACTGCTGTAATTGCATGGAAAAAATGCATGGGAACACCACGACCTGCAAGTTCCCCTCCAAGTCACACAACATCCTGACTTGGAACTATATCGCCGTTCCTTCACTGTCGCTGGGTCAAAATCCCGGAACTCCCTACCTAACAGCACTGTGGGTATACCTACCCCAAATGGACTGCAGTGGTTCAAGAAGGCAGCTCACCACCACCTTCTCAAGGGCAATTAGGGATGGGCAATAAATGCTGGCCTGGCCAGCGACGTCCACATCCCATGAATGAATTAAAAAAAAGTTGACTCCTTGATCAATAGTGCAATGCCACCTCCTCTTTTCCACCCCCCTCTGTCACACCTGAAGATTCTATACCCTGGAATATTAAGCGCCAGTCCTGCCCTTCCCTCAACCATGTCTCTGTGATAGCAATAATATCGTATTCCCATGTGTTAATCAACGCCTTCAATTCATCTGCCTTACGAGTAAGACTCCTTGCGTTAAAATACATGCAATCCAGCCTTGCACTATTCGCTTTTGCCTGAACAGCTCTATATTTGCTCTGCCTCCCAGATGGACTTATTTTCTCTTTTATATTTGGCTGTGCATCACCCCCAACAGTACCTCCACTCTGTATCCCATCCCCCAGCCAAATTAGTTTAAACTCCCCACAACAGCACCAGCAAACCTCCCTGCAAGGTCCCATTCCGATTCAGGTGCAACCAGTTTGGGTGGAAATAAGGAATAGCAAGGGGACGAAGTTACGGGTGGGAGTCGTCTAAAGGCCCCCGAACAGGTGCCTCACTGTAAGACAAAGTATAAATCGGCAAATAATGGAGGTGTGTAAGAAGGGTGCTACAATTGTCATTGGTGATTTAAATCTGCATATTGACTGGACAAATCAGATTGGCAGAGGTAACATGGAAGATGAATTTGTAGAGTGCATCAGGGATTGTTACTTAGAGCAATACGTCGCAGAACCTACCTGGGAACAGGCTATTTTAGATCTAGTAATGTGTAATGAGGTAGGATTAATAAGAGATATCGTAGTTAAGGATCCTCTGAGGTGTAGTGATCACAACATAGTAGAATTTCAAATTCCCAGTTTGAGGGCAAGCAACTCGTCCGGGATCTCTTCATCATTGCCGGGACCGCGGCCGACGACAGACGAGAAGACGCGTACCGTTAATTTAAAAACGGTCTCGTTTCTCTCGTCGGTAGCGGACCCGAGTAATCGACTGAAAACGATCCTAGGGAAGTCACTCTGAACGAGTATTTAGTGCGGCAGGTACACACGTGAAGTCAGGCAACTCCGTGTACGGACCAAGGTAAGAAAAACGACTTTTAAGTATTATCTTGGTGACTTATGGTTAACTGTAGGATAAGACGGGCGGCACAGTGGCGCAGTGGTTAGCACCGTAGCCTCACAGCTCCAGTGACCTGGGTTCAATTCTGGGTACTGCCTGTGTGGAGTTTGCAAGTTCTCCCTGTGTTTGCGTGGGTTTCCTCCGGGTGCTCCGGTTTCCTCCCACAAGCCAAAGACTTGCAGGTTGATAGGTAAATTGGCCATTAGCAATTGCCCCTAGTATAGGTAGGTGGTAGGGAAATATAGGGACAGGTGGGGATGTGGTAGGAATATGGCATTAGTATAAATGGGTGGTGATGGTCGGCACAGACTCGGTGGGCCGAAGGGCCTGTTTCAGTGCTGTATCTCTAAACTAAACTAAAGACCTTCTACGTACTAATTGTAAAGTCCTTGAGGAGTGAATTTTACAGTCCTGCAGTATAAGACCCTTCAGCTAGGAGGTGAGTACTGTATGGTATAAGACCCTTCAGTTAGGAGGTGAGTACCGTAAGGTATAAGACCCTTCAGTTAGGAGGTGAATACCGTAGGGTATAAGACCCTTCAGTTAGGAGGTGAATACTGTGGGGTATAAGACCCTTCAACTAGGAGGTGAGTACCGTAAGGTATAAGACCCTTCAGTTAGGAGGTGAATACTGGTTAACTGTAGGATAAGACCTTCTAAGTACTAATTGTTAGGTCCTTGAGGAGTGAATTTTACAGTCCTGCAGTATAAGACCCTTCAGTTAGGAGGTGAGTACTGTATGGTATAAGACCCTTCAGTTAGGAGGTGAATACTGTGGGGTATAAGACCCTTCAACTAGGAGGTGAGTACCGTAAGGTATAAGACCCTTCAGTTAGGAGGTGAATACTGGTTAACTGTAGGATAAGACCTTCTAAGTACTAATTGTAAAGTCCTTGAGGAGTGAATTTTACAGTCCTGCAGTATAAGACCCTTCAGTTAGGAGGTGAGTACTGTATGGTATAAGACCCTTCAGTTAGGAGGTGAGTACCGTAAGGTATAAGACCCTTCAGCTAGGAGGTGAATACTGTGGGGTATAAGACCCTTCAACTAGGAGGTGAATACTGTGGGGTATAAGACCCTTCAACTAGGAGGTGAGTACCGTAAGGTATAAGACCCTTCAGTTAGGAGGTGAATACTGTAGACCATGGGAAATAAATCGTCTAAAAAGGAAGACGATGGGAGACAAGGAAAGTCTGCCGGCAACATCCCTCCAGAAAGTCCATTGGGACGGATGTTGGAGTATTGGGATTTAGAGTCAAAAACCAAGGAGAAAAAGACCCAAATATGATCTAAGGACAGCAAGAAGGACCACCCCTAAACCCGACGATAATGACGACGATAGAGACAGAGAGTCTCCTAAGACAATGATGCCCTTGAGAGAGGTACCAATAGTAAATAATGAAATTGGATTTGTTAGTGCACCATTAACATCAGGAGAGGTAAGAGTGTTTAAAAAGGAAATGAAAGTCCTCGTAGAAGACCCCTTAGGATTGGCAGACCAAGTAGATCAATTTCTCGGTCCAAGTATATATACTTGGACGGAATTAATGTCCATTATGAACATATTATTTACGAGTGAAGAAAGGGGAATGATTAGACGGTCTGCAATGAAAATTTGGGAAAGAGAAAACCCTCCCGGGGTAGGGGGAAACGAACCAGCCGAACAAAAATACCCTAATCAAGACCCGCAGTGGCAGAACAATAACATCGGCCATAGGGGCCAGATGAAAGACCTTAGAAATAGGGAATCTGTCCCAAAAATCAGAACCAGATTAAAATGGGTTGGATGGTTTTGTATGCAGTATTAGTCATCCCAGTAATGGGAAAAATAACAATGTGGGACGGAACTGACGGGGACAACGGTACACAGACATCCCCAAGAGCCAGGACCCTCAGGTGGTAGAAGTAGATTTATGTTTCCTAATCCCATGTGTGGGGCATACATAACCAAAGAAATTATCATGTGGAGTCCCTCCATTATTATGGGGATGGACTACTAACAGGAGACCCACTCCCACCGATTATATCCATTCACCAGAGCCCCATAAAACCAGGCCCAGATTGTCCAGATAAGGAATGCAACCCTATATATTTGACAATAAAAAGAACCGAGTGGACAGAAACGACTGGTGGAATATCCATCCAACGCCATCGGAATGGCTCAATAACAGAAGAACGACAAATCAAAAATACCCACTTTCAATTAGACAACAAGGTGTTTGGAGTAACAGTTAGAGAAGGGAAAAAGAAAGGTGAATTAAAATGTTGTTTTCAGGTAACAATAGATAAGACTGGTAAACCATCTAACAAACTAAAAGGGACCTCTTATAACGATCCTAACATAGTAAAAATAATAGAGGTAAAAGACTTGAGAAAGACAATTGAGATAGAAACCGGTTACGGGGACACAAATGCCTGGGTAGAATGGATAAATTATACTGTAAAAAGTTTGAACAAAAACAATTGCTATGCTTGTGCATCTGGTAGACTGATAGCTCAAGTAGTACCTTTCCCGCTGGGGTGGGAGCGTGACCGAAAGGGCATGGAATGCATGTTAGCCCTATATATCAGGATAAGACGGTTTGGGGTATTCAAAACTTGCATATCCTTGTCATTAATGTTCCCTCCCCTAGAGAAAAAAGATTCAAGGACTCCCCCTTCATTTTTAGCCACCAGTGTGAATCACACATCATGCGTAAGTCGACACGGTGCAGAGCTAACCAGAAATATGGGAGAGTTGAAGTCATGCATAGAGACTGAGGACGTAACTGGAAGAGTCAGGGGAGGGAACTACTCATCATTGAATGTCCCCAGAGCGGATTTATGGTGGTATTGCGGAGGAAAAATCCTGAGACAGACCCTACCCTCCCAGTGGAAGGGGACGTGCGCAATTGTTCAATTGGCAATACCATTCACC
This sequence comes from Heterodontus francisci, assembly GCF_036365525.1. NCBI lineage: Eukaryota > Metazoa > Chordata > Chondrichthyes > Heterodontiformes > Heterodontidae > Heterodontus > Heterodontus francisci. Next base: position 16,407,618 of record NC_090385.1, read on the forward strand.
TTGGCATTTGAGAAACAAAAGATAATAACGAGGGAAAGGGGTAAAAGGGAAGCGATAGCGAACTCTTTTGACGACTAGGTGTACTTGGATTCCATAGGGGTCCCAAGAGGGGTACCTGATGAATTCAAGGCCCGAAACCAAATGACAGAATGGATAGTATCAACGGGAGTACAGACATTGAGAAGGCGGCTGAAATAATGCTCAGAGGATTTGAGAGGACATATGAGACCCCTCCTCAGTATGTAGAAAACAACAAGGATTAAGTAAAAGAAAAGGGGGAATTGTGAGAATAAGAAATACTGAAATGTTGTTTCTACAGCTTGTGGAAAATTACCAAGAAGTCATTTCTACACAACATAATGAAATCACTGAACAAGGGAACTGATAAGGGGATGTGAGTAAAGACCTTGAGACAGTACGGCAGTTAAAAATTGTGCTTATGCAGGGAAAAGAAAAACAGCAAGAGTTAGAACAAAGGATGTAGTGAATGAGTAACTGACAGCTGCAAGTTAACACACACACAGGAGGCTTGCAAAAGAATGGAGAGCCAAATAAGGTAAAACAAAAACAAGAGTCAGGGGCTAGAAAGTTAGAGTAGGGGGAGAAGTAAACAGAGGAGGAGACTGTAGCAACCATAGGATAGGTTAGTGTCATAATACGTTATAACCAATAATGTAAAATAAAGGCGTGGACAAATGGATTTGTATTGTATAAACATGAACTGAATATGTTGATCGGTGTGCCTGCTTGTAGGGCACCCGATCTTGCAAGAACGTTAAATAAACTTACTTCTTCAGAGTTTGACTTGGTGTAAATTATTATTAAGTGGGCTACGTTTCTCACAATATCGTTTTTAACTTTGAGAAATTATTTTGAAGATGATTATTTTGAACCATTCTGTTCCAAATACCCAATCCCAGCTACAGTCCTGGCTGTCATTTAAGGATATGTTAATACTGTAGCTATTCTTTTTTTTTCTTTTTGGGCCTCCTTATCTCGAGAGACAATGGATACGCGCCTGGAGGTGGTCAGTGGTTTGTGAAGCAGCGCCTGGAGTGGCTATAAAGGCCAATTCTAGAGTGACAGGCTCTTCCACAGGTGTTATTAGTCTGAGACAAATAGCTGATGTATCAGTTTCAGCCAAACAGGACAATGCATACAGCCTGTCTGCAGCTGGTGGTGTCCTGCCAGGGGAAAGTTTTCTTCTTACATGTTTAAACATATGCAGTGCTGTTTCCTAATAATTAACATTTAAATATTTTGCGAATATTGGCAGGGAAGTCTATATTCTATAAACATTTAAGTCAGTTCTGACTAAGTTTAAAAAGTATTCAAGGAGGTTCAATCTCAACTCCATGCACTTGAAGATTGTTCATATGTTTCAAAACATAAGGAATGTAAAACAATCCCTTCAATAGGTTCTTACACTGCTTCTCATGTAAAACAGTTTTAGCCTTGTAGGCGCCAGCTGTAGCTCAATGGTAGCACTCTCATCTCTGAGTCAGAAGGTTGTGGGTTTACGTCCCACTCCAGAGACTTGAGCACAAAAATCTCTGTTGACACTCCAGGGTGGTACTGAGCAAGTGCTGCAATGTCTTCGATGAAACATTAAATCGAGGTCCCATATACTCTCTCAGGTGGATGTAAAAGATCCCATGGCACTGGAGCAGAAGGGTTCACCTGGCGCCCTGGCTAATATTTATCCCTCAACCAACACCATCAAAAATAGATTATCTGTTTGTGGTACTTTGCTGCGCACAAATTGGCTGCCATGTTTCCTGTTTCACAACAATAACTACACTTCAAAAGGTACTTCATTGCCACTTTAAGATGCCCTGAGGTAGTGAATGGCCACCATATAAATGCAAGTAACAATATAGAACAGTGCAGTCTTGTGGAAATAAGTGGGGCCTTGCTGACTCTGGATAAATAAAATAAGAATGTTATACTCAAGACATGGAGCTTCCACAATGACTAATGCACTAAGTCACAATCAATAAATTGACCATGGCTTGTACTCTATTAAGTTAAATGGATGGCATTGGATGTTTACAACAACAACACCAACAACAACAACTGGCATTTATATAGTACCTTTACGCAGTAAAAATGACCCAAGGCACTTCACAGGTCCATTATCAGATAAAATTTGACACTTAAGGATATATTGGGGTAGGTGACCAAAAGCTTGGTCAAAGAAATTTTTTAAACAACATCTTAAAGGAGGGGAGGGAGATAGAGAGGCAGAGAGATTTAAGGAGGGCATGTTTGCACTTGCTGCTGTTCAATATTCAGTCTGTTAACACCTTTTCTGTACTAATGCTTTGTCTTTCAACACACCATTAACATATCGTTTGTCTTTACTCCATGACCTTTTGGTCAGCTATGTGGCCTTGTCCAATCTACACCTTCTCCTTTGTTATCTCTTGCCCCACCCCCACCTCAAATTATTTATATCCTGTTAACTTTTTGTTTACCACTGCTTTATGCTTTAGCACAGAGCCCTTTTAAATTCTAACCTGTGACTATCGTGCAATACATAATAGCAGCACTGTTAAGCTTAGTTAGAACTGGCCAGGCCAACTCTACCGGTGTTCCCAACATGTATCCAAGTGGAGACCATTACAGTACCTGCCTCCATGGACACATTGAACCTCATGTGAGCCAAACGAGCTGGAATGCCTGCCCCCTTGCATTTGCCTTTGTTGTAAGGGATGGATGGAGTTTTTGCCTCTCTACAAGGCAAAAAGCAAATTCCCAGTATTGTCGGAGACTTAATGTACCTGGGACCCAGAGTTACAGGAGGTGACTGTCGGATCCATAGGGAAATTAGACCCCATTATATCTTTAACCTTAAAATACCCTTACATACACATCTCCCCTATCAAATTCAGATATCCGAAGCAAAACAGCAGAATTCTAACATTAATATTATCAATGTTTCCCCTCAAATGGGAATCTAGAATTAGGGGCACACTTTCAAAATAAGGGGTCTGCCATTTAAGATGGAGATGAGGAGGAATTTCTTCTCTCAGAGGGTTGTTATTCTTTGGAATTCTCTACTCCAGAGAGCAGTGGAGGCTAGGTCATTGAACATATTCAAGGTTGAGTTAGACAGATTTTTGTTTTCAAAGGAGTCAAGGGTTATGGGGGGGCATCAGGAAAGTGGAGTTAAAGCCACATCCAGATCAGCCATGATCTTATTGAATGGAGAACAGGCTCGAGGGGCCAAATGGCCTACTCCTGCTCCTATTTTTTACGATCTTATGAATACCACTTCTCTAAAACATTCTACGTTATGAGCAAAGTACATGTTCAGAATTCAATTACAATCTTGGCTAATTAAATGTATTATGAACTCTGTGTATTCTGATACTAAATACTCCGTGACTTTCAGTTTACTGTTGATGCTATCATGTGCTAAGCTAGTGCTGGCTGTTCAGCAAATGGAAAATACGTCAAAGACTTCATAGCTGTTTGGATGAGCTGCTGGTTTGCAGCCTTCCGTCTATGAAAGATGATGGACATGCAGCAAACAATCCATTTAGCTGGGGTGTCTTCTCTTGGTGCACCTTTACTGATGGCTTTGAAGGTCAATCCTTGAGAGACAGGTTCTGCCACAAGTGCAGTACGTGAAGCTGCCAGGTGATGCTGTGCGTTATTGTTTCTAACGTTGGTGCCTGTTGCCAAGCTACTGTAGCAATTGGTCGTCGTGCACACCAGTCCACTGGATGTGGCACCATTTCCCTCTTTCACCAGCTCGTGACTCCCAGGTCTGATAGTCAACATTTAGGGCCTTCATATGACACTTGCAAGCATCCTTGAAGCGGAGCTTTGGGCGCCCCACTGGTTATCTGGCCCTGGCTACCTCACCATACAGAAAGTCTTTGGGTATGAGACCGTCTTCCATTCTGCAGACGTGTCCGATCCACCGAAGCTGCCTCTGTTTGATTAGTGCCAACACACTTGGGAGCTCTGCCTTTGAGAGGACTGCCACATTTGTGATTTTGTCCTGGCAGGATATACCCATAATGTGCCACAGACAGTGAAGATGGAAATTATTGAGGTTCTTTTCCTGGTAGCTGCCAGTCATTAAGATTAAAAGCTGTAATATTAAGTAAAGTGTATTCGGACACTGAATGAATTAAAAAAAAAACAGAAAATTAACAATTGTAAGAATTGATCAACATAGATCAATTACTAATAGAATCATAGAATGATACAGCACAGAAGGTCATTCAGCCCATTGTGCCTGTGCCAGCTTTGAAAGAGATCCCCAATTACTGCCACTTTCCTGCTCTTTCTCAAAAGCCCTGCAAATTTTTCATTTTCAAGTATTTATCCAATCCCCCTTTGAAAGTTACTATTGAATCTGCTTCCACTGCCCTTTCAGTCAGTGCACACCAGGGTACCTCTCTACTCCTTGCACTAACTTATCACCCACTTCTTAAGATACGTAACTTTTGACCCTGGAAGACAAATATCTCCCAATTAATGATGCCTATTAGCATAATGTACCAGGGCATCTCCCTATTACCATCAGCTCCCTTCTCTCTTACACGAGTGCTGCTTTCCCTTATTCCCCTATAGTGTGATGTTTCCTCATAAAGTTTCTCCTCCCCTCATTAGTAATGCCTTCAATGTTCTCCAGTACAGGAACCTATTTCCTTGATTTACTCCACTGATCTCCCATCTCTCATTAAAGCCTCCTACTGTTACCTACTCAATGGACCCCCTGCCTGCCTTCTCCTCCTCTGTCGTTTTCCTAACAAACAATTCATGCTGGTCCTTTCCTTCATATGTCTCATCTGAGCCCAGCACCAGCCATGTATTATCAATGAATTGTCCGCATTCCCTCTGCTCCCTGAGCACAACAATCAAATTCGCAACACTGCTATCTACTCTGTCAGATTGCTAATTAGCAGATGGTACATAAAACAAATATCCTGTCTGACTTTCAAAGTACATGCTACAGCGAACATCACAATGGATATAGATCTTGGAATTCAATTCACACCCCATCTCCTATGCCACGAAGGCTCTAATTTCAAGTGAAGTTCAATGCCAAATAGTCTTAACCACAGTTTTTTTGTATTGGTCAATGTCAAATAGAAGTCAGTAAAGAATTGTTTGTGGATCACAGAAGGAACAAGTCCCTCATCACTTTGAATATAATAGTGTTACAAAAGTGCTTCTGTTTTTGTTAAAGAATGTTTTTTGAGGATTCATCATTAAACTGAAGAAATGTTGGACCAGTTTTTTTTTCAAGAGGGTCATCAAGAAGACACTGAAAGGACTTGTTTGACAACAACTTTTACTGGTTGTCACACAACTCAAGTTAAAAAAAGAACAGAAACCCTGGTAACTGGAAAAGATGTGTGCAGAGAAGTGACAGATCAGAAGGTAAACTGCTTAAAAGGGGTTAGCATTTTTTAAAAACTGAAGGATAGAACCCACAGCTCAGCCAAGCCTGTTCCACCTCTTTAAAAAGCCTGCGGAAGAAGAGAACTTCCAAGGAGAGAAGAGAATTCCCAAGGAAGGAGAGAAGACTACAACCCCGCTTAGCTTTCCAGCACCTCTATAAAAGACCCTGAGAAGTCCACTGTGTCAACTCATCTTGTCTCCTGTCTTTGAAGAAAAGCCTGTTAAATTAATTTTCAATGACGCCTGAAAAGAACTGTTCTAAAAGATCCCAGTGACCTGTCTACATGTACTCGGAGGCCAGACTGTATGCCAGCTTTGGAACACAACATATCTTATCTGTTGTTTCTTCAAGAATGAGCAAGTATTCAGCCCACATGTGTTTTTTTATGTCTGCAACAGAGCTCTAAACAAAAATCCCTTTAATTTTCCAGTTAATTGGTATGTGTGTATGTATGTGTGTGAGTGTGAGGTGCTAAGGTAAGAAGGGAACTTTAATATTTCAATCTGTGTGTTTATGCTTTACTTCATTACTGGTTAAGACTTGTTTTTATAATAAACTGACAATTTTGTTGTTTATTAAAGAAACCAGGTTGGTGTGATTTATTCTGGGAAAAATAGAATATACGATTGACCGTATCGGCAAGTGGGAAAATTTAAATATATGTTGTGACCTGTGGATAAGTGGGTCTAGAATAAACAGTGCACTCCTCCTGCCTCGGTCGTAACAACATGTTTGATCCAAATCAAGAGTGGGAAGGCAGGCTTAGAAAGAGAAAATGCTGGAGATACTCAGCAAGCCAGGCAGAAGCTGTGGAGCGAGAAACAGGGTTAACATTTCACATTGGTAACTTTTCATCAGAACTGAGAGAAACAGACTTACTGGTGGAATATTTTCAGGTAAGGGGAGTGAGGTTTACATGCATGCGGGAGTTAAATCCTCTAACAGTGACATTGAGTCAGGATCCCAACATCATCTTCCACACTTCCAGGTTTCACTGGAATGGGATTGAAGGTAAGCAGGGAACCCCCTTGGATGTGTTGAGTAAGTAATTAAGGTACTTAAAAAGCCAATTAAGAACTGTTTTGCCCTCAATTCTGGATTTCCCATCAAGTGGGCCTATTTCCTGACCTGCCAGAAACTCGCCAGGATCACTGAGGCAAGTACACAAGCAGCAAGAGCTTCTTCTGTGCAACTGACAAGCTGGGGAGGCTTCGATCAGTGAAACTGAAGTGCTGCAGCCATGGCCAGGTGAGAGGCTGCTGTTCGAAGCACTTCTTCTCTCACAGAGTGCTATCATTGCTTGACAAATGATTGCCAACTTCACCTGTCTAGCACTTCACTCACTTTCAACTGTAATACCCTGCTGCCAGCCTTCACCACGGCATGGAAGCAGCTTATGCAGCTCCACCTTGCACCTCTGATGTGGGACAAGAGCAGAAGCAATACCACTGACAACAGCACCAGCTGCCTTCTCCTCAGTCACATGCCCCTCTACAGGGCATAGGGAATGGACACCGAGATCCAGCTGGAATGAAGTGAAACCCCCAATACAGGGTGTACAGGCACTCTTGACATGTCTGAGCATCAGTGCCTAAGGAGGCTCAGGCTCTCATGGCAGGTCAATGCTGACGCCTGCAGTCTTCTGGAACAAGACTTCCTTCCCAGTGGAGCATGTGATCTACATTGCCAATGGCCGACAAGGTGCCTGTCACTGGAGGACCAGCATCTCCCCCAACCCTGTGTCTCTGCCTCTCGCCAAGTTATGTGCTTTCCTCCTTCAAGGAAAGAAAGTGGAGAAGTTTAGTTTAGTTTTTAGTTTAGAGATACAGCACTGAAACAGGCCCTTCGGCCCACCGAGTCTGTGCTGACCATCAACCACCCATTTATACTAATCCTACACTAATTCCATATTCCTACCACATCCCCACCTGTCCCTATATTTCCCTACCACCTACCTAAACTAGGGGCAATTTACCTATCAACCTACAAGTCTTTGGCATGTGGGAGGAAACCGGAGCACCCGGAGGAAACCCACGCAGACACAGGGAGAACTTGCGAACTCCACACAGGCAGTACCCAGAATTGAACCCAGGTCGCTGGAGTTGTGAGGCTGCGGTGCTAACCACTGTGCCACTGTGCGTGTTCATAATGTGTGAGTGTTCATAATGGTTTGTGCAAAGAGGAAAGAAGTACAACACTTATGGAGAGTGACTGTGAGGCATAGGTGTGAGAGGGCAATAGGATGAGGATGACTGTGAGTTTGGCTGCTCAGATGGGCATGTGAGGTGCCCGCAGGGAGAGGAATGAGTAGAGCTGCAAAGTATGTTGTCCTGAGGAGTGCTGTTCAGGAGAGTGCTGTGAAAGTCTGTATGTCGGGCTTGGCACCTTCAAGTGTTATGCCACTTACCTTTCCAACTCTCCTGAAGTCCTGGATCCTCTTGGTTAACTGGTTGGAGGGAGCACAGTTTTGCTGCTGACCTCCTCAGCCACTTCTATCCACGCCTGCTGGGTTGGAGATTGTTCTCTTCCTCTCTTCCATGAGAAAGATCATCTCACTGCAGTCTCGCAAATCCCGCAGCAGGATCTCCATGTGAGAGAGAGAGACTGGGAGCAGCAGCATTCCCAGGTCTCCCCTCCATTCCTGTGGTTGCTGCAGCCTCGAAAATCCAAATGCTGGTGAGTCATTCTATGTACCTTTTAATTAGCAATCCTTCCTTTGACAGAATGGATATGTCATCTTGACCATCCTCTCTGATTGGTTGGGAACCTGGAGGCGGGATGATAATGCTGTGGCTCAGGGAAAGAGCCTTGGTAAAGTCCACCCATTAAGAAATTGTGTTTCAGATCTGCAACAGGTCCCATCATTTCGATAGGGGTTAAGCCCACAAAATCCCACCTAACCTATCGTCAGAACTGAAGATGCTGCCTGAGCTGCTGAGTATTTCCAACATTCACAGTATTTCGCTTTTATATTTGTGGGAACTCTTTTTATTCGTTCATGGGATGTGGGTGTCGCTGGCTAGGCCAGCATTTATTACCCATCCCTATTTGCCCTTGAGAAGGTGGTGGTGAGCCGCCTTCTTGAACTGCTGCAGTCCTTGTGGGGTAGGTATACCCACAGTGCTGTTCGGAAGGGAGTTCCATGTTTTTGACTCAGCAACAATGAAGTGACAGCGATATACTTCCAAGTCATGATGGGTGGAAAATTGCAGGTGGTGGTGTTCCCATGCTGCCCACTCTTCTCTTGTACTCTTAGGGGTAGAGGTCACAGATTTGGAAGGTGCTGTCAAAGGAGCATTGGCAAGTTGCTGCAGTGCATCTTGTAGATGGTACACATTGCAGCCACTGTGTGCCAGTGGTGAAGTGAGGGTGGAGGGAGCGAATGTTTAACATATTCAAGCATTCCACAGTAAGTTTCATTTAGGTATTCTCTTTGAACAATTTAATGTTAATAAATCTTGCAAAAGTGTTTTGTAGCAACACTTGAAGCAGACGATCTACTTTCTGTCTGACCTGTTACATGCTTTGCTTCATAGAATTACATTATCCTTTATATTGCGACTTTTATAAGTCAAATAATATCTGTTGCACAATAAATTTATGACAGTTAAGAGTCGATGCTGATACCACATAGTGCATCAATATTAATCTGAGATCATTGTCCGGGCAATGCAGAGTAGTCATGGAATCATGCTATGCTCATTTTCTTCTGCTTAGCAGTTCCGTTGTGAAATTACGTTTACTATCACAATTCATAGTCAACATAATATAATTACTTGATTCCTCATTTTAACTTTATTGCAAATAGAAGTCACTGGTAGAGGTATTTTAAATTGAATCACCCCAAGAGGCACTGAATGTGATCATGTTCAATTATTTTCCTGTTGATTCTGGATCGCATTATTAGTCACCAGTTAAGTAACAGTAACTATGTACTGATTATTTTTTCCAGTGCTATTCTTTCTTGAAAATTCGACTGCCCATTAGGGAATTGGAAAAGGGCCTCTCTCCCAGTTCTGTGATCCTCTTAATAAGTTTTGTACAACAATAACAGCCTCATTTTATTTTTTTAAAATTCTTTTATGGGATGTGGGAGTCATTGCAAGGCCTGCATTTGTTGCCCATACCTAATTGCTCTTGAATGGATTGGCTTGGTAGGTCATGTCAGAGGGCAGTTAAGGGCTGTGGATATAGTGTCACATGTAGGCCAGACTAGGTAAGGATGGCAGATTTCCTTCCCTAAAGGGCATTAGTGAACCAGATGGGTTTTTACAACAATGGATGTTAGTTTCATGGCACCATTACTGAGACTAGCTTTCAATTCCAATTTAAAAAAAAATTAAATGATATTAAATTCCTTTAGCTGCCATGGTGGGATTTGAACCCATGTCCCCAGGACATCAACCTGGGCCTCTGAATTCTACTCCAGTGACATTGCCACTATGCCACCATCTTCCGTATTGGAGCCCTGAGGTCAACATGATCGGTCTGTGATGATGCCATTCAAGCAGGCATTGTTCTCAAAGTGTTTTGAAATCATCTGAGAATCTAGACATTCATTTGGTCTGAATAGTTTATCTAAAATTTTATTGGGAGGGCAATTTGAGGTGTACAATTATGGAGAATCCTAACATATAACAAGTCAAAAGTCAAGTCAATGTCCTCAGACAGATGCTCAACACATTCTTACCAACATCCTTCCTCCGCTATTTAAATAGAGGCATTAACCCAAAATAGGTTAAGTCTTTTGTTATGACTGCATGAAGTGTTCATGCCAAAACAGTACTGAGTTTAATTCCTACCCTATAATTCTGTGCTATGGTGTAACATTGCCTAGATCATGCCCTGAAGGGGGTGCTAATAGGCCAGTTGTCACATTGCAACACATTAAATTCTTCAAGCCAGCCTCTGTGTCAAAGAAGTATTTGTATCTTTTCCAATATTTGTTCTAAATGTCTGGAAATAACAGTGTAGTGTAGACCTATTAACATAGGGCGACCATTTTTTCTAAAGCGGATACACAGGGTGGGAGCACAGCAAAGTGTACAGGGCGGGTTTCAAGAAAGCCGGCATGAAAACTTTGTTGCTTCTGCTAGTGGAACACTTGTAAAGATTAACCTCCATCAACCATCACACAGTCAATGAGAATGTGGATATAAAAAGCGTTATAATTTTAATGAGAATTAACAGAAATGATGTTCATCACCTCATGGCGCACTGTAAAACTACAAGCAAAATGATTGCTTATATAGAATTTAGAGCACAGTAACAATCCATTAAGTCCATCTGCTCTATGCTGGCAATTATGGAACACACAAGCTTCCTCCCACCACTCCTCATCTCCCCCTATCAGCATATCCTTCTAATCCTTTTGTTGTGGCCAGTGAGGAGGGGCTTTCAGGCTCCCCCTTTGCCCCTTCTTTTGTTCAACACAGCGGTTGAACTTACCACCTCAGTGAGCGCCTGCTCCTGTTCCTGTGATCAGACAAGTTTTCTTGAGTTTAACTCTTACCACTCTAACCCAGTTAAAAATATTAAAAATGCACTACACATTCACGCACACATTCACACGAGAGTCACACACACACAAATAGATTACAGAGGGAAAACAGATTTGGTGGTTGGATTCAAGTCTGGAATAAATGGAATTTAAATACAGTTTGTGAGTCTAATAGTCCTGAGCTGAAATTGTATTCCTGAAGTCCTCGTTGGGCCATGCGCACAGTTGTGGGCTTGCTTTGCTCAGGGCTGCTGAAGGTAGAAGAGGGGGTTGATTCTCATCCCCTGGCTGTTGGCTGCGGTTCCCAGTCACAGCCGGATCTTCTCTTGATACTTGCTGGAGGGGAGGTGGTGGGAGAGAGAGAGAGAGACCCTGCTCCGTTGATGGCTTTTCAGTTATTGCCTCTGCTGTCTGTGTGACAAAGCTTACAGTTTCTCCAGAGCTGCGCAGGCAGTCACATGACTCTATCAAGTCCCCCTTTTGTTTAATGAGGGTTTTTCTGGAATCTCTCTGAGATTCAATGTGCTATATGCTTCAAGATGTCCAGTCACACTTGGAGGGCGGATTGGCTCTTTGAAAGTCAATGGGTGGAGGTGGCCCTGACGACTGTGTGAATAAGGCCATTTTTTAATGTTTCTATTCTAGGTAATTCAATCCCTGAGAGTCAACCATTGTTCTGGCTAGGCTGGGTGAGACTTTCCATCTCCAGTTTTAATCTTCCGGAGTTTCAAATGTAAATTGCAGTGGCCATCTTTGCTGCCAGCTTTTTAAAAGGTTACGTGTAAGATTTTTCCATTAAAAGTCTAATGTAAGGTTCCAACTGCTGAAATTAATATTTCCCCTTTGGCATATAGGGTTTTCATGACACTTTCTACCTTGTGTCACTTAAATGCACCTATGCTATCCATAATAAGTTCAATATTCCAGCCACACTCTGGCTAAAGAATTTCGACGATAGTTTTTTGTAGGGTGATCAAGTTGCTTGCACTGTGACACATAAATGTTGAAGAGTGTGATTTGAACCAACACTACAATCAGAATCCACATTGTAATGGACTCAGACAAGGATATAGGCTAGTCATAGGGGTTGTCCAGGTGTTTTGCCAATTTCTAACATCTAAATGCCCTGTGGATTCAGGAAAAAGGTTGTGAATTATATCATAGGCAGCGCATTAGCACCAGAGGCGAACCTACAAGCCTCAAGCAACTCTCACATTTTAACAAGGTGACATTAGGGAATCCATTCCCTCTCTGCCCCGACACCTCCCAACACCCACCCCCCACCAACCTCCCCGCAAACATAGTTCAGCCTGGTCATATTCCCAGTCACTTCATTATCATGAAGTGGACATGCACCAGGCAGGCATGTTTACTTTCCATTTGGTGTGGACCCACTGTCCAGAGAAAATTTGATGGTTGCCAATATTCCTGCTAGGTTGTACATGACCGCGCAGCAGCCTGGAAGGTACCGCATAGGCCTTGTTCCACATCAAATACCACATGTGTGGCCGAGCAAAAAAAAAATTAAAGATACCACGCATTTAAAAAAACTGGCTGTGCACAACAATGAAATTTTACAGACAACTTTGATTGCTGCTGCAGGCTTTAAAGGCTTTGAGCTGTGTTGACTATGTCAGTGAAGTATGGACCTGCTATTTGTAATTTTTCCCTGGGGCTGCCCTTTTATTGTGTTCTGGATGCTTTGGGTTTAATCATTTTTGACAGTTTTGGCTGCATCAATCCCTATTGGCTTATAGCCTGTCCAACCTTTAAATGTTGAGGTCGCTTGTAATGTCTGGCAGCACTCCCAGTAGAAACAAGCCACCACGTTGATCCTGAAAATGTGAAAGCAAGAAGAGGTAAGAGGTTCTGCGCCCAAGCCTGGGTTGTAAGATGGGGAAGGCTGCAACAAGAACAGCCTGGCAGCAGCAGCAGGTTGGCTTAGTGCCCACAGAAAGAGCCAGGGTAAAACATGCAGATCCAGAAAAAAATCAATTATCCCACCATGAGCAAAGCAGTGTATATTCTGTGCTTTGATTCCTCCTACCCATTTACAGCCCGGGCATGATTGACTCTTAATTGCCCTCTGAAATGACCTGGCAAGCCATTCAGTTGTCAAGGGCAATTAGGGATGAGCAACCACTGCTGGCCTTGCCAGCGATGCCTACATCATGTGAAAGAATAAAAAAAGATTGTAAATGATCCACACACTTTACACCATCTCCTTTGCCCATTTATCCCCTTTCTTCAACACAACCATGTTTTTCTCAGCCTAACAAAGTATTCTTTCACAATTTCTGAGTACAATGCAGTCCACGCATACATTGTGACCTCTTTCTTTGCTTCTTTCCTAGGAAAAGGCCATACACAATTGAAGACAGTTTTCCACAGTTTTTATGTATAATATGAAAAAAACACACACTTAATTTTCACAGTTTCCCCCAAAATGTCTAGGAGATGGAAATTGTCTATAGACTAAAAACTTCCACCCCAAAACACACATAAGAAACTGTTGTTTCAATCTCAGATCTTAAAAGAACTTTCTTTCAAAGCAGACATTTAGCATCTCTCAAATCATCTGTATGCTTTCCCCATGCATGTAGGTATTTTAATGGCTGTATTTTTTGACACATTAAGATAACACTGATGTGTCACATCTCCCACTTCTTCTAGGTCTCTAAGTAGTTTTCTCACAAAAGCAGGCACAACATTTTCTTACCTGGTGAAAATGTTAAAAAAAACAAGATTAAGATATCGGTTAATGCTACTGCATGGCAATCATCTCCCTCAAGTGATTTGATCGTGTCACAAGAAGGTGTCATGTTTGTAAGGACGAAAGTAAGCCAGAGTTTGGTACATGGGTCTTCAAATATTTTGTGAGATCTACTGACAGGAAAGATTATTTCATTGATTCTTAAAGTTGAAGGATCCTCTCTAAAGCAGGTAACATTGACAACCATCTGACATTACTGTATCCCAGTATATTCTGATATTCTTGTTTCACATACTCACAAAATCTTTTCAGTCATTCCACGCAAACAGTGAATATATTAAAACATCCAAAAAATCTTAATTAGAATGTTCTCAATGTCAACTGGGATTGCATCCATTGTAGTTCAGACACAGTTGTGCATGATGCAAGTCATGCAAACGTCTATCACTTCCCCTTTTAAGCTTGTCTTTGCTTTGGTGTGCAAATTTGCTCTTCCATGTCTGTGTCGGCTGCCAAATTTGTGTTTGTATTGTCTGCTGACAATGCCACTACCTTATTTTTGTTTCCATATTTAGTGATAATATTTATTATCTCGACTGCGATAAGTTCCGACATCTCTCCTTTAAGTTCACAAAATCTGCAAGTTCAGTTTGCACACATACAAACTGCCTTCGTAAGTCTTGAAATAGTGAACTAAGGCAGGAAGCAATTTTACATGCCTAGTAAGTGAGGTGTAAATGAGTTAAGCCAATTTATTGTGCTTGTGTCGGCTCTTTGAAAGAACTATCCAATTAGTCCCACTCCCCTGCTCATTCCCCACAGCTCTGAAATCCCCTTTCTCATTCTATTACATGCAGTGGGCACCATGGCCCTCATCAGCTCTTTCCCAAAATAATAGGATAGATTAAAGATAGGCTGAACATCAAATCAAACCAAGTAAAACAAATATCTCTCTTCCTTCACCCATGTTTTCTCTCAGTGACGTTACCCTACTAAGGATTGAAAGAAAGACTTACGTTATGTAGCACATCTCATGACCTCAGGGAATCTCAAAGTACTTTACAGCCAATTAAGTACTTCTGAAGTGTAGTAGCTGTTATAATTCAGGAAATGCAGCAGCCAATTTGCACACAGTAAGGTCCCACAAACAGCAATGTGATATTAACCAGAAAATCTGTTTTTGTGATGTTGATTAAAGGATAAATATTGGTCAAGATACTTTGATATCTCCTCTGTTCTTCTTCAAAATAGTGCCATGGGATCTTTTACATCCACCTGAGAGGGCAGACAGACCCTTGGTTTAAAATCTTATCTGAAAGACGACACCTCGGACTGTGCCGTGCTCCCTCGGTACTGCACTGGAATGTTCGCCGTGATTACGTACTCACTCTAGAGTGGGGCTGTGAACCTCCAACGTAGGGGCTCGGGGCGAGACCGCTACCATTGACCCACAGCTAAGGCACAAGATTAGTATCAATACAATATTCAGCTTCACATCAGTTCAATACGTGTATTGTGTAAGTCGGGTGTTAAGGTCAGAGCTGATTCCAAAGTGGAGCAAAGAAAAATGTCCTCCACTTCAAAAGAAAAATACTGCAGATGCAGGAAATCTGAAATAAAAACAGAAAATGATGGCGATATTTATCAGGTCAGGCAGTTTTTTTGGAGAGAGAAACTGGGTTAAATGTTTCAGGTCGATGATCTTTTGTCAGAAAAGTTCTGACAAAATTCACCCACTGGTTGAACCAGCCAATGTTGTAGTAAAATGAATACAATTTTGTACTGTGGAGAACTGTTAAGACCCTCCCAAAACTCATTTACTGTAGGAACCTTACAAATAGCAAAGGGAGATGATTATCACCCAGATATTTGGGGTGGATTATGAACCTCTTCCAGGTATGATGAGAAGTGTGCTAATCTATTGCACCACTCAGCTTCAACAGTATTTCTGCAAAATTAACAAAAGAAAACTGTCCTTGGTGATAACCACCATGACAGTAAACCTCGTGCGCTAACAGTTTAATTTTGATATATGATAAATACTTTTAGTTCAGATTTGAAAACGTCAAGACATATCTGTAAATCCGCAGACCTCCATTATTTTAGAGTCCCATTGATTTAATTATCAAGTGCTATTTCTACTCTTCCGATCTTCCCTCCAATCCACATTTTTTTCCCCATTGTCGGATGAAAATATGATGTAAGTAAGCCACTTAGCATCATGATAAGTGTACTTCATATAGCAATCACAACCTAAAACAAATTGAGCTACTATGTTGTAGGTCAGCTGATAGGTTGGTGGGAATACAAATGTATTTTTTTGTATATTGTATTATTAAGTATCAGAAGAGGAGTTGGAGGCTCTGTGGAAGGAGTTTCTGAAGTTTCTTCCCCAACTAGATTGCCACCTTGAATATGAAGAAAACTCATATATTCCTCAACTGCCAGAGGGCAACGCCTCGGGCAATTTACAAGGTTAAATAAAAGTCTTGAACCTGGAATATTTATCAGTTATCATCCATCACCCTCAGGCATCACCAGATTGACTCAAATGTCATGTCCATGAAATAGCAATAAAGCAAAACTGAGGTGATCAGGAATGTATCAATGGGTAAGTAGTAGTTGCAGCACTTCAGGAGACTCGCCTCCCCGCGAGTGGCTCTCTAGCAGAGCAAGACTACACCTTCTTCTGGCAGGGCAGGGATCCTGAAGAACCAAGACAGCATGGAGTGGGCTTCGCCATCAGAAACTCCTTGCTCAGCATGATAGAGCCTCCCTCAAATGGCTCGGAACGCATACTGTCCATCCGACTGCTCACCACCTCTGGTCCAGTACACCTACTCAGCATCTATGCTCCAACACTCTGCTCCGCACCTGAAGCTAAAGACCAGTTCTATGAACAACTCCATAACATCATTAGCAGCATCCCCAACACCGAACACCTATTCCTGCTGGGGGACTTTAATGCCAGGGTTGGGGCCGACCATGACTCATGGCCCTCCTGCCTTGGGCGCTATGGCGTTGGAAGGATGAATGAGAACGGGCAGAGACTGCTTGAGTTGTGTACCTATCATAACCTCTGCATCACCAACTCGTTCTTTCACACTAAACCCTGTCACCAGGTTTCATGGAGGCACCCAAGATCACGTCGTTGGCACCAGCTAGACCTCATTGTCACAAGGCGAGCCGCCTTAAACAGTGTCCAAATCACACGCAGCTTCCACAGTGCGGACTGCGACACCGACCACTCCCTGGTGTGCAGCAAGGTTAGACTCAGACCAAAGAAGTTGCATCATTCCAAGCAGAAGGGCCACCCGCGCATCAACACGAGCAGAATTTCTCACCCACAGCTGTTACAAAAATTTCTAAATTCACTTGTAACAGCCCTTCAAAACACTCCCACAGGGGATGCTGAGACCAAGTGGGCCCACATCAGAGACGCCATCTATGAGTCAGCTTTGACCACCTACGGCAAAAGTGCGAAGAGAAATGCAGACTGGTTTCAATCTCATAATGAAGAGCTGGAACCTGTCATAGCCGCTAAGCGCATTGCACTTTTGAACTGCAAGAAAGCCCCCAGCGATTTAACATCCGCAGCACTTAAAGCAGCCAGAAGTACTGCACAAAGAACAGCTAGGCGTTGCGCAAACGACTACTGGCAACACCTATGCAGTCATATTCAGCTGGCCTCAGACACTGGAAACATCAGAGGAATGTATGATGGCATGAAGAGAGCTCTTGGGCCAACCATCAAGAAGATCACCCCCCTCAAATCTAAATCGGGGGACATAATCACTGACCAACGCAAACAGATGGACCGCTGGGTTGAGCACTACCTAGAACTGTACTCCAGGGAGAATGCTGTCACTGAGACTGCCCTCAATGCAGCCCAGCCTCTACCAGTCATGGATGAGCTGGACATACAGCCAACCAAATCGGAACTCAGTGATGCCATTGATTCCCTAGCCAGCGGAAAAGCCCCTGGGAAGGACAGCATTACCCCTGAAATAATCAAGAGTGCCAAGCCTGCTATACTCTCAGCACTACATGAACTGCTATGCCTGTGCTGGGACGAGGGAGCAGTACCCCAGGACATGCGCGATGCCAACATCATCACCCTCTATAAAAACAAAGGTGACCGCGGTGACTGCAACAACTACCGTGGAATCTCCCTGCTCAGCATAGTGGGGAAAGTCTTTGCTCGAGTCGCTCTGAACAGGCTCCAGAAGCTGGCCGAGCGCGTCTACCCTGAGGCACAGTGTGGCTTTAGTGCAAAGAGATCGACTATTGACATGCTGTTCTCCCTTCGTCAGATACAGGAGAAATGCCGTGAACAACAGATGCCCCTCTACATTGCTTTCATTGATCTCACCAAAGCCTTTGACCTCGTCAGCAGACGTGGTCTCTTCAGACTACTAGAAAAGATCGGATGTCCACCAAAGCTACTAAGTATCATCACCTCATTCCATGACAATATGAAAGGCACAATTCAACATGGTGGCTCCTCATCAGAGCCCTTTCCTATCCTGAGTGGTGTGAAACAGGGCTGTGTTCTCGCACCCACACTTTTTGGGATTTTCTTCTCCCTGCTGCTTTCACATGCGTTCAAATCCTCTGAAGAAGGAATTTTCCTCCACACAAGATCAGGGGGCAGGTTGTTCAACCTTGCCCGTCTAAGAGCGAAGTCCAAAGTACGGAAAGTCCTCATCAGAGAACTCCTCTTTGCTGACGATGCTGCTTTAACATCTCACACTGAAGAATGCCTGCAGAGTCTCATCGACAGGTTTGCGTCTGCCTGCAATGAATTTGGCCTAACCATCAGCCTCAAGAAAACGAACATCATGGGGCAGGATGTCAGAAATGCTCCATCCATCAATATTGGCGACCACGCTCTGGAAGTGGTTCAAGAGTTCACCTACCTAGGCTCAACTATCACCAGTAACCTGTCTCTAGATACAGAAATCAACAAGCGCATGGGTAAGGCTTCCACTGCTATGTCCAGACTGGCCAAGAGAGTGTGGGAAAATGGCGCACTGACACGGAACACAAAAGTCCGAGTGTATCAGGCCTGTGTCCTCAGTACCTTGCTCTACGGCAGCGAGGCCTGGACAACGTATGCCAGCCAAGAGCGACGTCTCAATTCATTCCATCTTCGCTGCCTTCGGAGAATACTTGGCATCAGGTGGCAGGACTATATCTCCAACACAGAAGTCCTTGAAGCGGCCAACACCCCCAGCTTATACACACTACTGAGTCAGCGGCGCTTGAGATGGCTTGGCCATGTGAGCCGCATGGAAGATGGCAGGATCCCCAAAGACACATTGTACAGCGAGCTCGCCACTGGTATCAGACCCACCGGCCGTCCATGTCTCCGTTATAAAGACGTCTGCAAACGTGACATGAAATCGTGTGACATTGATCACAAGTCGTGGGAGTCAGTTGCCAGCATTCGCCAGAGCTGGCGGGCAGCCATAAAGACAGGGCTAAATTGTGGCGAGTCGAAGAGACTTAGTAGTTGGCAGGAAAAAAGACAGAGGCGCAAGGGGAGAGCCAACTGTGCAACAGCCCCAACAAACAAATTTCTCTGCAGCACCTGTGGAAGAGCCTGTCACTCCAGAATTGGCCTTTATAGCCACTCCAGGCGCTGCTTCACAAACCACTGACCACCTCCAGGCACGTATCCATTGTCTCTCGAGATAAGGAGGCCCAAAAGAAAGAGTGGGTACAAATGGTTTCACATTAGCTGAATGTCAAGATGTGTTGCTATCTTCAAAAGTTCTCTTGAGTATGTTATTCTGAACAGCGTAAGAATATTAAACTCACATTTAATTTTCCATTTTCATCCTTTTGCTGATGCAGATGCTAATAATGTCCAATCATGGCCAAATCACACAACTCAAACATTTATTTCCCTGCATATTATGGGGATTAGAATCACCCTCATATTAATTGGGGTTTTCATCCACAGTTGCATTTTTGGAGGGGTAATTTTTACTGTTGCTCTTTTCCAAACTGATAAAGAAATAAACAGTAAATACTGGTTTGTAGCAAATTAATCCAAGAAAGGCTCAGGTTGGCAGAGGTTACAGCAGTTGTGTGGAAGGTTCATCTTTTCCACATTTAATACAGATCCAGTGAACATTACTGACTTCGCCTATGAAGAGATAGAAAGCATACAAATTGTTGTAAAACTGTTGAACACAGGGCAGTGATCTGCATAGCTGGTGGCTCCACATTATACAAATATTTTTAATCCTGAATGTATGCTGCTGTCTTTTTAAAGCAGAGAAAAGCATTTGGAATAGAAAGCATATTCTTCATAATTAACTTTTAGGTACATAGGAACAGAAGTAGGTATTTAGCCCCTCGATTCTGTTCCCCCATTCATTGAGATCATGACTGATCTGCGACCTAACTATCTACCTGCCTTTGCCTCATACAGTAACAGTATCTTTAGAGAGGAGAAAGAAAATCAAACAAACGAAAGAAAAAATTTCACCTTATAACATCATCAGAGCAAGTGCTTTAAAACCAGGAGATTGCTTTCAAGTTACAGCATAGTAAGGTGCTACAAAAAAAAAATGGATCTGTTTTCTGGTGGTGTGAGTTTGAGGGAGGAATAATAGTCAGGATACCTCGTGAACGCTCAGCTTTTCTTTGAATAGTGCCGTTGGGCCTTTATACATCCATCTAAGCTGACAACCTTCAAAAGGCAGCACTCCCTTGGTACTGCACTAAAGTGTCAGCCTACATTATGTGCTCAAATCCTGGATAGGACTTGACCCCATGACCTTCTGAGTCAGAGGTCAGGAACTCTGCATCTGAACCAAAATGAACAAATAAATATGGCACAGCTGACAAACAGGATCATGTCTGCAGATTTAGGAAATGTTTATGGGATGAAAGAAATCCAAATTAATCAAACATCGGAAGGATGTGATTGCACTGGAGAGGGTGCAGAGGAGATTCACCAGGACGTTGCCTGGGCTGGAGCATTTCAGCTATGAAGAGAGACTGGATAGGCTAGGGTTGTTTTCCTTAGAGCAGAGAAGGCTGAGGGGAGACCTGATAAAGGTACACAAAATTATGACGGGCATAGATATGGTAGATAGGAAGATACTTTTTCCCTTAGCAGAGGTGCCAATAATCACGGGGCATAGATTTAAGGTAAGGGCCAGGAGGTTTAGAGGGGATTTCAGGAAAAATATTTTCACCCAGAGGATGGTTGGAATCTGCAACACACTGCCTGAAGGAGTGGTAGAGGCAGGAACCTTCACAACATTTAAGAAGTATTTAGATGAGCACTTGAAATGCCATAGCACACAAAGCTACGGGTCAAGTGCTGGAAAATAGGATTAGAATAGATAGGCTTGATGGCTGGCGGGAACACGGTCGGCTGAAGGGCCTGTTTCTGTGTCGTATAACTCTATGACTAGTAGTGAATAAGCAGCCTAGGTATGTAGGAACAGGAGAATACCATTCAATTAGATTAACTCCATCTATCCAGCTTTGCTCCGTATCTTAATGCCTTTACCAACAAAAATCTCTGTTTTGAAATTTTCAGTTGACCCCAGATTCAATAAACTTTTGGGGGAGAAAGTGCCAAATTTCCACTTCCTTTTTTGTGTGAAGAAATGCTTCCTAACATCATCCCTGAATAGTCTAGCTCTAATTTTAAGGTCATGCCCAATTGTTAATTGGACACCCTCACCAGAGAAAATAGTTTCGATTTATTCTAGTAAGTCCTATAATCATCTTAAATGCATCAATCAGATCCCCCCTTAATCTTCTATACTCGGGAGAATACAAGACGAGTTTATGCAGCCTGCCTTCATAATTTAGCCCTTTTAGACCTGGTATCACTTGAGTGAATCTGCAATACACCCTCCGTGCCCCCCACCGTGCCCCCAAACCCCAACTTCCCACTACCCCCTCCAAGGCCAATATTCCTTTCCTGAGGTGCAGTGGCCAGACCTGAATGCAGTACTGCAGATGTGGTCTAACCAGCCTGCTTCACTCTCTGCCTAACTTTATTTTCCAACTGAGTATCAATTTATAGTGTTCTGAATGATTGATCTGATTTTATTCACACGGCAGCATGAGGATTAGGAAATAAAAGACTCTTCTTTGCTTCACATCAAGTGGCAAAATCAACTTCCCTGGACTGTTGCTTTTGGTCTGTGCTTGCTAGTTGTAGATGGACTTAGTCTCTGATTTGCAAATGCAATTTAACACATCGGTAGAGTTCCTCATGCTGTGAGATTTCCACATGGTCTTGATTACACAGGGTAAGTTTCCATCTCTACGCCTTCATGCATCAGATGTTCACGCTAGGAATTAGAGAAATTTACCTGAAGCTTGGTTCCATGATTATCCCTCCATTAAAATTAATTGCCAAAAAATTGTTAGCCCATGAATTGGAGCCTTAATTTCCAAATAGGTGTGCCTGGCAGATGAAGCTCTGAAGTCAGAACAAATTGGCCCCATGCTAAAAATTCGATGGGGAGACATGCAAATTGAAGGTAAAATTTAAAGAATTACACTGCAGAGGACTGCAATAAAATAGCCTCATTTGCACTTACATTTTTCTACACCACTCACATTGGGATCATTTCAATATTGTCATGATCCTTTTTTTTTTCTCCTCGGGAAATAAGCCTTTAAGGCTGTAAGAGATCAGTACATCTTTAAGGCAGCAAGCTCCAGAGACTGAGTAAAAGTGCATCTTGGTTGCCTGGACACAACCATAAAGAGAGGGAGAATAGGACATACAATGTTGCTGTTTGATTTTGAAACTGGCTGGCAAATAACGATTTTGTTCAGAGACAGATAGACAGCTGTATGCTAGCACCTGAAAGGAGAGCTCTCAGGCAAATTTAAACTGAAGAAAGAGAAGTTAGTTTGTTTATATATCTCTCAAAATTCTAAAATGTCAAGCCAAATTAATTCTTTAAAAAATAATTTCAAGTTGTTGATCTGCTGTGTTCGTTGCTGGAAAAGGGGACTGCTGAATTTCCTAAAAGCAAAATACTGCAGATGCTGGAAATCTGAAATAAAAACAAGAAATGCTGGAAATACTCAGCAGGTCTGGCAGCATCTCTGGAGAGAGAAGCAGAGTTAACATTTCAGGTCAGTGACCCTTCATCAGTACTGACAAACATTAGAAATGTAAAAGGTTTTAAGCAAGTAAAGTGGGGGTGAGGCAAGAGATAACAAAAAAGGTGTTGATAGGACAAGGTCACAGAGAATAACTTACCAGAAAGTCATGGAACAAATGCAAATGATATGTGAATGGTGTGTTGAAAGACAAAGCGCTAGTACAGAGAGGGTGTTAATTGATAGTAAAATGAACAGCCCTGGCCCCAAGCACAAACATGAAAAATAACAGTGGATAGGCACAATAGAAACAAACTAAACAAACTAAAATGAAATAAACTAATAAAAAAAGAAAAAATAACTAAAAATAAAAAGGGGGGCCCGTCATGCTCTGAAATTATTGAAATCAATGTTCAGTCCGGCAGGATGTAGTGTGCCTAATCGGTAAATGAGATGCTGTTCCTCGAGCTTGCGTTGATGTTCGCTGGAACACTGTAGCAATCCCAGGACAGAGATGCGAACATGAGAGCAGTGAGTGGCGGGGGTGGGGGGTGTTAAAATGGCCAGCAACTGGAAGCTCAGGGTCATGCTTACGGACTGAGCGGAGGTGTTCTGCAAAGCGGTCACCCAATCTGTCAATTCACACTCTCTCTGTACTAACGCTTTGTCTTTCAGCACACTATTAACATACTGTTTGCCTTTGTTCCATGATCTTCTGGCCAGTTATTCTCTGTGACCTTGTCCTATGAACACCTTCTCCTTTGTTATCTCTTGCCCCATCCCCGCTTTACTTGCTTAAAACCTTTTATATTTCTAATATTTGTCAGTTCTGATGAAGGGTCACTGACCTGAAACGTTAACTCTGCTTCTCTCTCCACAGATGCTGCCAGACCTGCTGAGCATTTCCAGTATTTCTTATTTTTATTACTGCTGAATTTCCTATCGTTGAAGAACCTGTTTTTTTTCCCACCGGACAACTGTGAAGACTTCAAGCAACCTTGGACTGCTTCTACATTAAGATTCCATTTTGTCAGGAATGTAAATCTGCAAAGACTTTATTGTTATTTATATTTGTTCGGGCAGCTAATTAAGCAGCAAAAATACTATTAGTTTGAGTATATGTATACGAACGCGGGAGTTAGATTCTTTCAATAAGTTATAAGGTCTTTAGATACTGGTTTATCTTAGTAGTGTTTAAGATTTCAGTTTTCTTTTAATAAACAGTTAATTTGTTGATGTCTAAAGATACCTTGTTTGGTTCGCCTCATTCGGGGGTTACTAGATTGATTCAATTTGGCTGTGGCTTTCTTTGATTTGGAAAGCTTTAAGATATGTACAATGCAACCTGTGGAGCAACGGGACTGAATTGACAGTGTGTTGCTCCCACTGCAGTCAGAATTATATATATATTGATTGGGGGATTTGTATTGAGCGGTCATAACATAACATATTGATTGGGATCCCGGACAAGTGGTGGGAGCAACACGCTGTCAATTCAGTCCCGTTGCTCCACAGGTTGCATTGTACATATCTTAAAGCTTTCCAAATCAAAGAAAGCCACAGCCAAATTGAATCAATCTAGTAACCCCCAAATGAGGCGAACCAAACAAGGTATCTTTAGACATCAACAAATTAACTGTTTATTAAAAGAAAACTGAAATCTTAAACACTACTAAGATAAACCAGTATCTAAAGACCTTATAACTTATTGAAAGAATCTAACTCCCGCGTTCGTATACATATACTCAAACTAATAGTATTTTTGCTGCTTAATTAGCTGCCCGAACAAATATAAATAACAATAAAGTCTTTGCAGATTTACATTCCTGACAAAATGGAATCTTAATGTAGAAGCAGTCCAAGGTTGCTTGAAGTCTTCGCAGTTGTCCGATGGGGAAAAATAACTGGTTCTTCAACGATAGAAAATTCAGCAGTCCAGTTCAGCAGTTGAAGTGTTACTCTTCTTTGCCAGCGATGAACACAGTAGATTAACAATTTGGCATTATTTTTTGAAAGAATTAATTTGGTTTGACTTTTTTTAGAATTTTTAGAGATAAATAAACAATCTAACTTTTCATCCTTCAGTTTAAATTTGCCTGACAGCTCTCCTTTCATGTGCTAGCATGCAGCTGTTTGTCTGTCTCTGAACAAAACAGTTTTTTGCCAGCCAGTTTCAAAGTCAAACGGCAACATTGTACGTCCTATTCTCCCTCTCTTTATGGTTGTATCAAGGCAACCAAGATGCACTTTCACTCAGTCTCTGGAGCTTGCTGCCTTAAAGATGTACTGATCTCTTACAGCCTTAAAGACACACCGCTTATTTCCCAAGGAGAAAAGAAAAAACAGGATCATGACAATATATTCTAAATGATTGATTGCACCCCGTGTAAAGGATTCTTATGTAGAGCATAAAGGGATACAGAGCCAAGGTGAGATAGGATACAGACCAACCATAATCTCATTGAATGACAGAAGAGGCATGAGGGGCTGAATGGCCTACTCCTGCTCCTATGTTCCTACCTTCTAACACTAGTCAGCCTCCCAATTCACTGCCCACGCTAGGTCAGAAGATATGGAGATAGATTTTCAGCTTGCAACCCTGGTATAAAACTAGCATTACAGATTGGGTTTCATAGAAACTGCCCGTAATAGAAATTCAGAGGTTTCTACTAGTGATGACCAAACTGCAATGCCAGGTTAATGCCCATGCCGCAAGTCAAAAATTTACCCCTTCACGGACACTGAATTTCCACAGAGTTGTTTTCCACTGCTTTTCCTAGTGTTTATGTAGCTCTTCCACTGCAGTAATGGCAGAAACACAGAAGAACCACCGCAGAAATTCACCACACCTCCCTGACCCGTGTTGTCTGACATAACTATGCAGATTCAATCTGTCACGGAGGTAAGATCTGATATTTTCTGCAAACTAGAGGGAATGTTGATGATACAATGGAATGTGCTGGCAGGCAGATACAATTGAAGAACATGATACAGTACAAGATCGTCCGTGTATGTTATGAAGAGAGCAAACATAATTAACTTGGCTAATTCTATTTCACACATGCATAATTACCCTGCCTAATTCATGATCAAATCACAATGAATGTGCATTTTTCTTACAGGGGAGGTCAGTGTAATGCAGTACTAATTTGACACAATTTTTAAGAGATTGAATTTATTTTTATGATCTACTTATGCCACTTGAACAATGCAGCAGTTCTAAATGTAAAATTGTGGTAAGACATCCCACAATTCATTCCACTAGTGACTGAGGCCATGGAGGTTAATCCCTGATTTATTACATTAACATTTTTTCCTCTTCACTGATATTTTATTTTTTCACTTTTGTGCATCGTTTGCAAAATTGAAAATGTGTTATATTGTGCATTTCTAATGAATGCAATCTCTAGCTGCACACAGTTGAGAAAGTAAACTAAGTAGCAACAATCCCGAAGAATAAATAAACCTTTAATTCAATCGGTGGCATATACACAATATATATTGCAGATACAAGCATTGTGGCATTTTAAAAAATATATTATGAAGTCAACTTTGCCAAAAGTGGAAACTATATTAATCGCAGCAATAAAATTGAGAAAGTATGATTTAGATTTGGAGATGTACCATGAAACATTTATGCAAATATATTATGTAGGTTATAAAATTGGCAAAATGGGGGCTGAATTTTCCTGTTTGCGTCGCAGGCCCGATGTCTGGGTTGTGAACCTGGACATGTGCGTGGCCGGACATAAGGTGCGATCTTCCCAGAGGAGGCCAATTAAGAGGTCCCCTGTGGGAGTGCCATCAAATTAGGGACAGCAGGTGGGCTGAGGACACATCATGGCCAATCAGAGCCTCCGAAGTGAAGGGCGGCTAGCAGACCCACTGTGAATGCTGTGTGTTGCTGAGGTGAATGGAGAAGGAGAGGGTGGTACAAGGTTGAGGTGCCATACTACTGATGGAACTGGCAACCAATCCCTCACGCCCAGCACTATCCAGTGGATCCGTCTGCAGGTGACAAGCAAACAATTGCAAGCGTTTGCCTGATGATGTCCTGAGGATTGCCAATTTTGTCCTTTAAAGTGACCACTGCATATGAATCGCATGGCTCTCCGACAGCCCGCACTCCCCTCGCTTCCTGTGAATAGACAAACTGCAGACACAACAGGGTCCCATGTGCCACTGACAAAATTCCATCACTTTCCAAAAATATCCACTAATTGGCTCCATAATTACCATAACTGGCTTCCCGCTGCTGACGGGTGGCTTGCCATCACCACTCTGAAGTCGCCTCCTGTAAAAGTGTGAGGGGGTGGGAAAACATCGGGGAGCCAGCCAGCCAGTGCATTTTTAAAAAAAGTTTTCTTGGCCCCTCCGCCTCCAAACCCACTTCCAAGCTGCCGAGAAATTTTCCCCCTAAGAGTCCAAATGCATCACTAACAGATCTACAAATGTAACATAAACATTTAATGAAAGAATGTTTTGGGTCATTATTCCTTATCAAAATACTGATGCCAAGAAAATTAAAATAAAAAGTATAATGCAAATTTATAAAGCATTGTGAAATGTTTGAAGATATGTTTTGGCATCTGCATTGTGGAATGCTTAAAGATGTGTTCTGGGATCTCTTTGCAAAAATGAATAGGCACAAAATTAAGCCTGTACTTATCGAGCAAACTGGTAACTGTTAAACATATACCTTGAATTTCCCGTAGATCTGCTCCACAAGTAGGGCAGAGGGTGGGACATCTGGCTGCCTGTCAATTCTGACCTTGACCTGACCTGTTGTTGGAGGTCAGGAGTCATCACATTAATCAGTATGGGGTCTGTGGCCATTTATGAAAGGGCTGGGGGTTTCTACGGCCCCAGTCAAACATTTCCAAAAACTTTTTAAAATGGTCAATTTTTAAGTATACTTGCTTCCCTAACACCAAACGCCCATGTTAAAGTTAAACTGCACCCTCTCCCCAATGTCCCTTCGCAATACCTAATGTCAGAGAACACTGATGTCCTTTATGCCAACCTTCGCTACAGCACAAATGCCAGGAAGCATTCCCAGCATTTGCCTTTCATCACAATACACTATCCAATATTTGGACGGCTGTATTATAATCCCAACATCACTCCTGGTGGAAACTTCCAGAAGTACTGTCACATGATAGAGAGCTGGTGGAATAGCTACTCCCTCAATTCTCTTCCGTTGCCCACCCAGTTTGCTCATGTTTACTGACAGAACAGGCGAGGAAATTCAGGTTCATACTCCACTTGCATAAACTCAACAAGAGTTGCATGGAAAGAAAGAAGTAAAGAAACCTGCATTCATAATGTAATTTATCAAGTGGCCTAGGATGTCCCAAAGCACTTTGCAGCTAATGAATTACTTTTTCAAATTCAGTCACTGTCATATGGATTAATGTGCTAATGCATTTACACATAGTAAAGTCCTGCACACAATGAGATGAATGGCTACTCAATTCATTTTAAGCAGGGGAATAACCTTAAAATTAGAGCTAGGCCATGCAGGGATGATGTCAAAAAGCATTCCTTCACATAAAGGATGGTAGAAATTTGGAACTCTCTCCCCAAAAAGGGACACTGAGGGAAGTAAGGGTGGAAATTGCAGAGGCATTGGCCATAATCTTCCAATCCCCCTTAGATACAGGAATGGTGCTGGAGGACTGGAGAATTGCAAATGTTACATCCTTGTTCAAAAAAGGATGTAAGGATAAGGCCAACGACCTTAGTTTCACATTTGACTCTGAAATGAGCTCCCGACCTCATATTTGTGACTATTTCCACCTCCATAACATTGTTTGACTCCACCTTCGTCTCAGCTCATTTGCTGCTGAAAACCTCATTCATGCCTTTGTTACTTCTAGACTTGACTATTCCAATGCACTCCTGGTGGGTCTTCCACATTCAACTCTGTGTAAACTTGAGGTCATCCAAAACTCTGCTGCCCATGTCTTAACTTGTACCAAGTCCCATTCACCTATCACCCCTGTGCTCGCTGACCTACATTAGTTCCCGGTCAAGCAACATCTTAATTTTAAAATTCTCATCCTTGTTTTCAAATTCCTGCAAGGCCTCGCCCCTCCCTATCTCTGCAATCTCCTCCAGCCCCACAACCCTCTGAAATATCTGCGCTCATCTAACTCTGGCCTCTTGTGCATCCCTAATTTTAATTGCTCCATATTGGTGGGCGTGCCTTCAGCTGCCTAGGCCCCAAGCTCTGGAATACCCTCCCTACACCCCTCTGCCTCTTCACCTCGCTTTCCTCCTTAAATCCTACCTCTTTGAACAAGCTTTTGGTCATCTGATCTAATAACTACTTTTGTGGCTCAGTGTCATACTTTGTTTTATAATGCTCCTGTGAAGTGTGTTGGAATGCTTTATTACATTAAAGGCACTATATAAACATAAATTGTTGTTGTTGTTGTTGTCGCTGTCGGCTCTCTCAGGGGGACGAAAAGAGTCTTTGGCATTATTTCAAAGAAGAGCAGGGGAATTATCCCCGGTGTCCGGGCCAATATTTATCCCTCAATCAACATCACAAAAACAGATTATCTGGTCTTTACCACAATTACTGTTTGTGGGAGTTTGCTATACGCAAATTGGCTGCTGTGCTACAACAGTGGCTACACTTCAAAAGTATGTTATTGGCTGTAAACCACTTTGGGACATCCTGAGGTTAAAAAAGATGCTCTTTAATGTTTTTTATTTGTTTTTGCAGGATGTGGGTGTTGCTGGCTAGGCCAGCATCTGTTGTCCATCCTTAATTGCCCTTGAGAGAAGGTGGTGGTGAGCTGCCTTCTTGAAGGCTGCAGTCCTTGGGGTGTAGGTACACCAACAGTGCTGCAGGAGGGGAGTTCCAGGATTTTGACCCACTGACAGTGAAGGAACGGTGATATAGTTCCAAGTCAGGATGGTGTGTGACTTGGAGGGGAACTTGCAGGTGGTGATGTTCCCATGCATCTGCTTCCCTTGTCCTTTCAGGTGGTAGAGGTCGCGGGTTTGGAAGGTGCTGTCGAAGGAGCCTTGGTGCGTTGCTGCAGTGCATCTTGTATATGGTAAACACTGTGCATCAGTGGTGGAGGGAGTGAATGTTGAGGGTGGTGGATGGGGTGACAAACAAGTGGATTGCTTTGTCTTGGATGGCGTCAAACTTCTTGAGTGTTGTTGGAACTTAGGCAAGTGGACAGTATTCCATCACACTCCTGACTTGTGCCTTATAGATGGTGGATCGGCTTTGGGGAGACAGGAGGTCAGTTAGTCGCCACAGAATTCCTAGCCTCTGACCTACTCTTGTAGCCACGGTATTTATATGGTTGGTCCAGTTCAGTTTCTGGTCAATGGTAATGCCGAGGATGTTGAAAGTGGGGGATTCAGCGATGGTAATGCCATTGAACATCAAGGGAAGATGTTTAAATTCTCTCTTGTTTGAGATGGTCATTGCCTGGCACTTGTGTGGTGTGAATGTTACTTGCCACTTATCAGCCCAAGCCTGGATGTCGTCCAGGTCTTGCTGCCTGTGGACATGGGCTGCTTCAGTATCTGGGGAGTCACGAATGGTGCTGAACATTATGCAATCATCAGCTAATGTCTCCACTTCTGACCTTATGATGGAGGGAAGATCATTGATGAAGCAGCTGAAGATGGTTGGGCCTAGGACACTACCCTGAGGAACTCCTGCAGTGATGTCCTGGGACTTAGATAATTGACCTCCAACAACCACAACCTTTGCGCTAGGTATGACTCCAACTAGTGGAGCGTTTTCCCCATGATTCCCATTGCCACCAGTTTTGATAGGGCTCCTTGATGCCATACTCGGTCAAATGCTGCCTTAATGTCAAGGGCAGTCACTCTCACCTCACCTCTTGAGTTCAGCTCTTTTGTTCATGTTTGGACCAAGGCTGTAATGAGGTCAGGAGCTGAGTGGCCCTGGTGGAACCCAAACTGAGCATCAGTGGGCAAGTGATTGCTGAGCAAGTGCTGCTTGATAGCACTGTCGACAGCCCCTTCCATCACATTGCTAATGATCGAGAGTGGACTGATTGCGGTTGGATTTGTCCTGCTTTTTGCGCACAGGACATACCTGGGCAATTTTCCATATTGTCGGGTAGATGCCAGTGTTGTAGCTGTACTGGAACAGCTTGGCTAGGGGCACGGCTAGTTCTGGAGCACAGGTCTTCAGTACTATTCCCAGAATGTTGTCAGGGCCCATAGCCTTTGCAATATCCAGTGCCTTCAGCCGTTTCTTGATATCATCTGGAATGAATCGGATTGGCTGGAGACTGTAATCTGTGATGCTGGGGATCTCAGGAGGAGGCCGAGATGGATCATCCACCTGGCACTTCTGGCTGAAGACGGATGCAAATGCTGCAACCTTGTCTTTCGCACTGATGTGCTGGACTCCCTCATCATTGAGGATGGGGATATTTGTGGAGCCACTTCCTCCTCCAGTTAGTTGTTTAATTCTCCACCAGCATTCACGGCTGGATATGGCAGGACTGCAGAGCTTAGATCTGATCCGTTGGTTGTGGGTTCGCTTAGCTCTGTATATTGTGTAATAAAACAGAAAGTGCTGGAAATACTCAGCAGGTCAGGCAGCATTTGTGGAGAGAGGAGCAGAGTTAACGTTTCAGGTCTGTGACCTTTAATCAGAACTAGCGGCGAGAAAAGCAGTCTGAGGAATGTTGTATTTCTTGCAGATACCTGTCATCCTGGGTGGATTCAAAACATGAAGGGTGGAACTTCAGTTGGAATCCATGTGGAATAAGTCAGAGCCAGAGACAGTCACTGAGGAAGGAGATGTGGCTGTGAAAATGAGTTTTGGTCGATACCTTATCAAACACCAGGAGGGAAATAGAAAGCAATGAAGGTGAACAAGGTAAAAGAGACAAACGAAAATCCCGTCGGAGAGAAGAGCAGAACTTCTTTAAGGTAGGCATTCCTGGAAGAGAAGTGGCAGTGAATTAAACACTAAAATAAAAGCAAAATACTGCAGATGCGTGAAATCTGAAATAAAAACTGAAAATGCAGTTCTGATGAAAGGTCACAGACCTGAAACATTAACTCTGCTTCTCTCTCCACAGATGTTGCCTGACCTACAGAGTATTTCCAGCACTTTCTGTTTTTATTTCAGATTTGCAGCATCTGCTGTATTTTGCTTTTATCCTGTCTATTGCATGCTGCTTCTGTTGTTCGACATGCAAGTAGTCCTGTGCTGTCGCTTTCTACAAGTCTTTCTTTTCTTTCTAGATTAGCAGCCTAGATAGAGGATGTACACTCAAATTCTACTATTGCAAGTTGTGAAATTTAATTCAATAAATCTATTAATTTATGGGCTAGTAGCTGTAAACTCTTTCTGGTCTGGTCTACATGCGATTCCATTCCTAGCTCTAGCTTAACAACAGACTCAATTGTCAGGATAATTAAAGACGATCACAAGATATTTACAAATGAGAAAGTCCATTTGACTCATCTTAAATCGTCCATTGAGAACAGCCCAACACCCACCATGTTGCTGACTATAGCTGTTTCTTTAAGATACCAGGACCTTTGTCTCAACCACTCTGCTTGGAAGCCCATTCCATGTGCTCATTACTCTCTATGTGAAGATGAACCTCCTGAAACCAATCTTAAAGTTATCCTTTGAACATGCTTCCCCGTTGGCTTACTCCCACTGTTTAATTTAAATTAACATTCCGGATTAACTTTTACTACATAGTTTACTACCATATATATATTTTTTTATTTATTTTATTTATGTCGCTATATGGTCACCACTCAGGTCCTTCTGCCCACCTTTTTTCAGCAAGCTTGATATTGATGTCCTGGTAGGACATGAGGGAATTGCAAGTTGAGAGGGAGATTGATTAGAATGAGTGAGTGTGATGAACTCTGCGCTTCAGCCATTCTGGTACTTCTCATTACAAAGATTTCGAGAGGGTAGGAGGCTAGAGGGAGGGATTCAGGTGGATCAGGGAGCCTGAAGACAGGGAAAAAAGTCAGATGTGTTGGTCATCTCTTTCCTTGCTGAAAAGCCTACCTCTCTCCAGTCAGACCTCTGACCCAAGTAATCAACCTCCTGCCTGTTCTCTGCATTGCTCCGTTTCTCAGAACTATGCACATGCACAAGGTATGATCTGTTCATAATGTATTCTGACAGTAAATTCAGGCTTGCCAGTGCTGACCTCATCCCAAGAACAAATGGACTGTCTACCATATGCCTGTGTGGAGTTTGCAAGTTCTCCCTGTGTCTGCGTGGGTTTCCTCCGGGTGCTCCGGTTTCCTCCCACATGCTAAAGACTTGCAGGTTGATAGGTAAATTGGCCATTATAAATTACCCCTAGGATAGATAGGTGGTAGGGAAATATAGGGACTGGTGGGGATGTGGTAGGAATATGGAATTAGTATAGGATTAGTATAAATGGGTGGTTGATGGTCGGCACAGACTCGGTGGGCCGAAGGGCCTGTTTCAGTGCTGTATCTCGGAAAAAAAAACTACATCCTATCACTCTAAATTCCTGATAAGAAAACTCTTATTAAATGTTTCAATAAAGATCGCTTTTTTCATCAACAGCAACTGGTCTTTGAGCAATTTTCTGAATTACATGAATTACTTCAAGACACAACAATTGATTCACAGGGTTATGCTGCTTGCTTAAGGAAATATGTAGTGCCTTATCGCATCTTTCAGAAATGGCTCAAGCACTTCACATACTTTGATGCGCAGTGACTTTGAAGTGCTGTGACTGGTAGCCTTTCTATGGGATACTCAATTACCTGGTGTTAAAATTGTCTTTGAACTGTAAAAATAAAATATGAATATCCTTTATGATTAAGATTATGAACAATGTATCCTTTAACCATTGGAAATATTTCAAAATCCAGCAAATAAAAGAGAAGCTTATAAAGTTCTTTAATTTTCTATTACCTGCAAGAATGTATTTAACATCAAAAGATGGTTCTGTTCCTCTTAGAAACCAAGACTGAGGAATTGATGTTAGATGGCAGACACTTGACACTCCACATTTCCCAGCTCATTTATATGATAATTCATAACCATCATATAAAGACAGACTTGCATTTAGATCATGCCTTTCGCAATTACAGGGCATCCAAAAGCGCTTTACAGTCAATTAAGTACTTTTGATGTATAGTCACTGTTGTAATGCAGCCAGTGTCAAGCAATTTGCGTACAGCAAAATCCCAAAAACAGCAACGTGATAATGACCAGTTAATCTGTTTTTAGTGATGTTGATTGTTGAAGGGTATTCCCAAGCGCAGAGGCACATGCAGTAAATATCATACTGTTTAAATGTTATTTGAGTAACTAGTGACATATAATCTTAGTGAACAATGAAGAGGTTGCAAGGCATCATGGGGCTTAGCCAACTTGACCACATTCCACACAGGAGCTGAGTAACATAAATTCAAACAAAGACTTATTCAATGGAAAGCAGATGTCCTTGTGGAATGCTGACAAAGATACCAGCCTGTAACAAGGCTAAGATAAGGTGGTGTGCGTACATGAGAACCAAGGATGGGGATTAGAAAGGAATGGAAAACATCATGAGTTATTAGTTTAGTTTAGAGATACAGCACTGAAACAGGCCCTTCGGCCCACCGAGTCTGTGCCGACCATCAACCACCCATTTATACTAATCCTACACTAATTCCATATTCCTACCACATCCCCACCTGTCCCTATATTTCCCTACCACCTACCTATACTAGGGGCAATTGCTAATGGCCAATTTACCTATCAACCTGCAAGTCTTTGGCTTGTGGGAGGAAACCGGAGCACAATAATTACTCCTTCAGTAATGCACTAGGCATATCGACCTAGATCACATGCTCAAGTCTCTGGAGTGGGACTTGGATCCACAGCCCTTCAATGCCAACTGAGCCACGGTTGATATTGTCGACATATAGGAAACGTCAGATATTTTCCGCAAATAAAAATATCTTTGGAATAAATATTAGGCAGAAAATGACAGAAAGAACATTATGAGCGCTGAAGAACTGCAAGAAGCCATTTTATTGAAAAGCCATGTATTGAGGCGAGTTCCGTTA
This sequence comes from Heterodontus francisci, assembly GCF_036365525.1. Classification (NCBI taxonomy): domain Eukaryota; kingdom Metazoa; phylum Chordata; class Chondrichthyes; order Heterodontiformes; family Heterodontidae; genus Heterodontus; species Heterodontus francisci. The sequence continues at coordinate 16,442,433 of NC_090385.1, forward strand.
TATAAAGTTATTTAGCCATTTTGAATAAAATGTATTTCAGAAAGCAACAAGATTTTTGTAAATAAATTAGCTTAATCGGTTGAAAAGTGCGAGTGGCTTTGCTGGCAGCTAACAGATCAATTATTAAAATCACAACTATTGCTTGTAATCCATATTATTTCCAGAATGTAATGGCAGTCTTTCAGGCTGATTTTTAAGAAATATATCTATGCAGTAAGAGTAGTTTGTCCAGTAAGTGTTGTATATGAAGCAACAATCAATATTTCATTCTAAAGTTATCTTAAATTTCCTTAACGCATTCAGCTGTTTGAGTTGGCACATATTAACATTCATAATTGTTGATAAATAAAATACTCGGCATCTTGAAAAGCAATGTGTCTGTGTTACCAATGATAAATGAGGCAATTGCCAGCCCACAAATTGTTTCAGTGCCAGCATTAATGATGTTTTCACACCACCATGTCATTTCACAGTTCAACAAACTTGTTTCCTAACTGCCGAGGAAAATGAATGGCAGCTATAAAATTTTGTATAAATATCCATGATTGCATGCAAGAACTGAAAGTGCCTCAAAGTGGGCAATGAATGCATTTATTAAAGTTCTTCATTGCTGGTATCAGATGAAGCTCTTCATGGCTGAATACATGATAAATGGGAAATTAATGAGAAGTGTAGAGGAAGTGAGGGACATTGGAGTGAATGTCCACAGATCTCTGAAGGTAGCAGGACAGGTTGATAAGGTGGTTAAGAATGCATATGGAATCCTTTCCTTTATTAGCCGAGGCATAGAATATAAGAGCAGGGAGGTTATGCTGGAACTGCATAACTCATTGCTTAGGCCACAACTTGAGTACTGTGTGCAGTTCTGGTCACCTCATTACAGAAAGGATGTAATTGCACTAGAGAGGATACAGAGGAGATTTACAAGGATGTTGCCAGGACTGGAAAAATGCAGCTATGAGGAAAGATTGGATAGGCTGGGGTTGTTCTCCTTGAAACACAGAAGGCTGAGGGGAGATCTGATTGAAATGTACAAAATTTTGAGGGGCCCGGATACAGTGGAGGTGAAAGGTCTATTCACCTTAGCAGAGAGGTCAGTGACAAGGGGGCATAGATTTAAAATGATTGGTAGAAAAATTAGAGGGGAGATGAGGAAAAACTTTTTCACCCAGAGGGTGGGGTGGGGGTCTGGAACTCACGGCCTGAAAGGTTAGCTGAGGCAGAAACCCTCAACTCATTCAAAAGGAGTCTGGATATGCACCTCAAGTGCCATAATCTGCAGGGCTACAAACCAAATGCTGGAAGGTGGGATTAGAATGGGTGAAACTTTTTTGGCCGGCACAGACACAGGCCTTTTTCTGTGCCTTAAACTTTCTATGATTCTATGCAATAAAAAGGCAATATTGAAAGGTGTCTCAGGATGAAATGATGAGCAAAAGAACATAATAAACAGGAGCAGGAGTGAGCCATACAGCTCCTCGAGCCTGCTTTGCCATTCAGTAAGATCATGGCTGATCTTCTATCTCAACTCCACTTTCCCACCCTATTCGTGTCCAAAACTCTGCTGATCTTAGCCTTGAATAAACTCATTGACAGAGCATCTGCAACCTTCTGGGGTAGAGAATTCCAAAGATTCACAACCCTCTGGGGTGATTTTAGTGAACCCATCTCCGGTCCCAGCAGCGGACCCGGAAATAGGTGCCATTGGCGCCTATGACGCCACTTTACAGAATGGAGACGCAGGGTTTGTCTAATCATGCGACGGGGGCAGGCTCTGAGGCTGTGATTGTGGCATCAGATGAGTTCAATGCAGGTGTTGGTGCCATATTTAAAGTGCTGCCAGCCCTCATTGAAATGCTGCCTTTCAGTGATTTACTGATTCCGGAATGCTGCTTGAGTTGCTGGACCCCACTCCCGAGAAGGACATACGACCCTTGGGCGAGAGCAGGAGTGACTGAGCACTATCCGGGGTTCCGAAGAAGGGTCACTGACCCGAAATGTTAACTCTGCTTCTCTTTCCACAGATGCTGCCAGACCTGCTGAGTGATTTCAGCATTTCTTGTTTTTGTTGTGACTGAGCACTATGTCTGAGCGAAGGCACCAAGTGGCCCCATGGTTTAGTGATGCCTTCCCAGATATACTCCTCCAGGCTGCAAGGGAAAAGTGGAAAGTCCTTTTTCCAAGGTATGTGTTAGGGCCAGGTGAGTGATGGCGTGCGTGGCTTGTTCCACAGCAAGTGTTTTTGTTACAAGGGTTTTAGCCCCTTGTGTTTTATTTGTCAAATAAACAGATAGTGACAGGTTTTCTTGTAGGTTTAAAGCAGAAGATTAACTACTTATTGAACAACATTCATTCTCAAAATGGTTGCAGCTGTACCCACATACACATTCACTCCGACACACACACACAAAAATAGATAGAGAGGAAAAGGTAAGAAAGTGAAGTAGACTTCGGGATTTACGGTAAACCCGTTGAGCCTTCTTGGTGGGCAGTTTCTTTTTAAAGTTACAGGCCTGGGTGTTTGTAGTTTTCTGGTGCTTAAGACTTCAGACTGGAGGCAGTGGTCACTTTCAGTTTTCTGCTGCAACAAGTTGAAGGGTAAAATTCACAGAAGGGCTCTTTCAATAGTTTTTGCTGGATCCCTCACCACTCTTGACAGGCTTTTTGTGATGTTGTTGTGATCTCTCTTTCTCTCTCTCCAGAGAGCTATCTTTTAAGGTAAAAATCTCTCCCACGTTTGCCTCTGTTAGGAGACGCATGGCCCCCTCCCTGTTTTGGCCACACAATGGCCCAGGATGTGGCTACTTCACACCTTCTTTATTTCAGAAGAACCCATTCACTTCAGGAATGTCGCTTGATGTTTTCAAGATAGGTGCAATTGACACCTCTTAGTTTGGAATGTATCCTTTCGTCCTTAACAGACTGTGAGACAGTTTGAATATACAGGCCAATTAGCCCAATCTTTGGTGGCCATTTTGCAGCACATTGTCCACTTTTTATAAGAAATGTCAATTTATTATAACTCTTCCGTTTGGTTCTGTATTTTCATCACTTCTCGTGAGCATGACAGATGGAAAGAAGAGATCCTCCTGTCTGACCAAGCAAGCCTGGGTGGAAATCATAGAGGAGGTCAGCAGCCATGGGGTCACCCCAACACAACTGGGTCCAATGCAGGAAGAGAGTGGCCGACCTCCTTCATTCTGCCTCCATAACTATCTCGTTTTTGAGGCTTGCATGTGGCCATGCAAGAAGCTGTGCAACATGGGGAGGGAGTGACCGCAAAGGCGCTGGCAAAGGGGTGAGGCATCATCACATCTTGGCTGATACATGACAGCATTTGGGCGACAGGCCACCTTCTTTCACAGCTCACACCCATTACGTCCCCCTGAGAGTGGACATGGGGAGATGCCATGTATGAAATCCTAGCAGGGGACGAGGGCCTGCCAGTGGCTTAACTGTTCTTTTGCTCTTCTTGCAAAGTCTTACTATATCCCTCTTTCCACTTGCAGGACAAACGGGCCCATAACACGAGGGAGACCCCGAGAGCTGGAGGAGGCATACCAGATCTCCGGCCTCTTTCTACAGCTGAGGAGGAGACGCTGGAGCTGGCAGGGGCTCAGGGCGGCTGCTTAATAGCAGAGCGTGAGAGCCGGGAGTTTCCACACAACAGAGTGAGGATTGTCTTCATTTGACCTCCACCACACTTTAGGAGATCCACTTCAAGCAAGATTGGCATGACAAGATCTACACAGCCTAACCCACAGATGTTTGTGTTCTCTCATGCAGGTTGTCATCCACAGGAGACTCCAGCTGAAGGGGGACAGCCGTCAACTTCTGATGAGGAGGAGCACTCAGAGGATGCATCGTCACATGACTGTCCTGCAACTTTACACCAACGAAGATACTTTCACCTCGGTGTGTGTGTGCTCGGCCTTAGATTCAGGGTCACAAGCTGGTGAAAGCACACACTTGAGCAGCTGACTGAAGCTGAGACAGCCAAGGCAACTGACAGTCAGAGGACTGTGGGTGGCCAGGTCCATGCTGAGCCCCAGGATGATGACGAGCCTCTGGCGTCAGCAGCACGAAGCGGCTAGAGGCCATTCGCAGTCATACGCGGACGATGGAGGAGTCCATCCATGCTATGAGTGCTGCCTTGTCTCAGGCATGTGAGCTCATGACTTCCTCCATCGAGAGGTTGGTGACCTTATGGAGAGCCAGATCCCACAGATGGGCGCAGGCCTGCACATGACCACCTTGGCCAAGAGCTGGATACAGCAGTGGCAAGACGAGAGAAAGACAAGGCGCCTGACATCTTCTCCAGGTCCTCATCCTTCTCTGGTGAGCAGGGTGGTTCAATTCAGCCTTGAAAGGGAGGAGGAGAGGCTGACCTCCACATCTGGGGGCTCCCCTCAGGGCACTCTTAGTGTGGGCAGTGGCTCCTCAGCCGCTCCACCAAAGAGCCCAGCTTCAGTAGCTGCAATGACTGAAGAGAGTCCTGCTCCAGCCAGAGGACGGCTGAAAGTCATTCCAGGCCAAAGGGCAGCCTGATCAGCAGCCTACCTCCAGCCCAGCTGCTAGTGCAGGGGTCACACTTCATAGAAGCACTTGTAAACGTATTCAGAAAAGCACATAGACACACTTGGGGATACACGGGTGTTTTCCACTTGCCATTTATATTGCTTTATAAAGTTTTATTGTTATCACAGTTCACATTCATTGTTGTGAAATGCTCATTCTTTCGAGTCTGAATTGACCCTTCCTCTCCCATTGAGCTGCCAGTGTACGCACAGGCCTCCTTTGGTAAGCATCTCAGATGTGCCAGTGTGTGTAGTGAAGCTGGGTGCTAGGCACGGAATCCAGATAGAAAGGTGGTGACAGACAGATTACAGTAAGGTAATTCTTGATTAATAATAATAAAAACAAGAAATGCTGGAAATACTCAGCAGGTCTGGCAGCATCTGTAGAGAGAGAAGCAGAGTTAATGTTTCAGGTCAGTGACCCTTCTCCAGAACTAGCAAATATTAGAAATGTAAGAGGTTATAAGCAAGTAAAGCAGGGGTGGGGCAAGAGATAACAAAGGAGAAGGTGTAATTAGGACAAGGTCACAGAATAATTGACCAGAAGGTCGTGGAGCAAAGGCAAACAATATGTTAATGGTGTGTTGAAAGACAAAGCGTTAGTACAGATAGGGTGTTAACAATTCTTTATTAATGTCACTTTGAATGGGCATCATGGTGGAAGTAAGTGGGTAAGTATGAGTTTTTTTTATTCATTCATGGGATGTGAGCATCGCTGGCTTGGACAGCAATTATTGCTCTTCCCTAATTGCCCTTGTGAAGGTGGTGGTGAGTCGCCTTCTTGGAACCGCTGCAGTCCATGTGGGGTAGGTACACCAGGGAGTACCAGGAAGGGAGTTCCAGGATTTTGACCCAGCGACAGTGAAGGAACGGCGGTACAGTTCCAAGTCAGGATGGTGTGTGACCTGGAGGGATCTTGCAGGTGGTGGTGTTCCCATGCAAATGCTGCCCTTGTCCTTCTAGATGGTAGAGGTTGTGAGTTTGGAAGATGCTGTCTAAGGACCCTTGGTGCATTGCTGCAATGCATCTTGTAGACGGTACACACTGCTGCCACTGTGCATCGGTGGTGGAGGGAGTGAATGTTTGTGGTTCGGGTGCCAATCAAGTGGTCTGCTTTGTCCTGGATGGTGAAGTGCTTCTTGAGTGTTGTTGGAGCTGCACCCATTCAGGCAAGTGGAGAGTATTCCATCACACTTCAGCGAACGTAATGCTGTTGAATGTCAAGGAAAGATGGTTAGATTCTCTCTTACTGGAGATGGTCATTGCACTTGTGTGGCATGAACGTTATTTGCACTTATCAGTCCAAGCCTGGATATTGTCCAGGTCTTGCTGCATTTCTACACAGACTGCTTCAGTATCTGAGGAGTCACGAATCGTGCTGAACATTGTGCAATCATCAGCGAACATCCCCACTTCTGACCTTATGTTGGAGAGAAGGTCAGTGATGAAGCAGCTGAAGATGATTGGGCCAAGGACACTACCCTGAGGAACTCCTGCACTGATGTCCTGGAGCTGGCCTCCAACAACCACAGCCATCTTCCTTTGTGCTAGGTATGACTTCAACCAGTGGAGAGTTTTCCTCCTGATTCCCATTGACTTCAATTTTGCCAGGGTTCCTTGATGTCATACTCGGTCAAATGCTGCCTTACGTCAAGGGCAGTCACTCTCACCTCTTGAGTTCAGTTCTTTTGTCCATGTTTGGAGCCAGACTGTAATGAGGTCAGGAGCTAAGTGGCCCTGGCGGAACCCAAACTGAGCGTCAGTGAGCAGGTGATTGCTAAGCAAGTGCTGTTTGACGGCACTTTCGATGGCACCTTCCATTACTTTACTGATGATCGAGAATAGACTGATGGGGCGGTAATTGGACGAGTTGGAATTTGTCCTGCATTTTGTGTACAGGACATACCTGGGCAATTTTCCACATTGCCGGGTAGACGCCGGTGTTGTAGCTGTACTGGGACAGCTTGGCTAGAGGCCTGGCTAGTTCTGGACCACAGCTCTTCAGTACTATTGTCAGAATGTTGTCAAGACCCACAGCCTTTGCAGTATCCAGTGCCTTTAGCCGTTTATTGATATCACATGGAATGAATCGTATTGGCTTGAGACTGGCATCTGTGATGCTGGAGGAGGAGGCCGAGATGGATCATTCACTCGGCACTTCTGGCTGAAGATTGTTGCAAATGTTTCAGCCTTATCTTTTGCACTAATGTGCTGGGCTCCCCCATCATTGAGGATGGGGATATTTGTGGAGCCTCCTCCTCCTGATAGCTGTTTAATTGTCCACCACCATTCACTACTGGATGTGGCAGGACTGCAGAGCTTAGATCTGATCCGTTGGTTGTGGGATCGCTTAGCTCTGTCTATCGCATGCTGCTTACGCTATTTGGCATGCGAGTAGTCCTGTGTTGTAGCTTCACCAGCTTTACACCTCATTTTGAGGTATGCCTGGTACATGTCCTGGTATGCCCTCCTGCACTCTTCATTGAACTAGGATTAATCCCCTGGCTTAATAGTAATAGTAGAGTGGGGATATCTCGGGCCGTGAGGTTACAGATTGTGGTTGAGTATAATTCTGCTGTCGCTGATGGCCCACAGTGCCTCATGGATTCCCAGTTTTGAGCTGCCAGATCTGTTTGAAATCTATCCCATTTAGCACGGTGGTAGTGCCGCACAAAGTAATGGAGGGTTGTTCAGTGTGAAGACAGGACTGTGCGGTAGTCACTCCTACCTATACTATCAATGACAGATGCATCTGCAACAGATAGATCAGTGAGGACAAGGTCTAGAAGGTTTCCCTCTTGTTGGTTCCCTCAACAGCTGCCGTAGACCCAGTCTGGCAGATACGCACTTCAGGACTTGGCCAGCTCGGTCAGTAGTGGTGCTACCAAGCCACTCTTGGTGATGGACATGGAAGACCCCCACCCAGAGTACATTCTGTGCCCTTGCCACCCTCAGTGCTTCCTCCAAGTGCTGTTCAACATGGAGGAGTACTGATTCATCAGCTGTGGGAGGGCGGTAGGTGATAGTCAGTAGGAGATTTCCTTGCCCACGTTTGACCTGATGCCATGAGACTTCATGGGGTCCAGAGTCAATGTTAAGGACTCCCAAGGCAACTCCCCCCTGACTGCCGCCTCCCACTGGGGGGACCGACCCAGGGATGGTGAAGGTGGTGTCTGGGACATTGGCTGTCAGGTATGATTCTGTGAGTATGACTATGTCTGGTTGTTTCCTGACTAGTCTATGGGACAGCTCTTCCAATTTTGGCACGAGCCTTCAGATGTTAGTAAGGAGGACTTTGCAGTGTTGGGTGTGCTGTTGTCATTTCTGGTGCCTAAGTCGATGCCAGGTGGTCCATCCAGTTTTATTCCTTTTTAACCTTTTTGTAGTGGTTTGGTACAACTGAGTGGCTTGCTAGGCCATTTCAGAGGGCAGCTAAGAGTCAACCACATTGCTGTGGGTCTGGAGTCACATGTAGGCCAGACCAGGTAAGGACGGCAGATTTCCTTCCCTAAAGGACATTTGTGAACCGGATGGGTTTTTATGACAAACATGGCACCATTACTGAGACTGGCTTTTAATTCCAGATTTTTATTAATCAATTGAATTTATCAATTTAACTTCAATGCCACCAGCTGCGGTATGGGATTTGAACCCCTGTCCCCAGGGCATTAGCCTGGGCCTCTGGATTACTACTTCAATGACATTACCACTACAGCACCATCCCCCTGTTGTAGGTTCAAGGTCCATTACATGATTGAAGCAAATAATCCATGCTGCCACTTGCCGTTTTTTTGGATGTGGCAGCTTCTGGATGAGATGTTAAACTGAGTTCCAGTCTGCCAACTTGTTTGGGAGTAATAGATATTTATGTACTTTTCTGAAGAAGAACAGGGCCAGTTTTTCTGATGTTCTGGAAAACATTTATTCCTCAACCAGCACCACCAAAAACACCTCAACTGTTCATTTATTTTATTGCTGTTTGTGGGACCTTGCTGTGCATAAGTTGGTTGCTGAATTTGCCTACTTAAGAATAGTGACTAAATAATTAATTGCTAGCAGATCCTGAGGATGTAGAAGATGCTATCTAAATGCAAATCCTTTCTTTCCTTTCACTGCTTTTCCACTACATGCAGCTAGCTGACTGTATTGTGCCAACCTTGCTTCCTGCAGTAGTGCCCATTGTGACTTGTGCACCTCTTTTCTGTTTTGCACTGCTGAGCCACCCTCTTCTCCTGTTACAATGGCTGCTCCACCCAAATGCTCTCTGACAAAAGAGAACTGTTGTGCACTTTTCTTTAAAATTCAAAACTTGCCCTTTTGGTTGAGCTCATCATCTCTCAATCTGAAAAGTAATAAAATCTCCCATTTTCAATTTGACTGTGCAGCCGAGGAATGCTGTGCAATTTTCCAAATGAGTGAGCCAGGCAAAAGTTTTCAGCTTGGCCTTTTTCTAAACCTTTTGCTAATGTTCGTTAGATCACTTTCCTTGGGGTGCGAGTACTCAGAGCGGTACCAGAGATGGTACCAGGCATGGTGCCCACTTTCCAGCAGCCAAACTTTGTATTCAATTGGGTAAACAGAACAAAGCACATAATCCAGGCCGACTCCCAGTACAGTAGCGAATACATGAGATGCCATTTTTCGGAGGAGACAACAAAACAAGACTACATCTGCCCTGTCAGTTGAAAATACTTTTCGAGGAACAGCAGAAGAGTCCTCCCCATGGTCTTGGCCAATATTTATCCCTCAACCCACATGACTAAAATAATTAACTGGTTATTATATTGCTGTTTGTGGGAGCTTGCTGTGTGCAACATTTTACATAGATTTGCATCGAGTCTTCAGCAGAGAAACAGGCTACTCCTGGTCTTTGGTTTAATTGATCTATGCTGACATTTATGTTGCACACAAGACTTCTCCAACTCTTGATCTAACCATATAGGCATATCCTTCTATTCTGTTCTCCTTAATGTGCTTATCTAGTTTCCCCTTAAATGCATTTTTGCTATTAACCTACTCCTGTGGTAGCCTGGGTTTAGTCTCATTGGTAAGTAGACACCCGTAATCATTGATTTGCAGAACTTATTTCCAAGAACCTTATTGTAGATACAATAACAGTAATTATAAATCAACAAAACTATTAAAAACCCAGAGAAATATTAAAACTGAAAAGTAGTGTGAATATATATTAGAGGAATATTTGCAGAAAAGTTACAAATTATAGCAATTGGCTGATGCATTTCCTACATTCCAACAGTGATTACACCTTCAAAAGTACTTCATTGGCTCTAAAGTGTTTTGGGCTGTCCCGAGGTTACGAAAAAATGCTGTGTAAATTCCTTATAAAGTATAACGTTCTTGAAAATACCACAGGAATTTCACATCTCATCTTGAGCATACTTTCCTAGATTATAATTTTTTTCAGGCATATGATTAATAGAATCACACTGTGCAGGATGTTTAAGGGTCGGTTTCTCAGTCCCTCTTGCCCATCCCCATATAGGACAGGAAATATACTTCATAGTACTCAGTGCTATTATTAATGTTATTAACTTGAGCCAATGGAATGAAAATTACAGTACTAGTCAATACACCAAGGGAATGTAGACTGGAGAATTGTAGTTATGGGGAATGATTGGATAGGTTAGGGTTGTTTTCTTTGGAACAGAGGAGGCCGAGGGAGACTTAATTGAAGTGTATAAAATTAAGAGAGGACTAAGTAGAGTGGATAGGAAGGCCACAACCACGGTTGAGATTTAGGGTGAGAGGTAGGAGGTTTAGAGAGGATTCAAGGGGAAATGTTTTCACCCAAAGGTGGTGGGGATCTGGAACTCACTGCCTGAAAGGCTGGTAGAAGCAGAAACCCTCATAACATTTAAAAAGTACTTGGATATGCACATGAGGTGCCGTAACCTACAAGGCCATGGACCAACAGCTGGAAAGTGGGATTAGGCTGGATGGGATAAAAACAAGAAATGCTGGAAATACTCAGCAGGTCTGGCAGCATCTGTGGAAAGAGAAGCAGAGTTCGAAGGGTCACTGACCCGAAATGTTAACTCTGCTTCTCTTTCCACAGATGCTGCCAGACCTGCTGAGTATTTCCAGCATTTCTTGTTTTTATTTCAGATTTCCAGCATCCGCAGTATTTTGCTTTTATTTTAGGCTGGATGGGTCCTTGTTGACCGACATGGATTTGATGAGCTGAATGGCCTCCTTCCAGGCTGTAAATTTCTATGATTCTCTGATTCTAATGTGTTCATTTAACCACTCTATTCAGTAACTGTCCCGCAGTGGCCCCCTGCTTTCTTAAAAGCACATTGACAATTTAATTTAAACCCTGCATTAGCCCGTCAAGTAGGTAGAATTGCAGCAGCAACACAGGCTGCAAATATTTGTGAAAATCCAAATGAAAGTAATTAGAAAACAGCAGGAAGTCTGTTGTGATAATTACAGACATACTGCACAGTACACAGTGTTAATAATGAAGCAGGCTTACTAGAATTCCGAATATTCAGGTGAAAGATTCAGCATGATGTAATACACTGATTCTTAAATGTTTCTGCTTGGGGGACCTTCCCCTACACGAATATTGGCACAAGCTTGGAGACCTCCTGTAAATATTGGCACACTCCAGCAAATTCCCTACAAAATAATTGGCACACTCTTTGGAATCCCTTGCAAATATTGGCACAATCCAATGGATCCCCTACAAGAATATTGGTATACTCTTGCGAACACCCTGTAAATATTGACATATTGAGAACGTCATGTTGTAACTTTTGAAACACAATGCCAATTATTGTTGCAGAAAATGGTTTCATTGGTAACTAGCAACAAGAATAATGTGCTGGTAAGTCAACAAGTACAGAAATCTGGGGCAGGATTGTCCCTGCAGGCTTCAGGACCCTGCCATCAGACTCAAATGGTGGTAAGAAGCCCGCAATGGGGGGGAATTATATAGGGCCTACAAGAGTGGCTTTCGTGGCGGGGGGAGGGGGGGACTTAATCAGGCGTGAGTTAACATTTCAACTTCCCGACAGTGGGTTTCTGTTTTGTAATTAAGTCAGCGGCATGTTTGCTGCAGTCCTGGGTTCACCCTGTCCTGTGGCAGATTGCAGCTTTCTATACATTTGCATAGCATGAATACTCACTACCCTACAGGTATTTCAAATTAAGTCCTACCTGCTAGATTAAGTCAGCGGTGCATGGGAATCTCGTGACACCCGATTCATGTTCGTTTAAAAGTGGCATGCACCAGTCGGCTTTGTGTAGTTGTGGCTGAGGTCAGTGGTTTTCTTTCCTGAAGTCTTCGGCACATGGATGGCCAACATTGGAATGGATCTTTGGCTCCAGGCTCAGGACCAGCAAAGGTGATTGTTTTACGGGGGAGGCGGGGAAGGCATGGGGGTGAAGGACGCAGGGTGGGGTCTTGGGTGCCTGGAGGAGCAGCGGAAGGAATGTTGCTGTGTCCAGGGTGTATACTAGGTGTTGTTGATGCTGCAGTTGGCTGGGGGTGGTTGTGGGGTGGTGGGGGGGGGAGGCAAGGGGTGTTATTTTGCAAAGAAGAGTAGAGTGCTGGTCATGATTGGCCTAAAGGGAGGGATGAGTGCTGGCCACGTTGGGATGCAATGGGGCGAACCCAGGGTACTGGCTGGTGGAGGGTATGATCACAGTCACAGGGGGCAGTTGGATTCGGTAGGGGGAAGGTCAAGACTAAGGGTTGGATATTTGATATCATCATAGGGAGGGGAACTGGACTCGGGAATGACAAGGAGATGGATTTTTTGAGGATCAAGGGTTAGAATCAGTATTTTGATGGTCATGGTTTAGGAACGGGGGGGGGGGGGGGGTGGTGGGGGGAAGGGATGGCATGTATAAGTTTATAGTTATGTGGTCCAAGGTAATGGGGGAGGTTCAAGGGTCACAGAGAGAAGGTGTAAGGTAACGTTGGGTGGGTCAAGGGTTATGTGTGCAGACTGGAAGGTGGCAGGAGGAGGTTGGAAGGTGGGGAAACTCGCTTCGATCGTTAGACGCACCATTTTGCCAAATGATAGTGTAAACTACGTGCCCATTCAAGAATTTCAAATCGATCAGGAGAAGACCAGTGATGGGTGCATGGATTTCAGGTTGGGTACAATATGAGTTGCCTGCAAACTATCTGCTCATTATTTCAATGTTAGAGCTCCATGGAAAAATGCAGGTGAATTTTAACACTGCTCTCATTTTAACAGTTGCAAAGCTGCAAAGACATGGGTCTCATACACCCAATATTTCTCCTACCATGGGAAGAAGAGCAGAGGATGCGACTGAGGAGGGCTCGTGTAGCTCAGCGGCTGAGGCTGCAATGCCAGCAGCACAAGAGGGGAAGGCTGCTCAGAATGAGGCCATCCAGGGAAGGCATTATAGAAGACTGGGGCTGGCACGTCAGCGCATCCTCAGGACAAGGACAAATGACCTCCAGATGTCTGTGGGTCAATGCCAGAGGATGTCATGTGAGTTGGTGACTGAAATCTGTGCGATCATTCAGTATAACCTGCAACCGTGTGGTTTCCATGCAAGTTGCCCTCTAGATTACTGCTGCACTCAATTTCTTTGCCAGTGGTGCTTTCCAGGGCTCAGTGGCCAGCACATGTGGCATCTCACAGGCTGCTACACAAAGAGGTGACCAATGCCCTATTCTGATATGCCAATGATTTAATCCATTTCCCAGTAGACAAGGATACCCAGGCTGCAAAGTCAGCGGTCTTCAGTGCTATCACTCATTTCCCGAGAGTGTAAGGGGTGATTGACTGCACTCATGTGTCCATTACAGCTCCCTGGGTCCAGCCAGCTGTATTTGTGCATTGCAAAGTCATAGAGTGATACAGCACTGAAACAGGCCCTTCGGCCCACCGAGTCTGTCCAACCAACAAACACCCATATATACTAATCCTACATTAATCCCATACCACATCCCCACCATTCTCCTACCACCTAGCTACACTAGGGGCAATTTACAATGGTCAATTTACCTATCAACCTGCAAGTCTTTGGCTGTGGGAGGAAACCGGAGCACGCAGTGGAAACCCACGCGGTCACAGGGAGAACTTGCAAACTCCGCACAGGCAGTACCCAGAACCAAACCCGGGTCGCTGGAGCTGTGAGGCTGCGGTGCTAACCACTGCGCCACTCTTCACTCTTTCACTGTTTGAGCGTTCAACTGGTTTGCAGCCATACGCGGAAAATCATGCAGGTCTGTGTTCACTTCCCAGAGAGCTGTCATAACTCATACATTTTGAGCAACTCACAGCTAGCAGGATTTTTTTAAAGCACCAGCCCAAATTGATGGCTGGATCCTGGGCGACAAGGGTTACCCCCTTTGGACATGGCTAATGACAACATAACCGTAATTCTGTCTTGGTAGTACTTTGTACAGTACAGTACTTGGTAGTACAGTGTGTCATCCCCAAAGCATGGCTGAAGAGCAATGCAATGCTGCTCACTCATCCTCCAGAGTCATCATCGAATACACCATAGGCTTGCTGAAAATGCACTTCTGCTGCATTAGACGGTTTGGTGGGCCTCTTCAGTACGCACCACAGAGGGTCTCACGAATAATCGTTGTCTGCTGTGCACTGCACAACCTGGTATTGCAACATGGACCGATTTTGCATGCAGAGTAACAGGAGGAGCAGCAGTCCACCTCAGAGGAGGATGAATAGGAAGAGCCCCAGGAGGAGGACAATAATATGATGGAGAATTTTATGGATGTTAGGGCCATGGAGAGACGTGCAAGGGACATCAGAGAGAACCTTTGGACGTTTCCGCAAAGAGTGAAGCACTTACCTAATTAAAGCTCAAACGCATGAAAATTCAATGTCGCAGAACGTTCAGATACCCCGGCGATCTGCTTCATTGCTGTAATGTAGATGCATGCCTCAAGTAACATCAACAATTGCACCTGCAGTGGAGATGAGATTAATGCCCATTCTGCTATGAACTTCATTGTAAGCTACCTGCATCTCCATTGCAATAGCGTCTGGCATCCAGGCATTTCCCCTGGAACATAAGGTGCTGCACCGTTACAGCACTTTGTTTAGACTGGCACATCAAGATCAATCCGAGTTGCAATGGAGCTGCAGATGCTACTGTACAGGGCTTGTACGAGAGGGCCAACAGAACTTGCATTGGAAAGCATGTCTCTAAAGAATACTGTGAAAAATCTTCATGAAACAAGCAGCTGTTGTTGATGACTGAAGGCACAAACATCGACGATAGCAACACAATGGTGATTCTCTAAAATCCTTTGAAAGCATAAATGCGTGCCAGCCATAAGGCGACAATAATCATTATTCTTTTCAGATTGCTAACTTTAAATGATCAACGAGAATGTATGAAAAAGTAAATCCAATAAATGTATTTCACACTATTATACTTTGTTTTCACACTATCGTAACCACCCAAGCCACCTTTGTGCTCATAATTCCTTTATTTTCCTTTTTCTGCCACTACGTCTTGGAGCTACCCCGAGGTTAGCAGCTGAGGTGGAGGCAGTCTGCTCATTGCGCTGCCCCATTGCCTTGGATGACCATGGTGCGTGTTCTCTGGAGGAACGGGGCCTTGAGGTCTCCATCCTACTGGGGGTCTCCAGCACTGGTGCTTGAGCATCCCCCTTGGGCTTGCCTGCTGGAGGTAAGGGGGTCAATGCTGGGGCAGAGTAGAGTAGACGCTGCTTACCCTGCACGTGTCCTGAGAGGAAGGCCCTGGGGCA
Organism: Heterodontus francisci; assembly: GCF_036365525.1. Classification (NCBI taxonomy): domain Eukaryota; kingdom Metazoa; phylum Chordata; class Chondrichthyes; order Heterodontiformes; family Heterodontidae; genus Heterodontus; species Heterodontus francisci. Next base: position 16,457,760 of record NC_090385.1, read on the forward strand.
GTTGGCACGCACTCCTCCTCTATCTGGGCGCATGCTCTCACCTGCCTGTCTCCCTGAGGGGATGAAGCACCCAGAGGGAGGTCCAGGTACCTCACCCCCCTCTCGCTTTAGCTCTGCTGCATAGAATCCCTGGCCACTGTGATGGAGTGCAGATCAGAGTGCATCTGGGTCGTGCTCAACCAGACTCACCACGGAGCTCGCCAAAATCTCCACTGAGGAAGCCATATTTACATTTGCCTGGGACATGGCAGACAACATGGTTTGCATGGACTCCTCCATGGCAAGTGCTAAGCCATGCGTGGCCTCAGGCATCACCAACATATTTTCCACATGATTTCTCTGCATTTCCAGCAGACTTCCTGTAGCCTCAAACAGAGGACCATCATCAGCGTGAGGCTGAGCAGGGGTCTGGTCCGCGGCAGTCCTCCAATTGTTAGGGGACCAGGTTGTAACACGCTCCCTCCCTGCTGGGACGTGTCCGTGTTGTGTCCACCAGACTGTGAGCCAGATTCTAATCTCGAAACCTGCACAGACTGTGTGGATGTACCTGTGGTGGCGGAGGTGGAAGAAGAGGCAGATGATGGTGCCCATCTGGGGCATTGGCAGCACCTTCCCCAGAGACAGCGGCTTGTTCCTTGCAGCTGGTTGAGTGCGGGCACATACAGTGGCAAAACAAACAGAGACAAATTAAGCATCATCATGAGGTCAACACTTTAACAGACATTCCTCCTGTGAGAGTGTGTTTATGACAGTGGGCAGTCATGGCATGCGTTTGAATGCGTACCCAGCCTTGGTGACATATACCACATGATTGTGCAGAATGCTAAAGTGTGGCTGCAACAGTGTACTTAACACTTCATCATTATGCCTTAGCGATCCTGCCTCAGCATCAGCAATTGCTCCACCTCCTTCCTCTCCAGACTCTGCTGCCTCCTCCTCTACTTATGTCAATTTCTTAAGTCAGGCACTCCTATACACTCACGCTGATTATGGGACTGTTTATCCTTCAGGAGAAGGTGCTGATGTAATGAGATGTTAAATGATGCCTCAGAAACGTTGCCCACATGCATCGACCTCACTCATTCTGAATTGTCATACGCATCCAAGTGCAAACATACTCCACACTTACACATTCTGTACAATCATGTGGTATTTGTCACCAAGGCTGGTTATGCATTCGAATGCATGCCATGACTATCCACTGTCATAAACACACTCTCACAGAGCCAAGGTGCAAAACACTTGTACACCTTTGGCAACATCACTTACCCTCGCAGATCTGAGCAAGTCATTGACACGTTTTGGACACTGTACCCAGGTTCTACATGTGACCCCCATGGTTTGAGACCTCCTCTGCCACCTACATGCAGGCCACTTTTGTCAGGCGGGAGGATCTTCTGAGTCCATCCCTTGGGCCTCCTACCTTTCCGTGACGCCCAGAGAGAGCCTGCAGGGAGGCATCACTGAACCTTGCGGCAGGCTGCTGCCTGCTCGCTGCCATGGCGGTGCTGGTTTGGGTGCCAATGGCAAGTGGAGTCAAATATAAAGGGGAGTTGGTGCTGAGGTGGGAGAGATTGTAAGAGATAAAGGAGTGAAAATTTTTTTTGATTTAAGCAAGATGAAAAAAGATGTCCTCGGTGAGAAGAAAGACTGCGCAGGCTGCTGAACCTCCAGGCTTGCACTGCAGAGTGATTTATGACTGTGGCATTAACTGTGTCTTGCAGATTGATGGCTGGTTCCCCCAATCGAAATCCTTCCCCGCTGCATGATCGCACGTGTCCCCTGAGGCCACTGCCAACACTTAAATTTAAATACGTGATCCATTGGGAACTAGCAAAAAGAGCAGAAGCAGAAGTGCCGCTGTTTTGCTAGGCACCCAGCTATCAAGAATGAGGCACATTAATTTTGTCATGAACATTGATTTTAAACTGTTACTGGAGTGAAGAAAGGACTTGTTAAACAGATCAGCCATGGCTGGAAAAGACATTTGCTTATTAACAGATAGTTTTTGGAAGGACAAAGCAGCCATTCCCTGACACATTCAACCCATAATGGACTTTTGATCACCAGGCGTTGAAGGTGGGGGAGCTCACATTCCAGGTTGACTGCTAAGATGGCCGAATACACAAACGGACATGGTTGAACCAGCTAGTCACATGACTAACCTGCTGGGCAACCTGAGTTTTTTGAATTTGTACAAAGTTTGGGCAAAAAGTTTTTTTGCTCCTGGACTGAGAAGATCTCTCGCCTGTCTGCTCCCATCTCTTTCTCACAAGTCTCTGAATCCATTGAAGCCACATGAATCCCCAGAGAGAAAAGTCTCCTACAGCGAACAAGATTTAAGAAGAATACTGGGCCCCAACAAAAACCAAGATCTACCTACAATCAAGGACTCCACAGTGAGCTCAAAGAACTGTAACAACTCTTCAGATATTGCCTCAAAGAACAGTACAGCACAGGAACAGGCCATTCGGCCCGCCAAGCCTGCGCCGATCTTGATGCCTGTCTAAACTAAAACCTTCTGCGCTTCCGGGGACCCTATCCCTCCATTCCCATCCTATTCATGTATTTGTCAAGATGCCTCTTAAACGTCGCTATCGTACCTGCTTCCACCACCTCCCCCAGCAGTAAGTTCCAGGCACTCACCACCCTCTGTGTAAAAAACTTGCTTCACACATCCCCTCTAAACTTTGCCCCTCGCACCTTAAACCTATGTCCCCTAGCAACTGACTCTTCCACCCTGGGAAAAAGCTTCTGACTATCCACTCTGTCCATGCCACTCATAACTTTGTAAACCTCTATCATGTCGCCCCTCCACCTCCATCGTTCCAGTGAAAACAATCCGAGTTTATCCAGCCTCTCCTCATAGCCAATGTCCTCCAGACCAGGCAACATCCTGATAAACCTCTTCTGTACCCTCTCCACGTCCTTCTGGTAGTGTGGCGACCAGAATTGCACGCAATATTCTAAGTGTGGCCTAACTACGGTTTTGTACAGCTGCAGCATGACTTGCCAATTTTTATACTCTATGCCCCGACCAATGAAGGCAAGCATGTCGTATGCCTTCTTGACTACCTTATCCACATGTGTTGCCACTTTCAGTGACCTGTGGAACTGTACACCCAGATCTCTCTGCCTGTCAATATTCCTAAGGGTTCTTCCATTTACTGTATACTTCCCACCTGTATTAGATCTTCCAAAATGCATTACCTCACATTTGTCCGGATTAAACTCCATCTGCCATTTCCCCGCCCAAGTCTCCAACCAATCTATATCCTGCTGTATCCTCTGACAATCCTCATCACTATCCGCAACTCCACCAACCTTTGTGTTGTCTGCAAACTTACGAATCAGACCAGCTACATTTTCCTCCAAATCATTTATATATACTACAAACGGCAAAGGTCCCAGCACTGATCCCTGCGGAACACCACTAGTCACATCCCTCCATTCAGAAAAGCACCCTTTCACTGCTACCCTCTGTCTTCTATGACCGAGCCAGTTCTGTATCCATCTTGCCAGCTCACCTCTGATCCCTTTTGTACCAGTCTGCCATGAGGGACCTTGTCAAAGGCTTTACTGAAGTCCATATAGACAACATCCACTGCCCTCCCTTCGTCAATCATCTTCGTCACTTCCTCAAAAAACTCAATCAAGTTAGTGAGACACGACCTCCCCTTCACAAAACCATGCTGCCTCTCGCTAATAAGTTCATTTGTTTCCAAATGGGAGTAAATCCTGTCCCGAAGAATTCTCTCTAATAATTTCCCTACCACTGACGTAAGGCTCACCGGCCTATAATTTCCTGGATTATCCGTGCTACCCTTCTTAAACAAAGGAACAACATTAGCTATCCTCCAGTCCTCTGAGACCTCACCTGTAGCCAATGAGGATACAAAGATTTCTGTCAAGGCCCCAGCAATTCCTTTCCTTGCCTCCCTCAGTATTCTGGGGTAGATCCCATCAGGCCCTGGGGACTTATCTACCTTAATGCTTTGCAAGACGCCCAACACCTCCTCCTTTTTGATAACAACATGACCCAGACTATCTACACTCCCTTCCCTAGACTCATCATCCACCAAGTCCTTCTCTTTGGTGAATACTGATGCAAAGTACTCATTTAGTACCTCGCCCATTTCCTCTGGTTCCACACATAGATTCCCTCCTCTGTCCTTGAGTGGGCCGACCCTTTTCCTGGTTACCCTCTTGCTCTTTATATACGTATAAAAAGCCATGGGATTCTCCTTAGTCCTGTTTGCCAATGACTTTTCATGACCCCTTTTAGCCCTCCTGACTCCTTGCTTAATTTCCTTCCTACTTTCTTTATATTCCTCAAGGGCTTCGTCCGTTCCCAGCCTTCTAGCCCTTACGAATGCTTCCTTTTTCTTTTTGACTAGGCTCACAATATCCCTCGTTATCCAAGGTTCCCGAAACTTGCCAAACTTATCCTTCTTCCTCACAGGAACATACCGGTCCTGGATTCTAATCAACTGTCGTTTGAAAGACTCCCACATGTCACATGTTGATTTACCCTCAAACAACCGCCCCCAATCTAAATTCTTCAGTTCCTGCCTAATATTGTTATAATTAGCCTTCCCCCAATTTAGCACCTTCACCCGAGGGCTACTCTTATCCTTATCCACAAGTACACAGTGGCACAGTGGTTAGCACCGCAGCCTCACAGCTCCAGCGACCTGGGTTCAGTTCTGGGTACTGTCTGTGTGGAGTTTGCAAGTTCTCCCTGTGACTGCATGGGTTTCCACCGCATGCTCCGGATTCCTCCCACAGCCAAAGACTTGCAGGTTGATAGGTAAATTGGCCATTGTAAATTGCCCCTAGTGTAGGTAGGTGGTAGGAGACTGGTGGGGATGTGGTAGGGAATATGGGATTAATGTAGGATTAGTATAAATGGGGGGTTGTTGGTTGGACAGACACGGTGGACTGAAGGGCCTGTTTCAGTGCTGTATCTCTAAAATAAAAAATAAGTACCTTAAAGCTTACGGAATTATGGTCACTGTTCCCGAAATGCTCCCCCATTGAAACTTTGACCACCTGGCTGGGCTCATACCCCAATACCAGGTCCAGTACGGCCCCTTCCCTAGTTGGACTATCTATATATTGTTTCAATAAGCTCTCCTGGATGTTCCTTACAAATTCTGCCCCATCCAAGCCCCCAGCACTAAGTGAGTCCCAATATAGGGGAAGTTAATATCACCCACCACTACAATCCTGTTACTTTTACATCTTTCCAAAATCTGTCCACATATCTGCTCCTCTACCTCCCGCTGGCTGTTGGGAGACCTCTAGTAAACCCCCAACATCGTGACTGCACCCTTCCTATTCCTGAGCTCCACCCATATTGCCTCGCTGCATGACCCCTCTGAGGTGTCCTCCCGCAGTACAGCTGTGATATTCTCCTTAACCAGTAATGCAACTCCCCCATCCCTTTTACATCCCCCTCTATCCCGCCTGAAGCTTCTAAATCCTGGAACATTTAGCTGCCAATCCTGTCCTTCCCTCAACCAAGTCTCTGTAATATCAACAACATCATAGTTCCAAGTACTAATCCAAGCTCACCTGTTATACTTCTTGCATGAAACAAATGCACTTCAGACCACCAGTCCCGCTGTGCTCAGTAACATCTCCCTGCCTGCTCTTCCTCTTAGTCTTACTGGCCTTATTTACTAGTTCCCACTCAGTTATTTCTCCTGCTGTCCTACTGCTCTGGTTCCCACCCCCATGCCACACTAGTTTAAACCCTCCCGAGTGACACTAGCAAACCTCGCAGCCAGAATATTTGTGCCCCTCCAGTTTAGATGCAACTCGTCCTTCTTGTACAGGTCCCACCTGTCCCGGAAGAGATCCCCATGATCCAGATATCTGAAACCCTCCCTTCTACTCCAGCTGTTCAGCCGCGTGTTTAGCTGCACTATCTTCCTATTTCTAGCCTCACTGGCACGTGGCACAGGGAGCAATCCTGAGATTACAACCCTAGAGGTCCTGTCTTTTAACTTTCTACCTAACTCCCTGAACTCCCTCTGCAGGACCTCATCACTCTTCCTGCCTATGTCGTTAGTACCGATGTGTACCACAACCTCTGGCTGTTCACCCTCCCCCTTCAGAATGCCCCCTGTCCGTTCAGAGACATCCTTGACCCTGGCACCAGGGAGGCAACATACCATCCTGGAGTCTCTTTCACATCCACAGAAGCGCCTATCTGTGCCCCTGACTATAGAGTCCCCTATAACTATTGCTCTTTTGCGCTTTGCCCCTCACTGCTGAACAACAGAGCCAGCTGTGGTGCCACTGCTCTGGCTGCTGCTGTTGTTTTCCCCTGATAGACCATCCCCCCCAAGTATCCAAAACGGTATACTTGTTAGAGAAGGGGAGAGCCACAGGAGATTCCTGCACTGACTGCGTGCCCCTTCTAGCAGTCACCCATCTATTTGCCTGCACCTTGGGTGTAACCATTTCTCTAAAACTCCTGTCTATGATGCTTTCTGCCACCTGCATTCTCCTAAGTGCATCCAATTGCTGCTCCAACCGATCCATGCGGTCTATGAGGAGCTGCAACTGGGTACACTTCCTGCAGATGTAGTCGTTCAGAACGCTGGAAGCATCACGGACCTCCCACATCTTGCAGGTGAAGCACTTTACCCCTCTAACTGACATTTCTAGCACTAGTTAATAAATTAATTTAAAATAAATAATTAAATACTTATTAAATCCTTATTGAATTAAGTTACATTTAACTATATGGTCCCTAGTGCTAGATTTCTACTATAAATATTAAATGCTAAATACAGTAATCTCCTCCCTCTGGTTTAGTTACTCCTCTACTTATTAATTAATTAGTTAATTAGGGTTTTAATCAATTTTTATCAATGTTTTACTTTCAAATTCAAAACCTTTCCACTTTATTTTTCTTCTGCTCTTTTCTTCCTCGATTTGCATGTATGTATCACGTACACGTGCTAGCGTGGGAGCATGGTGTATCCGTAGGCGTTAACCAAATTAGAGTTTAAGTTTAAGTTTAATAAATTTCAACTTTTCTTCTTTAAACCTAAGAAAGCCTGTTTGTGCTGGTTTCTTTGCCTTATAATTGGAAAGCAGTGAACAAGGATTCACCAAGGGGCAGCTAAAACCACAGTGTGTTTAAAACTAAACCCTGTTACAGTAAGACCAGGTGAAGGTTGAAAGGGAATCCTAGACCTCTTTCTCACCTGGTCGTAACAGAAATTTGGGTGCTAGGGTCTGGAATTGACCCACAGACAAACGAGAAATTGGAATTGGGAAGCCAAATTGTTTCCAAGCAAAAAAGAGCAGGTTTTCTTGTGGTTCTGTGTGTTTGAATGCTAACAGGTATGTAACTGAAGCGAATAGCTCTCCAAGCCAGGATGAAGTAACTTGGGATATGTTAAAAGCACTGTCTGTGGAGGAGTTGAGGAAAATGGCTAAGCAGTGTGGGATCACTGTACGTGGCGAAGCTAGGAAGTTTGAACTAGTTCACCAGTTAGTGGTGCCACAGAGGTACCAGAGAGAAATATTCAGAAGGGCCCACGAGACTACAGTGGCTGTACATGCCGGTATATGAAAAACCAAAGCAGGCATAAAACAGCAGTTTGACTGGCCAAAACTCCACAAAGATATGGTGGAATACTGCAGGAGTTGCCACATGTGCCAGGTTGAGGGGAAACCCCAACCTACAGTGAAATCTGCACCCCTATGTCCTGTACTGGTGTTGGGAGGACCCTCCAGCTGGTGAACTGTAAGGGACCCCCGCCGAGAACAAAAAGGGACAGGCAGGCACAAGGCTGGCAAAAGGTTAGACAGAGAAGGGGAAAAAGTGACCAAGAGGGCAGGTTAAAGGAAGTCCGGGAGGAATCCCGGATGGAAACCTCTACTGTCCGGTCAGCTAACCCCGGGAAATGTGAAAAGTTAGACCCCACATCCTCATATGTAAATGCAGACACTAGAAGCAGCCCTCCAGAGTTGCTAACAGCATTTACAGGAACCTGCAGAGACAAAGAAGCCATGACGGTGATGCCTCACCCAGTCAAAGTGTCACAGGGGAGTGCAGTAGAGTCTGCACAAATACCTGCAAGCAGGAGTGTCCTCTGGGACAATGGGGAGATTAGCAAAGAATCCTCCCCCACAGTAAAAAAAAAGTGAACCGCCCATGTCCTGAAGTCAAAAGCTGTGGCATGACTCAGCAAAGCACTAAAAGAGAGTTCAGGATAGACCCGCCCACTACTGACTTTAAAAAAAATTACCTCAGCAGGAACAAAGACCCTAGGCAGCCATGGAAATGGGCAAATGGAAGAGAAACTTCCCCCCAAAAAAAGAACCACATGTTTATTGGGATGCCAAAAAGAGGGCAATTAAAGCAGCACTGGCACCAAGAGAAGACAGGCTGTAGTAAGTTTTAGGATTTATGAATGAATGGGAATGAATGAGATAAATGCATGTTTTTTTCTGTACCTTACATTTTTCGCTCGACCCTTTTAATGAAATGCACTTTTCTCAAATCGCATTTCTTTCTGCTGGGTGTGGAGGTGTCATGCTAGGACCCCACCTGACAAAAATGACACACATTAATTTTGTCATGAACATTGATTTTAAACTGTTACTGGAGGTGTTGTTGAACAGATCAGCCGTAGCTGGCAAAAACATTTGCATATTGGCAGACAGTGTTTGGAAGGACAAAGCAGCTATTCTCTGACATTCAACCCACAATGGACTTTTGATCACCAGGCTTTGAAGATGGGGGAGCTCGCATTCCAGGTAGACTGCTAAGTTGGCCGAATTCACAAACGGACATGGTCAAACCAGCTAGTCACAAGACTAACCTGCTGGGCAACCTGAGTTTTTTGAATTTGTACGAACAGTTTGGGCAGAAAGCTGTTTGCTCCTGTCTGCTCCCATCTCTTTCTCACAAGCCTCTGAATCCACTGAAGACACATGAGAGAAAAGTCTCCTACAGCAAACAAAGCTTAAGAGGAATACTGGGCCCCAATGAAAAGCAAGATCTACCTATAATCAAGGACTCTACAGTGAGCTCAAAGAACCGTAACAAAAACTCTTCAGATATTGCCTCAAACCTATCCACTTTAGTTTTTTTCTGCTCTTTTCTGTCTCTATTTGCATGTGTGTATCGCTTTTGCATGCTAGTTTGGGCGCGTTGTGTATCTGTACGCATCAACTGAATCAGAATTTAAGTTTAAGTTTAATAAATTTCAACTTTTCTTCTTTAAACCTAAGAAAGCCTGTTTGTGCTGGTTTCTTTGCCTTATAATTGGAAAGTGGTGAACAAGGATTCACCAAGGGGGAGCTAAAAACACGGTGTGTTTAAAATTAAACCCTGCTCCGGTAAGACCAGGTGAAGGTTGAAAGGGAACCCTTGACCTCTTTCTCACCTGGTCGTGACAGCCGCCAACTTCCGGTTCCATCATCGGTGACAGTGAAGGAACAGTGATATAGTTCCAAGTCAGGATGGTGCGTGGCTTGGAGGGGAACTTGCAGGTGGTGGTGTTCCCATGCATCTGCTGCCCTTGTCCTTCTAGGTGGTAGACGTAGCGGGTTTGGAAGACGCTGTCGAAGGAGCCTTGGTGAGTTGCTGCAGTGCATCTTGTATGTGGTACACACTGCTGCCACTATGCGTCGGTTGTGAATGTTGAGGGTGGTGGATCGAGTGCCAATCAAGCGGGCTGCTTTGACCTGGATGCTCTCGAGCTTCTTGAGTGTTGTTGGAGCTGCACCCATTCAGGCAATGGAGAGTATTCCATCACACTCATGACTTGTACCTTGTAGATGGTAAACAGGCACTGGGGAGACAGGAGGTGAGTTACTCACTGCAGAATTTCCAGCCTCTGACCTGCTCTTGTGCCTTTTAACAAGGGAACCCCCCACCACCTGGAGCCGGCAAGCAACCCTTTCTGAACTGTTCTGCTGAAAGGTCACAGGCCTGAAATGTTAACTCTGTTTTTCTCTCCACAGATGCTGCGAGACCTGCTAAGTGCTTCCAGCATTTTCTGTTTTTATTTCAGATTTCCAGCATCTGCGGTATTTTACTTCTGTGTTCACTTACTCTACCAATAACTCTTTGTGATTTTACACTTCTATCTGCATTGTTTACAATGTTGCCTATGTTTGTGTCATTGGCATCCCTATTCTCTGTCTCTTGCTGCTCAGTCAATCTCCTAACCGGGTCAATAAATTACCTTCAATTCCTTAGTCTTCAACTTCAGCGAAAAGTCTGTTATGAGGGACTTGATCAAATGCCTTTTGGAAGTCCATTTAAATAACATCTGTCCATATAAATAACATCTATAGACTTTCCCTTGTCCACTACTTTAGTCACTCCTTTGAAATATTCAATCAGATTTATCAGGCATCAGTTTATTGACCACTTACAAATCTGTCTCTCTCTGAACAGCTGAATATTTTTCAATCACCCAAACCTAATTATAGATGCCAGTAATTCCCTGACAACAGATGTTAGGCTAACTAGTCTATAATTCCCTAGTCTTCCTTTGTCACTTTTCTTAAACAGCAGAGTGACATGTGCAATTTTCCAATCTAAAGGAATGGTTTCCCAATTGAATGAACTTTGGAGCATTATAATTGGGGCATCTTTAATGTTCTCACCTACTTCCATTAAAATCCAGTGATGGAAACCTTCTGGTCCTGGGGATTTGTCCCTCTTTAGTGCCTTTCTTATTTTGCTTTTGTTAATTTTGGTGCGTAGCTGTCCTTAATTCAGTATTAATTTCCCATGTCCAGCATGCTAACCTCTTTCTCTACTGTAAATACTGATGCAAAGTAATTATTCAACATGTCTGCCATTTCTTTATGACAGTAGTGGTTAGAACACCAGGGAAAAGTGTTAATTTAATCAGTTATGTTTGAAAGACCAGAGAAACTGGGATTGTTCTCCTCAGAGCAGAGAAGGTTATAGAACATAGAACATAGAACACTACAGCGCAGTACAGGCCCTTCAGCCCTCGATGTTGCGCCGACCTGTGAAACCATCTGACCTACACTATTCCATTTTCATCCATATGTCTATCCAATGACCACTTAAATGCCCTTAAAGTTGGCGAGTCTACTACTGTTGCAGGCAGGGCGTTCCACGCCCCTACTACTCTCTGTGTAAAGAAACTACCTCTCACATCTGTCCTATATCTATCACCCCTCAACTTAAAGCTATGTCCCCTCGTGTTTGCCATCACCATCCGAGGAAAAAGGCTCTCACTATCCACCCTGTCCAACCCTCTGATTATCTTATATGTCTCTATTAAGTCACCTCTCCTCCTCCTTCTCTCTAACGAAAACAACCTCAAGTCCCTCAGCCTTTCCTCGTAAGACCTTCCCTCCATACCAGGCAACATCCTAGTAAATCTCCTCTGCACCTTTTCCAAAGCTTCCACATCCTTCCTATAATGCGGTGACCAGAACTGCACGCAATACTCCAGGTGCGGTTAAGGCGAGATTTGATAGAGGTGTTCAAAATCATAAATGGATTTGATGGTGTAAATAAGAATAAGGTTGTTATGCAGAGATTTGCTAAAATCTTGAATGCACTGAAAGGGAGTGGAAGCAGATTCAATAATTTCTTTCAAGAGGGAATTGGATAAATACTTGAAAAGGAATGATTTGCAAGGCAATGGGGAGAGAGCAGGGGAGTGGAACTAATTTGATAGCTCTTTCAAAGAGCCAGCACAAGCATGATGGCCTCCTTCTGTCCTATATTGTTCTCTGATACTAGTACACCAGGAATAACTCCCTTGCTCTTCTTCATATAGTGCTATGGGATTGTTTATACCAACTGGGGCCTTGGTTTAACATGGTATCCAAAAAAGACAGCACCACCAATACTCCCTCAATACTGGACGGCAGTGTCAGTTTACTTATTGTGCTCAATTCTTTGGAGTGAACCCACAAACATCTGACTTAGATTCGAGATTGCTACCTACCTGAGCCATAGTTAACAGATTGTCCTTCAGTCTTTTGTTTTGTTCGAAATGCAATTATTCTGCATTACAGACTAGATTGCAAATATTCTCAACCTTAGAATAACTGAATTGAGTGCTTGATTATTTTGTGTGCGTGTGTATATCTATATACTTACTAAAGTAGACGTTGAGTTGAACAATGTCGGACATATCTCCATGCAGAAGTGAATTAAAGCAGGTATAATTAATTTCAGGTGTCTGCGCTGTCTCCAATTATAACTGAAGAAGTTCTGTCAAAAATGGTTTATGACTTTACATCGTCACAACATAAACAAAAACATTTCTACAAGGGTAGTCTTTAATTCTCACATCTGTGAATCTGACAACATAGAAAATTCTACTCAATGTAAGAACGAACATTTACAAAGCTACTACTGGAGGTAACTCGTTTAATTAGATACCTGCCAACATTCACAATATTTAGTTTTTAGTATTAAGAGTATCTCCCATTGTTTGGCTGTTGACTCTGGGGCTGTTGGAATGGAGGCAAAGGAACTTTACTTTGCAACTCAGTGTTCTACATATGGGATGTATGATGACGACGTTGGTGACCTAAAATTAGAATCTCTTTCACCAATGCTGATATGCTGGGATTTGATGAGGCCTTCAGAAAAACAAAGAATATTTAGTAATGAAACAAAAAAACATTGTTAGGGACAGCCCCACTATCCTGCCTGTGAAATATCAATTAGTGTTTACATTTTTGCCAATCTAAAAATTCCATATCCAGCTTAATATAAAAGGCATTGTGGCTATCAGATGTCTCAATGTTTCCAAACAATTCATTAACTTTTAATTTTTGAGCACTATCCTTCAGAAATTGCAACTCATCCATTGTCCAGTCTATCCCAGGTTAAGTCCTCCTGTCCCACCACTTCTGTCATTGCCAACATCCATTGGTTGCCTCTTCCTCAATGCCCTGATTTCAAAATCATTCAGAATTTTCTGTGGTGTCACCCTTCCCTATTTTGGCTCCTGTGTTCCACCTCACACCCTCTGTTCTTCCAGTTCATCAGCAGCTCTTTGCAGCCTTTTCCCTCCACTCCATGTTTAGCCGCAGTTCCTCCTGCTATCTCAGCCCCACATTCCAGAACTCTGCTCATAAATCTTGCTATCTGCCTTCTTTGATCACATCTTTCGTCCTGGACCCCAAACCCTCTCCCACTGTTTCTTGATATTTTATTATCTTTGCCTCTGTGAAGCTTTTGTGACATTTTACGGTGTTAAAGTCACTATATAAGTATCTGTTGTTATTGTAAAACATTTCCATAGGAAATAGGAGCAGGAGTTGGCCATTCAGCCCCATCTCTAGAATGTGCGCTGAATGTCCTTACTAATCGTTCAAGATCTAAAGAACGTCAATTATTATTAATGAAACATATGGAACCATTTTCAAAATTGCATCATTAATATGGACCATGAACTCTATTCCGTTGCCACTGACTCCATCCGTCTTCCTAGCCACTGCTTGATGCTGAACACAACTTTACACAAAAGGCAAAATACTGCAAATACTGGAAATCTGAAATATAAACAGAAAATGCTGGAAATACTCAGTCGGTCAGACAGCATCTCTCTGCTCCTGCCTCAGCTTCTCTGTTGCTGAAACCCTCGTGCATGCCTTCATTACCTCCAGCATCAACTACTCCAATGCTCTCCTGGCCTCCCACATTGCACCCAACTGGAGCTTAGAAGAATGAAACTTATTGAAATGTATAAAACTTTTAGAGGGTTTGACAGGGTAGATGCTGAGAAGCTGTTTTCCCTGACTGGAGCATCTAGAACTGATGGTTACAGTCTCAGAATAAGGGATCATCCATTTAGGACTGAGATAAGAAGAAATTTGTTCATTCAGAGGGTTGTGAACCTTTGGAATTCTCTACCCTAGATGGCTGTAGATGCTCAGTTGATGAGTATATTCAAGACAGAGATTGATAGATTTTTGGATACTAAGGGAATCAGGAATGTGGGAATAGGGTGGGAAAGTGGAGTTGAGATTGAGTTTCAGCCATGATATTATTCAATGGAGGAGCAGGCTCAAGGAGTTATATGGCCTACTCCTGCGATTACTTATGCACTTTTAGAACCTAAACTTGAGTTCATCCAAAACTCTGCTGCCTATGCCCTAACTCACACCAAGTCTCATTCACCCTTCAGACCTATGCTTGCTGAACTACATTGACTGTTAGTTGGGCAATGGCTCAATTTTAACATTTTCATCAGTGTTTTCAAATCCCTCCATGGCCTTCCTCCTCCCTATCGCTGTAACCTCCTGCAGCCCTACAACCCTCCAAGATATCTGCACTCCTCTGTTTGTCCTCTGCCCAGATGGATGTCAATCCCATGGCACTATTTCAAAGAAGAGCAGGGGAGTTTTGTCAGTGTCCAGGCCAATATTTGACCCTCACCCAACATCATTTAAAACAGATTATCTGGTCATTGTCACATTACTGTTTGTGGGAGCTTGCTGTGCACAAATTGCCTGCAGTGTTTCCCATATGACAACAGTGAACACACTTCAAAAATACTTGTTTTAAAGTGCATTGCGAAATCCTGTAGTCATAAAAGACTCTATATAAATGCAAATTCTTATGTAATTTATAGTGCTAATAGAGGTACGTTCTTATGATTCGTCTATTACTAAATTGAAACTTAAATGTTATAGATGTTAAAATGTTGTTTTCATAATCTCATTCAGCCAAACATACTGCGACCTGTTCTTTCTGTTTCCATTCCATGCGGCAATGCTGATGTTTGCTTGCACATTTAATTAGCACAAAAAGCAGTAACACGGAATGTACTTATCATTTTTGATTCCAAAATCTGAATTTATGTCATTTCTCCATATCTTTCACAGCCACATGGCTCACTGTGTTGCTTCTAAACTTCACAGACTCAGGGATGATGCATGACAGGAGCCTTGCAAAAAACTAATTGCTTTTTCAAAACAAATTGTTTTCTTGACTGTCATCATTTAGAAGATAATTGCTTGTCGTGGGGCCAACAGAATGTGTTTCTGTAAAATCCCCAGGATTTACTGATTGGATTATGATTAGGACAATTTACAGATTTCTGAGCACTTACACAGAGGATAGTTAATTACACTCCATCACACTCTCACATGAAATAGTTTACTATCTGCACAGAAAAACCTTTGGCTTATAATTGCAACTGACATTATTTGCATCAAATATCTTTAAGCCCTAAGTATGCAGTTTATTGTAAATGGACCTTTTCCTATCTTGTACCGTTGCAGACTATTGAATGATTGGCATTATAAGGTGGCAGCAATTATAGCAAAGAAAGTAACATTTATACCCTGCATATTATAGTACAAGTAAATGTTTGTATCTGTCTCACTTTACTAAACACTAAGAAATCTTCCTATAGTCAGAGGATGTGCTGTTTATACAGGTCAAGAACCTTATACTATTCCAAGTCTAAGGAGGGGAGATTCTCATCTTACTGCCTGAACTTAGCAGGGAAGTTTTGTCTGTAACAGACTCTGTTCAATTTTCCTCCCATTAATTTAAAATACTAGCAGTAATAGCGTGCCATCTTTTCCATCAGATTTTTCTCTCTGCACTTAGCCGGGCAATGCTAAACACCCATGCGTTGAAGATGAAAATTTACTGTAGTTGTGTGTCTCTTTAAGGCTACAAAACCTAACTGCTGTTAAGTAAACACTGGGTTAATAGAGAGGTCATTGGAGGTCCAGGTACACTGATCGCTAAAATGTCATGAACAGGTACAGAAAATAATCAAAAGGGCTAATGGAATACTAGCCTTTATATCTGCAGGAATAGAATATGGGGATGGGTGGAGGGGCAGGGGTGTGTGGGTAGACATCATTCTTCAGCTATACAAAGTCCTGGTTAGACCACACCTGGAGTGATGATGGCAGATTCTTCACAGGCGAAGATCATGGGAAGGCTTGTCTCTGGTAGTTGGCATGACCGTTGGTGACTGAAGAGGCCAATTCTTCATCTGGAGGTTCTTGAGCAGTTGGAGCACAAGCACTCCTGGTTTGGAGGGACTCTGGTATAAGCAGACTCCTTCCATTGTCTGAGCCTATCTTCAGCAGCCTCGCATTTATTTGTTTTGAACTTGTAGGCTACTTTCCTGGTTGTTGTGTGCCAGTTATCTCTGTCGGCTGCCTTCTGCTTCCACACTCATTGGTCAGTGTAAGCCAGAGAGAGCTGCCTTTTCAGCTGGTCTTTAAACTGTGAAGTGCATCTCGATCTCACTTACTAGAGCATAATGCACTGCTCTTGGCATTCTGAAATCCTCCATACGTGACACATGCCCTGTGTTTTGTCTTTATGTTGTTTCTGGTTCCCAGATGTTGGGAAGAATCACACTTTAGACTTGGAAAAGGCCGGAGTCAGTCTTGTTTATTATAGCACCATGCTTTGTGCTGCAGAATCTGGTTGAACTGGTTCTTGAGTTACATATAACATGACTCCTCAGTGCAGTCGTGAATGTGGCCCCCTAATGGAACACT
The DNA here is from genome assembly GCF_036365525.1 of Heterodontus francisci. Lineage (NCBI taxonomy): Eukaryota > Metazoa > Chordata > Chondrichthyes > Heterodontiformes > Heterodontidae > Heterodontus > Heterodontus francisci. The sequence goes on from NC_090385.1 coordinate 16,474,278, forward strand.
TATAAATAACAACTAGTTCCGAGCTAATTAATTTCACACACTTTACAGATAGTATAATAATATATACATATACATCATCCTGTCCAGCACAATTGGCATTGTAAGGGAATGGATTGCGTGCTGGGCAGTGCTGTGTTATAGAAAGGGAGGAACTTAGAATAATCATCATCACTAGGGAAAAAGTACTGAGCAAACTATTGGGATTGAAGGCAGACAAGTTCCCAGGGCCTGATGGCCTACATCCTAGGGTCATAAAGGAAGTGGCAGCGGAGATAGTGGATCCATTGGTTATAATATTCCAAAATTCCCTGGATGCGGGAAAAGTTCCAATGGATTGGAAAAAAGCTAATATAACACCCTTTATCAAAAACGAGGGAGGCAGAAAGTAGGAAACTATAGACCAGTTAGTTTAACATCTATTGTTGGGAAATTGTTAGAATCTATTATTAAGGAAGTAATAACAGGACATTTAGAAAGTCAAAATACAATCCATCAGAGTCAGCATGGTTTTATGAAGGGTAAATCATGTTTGACTAATTTGATAGAGTTCTTTGAAGCTGTAACAAGCAAAGTGGATAATGGGGATCCTGTAGGTGTAGTATATCTGGACTTCCAGAAGGCATTTGATAAGGTGCCACACAAAAGGTTAATACACAAGGTAAGATCACATGGGGTTAGGGGCAATTTATTAGCTTGGGTAGAGGATTGGCTAACCAACAGAAAACAGAGAGTCGGGATAAATGGGTCTTTTTCTGGCTGGCAAGATGTAACTAGTGGGGTGCCACAGGGTTCGGTCCTCAGGCCCCAACTATTTACAATCTATATTAATGACTTGGATGCAGGGATAGAAGGTACTATAGCCAAATTTGCAGATGACAGATGGGATAGTAAGTTGCAATACAGAAATAAGAAATTTACAAATGGATATGGATAGGTTAGGTGAATGGGCCAAAATTTGGCAGATGGAGCTTAATGTGGATAAGTTTGAGGAGAAGAATAGAAAGGCAAATTATTATCTAAATGGAGAGAAACTTCAGAGTGCTTCGGTGCAGAGGGATCTGGGTGTCCTCGTGCATGATTCACTGAAAACTAGTATGCAGGTACAGCAGGTAAAAAGGAAGGAAAATGGAATTTTGGTATTTATTGCTAAAGGAATAGAGTATAAAAGTAGGGAAATGTTGCTACAACTGTACAAGGCATTAGTGAGACCGCACCTGGAGTATTGTGTACAGTTTTGGTCCCCCTACTTGAGGAGGGATGTAGTTGCATTGGAGGCAGTTCAGAGGAGGTTCACTGGATTGATTCCAGAGATGAGGGGTTTGTCTTATGAAGAGAGATTCAGCAGTTTAGGCCTTTACTCTTTCGAATTTAGAAGAATGAGAGGAGATCTAATTGAGGTATATAAGATGATTAAGGGGATTGACAAAGTAGACGTAGAGAGGATGTTTCCTCTTGTGGGGCAATCTAGAATGAGAGGTCATAGTTTTAGGATAAGGGGTAGCAGATTTAAAACAGAGATGAGGAGAAATTACTTCTCTCAAAGGGTCGTGAGTCTGTGGAATTCACTACCCCAGAGTGCGGTGGATGCCGGGACATTGAGTAAATTTAAGGAGGAGATAGACAGATTTTTAATTAATAATGGGTTGAAGGGTTATGTAGATCGGGCAGGAAAGTGGAGTTGAGGCCGAGATGAGATCAGCCAGGATCGTATTGAATGGCGGAGCAGGCTCGAGGGGCTGAATTGCCTACTCCTGCTCTTAGTTCTTATGTTCTGTGTTGAGGACTTCATTGTTTGTGATGTAGTCCTGCCATCTGATGTTCATGATGGATTGAAGACAGCATTGATGGAAGTGCTCTAGCAGTCACAGTTTTTTTCTGTACGGGACCCATGCTTCTGACTGATATAAGAGAGTGGTGATGCCAACTGCCTGGAGTGCTGTGAGTGTTTGAGCACCACACCTATTGGCTTTGGAAGAACTGCAAGAAGGTTTACCAGAATGAGATCTGGACTCAAAGGGTTAAATTACGAGGCAAGATTATACAAACTAGGGTTGTATTCCCTGGAATTTAGAACGTTAAGGATGATTTGATTGAAGTTTTCAAGATATTAAAGGGAGAAGACAGGGTAGATTGGGAGAAACTATTTCTGCTGGTTGGGGAGTCAAAATCTAGGGGGCATAGTCTAAAAATTAGAGTCAGACTTGTCAGGAGTGAAATTAGGAAACGCTGCTTCAGGCAAAGGGTGATAGAAGTTTGGAACTCTCTTCCAAAAATGGCAATTGATGTTAGATCAATTGTTCATTCTAAAACTGAGATTGATAGACTTTTGTTTGCCAAAGGTATTAAGGGATATAGGTCAAAGGCAGGTATATGGAGTTAGGTCATAGATTAGTCATGATCTCATTGAATGCCAGAACAGGATTGAGGGGCTAAATGGTCGCCTCCTGTTCCTATGTTTCTCGCTTTCCTATGTTTCCTAAGAGGTTGCAGATGTCGATTAATAGACTTCGACACTGTACGGGTCATTTTAATTAAACCCACTTGTAGGATGCGGGCAAGTTCATGTCACTGCCCAACTTATATCCCAGCCAGTTTACTTTCCATCAGCTTCAATGTAGCTCTGACATTTTGGATTCCTGCAGAGTTCCTTTGTTAATTTAATACATTTCAACACAGAAACTTGAGTTTGACACTTGAGGTATGTATGACAGAGGTGTGACAGACAAGAAACATGTGGTAGACATACTGTTTTTATGATAATAAATAGATGTTGTAAGTGCTGCTCAATGTAAAAGCGAGTTTTTATCCTTTGAATACTATTACTGAAGATGTAAGATCTTGCTGTAGTCTGGTTATTGCCGAAAAGGATATTGCTGCTTGGACCCAAAAGACACTCAAGTCAAATTCTTCTCTCCTCTAATGAAGGCTTGGGTTTATAGCACTGTTAAAATAACAGCAGAACTGGAGTCAGTCAACTTAATGAAGGAGAACATTTCAATTTATGCCACAGCAGTGAAAGAAGTGAACTGTACTGAAAGATTTCTGTCTGACAATGTGGAAGTAGCAGGTGTTGATTTGTATATGACAATGGAAGTAGGGTGAGAAAAGAGTGATCCAGAAGTACAGGGGACATAGAATGAGTACAGATTGTCATCCACTTTGTGCTCATTGTCCTACATTGGCTCCTGATTCAGTCACACCTTGATGTTAAGCTTCTCATCTTTATTTTCAAGTCCCTTCATGGCCTCGCCCCTGCTTATCTCTGCAACCCCCTCTAGCCTTACAACCCTCCAACATGTGTTGATAGTGGATGTGCTGGCTATGATTTTCCAGAATTCCTTAGATTCAGGAATGGTAACGTCAGATTAGAAGTTGGCAAAGTAAACAGGGAACTACAGGCCAGTTAGCCTAACATCAGTCGTTGGGAAGATGCTGGAAACAATTATTAAAGAAGTCTTAACATTGCACTTGGAAAAGCATAATATGATTAGAACAAGTCAGCACAGTTTTACTAAAGGGAGATCCTTTTTGACAAATTTATTAGAGTTTTTTGAGGATGTAACTAATAGTGTAGATAAAGGGGAACCAGTAGATGTAGTATACCTGGATTTTCAAAAGGCATTCTGTAAGGTGCCACATAAAAGATTAATAGGCAAGATAAAGGCTGACGGCATTGGGAGTAATATATTAGCATGGATAGAGGATTGGTTAACAGACAGGAAGCAGAGAGTGGGCATAAATGGGGCATTTTCAAGTTGGCAGGCAGTGAATAGTGGGGTGCCACAGGATCAGTGCTGGGGCCTCAGCTATTTACACTCTATATTAATGACTTGGATGAAGAGATAGAGAGTAATGTATCTAAGTTTGCTGATGATACAAAGCTCAGTGGAAAGGTAAACTGCGGGGAGGACGTAGGGAAACTGCAAAGAGATATAGACAGTTTGAGTGAGTGGGCAACAAGATGGCAAAGGGAGTATAATGTAGGGAAGTGTGAAGTTACGCACTTTGGTCGAAAAAATAAAAAAGAATATTTTTTAAAAGGTGTGAAACTGCTTAGTGTTGATGCTTGGAAAGATTTGGGGGTACTCTTACAAGGAACGCACAAAGTTAACATGCAGGTGCAGCAGTCTATGAGGAAGGCAAATGGCATGTTGGCCTTTTTTGCAAGGGGATTGGAGTACAGGAATAAAGAAGTCTTACTAAAATTGTACAGGGCTCTGGTGAGACTGCACCTGAAATACTGTGTGCAGTTTTGGTCTCCACATTTAAGAAAGGATATACTTGCACTGGAGGCGGTGCAGTGAAGATTTACTAAATTGTTCCCTGGGATGAGGGGGTTGTCCTATGATGAGAGGCTGGGTAAATTAGGCCTATATTCTCTGGAGTTTAGAAGAATGAGAGATGATCTAATTGAGACATACAAGATTCTGAAAGGGCTTGATAGGGTAGAAGCTGAGAGATTGTTCCCACTGGTCAGGGAATCTAGAACACGGGAACACAGTCTCAGGATCAGGGGCCAATCATTCAGGACTGAGATGAGGAGAAATTACTTCACTCAAAGGGCTGTGAACTTTTGGAATTCTCTACCCCTGAGGGTTGTGAATGCTCCATCATTGAATGCATTTAAGGTTGGGATAGATAGATTTTTGGTCTTACAGAGAATCAAGGGAAATGGGGAGTGGGCAAGAAAGTGGAATTGAAGCCCAAGATCAGCCATGATCGTATTGAATGGCGGAACAGGTTCACTGGGCAATATGGTCTACTTCTGCTCCTATTTCTTGTGTTCTTGTGACATCTCCACCTGCTTCCATTTCTGGCCTCCTGTTCATCTCTGATTTTCATTGTTGCAACATTGGCAGCCATGCCTTCAACTGCCTAGGCCCTAAGCTCTGGAATTTCCTCCCCAAACCTTTCCTCACCTCTAACGCTCATTGCTCCTTTAAAAATCTTTCTTTCATTTGTTGGTGTCATCTTCTATCCAGATTATTGACTGCCATGGATCTCCACCTCTGTCTGTCCTGTGCTGTCCTTACAATTCCACATAGGTCAAATGCATCCAATTCATTGTATCCATCATCCATTTTCTTCTCTGCTTCCCTCGCCTTTGTTTCCCGTCGATCTTTCCTTCCAATAATGTCTCTACCTTCTGCTGTCATGATGTGACTGAAGTATTGTATCTTTCTCTCTTTGATGTTATGCACTAATTTCCTCTTTTCTCCAGCGATTACCAGCACTTCCTCATTAGTCTTTCTGTCTGTGTAGGATATGCAGGGCATCCTCCGATATGTCCACGTCTCAAAAGCATTCAGCTTATCAACATTCTCTTCGTTTTTTGTCCAGGTCTCTGAGGCATATAGCATCGATGACAAAATGTAGCACATCAGCATTCTTTCCTAAGATTCAGGTTCAGTTTCTTTGATGTTAACACGTCCTTCTTTCTGGAAAGCTGGTCTTGGCTATCTCAATTCTCTTTAAGATCTCCCAATCAAGTCTCCCATTGTCTATGATCGTCTGCCCAAGGTATGTGAATCCTTTCACTTGGTCCAGGACTTGTCCATTTACTTCAATGGTGTCCATGTTATACAGGTCTCTGCTTATCACCATTGTCTTGGTCTTTGTCACATTCATTCTTAATCCATGTTCCACACTCCTTGCTTTCACTTTGTTCACAATTTCCTGTAGTGCCTCTTCTGACTCCACAATCAGTGCAGTGTCATCTGCAAATCTCAGGTTGCTGATGTTCAACCCACCAATGTTGCAATTCTCCTTACAACCTACTTAACTGATCAAGCTTTTGGTCATCTGTCTTAATCTCTCCTTATGTGGATCAGCGCAATACTTTGTGGAGCACCTAGAAAACATTTGCTATGTTTGAAGGCGCTATATAAATGCAAGTGGTTATTGTAACGTGTTGCAACAAGGCTTTTGCAAAGAGATAGCTACCTGGCCATGATGAGGAAACAGTGCAAGAGGGACCTCATTTTGAACAGGATAGATCTGACCGAAGTGTGCCAGCTGCTCCAAGAAAACAAGAAAGGAGGGTCAACCATCTGCACTGTACTTTCCTGGCATCTCAGGAGTCAGCCAGTTTGCCATGTGCCAGGGCATCAAGGAAGTATCTGAAGCCCTGTATCACCATGCATGCATTCACATATGATTCAGTAGTAACCAGGAGCTGCACAGGCTGAAACAGTATTTCCTATTTGTTGGCTTCTATGAGAACATTGACTGTCTGTATTTATGCACCCAATAACTCCATGACCTGTTGTGTAGTTTTCCAGTTTGGTTTTATATATTTTTTTTCATTCTTCTTGAACTGCTGCCGTCTGTGTGGTGAAGGTAATCCCACAATGGTGTTAGGGAGGGGATTCCAGGATTTTGATCCAATGACAGTGTAGGAACAGTGATATATCTTCAAGTCAGAATGGTGGGTGACTTTGGAGCCGTACCTGGAGGGGATGCTCCTGGCAGAGGTCACAGGTTTGGGACCTACTACTTAGTTCCCCAGTGAGTGCAATAGTATTGATGGATTGCTACACTGGAAACTGTGGAGTGACAGGGTGAACAGAAGCCTGCTACCTGCACCTGTGACTAAGCCAGATGCACCTGTACCTACATCAGTGGTCTCTGGTGCTGTATTCATTGTGGTCTCAGTATTTGCCAAGCAGTACTTGCCATTTGTGTCGGGCTGTGTCGTTACACAGAGCTGGCGCTAGAATAAATGCCAATTGGCTGAACCTGTACTGCTCCAGTCATGGCACTGTTTCTAGTTATCTATAAGCATTCTTCAAAGGAGTCGAAACTGGCCATGATTTCTTCTTGGAGTATTGACCCCAAAGATTCTATAGCAAAGTGAGTACTCATGTGAGATGTGTTTATGGTCTTTGTAAAAGAGGTCTGTACCTACATAGAAATACATGGAAGTTTCAATACAGAAGCAGGTCATTTGGGCAAACCAGTCCATGTCAGCGTCACTTTCCATGCGAGCAAATAGTTCTAATCAAATTTACCCACCCTATTCCCATATCCCTTCAACCATTTTAACCATTTTTCCTTCATCCACTTGTCCAATCCAATCTTCAGTATTGGCATATTTTCTGCCTCAGCCACTAAACCTGGAAGTGAGTTTCTCCTGCCCCCTGTTCTAATTCCTCTACACCTAATCTTGTATCTATAGCCTCTGGTTCTAGACCCCTCAACTGCTGGAAAAGATGTGACTCATTTTGCCACAAGTTCAATGGCAGACTTGCATATTACCTTCCATTGTTGTGTTTATGAAGCCAACAGCAGGATTTCCTGCCACTTGCGGGCAAGTAGCCCTTCCGACTTCCATTCCGCCTCCAGGAAAATGGCCCGGGAAGGGATGGTGCCAGCAAAACTGGCACACCGGCCCTCAGCGCAAATTTTCACACTCGTCAGCCTCCGTACTCACCCCCATCGGGGAGGAAAAGTCTTGCTCCAAAAGTCACAGTATAACATGGACACCATTTAGTTTAATACCTTACATGTTATACTCTTGATAATATTTTCTAAGTATGGTTACTATTCTCTACTCTTCTTCAACTACATCTTTGTCGTATCTATGCTTATATGTTATGCTCTCATTTCAGTGTTATATTCATGCCTTTTCTTTATGCCTTTTTCATGGCCTGGTCATGGAATTTAGGTGTCAGCGTTGCTCAATTGGTTTCACTTTCCCCCTCTGAGGCAGGTTCAAATCTGATTCTAGAGACTCAAGCATAAAAATGTAGGCTGACTGTCACATATGCAGTACTGTGGGAATGCTGCACTGTCAGAGGTGCTGTCTTTTGGATGAGATGCTAAATCAAGGCTCCGTCTGCTCTCTCAGGTGGATGTAAAAGATCCCACAGCACTATTTCGAAAAGGAGCAGGGGAATTGGGGGCAGCACAGTGGCGCAGTGGTTAGCACCGCAGCCTCACAGCTCAAGCGACCCGGGTTCAATTCTGGGTACTGCCTGTGTGGAGTTTGCAAGTTCTCCCTGTGTCTGCGTGGGTTTTCTCCGGGTGCTCCGGTTTCCTCCCACAGCCAAAAGACTTGCAGGTTGGTAGGTAAATTGGTCATTATAAATTGCCCCTAGTATAGGTAGATGGTAGGGAACTTTAGGGACAGGTGGGAATGTAGTAGGAATATGGGATTAGTGTATTATTAGTATAAATGGGTGGTTGATGGTCGGCACAGACTTGGTGGGCCGAAGGGCCTGTTTCAGTGCTGTATCTCTAAAACTAATTCTCCCCGGTGTCCTGGCCAATATTCATCCCTCAATCAATATTATAAAAACTGCTTATCTAGTCATTATCACAATACTGTTTGTGGGAGCTTACTGTGTGCAAATTAGCTGCCGCATTTCTTATATTACAACAGTTCAAAAGTACTTCATTGGCTGTAAAACGCATCAGTGCATCCATGAACGGCACTATATAAATTCAGGTCTTTCTTTCTCTAGATCTTCAATCAAGTTTTCTGCATCCTGAATATTGTGTTTATTCTGCCAGTGTTACACTGTTATACATTGGCCCTCCTCTGATTTCGAGGTCTTGCCCTCCCATTTATCCATTAGAGCATTAATCTGGGCATGCAGGAAATGAGCTGTACTAACCCTGCTCTGCCATTTTCATAAAGAGTTGCAAACTCTATTGTTGGCTCCTTTAATTTTACAGGAGTAAAAATGTTCATGAGATGAACCGGAAACATAAGATAATAATTACTGAAGGCACATTATGAATAGCTGATGCTTCTATGTCACCAGTTAATTAAATTACTTTTTCATCATTTGTACATTTAAAAGCCACACGTGTCTGCAAATGTGTAAGCATTAAAAACATTGCAAAATGGCCCTTTTTCGTAATTCTCCCCAAAGGCCAGTAATAGCCTTCAATTAGTGTGATAGAATTAGTCTGGAAAATTAAGTAAACAGCATATCCCTGACTATTTCATCCATTAACTACATCAAAAGGCACAGTCAAGGTATTGAATTATGGCTCAGCAGGTCTGGCAGCATCTGTGAAAAGAGAAGCAGAGTTAACGTTTCGGGTCAGTGACCCTTCTTCCGAAGAAGGGTCACTGACCCGAAACGCTAACTCTGCTTCTCTTTTCACAGATGCTGCCAGAACCTGCTGAGTGGTTCCAGCATTTCTTGTTTTTATTTCAGATTTCCAGCATCCGCAGTATTTTGGTTTTATTTTAATAGAATTATGGCTGTCTGTCTGATCAATTAGAACCACTTTCAAGCCCTAGCAACATTCTTGTAAATCTCCACTGTACTCTCTCCAGCGCAACTACGTCCGACCTGTAATGTGTTGACCAGAACTGTATGCTATACTCCAGCTGTGGCCAAACCAGCGTTTTATACAGTTCCAGCATTACATCCTTGCTTTTGTATTCTATACCATTGTCAATAAAGGAAAGCATTGCATATGCCTTCTTCACCACTTTATCTACCTGTCCTGCCACCTTTAGGGATCTGTGGACATGCACTCCAAGGTCTCTCGCTTCTTCTACCCTTCTCAATATCCTCCCGTTTATTGTGTATTCCCTCACTTTATTTGCCCTCCCCAAATGCATTACCTCACATCTCTATGGATTGAATTCCATTTGCCATTTTTCTGCCCACTCAACCAAACCATTGATATCATTCTGGAGTCTACAGTCATCCTCTTCCCTATCAAGTACACAACCAATTGTTGTGTCATCAGCAAATTTCCAAATCATGCCTCCCACATTTAAGTCCAAATCATTATTATATACTACAAACAGCAAGGGACCCAACACTGAGCCCTGTAGAACACCACTGGAAACAGTTTTCCATTTACAAAAATATCCGTCGACCCTTTGTTTCCTGTCACTGAGCCAATTTTAGATCCAACCTGCCACATTCCCCTGTATCCCATGGGCTTTCATTTTACTGACCAGTCTGCCATGTGGGACCTTGTCAAATAGGAACATAGGAAGATAGGTACAGGAGAAGGCCATTCAGCCTTTCGAGCCTGTCCCACCATTTAATGAGATCATGGCTGATCCGCGGCCCAACTCCATATACCTGGCTTTGGCCCATATCCCTTAATATCTTTGCTTAACAAAAATCTATCTCAGATTTAAAATTAACAACTGTTCTAGCTTCAACTGCTGTTTGTGGGAGAGAGTTCCAAACCTCTACCACCCTTTGCGTGAAGAAGTGCTTCCTAACATCTCTCCTGAACGGTCTGGTCCTAATTTTTAGACGATGCCCCATAGTTTTAGAATTTCCAACCAGTGGAAATAGTTTATCTTTATCTAGCCTGTCTTTTCCTGTTAATATCTTGAAGACTTCAATCAGATCACCCCTTAACTTTCTAAATTCTAGTGAAAACAGGCCAAATTTGTGTAATTTCTCCTCGTAACTTAGCCCCTGTAGTCCAGGTATCATTCTTGTAAACCTACGTTGCACTCCCTTCAAGGCCAATATATCCTTCTTAAGGTGTGGTGCCCAGAACTGCTCACAGTGCTCCAAGTGGGGTCGAACCAGGGTTTTGTACAGCTGCAGCATAACCTCTGTGTCTTTATACTCCAATCCTCTAGATGTAAAGGCTAGCATTAGCCTTTTTGATTATTTTCTGCACTTTCTCGTGGCATTTTAAAGATCTATGCACCTGAACCCCCAAGTCTCTTTGGACAGCCACTGTACTTAACCTCTTCCCATTTAGAAAGTACCCTGCTCTATCCTTTTTTGGTCCAAAATGGATAACCTCACACTTGCCCACATTGAAATTCATCTGTCACAATTTTGCCCATTCACCTAGTCTGTCAATATCTCTTTGCAATTTTATGCTATCATCTAGACTGTCTACAATGCTGCCTAACTTTGCATCATCAGCAAATTTGGATATATGACTTACTATGCCATCATCCAAGTTGTTAATGAATAATGTGAATAATTGAGGCCCCAACACAGATCCCTGCGGGACACCACTAGTCGCATCCTGTCAATCAGAGTACTCATTATCCCCACTCTCTGTCACCTACCACTCAACCATCTTCCTAACCATGTCAATAATTTGCCCTCAACTCCATGGGCTTCTACCGTAGTTAACAGTCTCTGATGTGGGACTTTATCAAATGCCTTCTGGAATTCCATATAAATAACATCCATAGACATTCCCCTATCCACTACCTTAGTCACCTCTTCAAAAAATTCAATGAGATTTGTCAGGCATGACCTTCCCGTCATGAACCCATGCTGGCTTTCGCTGATTAACTGAATGTTTCCAGGTGTTCAGTCGTCCTATCCTTGATTATAGACTCCAGCAACTTACCCACCACAGATGTCAGGCTAACTGGTCTCTAATTTCCTTGGTTCCCCCTTTCGCCCTTCTTAAAAAGTGGAGTGACACGTGCAACTTTCCAATCCAGAAGGACAACTCCTGAATCTAGGGAACTCTGACAGACTATAGTTAGGGCATCTACAATGTGCTCCCCTACTTCCTTTAACACCCTCAGTTGGAAACCGTCAGGTCCTGGGGATTCCTCACTCTTTAGTTCCATTAATTTCCTTGTTACTGATGTTTTACTTACGTTAATTGTATTAAGTCCCTATTATCAGTTATTAATTTTTTTGGGACTTCCGGCAAGTTATCCTCCTTTCAACTGTAAATACTGAGTCAAATTAATTGTTCAACATGTCTGCCATTTCCCCATTATTAATGACAATATCTCCAGTTTCAGCTTTTAGTGGGCCTGCATTGCTCTTCACCACCTGCTTTCCCTTTATGTAACTATAAAATTTCTTCTTATTGACCCTTGCAAGTTTCCTTTCATAATCCCTTTTAGTAGCTCTTATAAGCTGCTTTGTGACCCTTTGCTGGTCTTTGTATCTATCTCATTCGGCCGGATCTGTGCTGCGTTTTGCATTTTTGTAAGCCCTTTCTTTTAGTTTTATGCTATCCTTAATATTTTTAGTTGTCCATGGCTGTTTTTTTCTGTGCAGTGGAGCTTTTTCCTCTCAGGGGTATATACTCGCTCTGTATTTCGTTAAATGTTTCTTTAAATATTCTTCAGTCGTTTGACTCATTAACAGATCTTCCCAGTTTACTGTGGACAGTCTCTGTCTCATCCCAGTAAAGTCAGCCTTACCCAAGTCTAAAATTCTAGTAGCTGATTCGTGCTTTTCATTTTCAAACGCTACCTTGAATTCGATCATGTTGTGATCACTATTTGATAAACGTTCACGCACAATTAGGCTACTAATTAAATTTGGCTCATTACTCATTACGAAATCTAATATTGCCTGTCCCCTTCTTACATCTAGGACATATTGCTGCAGGAAACTATCCTGGACACATTCCAGAAATTCACCACCTTTCTGACAGGTGCTAGTCTGCCTTTCCCAATCTATGTGTAAGCTAAAATCCCCCATCAATACTACTCTGCCTTTGTTACACACTTGCCTAATTTGTGCATTTATACAATCTAACACCTCAGAACTGCTACCAGGGGGTCTATACACAACACCTATTACAGTTTTAGATCCTTTTCTCTTCTTCAGTTCCACCCATAAGGTCTCCACTGGATGCTTTCCCCTCATTATATCTCCCTCACCAATGAGGTGATATTATTTCTAATCAGTAAGGCTACTCCACCCCCTCTGCCATTTTCCCTGTCCCTCCTGTAAACTTTATAGCCAGGTATATTTAGTTCCCAGTCCCGACCATCCTACAGCCACGTCTCCGCAATGGCCACCACATCATAATCTTCCATTTGAATTTGCGCCTGCAGCTCATCTAGTTTATTCCTTACACTCCGTGCATTTGTATATAGAACTCTTATTTGGGCTCTACCCCCTAACCTGTCCCTCAGCACTGATGCTTTATTCGCCTGTTTATTATTTCTCTCTTCTGGTTTAACCAGTATACTTCTTACAGTTTTGCCATTACCTGCAGTTCCTGAAGTAGGGTTCCTGACTGTTTCTTTACTCTCTGCACTGTTACTCGTTTTTGAAACTGTATTGACTTCCCCTGAGGCCTCCACCTTCCCCCCATTTACTAGTTTAAAGTCCTTCTGAACACCCTATTTATCCTTTCTGCTAGGACATTGGTCCCAGATCAGTTCAGGTGGAGCCCGTCCCAACGGTACAGTTCCCTCCTGTCCCAATACTGATGCCAGTGCCCCATGAAATCGAACCCCTCTTTCCCACACCACCCCTTTAGCCACGTGTTTACTTCCCTAATTTTCTTATCCCTATGCCAACTTGCATGTGGTTCGGGTAATAATCCAGAGATTATAACCCTTGAGGACCTATTTTTTAATTTTGTTCCTAGCTCCTGATAATCCCCAAACAGGTCCTCTTGCCTAGTCTTGCCTATGTTGTTTGTCCCAACGTGGACCACAACAACTGGATCCACCCCCTCCCTCTCCAATACCCTTTCAAGCCAGTTAGAGATGTCCCTCACCCGGACACCGGGTATGCAACATACCATGCGGGACTCTCAGTCCTGCTTACAAAGGATGCCATCAGTACCCCTAATTATGGAATCCCCTGCCACTACCAATTTTCTTTTTGCTCCCCCCACTTGAATGGCCTCCTGTACCACAGTGCAGTGGTCAGTTTGCTCATCCTCCTTTACTAAAATCCATGTAGACCACAACTTTGGCACTACCCTCATCAATCCTTCTTGTTACTTCCTCAAGGAATTCAATTAAGTTAGTAAGACATGACCTTCCCTTAACAAATTCATGCTGACTATCCCTGATCAGTCCGTGCCTTTCCAAGTGGCAGTTTGCCCTGTCCCTCAGAAGTGATTCTAATAATTTACCCACCACCGAGGTCAGACTGATGGGCCTATAATTATTTGGCCTATTCCTCACACCCTTTTTAATCAATGTTATAACGTTCGCAGACCTCCAGTCCTCTGGTACCTCGCCCATATCCAGTGAGGATTTGAAGATGATCCTCAGCGCATCTGTTATTTCCTTCCTGGCTTCCTTTAACAACCTGGGATGCAATCCATCCGGCCCTGGTGATTTATCCACTTTCAAGGATGTCAGACCCGCTGGTACTTGCTCTCTCATTATGCTAATAGTATCTAATATTTCACACTCCTCCTCCTTAACTACAATGTCTGCATCATCCCTCTCCTTTTTGAAGATAGAGGCAAAAAAACTCATTAAGAACCCTGCCCACATCATCTGCATCCACGTGCAAGTTCCCTTGTACGTCTCTGAAAGTCCCTACACTTTCCTTAGTTATCCTTTTGCTCTTAATGTACTGATAAAACATCTTTGCGTTTTCCTTGATTTTACCTGCCAATATTTTTTCATGTTCTCTCTTTGTTTTTCTAATTTACTTTATTACTTCACCCCTGCACTTTCTATACTCCTCTAGGCTTTCTAAAGTATCAAGTTTTTTGTGATCGTCATAAGTTTTCTGTGTCTTTTTTCCCTTGCTTTTGAATGCCTCCCACTGGTTTGCCACTGATTTTCCCTTCAGTAGCTGTATCCAGTCCACTTTCGCCAGATCGCCTCTCAGTTTTGTAAAATTTGCCTTCCCCCAATTTAGAACTTCAACGCCTGTCTTATCTTTGTCCTTTTCTATGATCATGCTAAAACTAACTGTATTATGATTGCTATCTCCAAAATGGTCACCCACTGCTACTTCATCTACTTGCCCAGCTTTATTACCAAAGACTAAATCTAGAATTGCGTCCCCTCTCGTTGGGCTTATTCTGTGCTGGCTAAAAAAGTTCTCTTGAATGCAGTTCAAGAATTTTGTGCCCTCTGTGCCCTTCACACTGTTTGTATCCCAGTTGATATTGGGTAGTTGAAATCCCCAACTATTATTGCCCGATATTTTTACACTCAGAAATTTGCCTACATATTTATTCCTCTATCTCCCTCTCACTATTTGGGGGTCTGTAGTAGTATACTCCCAGTAATGTGGCTGACCCTTTTTTATTTCTGATCGCCACCCACATGGCCTCATTTGATGATTCATTTAGCTTATCATCCCTCCTCACAGCTGTTATTGATTCCTCAGCTACACCCCCTAATTTTTTATCTCCCTCTCTATCCCACCTGAAAACTCTATATCCAGGGATGTTGAGCTGCCATTCTTGCCCCACTTTAAGCCAAGTTTCCATTATAGCAACAATATCATGTTGCCATGTGTCTATCTGTGCCCTCAGCTCATCGGCTTTATTTACTATACTCCATGCATTTAAATACCTTTTAACACTGCCAAATTCCTGTGCTGCACACTTTTTAACCTTTGCTTCTTCTGCCTTTCAGAGTCACTCACTACTTTTCTGCCTCCCGTTTCCTGCCCTGAAATTGTCCTATCTGAAACTGCCCTCAGGTTCCCATCACCCTGCCAATCTCGTTTAAACTATCCCCAACAGCACTAGCAAACCTTCCTGCAAGGATATTTGTCCCAGTCCTGTTCAGGTGTAGACTGTCCAATTTGTACAGTCCCACCTTGCCCAGACCCAGTCCCAATGGCCCAGAAATCATCGGAAGAAGGGTCACTGACCCGAAACGTTAACTCTGCTTCTCTTTTCACAGATGCTGCCAGACCTGCTGAGTGGTTCCAGCATTTCTTGTTTTTATTTCAGATTTCCAGCATCCGCAGTATTTTGCTCTTAATCAACTACTTACAGGTTAGTTGTTGGTTGATTTCTTCTGGTTGTTTCTTTGATTTTATGAGTGTTTGGTGCTTTCCGTAGTTGTTTCAAGTTACAAATATCTGCAGGGAGCGGAGTGGCAGCTAATGAAGGAGTTTTTGCTGAATTCGGACATCTGCACAAACCGGGTGCTCCTAGACATAAGTACACAAGTAGGCATTCCCCTTCGAATACAACATGTTAGGGAGAACGAGCAGAGGCCACGCAGAACTGCTGGAAGAAGGAGGAGGAGAAGGGGGAAAAGGGTTTTCAGCAGGAGACCTTATCCACCCAGGCTGTTGCTATGACCAAGGCTGGAGGAGTGCACTGTTAATTCAGTCCCCCTTCTCCAGAGGTCACAACATATAGTTAAATGTTGCCATTTACCGCAACAATCATATCTTCTATTTTCCCAGAATAAAGCACACTAACCAGGTTTCTTTAATAAACAACAAAATTATCAGTTTATTGTAAACCAAGTTTTAACCAATAATGAAGTAAAACAGCCACAAAAATTGAAATATTGAAGCCCTTTATTTCTCCTAGCCCTCACACACACACGTACATACATAACTGGTTAACCGGGGGAAAAAAAGGGATTTTTGTTTTCAGCTGTTACAAAGAAACAGAAGGAATAAAAAAAACACATATGCTGAAAAGAAGGTATGAAACGATGTCCTCTGTCTCAGTGAGGTGTCCCAAAGGTGAATAGGTGGCTGTCAATGGGATCTTACGAGAACATTTCTTTCCAGGCGATGTTGATGATCAGTTTTGGGTAAGCTTTCCAAGAGATGCAGCTACAGAAGGTTTCAGTCAGGTCTTAAAGCAGAAATGCAGCAACAAAGGTTTCTGTTAAACACATTTGACATGCAAGTTCTTTAATCATGCAGGCTTTCTTCAACTACAGGAGGAAATAGGAACACTGTTAATGCAGGATTCCTTTTCAAGAGAAAAATGGGCTGGTAGTCTCCTGGCAGGTCAATAAGCAAACTTCTTCTGTTACAGGCCAAAACCAACTAGCTTTTTTGAACAGTTCAAAATGAAACTAAAACTTTTCCAGAAGTCCAGTCTCATGATCTCTATAAATCTTGGCCTGTCACCTCTCTTCAAACATCTCTCCAAACCAAATGAACCCCTGCTGGGTTTTTATTTGGAAACCGTGCTTTCCAGTAACTGTTTACAGTTCCACTCTCAGTCTCAACCTTCTGGTGACCTTAATATAAAAATAACACAAAGTTCAGCTTCTATGAAATCCTTTTTCAGTTTTTAAAATATAAATTCTCAAGTTTTAACAAAAATAATGGAAACCCTTGTAACACTGTTCAGGGAGCAATTCTCCTACCTGAACTTCACCGATGATCGAGATTTGAGATGTCTCTGCTTCATTGTGGTTGACTGCAATGTGGTTGACTCTTAAATGCCCTCTGAAATGGCCTAGCAAGTCACTCGGTCGAATCTAATTGCTATAAAGTCAATGAAACAGAATGAAACTGGACGGACCATCTGGCATCGACCTAGGCACTGGAAACGACAATGGCAAACCCAGCCCTGTTGACGCTGCAAAGTCCTTCTTACTAACATCTGTGGGCTTGTGCCAAGGTTGGGAGAGCTGTCCCACAGACCAGTCAAGCAACAGCCTGACATAATCATACTTAAGGAATCATACCTTACAGACAATGTCCCAGACACTGCCATCACAATCCCCAAGTATGTCCTGTCCCACCAGCAGGAAAGATCCAGCAGAGGTGGCAGGACAGTGGCATACAGTCGGGAGGGAGTTGCCCTGGGAGTCCTCAACATCGACTCCGGACCCCATGAAGTCTCATGGCATCAGGTCAAACATGGGCAAGGAAACCTCCTGCTGATTAGCACCCTCCCTCAGCTGATGAGTCAGTACTCCTCCATGTTGATCAGCACTTGGAGGAAGCAGTGAGGGTGACAAGGGTGCAGAATGTACTCTGGGAGGGGGACTTCAAGAGTGGCTTGGTAGCACCCCTACTGACTGAGCTGACCGAGTCGTAAAGGACATAGTTGCAAGACTGGGTATGCGGCAGGTGGTGAGGGAACCAACAAAAGGGAAAAACATACTTGACCTCGTCCTCACCAATCTGCCTGCGCAGATGCATCTGACCATGACAGTATTTGTAGGAGTGACCACCGCACAGTCCTTGAGGAGACAAAGTCCAGCCTTCACATTGGGGGTACCCTCCATCGTGTAGTGTGGCTCTACCAGCATGCTAAATGGAACAGAGTTAGAACAGATCTAGCAATGCAAGACTGGGCATCCATGAGCACTGTGGGCCATCAGCAACAGCCTAATTTTACTCAACCACAATCTGTAACCTCATGGCCTGGCATATTCCACACTCTACCATTATCATCAAGCCAGGAGACCAACCCTGGTTCAATGAAGAGTGCAGGAGGGCATGCCATGAGCAGCACCAGGCATATCTGAAAATGAGGTGTCAAACTGGTGAAGCTACAACACAGGACTATCTGCGTGCCAAACTGCGTAAGCAGCATGCGATAGACAGAGCTAAGCAATTCCATAACCAACGGATCAGATCTGAGCTCTGCAGTCCTGCCATATCAAGCCGTGAATGGTGGTGGACAATTAAAACAACTAATTGGAGGAGGTGGCTTCACAAATATCCCCATCCTCAATGATGGGGAGCCCAGCACATCAGTGCGAAAGATAAGGCTGAAGAATTTGCAACAATCATCAGCCAGAAGTGCCGAGTTGATGATCCATCTCAGCCTACTCTTGAAGTCCCCAGCTTCACAGATGCCAGACTTCAGCCAATTCAATTCACTCTGCGTGTTATCAAGAAATGACTGAAGGCACAGGATACTGCAAAGGCTATGGGCCCTGACAATATTCCAGCAATAGTACTGAAGACCTGTGCTCCAGAACGTGCTGAGCCCCTAGCCACGCTGTTCCAGTACAGCTGCAAAACTGGCATCTACCCAGCAATGTGGAAAATTGCCCAGGTGCATCCCTTCACAAAAAGGACAAGTCCAACCTGGCCAATTACCGCCCCATCAGTCTACTCCCAATCATCAATAAAGTGATGGAAGGTGTCATTGACAGTGCTATCAAGCAGCACTTGCTTAGCAATAACCTGCTCAGTGACACTCAGTTTGGGTTTTAGTTTAGTTTAGTTTAGTTTAGAGATACAGCACTGAAACAGGCCCTTCAGCCCACCGAGTCTGTGCCGACCATCAACCACCCATTTATACTAATCCTACACTAATTCCATATTCCTACTACATCCCCACCTGTCCCTATATTTCCCTACCACCTACCTATACTAGGGGCAATTGCTAATGGCCAATTTACCTATCAACCTGCAAGTCTTTGGCAAGTCCTGGGTTCCACCAGGGCCACTCAGCTCCTGACCTCAAACATGGACAAAAGAGCTGAACACAAGATGTGAGGGGAGAGTGACAGCCCTTGACATCTAGGCAGCATTTGACCGAGTATGGCATCAAGGAGCCCTAGCAAAACTGTGGTCAATGGGAATCAAGGGGAAAACTCTCCACTAGTTGGAGTCATACCCAGCGCAAAGGAAGATGGTTGTGGTTGTTGGAGGTCAATCATCTGAGCTCCAGGAGTTCCTCAGGGTAGTGTCCTAGGCCCAACCATCTTCAGCTGCATTGTCAATGACCTTCCTTCAATCATAAGGTCAGAATGGAGATGTTTGCTGATGATTGCACAATGTTCAGCACCATTCGCGACTCCTCAGGTACTGAAGCAGCCCATGTCCACAGGCAGCAAGACCTGGACCACAACCTGGGGTGGCACAGTGGCACCGCAGCCTCACAGCTCCAGCGACCCGGGTTCAGTTCTGGGTACTGCCTGTGCGGAGTTTGCAAGTTCTCCCTGTGACCACGTGGGTTTCCGCCGGGTGCTCCGGTTTCCTCCCACAGCCAAAGACTTGTAGATTGATATGTAAATTGGCCATTGTAAATTGCCTCTAGTGTAAGTAGGAGAAAGGTGTGGATGTGGTAGGGAATATGGGGTTAATGTAGGATTAGTATAAATGGGTGGTTGTTGGTCGGCACAGACTTGGTGGGCCGAAGGGCCTGTTTCAGTGCTGTATCTCCCAATAAAAAAAAACAGGCTTGGGCTGATAAGTGGCAAGTAACATTCGCACCACACAAGCGCCAGGCAATGACCATATCCAACAAGAGAGAATCTAACTATCTCCCCTTGACATTCAATGGCATTACGATCTCTGAATCCCCCACTATCAACATTGACCAGAAACTGAATTGGAGTAGCCATATAAAAGCCATGGCTACAAGCGCAGATCAGAGGCTAGGGATCCTGTAACAAGTAACTCACCTTCTGACTCCAAGAGCCTGTCCACCATCCACAAGTCAGGAGTGTGATGGAATACTCTCCAATTGTCTGGATGGGTTCAGCTCCAACAACACTCAAGAAGCTCAACACCATTCAGGACAAAGCAGCCCACTTGATTGGCACCCCATCCACAAACATTCACTCATTCCACCACCGACACACAGTGGCAGCAGTGTGTACTATCTACAAGATGCACTGCAGCATTGTACCACGGGTCCTTAGACAGCACCTTCCAAATCTGCGACCTCTACCAACTAGAAGGACAAGAGCAGCAGATGCATGGGAACACCACCACCTGCAAGTTCTCCTCCAAGTCACACACCATCCTGACTTGGAACTATATCGCCGTTCCTTCACTGTCGCTGGGTCAAAATCCTGGAACTCCCTTCCTAACAGCACTGTGGGTGTACCTACCCCAAATGGACTGCAGCAGTTCAAGAAGGCAGCTCACCACCACCTTCTCAAGGGCAATTAGGGATGGGCAATAAATGCTGGCATAGCCAGCGATGCCCACATCCCATGACTGAATACAAAAAAATTAAGGAGATTCTCACTGAAATGTTGCAGTCATAGCACCAACCTCAGAGCAGGGCAAGGACTGCATTGCCAATGACTGTCAAGATGGACATGGCCATGAACTTTAATGTGACTGTCTGCTTCCAGGCTGAAGCTGAAGATATCTTCAACATCTCGAAGTCTGACGTCCATTGTTGTGTAAGGGAAGTCACTGAAGCACTCTACTCAGAGAGCACTGACTGCATCTCATTCTCTCCTGTCAGACTGTACATAGCTTTGCTAGGATTGTAGGTTTCCCCATGGTGCAGGGGATTTTGACTGTGTGCACAACATTTTGCTGGTGCCACATGTCAAAATTCCCCTGTGCTGCAACTGTAAGGGATTTCACTCCCTCAGTGTCCAATTGGTGCATGACCATTTGCAGAGATTCATGCAGTAGCCATGATGTCTTCATTCTGTGACAACTCCACTGTGCTAACTGCATTTAAGCCACGATGGCAAACCAAAGCGTGGTTACTGGCTGACAAGGGCTATCGGTTGACCACATGGCTGAGGACTCAGATGCGCAACCCATGCACACATGTGCTGCGATGCGAAATGTAATAAAGCAGGAATTTGACATGCTGAAACAAACCTTCCGCTGGCTGGACCACTCTGGAGGATGCATACAGTACCTGGCAGAGCGGATGTCAAGATATGTGTGATGGTCTGCTGCATGCTGCCATCTTCACCATCATGAGTGGACATCCCTTGCCACCAGCATGGTCACACCATTTGCATCTTTCACTTCATGGCAGAGAACAGGATGAAGGTGAAGTGGGACTTGAGAAGGGGCATAAGGCAGGAACATACCATCATCCTGAATGTTTTCAGAGATGCCAAATACAACGGGATCTGTCATAGCCATCCCCGTGATGTGGAGAACCAGAGGGCTCAGGTGATGCAGGCATGTCTGCCCAACCCCCACCCTCCACCCTCCCCTCCCCCACTTTGCTCTGTTCCCTCCAGTTATGGAACACCTTGTCCTGCAAGGGAGAGGGCAGGATGTCAGTGATTGTGTTTCAACGTGTTTGGGTGATGTGCTTCCCGTGACTGAATAGCTGGAGGAATGTGAAAGCATCGAGAGGCTGGTAGCAATGGTACATGTGTAAGGGTGAGCTGGAGTATCTGAATGTTAGACATGGGTCCTGATTGCTGATGGGTGAGTGATGGAGGTGAGAGGCTGGTGGAGCAGTGGGTAGGAGATATCCTGTGAAGGTGCATTCACTAACCTTGAGGTCATTGCGACACTGCTACTAGGTCCTCAGGGCCAGACTCTGGGAATTGACTTCCCTGGCCACCTGCTCCTATTCCATTCTCAGGGTTTGCCTTGAGGGCCTCCTGGCTCTCTCCAGAAACATTGCTCCCCTCTTCCTTTGCAGTTCCTGTAAAAGTGCCTCCAGCATCAAATCAAGTAACCTGTGAGCCCTCTCTCCTGCTCTGCTACTCCATTTCTCTGCTTATCCTTGTAGCCACTTCCTCCACAGACAGTCAGCAGTGCCTTCTGGAGTGATGAGTGCAGCTCCCTTTAAAAGGTGCAGGCTGCCTTTAAGGCATGCAAGTTAGCTGGACCCTATTTTCAGCCAGCCAGCAGTGCGTTCAGTAACAGGCTGCCTGCCATAATCATTAAAATGAGGAGGCAACACAAAGTTTGCGTGCTGCCTGCCTCAACGGAACCAGGCACGGGGTTTGCGATTTGCAATTACCCAGTGCCCAAAAATGGGAGTACTTAAATTTTTCCCCAGCTTGTCCACTCTATGCTATTTTGATGGAGTGTTAACCCATTTATTTTAAATGTATTACAATGCTAAAATAATGTATGTGAATAATGATCACTTTTAAAGGAAAGGACAAAACAAATGTAAAATCTATAGTCTAACATTTAGATGTAGTTGGTGGGGGCACTCACCCTTCTGAGCCAGACGTTTGTCGATTAAAGTTCCACTCCTGCCCATGGGCACAATATCTAGGCTGACATTTCATTGAGTATTGAGGGGGTGCTGCATTGTCAGAGGCGCCCAGTCTTGGATAAAATGTTGAACTGACTTTCCAGTCTAGCTATTCAGGTGGAATGTGAAAGATCCCATGGCCCTGTTCAAAGAGGAGAAAGGGTGGTGTCCTGACCAATGTTTGCTCTAATTGTTTTTGTTGTGTGTGGCATATTCATTTAAATGCACGGTATCTTTAAATTTTTTGCACGGCCAGGCACATGCAGTATCTTAAAGGGTAGCCGTCGTGTTCAGCTATCAATACCAGAGAGGTTGAATTTCAAAAGTAATTTGTTGGCTGTGAGGTGTCTTGGAGTGTCATGAAAACTGCTATATAAATGCAAACACCTTCTTTCCAATGGCCTCTTAATCACTTCTATTCAATGTTACAGCTTTAAAGTTACAATAGTGATACAGGAGTACAAAAGCTTAAAAGGCTTGTCTGAAAGTCCCCTTGGTGAAGATGCTACTCCATTTATTTCCAGTATAAATGCAAACTTCTTTCTAAAAAAAAGCCTCCTCATATGCTACTGACCTCTAATAAGATCTTTAAGAAGATTTCTGCGGCATTTAAGATGTAACATTTAAGGATATCACAAGAGGACCTTGCTCACCAACAGTTCAGTTACACTTTGCTTAAAAGCCTCAACTATTCAGAGCTTCAAACCTACTAATGTAATGGACTCGTACTGTTCAGAAACCTAGTTCCTAGCTGGATGATTATAGAATGTACAAAGCAATGTAAATTTATCCGGGTGTCCACAGTTGAAACTTCAAACAGATTGTTTGTAAGTAATATGATTCACCTAAAAACCACTGCGGAGTTAATGTTTTGTGTCAAAAGTATTGCAGAGAGAGTAATTTCGATAAACTAATATTCCAAGATGTGTATTGAGCACTTACAACGATTGCTTATCTGCACAGCAAGATTTGTAGAGATCTTCTGTGCACTAACCCTCTTTACCCCAGCAAAACCGTAAACACTTTGATAATAACTGCATTTCTAACCTTCTCTTTTTCTTTCTCTTTTGGGCCTCCTTATCTCGAGAGACAATGGATACGCGCCTGGAGGTGGTCAGTGGTTTGTGAAGCAGCGCCTGGAGTGGCTATAAAGGCCAATTCTGGAGTAACAGGCTCTTCCACAGGTGCTGCAGAGAAATTTGTTTGTTGGGGCTGTTGCACAGTTGGCTCTCCCCTTGCGCCTCTGTCTTTTTTCCTGCCAACTACTAAGTCTCTTCGACTCGCCACAATTTAGCCCTGTCTTTATGGCTGCCCGCCAGCTCTGGCGAATGCTGGCAACTGACTCCCACGACTTGTGATCAATGTCACACGATTTCATGTCGCGTTTGCAGACGTCTTTATAACGGAGACATGGACGGCCGGTGGGTCTGATACCAGTGGCGAGCTCGCTGTACAATGTGTCTTTGGGGATCCTGCCATCTTCCATGCGGCTCACATGGCCAAGCCATCTCAAGCGCCGCTGACTCAGTAGTGTGTATAAGCTGGGGATGTTGGCCGCTTCAAGGACTTCTGTGTTGGAGATATAGTCCTGCCACCTGATGCCAAGTATTCTCCGAAGGCAGCGAAGATGGAATGAATTGAGACGTCGCTCTTGGCTGGCATACGTTGTTTCTAACCTTACTATACACAATACACAGAGGAGAATCTTTCCCTCGGAGCTTTGCAAAAAATATGTCAACAACCAATCGTTTTCTCTTCAATAAAATGGTGACTCGTTAATATGTTAGTTCAGTGTAGAAATGTCCAAAACCTGTGCTTAACACGTTTGTATTAACTGGTGTTTTAACAGAGACTTGATTCCATTGGAGATAAATGGGTTTACATCGGCATTAAAATGGGGGAAAGTCATACAAAGGTGTAATGTGTTGTCTGCTAAAACCAGCAACAGTCATTTCTAGGCTTGAAGCTTTTAAATTTAGCAGCATGGAAAGAATATATTTTTCCAAAATCCCTCTCTGCATTATTTTTTTGCAGAGGTATTATACCATTTACTTGAAAGGCCTTAACATGTCCATTAAAGTAATTGAATTCATGGTAAAGGCAATGGGTACTAAATTTTGTAAGCACTGAAGTTCAAACCTGTACAGTCCAGATCCTATATAGCCATTTGAGAAAGGCAGTTACAATTAAAAGCAGGACTCCTTTAAATAACAATATGTCACCTTGATCTGTAAGGTTAGGATACATCATTAATACAAATTTACTTTGAAATTAATGGGTTCTAATTAAAATGTCTATGAGAGAGAATGTTCTGCACTTATGGGTGCTATGGAAGATCTCTCAGCAGAATTTCAAATAGCGAATCGATGAAAATCTGTAAGTTCAACAACAAATTTGGCATTCCTAATTTAAATATACGCTTGAAAGGAGTTACATAGAAACTTCATAAAGGGTTTTCCGCACCTCAGTGCAAAAACTGTTAGATACTCAAGACTACATGCAGAAGGGGCAAATTTTCTCACTTGTTACATTTTTGATTACAAATAGATTGTACTGCCAGTGGAATTTCCCAAAATGAAACAATTTCCTTCAAACAATGTTTAGTTTAGTTTAGAGATACAGCACTGAAACAGGCCCTTCGGCCCACCGAGTCTGTGCCGACCATCAACCACCCATTTATACTAATCCTACACTAATTCCATATTCCTACCACATCTCCACCTGTCCCTATATTTCCCTACCACCTACCTATACTAGGGGCAATTTATAATGGCCAATTTACCTATCAACCTGCAAGTCTTTGGCATGTGGGATGAAACCGGAGCACCCGGTGGAAACCCACGCAGACACAGGGAGAACTTGCAAACTCCACACAGGCAGTAACCAGAATTGAACCCAGGTCGCTGGAGCTGTGAGGCTGCTGTGCTAACCACTGCTCCACTCTGCAGAAATATTGTGCATATATATTACTCGGCTAGTATCTCTACTCATTGCAAGCTGCCACCATTAAGGATTGCTTTTATCTGAGCAACCACAACAGTTTGCATTTATATAATCTGGAATGTTGAAAAATGTTTGCTTCCTGGTGGCGTAATCAAAGTGTATGTCCAGTGAAAGAAAAAGTTATTTGGAGGGGGTGACCAAATGCTCAGTCGAAGAGATGGGTTTTAAGGAGGGTACTAAAGGAGGAAATGGAGGTATTTAGGGATTGAAGTTCAGAGTGTGGGGCCAAGGCAACTGAAGTTATGGCCTCCAATGATGGGAAGGAAGGAGGGAAACCTTAGGGGTTAAATTCAGAGAAATGAAGAGGTCAGTAGCTGTTGAAGATATGGAGAAGGTTACAGAGAAAGGGATGTGTGAGGCTGGGAAGCGATTTAAATACAAGGATGAGAATTTTATATTTGAGTCATTGAGGGCCGTTGTAGGTCAACAGTGACATGGGTGATGGACGAGCAGATCGAAAGAAAAAAATTTACTGGGCTATAGGAAAAGAGCATGGGGTGGGACAAACTTTCAAAGAGCCTGCACATGTAGGATGGACAGAATGGCCTCCATTTGTTCTGTATCAGTCAATGATTCTAAGGAAGAATCTTTGATTTTTGTCTTCTATACTTTTAATACTTATTTTTGTTCTCTTAAAAATTACGAGCTTAGTAATTAAGCATTAGTAACAAGTATTGCAGCTTTTGTTAACTATCATAGCAGCAGCTCAATAAAAGTGACTCTAAGGCATCAGCAAATGTCTCTGGGTTGGATTTTCCCAGCGTGGGTTGGTGGTAGGGGTGGGGGGGGGGTGGGTGGTGGAGCTTGCTAGGAAAGTAACGGGAGGTGTCCCAACGCCTCCCTGATGCATTCCCACCACTGGGGCTGGATGTGGAGCGGCTGCCTGCCGAATAGAGGCAGGCAGTCAATTTAAATAATTCAGGCCCATATTTGGGAGGATTTTCCCAGCCTGCTAGCATTTTGGTGACAGTGGAGCAGCCCCCTGCCACGCAGGGAGACTGTCGGCTTCATAGAGGCAGTCTTCCTGTGGCCATGCAGGCGGGCATCAGAACTGGAGGCTTCATACCTCGAAGGAGGGGTGCGGGCAGGGAAGGCTGCCATGCTTCCTCCCCCACCCCACCTCAATGGGCCACCGGAGGGGTTTGCTCTTTTGGCCCCTCTGATTTTTAATTTAATACTTACCTCTCTGAGGACACCTCCAAGTCGATCCCTGACCTGCCTTAGCACCCCCCCACCTCTCCCTCTGATTGGGCCGGAGGCATCAGGAGCCCATCCACCATCCTTAATTGGACGGCGAATGTGGAGGTGGCCAATTAGGAGGCTGCCTCCAGTAAAATGGCTGAGCCGGTCCCTCTACTGGCATGTGTGGGCTCAAGGCACCAATTTTGTCCCGACATTGGGGTCCCAAAGCCCGTGGTAAAATCCTGACCTCTGAGTTGGAAGGGTCAAGCTCGAGAGACTTGTGCACATAAACTAGGTTGACGCTACCAAGGGAGTGCTGCGTTATCTTCCGGATGAGACACTAAACCAAGACCTTTTTTTCCCTTTCAGGTGGATGCAAACGATCCCATGGCACTGGTTAAAATCATAGCAGGAAGTGTTCTTTTGGTAATCTGGCCATCACTTACCCTCAACCAACACCTAAACAGTTCATGTAGTCATTTACCTCTGTTTGTGGGAGCTTGCTGTGTGCAAATTGTCTGCCATGTTCCCTACATCACAACAGTGACTGCATTTCAAGAGTACTTCACTGGCTGTGAAACCCTTAGGGACGTCCTGACTTTGTGAAAGCGACTATATAAACATGTTTTTGCCACAGAGGGAGAAGGTAAGTGTCAACCTTACTGTTGAAGGATGTGAGGGTGAATGTAAGGCTGGAGGAGGTTGCAGAGATAGGGAAGCTGAAACATAGAGCGTGTTGAGGATGAGAATTTTAAATTATTGCACTAAGAATAACTGAGGCTTTCAGTGCTCGCCAATATGGAATAGATTGGACAGCAACCTCTGATGTCCTCACATGCACTGTTAAATGAGGAAATCGGGAGGTTGATTGTTCGAGATGCCCTGTTCCTCGATAAGCTGTGCCACACTGGTATCTCACCGTCAGACTCGGAATTCAGACACATGGAAGGACATGAAGTTGCTGTACCTACTCACTAGATACCTATTAAACACCCAGAAAAAGTCTTGTCCATTCAAGCATAAGTGAATTTTTAACAGTATGACATGTCTTAATTACTGTCAAACAGCCTCTTTGGCCCAGATAATTAACTTGTACAAGTATGAAGTCTCATTCCTGCAGATCTTCATTCTTGTTGGTGATTTAAAAAAAATTAAAAACCTAAAGCAACGCCACAAGAGATTCATGTGATAACATTTCATGGGATGAATGGCCAGTTTTTGTGGCATTGATTGATTAGCAGATATTTTTGTCTGTGCTTAGAAACTGTTTTCATGATTCCTACCTAACCAAAAGTTTATAATTTGCTAAAGTAATTAAAAATGCACTCCAGCATCATTCTGCAGCTACACAGTTAAATTGAAAAGTATTTTTCCAGGTCAGACCCATTGGTGAGTTCATCAAAGAGAAAAACATTGAAATATGAATGCAACTTCACAGGCTGTAGAGGGGGAGAGCATTTGAATGAATACTGTACATTCGTAAGAGATTTCTCTGTGACCTTAGTTGACTGCACATTCACCAAGTGGAGTCTTTTTATATTCTTCCATCATGATTAATCAATACCAGCTCCTCTGCCAGAAAAATAGTGTAGCTTGTATAACAAGTGGAGGTTCTTGAGTGAATCTGGGAATGGGAATGATGAACCTTATGAGAGGTAATTATAAAAATGTTTGCAAGAACATAAATTCTCCAGGCTGTTCTGGTTCAATTCAGTTACATTTCTGCAAGGTTTGTTAGTGCATGATTCTCTTGTGGCATTGCTCATGGATCAATAATAATGAACTAACAAGATAGATAAAGGGGAAAAGATTTGGGATCCATTCACTGAAGGGGCTGAATGAGGAGATGAGAGGTAAAAAGTAATAGGTAGGTCTGGCAGCATCTGTGGAAAGAGAAGCAGAGTTAACGTTTCGGGTCAGTGACCCTTCTTCGGAACTGACAAATATTAAAAATGTCACAGGTTATCAGCAAGTGAGGTGGGGGTGGGGCAAGAGATAACAAAGGAGAAGGTGTAGATTGGACAAGGCCACATAGCTGACCAAAAGGTCATGGAGCAAAGGCAAACAATATATTAATGGTGTGTTGAAAGACAAAGCATTAGTACAGAAAAGGTGTTAATGGGCTGAATATTGAACAGCAGCAAGTGCAAACATGAAAAAAACAGTGGGTAAGCAAACTGAACAAACGAAGATGAAATGAAATAAATGCAAAAAAAAGGTTGTAAAAATTGTAAAAAAAGAAAAAAAGAAGAAAACAGAAAAATCAACTAAAAATGAAAGGAAAATGCAGGCTGTCATGCTCTGAAATTATTGAACTCAATGTTTAGTCCAGCAGGCTGTAGTGTGCCTAATCGGTAGAAGAGATGCTGTTCCTCGAGCTTGCGTTGATGTTCACTGGAACACTGCAGCAATCCCAGGACAGAGATATGAGCATGAGAGCAGGGGGGAGTGTTGAAATGGCAAGCAACCAGAAGCTCAGGGTCCTACTTGCGATCTGACCGGAGATGTTCCGCAAAGCGGTCACCCAGTCTGCGCTTGGTCTCCCCAATGTTGAGGAGACCACATTGTGAGCAGCAAATACAGTATACTACATTGAAAGAAGTACAAGTAAATCGCTGCTTCACCTGAAAGGAGTGTTTGGGGCCTGGGATAGTAAGGAGAGGGGAGGTAAATGGGCAAGTATTACACCTCCTGTGATTGCAGGGGAAGGTGCCATGGGATGGGGATGAGGTGGTGGGGGTAATGGAGGAGTGGACCAGGGTGTCGCGGAGGGAATGATCCCTTCGGAATGCTGACAGGGGAAGGGAGGGCAAGATGCGTTTGGTAGTGGCATCACGCTGGAGGTGGCGGAAATGGTGGAGGATGATCCTTTGGGTATGGAGGCTGATGGGGTGGAAAGTGAGGACAAGGGGAACCCTGTCACGGTTCTTGGAGGGAGGGAAAGGGTTGAGGGCAGAGGTACGGGAAATGGGCCGGACATGGTTGAGGGCCCTGTCAACAACAGTGGGGGGAAATCCTCGGTTGAGGAAAAAGGAGGTCATACCAGAAGCACCATCATGGAAGGTAGCATCATCAGAGCAGATGCGTCAAAGATGGAGAAACTGGGAGAATGGAATAGAGTCCTTACAGGAGGTAGGGTGTGAAGAAGTGTAGTCGAGGTAGCTGTGGGAGTCGGTGGGCTTATAATGGATATTAGTAGACAACCTATCCCCAGAGATGAAGACAGAGAAGTCGAGGAAGGGAAGGGAAGTGTCAGAGATGGACCATGTAAAGGTGAGAGAAGGGTGGAAATTGGAAGCAAAGTTGATAAAGTTTTCCAGTTCGGGGCGGGAGCAGGAAACGGCACCGATACGGTCATCAATGTTGGGGGAGAGGGCCTGAGTAGGACTGGAACAAAGAATGCTTGACATATCCCACAAAAAGACAGGCATAACTAGGACCCATGCGGGTACCCATAGCGACACCTTTTACTTGAAGGAAGTGCGTGGAGTTGAAGGAGAAGTTGTTCTATGTGAGAACAAGTTCAGCCAGGCAGAGGAGGGTGGTGGTGGATGGGGACTGGTTGGGCCCTTGTTCCAGGAAGAAGCGGAGAGCCCGCAAACCTTCCTGGTGGGGGATGGAGGTGTAGAACGATTGGACGTCCGTAGTAAAGAGGAGGCGGTTGGGACCAGGAAACTGGAAATTGTCAAAATGATGTAGGGTGTCAGAAGAGTCACGGATGTAGGTGGGAAGAGACTGGACCAGCGGAGAAAAGATAGAGTCAAGATAGGAAGAAATAAGTTCAGTGGGGCAGGAGCAGGCTGACACAATGGGTCAGCTATGTGGCCTTGTCCAATCTACACCTTCTCCTTTGTTATCTCTTGCCCACCCCCAACTCACTTGCTTATAACCTGTGACATTTTTAATATTTGTCAGTTCCGAAGAAGGGTCACTGACACGAAACGTTAACTCTGCTTCTCTTTCCACAGACGCTGCCAGACCTGCTGAGTGGCTCCAGCATTTCTTGTTTTTATTTCAGATTTCCAGCATTCGCAGTATTTTGCTTTTATTTTAGAGGAGATGAGAGGACCCTTTGATGCTTCAGACTTGTGTCATGCTAGGCCCCCACCTGACAAGAATGATGCACATTAATTTTGTCATGAACATTGATTTTAAACTGGTACTGGAGTTAAGAAAGGACTTGTTAAACAGATCAGACGCAGCTGGAAAAGACATTTGCATATTAACAGACAGTGTTTGGAAGGACAAAGCAGCCATTCCCTGACACATTCAACCTGCAATGGACTTTTGATCACCAGACGTCGAAGGTGGGGGAGCTCGCATTCCAGGTTGACTGCTAAGATGGCCGAATACACAAACGGGCATGGTCAAACCAGCTAGTCACATGACTAACCTGCTGGGCAACCTGAGCTTTTTGAATTTGTACAAACAGTTTGGGCAGAAAGCTGTTTGTTCCTAGAATGAGAAGATCTCTCTCCTGTCTGCTCCCATCTCCTTCTCACAAAACTCTGAATCCACTGAAGACGCATGAATCTCAAGAGAGAAAAGTCTCCTACAGTGAACAAGGTTTAAGAAGAGTACTGGGCCCCAACGAAAAGCAAGAACTACCTACAATCAAGGACTCTACAGTGAGCTCAAAGAACTGTAACAACTCTTCAGATATTGCCTCAAATCTTTCCACTTTATTTTTTCTTCTGCTCTTTTCTGCCTGTATTTGCATGCATGTATCGCGTATACATGCTAGTGTGGGGACTGCGTGTATCCGTACGCGTTAACTGAATTAGAATTTAAGTTTAATAAATTTCAACTTTTCTTCTTTAAACTTAAGAAAGCCTGTTTGTGCTTGTTTCTTTATAATTGGAAAGTGGTGAACAAGGATTCACCAAGGGAGAGCTAAAAACATGGTGTGTTTAAAATTAAATCGTGTTACAGTAAGACCAGGGGAAGGCTGAAAGTGAACCCTAGAACTCTTTCTCACCTGGTCATAGCACCTGGTTTGATGTAGCTAAGCCTTGCTTTTAAAACTTTCCTTGTGTTTTCCTTCTGTTTCATATCCTCTTCTCTCTAATGTTCTCACTGCTTTCTCTTCCGCCTTCACTTTTTCTTCAGAAATTTGTCTTATTTGCTTCTTTCTTTGCTCCATTTGCCACATCCTAAAAGTGAAAGTTCCCGGAAATGGAAGAGCTACCCCATTGATTTATTTCTTTTTAATTTTACATGTTTGAGTTTTTACATTATTTTATTTGTTGTTGCATTTTGTTAATACCTTTCTGTGAATAAGTGCCCAATATGTAAAGCACAGGTAAGGAGCACTATGAGGAATTTCATACAGATGGTGTCCCTGTATTTGGGAAGTCTATATTCCAAGAGTCAGCATGTGTCATCATCGACAATCCAATCAACACACCAAAGGTGTTATCATAGGTGTCACAACTGCCATTTGTGAATCTAGGACTGTGTTCATTGGCACAGGGTCCACTTGGTATTGTATAACTAACAGTTTATACCAGTGCTAACCTGAGCTCAGACACGGGTGAGCTGTTGGTGGTGTTGGATTTGAGAGCTTGTAGTAGCACCAGGTTGCTGAAGCTGGGGCAGAGGAGTCAAGGCTATCTTTCCAGCAATTATTTCATTGTTGGTAGCAACATAGATGCAGAACTATAGTTTTTTTTTTAATTCGTTCATAGGATGTGTGTGTCTCTGGCTAGGCCAGCATTTATTGCCCATCCCTAATTGCCCTTGAGAAGGTGGTGGTGAGCTGCCTTCTTGAACTGCTGCAGTCCTTGGGGTGTAAGTACACCCACAGTGCTGTTATGGAGGGAGTTCCGGGATTTTGACCCAGCGACAGTGAAGGAACGGTGATATAGTTCCAAGTCAGGATGGTGTTTGGCTTGGAGGAGAACTTGCAGGTGGTGGTGTTCCCGTGCACCTGTTGCCCTTGTCTGTCAAGGTAGTAGAGGTCATGCGTTTGGAAAGTGCCTTGATGCATTGCTGCAGTGCATCTTGTAGATGGTACACACTGCTGCCACTGTGCGTCAGTGGTAAAGGGAATGAATGTTGAAGGTGGTGAATGGGGTGCCAACCAAGTGGGCTGCTTTGCCCTGGATGGTGTTGAGCTACTTGAGTGTTGTTGGAGCTGCACCCATCCAGGCAAGTGGAGAGTATTCCAGCACACTCCTGACTTGTGCCTTGTAGATGGTGGAAAGGCTTTGGGGAGTCAGGAGGTGAGTTAGTCGCCACAATATTCCCAGCCTCTGACCTGCTCTTGTAGCCACAGAATTTATGTGGCTGGTCCAGTTCAGTTTCTGGTCGATGGTAACCCTGAGGATGTTGATGGTGGGGAATTCAGCGATGGTAATGCCATTGAACATCAAGGGGTGATGGTTACATTCTCTCTTGTTTGAGATGGTCATTGCCTGGCACTTGTGTGGCGTGAATGTTACTCGCCACTTATCAGTCCAAGTCTAGATGTTCTCCAGGTCTTGCTACGTTTGGGCATGGGCTGCTTCAGTATCTGAGGAATCATGAATGGTGCTGAACATTGTGAAACCATCAGTGAACATCCCCACTTCTGACCTTATGATGGAGGGAAGGTCATTGATGAAGCAGCTGAAGATGATTGGGCCTAAGACACTATCCTGACTATACTGCAGTGATGGCCTGGGACTGAGATGATTGACTTCCAACACTCACAACCATCTTCCTTTGTGCTCAGACACCAACCAGTGGAAATTTTTACCCCTGATTTCCATTGACTCCAGCTTTGCCAGGGCTCCTTGATGCCATACTCGGTCAAATGTTGCCTTGATGTCAAGGGCAGTCGCTCTCACCTCACCTCAGTTCAGTTGGCAGTCAATAATTATGAAACATGAGCTAGAACTCAGTTGGGGTTTACACTTCTTAATTGTTTTCAAATCCCTCCATGGCCTTGCAATATTTCCTCCAGCTCTACAGTCCTCTGAGATTTCTAAGCTCCTCCATTTCTGGCTTCTTGAACATCCCCAATTTTAATTGCTCCACCATTGGGGACTATGCCTTCAGCTGCCTAGGCCCGAAGCTCTGAAATTCCCTACCTAATCCTCTCCAATTCTTTACATCTCTCTCCTCCTTAAGACGCTAATTAAAACCTACCTATTTGACCAAGCTTTTGATCATCTGTCCTAATATCCCCTTATGTGTCTTGGTGTCAAATTTTTCTTGATAACACTCTTGTGAAGCACCTTGGGATGCTTTACTATGTAAATGGCACTGGACAAATGCACGTTGTTGTTAGGTTGTTCTGGAAGATGGAGAGCTAAGAGGAGATAGAAGGGAAGTGGATTGGAGCCAGCAGCTCACAGGTAATAGAGAAATGTGGCAGGTGAATCAATTCCCTGTGGTCCCGCTCTCGGCCACATTAGACAGTACAGTATCAGAATAGTGCCCCGATTTGGGCCCAATCCAATTCCTATGCCCTCAGATCTGAAGTTTTTCAATGAAACCAGTGTACAAATGGTGTAACCTGGACAAGCAGGGGCAGAATGTGAGTGGGACTTGGATATAACAGGCCTCTCTCCTTTTTTTTTGCCTGTTGATCTGGATGCAATGGCATAATATACCTGCCCAGATACAGGTTTCAGGAGGGTTCATAACAACATGAAAATGAAGGAAATCAGGAGGCACTTTTGCACACAAAGGGCAGTAGAAATCTGGAATTCTCTTCCCTCAAAGTCCATGGTTGCTGAATCAATTTGAGCTTACAAAACTGAGATTGATAAATTTTTGTTTGGTAAGAGTATGAAGGGATATGGAGCAAAAGTGGGTGAGTGAAGCTGTGGCACAGATCAGCCATGATCTAATTGAATATTGGAGGAGGCCCAAGGACAGAATGTCCTGTTCCTGTTGTTATATTTCTATATGTATTATGTACGATAGTTCCCAGCATTTTCAGTCAAACAATGCTGTGACCAACGGATGCATATGTGTCCCTGACGCCCAGGGCTGGGGAGGAGAGGTTGGGAGGGAGCAGTGGTGGGTGGAGGGGTTCCTTAGAACAATTCATCACAAGGCCCCAACCGCACTATCAAACAGCTGTGGAATTTCAGCACTAATACATCCTAAAGTTTGTAGAAAAGGAAAGTCGTATTAAACAGTGGCCAAAATTGAACCTGAGGGTCTTGTGGCTAACATTACAACAGTGATTCCCCTTCAAAAGTACTTGATTGGTTATAAATTGCTTTGGGATGTCATGAAGTAATGGAAGGTGCTATATAAACGCAAGTCTTGCTTTTTAAAATTTTTTTGGCTTTGTTCTAAAATTGTACTGGAGTTATTTAAGAGAAATAATGGATACGTCACTGTCAACTGATGATATTAATTTACATCAGTTAATTGGTTTGTTAACGACTTAAGAAACTGTTGCAGGTGCTTTGTGATTAGTTGCCATTTTTCTCATTCCTTGAGGAAAATTCTATTCTCATGAAGAGCACATTTCAAACCAAAAGAAAAATAGGTTATTCCTCCAGATTGTTTTGTTGAACAGAAGGAAAAACTGCCCCACGTCTTCTAGATGTTAGACATGAATTGTTTCAGCTGCCGAAAGTTGTTTTCTTTTGATCTAACTGTGCAAGAACAATTTGAAAGCAAATCTTTGCAAACTTTACAGTCTAATTTTCTGTTCTGAAGTTTTTAAATCTTTTCTTCACCCTCTGTGATGCAGATAGAGGTGTTTTGTCATGCCACTTAATCATTCTTTCAAGATTGTGGATGGCTAGAAAAGTGCATCTAATTTATTAGCTTGGCTGTACCTAGTGAGATATGAAGAGTAAGAATGAAATGTCAGACATGGTCATGAGTTGTGCCATTGCACAAAATCTCAGCTTCTGTTCTGCAGTTCCATGGTGCGTCTGCGCTAGGGTATAAATGTGAAAAAGGAAATGTTATTTGGATTTCCCCAAAAGGAACTTTTAAATCAGTGGGATGAGGTAGGGATGAGCTGTTAAAAGGAAGAAAGGAATAGAATGCAGTGAGAAATTATAGAAGCAGTGAAAGAACAAAGACTGAAGATGTAGCTTGCAAGGGGATCATTTTGTTTTTAACTTGCTACAGCGGGACAGCAGCTTGCTCGTCGATTGCTAGCTGTTGACTGAAACTTGTCTATCTTAGCTGAGGTGCAATGCTGCACAGTTGTCACATTCATGCTGTGCCCATTAATGCATTATGACATTGCACATTCATCATTTATTGCTCATCTTTGTGTCTGGCCTGTTGAGCTGCTATAAATCTCACTGGGTAAATGGCTCCTGTGTAATAATGTGAAGTAAAATATGAGATTTTGGGTAGCCTCTCTCAGAGAATAAAGAAATTCATCACAACCACAGAGCTCAGGGCCGCTTTGTTACTCGGCTACTACAGAAAGAAATATCTTGCATTGATATAGTGCCTTCCGTGACCACAGGATGTTCCTAAATGCTTTACAGCCAATGGAGTGCTTTTGAATTGTTGGCTGGAATTTTAGCGGTCCTTGGGCCATGGGCTGGAAGGTGGGTGGACTGGTAAAATGCCTGGGAGCCACGTTGGGATGGTTCCCTGATGCAGTCATGCAGTTGGGGAAGTTTCCCAACAGCAGGAACAGCACTGATTCGGTTGCCTGCCAACCAGAAGCAGTCGGCCAATTTGAATAATTAAAAACCCAATTAAGAGCCATTTCCCTGGGCTGTCGGCATTTTACTGGTGGTAGAACAGCCCCCGGCTGTGTGGGAAGGCTGCCAGCGGCATGGAGAGGTCCTCCCAGAGTCTTCCGGGGGGGGGCGGCCATCAGAGCCGGAGGCTCCTTGGCCCAACGAAGCAAAGGCTGCCCCCACGGCCCTGACACTGCCACAGAAGAGGTTTCCCCTCCTGGCAAAAAAAATCAAATCTCAGTGAGAATGGCTTCAAAATGGAGGTGCCCTCGCATTCTCCTTGCTGCCTCAGCAGAGGCTACCTGACTGGGTGACGCTGCTGAGGTGCCGGCCCTCTGATTAAACCAGCAGCATGGAATGCCCAATTGCCTTTCTTACTTGGTGGCTCCCCACTGCACCCCCCACCCCCACCACTGCCTGACATTCATTAATTGGATGGCCCCGACAATGTTGTTTTCTCACTTCCACTCCCTGCCCATCCAGCTTCGTGACCCACTTTACATGCTGACGTCAAGATTTCGTCGGTGCCAGCAGAATTTCACCAGCATTCACTGTTGTAATGTAGGAAATGTGGCGGCCTATTTTCACATGGCAAGCTCCCAAAAACAGCAAAGAAATAAATGACCAAACCATCTGTTTTTCAGGTGTTGATTGAGGGATGAATGTTGGCTCGGACACCAGGGAGAACTCCCTTCCTCTTCTTCAAAATAGTGCCATGGGATCTTTTACATCCACCTGAGGGGGAAGACAGGGCCTTGGTTTAACATCTCATCTGAAAGACAGCGCCTCCAACAGTGCAGCACTCCCTTTTGGCATCAAATTATATCTAGTCTATTCCTGTTAGTTTGAAGTTGTCTTCTGAGCTATAAAGTCAAATTACCCAAAAATTAATGTTGAGGACAACAGCACTGGACACTTTTATTTGAATTTGAATGATTGAGTAATTTAAATTAAGAGAGTTGGAATTAACAGGAATGGTCTGTATATCTGAATTCAGTGAGCTTGTGCTTCCAACACCTAACCTTCTTCGATTGAAATGTGGGTGAGGACACTTTGTTAGTGTTGCAGCTCTAATTCTGGCCTATGTGCCTAACTAGAAAGTCTCAGTCCTGGGAACACAGCTTGATGAGTTCACCCTATAGAATCATAGAATGATCAAGTACCATTTGGCACACTGTGGCTTTGCCAGTCCTTTTAAAGAGCTATCCAATTAGTCCCACACCCCTGCTCTATTCCCATAGCCCTTTTTTTAAAAATCCCCTTCAAATATTTATCCAATTCCCTTTTGAAAGTTATTATTCACTCTGCTTCCATCACCCTTTCGGGCAGTCCATTCCAGATCATAACAATTTGGTATGTAAAAAAAAACTCTACTCATCTCCCCTCTGGTTCTTTTACGAATAACCTTAAACCTGTGACTCTGGTTACTGACCCTCCTGCCACTGGAAACAGTTTCTCCCTATCTACTCTATCAAAACCCCTCATCGTATTGTACACCTCTATTAAATCCCCCCTTAACCTTCTCTACTCTAAGAAGAACAATGATAACTATGAATATTTGTGAAGAGATAATATAGGGACTGACACTGTGTGGAAATGAGGTTCAATAGCTCTCCTCAAGCCATTAAGTGGAGTGTCTCACTGCAATCAGTTCTTTCAAAGAGCTGGCAGATCCACAATGGGCCAAAGGCCCTCTCTGTGCAGTAAGGCTCTATGATTATATGATGTTTGGCTCTATTTTAGGGAGAGAGAAAATGGAACTTCTAGCAGCACTGATACCATTCAGAGAATGGACTGTAGTATATACCCTCTTTACCGAAAGCTACTGATTAGTGACTCAGGACCCAGAATTCAAGGAACAGTTTAATCCGAGTGAATTTACAACATCTGAAAAAAAAGTTCTTGCCTCCAAGATTTAATTATGAGCCGAAAATTTTACATTTTCCTCACGTATAACCTTTTGGGCTGCTTACTATGTGGATTTCTCTTCCTAATCCTTCATCCCTCACGTACAACACAATTCATGTACTCTAATCAGTGCTGAAAGCAGAGTTTAGACTAAAATAATGTACAGTAGTTCATCAGTTATTCAATCATCAGATAATTGGACCATTCATTTATTCCCATGCTGACTTCCCTCTTTGATCCACAGGTTCACAAGACAGGGAGAAGTTGCTGTAACTAAAATAACACTCAGGGCCAGATCCTGTTCTCCTCCTAATGTCGGAATCCATGGTGGAGGATGGGGGTGGGGCCAGAAAATCGGAGTGGCAGCGGCCCGCCACGGAAACCGATGCCGGGATTGCCGGGCCCAATCTTCCCGGTGGCAGGAAAGCTCTGTGGCGGCCCCTCGTCTGCTCTGCGACGGGATCTGAGTTTGCATATTTAAATTACATCGTTGCATTAAATAAAATGTAATCTGCAGCAATCTTACCTTCAGTTCCTGAACTTCAGCGCAATGTGTGGCACTCCCGTCCAGGGAAAGCTGGTGCCACCGAGGTGGAGAAGGGGTGAACTCTGCATTATGTACTGTATGGGGGGGAAGGGGTGAACTCTGGATATGTACTGTATGGGGGGAGGGGTGAACTCTGGATATGTACTGTATGGCGGGGGGAGGGGTGAACTCCGCGTTATGTACTGTATGGGGCGGGAGGGGTGAACTCTGCGTTATGTACTGTATGGCGGGGGGAGGGGTGAACTCTGGATATGTACTGTATGGGGGGGGAGGGGTGAACTCTGCGTTATGTACTGTATGGGGGGGGAGGGGTGAACTCTGGATATGTACTGTATGGGGGGGGAAGGGTGAACTCTGCATTATGTACTGTATGGGGGGGGAGGGGTGAACTCTGGATATGTACTGTATGGGGGGGAGGGGTGAACTCTGGATATGTACTGTATGGGGGGGGAAGGGTGAACTCTGCATTATGTACTGTATGGGGGGGGAGGGGTGAACTCTGGATGTGTACTGTATGGGGGGGAGGGGTGAACGCTGGATATGTACTGTATGGGGTGGGGGGGGGGGGGGGGGAGGGGTGAACTCTGCGTTATGTACTGTATGCCGGGGGGAGGGGTGAATTCTGCGTTATGTTGTGCTGTTTGCAGGACTGGCAGCCTTTTAAAAATGGTGCCAGCCGCTGCTCCTTCAACAGGTGACGCCGTGAACGGCATTGCTGAGGCCGCCCCCGCCATGTGAATGGGGTGTTGTGGGGGGGTGGGGTGCAGGGGGTTGGTTGGTTGGGGGCGGCCGCCGTGCAAAGTGCCAACTAGACACAAGATTGCGGCAACACGACGGCGCGGGGCCTGTGCGTGTCAGCCGCCATTTTCTGCACCTACTGCTGCTCCTGGCAGAGGGTGAATAAGACCCAGCCCCATGTATCTGAAATTTTGCTGTGGGATACTCAGGCACAAATGCTTGATGTAACTGTCTGAATTTCCTCCCTTTGCCGTGTTGACTCATTTTCTTTGACGGGGAAATGTAGTAGTATTGCTGGGGAAATATGGGAGAGAGGAATTTCGAAAGGAAATGTGTGTCTAGGCCTCATTCCTGTTTTTTAAAATTCATTCTCCCAATTTCCCTGAAGTAACAGTTGGATAAAAAGAAATTGGCTTGCAAGGCCACTTCAGACAGCAGTTAAGAGTTAACCACATGAGTGTGCGACTGGAGTCACATATAGACCAGACTGAGTAACTGTGGTAGGTTTCCCTCTTTAAACGATATTAATTAAAACCCCAATTGGGTTTTAAATGCTAGAACCAGAGAACTTAGTGGTCATTTTCTTCTTTTTACTGATACCTGCTTTTTATTCCCACATTTTCTAAACTGAATTCAAGTTCTCAAATTGCCACAGTGAGATTCAAACTACACATTCTCTGGATTATTAATCCAGTAACAAAAGCACCACATTACTGTCAATTCATACCCTAGCATTTTCATTTAAACACAGTAGAACTATGGAATAATGAAGGGAAATGTTGACTGAGATCACTGAGGACAAAAATTCTTCCTCTATCCATATCAGAAATCATCTTCCGGGCAGATCTGATTCACTTGTAGTTCTTTCACACGATAGTTCATTATATTGAGCATGGACACTTCTTTCTTAGTTACAAAACTTCAATCTCCAAATCAGCAAAGCAATTATTGTTATCTCAGTTCCTTTCCTCCAGTCCTCTT
Source organism: Heterodontus francisci (assembly GCF_036365525.1). Classification (NCBI taxonomy): domain Eukaryota; kingdom Metazoa; phylum Chordata; class Chondrichthyes; order Heterodontiformes; family Heterodontidae; genus Heterodontus; species Heterodontus francisci. The sequence continues at coordinate 16,514,814 of NC_090385.1, forward strand.
ACACATTGTTCATTCCCAGAGACAATAATTTTCACATGGGGTTTCTGCTTAGTTGCAATGTTAGTATCAGCCATTCTATCTTGATTAAAGTCATAAGGTCTCTGCTATCAGCTTTGCTTGATGCTCTACTGCAACCCTTGAAAAGTTTCACAAAAATTCGGTTTTGAATCAGCATCAGGTAGCCTTTCTGGTAAGGTGTAGTCCGAGAATGCTTCTTTCATGCACTGGGATAGTTTATGCTGTAATTAATGCTAATAGTAGTGGGAAAAAAACCAAAACTGAAGGCAAGTGGATGAGGGAAATGGCTTTATTATAGAGTAAGGAAGATCCCATTTTTAACCCATTTTCTATCTTATCAGTATCTTTTTGCAGAATTAACTATACTTCTTATTTTGGTATCTCCCTGCAAATTTCAATAGCACTCCCTCAAGGCCTGTATCCAAATCATTGAAACATACAGTGAACCGAAGTAGTTCCAGACTAAACCTCAGTGGAACACCACTATCCCCTTCCTAATCACTCTTTGCCCTTAACTCCTACTCACTTCTTTCTCCCTTATGATCAATTTTTAATCAGTATGCTATTGTCTCGCTTATTGCAAATGGCTTAATCTTCTCAAATAATCTGCCATGTGGCAGCCCTTAGCAAAGGCTACCTGAAGTCCATGTACACTACATCCACTGCATTTCTTCTATCTACCGTGGCTGGTACTGCCTCCAAAAAATTCTGAGGTTTGTCGAGCACAAGCCCTTTGGAAATCAGGGCTGGCCACTTCTAACTTTCTTTTATTTAGAGAGAAGGTTAATTGTAGAGGAGACAATGGCAAAGTGATAATATCACTGAGCTAGTAATCCAGTAGCTCATGCTAATGTCCTGGAGGACATGGGTTCATGGGTCCTGACAACATTCCGAAAATAGTGCTGAAGACCTGTGCTCCAGAACTTGCCACACGCCTAGCCAAGCTGCTCCAGTAGAGCTACAACACTGGTATCTACCCAGCAATGTTGGAAAATTGCCCAGTATGTCCTGTACACAAAAAGCAGGACAAATCCAACCTGGCCAATTACCGCCCTATCGGTCTAGATCATCAGTAAAGTGATGGAAGGTGTCATCGACAGTGCTATCAAGCGGCACATGCTTAGCAATAACCTGCTCAGTGACGCTCAGTTTGGGTTCTGCCAGGGCTACTCAGCTCCTGACCTCATTACAGCCTTGGTTCAAACATGGACAAAAGAGCTGAACTCCTGAAGTGAGGTGAGGTGAGAGTAACCGCCCTTGACATGAAGGCAGTATTTGACCGAGTATGGCATCAAGGAGCTCTAGCAGAACTGGAGTCAGTGGGAATCAAGGGGAAAACACTCCACCGGTTGGAGTCATACCCAGCGCAAAGGAAGATAGTTGTGGTTGTTGGAGGTCAATAATCTCAGTTCCAGGACATCACTGCAGGAGTTCCTCTGGATAGCGTCCTAGGTCCAACCATCTTCAGCTGCTTCATCAATGACCTTCCTTCAATTATAATCACAGAAGTGGGGATGTTCACTGATGATTGCACAATGTTCAGCACCATTCGCGACTCCTCAGATACTGAAGCAGTCCGCGTAAAAATGCAGCAAGACCTGGACAATATCCAGGTTTGGGCTGATAAGTGGCAAGTAACATTTTTGTGACATAAGGTCCGGGCTATGACCATCTCAAAGAAGAGAGAATCAAACCATCTTCCCTTGACATTCAATGGAATCCCCCACTATCAACATCCTGGGGGGTTACCATTGACCAGAAACTGAACTGGAGTCGCCAAATAAATACCATGGTTACAAGAGCACATTGGAAGCTAGGAATCTTTCGGCGAGTAACTGACCTCCTGACTCCCCAAAGCCTGTCCACCATCTACAAGGCACAAGTCAGGAGTGTGATGGAATACTCTCCACTTGCCTGGCTGGGTGCAGCTCCAACAACATTCAAGAAACTTGACACCAATCAGGACAAAGCAGCCTGCTTGACTGGCACCCCATCCACAAACATTCACTCCCTCCACCACCGACACACATTGGCAGCAGTGTGTACCATCTCCAAGATGCACTGCAGCAATGCACCAAGGGTCCTTAGACAACACCTTACAAACCCACGACTTCTACCAACTGGAATGATAAGGGCAGCAGGTGCATGGGAACACCACCACCTACAAGTTCCTCTGCAAGCCACACACCATCCTGACTTGGAACTATATCACCATTCCTTCACTGTCATTGGGTCAAAATCCTGGAACTCCCTTCCTAACAGCACTGAGGGAGTGCCACATTGTCAGAACTGCTGCCTTTCAGATGAGATGTTAAATCAAGGGCCCCATCTGCCCCTTCAGGTGCACCTAAAAGATCCCATGGCACTATTTGAAGAAGAGCAAATTAGTTGTCCCTCTCATCAATTATCCCTCAACCATCACCATTACAAATGGGGGTGGTGTAGTGGTATTGTTACTGGACTAGTAACCTACAGACCCAGGATATTGCTCTGGGGAATGGGTTCGAATCCCACCAGAGCAGAAAGGAGAGTTTGAATTCAATTAATAAAAATCTGGAATTAAAAGCTAATATAATGATGGCCATGAAACCATTGTCAATTCTCATAAAAACCCATCTGGTTCACTAATGTCCTTTAGGGAAGGAAAGCTACTGTCCTTACCTGGTCTGGCCTACATGTGACCCACAGCAATGTGGTTGACTCTTGATGGCCTAGCAAGTCACTCAGTTGTATCAAACCACTAGAGAGTCAATAATGAATGAAACTGGACAGACTACCAGGAATCGACCTAGGCACTGGCAAACCCTGCAAAATCCTCCTTACTATCATCTGGGGGCTTGTGCCAAATTTGGGTGAGCTGTCCTACAGACTAATCAAGCAGCAGCCTGACATACTTATGGAATCATATCTTACAGACAATGTCCCAGACACTGCCATCACCATCCCCAAGTATGTCCTGTCCCACCGGCAGGACAGACCCATCAGAGGTGCGGCACAGTGGTATACAGTCAAGAGGGAGTTGCCCTGGCAGTCCTCAACATCGACTCCAGACTCCATGAAGTCTCCTGTCATCAGGCCAAACATGGGCAAGGAAACCTCCTGCTGATTACTACCTACTGCCCCCCTCTCAGCTCATGAATCAGTACTCCTCCATGTCGAACAGCATTTGGAGAAAGCACTGAGGGTGACAAGGGCACAGAATGTACTCTGGGTGGGGAACTTCAATGTCCATCACCAAGAGTGGCTTGGTAGCAACATTGCTGGCCAAGTCCTAAAGGACTGGGTCTATGGCAGATGGTGAGGGAATCAACAAGAGGGAAAAACATACTTGACCTTGTCCTCACTAATCTGCCTGTCACAGATGCATCTGTCCATGACAGTATTGGTAGGAGTGACCACAGCACAGTCCTTGTGGAGACCAAGTCCTGTCTACACATTGAGGATACCCACCATCATGTTGTGTGGCACTACCACCGTGCTAAATGGAATAAACTTCAAACAGATCTAGCAACTCAAAACTGGGCCTCCATGAGGAGCTGTCGGCCATCAGCAGCAGCAGAACTGTATTCAACCACAATCTGTAACCTCATGGCCCAGCATATCCCCCACTCTATAATTACCATCAAGCTGGGGGATCAACCCTGGTTCAAAGAAGAGTGCAGGAGAGCATGCCAGGAGCAGCACCAGGCATACCTCAAAATGAGGTGTCAACCTGGTGAAGTTACAGCACAGGACTACTTACGTACCAAACAGTGAAAGCAGCATGTAATATACAGAGCTAAGCAATCCCACAACCAACGGATCAGATATAAGCTCTGCAGTCCTGCCACATCCAGTCATGAATGGTAGTGGACAATTAAATAACCAACTGGAGGAGGTGGCTCCACAAATATCCCCATTGCTCACTGAAGAATATCCAGCCGCTGGCCTGCTCTTGTAGCCATAGTGTTTATGTAGCTGGTCCAGTTAGGTTTCTGATCAATGGTAACCCCCTGCATGTTGATTCAATGGATTTAGTGATGGTAATGTCGTTGCATGTCAGGAGTAGGTGGTTAGACTCTCTCTTTTTGGAGATGTTCATTGCCTGGCACTTGTGTGGTGCAATTGTTACTTGCCACTTATCAGCCCAAGCCTGAATGCTGTCCAGGTCTTGCTGCAAGTGGGCATGGACTGCTTCAATATCTGAGGAGTTGCTAATTGTACTGAACACTGCATTCATCAACAAACATCACCATTTCTGACCTTATGTTGGCAGGAAGGCCATTGATGAAACAGTTGAAGATGGTTGGCTCTAGGACACTGCCCTGAGAAACTCATGCAGTGATGTCCTGGGGCTGAGATGGGTGGCTTCCAACAACCAGAATCGTCTTCCTTTGTACTAGGTATGACTCCAACCAGTGGAGATTTTTCTCCCTGATTCTCATGACTTCAATTTCTACTCAGATAACTCACTAGAAATTGTCAAGTTATGTATCATCATTGTCAGGTTGGGACATAATCTGCAGCATTCAGGTTTTATCTAAATGCATGACACAAGAGGATCTAGGAAGGTCTAAATCCCCATGTGACTTTTGAAGATGAAAATGAATTACTGTTCAGGTGGTTCCATCTTCCACGTGAGGCATTAAGCTGAGATCCCATTTACTCCACCCAAAAGGTTGGAAAAGAAGAGCAAGGGCTCACAAGGTGTCCTGGTCCTCATTTCTCCTTCAACTAAAACCACTGAAAACAGATTAACTGGTCATTCATTCAATAGCTGGTTTTGGGATATTACCTTGTGCAGGTTGTCTGCCACATTCGCCTACATAGTAGCATTTTTTTTAAATTGTTCATGGGATGTGGGCGTCGCTGGCCAGGCCAGCATTTATTACCCATCCCTAATTGCCCTTGAGAAGGTGGTGGTGAGCTGCCTTCTTGAACCGCTGCAGTCCTTGAGGTGTAGGTACACCAACAGAGCTGCATTTCAAAAGTAATCCAATGGTTGTAAGGTGCTTTGGGACACCCCGATGTCGGGAAAGACTCTATACAAATGCAAGCCTTTCTTTCTCTAGACTTTCTCTCATGTCAGCTGAGTTCTAGATATTCTTCTTACTTTGCTAGTGATGCACAGGTGCACACTGGCCCTCCTCTGATGTTGACGTCGCCTACATCCTCACCACCTCCCTGTAACTATTAGGGCCAATGTGAGACTCAGGGATCTATGCTGGGAACTTAGCTTTTTACCGTAAATTTTGGTGTGAATTTTGTGGCAGTAAAGATGATAAAACTGTCAGCATTCACCATCATCACTCCTCTGAAACTGACAACAGCTTCTGGAGTCCGCACATGCACAGTTAAACATGGAAATCTGGGGGTTGCTCTCAGTAATTCTACCTTTCACTGTAGGGTGCATTTTGCACTGCCTACAGTCAGCAGTCAATTAGAAATCATTAAACTGAGGAGAACTTCCCCTCTTACGCTGTGTTATCATTGTTAAAAGCCCCTGAAAAACTTATACCTTGTTAATCAGGTGTACCTGTTTTTTAATGGCGTACTAAGGGGCAGGAGGTTTAGAGGGGATTTGAGGAAAAACTTTTTCACCCAGATGGTGGTCGGAATCTGGAACGCACAGCCTGAAGGGGTGGTAGAGGCAGAAACCCTCACAACATTTAAGAATTATTTAGATGAGCACTTGAAACGCCACAGCATACAAGGCTATGGGCCAAGTGCTGGCAAATGGGATTAGAATAGTTAGGTGCTTGATGGCCGGCACGGACTTGATGGGCCGAAGGGCCTGTTTCTGTGCCGTATAACAAGTGAAGGTCAATCAATGCATTTTACTTCCTGGTTTGATGCTTGTGAGAATTCTTCAATGTGATTGGCTGTTTATATTGCTTGATGACATCACTATTGCTGGAGATTGCTTTGACTTCACAACAGATTCAACTTAAAGTCAGGAAAGGGAAAATCCACACCACATAGGTTGCTAGATTTTTATGGGCAGCTTTCTTCGAGGTAAGATCAAGCACAGCAAAATCCAGCTCCAACTGTAAAATGTGGGCCGTTGATGACTTGAATGAAGGAACAAAGAGTTGTTTATTTAAGGTTGCAGATGACTCTAAGTTAGGAGGGATAAAACTGTGTTTAAACAATTTTTACACACTGGTAGAGGTTTGGAAGAAAGATGTCAGTGAAAGCAAATTGAAATGCTTTTTTTAATGTAATGCATGTAAAGTGTGTAGATAGGCCCAAAATAAACATGGGGGGGTGGGGGGGAGGAGGGGGAATGGATGTTGGGAAAGGGCCTCCAGCTTTTATTTAGTTTTTTAAATAAAATGCACAGCAATATAACTTTACAAATTTAAAACATTTCCAAGGGCTTGAAGCCCTGTAAAAATGGCGCCGGTGCTGGCGTCTGCGCGTTGGCACTGGGCACCATTGCTGGGAACAGAGAGGCCGCCCCCTCTACGCCATTGGGTGTGGCTGCTCCGCCCCCTCCATTTAAATGAGACCCCGGGCGAAATATCGCCGGGGCTCAGCAACGGCGGATCCGTGCGAGCGGACCACCAGGGTAAGAGCGTGCCACCACGATTTGCGGCATGCTCAGAAAATTCATCCCATTACGTGAGTGGGCAATACTGTAGCAGATGGAGTTTTATGTGGGGAAATGTGAGGTCATCCACTTTTCATCGAAATAAGATAAATTAGAATATTTTCTTAAGAAATTCGTTGATGTTAGAATGAAAGCAGAGCATGTTTAAAAATTTTATGGAGGAATATTGTTCACTTACTAGTTGTAGGTGTTGGTTTGAAAGGAAAGGTGATGCGAATAGTTCCCTGGATAAATGATTGCAACTGTGGCCTTTTGTGCAGCTTGTACTTTAGTATAGATATAATGAACATATGCAGGGTACACCTGAGAACAAGAGAAAGAGGATCAATTATAGGGAAGCAGATCACTAGGAATTCAACCAGCAATAAAAAAAAATCAGTAATGCTCAAAAAAAATGTAGATTAAACTTTTGCACTCACTTAATCTTTCTCTTTCTTACATTTAGTTGAACTCACACACCATTCCCCTCAATCACAACCACAGACCAAGGAATTAACCCAACCTTTCAGTCACATAATTGAATTTGCGTCACCACTACCATTGGATCCAACATCTCTATAACCTGACTCCATTGCCATAACAACAGATGGGACAGTACAGACTTGTGGCATGGACTGTGCTCACTGGAAGATTTACATTCCCTTTGTGAATCATTTTAGGATAATTAATATAATCATTTACTTTGGAGACATGCTCATTGCGTTTGCAAGTGATTATGCATGAATAATTTAATAATTTGTAAAACCAACCATGATTACTTGGATTGTGTTCGTTAGACAATCTTATTTAACATATGAAGAGGAAATATAACCATGACATTTTTAGTGGTGAATGAAGATGAAATATTGTTTCGATTAAATAGATTACAAACAAAGAACAATGAGACTTTCAGTTAATTCTTACTTGAAAGGGAATCAAATACACAATACTTCAGTTGTTTATGGGGTAAAATAATTAAAGTCAAAACATTAATAGCAATAGCAGATCTGTGACCTTGTACAATGGAAATGAGAGGAAATATTGCTTAAAAGGGACAGGACATAGTTTAATGAAACAGCCATTGTCTAGCTATGTAGAATTTATAATAAGAATGCAAGCATTGGAAATTGAGATAAAACTGTCTTTAGACAATGTTTACATAATGGTGGTGGTTTGGAAGAAAGATGACAGTTAAAGTAAATTGAAATGTATAAAAACAAAGTAATGTATGTAAAGTGTGTGTATATATTTCCAGAATATCTTTCCTACGAAGCATAACATATATTGGAAGTAATTTTACCATCACTTGTGGTGGAACCCACCAGATGTCCATCCGATTGCAATCAATGAGATGATAATCAGGTGGGTTCTAGGATGGATGTGTGATCTGCTTTGCTAGTTCACTGCCTGGGTGCTGAAGAAGAAAATGTATCTCAACTTGTATGTCATATATAGTATATTAATCATAAATTTATTGAAATAATTTTCAGGTTTTTTTTATTTATTCATTCATGGGATGTGGGCGTCGCTGGCCAGGCCAGCATTTATTGCCCATCCCTAATTGCTCTTGAGAAGGTGGTGGTGAGCTGCCTTCTTGAACCACTGCAGTCCATTTGGGGTAGGTATACCCACAGTGCTGTTAGGAAGGGAGTTCCAGGATTTTGACCCAGCGACAGTGAAGGAACGGCGATATAGTTCCAAGTCAGGATGGTGTGTGACTTGGAGGGGAACTTGAAAGGTGGTGGTGTTCCCATGTATTTGCTGTCCTTGTCCTTCTAGTTGGTAGAGGTCACGGGTTTGGAAGGTGCTGTCTAAGGAGTGTTGGTGCATTGCTGCAGTGCATCTTGTAGATGGTACACACTGCTGCCACTGTTGATGAGCTTCCGACCACATATCTGCGTCATCACTAAGACCGCCTATTTTCACTTCAGGAACATCGCCCAACCCCACCCCTATCTCAGCTCATCTGCTGCTGAAATCCTCATCCATGCATTTGTAACCTGTCGACTTGACTATTCCAATGCACTTCTGGCTGGTCTCCCAAATTCTACCCTCTGTAAACTTAACGTCATTCAAATTTCTGCTGCCTGTGTCCTTACTCGCACCAAGTCCCTTTCACCCCTGTGCTCGCGGGCCTACATTGGCACCCGGTTAAACAATGCCTCTATTTTAAAACTCTTATCCTTGTTTTCAAATCCCTCCATGGCATCGCCCCTCTCTATCTCTGTGACCTCCTCCAGTCCCATAACCCTCCGAGATACCTGCACTCATCTAATTCAGGCCTCTTGAGCATCCCTGATTTTAATTGCTCTATCCCTGATGACCATGCTTCAGCTACCTACGCCATAAGATCTGGAATTCCCTCTATGAACCTCTGCCTCTCTACCCCTCTTTCCTCCTTTACAATGCTCCTTAAAACCTACCTCTTTGACCAAGCTTTTGACCATTTGTCCTAATATCTCCTTGTGTGGCTCAGTGTCAAATATTGCTTTATAAAACGTCTGTGAAGTGCTTTAGGATGTCTTATTATGTTAAAGGCATCAGCCATGATCTTATTCAATGGCGGAGAAGACTCGAGGGGCCGAGTGGCCTACTTCTGCTCCTAATTCATATGTCCATTGTTGTTGTTGTTTCTTTGCTGATCCGAATGTTGGTGTGAATTTGGCTATGGGACAGTTGAAAGGAAGAGTATGGGGGCGCAAGTGAATGGAAACAAAATCACAGGCTGGGAGTGTGTCGGTCCCTGATATGTGCTAGGAGTCGTTAGAGGCTTTATCCCTGAAAAAGGAAAAAACACAGGCAGTGGCACTAAATGGAACACAAATATTAGGAGTGGTACTAAATGAAGTCAATGGAAATTGGGAAAGATGTATAATAGGTGACTTATTCTTGTTTACCCACTTAGCAGTATTGCCAAAGCCAAAAATACCCCCAGTGAGTCAAAACCTAGTGAAGCCATCAGTAATTTGGGCTGAATAAAAACAAGAAATGCTGGAAGTACTCAGCAGGTCTGGCAGCATCTGTGGAGAAAGAAGCAGAGTTAACGTTTCAGGTCAGTGACCCTTCATCAGAACTGAAGAAAGGTCACTGACCTAAAACGTTAACTCTGCTTCTCTCTCCACAGATGCTGCCAGACCTGCTGAGTATTTCCAGCATTTCTTGTTTTTATTTCAGATTTCCAACATCCGCAGTATTTTTTTTGCTTGTATTTCAGTAATTTGTGCTGTCTGTGACACGCCCTCACTTACATCTTGGTGGTAGTAAGGTAGAGGGGGTGATGAGCACAGCCAGCACTGGCCTGCTGTATTGCTGTGCCTCCTGACTCCACGGTAAGTAAAAATACCTAAAATACCGCTGTTTGCTTGAGCGTCCTTTAAGAACCACTGGTTAGGTTACAGAGGAACCCAAAAAGGCTGGACATGGCATACCCAGTAAATGTACTACCAAATTTCAGAGCAGGGTAGTGAAAGAGACATTAGGCCCTTCATTAGCATATTTAAGGGGACCAATTGCTTGTTCAGATTGTCACCAGGGATGGCTAAATATTGCTTGACCCAATATGGTGTCAGATGTGTTTTGAGTGCAGAATATAACCTAGGGATATTGATGCTGTTTTCCCCTTGATTCCATGCCTGAAAGATGGACATGACAGGGTCCAATTTTGCCCCCAGATTCTATTATCAATGAAGTCATAGGAATTTATAATGGCAAAAGTTGGCACAAAGGTGGGAGAGCAGCAAGGAAGATTTTGTCGCCAGGAACTGCATGTGTATCTTTTCTTTTGGGCCTCCTTATCTCGAGAGACAATGGATACGCGCCTGGAGGTGGTCAGTGGTTTGTGAAGCAGCGCCTGGAGTGGCTATAAAGGCCAATTCTGGAGTGACAGGCTCTTCCACAGGTGCTGCAGAGAAATTTGTTTGTTGGGGCTGTTGCACAGTTGGCTCTCCCCTTGCGCCTCTGTCTTTTTTCCTGCCAACTACTAAGTCTCTTCGACTCGCCACAATTTAGCCCTGTCTTTATGGCTGCCCGCCAGCTCTGGCGAATGCTGGCAACTGACTCCCACGACTTGTGATCAATGTCACACGATTTCATGTCGCGTTTGCAGACGTCTTTATAACGGAGACATGGACGGCCGGTGGGTCTGATACCAGTGGCGAGCTCGCTGTACAATGTGTCTTTGGGGATCCTGCCATCTTCCATGCGGCTCACATGGCCAAGCCATCTCAAGCGCCGCTGACTCAGTAGTGTGTATAAGCTGGGGGTGTTGGCCGCTTCAAGGACTTCTGTGTTGGAGATATAGTCCTGCCACCTGATGCCAAGTATTCTCCGAAGGCAGCGAAGATGGAATGAATTGAGACGTCGCTCTTGGCTGGCATACGTTGTCCAGGCCTCGCTGCCGTAGAGCAAGGTACTGAGGACACAGGCCTGATACACTCGGACTTTTGTGTTCCGTGTCAGTGCGCCATTTTCCCACACTCTCTTGGCCAGTCTGGACATAGCAGTGGAAGCCTTACCCATGCGCTTGTTGATTTCTGCATCTAGAGACAGGTTACTGGTGATAGTTGAGCCTAGGTAGGTGAACTCTTGAACCACTTCCAGAGCGTGGTCGCCAATATTGATGGATGGAGCATTTCTGACATCCTGCCCCATGATGTTCGTTTTCTTGAGGCTGATGGTTAGGCCAAATTCATTGCAGGCAGACGCAAACCTGTCGATGAGACTCTGCAGGCATTCTTCAGTGTGAGATGTTAAAGCAGCATCGTCAGCAAAGAGGAGTTCTCTGATGAGGACTTTCCGTACTTTGAACTTCGCTCTTAGACGGGCAAGGTTGAACAACCTGCCCCCTGATCTTGTGTGGAGGAAAATTCCTTCTTCAGAGGATTTGAACGCATGTGAAAGCAGCAGGGAGAAGAAAATCCCAAAAAGTGTGGGTGCGAGAACACAGCCCTGTTTCACACCACTCAGGATAGGAAAGGGCATGTGTATAGTATTGATGATTTTTATAGGAAATTATATAAATAGTGATCTTACTCAGTTTAGGCAACTGTTTAGAAGGAGAACATTCCAGTTCTCAAAAATTAAATATGATTAGCGCTCTTCACATCAATGTATAAGTAAATCATTTTAAGATGATAATGAACAACATTTTTAAAAATAAGTGATTTAGTAAAAATAGAAGGTGAGGTGATGCATTGAACTTACTGTACTCCACACAGTAGTAAGACATCAATTAATTGTTAATAGCAGAACCAAGGAACATAAGTGAACAGTCTTATTGGGAGCATGTTTTTTTTAAAAAGACCATTAAAAATTGATCCAGGCAACAGCAAAGACGGCAATATCAAATAATCAGCCATTTTTCTTGCTTCAATTTGTAGTCTGTTCAGATGAAATAATTGACTCCTTGAAATGAAATCTTTTATTAAAAAGGATAAGATATGAAAGGGAAGGAGCAAGTACAAGAGATTCTGAAATGTTCAGTGTGTGGCTTTATTGGGCACTTAATATTCATCTAAAAATAATGCTTTTAGCAGCAAGTGTACAGTATTACAAATTGCCATTTATTCACATGACATTAATGACGTAAATAAATATCATAAGCTAGCAAGGGACAGTGAATGAGTTGTTAAATCAGATCATTCTCTTTAGTTAGTCCACAATTTTCTAATTTAACCCTTCCAACACTAGCACTATAAAGTATATTACAGTCAGGGTGTATTACTGCCCACTGATTCCTAATTCAATATTAAAATTGAAGACCAAATTAGCAGTATAAAGTGAAACTGTGAAACCTTGATAACCCATCATGTGGCAATACAAATAGACTCAGTATCACTCCTCCTACCTCCTTCCACCTGTCCAGGCCTCAGTGCGCCTGAATTTTATGGAGCAAGTCATTAGAATGAGCTGGTAGTACAGCCAGTGCATGCCCTCCCCTGGTGAGTCCTGGCACTGGAAAACTAGAAGTAGAATCAGCAGTACAACAGTGGTCCTAGTTGCCTGAGGGCAATGGGCCTCCGATTAACAAATCATACAATCATAGGGCAATCAGCTCCAGACCTCATTACAGCCTTGGTTCAAACATGGACAAAAGAGCTGAACTCAAGAGATGAGAGTGATTGCCCTGGATATCAAGGCAGCATTTGAACAAGTATGGCATCAAGGAGCCCTAGCAAAACTGGAGTCAATGGAAATCAGGGGGAAAATTTTCCACTGGTTGGAGTCATACCTAGCTCAAAGGAAGATGGTTGTTATTGTTGGAGGTGAATCATCTCAGTCCCAGGACATTGCTTCAGGTGTTCCTCAGGATAGTGACCGAGGCCCAACCATCTTCAGCTTTTTCATCAATGACCTTCCCTCCATCATAAGGTCTGAAGCAGGGATGTTCACTGATTGTACTATATTCAGTACCATTCACATCTCCTCAGATACTGAAGCAGTCCATGTCCATATGCAGCAAGACAAGGATAACATTCAGGCTTGGCTGATAAGTGGCAAGTAACATTTGCACCACACAAATGCCAGGCAATGACCATCTCCAATAAGAGAGAATATAGCCTTCTTCCCTTGACATTCAACGACATTACCATCACAGAATACCCCCACTATAAACATCCTGGGGGTTACCATTGACCAAAAACTGAAATGGAGCAGCCATATATATACTGTGTCTACAGAGCAGGTCAGAGGCTGGGAATCCTGTGGCGAGTAACTCACCCCCTGACTCCCCAAAGCCTGTCCACCATTTACAAGGCACATGTTTGGAGTGTGATGGAATACTTGTTTGCCTGGATGGGTGTAGCTCCAACAACATTTGAAGCTCGACACCATCCAGGACAAAGCAGCCTCTTGATCGGCACCCCATCCACTACTTTCAATATTCACTCCCTCCACCATCGATGCACAATGGCAGCAGTGTGTACCATATATAAGATGCACTGCAGTAACTCACCAAGGCTCCCTCAACACACCTTCCAAACCGCAACCTCTTCCACCTAGAAGGACAAGGGCAGCAGATGCATGCAAACTCCATCACCTGCAAGTTCCCCTCCAAGTCACACACCAGCCTGACTTGGAACTATATCACTGTTCCTTCACTGTCACTGGGTCAAAATCCTGGAACTCCCTTCCTAACAGCACTGTTGGTGGAATTTTGTGCTGACGGTGAGGATCTTGACATTGTTCGAAACCGACACTGAGATCCCCGCGCCAGCACGTTTATGGAAGGCCCGCCAACTTTAGTGCCAATCAGGCACTTAACTGGACAATGGCAGGCCTTCAGTACAATTTAGGACCCCGCCGCCAGAGGTCCCGGCCTTGCAGAGCTGCCGGCCAATCAGAGTCCAGCAGCTGCAACACCACCACAGAGGCAGTGTCTGCTGCTGTAGCTGCAACAACCAGACACCGAGGAGAGGCACTGGAACCAGGCTTAAAGTGCATCAGGGTGGGAGGGGTCTCGTGGGGTGGGGGTCACAAAGAAGTGGGGGGGTAGGTGGGTCGGCAGCGAGGGCAGGGGATGGCCCTCAACGGGACCTCCGCTCCCCCCCGCCCCCCCACCAGTTTCGATTGCAGGGTCCCTCATTCAGGCACTAAGTACATTTGAACGAGGGACCTACCCTCCTCACCCCCACAGCCGAGAGGCAGCCTGCACAGTTTTTTGTGCCATGCTTTCCGTGCGGTGCCAGGGCAGCCCGCCACACGAGTAATTGCGGCTGCGGTGGGAAGAGGCCTCTATTAGGGGTTAATTACCCAGTTAAGGGCCTCAATGAAGTGGGGCGGGAAGGCCGTTCACACGCTTTCCAGCCCCTGACCAAATTTCAGTGGAGACGGAATGGTGGCAGGGTCCGCACCCCCCCACCCCCACCACCACCATTCCACCTGATTTTATGCTCTCCCCGCCTCTAAACCCACCATGGGGGACAGCATAAAATTCCATCCAGTGGACTGCAGCAACTCAAGAAGGCAGCTCACCAGCACCTTCTCAAGGGCAATTAGAGACGGGCAGGAAATGCTGGCCTAGCCAGCGACGCCCACATCCCAAGAAAGAATAAGAATAAAACTTAAGGAATTGGACCCACATGCAGCAGGTCGGGAACCCATTTGTAATTGAAACGGGTTTTGCCGTGCCTGTTTAACTCAGCCATGGTATTCGCATCCCACTTCCGGGTTTCCCAACCAATCATAGAGTGCGGGTGTGACAGCCCACAATGAAGGCTATGTCTTTAAAGGGCCCTGGCAGGGGTCAGAATCGTTGCAGGAAAGCTGGCTGCTGAAGGAATCTGAAGCCAAGAGGCTGGAAGGAAGACATGCCACCAGTTCTCTAAAAATTCCCGAGAGGTGATGCCTAGAGGAGGGCTAGAAGAGAAGTCCTCTTCTCAGTGAATGGGACAATAAAGCTAGCCGCCCACATGAAGCAGGTGTGGCTGCAAACAGCAAAGGCTGTGAGCAGCGGGGGTGTGGTGACCATGTCTGCCCTCTCAGGAGGACATAAAAGATCCTGTGGTACTATTTCAAAGAATAGGGGAATTCAACCTGGTGTCCTGGCAGATATTTATCCCGCAACCAACATTATCTGGTAATCATCACATTGTTATTTGCGGGGTCTTGTGCACAAATTGGCTGCTGTGTTTTCTACATTTCAAAAGTGACTACTCTTCAAAATTGGCTGTGAAGGCTTTGGAATGTCCTGAGGTAGTGAAAGGCACTATATAAATGCAAATCTTTCTTTTCTTTTTTATAGATAGGTGCCCTTGGGATGCAGAGATGGGAAATTGGATGAGGAACACACCGTATTCTCGATTCCAGGTATCAATCCCGTTCTGTCCCTTTAGGGAAGCCCAGGGCAATGCAAGGAGGTGAAGTCATCATTATTTGCCTTAACATTGAGCCTGGGGTATGAGCGTTCCCTAGGTGATAGAGAGAGCAATACTGGAGCCTCATTGAACCATACAAAATACTTAAAGGGATAGATAAGATAGATGCAGGTACGATGTTTCCCCTGGTTGGGGAGTCTAGAACCAGGGGAAACAATTTCAAAATAAGGGGGAAGCCACTTAGGAACGAGATGAGGAAAAATTATTGTACTCAGAGGGTTGTGAATCTTGGGAATTCTCTACCCCAGAGGGCTGTAGAAGCTTAGTCATTGAGTATGTTTAAAGCAGAGATTGACAGATCTCTATGTACAAATGACAGAAGGGGATATGAGGATAGTGTGGGAAAAAGGCATTGAAGTGGTTGATCAGCCATGATCGTATTGAATGGCAGAGCAGGCTCGACGGGTTGAATGGTCTACTCCTCCTCATATGTTCCAATGTTCCTATGATGCTTTCCTAAGTTGCTGCATGAATCATTATGTGTCACAAAAAAATCTATCACTGCATTTGTGAAAACAACACCAAAGAGGTAAGAGACAAATATCTATGACTTATTCCCATTCACCTTTAGGCCTATTTTTGCTATTCTAAACAGTTTTTGATGTTTCTAATAGAACTTCTTAACATGTTTCCCCCAAAAAGGGACCCGCCAAATGCCAACTAAACAAGCATAAATTGGGGAGGAGGATCAGTCAGATTAACCATCCAGAATAAGCTGCTGAAGCCGTGAATTCAATGTAATGACAACCAGGCTGAAACTATTAAGGGTGCTTGATCCGCCCAACACATTGGGCTGAATTTTATCAGTTCTCTTGGGATGGACAGTGAAGCGGTGGGGGGTGGGGCATAAAATAGTGAGGGAAGGCAGTGTGGGGCCAATGTGGGGGGGGTGTGGGGGAGGTGGAGTGCCCGTCACCTTCCTGAAGCCATTCAATTTTGTCAGGGACGGAGAAGACCGAGGACGCCTTTCCACCAAGAGGCCAGTTGAGGCTTGTAAGTGGCCAATTAATGGCCATTTATGGGACTTTTCCGCACCCCCCCCCCCACCACAGACATTTTACCAGCAGTGGGGTGGGGGGGGGGGATACCTCCGCCACATGGGGAGGCCACCAAGTAAAACCAGGCAGCCTCGCTGGGACTGGGGGTGGGGGGGCCCTCCTGCTTGGACAATCGGTGGCCTATGCAAGGCCCCCTGTGGCAAAGGCTGCCCCCATGCAAACAGCCCCTCTGCCCTTAACAATTTCCCCCTCCCCCCCACCCCTCGCCGGGGCCTGCCGTACTGGCCCCAGCAAGCCAATTCCAACTTACCTGCATTCCGGGATCCATAGCTGTTCCTGGTCCTGGGCCTCCTGCTGTACCTGCAGTGGCCACCACTCATGGTGATGCTGATGGGACTGCTGAGCTGCCAGTCCTCTGACTGGCTGGCAACTCTTGGAGGGGAGATCCCCGTCTTTAAAGGAACGAGGATCCCAGCGCCAGGCAGTTAACTGCCAGAGCGCCGTATAATGCAGCCTAGGGTCCCCAAAATGGCCGGGGCGCTGTTCCCCTTGCCTTTCTGGCTTGGCATCAGTACTCCTACTGCCTGCATTAAATCCAGCCCATTATCACCCAGGTGTTGAACGGCATGATTTATCCCTTATCTCCTTCTGAGTACCTTTCCCTACTGGAGCTTTTTCCAATTCAGCTATGAGGAAAGATTGGATAGGCTGGGGTTGTTTTCTTTGGAATAGAGAAAGCTGAGGGGAGATCTGATTGAAATGTACAAAATTGTGAGGGCCCTGGATAGAGTGGAGATGAAGGGCCTATTTGCATTAGCAGAGAGGTCAGTGACTAGGGGGCAAAGATTTAAAATGATTGGTAGAAAGATTGGAGGGGAGATGAGGAAAACATTTTTCACCCAGAGGGTGTTGGAGGTCTGGAACTCACTGCCTGAAAGGGTAGTAGAGACAGAAACCGTCAACTCATTTAAAATGTAGATGAGGGTAAAGCAGTTGATGAAGTCTACATGGACTTCAGTAAGGCTTTTGATAAAGTCCAGCATGGGAGATTGATTAAGAAGGTAAGAGCCCTTGGGATCCAGGGCAATTTGGCAAATTGGATCCAAAATTGGCTTAGTGGCAGGAAACAGAGGGTAATGGTCAAGGGTTATTTTTGTGATTGGAAGCCTGTGACCAGTGGTGTACCGCAGGGATCGGTGCTGCGATCCTTGCTGTTTGTGGTGTACATTAATAATTTAGACGTGAATATAGGAGGTATGATCAGTAAGTTCACAGATGACATGAAAATTGGTGGTGTCATAAATAGTGAGGAGGAAAGCCTTAGATTACAGGACAATATAGATGGGCTGGTAAGAAGGGCAGAGGTGTGGCAAATGGAATTTAATCCTGAGAAGGGTGAGGTGATGCATTTTGGGAGGACTAACAAGGCAAGGGAATATACAATGGATGGTAGGACACTAGGAAGTACAGAAGGTCAGAGAGACCTTGGTGTCCAGAGATCACTGAAGGCAGCAACACAGGTAGATAAGGTGGTTAGGAAAGCATATGGGATACTTGCCTTTATTAGCCGAGGCATAGAATATAAGAGCAGAGAGGTTATGATGTAGCTGTATAAAACGCTAGTTGGGCCACAGCTGGAGTACAGTGTACAGTTCTGGACACCACTCTATAGGAAGAATGTGATTGCACTGGAGTGGGTGCAGAAGAAATTCACCAGGATGTTGCCTAGGCTGGAGCATTTCAGTTATGAAGAGAGACTGAAAAGGCTAGGGTTGTTTTCTTTAGAGCAGAGAAGGCTGAGGGGAGACCTGATTGAGGTATACAAAATTATGAGGAGCATTGAGAGGTTAGATAGGAAGATACTTTGTCCCCTAGCGGAGGGGTCAATAACAAGGGGGCATAAATTTAAGGTCAGGGAAGGAGGTTGAGAGGGGATTTGAGGAAAAACTTTTTCACCCAGAGGGTGATTGGAATCTGGAACACACTGCCTGAAGAAGTGGTAGAGGCAGGAACCCTCAGAACATTTAAGAAGTATTTAGATGAGCAATTGAAATGCCATAGCATACAAGGCTACAGACCAAGTGCTGGAAAATGGGATTAGGTTAGTTAGGTGCTTGGTGGCTGGCACAGACACGATGGGCCGAAGGGCCTGTTTCTGTGCTGTATAACTCTATGACTCTAAAGGCGTCTGGATATGCACCTCAAGTGCCGTAACCTGCAGGGCGACAGACCAAATGCTGGAAGGTGGGTTTAGACTGGGTGGTTTGTTTTTTGGCCGCTGCAGACACGATGGGCCAAGTGGCCTCTTTCTGTGCCGCACACCTTCTATGATTCAATGATTCTATGGAAACATGGAATGTACAATCACTCCAAATGTTAAGGCATTCCCATAACAGCTCATTTGCAGTGTCACACACCATCCTGACTTGGAGCTAAATCGCCGTTCCTTCACTGTTGCTGGGTCAAAATCCTGGAACTCCCTTCCTAACAGCACTGTGGGTGTACCTTCCCCCCCCCCCAAGGACACACAGTAGTGGCAAAGGGCATGTCCACTAATGGACCCACCATACAGTAGTAATCTCTTTGAGTTAAGAAGGCTTGGCAGATGATTTAAATCTTGACTAATGGTGTAAAATGGGGCAATAATGAATTACATACCACAGCTGATTTTCCCTCCCTTGGCTTCAAGGATTGTGAAAATTGGGAGAGATGCATAATGGGCAGCTAATTTGATATAGTCTGTTTTACACCATCATGTAACGTTACAATTACCCCCAATGGATGTAAGTCCAGAATTTACTGCTGGCACAGGGGACTGTATGGACAGTAAAAGGACTCATGGTGTATCTGCATGGAGAAGCTATCATCAGACTCTGGCATTATACGTATATCTGGGAAAATTCAAGAGAATAATAAGAATAGATAGCCTGTCCCCAAAGCAAGGCTACAAATGTGCAGGCCTGTTTTACAAGATGCTGCTGAAGAAGATGCTTGTTGTATGCACAAGGCCAGTTGAGCCCAGGTATAAGTGTAGCAAGGAGTGCTCCAAAGTGTTTTGCATTGACTGATCACTGTTCTACACTGAATGTAAATTAATCCACACAGTGAATTAACAAGGCAAGATATTTTTCTCTTGGTCGAAAATCTGCACCCATCAATAACAACTGAATTAGAACAACATCACCACAACATTGTATTAAACAAGCATCAAATAAATCAAATAGTGTGTTGAATCTGATTGATGATCACCTTTAAATTGATATCAAAATCTTTTTTAAAAAACTTAGTGAAAAGTTCATTTATGAATATCTAGAGGATACAGTTAACAGAGAACAAAATCCCCATTCCCTCATCTCCAGACTCCCATCCTTCCCCCACCCCCCGCCCCCCGGACTCCACCCACCTGCTTGCTCCCTTCACTTAATCGTATCAGGAATTTAGAGATCTCATTTACAGCATCAGATTAAGCCCAATTAGAATGCAAGTATGATTCCTAAAGTAACAACTCAGCCTGTTCCTGGCTGGTGACTGTTTATATTTCTGTTCAAAGTAAATCTGCTTTGATCCTTGCAGTTACAGGAAGTTAGTAACATTCACTATGATTCCATCTTAGGGGGCTTTCATGGATTTGAAAGCTAGATCAGTTTTCTAATCTACCTAAAATATTTCCATTACATTATTGACTTGGCTTAAAGACATAATGCCAAATATGTCAACAGGAAGTTGCATGTTAATTGTTTTCTATGAATTATAAACCACCATCTGCTGGACATGTACAAGCACATAATGGTTAGTGGCCACTTTACTGTCCTAGGTGTAATAGCAGGTTATTCTCAGATAGAAAGAGCATAAAAACAAAAGAAATAGAAGCCTAAATCAGGTGATACGGCCCCTTGAACCTGCTCTGCCTTTTAATGGCCTCAACGTCACTTTCTCACCCTACCCCCATATACCATGATTCCTTTAGCATCCAAACACTATCAATCTCAGTCTTGAGTATACTCAGTGACTGAGCATCCACAGCTCTCCCAGGGTACCGAATTCCAAAGATTCACAACCCTCCTCATCTCAGTCCGAATTGGCCAACCCCTTATCCTGACTATGACCCCTTAGTTCTAGACCAATCAGCCCAGGGAAACAGCCTCTCAGCTTCTACCTGTCAAACTCTCTAAGAATTTTATACATTTCAATGATATCAACTCTGCTTCTTCTAAATTCCAGGCAGTATAGGCACATTCCGTTCAACCTCTCCTCATAAGACAGTCCACTCATCAATCTAGAAATCAATCTAGTCAACCTTTGTTACACCCCCTCTAAAGCAAGTATATCCTTTCTTAGGTAAGGAGACCAAAACTGTACACATGGGCAATAAAGTACATGGGGTTGGTGAGAGGTGGGAGGGGGGTTTGCGGTGGGTATGGAGAAATCATTCTTTGCTTCAACAGAAAAGATAGTCGGGCACAGAATAAAACATGCTGATACACTATCAGCCATTTTGCACTGCTGCTGCAAACCAATTTCACCCCCCTCATGTTTAATTGCAAACTTCCACAAAATATAGGCGTAACTTTTCCCATGACCTCGTCCTAAAACTGATCCCAGTCTTCTGGGAGTTGATATCAGGAAATGGTGTACACACAGCCCATGACTTTCTAATGCACACAGGGAGCTTTAAAGTCAGTTTTCAATGATTTCCACTGATAAGTTCCTGGATTTTGCATGGGTGTCGAATCAGTAGAAACTGACTGAAGATTACAATTTGAGCAAATTGCACAGTTTTCTTACTGTGCATTAGGTTTGTGAAATTAGTGACAGATTGCATTAAGAGTAATAAGTCAGATCTCCCAGTCCTGGTTGATGGGGGATCAGTATGTAGTGGAGCAGAGGCACTGGTGGATTGGGAGGGGAGCATTGGGACTGGGGGTTGGGTGTGGCAGAGTTGGAGTCGATATCCTGCACTAATTTCCTTCCAAGCTGCAGTCCCTCTCTCTTCCATTGTTAGTGAACTGAAGTGATTTTGCCTATTTCACATAAGCCTCATTAAGGCCCCAGATTTGATAGAAAAATAATTAAACGAACACCACCTCCATGGGATTTATACTGAGCATGCTCTTGTTTCTGAGTGTACCTATTTGGTATGGGAACAAGGAACATAAGAACAGTCCCCTCAAGACTGTTCCACCATTCTATGTTCTAACTCCATTTACATGCCTTTTCTACGTATCCCTAATACCCTTGGAAGCTTCCAAGCATATAGGGACCTAGAAATTGGTTTGTGTTGGCCTGCTGAACTGGGCACAGAGAACGATCTTTGTGCTGGATCAGGTAGGCCTCAGGCACACTCAATTTTGGATGTCAGCCTTCATTTACATGAGACCAATGAGCTGCAGGCACCTCCTGCATTGCCCTCAGCTAGACCTAAAGAGGAAACATAATCAGGAGAGGGAAGGGGTGATCAGGAGAGGGTTGAACAGAAGTCAGCAATGGTCTTAAGCACTGCAGTGATGCTGGGAACAGCACTCCTGCACTGCCCCCCCTACCCCCTTACTCCCCACCCACACTCCTCCCCCCCCCCCCCCCCCCCCCCACCCCCGGGCTTCACATTTAGCTCAGTATTTTTTTGAAAACATATGTTTTTGGTGTTAGGCACCAGCAGCCCTTTAAGCACCACTGGTTAGACTGTATGTCAATCAAGTTTTTTGAATCATAAAATCCATCATCATGAATCAAATCGTGAATCATGTTTTTTTCCGATCTGACACTGGCTACCTTCAAAGCAGCCCAATTTCTCAAAGGAGGGGTCTTAAACAGGTGTTAAGACCTCTATTTGTATATACAAAGAGCCTAATACCTGCTTCAGGCCTAGACACCTCTTTCTCTCTTCCTTTACCAACACGGCAGGTGGCGCTCTTCCGGCATGTAATAAGCACATGTGCTCCACTTGCCATATTGGATGCGTGTTTTGCTCTTGAAAACTAGGCACGTCACCATTTAATTTTGAGGTGAGGAGCTCCTAAAAATCCATTGGACAGGTTTTTTTTTGTTATGCTTATAGGACCAAGTTTGCTCAGTTTTTAAAGTATGTTTGCTTTCAAAGTGCCTTAATTTCATGATGGAGGTGTTATAGGATGAAAGAAGGCATATCATGGAGATCAGTAGGGTGCAGATCCTAAGGAGTATTCCCGTAAGCAAGGATTCTAGTTTAAGATTTAGCGTACATTTAAGGAAGGGTTAAATGAGGTCCTTGCAGTGGGGAGTGATGCTCCGAGGGAGCATATGTCAAGAAATAATGGACACACAGCCTGACTTTCCATCCATTAGACAGAAAACGATTGGATGTGTGCCTGTGTTTCCTGAAAGGGCAAGTATCTTGAAGACTGTTAACAGTTCTGAACAAGCAAATTTTGTTAATTCCTGCAAATAATTTTAGCATGAAAATAAAACTCATCGTAGCAGTAAAATGGAAGAGAAATCGGGAACCATTTTTTGTCGATCTTTCCCATCAGTTTACTCACACCTGCCTTTCAACACAAGCTACCTTTACAAACATTTACAATGATCTGACAAGCTGAAACTGTTTCCAAGGTCTGTGACCTTGAACATTTGTCAAGTGAGTCTCTCTCCAAAAGAGTTATTGAATTTTCTGTTAATAGATCTCTTTCCTTAGATGCCATGAATCCATTTTCATCATTCTCATGAAGGATGGAATGCCAAATATAGATGATCCTGAAAGCAGCGATGTACGAAATGATACAGGGTGATAAGAAAAGCAGCATAAGCTCATTATCCACTCTGACCAAATATTTTAAGCAATTTGCTTTGTTCATTTGATTTGATTGAACAGTCACGTAAACTTATTACTTTCCTATTACTGTTTAATTTTTTCAACTATATAAGAGAATCAAAAGGATTCTTTGCTTAATTTCTTTTTTCATGAATTTAATTCTGTTTAAATAGGAATTAAATTAATCTATTGTAGTAGTTTCATATTATGGTGTAGGTTATGAAAGATTACTTAGAGGAAATTACTACAATAACAAAATGGAGATCAGAAATTAATATTCAAGTCTCCACTGTTGAATACCTATGTTTGGAGGTGACTGATTTTCTGATACATCTTCATTGTTTTTTTGTTCACTTGCATTCAAAAATCTTCAATAGCAGCTGCTTGCTTTCCTATTGAAAGTAAATACTGAACTCTGCATAGGTGAGTGCATGTTTGCATATCTGACTTCCAGCAGTTGTCCTTTAAAGGGGCCAAGTTTCCTCAAAAGATATACCACAATTTTCTGCCTTTAAAACTTATGTCGGACAGTTTACAATGTGCCAATTCTTTCGACATCCAGGTCTATTGCTGTGTCTCAGGCTTATTTGTTACCATCAGTCACCAAAATGCTCAACTGGGGTCCTCATCAACAGTGCCAGCCTTGGCTAAGTTGGAGAGACTCTCACCTCTCAGTCAGAAGATTGTGGGCTCATGTCCCAGTCCAGTGACTTGAACATATAATCAAGGCTGGCACTCCAATGCAATGCTGAGGGACTACTGCACTATCGGAGGTGTATCTCTAGATGAGACATTAAACCAATGTCCTGTCTGCCCTCTTAAGTGGATGCAAAAGATCCCATGGCACTTTTTGAAAGAAAGCATTGGAGTTCTGCTGGTGCCACTATTTATCCCTAAACCAACATATAAAACAGATTACCTGGTCATTTATTTCACTGCAATTTGTGAAGATTTGCTGTATGCAAAATTGGTTGCTGCACTTTCTATATTACAATCGTGACTTCACTTCAGAAAATACTTAATTGGCTGTAAAGTGATTCAGGAGTCATGAAAGGTGCTACATAAATGCAAGTCTTTCTTTCTCATTGAGAGGTCCTTCCTGGGATCATTCAGCTGAGATTAAAAGCAACATTGCAAGAAATTGGGAGCAGAAGTCTCAACATGCTACTCCACAGCAATGCTTGCTGATACCCCAGGACAATACGGTCATGTATTTAGGGCCACATGCAGATTAGAAATAGAAGGAGACCAAAGGTAGATCCTTGGGGGACTCTAGAGGTAATGATGTGGAGCCAAGAAGAGAAGACATTGCAGACGATTCTCTGGGTACAAGTGGATAGGTAAGCTTCTGATCCAGAGGCAAGAGTGCTATCACTGAACCAGACTTGACTGTATTATATAATAGTTACATATTTACACAACAACAACTTATATTTATATTGCACCTTTAACATAATAAAATGTCCCAAGTTGCTTCACAGGAGCATTATAAAACAAAATATGACACCGAGCCATATAAGGAGATATGAGGTCAGATGACCAAAAGCTTGGTCAAGGAGGTAGGTTTTAAGGAGTATCTTAAAGGAGGAAAGTGAGGCAGAGAGCTGTAGAGAGGGTATTCCAGAGCTTGGGGCCTGGGCAGCTGAAGACACGGTCACCAATGCTGGAGTGATTACACTAGTCATTCATCTACTTAACTCCTTGAATAGAAAAAATAATAAAAATATTGCAATTCTAAGAATTAAAGTAACTCTTTGGGGATGACTCTCCATGGGAGTTATCCCACTCATTCAAATGGAAAACTCAGAACCACGACATAAACACTTTTACGTAATATCCCCTAGGATCCTGAGGCTATTCCATTGACATTACAGCAAACGGGTGGGAGAAACCCCACAGACATTCACCCCTTTGTAAATTATCCATTCATGTGCACAGGGCCAAGCAATTGCTTTGAACAGGACTAAAGACACTTGCATATAGTGATATGATTCCCAATGGAGGCCATCACAGCTATCACCAAATTGTACACAGTCCTGCTGTTGGATCTGAAAACTACTTCCAAGAGACTGGCAGCTCTGTCAATAGTGTAATGGTGAGTATTGCATCGTTACCAGCCTCTTACAAGCAACAGCAGTAAATCATTACCAGATCTTCCAACCTGTAACACATAATGGCATCCCTAGTGACAAGAGTCTGTTACTCAAGTGAGATACCATTAACTCTCCCCACTTTAATAAAAGCAAAATACTGCGGATGTTGGAAATCTGAAATAAAAACAGAAAATGCTGGAAATACTCAGCAGGTCTGGCAGCATCTGTAGAGAGAGAAACATAGTTAACGTTTCACGTCTATGACCTTTCATCAGAACTCATCCCTGCCTTCCTCTGCTTCAACACTGCTACTCTTCTCTGCAGTACTTCCTACAAAAAACACTTCTGGAGTAGCACTCCAGAATAGTGCTGTTCTTTCTCTGTACTTTACTTTGCTCATTATCCAGTTTGAAGTCAGTTCCCCTAGCATCATAGAATCATGGTAAAAGAACCAGAGGCGAGATTGTGAAGGAATCCGGCTATAATAGGGGGTTATAAGGTTAAAAGAGTTATTTTTCTATGAATTAGGGATGAAAAAATTAAAAGCAGGATTAATCTGCCTGGAAAGTTTAAAAAAAGGTTTTGTGAGCATGCCTGTAACATGCCCCTGTAGTTGAGGACTCTAACACCCTGTGGTCAAGGACCAGCATAATGGCTTCTTCCGAAGAACAATGGCAGGTTCTGAAAAACAGGAACTTGCTTTTGAAAAGCGTAAGCATATTTACTTTTGAAAAGTACATACAATACAAGTCTTATAAATAATCATCGTAACTTACTACAGCCTAACAATGGATGACATGATTTTCTATGGACGCAGTTAATTTACCTGTCAAATTAATCGGGAAACTGAGTTACAATTTTAAAACACTATGGTGTAGTTAGGAAGCACACCATCTTAGGCAGCCTCCAATATTCTGCAAACTTCAGGTGTTTTGACCAACATCTGTGCTAACAGCTTCCTGCTAGCTCAGCCTTTTCTTAGAAATAAAATAATGTGGATTTCAACGAGAAATTGACAGTTATACAACCTTATTTGGGAAATAGAAGGGGACAAACCCCCCAGCAAGAGAGGCAACACTCCCATATGTAAAATAAAAACTAGTTATGCAGCTTAGAAACAGTATAAATATTGGAACCACACAGTGGATCTTTAGAATCATTGGATTCAATCCAGCCTTTCTCACTGTTAAGGTATAAGCCACCTGGGATAGAGGTATCTTGCTAAACTATTTAGTTTTCTGCTCGGGAATTAAGGTAAATGCTGCTTTAAATATTGATGGATATCTCAAAATATTTTACTGTAACATTATTTAAAACTTAGATTCTCCAACTTTCTTCTCCTAGAACTATTAATGTTGCGATTGTTTTACCCATCAAAGTGTGAATTGCATGTTCGGTTCTTCAATAAACTTTTAATGAATATAGAAAATATATTGCCTCATATAGTCTTCTGTATCTCAACTCGAAAACCCATCTCTGTACTCTCTTTAGTGGAGAGGTACATTGTTGAGGAGAGATACCCAGGTCCTTATAATATCCAGGTTGTTATAATCTGGCTAAAACTTGTTAAAAAGTCTATCTGGACGACGGTAATTTCCTCTGCTGGTTCCTTTCCTTCAAGGAGAGTTAGGTCAGTTTTTCAGACCCATTCAAGTGTCTGTGAGATCTGTTTTTCTCAACCTTAAGTGAGAGTGATCACCTGGGGAGTATGTCTGATCCAGGATAGTCTCAAAAAGGAGCCAAGATTATAATCCACTTCAAGATGAGGAGCAAGTTTTTTTACAGAGTGAGTTGTTATCTGGAATTCACTGCCTGAAAAGGTGGTGGAAGCAGATTCAATAATAACTTTCAAAAGAGAATTAGATAAATACTTGAAGGGGAGCAATTTACATGGCGAAAGAGTAGGGGAGCAGGACTAATTGGAGAACTCTTTCAAAGAGCTGGCACAGGCACAATGGGCCAAATGGCCTCCTTCTGTGTTGTATCATTCTATGAATCTATGCTTCAATCTGCAGATGCACACTGCCCAAGGAGCAGTGATCTGGACGCTTTTATTGATTGTATTTTCGATTATCAAATTATTATCGATTATTATTGATTATTAAATGCACAAGTAAAAAAGTGTCACTGCAAGGAATAAAACACTCATAAAAATACAACATGGCAAAGGGATGTTTACATAGAGTTGGCATGATGTAGACAGTTACCAAAATGGATTGAAAGTGAACATGAAAATGAAACCTATAGCCAAGAATTTGACTTACTGAGGTATCTTTGGTGAGACCCTGTGGAGAAAATGAACTCTGTGGACTGAGAACAGGAACCAGAGCATTTTTTTTTTCTTGCTCCACATCTCATTCAGTTTGCTGTAAGTAAACTTTGAGACTGAAGTGATCAGTTGTCTTTCTCCATCTTACCCTGAATTGGAAAATGTAGACAAGCAAAAAAAACTGGAAATAAATCATCCACCAAAGCAATTGCAGAGCAACTAATTCCATGTCCTAATGGAAATCAGGCTTCTATCAGAAACACAAATCGACACATACTTTCCCTGCATTATTGCATCTCCCCGTACAGTTATACATTATTTTTCATAACATGTTTTTATTCCTTGGCTATAAAATTCTTAAAGTGAATTGAAATGGAAACTGTAAGTCGAGCTGAAGTTGATGCTCATTCTCTTCAATGCTTACAAATGATATTCTGTGTATTATTTTTCAGAGATTGACTCATTGAGAAACCCATTGTATTCAGTCAAATACAAAGCATGGAAACAAATACTCATTAGAATAAAATAAAAGCAAAATACTGCGGATGCTGGAAATCCGAAATAAAAACAAGAAATGCTGGAACCACTCAGCAGGTCTGGCAGCATCTGTGGAAAGAGAAGCAGAGTTAACGTTTCGGGTCAGTGACCCTTCTTCGGAACTGACAAATATTAAAAATGTCACAGGTTATAAGCAAGTGAGGTGGGGGTGGGGCAAGAGATAACAAAGGAGAAGGTGTAGATTGGACAAGGCCACATAGCTGACCAAAAGGTCATGGAGCAAAGGCAAACAATATGTTAATGGTGTGTTGAAAGACAAAGCATGAGTATAGATAGGGTGTTAACGGACTGAATATTGAACAGCAGCAAGTGCAAACATGAAAAAAACAGTGGGTAAGCAAACTGAACAAACTAAGATGAAATGAAATAAATGCAAAAAAAAAAGGGTTGTAAAAAATGTAAAAAAGAAAAAAGAAAAAACAACTAAAAATGAAAGTAAAATGGGGTGCTGTCATGCTCTGAAATGCACTAATCAGTTAACAGTGGACAAGGGAGGAAGATGAACATTGGTTAATTACCTATGGGTAATTTTCTTGAAGACGTTAAAAATATGGGGCTGACTTTTATCAGCGTGCTGCACTCTGCGGTGTCACGCTGTGAAAGTGGCAGCCTTCCGACATGGAAGTGTCGCTTCGTAATCCCCGCAAAATCACACACGGGGGCTCATTAAAATAAAGGAGGCTGAGCAGCCGCTCCCGATGACGTAGAGGGGGTGGCCACCGCATCCCCGACAATGGCGTCCGGCACCACTGTGCAGGCGCCGGTGCCATTTTTAAAGGGCTTCAAGCCCTTAGCAAAAAATTTACATTTTTAAAGGCATCTTACATGTAATTAGTTTTTAATAAATAATTGGAAGATGGAGGACCTTTCCCAACCGCCCCCCCCCCCATAGTCTTTTTACTGCCCTTTATTCTGAAAAGTTATTTCATTGCCGACTCGAACTTTCACTCCCAACCTTCTCTCATTTGCCCTTAATCCCCACAGCCAATAAAAAATGTTTTCCCCACTCCCCCAACCCACCCCCGCCCCCCCCCCCCCCCCCACCACCACCCCTGAAAATTTTATTCCTTCCCCCTCCCCACCAGTTTCTCGCCTTGGAATTCTATATGGAGTTCCGAAGGCACACGAGCTGCATTCGGCTGCTTTAAAATCAGTATGGGACAGCCGCCGCCAGCAGGTAAATTCATTTGCATCTAATTTTGGTTAATTTAAATTTTTAGATGAAGGCCCCGCCGCCAAGCGGTGGGGGTGCGGACCGCACCGAGGTCCCCCTGCCGCTGGTAGTATGCGGTGGTCCCTTCTCGACGTCAGGGGTCGGGGCAGGCCTGTCCCCGCAGAATTTTATCGGCACCCCCGCCCCGACCCACGGCGTCGAGGGCTAGTGAAATTCAGCCCATGGTGTGGAGTTTGTGATTTGGAGCATGGTGGAATAAATAGTCTTTTCTTGTCCCATTCGTATGGTTTTATAAATGCTAGGCCAAGGATGTGTATCACATCTGTACAATCAAACTTTTGGTGTTAGATAATGGGAACTGAAGTTACTGGAGACAATTCTTACACATACGTTTGATAGGGTTATCAGATATTGGGTACTATTGTTTGTCTTTGTGTATGTCCAACCAACTATTCATGAAATCTGTCTCCTGAACTAATTCAGATGCAAATAGTGGCCCTACCTCCATATGTGTTTAATGGCTGGGATGGAATGGTTTGTCATCATGAGCAGCACATTTGCTCTTTAAAAGTACTGTGGTGTAAGTGGAGGCATATTTGAATAGCAAGGAAATGTAACGGTTTTAGCGAATCAAGATGTGAAAGGCGTTATATAAATACACATCTTACTGTTTTTTTCATTTTACAGCTAGAAACTTTGTCAATAACATTTCTATTGTTTGTAATTGTAATTGATCATTGAACACATGTAACTGTATATCACATATATACATTGATTCCGCTCCGGCAAAAAACACAAATGCAAGTGTGATACAGTCTCCCACCCACTCTTTATTTTTTTACTTATTTTTCGAGCTTTATTTCCTCAGCGTTCTTCAGGTATTGTTCAAGTGTTTGAATTAAAAGCATCCAATAAAATATATTTTCTAAAGATGGAGTCCAAGGAGCTACTCCAGTCACTTCTAATTTTAAACACTTGGGTGATTATTTCAATTTTTTTTCACTCGTTTGTTGGATGTGGGCATCGCTGGCTATGCTATGACAGTTTGTACATCAACTGCATTTATAATCTACCATGTACCATTGTAAAGCCAAGAGGAGAATAGAGGGGAACGAAAATCTTTAACTTTCAAGCTAGGGGTCAATTAAAAAATTCAAAACCAAGATTGATCGATTTTAGCAAAAGCACAATACTGCAGATCCTGGAAATCTGAAATAAAAACAGAAAATGCTGGAAATTCTCAGCAGGTCTGGCAGCATCTGTAGAGAGCGAAACAGAGTTAATGTTTCACGTCAATTTCTCGCATCAAAATTGGAAAATGTTAGAGATGTGGTAGGTTTTAAGCAAGTACAGAGGCAGGGAAAGGGGGAGGGGAGGATAGAACCAAAAAGAAGGTCTGTGTTAGGGTGGAAGTGAGGAGAGATTAAATGACAAAAGTGATGATGGTGCAAGGCAAAAGGGGGTTATAATGGGACAAGTAAAGAAACAAAACTGTGTCTAGAGATAGTGTGAATGGGAAAGCAGAATCATAACCAACAGCTGCTGTCCAAAAACAAAACCAAGAAACACAAAACAAAATGGGGGCAGAGGTTATGGTGTGAAGATGTTTTTCATTTGAGATACAGCACTGAAATAGGCCCTCCGGCCCATCGAGTCTGTGCTGACCATCAACCACCCATTTATACTAATCCTACATTAATCCCATATTCCTGCCACATCCCCACAATTCCCCTACCACCTACCTATACTAGGGGCAATTTATAATGGCCAATTTACCTATCAACCTGCAAGTCTTTGGCTGTGGGAGGAAACCGGAGCAACAAAGAACAAAGAACAGTACAGCACAGGAACAGGCCATTCGGCCCTCCAAGCCTGCGCCGATCTTGATACCTGCCGAAACTAACACCTTCTGCACTTCCGGGGCCCATATCCCTCTATTCCCTTCCTATTCATGTATTTGTCAAGATGTCTCTTAAACGTCGCTATCGTATCTGCTTCCACCACCTCCCCTGGCAACACGTTCCAGGCACTCACCACCCTCTGTGTAAAAAACTTGCCACGCACATCCCCTCTAAACTTTGCCCCTCGCATCTTAAACCTATGTCCCCTAGTAACTGACTCTTCCACCCTGGGAAAAAGCTTCTGACTATCCACTCTGTCCATGCCGCTCATAACTTTGTAAACCTCTATCATGTCGCCCCTCCACCTCCGTCGTTCCAGTGAAAACAATCCAAGTTTATCCAACCTCTCCTCGTAGCTAATGCCCTCCAGACCAGGCAACATCCTGGTAAACCTCCTCTGTACCTTCTCCAAAGCCTCCATGTCCTTCTGGTAGTGTGGCGACCAGAATTGCACGCAATATTCTAAGTGTGGCCTAACTAAGGTTCTGTACAGCTGCAACATGACTTGCCAATTTTTATACTCTATGCCCCAACCGATGAAGGCAAGCATGCCGTATGCCTTCTTGACTACCTTATCCACCTGCATTGCCACTTTCAGTGACCTGCGGACCTGTATGCCCAGATCTTTCTGCCTGTCAATACTCCTAAGGGTTCTGCCATTTACTGTATACTTTCCACCTGCATTAGACCTTCCAAAATGCATTACCTCACATTTGTCCGGATTAAACTCAATCTGCCATTTCTCCGCCAAAGTCTCCAACCGATCTATATCCTGCTGTATCCTCTGACAATCCTCATCATTATCCGCAACTCCACCAATCTTTGTGTCGTCCGCAAACTTACTAATCAGACCAGCTACATTTTCCTCCAAATCATTTATATATGCTACAAACAGCAAAGGTCCCAGCACTGATCCCTGCGGAACACCACTAGTCACATCCCTCCATTCAGAAAAACACCCATCCACTGTTACCCTCTGTCTTCTGTGACTGAGTCAGTTCTGTATCCATCTTGCCAGCTCCCCTCTGATCCCATGTGACTTCACCTTTTGTACCAGTCTGCCATGCGGGACCTTGTCAAAGGCTTTACTAAAGTCCATATAGACAACATCCACCGCCCTTCCCTCATCAATCATCTTCGTCACTTCCTCAAAAAACTCAATCAAATTAGTAAGACACGACCTCCCCTTCACAAAACCATGCTGTCTCTCGCTAATAAGTTTGTTTGTTTCCAAATGGGAGTAAATGCTGTCCTGAAGAATCCTCTCTAATAGTTTCCCTACCACTGACGTAAGGCTCACCGGCCTATAATTTCCTGGACTATCCTTGCCACCCTTCTTAAACAAAGGAACAACATTGGCTATTCTCCAGTCCTCTGGGACCTCAGCTGTAGCCAATGAGGATGCAAAGATTTATGTCAAGGCCCCAGCAATTTCTTCCCTTGCCTCCCTCAGTATTCTAGGGTAGATCCCATCAGGCCCTGGGGACTTATCTACCTTAATGCTTTGCAAGACGCCCAACACCTCCTCCTTTTTGATAATGAGATGACTGAGACTATCTGCACTCCCTTCCCTAGGCTCATCATCCACCAAGTCCTTCTCCTTAGTGAATACTGATGCAAAGTACTCATTTAGCACCTCGCCCATTTCCTCTGGCTCCACGCATAGGTTCCCATCTCTGTCCTTGAGTGGGCCAACCCTTTCCCTGGTTACCCTTTTGCTCTTTATATATGTATAAAAAGTTTTGGGATTTTCCTTAATCCTGTTTGCCAATGACTTTTCATGACCCCTTTTAGCCCTCCTAACTCCTTGCTTAAGTTCCTTTATACTGTCTTTATATTCCTCAAGTGCTTCATCTGTTCCTAGCCTTCCAGCCCTTACAAATGCTTCCTTTTTCTTTTTGACTAGGCTCACAATATCCCGTGTTATCCAAGCTTCCCGAAACTTGCCAAACTTGTCTTTCTTCCTCACAGGAACATGCTGGTCCTGGATTCTAATCAGCTGACGTTTGAAAGACTCCCACATGTCAGATGTTGGTTTACCCTCAAACAGCCGCCCCCAATCTAAATTCTTCAGTTCCTGCCTAATATTGTTATAATTAGCCTTCCCCCAATTTAGCACCTTCACCCGAGGACTACTCTTATCCTTATCCACAAGTACCTTAAAACTTATGGAATTATGGTCACTGCTCCCAAAATGCTCCCCCACCGAAACTTCGACCACCTGGCCGGGCTCATTCCCCAATACCAGGTCCAGAAAGCCACAGCTGAATTAAACCATCTATTACCCCCCGAATGAGGGGAAAACCCACGCAGTCACAGGGAGAACTTGCAAACTCCGCACAGGCAGTACCCAGAATCGAACCCGGGTCACTGGAGCTGTGAGGCTGCAGTGCTAACCACTGCACCACTGTGCATTGAGTTGCACTCAATGTTGAGACCAGAAGCTGTAAAGTGCTGAATTGAAAGATGAGGTGCTGTTCCTTGAGCTTACATTGAACTTCATTGGAACAGTGTAGAAGGCCGAGGACAGAGAGGTCAGAGTGAAAGTGGAGTGGAGAATTAAAATGGCAGGCAACTGAAACCCAAGCAATGAAGCTTGAGGGTCCACACTGTCATGGTACTGTTTTTTTTTTGTGGGGGGGGGGGGAATATGTGGTGTGTCTTTAAGACAGCAAAGGATCAGTACTGCTTTAAGAACAAGCAAGCCTCAGGAGTTACCTAGAAGATGCATCTGGTTGCTGTTGGATACAACCATACAGAGAGGAATAAGCAGCCAGCTTCAGAAGGTGCATCTTGATTGCCTTGGATACAGCCATTCAGAGACCAAGAACAAGATATACAATGTTGCGATTGACTTTTAAACTGGCAGACTGTTCTAAAAGACAAACACAGCTGGGCCAGCATGAACTGAACAGAGATCACTGTTAATTTAAACTGTGATTATTTTTTAACCGTCAAAATTCTGAAGCCAGATTGATTCTTTTGAAAACAGTTGCGAGTTGTTGGTCTGCTGTGGCCATTGTTGGAAGAAAGAGGAGTTTGAAGCTTCGAATGTTGGACAGTGTGAGAATAAGAAATACTGAAATGTTGTTTCTACAGCTTGTGGAAAATTAGCGAGAAGTCATTTCTACACAACATAATGAAATCACTGAAAAAGAGAACTGATAAGGGTATGTAAGTAAAGACCTTGAGACAGTACAGCAGTTAAAAATTGTGCTTAGGCAGAGAAACGAGAAACAGCAAGAGTTAGAACAAAGGATGTAGTGAATAAGAAACTGCCCCACTAAGATAAAGGCTGACAGCTGCAAGTTAAAACACACAATGGAGAGCCAAATAAGGTAAAACAACAACAAGAGTTAGGGGCTAGAAAGTTAGAGTAGGGGGAGAAGTAAACAGAGGAGGAGACTGTAGCAACTATAGGATAGGTTAGTGTCATAATATGTTATAACCAATAATGTAAACTAAAGGCGTGGAAAAATGGATTTGTATTGTATAAACATGAACTGAATATGTTGACCGGTGTGCCTGCTTGTAGGACACCCGATCTTGCAAGAACGTTAAATAAACTTACTTCTTCAGAGTTTGACTTGGTGTAAATTATTATTAAGTGGGCTACGTTTCCCACAGACAGTTTTCCTTTCCTCATCAGACCCTGGAAGATTGCGAGTGGACTTTGAATCAGAGGACTGTTCTTCGGGAAGTGTAAATCTGCAAGGACTCTATTATTCTATTTTGAAATGTTTTTATCTCAGCAGTGTGTAAGAATTTAGTTTTTTTCTAATAAACAGTTAATTTGTTGATCTAAAGATACCTGGTTTGGTTCCCCTCATTCTGGGGTTAATAGATGGTTTAATTCAGCTGTGGCTTTCTTTAATTTGGAAAGTTTAAAGTGATATGTCAGGCAATCTGTGGAGTGACGGGACTGAATTGACAGTGCATTGCTCCAGAATCACATATTTTGACTGGGGGCTTTGTCTTGAGTGGTCGTGTCGTAACAGCACCTCATCTTTTAATTGGGAACTGTGCAGACTTCTGGACTCAACATTGAATCATCAAATTATTACAGCACAGAAGGAGGCCATTTGGACCACCGTGTCTGTGCCTGGTCTCCGCAAAAGCCACTCAGCTAGTTCCACTCCCCCATCTTTTCTCCATAGCACTACAATTTATTTTTCTTCAGGTGCTTATCCAATTCCCTTTTGAAAGCCATGATTGAAGTTAGGACTGTTTTCCTTGGAGAAGGGATGGCTGAGAGGTGATTCAATAAAGGTATTCAAAATCATGAGGTGTCTGGACAGAGTAGATAGAGCGAAACTGTTCCCACTCATGAAAAGATCGAGAACAAGAGGAAACAGATTTAAAGTATTTGGTAAGAAAAGCAAAAGTGACATGAGGAATAACTTTTTCATGCAGAGAGTGGTTATGGTCTGGAATGCGCTGCCTAAGAGTGCGGTGGAGGCATGTTCAATTGATGCATTCAAAAGGGAATTAGACAGTTATAAGAAGTTTGTTCACAAGTCTATTATGTCTATTAAATTTGTCACGCCTATTGAAAATCCATATAAACCTCAGCCGCACTTAATACTGAACTGGCAACTATATTCCATTCCGCAGCGTAACACCCCTCACATTTAAAACAAATATAATCTATTATACAGTGACATCATCTGGTGCATAAACAGCAACACTAATGCCTACGTTGAGAATTACTTGATCATGGAGGTTTGCAAAAGATAAAAGTAAATGGGGGTGCAAAGGAATTTTTTCTACAATCCCAGCTAGATCGCAGAATCACTGCAACTCTTAAATACTTTGAAAAGATTTTGAAGAGGAGACGATGGGGAGGCAGTGATAGCTATGAGGAGAGGTGCAATGGACCTGAAACTGGAGAGGGGACAGGAAATCAGGGAGTCAATGAAAGAAAAGATAAAGAAAGACTTGCATTTATACAGTGTTTTTCATGACTGCAGGATGTCCCAAAGCACTTTACAGCCAATGAAGTACTTTTGAAGTGTAG
Organism: Heterodontus francisci; assembly: GCF_036365525.1. Classification (NCBI taxonomy): domain Eukaryota; kingdom Metazoa; phylum Chordata; class Chondrichthyes; order Heterodontiformes; family Heterodontidae; genus Heterodontus; species Heterodontus francisci. The sequence continues at coordinate 16,551,070 of NC_090385.1, forward strand.
TCAATGGGCTGGAATTTATATTTTGAAAACAATGGCAGTGTGCCAACGCGGACCGCACGTTGTGGAGCTGCCGTGACATTCAGCGCAGCGGCTCATTTAAATGGCCTGGGCGGACCGCCCACCCTGATGCCATAGAGGAGGTGAGTTGTCCATCCCTGTCAATGGCATCAGCAACCTTTGCGTAGGCGCTGATGCCATTTTTAAAGGGCTTCGAGCCCTTCCATTCAACTTAAATATTTAAAGAAAGAGGTTGTAAAAAAATTTGAAAAACATTTAATTTGCCCTCTTCCCCCCCCAAAACACTTCCCTTGTCCACCTGACCTCCCCCCAGAAGTACATAAACTTTAAAATCTAACCCCTCCAACCATCCCCTAAACCAATGATATTACTTTGACCCCGATCCCCCCCGCTCCCGCACTGAGAAACATACCTGCTTTCCCCTCCCCGCCAGTATTCCGCCTCGCTTCCCCAGACGGGGACCAGAAGGCTCGGGAGTGCCGGCCACCGGCACCAATATCACAATGGGACAGAAGGCAGATGAGCAGGTCTGATTAATTCATTAATTTTAATGGATTTAAATATGTTAATTGGTGTCCCGTCGCTAAACGGCAGGGGGGGTCGCCATGAAGCCTCGCTGCTGCCGATAATATCGAGCTGGGCCTTCCTGGCATCGAGGCCTTTGCCAGAGGCATTTTCCAGGCCCCCCCCCCACCCCACCACCCACCATGACCCCCGACTCCGGGGAGTCTGTAAAATTCAGCCCAAGATGCCCTTACAATAAGATTGGAATTCAATGTGAGGCTGACATAACTACGCGCGACCATTGATGGTTCTCAGATAAAAGGATATAAAAGAAAGCCATGACAGTAAATACATGACAAGAAATTTGTGTTTAGTCGTTACAAAGGACCTGTACTATAGGGTTATTTATAAAGATACTATAATGTATTTATAAAAGCAGGCAATTGTTCGTCAAAAAACAAGACAATTGACAAGATCCCTTGCCAAAGTAACTTGACCTTTGGGTAAATGTCTACTGTAATATTTATGTATGTTATATTTACCATTTATGTCATGCATTCCTTATTTGGGTGTCATCACTCTCTCGCCCTGAAAACATTCTACGTACTCCTCATCTAGGCTACCTCTGCCCATCTGATTTTTCCAGTCTATATGTAGGTTAAAATCCCCCATAATTATTGCTGTACCTTTCTGACAAGCTGTTGTTATTTTTTCCTTTATACCTGGTCCTACAGTGTGGTTAATGTTAGGTGACATGTACACCTCTCCCACAAATGACTTCTTGCCTTTATGATTTTTCATCTCTACTCAAACTGCTTCTACATCCTGGTTTCCTGAACTTAGGTCATCCCTCTCTCTTGCGCTAATACCATCATTAATTAACAGAGCTACCCCGCCACTTATTCCTAGCTTCCTGTCCTTCCTAAATGCCATGTACCCTTCAGTATTCAGATCCCAATCTATGTCATCCTGCAGCCATGTCTCTGTAAAGGCTATCAGATCATACTTATTTATTTCTATTTGTGGTCGCAGTTCATCTGTTTTGTTTTGAATGCTATGTGCATTCAGATACAGAGCCTTTAGTTTGTTCTTTTATTATTTTTGTAACCTCTAGCCTTATCTGTTGATTTACTCTTAGATTTGAATGCTCTGCCCCTTCCTGTCACAGTCAGTTTATCATTTCCCATATTAATACCTTTCTCTCTTGCCTTGTCTCTACTCCTTAATTTCCATATCTTCCCAAATTTGATCCCTTGTCCCCACTGTTCAGTTTAAAACTCTCTCTACTTTCCTAATTATATGGCTCACTGGAACACTGGCCCCAGCATGTTTCAGGTAGAGCCACCACTGTCTGAGTACTGGTTTCAGTGCCCCATGAACCGGAACCCACTTCTACCAAACCGGTCTTTGAGCCACGCATTCATTTCTCTAATTTTATTTGCCCTATGCCAATTTGCACGTGACTCAGGTAATAATCTCTGGATTATTACCTTTGAGATCCTGCTTCTTAATTCGGTGCCTAGTTCCTCAAACTGAATATCCAGAACCTCTTTCCTTGTCCTGCCTATGTCATTGGTACCTACATGAACCACAATGACTGGATCCTCCCCCTCCCACTGTAAGTTCCTCTCCAGCCTTGAGCAGGTGTTCTGAACCCTGGCACCGGGCAGGCAACACATCTGTCTGCACTCTCGCTCTGCTGCAGAGAGCAGTGTCAATCACCCTCACTATACTGTCCCCTACTACCACTACATTCCTTTTTTCTCCATCCACTTGAATGGCTTCCTGTACCATTGTGCCATGGTCAGGTTTCTCAACCACCCTGCAGCCCCTACTCCCATCCAAACAAGCTGAAAGAACCTCAAACCTGTTGGACAATCGCAAAGGCTGAGGCTCCTGCATTCTTGTCCTCTGGGTTCCCTTACTTGACTCAGCTGCAGCCACACTCTCCTGTCCCTGACCACTGACCAAATCAGAAGACCCTATTCTAATGGGTGTGACCTCCTCTGGTACAAAATGTCCAGGAAACCTTCCCCCTCCCTGATGTGTTGCAGTGTCTGCAGCTCAGCCTCTAGTTCAATGACTCTGAGCCGAAGCGCCTCGAGCCACAAATGCTTATTGCAGACGTGTTTGCCCTGGATCACACTGGCATCCAGGAGCTCCCAAATGCTGCAGCCATGACACATCACCTGTCCTGCCAACCTTAATGTGTGTTAATTAAGTACTTAATTATTTTATTCAATTATTTATTTTATTATGATTATTAATCTCGCTCATAAATCATGATGCTATCTGAGTCCTTCAAAGAAATCACTGCCTTTAAATAATTGGAATGTTACATATCTAATGGTGAGAGTGAAGACTGTGTACTATTGACTAATGAGTAAAGCATATTTTGCACATAAGTCTTCAAAGTCAATGGAGGGAATTTTATGCTCTCCACCGCGGTGAGTTTGGAGGCGGGGAGAGCATTTAATTGGGCGGGATGGTGGTGGGGGGAGGGACCCACCACCTTCCTGCCTCCACCCCAATTAAGGGCCTCATCTCTCCACTGCCGAGCCGGGGTTCCTTAATGATCCTGGGCCTTCAGTGGGTGCATTAACGGCAGCTGCCACTGCCTCCACAGTGACGTCACTCAGTAAAAGAGCTGCCGGCCTCTGATTGGCTGGCAGCTCTCAGCAGGTAGAACTTCTGTTGCTGGGGTCCTTAATCCTGGGGAAGGCCCGCTGCTGCCCACTTAAGTGCCTAATTGGCACGTAATGCAGTGTGTCTCCCCCAGAGGAGGCAACACAGGGCTGGTGACTGACACCCTGTCACCTACATAATATCGCCCCCCCATGTGTATTTTTTAAGCACCATAAATATTTTGGGAACAATTTTAATGTAAGTCACCGATGATTTTACACCCTGCACAATATTACTCATTGACTTCAAAGGAGAGTAAAATTGGATGGAGGTGGTGGTTGTAAACTCAACATTGCACTCAATCCCATTCATTTCCCAACTGGTGGGAGAGCTTAAAATTACCCCATTGGGCGGGGTATAAAATCATGATCCTGTGGGTTTCCCACCTGGCAAGTTAGATTAAACTTTCCCCCTTCATGTCAGACAATTTATAGATTCAGATATTCTCTTTTCATTTTGACTGAAGTACAGAAATCTTCTGCTTTGAAATTCAAATGAACATTTCAATTACATTTCCCTTTTTCCATTCCTGGACTAATTCAATTAATAATATTTAAATTCACACATATGTTTCACCAGGGGACTCAAAGGAATTTGGGAAAAGCTTTTTGCTTTTAAAGTACTGACCTTTTCGATCAGACAGCACAGTCAGTCCCCAATTTACACAACATTACTTTGCATTAAAGTGGCTGGCACTTGAAGATCTTTTGTTGATTCAGATCTGTAAATGAATTTGATTTTTTTTTGCATTAATTTAAAGCAAGAGAAGATTTATTGAGGTAGATTTTCATCTTTACCACTTTGGCATTAAACATTGTTTGGACAGAGCGGAGGGGGACATGGGGGGGATGGGAATCGAATGGGGGAATCACGCTCCAATAGCAGACCCTGCCTGATCATTCTTTGCATTTAAATGAATGCAATCTAGTTCACAATAAGGGGGTAAGTTTAACTTTCTGTGGCCAATACCACTGTTGCATATCAAAGACAATGGAAAGGTGAATTGGGGAGGGTGTGAAATAGGCAATATCGAGCTTTTTTTATACATTCCCAGGAGTTGGATGTCACAGGCAAGACCAGCATTTATTGCCCGTCCCTATTTGCCCTTGAGAAGGTGGTGGTGAACCGCCTTCTTGAACATCTGCAGTCCAAGTGAATTATAGTTTTTCATAGCTTTTTTTTCATACAACTGAGTGGTTTGCTATGCCATTTTAGAAGGCAGTTAAGAGTCAACGACAATGATGTGACATATACAGGTCAGACAAGGTAAGGTCAACACGTTTCCTTCCCTAAAGAACATGAATAAATCAGCTGGGATTTTACTCTAATCCAGTAGTTTCGTGGTCACCATTACTGATACCTAGTACAAAGGAAGATGGTTGTGATTGTTGGAGACCAATCATCTCAGCCCCAGGACATTGCTGCAGGAGTTACTCATCTTCAGCTTCTTCATCAATGACCTTCCCTCCATCATAAGGTCAGAAGTGGGGATGTTCACTGATGATTGCACAATGTTCAACACCATTCACCACTCCTCAGATACTGAAGCAGTCTGTGCCCTCATGAAGCAAGATCTGGACAACATAGAGGCTTAGGCTGATAAATGGCAAGTAATATTTGGGCGTTGTTGGTCTTGCCAGCAATGCTCACATCCATAAATTAATTTTAAAAATACATTGGAACACTTTACCTCCAGCAAAATCAAATTTGTGTCAGTTGGGTTCAGTTGTGCCTCAAAATTAGAAAGTTGCAGACAGAAGCTTCACTTCAATAGTCGAGCATGCTTTCGCACAATGCTGAGGAATTGTTGCCTTATTGAAGGTGTTGCCTTTTGATGAACCCCACAGCCCTCCAAGATATTGGCGTTCCTCTAATTCTGCACTCTTGCACATTCCTGATTTTAATCACTGCACCACCGGTGTTGCTGTCCTCAAGTGCCGAAGACCCAAGCTCTAGAATTCCCTCCTTCAACCTCTTCACCTCTCTACCTCTCTCTCCTCCTTTAAGATGCTCCTTAAAACCTACTTCTTTGACCAAACTTTTGGTTACTTTTCCTGATATCTCCTTATGTGGCCGGTGTCAAACCTTGCTTGATAATTGCTCCTGTGAAGCATCTTGGGACATCTTCCTATGTTAAAGGCACTATATAAATACTGGTGGTTGTTGTTGAGATGCTGAATCCAGGCCCTGACTACCGGTTCCAGCAAATTAACAGATCCCATTTCACTCTTTGAAGAGCAACAGGCAGTTCTCCTGGGAGATGCAACTTTTTTGCATTTGGGAGCAGATTTCACTCATGGGTGTGATCCAAACTTAACTGCTAGGATCTCAGCCTGAGAAATGTCCAAGCCATGGTGTCTTGGCCAATATATCTCTCTCATTCACTAAACAAAAACACAGGTTAACTGGCCTTTAATTTCTTTTGGTATTTGTCGGACCTTGCTTTGTGTATGTTGTGGTTGTCTACATAACAGCAGTGGCTGCAACTGAGAAAGTAATTTTTTGGATTTAAAGTTATTTGGGATACCCCACAGACATGAGTAAACACAAAACAAGTGCAAGCTCTTTCTGAGAATTAAAGCTCCTTCATTAATGATTTCTTTGGCTTCTCAGCTACAACACCAAGGTAAGCTTTTGCTTTTAGTGTAATTGTAATGTCAGTTCTCAAAACATATGGCAGTCAAAAGATAGATTTTTAGGTGCGACATATGATGGGAAATTAAAGTTAGAGTTTACAACTAAGAGGACAATTCTAACCTTTGTCGATGAGATAAAATGTTGGGTATGGTAACATACTGGCCATGTTACTAGACTAGTAATGAAACTATATGCTTAGAGGCACCAGGCAAGGCTAATATACTTAATGAGTACTTTGTATCAGTGTTCACTAAGGAAGTAGAATTGAACAAAATATCGGTAGAAGCGGGGAGAGTAGAGGCAATGGATCGGGTAAAAATTGAGAAGGGGATGGTACTAAAAAGGCTGGGTATGCTTAGGGCAGATAAATCACCTGGTCAGGATGGCTTGCATCCCAGTTGCTAAAGGAAGTGGGGGTGGAGATGACAGGAGGTCTTGCCATAACCTTCCAATATGCCTGGATACGGGGAGATGCCAAAGGATTGGAGAGTGGCAAATGTGGCATTTTTATTCAAGAATGGGTGTAAAGACAGTCCTAGCAACTACAGGCCAGTTAGTTTAATATCAGTGGTGGGGAAGGTTTTAGAAGCAATAATCAGGGGAAAAAGTCAACAGACTCTTGGAGAGGTTCGAGTTAATTAAGGTGAGCCAACAGAGATTTGTAAAAGGGAGATCATGTTTGACTAATCTAATTGAATTTTTTGATGAAGTAACAGAGAAGGCTAATGAAGGGAATGTGGTCGATGTTGTTTATATGGATTTTAAGCAACCATTTCATAAGGTACCACATAAAGGCTGGTTAACAAAATTGAGGCTTGTGGAATAGGAGTGTCAGTGTCCAATTGGATAAAACATTGGCCAATGGACAGAAAATAGCGAGCTGGATTTTGTTGTCCCACTGCTGGGAGCGGTGGCGAGTGCAGAAAATGGCGGCCACCCCACATGGGACCTGCGCCGCCATGATTATGCGGCAGGCTGCCACTTAATATATTGACGGCGGCCACCCCCCTAATCATGTGGTAGGGGTGGCATTGGTGACGCCATTCACGGTGTCACCTGATGCTGCAGCAGGTGCTGGCACCATTTTTTAAAAGGCTGCCTGCCCTGCAAACAGTTCAACTTAATGTAGAGTTGACCCCTTCCCCCTCCCCTTTCCCCATACAAATCATGCAGAGTGAACCCCATCCCCGCCATGGTGGTGCCAGCTTCTGCTGAAAGGGAAAGTGAAGGCATGAGTGCCACACAACGTGCTCAAGATTGGGAACTGAAGGTAAAATCAAGGAGTTAAATTTAAATTTATACAGAGAGGTATTTTAAATATTTAAAGCATGGTCCTGTCACAGAGCGGCAGAGGTGCCACCACGGAGCCTCGCTGCCGCTGGCAAAATCGGGTCTGGCAATCCAGCATTGGGCTCCGTGGTGGATGCCGTCGCTCTGATTATCAGGGTCCACCCGGGCTACGAATCCCAATGTCGGGCTGAGAACAGACTGGAGGATGGTAGACAGTGGTGTTCCCCAAGGGTCAGTGCTGGGACCACTGATTTTTTTTCTATATGTAAATGTCTTGGATCTTGGAATACAGAGTAAAATTTCAATATTTGCTCAAGCCACCAAACTTGGGGGTGTGACAAACAGTGAGGATGATATGAACTGCTTGCAACACGACAAAGATAGGCTAACAGAATGGGCAGACAGGTGACAGATATAATTTAATATAGACAAGCGTGAGGTGATGCATTTTGGCAGAAGGTATAAGGAGAGGCAATATAGACTTAATGGCACAGTTCTAAAGTGTGTTCAGGAACAGAGGGGCCTGGCGGTGCATGTGCATCGATCTTTGAAGGTGGCAGGACATATTGGGTTGGATTTTACCTCAGGTGGACCGGAATTCACCACCGATGTGAAAGTCGGTGGCGAACCTGCTACCATCTAGCCTGTGGATCCATCCCGTATTTTACGGGTCCCCAGGCTTTCATTGACTGCAGCCCAGCTAAAGCCATGGATCCAGGAGGGAAGGTAAATAGGGGAGTAGGAGCATGCCTCACCAGGGGGATCGGTCCTTTCTTGGTGAGGCTAGAGTGGTCATTTGGGGGGAGGGAGGCATCTTGTGTCCTGGGGGTGGGTTGGGAGGTGGGGGCGGCACTCAGTCGGGTGCCCTGTGCCTTATTTTCATGCCCCATCACCACCCCCACCACCGACCTCCGCCCCTGGGGCACGGAAAGGCTGGCAGCTATCGCTGGGCAGCCTTTCACGTCCTCAACACACCCACTTGGCATGGGTAAAATATCTGTGGAGGTGGGCGAGGGCCCTTAAGTGGCCGTTAAGCAGCCACTTGAGGGCCTTGATTGGCCTAGGGCGGACGAGCCATTTCCCACCCCCTGCCCAACGCCATAAACTTGGCCCGAGACGGAAGTGGGGCGGGCAGGTCTCCTGGAGCCTCCTGCTCAATTTTACGCCATTCCCACGCCACCATCTGACCCGTTGGGGCGGCGTAAAATTTAGCCCATTGAGAGAGTGATTAGTAAAGCATGTGGGATCTTGGACTTCATAAATAAAGGTATTGTGTACAAAAGCCTGAAAGTTATGCTGAAGCTTTATAGAGCTCTGGTTAGGCCCCAACTGGAATATTGCGTTCAGTTCTGGTCACCACACTTTAGGAAGGATGTGCAGGTCCTTGACAGGGTGCAGAGGAAATTTACCAGAATGGTTCCAGAGATGAGGGATTTTAGCTACAAGGTTAAGTTGGAAAAGCTGGGGTTGTTCTCCTTCGAGCAAAGGAGATTGAGGAGAGATTTGTTTGAGGTGTACAAGATTATGGCAGGTTTAGAAACGTTAGACAAGGAAAACCTGTTCCTATTAACTAATGGTACAAGGACTAGGGGGCACAGATTGATGCTTTTGGGCAAGAGATGCAGAGGCAATGTGAGGAAAAATGTTTTTACGTAGCGGGTGGTAATGACCTGGAACTCGCTGCCCACAAGGGTGGTGGAAGTGGAGACAATCAACGACTTCAAAAGGAAATTGGATGGCCACTTGAAGGAAATAAATTTGCAGGGCTGCAGGGATCGAGTGGGGGAATGGGACTGACTGGAGAGCTCTGTGGAGAGTTGGCATGGACCTGATGGGCCGAATGGCTTCCTTATGTGCTATAATGACTCTATAATTCAGTAGGTCGGGATTAATAATCCAGAGATTAAATTCCATCTTGGGATGTGAGCATTGCCCATCCCTAATTACCCTTGAGCAGGAGGTGGTAAGCCACCTTCTTGAACTGCTGCAGTACATGTGATGTAGGTAGTACACAGTGTGTTAAGCAACGAGTTCCAGGATTTTGAACCAGCGACAGTGAAGGAAGGGCAACATGGTTCCAAGTCGGGATGGTGTGTGGCTTACAGGTGAACTTGCAGGTGGTGGTGTTCCCATGCATCTGCTGCCCTTGATGGTAGAGGTTGCGCTTTGAAAGGTGCTACTGCAGGAGGCTTGGTGAATTGCTGCAGTGTATCTTGTATATGGAACACACTGTTACCACTGTCTGGTGGTAGTGGAGGGAATGAAAGTTTAAGGTGGTGGATGGGGTGCTGATCAAATGGACTGCTTTGTCCTAGATGCAGTTGAATATATTGAGTGTTGTTGGAGCTGCACTTATCCAGGTAAGTGGAGAGTATTACATCACATACCTGACCAATGCCTTGTAGATGGTGAGCAGACTTTGGGAAGTCAATAGATTGGTTACTCGCCGCAGAATTCCCAGCCTCTGACCTACTCTTGTAGCCACAGTATATACTATGGCTGGTCCAGTTAAGTTTCTGGTCAATGGTAACCCCCAGGATGTTGATGGTGGGGGATTCAGCGATAGTAATACTGTTGAATGTCAAGGGGAGATGATTAGATTCTTTTTTGTTTGAGATGGCCATTGCCTGGCACTTATGTGGCACGAATGTTACTTTGCATTTATAAGGCCAAGCCTGTGTTTCCAGGTCTTGATTCATGCGGCCATGGACTGCTTCTGCAGCTGAGGAGTTGTGAATGTTATTGAACACTGCAATCATCAACGATCATCCCCACTTCTGATGGAGGGAAGTTCATTGATGAAGCAGTTGAAGATGGTTGTGCCTAGGACACTACCCTGAAGAACTCCTGCAGCAATGTCCTGAGGCTGAGATGATTGACCTCCAACATATTCTGCTGTGCTAGGTATGACTATTCAGTGCAGAGTTTCCCCCTTGCTTCCGATTGGTTTTAATTTTGAGAGGGCTCCTTGACACCACACTTGGTCAAATGTTGCCTTGTTGCCAAGGGTAGTCACTCTCACCTCCTGTTAATTCTATATTAATTGTGTTTAATTGAATGCAGGTGGTGGGCATTAACTGGAGATTTATTTGAGCCCTTTAAATAGCCACAGACCAAAACAGTGGCTGTTGGGTTCAGAGGTGTATTCTTGTAATGTTTAACACTAAAAATAAATGTAAAAGTGTCTAAAGATTGGCTCCAGTTCTATCCCTTAGCAACTGGCCTTCTGTAATAGAACATGATATCAGAGGATGGTTGCCTAAAGGTGAAGATTGTAAACTAAGAAAAAAAGTTCAGACAGAGAGCAACAATCAGAGCAGCAATTGTGAAAACTGTTTGAGTGTTAGACAAGTATTAATGGCATCAGGTGATAAGAATCAGAGAGGAAAAAAAACAAATTGTCTTAAAGTCACAGAGACAATTTGCTCACCCTATTTATCAAAGTTTTAAAATCCTGCTGAAAGATGCAGGTGTTTGGAGAGATTAGTGAGAAGTGTGAAATCTGTAAAAAAAAAATCAGAGGACAACGCCACATCCTTTTGTAAGCCTTCCATTGGCATGTGACATTAACAAAATAGTTGCTGTAGATCTAAATGTATGGGACAAGGACAGAAATATTTTCATTCAACATTTTGTAAACCTGGTGACCAGATTTAGTCTTTCTGCAATAAGTTACAATCAAGTGAGGAGGGGCCGAAGGGCTTCCCTCTTTTCCCTCTCTTTGTTTGACCACAACAGGGGTAATCCTTTCTTCAAGTGAATGCAAAGGCCAATTTAGTAGGTGTTTGATTACTTACTTGCTATGATGATAACAAGAAACAATCAGACAGGTTTTCTTGAGTTTAACAAAGAAAGAGGCTAGCTTTATTGTACCTAAACCCAATTATAAAAATAATAAACAATGTGCCAACTTTCACTCACACAGACACACGAGGGGCTGCATTTTAAGAGCCCGCGGCTGAAGTAGGTGGTGGATGTTTGGCCAGCCTGCACAGGCGCCGCGTCACGGAGCCGCTGTGATTTCAAACTTGGCGGCTCATTTGCATAGCTGCGACAGCGACAGTTCCTCCCCCCCCCATGATGATGTGCAGATGCAGGCGAGCTGCCGCAAGCCATGGCATCTGGTGCCAATGAGCACGTGCGGGGCCATTTTTAAAGGACTTAGAGCCCTCAATGGATATTTAAAAATTAAAGGGACAGGTAAGTAGAATTTCCACAAAACAGATTTCAATGACCTTTAAATGAATTGTCCCACTAACGCCCCTCCCCCCTCAATGGCATTTTCAGACATTCATGCCCTTTACCCCCTAGAATTCGAATATTGACAATTTGACCTTTCCCCGCAAAATTCGGCAACTTTGCCCTTTACCCCTTCCCATCACCACAACCCCGTGCCCCGAGCAATCCGCATCGTTTTAACCTCACTCGACCCACTGCCGCACAGAGAAAAAATCTTCCTCCCCCTCCCCACAGGTGTCGCACCACGTTTCCCCAAATGGGGATTCAATGGCACGGCATTGTCGGCTGCCCGAATGAAGATCGGTGTGGCGATTTAGGAGGTGGCAGGACCTCATTATCAGTATGTAAATTAGTTTACATCTTGTAATGGAGGTCCCATCACCGAGCGGCAGGGCGGCCACCAGGAGGCCTTGCTGCTGCCGCTGATATCAGCATGGGTCCTGCTGCCATCGGGGTCGGTGGCAGGCCTCTGCCGCACCAATCTTTATTGCTTGTAGGTAAAAAAAAAGATGAGGTCCTAAAAGCAGAACATAGGGAGTTAGGAAGTAAGTTGAAAAGTAGGACCTCAAAGGTAGCGATCTCAGGATGACTACCAGTGCCACGTGCTAGTCAGAGTAGAAATAGCAGGATATATTGGATGAAAACATGGCTAAAGTGATGGTGTGAGGGGGAGGGTTTTAGATTCCTGGGACATTGGGACCGGTTCTGGGGGAGATGAGACCAGTACAAACTGGATGGGTTACACCTGGGCAGGACCGGGACTGATGTCCCAGGAGGAGTATTTGTTAGAGTGGTTGGGGAGGGTTTAAACTAAAATGGCAGGGGGATGGGAACCTTTGCAAGGAGTCAGAGGAGGGGGGATCAAAGACAAGAACAAAAGACAGTAAGGGGAATAAGAAAAGTGATAGGCAGAGAAATCAAGGGTCAGAATCAAACAGGGCCACAGTGAAAAATAGTGAGAAGGGGCCAAATAATCTTAAAAAGACAAGCCTTAAGGCTTTGTGCCTTAACGTGTGGAGCAGTCACTATAAAGTGGATGAATTAATCGTGCAAATAGATGTAAACGGGTATGATATAGTTGGGATTACGGAGACATGGCTGCAGGGTGAACAGGGATGGGAAATGAACATCTAGGGGTATTTAGTATTTAGGAAGGACAGACAAAAAGCAAAAGGCGGTGGAGTTGCATTGCTGGTTAAAGAGAAAATTAACGCAATAGTGAGGAAGTATATTAGCTCTGACGAAGTGGAATCTGTATGGGTAGAGCTGAGAAACACTAAGAGGCAAAAAATGTTAGTGGTGATGTTGGGAATGGCATTAAACAGGAAATTAGAGATACATGCAATAAAGGAACATTTGTAATTATGGGTGACTTTCATCTGCATATAGATTGGGCAATTCAAATTAGTCACAGTACTGTAGAGGAAGAATTCATGGAGAGTATACAGGAAGGTTTTCTGGACCAATATGTTGAAGAACCAACTAGATAACAGGCCATCCTAGACTGGGTATTGTGTAATGAGAGAGGAATAATTGACAATCTAGTTGTGTGAGACCCCTTGGGGATGAGCGACCATAATAGGATAGAATTCTTCATCCAGGTGGAGAGTGACATTGTTGATTCTGAAACTAGGGTCCTGAATCTTAACAAAGGAAACTACGAAGGTATGAGGCGCGAGTTGGCTATGATGGATTGAGAAACGTTGTTTAAAGGGATGATGGTGGATAGGCAGTGGCAAACATCCAAAGACCGCATGGATGAACTGCAACAATTGTTTATTCCTGTCTGGCGCAAAAGTAAAACGGGAAAGGTAGCCAAACCATGGCTTACAAGGGAAATTAGAGATAACATTAGATCCAAGGAAGAGGCATACAAATTGGCCAGAAAAAACAACAGACCTGAGGATTGGGAGCAGTTTAGAATTCAGCAAAGGAGGACCAAGGGATTGATTAAGAAGGGGAAAATCGAGTACGAGAGTAAGCTTGCGGGAAACATAAAAACTGACTGTAAAAGTTTCTATAGATATGTGAAGAGAAAAAGATTGGTGAAGACATATGTAGGTCCCTTACAGTCAGAAACGAGAGAATTTATTATGGGGAACAAAGAAATGGCTGACCAACTAAATACATGCTTTGGCTGTCTTCGCAAGGGAGGACACAAATATCATACCAGAAATGTTGGGGAACACAGGGTTTAGTGAGAGGGAGGAACTGAAGGAAATCAGTACTAGTAGAGAAATGGTGTTGGGGAAATTGATGGGATTATTATCTGAATGGCTATAAACTGAGAGGGGAATATGCAGCGAGACCTGGGTGTTCTCGTACACAAGTGGCTGAAGGTAAGCATGCAGGTGCAACCGGCGGTAAAAAAGGCAAATTGTATCTTGGCCTTCATAGCGAGAGGATTCGAATACAGGAGCAGGGATGTCTTGCTGCAATTATACAGGGCCTCGGTGAGGCCACACCTGGAATATTGTGTGCAGTTTTGGTCTCCTTATCTGAGGAAGGATGTTCTTGCTATAGAGGGAGTGTAGCGAACGTTTACCAGACTGATTCCTGGGATGGTGGGACTGACGTATGAGGAGAGATTGAGTCGGTTAGGATATATTCGCTGGAGTTCAGAGGAGTGAGAGGGGATCTCATAAAAATCTATAAAATTCTAACAGGACTTGACAGGGTAGATGTAGGAAGGATGTTCCCAATGGTGGGGGAGTCCTGAACCAGGGGTCATAGTCTAAGGATACAGGGTAAACCTTTCAGAACTGAGATGAGGAGAACTTTCTTCACCCCAGAGAGTGGTAAGCCTGTGGAATTCGTTACCACAGAAAGCAGTTGAGGCCAAAACATTGTATGTTTTCAAGAAGGAGTTAGATATAGCTCTTGGCTTTAAAGAGATCAAAGGATATGGGGGGAAAGCGGGAACATGTTACTGAGTTGGATGATCAGCCATGATCATAACGAATGGTGGAGCAGGCTCGAAGGGCCAAATGGCCTACCCCTGCTCCTATTTTCTATGTTTCTATGTTTCTATGTTTCTGTGCTCCCCAGCCATCGTTCCCGACAGCGGAGGGGCTTTAAAATCCAGCCCTCGAGGTTTACACACACACAAATAGGTTACAGAGTAGGGAAAGGTAGATTGGGTGAGTTACAGTCCATAAAAAGGTATACAGTCTGTTGGGTTTGGTGATTTGGCTGGCTCCCAGATGAATTCAGTGGTCCTGGGGCTTTTAGTTTAAAGAAGTAGATGACTGGTTTGGTGTGTCTCCTGGAGACAGCGATGTGAAGCCAACAGGGTTTCTGATTATTGTCGGAATATGCAAAGGTGGTCAGTCAACAAGCAGGATTTGAAAGCTTTCAAGCTGGAATGGAGAGAGAGAGAGAGAGAAAGGGACCCCCCCCCCTCCCCTCCCCTCCCCCCCACTTAGGGTCTGCACATGTCACAGTCCAAAAGCTTCTCCTCTATCTGCTGCAGAAAGACCAGCTTAAAACCACAGATGGGGAGGGGCTTGTCACATGACAGTCACTCAGTGATTCACAGCATAGCAGTTAGTAGCATTTCTCTCTTGCTAAAAAGAACAAGCAGTTCTCTTAAACTTCCTGGGTCTTGGTCACCACCACCACCACCCTCCAAATCTACCACAAAAACTTTTTTGGGCTTAGGGTTTTCCTTTGGCTTATGAGCTTTTCTGTGTCTATGTTCAGAATTTAGATCCGTAATTTCTAGGTCTTCAGTCTGAATTTCCTCCTGAACCTGGGCCAGTTTCCTGGGACTTAGGCGATAGGGATTTTGTTTCATGGGAGAGGTCTCTCCTACATCACATTATGTAGGGTTAGGGTTGTGCACCCTGGTTTTACCCTGCAGATCCCTTTAAACACTGTGAGCAGCCTTGTTAGGTCTCCTCTCTGTTCTGCATTTCAATAGGAGAGTACAGTGTCTAATTTCCCTAATATTTCAGTGTTAGTTAACCGGACAGTAGGGGGTTCGATTTGTGAATCTTCCAGGCCTCCCTCTAACTCATCCTCACTGCCCCTTTTGCCCTCCTCTTTCCTGACTGCCTGACAGACCTGTGCTTGTTTGTTCCCTTCCCAGCTGTGATACCATTTTAACAAATTAATGTGACACAGCCTTTGCTTTTTCCTATGGCCTGGGGTGTCAATTAAGAATTTACCTGGCTAATTCTCTTTACTACTGAGTCGGGATTTCAATGTTTCTCCCTGTATTGGTAATAGCACTAACACATGGTGTTACAACCAGGTGAGAAGGGGTCTAGGGGTTCCCTCTCAGCCTTTGCCTGGTTTAACCGTAACAGGGTTTAATTTTAGAAACTGTGTTTTTAGCTCCTCCTCAGCAAATCCTTGTTCTCTTCTCCAATAGTAAGGCAAAGAAATCATACAGTTTTCCTTAGATTTAAACAAGTAAGGAGGAAGTTTATTAATCTTAAACTCTTATCCGGTTAACGACTATGAATATGCGACGCGACCACGCTAGCATGCATACACGATAAACACATAGGTAGAGACAGAGAAAGTAGAAAAGAATAAAGGGGAAAATTTGAGGCAAAATCAGGCTTATAATTACAGTCCTTTAAGTTCAATGTGAGTGGCGCAGTGGTTAGAACCACAGCTCCAGCGACCCAGGTTCGGTTCTGGGTACTGCCTGTGAGGAGTTTACAAGTTCTCCCTGTGACCGCGTGGGTTTCCGCCGGGTGCTCCGGTTTCCTCCCACAGCCAAAGACTTGCAGGTTGATAGGTAAATTAGCCATTGTAAATTGCCCCTAGTGTAGGTAGGTGGTCGGAGAATGGTGGGGATGTGGTAAGAAATATGGGATTAGTGTAAATGGGTGGTTGTTGGTCGGCACAGACTCAGTGGGCCAAAGGGCCTGTTTCAGTGCTGTATCTTTCTATGTCTATGTCTCTTTGGTTGCTGGTAAAGCCTGCTGTTCATTGGGGCCCAGTACTTGCTTCGATATCGGAGTCTTTTCTCTCTTGAGGTTTATGTGTCTTCCGTGAGTCCAGTGACTTGGGAGAGAGGCTTCTTTGTTCCAGCTTCAGTTGTAAAGCTGCCGTTTCAGTTCAAACGGTGTCTCATTCAAAGCCTGGACCAGCCGGTTAGTCATGTGACCAGCTGGTTTAACCAGACCTATCTTTGTGGATTGTATCATCTTAGCAGTCCCTGGAATGCTCTTCCTTACACCTTCAATGTCTGATGATCAAAATCCACTAGGGTTAATTAGATCAGGGAGTAGTGTTTTGTCTCCACAAGCTCCATCTCTTAGTATGCAAATATCCTCCAGTCAAAGGACTGGTGATCTCTTTAACAAGTAATTTCTTCACTCTAGCAACAGTTTAAAATCAATGTTCATATGACAAAATTAATATGCTTCATTCTTGGCAGCTGGGGGTCTGCATGACAATGGTCTCCAGGCTGAAATGTTCTGGCCTTGGCATGCTTATCTATCTGCCTTTCCTAAGCTGTCTGGGAGGTTTTTAGGTGTTCCTGAGCTACCGCACAGGCTCTCGAGCCGTTCTCAGAACATGGAGATGTAGTCTAACAGGGTAGATTTGGCCCTGTGTCCTAAAAAACTGCTTGATTTGTTTTAGAGGGCTTTTCACCTCATGCCCATAAACTAATTCAAAGGGATGAAAGCCAGTGGACTCATTGGGTGAGTCCCTGGAAGCAAACAGAAGAAATCCCAGCCCTTTGTCCCAGTCATGGAGGTACTCACAGCAGTATATGCCCTGATCATTGTCTTTAAGGTCTGGTGGTACCGCTCCAAAACCCCTTGTGACTGTGGGTGGTAGGCTGAGGACTTTACCTGGGTTATGCCCAGATTACACATGACCTTTTGAAAAATACTGGACATAAAATTTATGCCCAGATCCAACTGCATCTCAGCAGGCAGCCCATATCGGGGGAAAAATTGGATTAGCCCCTCCACCACTACCTTGGCAGAGATAGTTTTTAGAGGGATAGCCTCTGGAAATCGAGTAGCCACATCCATAATGGTGAGAAGATACTGGTAGACCCCTTTTGTTTTTGGTAGGGGCCCCACACAATCCACCAGCACTCTGCTGAATAGTTTCCCAAAAGCCGGTATGGGAATTAGGGGTGCCGGACTCAAGGGGTATGGGATAATTTTCCCTCTGGATGCAAAATCCTGGCAACCCTCAGGGATTTTGTTAAGTTTTCCCACACTCTCAGCAGTAGGTTTACTGGGTTTTACTGACGCAGTTAAAGCCACAACCTGGTCTGCTGAGCTTTCCATCAGGGCCCCTTTTCTTGCACTGGTCTGGTGTACCCTGGCTAAACCTATGTGTTTTCCCCTGTAACTTCCAGCAGTCAGCTCGAAGGTGACCTGCTTGTTACAATGGAAACATACGGACTTTTGGGTGTCACTCTTGCTCTCAGCACCTTCCTTTTTGGCCTGAGGAGGGTCCCCTGTGTTTCCAGCTCTCCCTTCTTGCTCATGGCTGTTCATTCTCCTCTCAAATTCCCACCTTCTATCATTTTCAGGTTTTTGGATGTGACGAGGGAAGGGTTTCCCCTGAGGCAAGGGCTTGTTAATAAAGGGAATAAACATTAGCCAGTATGGCTGCCTGTCTGGCTCTTGGAATCTTTTGTTCTTCCATGTGGTTTCTTATGGAAAGGGTAGGGGGTTTTGAACTCCTCAAGGAGGATCAACTCTATTAGGTTTTCATAGGTGGACTCTATCTTAAGTGCCTGTATTCACTGGTCCAAAGCAAGTTGCTTAACCCTTTCGAACTCGATGTAAGTTTGTTTCAGCTGCTTCTAGACAGTCCAGAACTTTTGGCGGTATACCTCCAGTACTAGCTCATATGCACTCGGGATAGCATTTTTAGTCATCTCTTAATCTGATGAACTCTGATCAGGCAACAGTGAATAAACCTTATGGACTTTTCCTGCTAGTTTACTTTGCAATAACAGTGTCTAGCTGTCTAGTGGCCACTTTAACGGTTTTGCAAGCTCTTCAAAAGAGATGGAGAGTGCTTCCACATCTCCCTCATTGATCTTTGGTATCAACTGGGAGAACTTTAAGAGTTCAGTACCTGGTCCTGAGCCAGGGGTAACTCCTTCACTAGTGGTGCCTTCACTGGTTGTATTGGGTCTTCCCCTAGTTTGTTTGAGCTGCCTTAACTCTCTTTCCAGTCTGTTCACAACCTTGGTGTCACATTTGACCCTGAGATGAGATTCTGACCTCTTATTTGCGCAATCACTAAGGTCACCTATTTCCACCTCCATAACATTGCCCAGCTTCATCCCTGTCTCAGCTCATCTGCTGCTGAAACCCTTATTCATGCCTTTGTTACCTCTATACTTGACTATTCCAATGCACTCCTGGCTGCTCTCCCACATTTTACCATCCTTAAACGTGAGGCCATCCAAAACTCTGCTGCCTGTGTCTCAACTCACACCAAGTCTCATTCCCCTGTCACCCCTGTGCTCGTTGACCAACATTGCCTTATGGTCAAGCAATGTCTTGATTTTAAAATTCTCATCCTTGCTTTCAAATCCCTTCCTGGCCTTGCCCCTTCCTAGCTCTGTAATCTCCTCCAGCCCCACTACCCTCCTAGATGTCTGCGGTCATCTAAGTCTGGCCTCTTGAGCATTCCCAATTTTAATATTTCCAGCAATGGTGGCCGCACCTTCAGTTGTCTTGGCCCTAAGCTCTGGAATATCCTCCCGAAACCTCTCTACCTCTCTATCTTGCTTTTCTCCTTTAAGAAACTCATTAAAATGTACCTCTTTGACCAAACTTTTAGTTATCTGACCTAACATCTCCTTATGTGGCTGGGTGTCACTTTTTGTTTTAAAATGATCCTGTCAAGCACCTTGAGATGGTTGATTACGTTAAAGGCGCTATATAAATCTAAGTTGTTGTCATTGGATAAACTAATAACAGAGGAAAAACAAAGGGAATTAGATGGGTGGAGAGAGTTTGGAGTTTATTCTGAGGTACCAGACAAGGGCAACCAGATTTGTCACATAGGTAAATTTGTCCTGAAAAAGTCCTTGCAGTTGGGACTTCTAGGGCTAGTTGCTAATCATTTGGAAAAGCAGCTATATGGCACAGATGTTACAGTAGACGGACGGCTCCACAGCTGGGAAAATAATCTTGAAAATCTTTTTAGCTCTTTCGGCCTTGTAGATTAATTGACATAAAGGCTGCATTTATCCAGGGTGATACTTTTCAGAAAGAAGTGTTTCTGAAACCCCCCCAAAGAGGCAACAGATGCAGAAGGAAAGTTATGGAAACTAACCAACTATGTCTATGGCCTGAATGATGCTTACAGGGTGTGGTATTTCTTGGTGAGATCTGTTTTGCTGAAAATAGGTTGTGTTCAACTAAAAACAGATCCCGCAATGTTGTATTGGTATCAAAAGGAAAACTTCCGGTATCTTCATGATGCACGTTGATGATTTCTTATGGGTGGTACTGTGGAAGTTGAGAAATTTGTTATTAGTAAGATTAGAGTAGACTTTAAAATTGGGAGTCAGGCTCGTGGGTCTTTTAAATATATTGGTTTAGATATTAAGCGGAGTACAACATAGAACATTATGAGTAGGTCTGCAATAACTTTAAATCAACAATCCTATTTAGAGAGTGTTACTCCCATCCTGGTTAATCATGCTCAATCGTCACATAAAGATGATGTTATATCTAAAGAAGAGACAGAGCAATTGTGAAGCTTGATCAGTCAGTTAAACTATGTGTGCACTCAGACTAGACCAGATGCTAGTTTTGATGTGTTGGAGTTAGTATTATGATAAAAAACCCTAAAGTAGAGAATATTTTAAGGGCAAATAAAACATGAAAAAATTAAGTATGCATTTCTCCAGATTTAACTTCCCAAAGAACATGAAACTAATCATTTTTAGCACTACTTCATATGCTAATTTGTTGTTTGATACTCTAGAGCAGCTGGTTTCATAATATTTCTTATGGATGAAAGTAGGAAAGGTTGTCCATTAACTTGGAAAGCTAAGAAAATTTTAAAAAGCATTGTTAAAAGTACTTCAGCTGCTGAAACACTGGCTCTTGTGAAAGCAGTAGATATGGGATTCTATGTGTCAAATATTCTAAGTGAGATTCTGTACAAGATATACACCCATTGGAAGTTATGTAGATAATCATTCATTGTGGGATAATGTACACTCTACGAAACGTGTGAGTGAAAAAATGTTATGAATCGATCTTGTTAGCTTGAAACAAATGCTGGAGAGAAAGGAAATCTCTAACATTAAATGGGTAGTTGCATGTCTTCAACTGTCTGATTGTTTTACAAAAAGAAATGCATGCGCAAAGAAATTGTTAAGGTTCTTAAAGAAAGGGGGTCTCGCAATGTCATGCTTTGTACAGAATATGGAGGTTTTTGATTTAATTTGTTTTGAAATTTTGTTTGTGCATATTAACTCTAATTTTTATTTAAAGAGAGATAAGGGAATCTGCTAATTGTATATTAATTGTGCTTAATTGTGTGCAGGTGGTGGGCATTAACTGGGGATTCACTTGAGCGCCTATAAATAGACACAGACTAAAACTGTGGTTGTTGGGTTACGAGTGTCATACAGGCCCCCACCTGACAAGAATGAGGCACATTGGTTTTGTCATATGAGCATTGATTTTTAACTGTTGCTGGAGCGAGGAAATGACTTATTGAACAGATCAGCCGTGGCTAGAAAAAATATTTGCATACTAACAGACAGGGCTTGTATAGACAAAGGCCCATTTCCTAACACATTCAACCCACAGTGGATGTTGATCACTGGACAGTGAGGGGGTGAAGAAGTGCATTCCAGGGCCTGCTGGGGTGGTGCAATCCACAGGGGCCAGGACTGGTTGGACATTGCTGGTCACATGAATAACTGGCTGTTCCAGGGTTTTTTGAACTAGCCACGGAGAGTTTGAACTCAGAAAGACTGTTTGCTCCTGGACTGAGAAGATCACTCCTGTCTGCTCCCATCTCTTTCTCACAAGCCTCTAAATCCACTGAAGACACATGAACCCCAAGAGAGAAAAGTCTCCCACAACGAACAAGGTTTAAGAAGAATACTGGGCTCCCAACGAAAAGCAAGATCTACCTACAATCAAGGATTCCACAGTGAACTCGAAGACCTGTATCAAAGACTCTTCAGATACTGCCTCAAACCTTTTCATTTTATTTTTCTTCTGCTCTTTTCTGTCTCTATTTGCATGTGTGTATCATGTATGCATGCTAGTGTGGGTGCATCGTGTATCCATAGGCGTCAACCAAATTAGAGTTTAAGTTTAATAAATTTCAACTTTTCTTCTTTAAACCCTAAGAAAACCTTTTTGTGCTGGTTTCTTTGCCTTATAATTGGAAAGGGGGTGAACAAGGACTCACTAAGGGGGAGCTAAAAACACAGTGCGTTTAAAATTAAACCTTGTTACGGTAAGACCAGGTGAAGGCTGAGAGGACCCCCAGATACCTTTCTTACCTAGTCATAATAGGAGGTATACACTTTTAATGTGTAACTCTGTTAATAAATATAAAGTATACAAAGATTGGCTCTAGTTCTATCCTTCACCAACTGGCTTTCTGGAATAGAACACCTCACCTCTGGAATTCAGCTCTTTTTTCCATGTTTGGACCAAGGCTGGAATGAGCCAGCAAAAAGTTGATAAAAAGGGGAAAAATAGAATATGAGAGTAAACTAGCCAGCAGTATAAAAACAGATTGTAAGAGCTTTTATAAGTACATTAAAAGGAAGAGAGTAGCTAAAGTAGACATTGGTCCCTTAGAGGCAGAGACAGGAGAAATTATCATGGAGAATGAAGAAATGGCAGAGGCTTGAACAAATATTTTGTGTCTTTTCTCACAGTAGAAGACACAAGTTCCATACCAGAAATAGGCAGTAACCTAGGGGCTAAAAAGAGTGAGGAGATTAAGGATATTGATATTAGCTGAGAAAAAGCATTGGAGAAACTTGAGAGACTAAAATTTGACAAGTCCTCGGGACCTGATGGCCTACACCTTGGGTTCTAAGAGAGATAGCTGCAGAGATAGTGGATGCGCTGGCTATGATTTTCCAGAATTCCTTAGATTCAGGAATGGTCCTGTCAGATTGGAAGTTGGCAAATGTTACACCGCTTTTCAAGAAAGGAGGTATAGAGAAAACAGGGAACTACAGGCCAGTTAGCCTAACATCAGTCATTGGGAAGATGCTGGAAACTATTATAAAAGAAGTCTTAACATTGCACTTGGAAAAGCATAGTATGATTAGAACAAGTCAGCATGGTTTTACTAAAGGGAAATCCTGTTTGACAAATTTATTAGAGTTTTTTGAGGATGTAACTGGGAGGGTAGATAAAGGGGAACCAGTAGATGTAGTATACCTGGATTTCCAGAAGGCATTCAATAAGTTGCCACATAAAAGATTAATAGGCAAGATAAGGGGTAATATATTAATGTGGATAGAGGATTGTTTAACAGACAGGAAGCAGAGACTGGGCATAAATGGGGCATTTTCAAGTTGGCAGGCAGTGAATAGTCAGGTGCCGCAAGGATCAGTGCTGGGGCCTCAGCTATTTACACTCTATATTAATGACTTGCATGAAGAGACAGAGAGTAATATATCTGTGTTTGCTGATGATACAAAGCTTGGTGGAAAGGGAAGCTGCAGGGAGAATGTAGAGAGGCTATAAAGAGATATGGACAGGTTAAGTGAGTGGGCAACAAGATGGCAAATGGAGTATAATGTAGGAAAGTGTAAAGTTCTTTGGTCATAAAAATAAAAAAGCTTAATATTTTAAAAGGTGTGAAACTGGTAAGTGTTGATGTTCAGAGAGACTTGGGGGTACTTGTACAAGGAACGTATAAAGTTAACACGCCGGTGCAGCAGGCTGTTAGGAAGGCAAATGGCCTGTTGCCTTTATTGCCAGGGGATTAGAGTACAGGAATAAAGAAGTTTTACTAAAATTGTACAGGGCTTTGGTGAGACCATACCTGGAATACTGTGTGCAGTTTTGGTCTCCACATTTAAGAAAGGATATACTTGCACTGGAGGCAGTGCAGTGAAGATTTACTAAATTGGCCCCTGGGCTGAAGGGGTTGTCCTATGATGAGAAGCTGAGTAAATTGGGCCTATATTCTCTGGAGTTTAGGAGAATGAGAGGCGATCTAATTGAGACATACAAGATTCTGAAAAGGCTTGATAGGGTAGAAGTTGAGAGATTGTTCCCACTGGTCAGGGAATCTAGAACATGAGGACACAGTCTCAGGATAAGGGGCCAATCATTCAGGGCTGAGATGAGGAGAAATTACTTCACTCAAAGAGTTGTGAATCTTTGGAATTCTCTACCCCAGAGGGTTGTGGATGCTCCATCACTGAATACATTTAAGGCTGGGACAGATAGATTTTTGGTCTCACAGGGAATCAAGGGATATGGGGAATGGACAGGAAAGTGGAATTGAAGCCCAAGATCAGCCATGATCGTATTGAATGGTGGAGCAGGCTCAATGGGTCATATGGTCTACTTCTGCTCCTATTTCTTGTGTTGTGTTCTTGTGAGGTCTAGAGCTGAGTGGCCCTGGCTGAACCCAAACAGAGCATCGGTGAGCAGGTTATTGCTGAATAAGTACTGCTTGATAGCATTGTAGCTGACATCCTCCATCACTTTGCTGATGATTGAGAGTAGACTGATGGGGCAGTAATTGGCCAAGTTGGATTTGTCCTGCTTTTTGTGGACAGGACATACCTGGGCAATTTTCCACATTGTCTGGTAGATGCCAATGTTATAGCTGTACTAGAATAGCTTGGCTAGTGGTGCGAAGTCTTCAATACTACAGCTGGTATGTTGGCAGGGTGTATAGTCTTTGCTGTATCCAGTGCCTTCAGCCATATCTTGATATCATGTGGAATGAATCGAATTGGGTGAAGACTAGCATCTATGATGCTGGGGACCTCAGGAGGAGGCCGAGATGGGTCATACATTTTGGCACTTCTGGCTGAAGATGGTTGCAAATGCTTCAGCCTTGTCTTTTGCACAGATACACTGGGCTCCCCCATCACTAAGGATCGGGGTGTTTGTGGAGCCTCCTCCTCCTGTTAGTTGTTTAATTGTCTAATTGCCCACCACCATTCATGACTGGATGTGGCAGGACTGCAAAGCTTTGATCTGATCTGTTGGTTGTGGGATCGCTTTGCTGTCTATAACATGCTAAATCCTCTGTTTAGCATGCGTGTTATCCTGTGATGTAGCTTCAGCAGGTTGGTATCTGATCTTTAGGTCTGCCTGATGCTGCTCCTGGCATGCTCTCCTGTACTCCTCATTCAATCCGGTTTGGTCACCTGGCTTGATGGCAATGGCAGATTGAGGATATGCCAGGCCATGAGGCGACAGATTGTGGTTGAATACAATTCTGCTGCTGCTGATGGCCCACAGTGCCTCATGGATGCCCAGATTTGAGCTGATAGATCTGTACTAAATCTATGCTACACAATACGATGGAGGATGCCCCCAGTGTGAAGATGGGAGCTCGTCTCCACAAGGACATTGCGGTGGTCACTTTTAGCAATACAGTCATGGACAGATGTATCTGCAACAGGTAGATTGATGAGGACGAGATCATGTAGGTTTTTCCCTCTCGTTGGTTCTCTCACCACCTGTCACAAGCTCAGTGTGGCAGATATGTCCTTCAGGATTTGGCCAGCTCAGTGAGTTTTGGTGCTACCAAGCCACTCTTGGTGATGGACATTGAAGTTTCCCACCCGGAGCACATTTTGTGCCCTTGTGACCCTCAGTGCTTCTTCCAAATGGTGTTCAACATGGAGGAGAATTGATTCATCAGCTGAGGGAGGGCAGTATGTGGTAATCAGTAGGAGATTTCCTTGCCCATGTTTGACCTGATGCCATGAGACTTCTTGGGATCAAGAGTCAATGTTGAGGGCTCCCAGGGCCACTCCCTCCTGACTGTATACCACTGTGTTGCCACCTCTGGTGCGTCTGTCCTGCCAGTGGGACAGGACATACCCAGGGAGGGTGATGGAAGAGTCTGAGACATTGAGGAGAAGGTATGATTCAGTGTGTATGACTATGCCAGGCTGTTGCTTGACTTGTCTGTGGGACAGCACTCCCAATTTTGGCACAAGTCCCCCTATGTAAGTAAGGAGGACTTTGCGGGTCAATAGGTCAGGTGTGCCTTTGTCATTTCCAGTGCCTAGCTTGATGCTGAGTGGTGTATCCAGTTTATTCTTATTTGATTTTTCTGTAGCGGTTTGATACAACTGATTACTTTTCTAGGCAACTTCAAAGGGCAGTTAATAGTTAACTACATTGATTGTTATCTAACAGTCAGGCAAAATTAAAATTTGCATTTGAAAAAAACTTACTCTTTTCAAAAGCATTAAATGCTCAATTATCCTGTCCTACACCCCATGGGTTACGGTTTTGAAAGTGAACATTTCAGCTTGATCGTATTACTAAGGGGATTTTTAGAGCTGCAATGTGCCTGTGCTACTTCACAGCATCTGGAACAACAGCAATACAAAACGATCTTCTGGAAATTCAATGGATAGGTCACCAATTTTAAGGTCTGTTATGTTAACTCAAATTGTTTCATTTGGAAGACTCTAAAGTTTAATTTTTTTCTAACTTTGTTATGTGCTATTCGCCAACCAAAATATCAAGCAAATAAACTGTTCCTGAACATCTGAAAATACCGCTTTCTAGCTAGTTGCTAGGAGACTCATTTTGAGAGAGTGATTTTTACTCCATGTCAAAGAGTGGCAGACACATCAGCTATCTGGCACAGTATGAGGCACCTTGTAATATTCCTTGATTTGGGATCATGGCTATGCATTGCATGATACATAGCTGTGTGCTGCCTCATTATGGAGGAAATTCCACCCATCAACTGAAAGGAGATCAGCAAGAGGAGCAAGCAACTAGAAGACAACCTATTACTGCCTGCAAGAGACATTCTGCCACTCTCACTCCTTCTCTTGACTATATATATCTTGCCAATACATTAGAAGTCTTGTCTGCTTTCGACCTACACTTTCCCTTCACAAAGATGTCATCAGTGTAGTCCCTTCTCTGAGCTGAAGAACTCCCAAACCTCCAATTCTAATGAAGACTTTCCACACCTTGCCAAGGCCAAAGCCAACATGCAGAACAACTTTAGGGCCTCCTTAATGTCATTGTTAAACGGTACAGTGTGACCGTGCCTACTGCTTTTTGCCATCGTGCTTCCTGTCATTTCTAGTGAATAAGGAACTCTTAACCCTAAGCAAAAGCTTCTCCCTGGTTCTACCTAAGTGGCTGGAATGTGTGAAATTGTTGGCTTCTGTGTGCCAAGTGAAGCCTCTTGGGACCGGAGCATCCCTTTTTCCTGGCAGCCAAATCCTGAAATGGACCTGTACCTAACTGCATCACTAGTAGCATGGCCAACCTGGCCCTGCCGTCTTTCTGCCCTGCAGACATCGCAGGGTGCTGGAAGAATGCCACTTACATTACTATTCTGAAAGACAGTATCAACATCAGTGTGCCTTCAGATCATTTCACTTGTGCTGGATATTGGTTATTGATTTTCAGGGCAGCACGTCTAATGATCCCAATGATTAAGTGAAGCCCTGTGCAACACTTGCCTGCAATAGACCAAGCCCATTCAAGCTGGAAGAGCCATTCGTTTTTAATCTGGTGCCCAAAGCCTCCTTGGAAAGAGCCTGAGAATCCACTGGAGGGGGCGTAGGCTGCCATTTGACCTCTCTGGTCATGACAGCTTGCACTCAGGATGTTCTCGGAGCTCTCACATGCTCCTGGTGGGCATATTGCTCCCTAGGCATCTCAGTCTAGATTCACACATGTAAAGGCCCTGTTGGGTCAGGAACCAATGGGTAACCAACAGCCTTGAAACCTATTCCAATCTGAATGACAGTCTTCCTTCTTCCTTGGAAGCTATTGGGATGAAGACACAGAGTGAAATGAAGCAACAGGAAAAACTACTTGACCATTTGCATGGTACTTCTGCACAAGCATCAAAAGAAATATTCTGATAAATGCAAATTAAATTTCTCAGATGTTACAATTATCAAAAATATATAAGTATTGAAATTTTGCTTTTTACTTCAAGGTTAATGTTTGAAGATTTGGAATCAGCCATTATTTTATTCTAGCCACTCAATTCATATGCAAGAAGCTCATTATTTTTGCAGTTGCAAATTCCCTTGATGTCAAAAGGAAAGAGGCAAGTTCAAAATTCAAATTACAGCTTTTTAAGAAATACCTCTTTGATCTTCATGATCAAATGGATCACAAATATTTCAGATGTCGAGATACAACCACCCCATTGTCAGGTACATATTAAAACATTGCTTGGAAATACTAGTTAGACTAACTATTGGGATTTAATGCAGCAGGTTTGAAAACTGAGGTATAACATATCTCCTTGCCTGAGGTAACTGGTACGAGGCACAGTATAGGAATGGGAACAAGCGCTAGGCACAGGCAAGATAAACCATTGATCAATTTTTCCAGGTAAGATGAGTAACTCTTTTTTGTCCTGGGATGAGAAAACATTACAGGTTACAAAACTGATAATGCATGCTGTGTGAAAGTGAGCCACACATTAGGAAGGCCACAGCTTCATTCCTGATCAGTGCTGAGTTTGCTATTTGGAGCTAAGGTAATTGGAGGGCCAATACCATTGGCCTCAGTCTCCTTGGGTTAGTCAGGTAAAAGAAAAATCAGCCAGTGATCCTACTCCTCATTGCAAGTCCTACTGGAAAGCATATGTTCATGGATAAGATCAAGGCCATGCACCTCATGGTTGTATCACCTGCCAGCTTTCACTATCTGGACTTACACATGAAGAGAGGTAAAGTATCAGATAGTGGCTAGCACGTGCTGAATAATGGCCTGTGATGAATCAGTACAGGGTTCCATCTCCACCACTCTATGGGCAGAAATTTGGGCTTGGGAGCACACACTTCTTGAGTGCCATGAGTACCCTTGGGGTTCCAAAATATCATCCGTGTCACATCGCAAGTACACACTTCAGACATGAAGGCGTCAGGATGCAGAAGGGTAAAGGGGTTGGTGCACACTTTAATGGCAGCAGGAAGTATGCAGATCATGCAATCAGAATGCAACACTGATTTGGTGCTGAATTTTTATAGCTTACCGCCGTTCTCGTCGGCTAGCTTCCAAGACGGCGCAGCGCAATGCGGAGCCGCCACGATATGTCAAATGGTGGCTCATTAACATAGAGGGGGCGGAACGCCCACCCCAATGACACAGAGGCAGCAGCAGCTCCGTCCCCAGCAATGACATATGGCACCTTGATCTTATCCATGAACATGTGCTTTCCAGTAGGACTTGCAATGTGGAGTAGGAACACTGGCTGATTTTTCTTTTCTCTTGCCTGACTAACCCAAGGAGACTGAGGCCAATGGCATTGGCCCTCCAATTGCCTTAGCTCCAACACAACTCATTCATGGTCCTCTCCACCCAAAAAAAAAGCTATTCTTCCCAACCCGACCTTTCCCCCCTGAACTTCATTACCTATGCCCTTCAACCCCTTCCCACCATCCCCTCAGCCAATAGAGTTTTCCTTGCTCCCACTCCCCCGCCCTGAAAATTTCACTCCTCCCCCTCCCCACCAGTGTTACGCCTCAGATCTCTGAACAGAGATGGAAATGCACTGGACTTCCGGTAACTGGCTGGAATATCAGCGTGGGATGACCATCACGATGAGGTAGGTAGTTATTCATTTAGTAGCCTTGGTTTTAATATGTAATTAAGTTTTTTTGCCGAGCTGCGGGGGTGGGGCGCCCTGAGGCCTTGCCGCTGTCGGTAAAATCGGGCAGGACCTCCCAGCGTCGAGGCCCATGGTGGGCCTCTACCAGAGGTATTTTCCAGGCCCCCCCCCCTCACTGCCATAACCCCCGTCGTCAGGAGGCTAGTAAAATTCAGCTCTTGATGTGACTGCTGCCATTTGGGAACTCCACGTTGCTATGCCCTCTCTTAAGCTCACACAGCTGAACATGCATTAAGCAACATGAGGGAGACCGCATCCCCATCCCCGTCCCTCCCCTCCCACCCCCCCATCCCCCCCTCCACCCCCAACAGCGTTCTTTAAAAGGATCATTAGCTACATACAGATTAATTGCTGGTTGATTTCTTCTGGCTGTTGCTACATGCTTTGATGCCAGCTGCATTTTAAGCACCATAGCAAACTGAAGGGTGTCTACTGGGTGAGACATGGCTCATGACTCCAGGTTAACAGCCCAAACACACATGTGCAGCATGTACACAAGAGCCATGCTGCCAGGAGAAGTGTGATAGGCCAGACCATTGACTTGCTGAAGTAAAGATTCTGGAAGAGAGCTGCAGTATTCAGCAGAGCAGGTAGAGTCATAGAGTTATACAGCACAGAAACAGGCCCTTCGGTCCATCATGTCTGTGCCGGCCACCAAGCACCTAACTATTATAATCCCATTTTCCAGCACTTGGCCCATAGCCTTGTATGGTATGACATTTCAAGTGCTCATCTAAATACTTCTTAAATGTTGTGAGGGTTCCTGCCTCTACCACCTCTTCAGGCAGCGTGTTCCACATTCCAACCACCCTCTGGGTGAACAAATTTTTCCTCAAATCCCCTCTAACCCACCTTCCCCTTATCTTAAATCTATGCCCCCTGGTTATTGACCCCTCCGCTAAGGGAAAAAGTCTCTTCCTATCTAACCTATCAGTCTCCCTCATAATGTTGTATACCTCAACCATATCCCCCACAGCCTTCTCTGCTCTGAGGAAAACAACCCTAGCATATCCAGTCTCTCTTCATACCTGAAATGCTCTAGCCCAGGCAACATCCTGGTGAATCTCCTCTGCACCCTCTCCAGTGCAATCACATCCTTCCTATAGTGTGGTGCCCAGAACTGTACACAGTACTCCAGCTGTGGCCTAACTAGCGTTTTCTACAGCTCCATCATAACCTCCCTGCTCTTATATTCTATGCCTCAGCTAATAAAGCCAAGTATCTCATATGCCTTCCTAACCACCTTATCTACCTGTGCTGCTGCCTTCAGTGATCTATGGACAAGTACACCAAGGTCCCTCTGACCTTCTGTACTTCCTAGGGTCCAACCATCCATTGTATATTCCCTTGCCTTGTTAGTCCTCCCAAAATGCATCACCTCACACTTCTCAGGATTAAATTCCATTTGCCACACCTCCGCCCATTTTACCAGCCCATCTATATCGTCCTGTAATCTAAGGCTTTCCTCCTCACTATTTACGACACCACCAATTTTCATGTCATCTGCGAACTTACTTATCATACCTCCTATATTCACGTCTAAATCATTAATGTACACTATAAACAGCAAGGGTCCCAGCACCGATCCCTGTGGTACACCACTGGTCACAGGCTTCCACTCGCAAAAACAACACTCGACCATTACCCTCTGTTTCCTGCCACTAAGCCAATTTTGGATCCAATTTGCCAAATTTCCCTGCATCCCATGGGCTCTTACCTTCTTAACCAATCTCCCATATGGGACCTTATCAAAAGCCTTACTGAAATCCACGTCGACTACAACAACTGCTTTACCCTCATCTACACATCTAGTCACCTCCTCAAAAAATTCAATCAAGTTAGTTAAAAAAGGGTTTCAAGAGTTGTGCTGCATGCTAAAAAATATTGCCGTCATGAAAAGTTAGCACTTGCCACCAGCTATCAGGTGAGAAGATGAGAAGCAGGAGCACGAGGAAGAGGAGGACGGGGAAGGGAGGCTCCAACCTTTACAGCCCCTTTCTGCCTGGCCTCTACGTGAAGACCTAATTCAAGTGCGAAATCAGTAAATATAACCACAATTCCCCATTCACTAACAGTCCCACATTCCCTACCTTCCCTCTGTCATTGGCCACAGTGCAAAAATAAAAGCCAACACAAAATAAACATTCCAAAGCAAATTTATCAATTAAATCATGTCATGTTGAATAAAAACTTAAATAATCACCATTGTGCATTCCCATAGTGTCTGTCTTTTGTGTGGTCTGGCCTGTTCTAGTACCCCTACACAGTGCCAGCCAAGTGGCTGCAGCATGGCTGGTGAAAGGTTGCTGACTTTCAGTGGGGCAGACTGCAGCTGGCCCTGTAGGATGACCTTGAACAGCTCTGGGGCTGGAAGGCCCAGCTTCAGACTGCACCAGCTCCGCATGGACGGCAGCAGTCTGGGCTGGCTGGCTGAGTGATAGGCAAAAGCAAGAGCTGACAGAAGGACAGCAGGTTCGTGCTCCATGGGGCCACTGCCACACCCCTGAGCGGGCACATCAGCAATCTTAGAAATCCATTGGAGGACAGATTTCTGGACTGCTGTGACACCCTGCAAACCTCTTTGAATCTTGGTATCCACAGTCATGATTAGTGACAACAAGCTCAGCTTGCATGTCAGTAGACTGAGCACCCACTACAAGACTCATATTACTGGTGGAAGCTGCTTGTGCTGCAAAGGAAACCAATATATTGGCCATCAGATGCTGCATCATGGTTAGATCCACAAGTGTGTTGATGGAGTCGGCCACCACTTCCATGCTTGAAAGGATGGGCTCCAAGATCTGCGCAAGGCCCTGTGCCAAGTTGGTGCGAGACTCCGCTATGCTCCTTGACATTGAACGCAGTCTTTCTGACAGACATTGCAATGCACCAAGCATTTCATTGCGTAGACCCTTCAGCCTGCTTTTGTAGCCTGGCCCATTGATGTGGTCATTTGAGTCCTCTGCAACAGACCTCGTGTGTGACCTCGCTCTCCAGCGAGCTGGCACCTGTGCTAAACCTGCCCCCTGCCCTGACTGCAGGCTACTCATGCCTGGTGTCACACCGTGTACAAATTCGGCCTCAATACTGTCCTCTAAAATACACATAGTGTCAGTATCTGAGCTGGTGGCTGTGAGTGTGAAATCAAGTCATGGTGCTTTGTCTTCATCATCACTGTCTTCTTGGTTTTCCTCCACTTCCTGCCCAGGTTGCATGTCTGGGGTACCTGAAAGGAAAAAGGCACAAGGGTAAGGCTGTGGTAACGGGAAGGGAGCAGGGAAAGCAAGATGCTTACACCATCTGTAGCTGGTAAATCAGAAGAAGTTGTGGGAACCATAAGGAAGTGAGATATGAGTAGATGTATTAGGTCTGAGGTTCCCACTGCCATCTCACCAACTGTCAGGAGAGCCTCCTGGCACCTGCAGTTACAAGACATATCTCCTCATTTCCAGCTCCTCCGCCAAGTTATCCAGTGCAACATTGGAAAACCTTGGAGCCTGCTCTCTCCCATGGTCAGCCATTGTTTATTTTAGCATGAATTCAGCCTTGGGTCAGTCCACAGTAATCTCAGCTCTCAGTCAAATAGATCATGCACGTCAGCCCCATTCCAGAGATTGAGCATAAAATCGAGGCTGAGGGAGTCCTTTGGATCTGATGTTAAATCAAATCCCTGTCAGCCCTCTCAGGTGGATGTCAAGATTCCACAGCAAAAAACAGCAGGGAGTTCTCCCAGTGTCCTGGCCAATATTTATCGCTCAATTAACATGACTAATAAAAAGATTATCTGGGCGTTATAACATTGCTGTTTGTCAGACCTTGCTGCGTGCAAATTGGCTGCTGCATTTCGTACATTGAAAGAGTGGCTACACTTCAAAAGCACTTTATTGGCTGTAAAGCACTTTAGGGTGTTCTGATATTATGAAAGGCATGATAAATGTAAGTCTTTCTTTATTAAAATTAGAGTTTCTGATGATCTTCCGATGGCTGATCAGGAGAAACCGAAAATAAATTTCCTGACACTATCCGTAATGATACATGTGCTTCTTTAGACTTAATTGATGGATCCAGTGAAGCATAATTGTTTCACACTTTAGTGGGGAGGTGGTGGTGTAGTGGTAATGTCACTGGATTAGTATTCTAGAGCCCAGGCTAATGTACTGCAGACATGGGTTTGAATCCCATCATGGCAGATAATGAAATTCAATTAATATAGCTGGTCAAATAATGACCGTAAAATCATTGTCAATTGTTGTAAAAACCCATCTAGTTCACTAATGCCCCTTAGGGAAGGAAATCTGCTGTCCTTAACTGGTCTGGCCTGCATGTGACTCCAGACCCACAGCAATGTGGTTGACTCTTAAATGGCCTAGCAAGCCACTCTATTCAAGGATAATTTGGGGTGGGTAATAAATGCTGGCATAGCCAGTGATGCCCACATCCCACAAATGACTAAAAAAACTTTAGTAAACACAAATGCGACTGAAAAAAGAAATAGGGATGTAGCTATAGTAAGTACAAAGTAAAGAATAAAGTTGCCACCCAAGTTGATAGGGTTGTTAAGAAGGCGTATGGTGTGTTGGCTTTCATTAACAGGGAGATTGAGTTTAAGAGCCGCGAGGTTATGCTGCAGCTCTATAAAGCCCTGGTTAGACCACACTTGGAATATTGTGTTCAGTTCTGGTCGCCTCATTATAGGAAGGATGTGGAAGCTCTAGAGAGGGTGCAGAGGAGATTTACCAGGATGCTGCCTGGACTGGAGGGCATGTCTTATGAAGAAAGGTTGAGGGAGCTAGGGCTTTTCTCATTGGAGCGAAGAAGGATGAGAGGTGACTTGATAGAGGTGTACAAGATGATGAGAGGCATAGATAGAGTGGATAGCCAGAGACTTTTTCCCAGGGCAGAAAGGGCTATCACCAGGGGGATAAATTTAAGGTGATTGGAGGAAGGTTTAGGGGAGATGTCAGAGGTAGGTTCTTTACACAGAGAGTGGTGGGTGCGTGGAATGCACTGCCAGCGGTGGTAGTAGAAGCAGATACATTAGGGACATTTAAGCGACTCTTGGATAGGTACATGGATGATAGTAGAATGAAGGGTATGTAGGTAGTTTGATCTTAGAGTAGGTTAAAGGTTCGGTACAACATCGTGGGCCGAAGGGCCTGTACTGTGCTGTACTGTTCTATGTTCTATGTTCTAATAAAGCTTGAGTTAAAATGGTAAAACCTGGAGCAAAAAGCATTTAAACATCCCCTGCCATTCAACTTTTTGATTCCAATAGAGAAAAATGATACAGGTTAATAGGTTTATTTATGTTCATAAATCTGCGAGAGGGCCATTCATCATCTGCTGTGAAAGGGAAGAGATGCACATGATCTCTGGTTTACATTCAGAATATAAATAATATCCTTTCAGCAAACAGTGCCTCTGGCTGTTAATTTGGATCTTTGTCATTTATACAGAACCTAATATTGTTCAAGATTCTGCGGTTTAATGAATTGTCCTAAAATTGTGACTAAAATCCCCCTGAGTATTAAAAATATATATTCAGTAAGAGCCTTAAAAAAGTGTATTTTTGTGAGAAAGTTGATAGAATAATTTACACTGATCTTCAGTGATTTTTTTTCTATTTGTTCATGGGATGTGGGCATCGCTGGCTAGGTCAGCATTTATTGCCCATCCCATATTGCCCTTGAGAAAGTGGTAGTGAGCTGCCTTCTTGAACCGCTGCAGTGTTCAATGGGAAGAGTCTCCTTCAGCTTTGCATTATGAGCAGGTGTTCACAGTTTCTTTCTGAGGAGTCTTTCTATTGAGGTAATTTTACAGCATCATCCCTCTAATATGATATATTTCTCCTCCCATTGCAACTCTTACCTTATCATGTGACTCAGCCTTTTGAACCTCTTAAACATCTCTAGACTTGCCTCAACTGACACTTCCATTCTCTTCTTCATATCACCAATGGCGAAGGAGATGAAGGCAAAGATTGAGACGGCAGAAGCAACATTCTGTTGCTCATGGAATAAGCTCAAGAATGAAGTGGAGTGAGCATGTGATGCATACAGATGATTGAATATTGAGGACAGCAAGACAACAGTGGTGCCTTGAGGGTCTTGAGGACGCAAATCAGCATTTTTCTTTGCCACGGTGTAGGAGCCTACATAACAATCATAAATCAGTGTTTACTACTATAAATTTATGTCAACTTGGCCCAGTGGGTAATAATCTTGCTTCTGAGTCCAAAGGTTGTGGGTTCAAGCCCCTATCCATAATTGCAGATAACTAGGATGATACTTCAATGCAATACTGAAGGAGTGTTGCACTGTCAAAGATGCTGTCTGTTAGATGAGATGTTAAACTGACATCTGCCTTTTCTGATAGATGTAAAAGAATCATGGCATTATCTGAAAAAGAGCAAGCAACAGTCTTCTCCCAGCGTCCTGATTAATATTTATCCCTTAATCAACACACCAAAACAGTATTTATTGCTGTTTATGAGTTCTTGTTGTGTGCAAATTGGCTGCAGTGTTTGCCTACCTGTAGGCAGTGATTAAATTTTAAAAGTAACATATTGGCGGCGAAACATTTTGGAATGTGCTGAAGATGTGAAAAGCACCGTAAAAATAGATGTTCTTCCTTTTGTGTTTGTGACAAAATAGAACATGCCACTTGCTTAGCAAATCCTCAGTATTGATCTGTTTGTCTGAGAAAGTGAGTGCTTACAGCCATTTTATGTACACCATTTTGTTCAATTGCAGTTCCTTTTCAAGCATCGTTGTTATGACAGGGACTCTAAACGATGTTTTGATAAGTGACTTTTTACTATTTTAGACTTGATAACAAAGTATCCGCTCCTTGAACTGCAGCTGCTTGCAAATGCACAGCAGGTTGCACAAGGATAGATAGTAGGTGCTCAGCAGGATGATTGCAATATCCTTCTGGATTTTTGTAATGTCTATCATTGCAGACAACATGCCCTAAATAGCTAATGAATAGATGATATGAAGTGAAAAAAATTAGGAAAACTGGAAAGTCATAGAACCTGTTGTAAACACGGAGTTATTGCAGGAGAATTGAACAAATGAATATTAACGATATAAGTTTCAGAATTTAAAAATAAACTCTTTCTGTGGAGTCAGGAAGAGAAGGAGGGCTCCCTCAACTTTACAGCTTACAAATAAATTGAGCTGTGTTCATTTATAACAGACATGGGGTTGCATCTTCCCTCCAAAGGCAGAAAATAGAGGTCGGAACTGTTTCCCAGTCCCGAACCCGTCCCAGGAGACAACAGTCACTGACCTGTGATTTTCCCTGGGGGCACAAATTAATGGCAAGAGTGCAGGTTTGCCATTTATTTAAGGACAGCAGGTGGGCTCTCAAAGCCGAAGAGCCAATCAGAAGCCTTCCAGCTTGAGAGGGACAGCAGGCTGTAATGGAAGGTCAGTAAGAGAGTGGGGGCTTCAACATGGATGCCCCCTCTCTCCAACTTTTTAAAATCTTCAATTAAAACATAGATTCAGCAGCCAGGCCACCACTGTGGGGAAAGCTGGGGAACCCCTCTAGAGGATGGTCTGTGTCTCCCCCTGCACACAGGCAGGCAGGGAGGGCCTCTAGGCCTGCATGGAGTGCTGCCTCCCCTGGCCTGCCACCGGTTGCCTGCCTCCAGGCACCTAAACTGACCCCTACCGCCAGCGGGAACCTGGAGGTCAACTGGAAAAATCCAGTCAGCCTCTTTAACAGGCCTTAGTTGGTCTTTAAATGGCTTAATAGGCTACTCACCGCGTGTGGGCTGGTAGCCTTCTGACCCCCAATCAGACCTCCACAAAAATGGCTGAGGATGGAATGGAGTCGGGAACTGGCACGCAGTCCAGTAGGGTTCATTTTTGTCCCCACTCGCCTCCGATCCCAGCCCCAACAGGGGTTGAAAATCCAACCCAAGCTTTGACATGTTATTGAGACCAACAATTTGACGGGTTGCATTTTGCTTTGACATTACAGATCAATAAAAATTATAGCACAGAAATAGATGCATGAATCTAAGGGAGGAGTTATTAATATTGCTAACTCATAGGCCATCAACAGGTTAAAAGCAAATGTCAGGTTCAGTTGTCCCCAGTCTTATCTTTATGGGTTCAAGTCCCAATAAGAAACTTCTACACATAATCCAAGTTGGCACTTCAGTGCTGTACAGAGGGAGTGCTGCACTGTCAGAGGTGCCTTTCTTTGAATGAGGCTTTAAACCAAGGCCCCATCTGTCCTCTCAGGTGGATGTAAAAGATCCCCATGGCACTATTCAAAGAAGAGCAGGGAAGTTCTCCTAATGTTCTGACCAACACCTATCCCTCAATCAACACCTAAAACAGATTATTTGATCATTATCTCATTGCTGTTCATGTGATCTTGCTGGGCACAAATTGTCTGCTGCATTTCCTACATTACAACAGACCAATACTTCAAAAGAATTTAATTGGCTGTAAAGTTCTTTGGGACGTTCTGATGGTGTGAAAGGTGTTATATAAATGTAATTCTTTTGTTTTTTTTCCTTTATTTATAATGGTGAGGTTAAACTGATTGCCTTGGATATCAAGGCAGCATTTGACTGAGTGTGGCATCAAGGAGCCCTTGCAAAACTGAAGTCAATGGGAATCAAGAGGCAAACTCTCCACTGGTTCGAATCGTACCTAGTGCAAAGGAAGATGGTTGTGGTTGTTGGAGGTCAATCATCTCAGCTCCAGGACATTGCTGCAGGAGTTTCTCAGGGCAGTGTCCTAGGCCCAACCATTTTCAGCTGCTTCATCAATGACCTTCCATGAGGTCAGAAGTGGGGATGTTCGCTGATGATTGCACAATGTTCAGCACCATTCGTGACTCCCCAGATATTGAGGCAGTCTGTATCCATATGCAGCAAGACCTGGACAACATTCAGGCTTGGGTTGATAAGTAGCAAATTACACAAGTGCCAGTGTTATGGAATATAGGTATAATAGGCTTAATTCGGAAGAATTTAGAAATATTTAAAATATTATACCTTTTAGAATTAAAGATTGAATAAATGGTCAGGTTTTCAAGACTCACTGACCCTTTAAGAAGGTAGAGTTAAAAAATTTCAAGATCCCTGTTACGAACCAGAAACAAGTTGGGAAATCCATTTGTATCTCTGTTGTCAGGGGCTTGGAAGATAAACACACACATTGAAATATCCTCTGTGACATCAGTAAGAGGTAGCAATAAACTTAATTGGTCTGTGGGTTGTTGATGCAGACAAGTTAGCTCCGGAGGTTGCTTTGGGGTGCCATGGAAAGGGCAATTATGGATAATAAAACAATAAATGGAATGGACTTACAGGAACAAGAGGTCAAGTAAACAATTATAAACATTTTGACCAGATAAATGCTCACAACTTCAAGAGCAAGAGAATTCCAGCAAAACATTAAGTTAAAGATATGGATTTTAAAAAGCAAGAAAAACACACACAGGAAGGTAACATTTAAATGCTAAAAGTCAGATGACACTTCAGAGTGTCATAAACATGAGAGGTTTTGAAGCAAAGATTAGAAGTGTTGAATCCTCAACAATGCTTCTCAACTACAAGGAATTGAATGTAAAAAGGTTACTTTAAATTTTGATGGATATTCTGTATATTCTAAGATATTTGCTGTAACATTAGCAAGGTTAAATTTTTGGATTGTATGTTAGAAATAAGATTATGTGTTACATCTTTTAGTAATGTTTGGTATTGTGCTATATTTATCCACTTAGAAGTGTATTGCATGTTAAATTCTTTAATAAATCTATAAAAGTTAATAAATTGTCTCATGTAGCATTCTGTATACGACTACAAAGAATACCCTCTCTGTGTCTATTTAAGTGGAGAGACACGTATT
Source organism: Heterodontus francisci (assembly GCF_036365525.1). NCBI lineage: Eukaryota > Metazoa > Chordata > Chondrichthyes > Heterodontiformes > Heterodontidae > Heterodontus > Heterodontus francisci. Next base: position 16,590,123 of record NC_090385.1, read on the forward strand.
GAAGAGAGTTTCCCAGACCCTTATAATATCTGGAAGATTTATGACTTAGCCATAATTATTAAAATAGGCTATCCAAAAGATGGTAATATTCTCTGTTGGTTTTCTTTCTTTGAGAGAAAGCTAGTACACTTCTTTGGACCCAAATAAGTGTCTATGAGAATTTGTCTGGTTTGAACTTGATTAAAGAAGATTCATAGGGATGTACTCCTGATTTGGTTTAGTCCCTATAAGGGGTTAAAGTCATAAATCACTTCACCAGGCAATGGCTATCTCAAACAAGAGAGAATCTAAACATCTCCCCTTGACACTCAATGGCATTATCATCACTGAAACCCCCACTTATCCACATCCTGGGGGTTGCCACTGACCAGAAACTGAACTGGACCAGGTATATAAGTACTGTGGCTCCAAGAGCAGGTCAGAGGCCAGGAATTCTGCAGCAAGTAACTCACCTCCTGTCTTCCCAATACCTGTCCACCATGAGGAGTGTGATGGAGTACACTCCACCTGCCTGGATGGTTGCAGCTCCAACAACACTCAAGAAGCTCCACACCATCCAGGACAAAGCAGTCCGCTTGATTGGCACCCCATCCACCACCTTAAACATTCATTCCCTCCACTACCAACACACAGTGGCAGCAGTGTGTAGATGCACTGCAGCAACTTGCCAAGTCTCCTTCGACAGTACCTTCCTAACCCGCTACCTCTACCACCTAGGAAAGGGAAGCAGATGCATGGGAACACCACCACCTGCAAGTTCACCTCCAAGCCATACTCCATCCTGACCTGGAACTATATTGTCGTTCCTTCACTGTCGCTGGGTAAAAATCCTGGAACTCCCTTCTTAACAGCACTGTTGGTGTACCTACATCCCAAGGACTGCAACGGTTCAAGAAGGCAGCTCACCACCAACTTCTCGAGGGCAATTAGGGATGGGCAATAAATGCTGACCTGGCCAGTGATGCTCACAACTGATGAAAGAATTTTAAAAAAGTAATTGGATAGATTAATTGACGGCCAGCCATATAACCAATAGCTACCTGACAGCACGGACATGTTTGTTTCAAATTAAATCTAATCTCCTTCTAAGGCCTGTCACCTATCACCCCTATCTCGCTGACCTCCCAGTGTACCAACAGCTCAAATTGTAAATCTTTTATATACATGTTCAAATCCCTTTGTGGTCTTCCCCACCTCCACTACGCCCATCTCTATAACTTCCTCCAGTCCTACAATCAGCCTCAAGCTTTCTATTCCTTTGACTCCCACCTTTTCTGCATCCACTGGCACCCCCCGACCCCTTCCCCTATTCACCTTATCATTGGCAGCTGTTCCTTCAGATATCTGGGACCAACCCTCTAGCATTCTTTCCAAAATACCTTAGGTTCTCTGTCTTTCTCTCCTTTTTTGAAGCCCTCCTTAAAACCACCTCTTTGACCAAGGCTTTTGGTCACCTCTCCTAGTAGGCCCATTTTTGTCTGATTGCACCTCCGTGGAGCCTTGGGATGTTGTTAAATGTTGCAGGGTGCTATATATACAGGAGTTGTTATTCATCCACAGACACACTTCTTTCTCCTATCTGTAGTCTTATCATCTCCTGTTTAAATAATTTCCATTGTTAATCTATGGTCCTATAAGCCAGCTTTTCTTTCCAGTTCTGATGAAAGGTCACAGACCTGAAATGTTAACTCTGCTTCTCTCTCCACAGATGCTGCCTGACCTGCTGAGTATTTCCAGAACTTTCTGTTCTTATTTCTTTCCATTTGATCTGGCCATGCTTTTAATCTTGCACAATTTAGTAGTGGTTGATGGTGCTTATTGGGGTAGGGTTATCCAGGGAGCGTGACATGAAATCCTGAAAGGGATGTTTTTGCCTGTCAGTTTTCTCCCTGTGAAGATAATGAATAATCTTGTTTGTGTAGAGAGATTGAACTACAAGAATAAAGAAGATTGTGCCTTTGGTAGCTAGTTTATCATTTGTCTGGCCCCCCTATCTTATTCTTGCTGTACCTGTCTGCAACAAAGCAGTTGCATCTTGTGGCTGAGATTTTGTCTGTTGCGGAATGGTGTCACCCGCACAAATAATTAGAATTAGAACATTACAGCGCAGTACAGGCCCTTCGGCCCTCGATGTTGCGCCGACCTGTGAAACCATCTGACCTACACTATTCCATTTTCATCCATATGTCCATCCAATGACCACTTAAATGCCCTTAAAGTTGGCGAGTCTACTACTGTTGCAGGCAGGGCGTTCCACGCACCTACTACTCTCTGAGTAAAGAAATACCTCTCACATCTGTCCTATATCTATCACCCCTCAACTTAAAGCTATGTCCCCTCGTGTTTGCCATCACCATCCGAGGAAAAAGACTCTCACTATCCACCCTATCTAACCCTCTGATTATCTTATATGTCTCTATTAAGTCACCTCTCCTCCTCCTTCTCTCCAACGAAAACAACCTCAAGTCCCTCAGCCTTTCCTCGTAAGACCTTCCCTCCATACCAGGCAACATCCTAGTAAATCTCCTCTGCACCCTTTCCATAGCTTCCACATCCTTCCTATAATGCGGTGACCAGAACTGCACGCAATACTCCAGGTGCGGTCTCACCAGAGTTTTGTACAGCTGCAGCATGACCTCGTGGCTCCGAAACTCGATCCCCCTACTAATAAAAGCTAACACACAATATGCCTTCTTAACAGCCCTATTAACCTGGGTAGCAACCTTCAGGGATTTATGCACCTGGACACCAAGATCTCTCTGTTCATCTACACTACCAAGAATCTTCCCATTAGCCCAGTACTCTGCATTCCTGTTACTCCTTCCAAAGTGAATCACCTCGCACTTTTCCGCATTAAACTCCATTTGCCATCTCTCAGCCCAGCTCTGCAGCCTATCTATGTCCCTCTGTACCCGACAACATCCTTCGGCACTATCCACAACTCCACCGACCTTCGTGTCATCCGCAAATTTACTAACCCACCCTTCTACACCCTCATCCAGGTCATTTATAAAAATGACAAACAGCAGTGGCCCCAAAACAGATCCTTGCGGTACACCACTAGTAACTAAACTCCAGGATGAACATTTGCCATCAACCACCACCCTCTGTCTTCTTTCAGCTAGCCAATTTCTGATCCAAAGCTCTAAATCACCTTCAACCCCATACTTCCGTATTTTCTGCAATAGCCTACCATGTGGAACCTTATCAAACGCCTTACTGAAATCCATATACACCACATCCACTGCTTTACCCTCATCCACCTGTTTGGTCACCTTCTCGAAAAACTCAATAAGGTTTGTGAGGCACGACCTACCCATCACAAAACCGTGCTGACTATCGCAAATGAACTTATTCTTTTCAAGATGATTATAAATCCTGTCTCTTATAACCTTTTCCAACATTTTACCCACAACCGAAGTAAGGCTCACAGGTCTATAATTACCAGGGCTGTCTGATAATGATACCCACCAGGCCATGATAGAGTCAAGCAACAGAGTCAGGCCCAGGCTGCGATCCTGATTCAACAAAAAAATGCAACTTCATTTAACATAAAAGTTATTAATCTGATATAAGGAAAATCTACTTTGCACTATTCAATAAAACAAAGTTTTAGTATCCTTGTTGAAAATATATTATTGACAGTCAGGCTCATCAATACAGGAGAATACAAATGTTCCCAAGCATGATATGCTTGATCAAAAACAAAATATTGCAGAGGCTGGAAATCTGATTTTAAAAAAAGAAAATGCTTGAAACACTTAGCAAGTCAGGCAACATCTGTGAAGTAAAGGGTGTAACAAATTGCCAAGCCTTTCTTTATAAGGAGATAAATAATTTTGTCACACTTTAATCATGGAGAAAATTCCCCCTTTGTATTTAAGTAAGCTCCTCAGACCAGTCTGTGACTTTTTCTTCCTATTGCAAGCACTTATTTTCTACTGTTGTAAATCTGACACTCACAGCCATTATTTTCTCCAGAAAAATGATTGGCTTTTGATTGTAGGAATTAAAGCTAGGTTTTTAAGTCTAAGAACGAATGCTGAGAGCACTTTATCATTTTCTTGAACTCGGGTTAGCACAAGCTGTTTCCAGGTTTGGTAAATCAGAAGTTGGAAGGAGGGTAAAGTTCCATCCGCATTGCTTTCAAAATGTGTCTTTCCATTATATTGTCAGTGTCTCTTCCTTTCATTCCCCACATCAGACGCCTGTGAGTAGGACTGTAATTTGTGCTGAACTATAAACAGTTCTATAATATGAATTCATGCCTTCTGGGAAATGAATTGAGAAGATGCTGACTTATTTTATTTGGATACTTACAGATAGCTACAGAGATAACATTTTATCTGATCAGTTTGGGCAGGAATCAAATCCAGGTTACAAAAGTTAGTGACACAGTATCACTTGATACTTATACTCATCAAACTCTTAAAACATTGCTAATTAAGCTGCCCTTCTCCCGATATTTTTCATTGTATTGTACGAGAAAAGTCTAAAACTCAGCTGCTTTTTGACAGTTGCTGCAAGAAATCAAGTCTTATTCTATCTATTCAGCCTCCAGAGTGAAATTTCTATCTGAAGACTTCAGTGCCTTACTGACAAGCAGATTCTGCTCTTGATGATAGAACTGTGTGTGAGTCACAGGAAAGATTTCATTCGCATTATCAGGGCTGCAATTTAAGGAATGGACTTCAATTAAAGGATAACTGTGACAGCTCATGTGGAATATCCATTGTTACTTCCAACTAGAATTGATGCTGTGCAATCAAGCAGGTAAAGTTGTGGGGGCATAAGATAACAAACTAATGTATCATTGCTGAGTTTTCAGATGAGAAGTTTTGTGAGTTTGAACAAATTTGAGCCACTATTTGTTGCAAATAGTTACTGGAATGGGGAACAGCAACAGCAAATGCTGGAAATACTCAGCAGGTCAGGCAGCGTCTGCAGAGACAAAAGCTTCTGAACTTAGTCCTTGCAGGAATGGTGGGACCATTTTCAGTTCAGGAACCCAATTTACTAATGGGCTGGCTTTTCCATGGTTCTTTAACTCAGACACGGCATTAGCATCTCGGCTGCGGATTTCCCAACCAATTGGGGAGGGCGGGATGATGCATCCATTCTGTCAAAGAGAGGATTTTTAATTAAAGGGCCCACAACATGGGTTACAAGGGCTCACCAGCACTTGGATTATTGAGGCTCCAGTAACGATAGGAATGGAGAGGAGACCTGGGAAAGCTGCTCACCCTGGTCTCTCACTCTTTCTTGGAAGTCCTGCCGCAGGATCTGAGGATCTGAAGTGAGGTGATATTTCCCCAGGACAGGAGGAAGAGGCCAACCTCCCTAACCAAGCAGGCGAGGATGGAAGTGACTGAAGAAGTCAGCAGCAAGACAATGCTCCCTCCAGCTGGAGACAGTGCATCAAAAGAATCCAGGACCTCAGGAGGGCAATGCAGGTGATTGGCTCAACACTTTAAGAAGCCAAGCCCCACACTCTGACTTTTCCAGCATTCTCCTGCACAGCAATCCTCAGGACAACAGACTTTACAGCTCCACTCATACCTCTCTCTCCAGTCACCTCACATTCCCATCTGAGCAGTCAACACTCAGCCTCATCCTATTACCCTCTTGCACCCCATGCCTCAGAGTCACCTTCCACAAATGTTGTCCTTCTCTACTCTGCACAGAAGCCATTATGAACACATGCCTCTCCGCTTTCCTTGCAGGAGAAGAGAATACACAACTTGACAAAAGGCAGAGACAAGGGGGCGGCGTACCCTACAGTGACAGGCACCTTGTCGGCCACTGGCAATGCGTGCCCACCTGCTCCGCTGGGAAGGTGGTCTTGTTCCAGGAGGCTGCAGATGTCAGCAGTGACCTGCCATGAGAGCCTGAGCCTCCTGAGGAATTGGTACTCAGACATATTGAGAGAGTTGATTGTCTGCCTCTAGATCCTGTGTTGGAGTCTTGCCTCCTTTGTAAATGATTGACCTGTGCGGGGTTGCCACAGTGAAAATCTCTCCTCCCCCAACACTCACTTGTGGGGTTCTTGGCGAAGGCAGTGTGATATCGCAAAGTGGAATTCGAAAATGATGTCAAACAACACTCAGGTATATGATGATCAAGCAAGGGTATTTATTAAACAAAAACCAACAGTGAAACCATCTGTACTCTATCTTGTACAATGGCTATAAAAACACCACCCACCAGTCCAACCTAATGTGTGTGTCTCATGTGTTTGATAGAGGGACCTGAGCTCACACAGTGTGTCGTGTAGTCTCATTGGTGATACTCATGGGTTTGATGTCTTGCAGCTGGCAGCAGGCTGTCGTTGTTGCAGTGCACAGTCTATCTTGGGTCGAGGATTTACCTCCTTACATCAATACCCCTCTTTTCCTCTGTGTCCTGAACTCAAATGTGAGCTTTGTGGTCTCGATGTGCTGATGTTCTCTGCACTCGCTCTGTACAGCTTGCTGGAGATGCTGGCCTGCCTTTTCTTACTGTTCCTGTAATGCTTTTGCTGAAGAAAAAACTCCACTCATCTGCTCAAACCCCTCACTGGGCAAACCCTATACCAGTTATAGTGTTATGGGTTCACACCAAAAACTGTCTTGCTGTTGTCCTGTGAGCTTGTGTCACACAGGCCAGATATAACTTATTGAATAGTTCTTTTGAACCAAGTTGCCTGTCTTGTTTGGGGAAAGTAGGTGAAAAATGGAGGGGAGATGAGTTGATCATGTCTTGATAGCTTGGAGATGTCTAGAGTGGGTGCTAATTGATAACCGGTTTTATTTTATTTGAAATGACGTCCTGGGAATGGCATCCCTTATCAGGTCTTTGAATATTCAAAGACTGGCTGGTGAACTCCCTGTTTTTTTGGTGCCTGATAGTCTGTCCCTGCATTTCTTTAATTGATTTTTATTCCATTGTTCAGAGGCAATATGTTAGTGACTTAAAGGGACAGTCTACATGAGTCGAATTCAAAGTGTCCTGGCCACAGTTGCTGAATTTAAAGTGTTCTTTGGCCTGGGCTGATTTGAGGGCTTAAAAATGGCCATGCCTACACCTTCTAACTGGATCTCTGTATCCATCCCCTCTGCCTTATGGAGAGTCACGTGGCTGAGGAGTGGTGCTGCTGCTGGTATTGCTCCTGCTGCTGCTGCTGGTGTTGGCGGTGGTTTTGCTTCTGCTCTTGTCCCTCATCAAAGGTGCAAGGTGGAGCTACATAAGCCACTCCCATGCCATGGTGTAAGGCTGGCAGCAGGGAATTAATTACTTTCATAACTTACCCGACAGATCCACAGAGGTTCCCCTCTCACCTTCAATCTCGCCTCGCAGATACCCAGATGAGAGTGGAATGATGTAGGGACCCTGACTCAATGCCAATTTCAGGGGATTTAACTTCCCACACACACGCAAAACCATTTCCACTGCCTGGGAAAAGTCTCCCCCACCCCCACAGCGTTTCAGTTGGGTAACCTATCGTCAGAAAGGTGGAATGTGGTGATTAGTGCAAAATCCATGATAGCATCCAGAAACATACTGAATAATTCGCTGAAGAAGACTATCAAATGGAACTGGAATTAGTTTGGGAAAAAGGCAGGAATGCACAACTGAATGACCAATCAAGGGTGAGCTGCAAAACTGGATAAAAAAAGAACCTGCATTCATATAGCACCTTTCACATCCTACGTCCCAAAGTGCTTTACAGCCAATGAAGTACTTTTGAAGTGTAGTCACTGTTGTAATGTAGGAAATGGAGCAGGCAATTTGCGCACAACAAGCTCCCATAAATATCAAATTGATAATGACAAGATAATCTATTGGCCAGGGCACTAGGGTGAACTCCCCTGCTCTTCTTTGAAATAGTGTCATGGATTTTTTTTTTTACCTGAGAGGGCAGATGGGACTTTGGTTTAATGCCTCATCTGAAGGATGGTTCCTCCCACATTGCAGCATTCCCTCAGCACTGCACTAGAATATCAGCAGAGATTTTGTGCTCAAGTCTCAGGAATGGGAATTCAACCCACAAAATTCCAATTAAGAGTGCTACCGACTGAACCACAGCTGGCATAAGCATGTTTTTAGTCAGTATACATAGCACATAATGAGCCAATGTGGCTGGAAAATGCATTACTTTCCAGGGATGAATGGAGGGAAGGCACAAGCAGGGGAAACCACAATTTATACATGAAGTTTTGCAACTTATAATCAACAGTGTGAGGGGAAGCAGCACTTTGATAGTGAGTGATGGGAGGAGGCAACCTGTTAATAACCAAAGGCTTAAGCGTGCATGAGAAGTCATTGGCTAACATAAAAGGCAGAAGACATCACCATGGCTGTATGTGGCATTATGTAACCAGGGAAACTGGAGTTACATAAGGAGGTATCTCCTGTATTAATGTTAACCTTGGAAACTTTGGCACAGTGGCGCAGTGGTTAGCACCGCAGCCTCACAGCTCCAGCGACCCGGGTTCAGTTCTGGGTGTTGCCTGTGTGGAGTTTGCAAGTTCTCCCTGTGTCTGCGTGGGTTTTCTCAGTGTGCTCTGGTTTCCTCCCACAAGCCAAAAGACTTGTAGGTTAGTAGGTAAATTGGCCATTATAAATTGCCCCTAGTATAGGCAGGTGGTAGGGAAATATAGGGACAGGTGGGGATGTGGAAGGAATATGGGATTAGTGTAGGATTAGTGTATATGGGTGGTTGATGGTCGGCACAGACTCGGTGGGCCGAAGGGCCTGTTTCAGTGCTGTATCTCTAAACTAAACTAAACTAAACATCCAGGAAGAGGTGTCAGACTTAAAGAAAAGTGTCAAATTGAGAACTGAAGGTGTCTATGGAAAAGATCAACCCAACTGTGTATGGAGATCACCAGTATGTTGAAAGCATGTTGCAAACTTCAGATGAATTTGCTAGAGTACAACTTGATTCAGTAACTATCTGCAAATGCAGCACAAAGGGGAACATTGATAATGATAAAATAAATGAGTGCAGCAAGTACAGAAAGCCAAAAGAGAATCACTAAGATGCAATTACATATAGGGCCATAAAACGGCTACAAGCTATAAGTACACAGCACAAATGACCACTCCTATGCATATTTTTCTTCTTACAAAATAGGGCAACATAGAACAAAAGGCATTGAGTGGAGACTCACTAAGGTGTGGGCAAACCAAACCCCTCATCCCTTTCAGGGAGTTGATAACAGCATTCATAGCCTGGGTGACATGTGTAAGCTGTAAACCAGGTTTGCACAATTGAAATTGCATACCTTCTCTATATTTTTCATTCGTTTGTGGGATGTGAGCATTATTGGCAAGGCCAGCATCAGTTGCCCATCCCTAATTGGCCTTGAGAAGGTGGTGGTGAGCCATTTTCTTGGACCGCTGCAGTCCATGTGGTGTCGGTACATCCACAGTGCTGTTAGGAAGGGAGTTTCAGGATTTTGACCCAGCGACAATGAAGGAACAGTGATATCGCTCCAAGTCAGGATAGTGTGTGACTTACAGGGGAACTTGCAGGTGGTGGTGTTCCCATGCATCTGCTTTCCTTGTCCTTCTAGGTGATAGAGGTCGTGGGTATGGAAGGTGTTGTCGAAGGGGCCTTGGAGAGTTGCTGCAATGCATCTTGTAGATGGTACACACTGCTGTCACTGTGCGCCGGTGGTGGAGGGAGTGAATGTTTATAGTAGTGGATAAGGTTGCCAATCAAGTGGACTGCTTTGCCCTAGATGGTGTTGAGCTTCTTCAGTGTGGTTGGAGCTGTGCTCATCCAGGCAAGTGGAGAATATTCCATCACACTCCTGATTTGTGCCTTGTGGATGGTGGACAGGCTTTGGAAATCTCTGCAATTGAATGCTGCAGCAGCCAAACCAATGATCTATAAAAGGACCAGTGGAGGTTGCTATTCAAAAGGCAAGTTTTATGCTTACCTGAATGTGCAGCCAGAGGGAGCAGGAGGAGTCCTCTTGGCTCCACATTTAAACTGTGGGCTGCTAAGGGCCTCATGCATAAATGCAAATGCAGTTACCACCCTGATTCTGTAGTTGTGATTAGCTGCATTGCTGCAACCAGTTTCTGATCCTGCCCACCAGATGCAGGTCAAGAGGCAGTTTGTTTGAGCAGCTGTTAAAGGGATCCTAGCTGCAGTTACGGAAAGCTGGAAACTAGTTTGGGATTCTATTTTGACAGCAGTTGCTTGTGGGTTTTGAACCTTATAGACTTCCCATATTTAATCTTCTTGCTGCTATAGGTGTTGTAAAGGTTTGTCTACTGCTAGGAACTGCTATCCTGTTTCACTGCTGATGCTTTCCGCCCCTCGTTTTTACAGATGTTGCTGTGGGTCCTTCAGTATCAGCCACCCCGATGGATTGCCAGCCTCTCCCCACATCAATGCCTATAAGGAGCACATTTCACATTGGCATCTCACTGCAAGAATGCTTCTGACCCCAAGCCAATTCCATTGGATTAGTTGGAGGCCATGCCCCAATCATTGTCCAGCCAATTGAGATGATACACCAAAGCTGCCTCCATAGGTTTATGCCTCAAATTTTCACCTCACCCCACCACCAACTGCCCACCCCCTCCTCAACACACCCTCATTAGGCAGGAGAGAGTCGTGTGGGAGGAGGTTAAACCATCAGAAGCATGCAACCCGACCCCACTCTGCTAATTTTCCAACTGCCATAATATTTATGATGGAGCCTGGATGAGGCTCCTGCTAAAAGCTTACTCAAGATTCAGATTGCTATGATTGGCACATCCTCGGCCATGCCAGGTTCTGTACCCTCTGCCAGGCTCCCTCTCACCCTTCCCATCTCTTCGTTAATATTGGGACCAGGATCTGTCCAAGCGTTAGGTGTTCAGTAAATGGAGAAATTAGCAATACTTGGTGAGACCCCATTCAATTTCTAGTACATAAAAAGATTCATCGTTTGCCCTGCAGCCTGCTATACCAGACTATGGACGGCAAACTTCTGCCCATCCCTGTCATAACCTTGGCAGGAATGTGCTGGAAGAACCGTAAATTAATCTCAGCCACTAAGGTGGGTCTTGGCTTAATGTAGGTGTTTCCGAGTTGGCTGTTGAGGGTAAACAAAGCGAGGTCTTTGGCATAAAAGAGGCTGGGGCTGAAGGGGAAGGGGTTCTCCCTACATCAGGAGGTTTCGTCTTCCCAACCCTCAGAGGGGCTCAGCGTAAAACCAGGTAGAGGCGAGACCTAGAATTCAATTGTCACCAATTAGTGGATGTGGAACCCAAGCTGGGGGTGTTCCAGGCCAGGATTGTAAGCTGGAGAAAAGAAATGTAATTTTAAAACAAATATTTAATTGCAATACCACGATGTTGGGTCACTGTAAAATTATTTCTCTAGAGAGGTTACTGACTTATCCTCCCCACACCCAGCAACATACAGGGACCATATAATGGTTATGCTACTGGACTAGGGATCCAGGGAATGTAGGTTCAAATCCCACCATTGTCATTTGAATTTAGTTTATTCTTCAAAAAACAAGTCTGCTATCAGTAAAAGTTACCATGTCATAAAAACCCAATCTTTCTACAAATATCCTTCAGGGAAGGACTTCTGCCATCCATACCTGGTCTGAGACCCCACAGCAATGTAGTTGATGCCTTTCAAGGCACTCAGCTGTATTAAATGACTATTTCAGAACAACTAGGGATGGACAATAAGTGCCAGCCTTGCCAATGATTTCCAGATCTTGAAAAAGAAATACTGTGGGGTTTTTTTTTGTGGGAGTTGCTGGCTAGGCCAGCATTTATTGCCCATCCCAAATTGCAAGTGGCTTGCAAGGTCATTTCAGAATCAACCACATTGCTATGGGTCTGGAATTACATGTTGGCCAGACCAGATAAAGATGGCAGATTTCCTTCACTAAAGGATATTAGTGAAGCAGGTGGGTTTTTAAAAACAATTGACAATAACTTCATGGTCTTCATTAGACTAGCTTTTGTAAATTCCAGATTTATTAATTTAAATCAATTTTCACAATTTGCCATGGTGGGATTTGAACCTATGTGCCCAGAGCATTAGCTTGGGCTCTAGATTACTAGTCTAGAGACATTACCATTAATCCACCACCTTTCCACTATGCCACTGCCTCCTGTCTATGACAAGTACTCCAAGTACTCTTGATGCACATCTAATGATCTGAAGAAAAATTATTTGGAGCAAGTTTTAATCCAATATAATGTACAGCTCGTAATGTGATGCTGCAGCACTTAGAAACCAAGCAAGGTGTCACTGAATTCAATTGGAAATCAGGATATAACTGTGTATAATTGTCATGCTAGGTCCCCACCTGCGAAGAATGAGGCTCATTAATTTTGTCATGAACATTGATTTTAAACTGTTACCGGAGGAGAGAATTTGTTGAACAGATCAGCTGTGGCTAGAAAAGACATTTGTATATTAACAGACAGTGTTTGGAAGGACAAAGCAGCCATTCCCTGACATTCAACCCACAATGGACTTTTGATCACCACAAGTTGAAGGTGGGGGAGCTCGCATTCCAGGTTGACTACTAAGATGGCCGAATACACAAACAGACATGGTCAAACCAGCTAGTCACATGACTAACCTGCTGGGCAACCAGAATTTTTTGAATTTGTGCACACATTTTGGGCAGAAAGCTGTTTGCTCCTGGACTGAGAAGATCTCTCTCCTGTCTGCTCCCATTTCTTTCTCACAAGTCTTTGAATCCACTGAAGACACATGAAAGAAAAGTCTCCTACAGCGAACAAGGTTTAAGAAGAATACTGGGCCCCAACGAAAAGTAAGATCTACCTACAATCAAGGACTCCACAGTGAGCACAAAAACTCTTCAGATATTGCCTCAAACCTTTCCATTTTATTTTTCTTTACTTTTCTGTCCTTATTTGCATGTGTGTATCACGTATGCATGCTAGCGTGGGGCGCAGTATCTATCTATAGGAATTAATCGAATTAGAGTTTAAGTTTAAGTTTAATCAATTTCAACTTTTCTTCTTTAAACCTAAGAAAGCCTGTTTTTGCTGGTTTCTTTGCCTTATAATTGGAAAGCAGTGAACAAGGATTCACCAAGGGAGAGCTAAAAACATGGTGTGTTTAAAATTAAACCCTGTTGTAGTAAGACTAGGTGAAGGCTGAAAGGGACCCATAGACCTCTTTCTCACCTGGTCGTAACAGTCATATTAATAATGTGTATCTGGAAAGAGCAGATCTGTAATAAAGCGAACTGAAGCATTCAAGAGTAAGGTTAGTTAAAACTATAGCTGAAAATTTGTCTGGATTGAATCTATGAACCCTGGCACACTGGTTTTGCAGAATTAAAAACTGATAAGCAGGAATGATGTTATCAAAACTCCATGTGATGTTTTACCTCTCACATCTTGAGAGATCACAATAAGCGCTGCATACAAATTTCCCTTCACATTCTGATAGCCTGCAACTCATTCTAATATTTTAATGGCACAGTAACTTAATGGTTATGCTAGTGGTTATGTTACTGGTCTAGTAATGATCCCACCCCTTCTGATCTGACCCCTTGCTGTGTATTCACGATACCCTCTGACCTTTCCCTCTCTGATGCTGAATATTCTGTATTCAGCAAAGGACTCAGTTTTATCCCCTTACGCCCCCACCTCTATGCATTTTGCGCTTGGCATGACGTTGAGCTCTTCTTCCGTCGCCTTCGCCTCCGGACTCACTTCCTAGACCAGGAGTCCTCCCCCCGACCAGCAGACCCATTCACCCGCCTCCAGCATTCTCCCTCTACCTGGACCCCTCCCTCTGGCCTCTTACCCACTCTTGATCTTTTCATTGAAAACTGTTGGCGTGACATCGGCCGTCTCAATTTCTCTGCCCCCCTCACTCACTCTAACCTGTCTCCCTCTGAACTTGCTGCATTCCGTTCTATCAGGTCTAACCCTGACATTGTCATCAAACCTGCAGAGAAGGGTGGTGCTGTTGTTGTTTGGCGTACTGGCCTCTACCTTGCATAGGCTCAGCACCAACTCTCAGAACCTTCTTCCTACCTCCCCCTGGAACATGACCCTACCACTGAACATCAAGCTACTATCCACAGGACTGTCACTGACCTCATCTCCTCTGGAGATCTTCCCTCTACAGCTTCCAACCTCATAGACCCGCAACCCCGGACAGCCCGCTTCTACCTCCTTCCCAAAATCCACAAACAGGTCTGTCCTGGCAGACCCATTGTCTCAGCCTGTTCCTGCCCCACTGAACTTATTTCTTCCTATCTTGACTCTATCTTTTCTCCCCTGGTTCAGTCTCTTCCTACCTACATCCGTGACTCTTCTGACACCCTATGTCATTTTGACAATTTCCAGTTTCCTGGCCCTAACCACCTCCTCTTCACTATGGATGGCCAATCTCTCTACACCTCCATCCTCCACCAGGATAGTTAGAGGGCTCTCCGCTTCCTCCTTGAATAGAGGCCCAACCAGTCCCCATCCACCACCACCTTTCTCCGCCTGGCTGAACTTGTTCTCACAATGAACAACTTCTCCTTCAACCCCACTCACTTCCTTCAAGTACAGGGGGTGGCTATGGGTACCTGCATGGGTCCTAGTTATGCCTGTCTTTTTGTGGGATATGTCAAACATTCCTTGTTCCAGTCCTACTCAGGCCCCCTCTCCCTACTCTTTTTCCGGTACATCGATGACTGTATCGGTGCCATTTCCTGCTCCCGCCCTGAACTGGAAAACTTTATCAACTTTGCTCCAATTTCCACCCTTCTCTCACCTTTACATGGTCCATCTCCGACACTTCCCTTCCCTTGCTCGACTTCACTGTCTCCATCTCTGGGGATAGGCTGTCTACTAATATTCATTATAAGCCCACCGACTCCCACAGCTACCTCGACTACACTTCTTCACACCCTACCTCCTGTAAGGACTCCATTCCATTCTCCCAGTTTCTCCGTCTCCGACACATCTGCTCTGATAATGCAACCTTTCATGACAGCACTTCTGAGATGTCTTCCTTTTTCCTCAACCGAGGTTTCCCCCCCACCCCCCACCCCACTATGGTTGGCAGGGCCCTCAACTGTGTCTGGCCCATTTCCTGCACCTCTACCCTCACCCCTTCCCCTCCCTCCCAGAACCGTGACAGGGTTCCCCTTGTCCTCACTTTCCACCCCATCAGCCTCCACATCCAAAGGATCATCCTCTGCCATTTCCACCACCTCCAGCGTGATGCCACCACCAAATGCATCTTCCCCTCCCTTCCCCTGTCAACATTCCAAAGGGATCATTCCCTCCGTGACACCTTGGTCCACTCCTCCATTACCCCCAACACCTCGTCCCCTTCCCACGGCACCTTCCTGTGGAATCGCAGGAGGTGTAATGCCTGCACTTTTACCTCCTCTCTCCTCACTATCCAAGGCCCAAAACACTCCTTTCAGGTGAAGCAGTGATTTACTTGAAATAAAAACAAGAAATGCTGGAACCACTCAGCAGGTCTGGCAGCATCTGTCGAAAGAGAAGCAGAGTTAACGTTTCGGGCCAGTGATTTACTTGTACTTCTTTCAATTTAGTATACTGTATTCGCTGCTCACAATGTAATCTCCTCTACATTGGGGAGACCAAATACAGATTGGGTGACCGCTATGTGGAACACCTCCACTCAGTCCGAAAGCATGACCCTGAGCTTCTGGTTGCTTGCCATTTCAACACACACTCCCTGCTCTCATGCCCACATATTTGTCCTGGGCTTGCTGCAGTGTTCCAGTGAAGATCAGCGCAAGCTCGAGGAACAGCATCTCATTTACTGATTAGGCACGCTACAGCCTGCCGGACTGAATATTGAGTTCCATAATTTCAGAGCATGACGGGCCCCCTTTTTATTTTCAGTTATTTTTTTCTTTTTTCTTTTTATTTTAGTTTGTTTCATTATTTATTTTTCTTATCATGTGCCTGTCCACTTTTTTTCATGTTTGTGCTTTGGGCCAGGGCTGTTCATTTTTCTGTCAATTAACACCCTCTCTGCACGAACGCTTTGTCTTTCACCACACCATTAACATACCATTTGCCTTTGCTCCATGACCTTCTGGTCAGTTATTCTCTGTGACCCTGTCCTATCAACAGCTTTACTTTTGTTATCTCTTGCCCCACCCCCGCTTTATTTGCTTAAAACCTATTGCATTTCTAACCTTTGCCAGTTCTGATGAAGGTCACTGACCTGAAACGTTAACTCTGTTTCTCTCTCCACAGATGCTGCCAGACCTGCTGAGTATTTCCAGCATTTCCTGTTTTTATTTCAGATTTCCAGCACCTGCAGTATTTTGCTTTTATTACATTAATGCAGAGGCCTAGCCTAATAATCTGCAAGATTGAGTTCAAAGCCTATCACAGCTGCTGGGGAATATAAATTGAGTTAATTAAATAAATCTAGAATAAAAAGCTAGTATTAGTAATGGTGACCATGTGACTATCAGATTGTTGTAAAACTCATCTGGTTCACTGACATCCTTTAGGGAAGAAAATCTGCCGTTCTTACCTGGTCTAGCTGACATGCAACTCCAGACCCACAGCAATGTGGTTGACTCTTAACTTTCTCTGAAATGGCCTCATAAGCCACCCAGTTGTACCAAAACTGCCTCGTCCGCTGTGGGAATACCTCCACCACATGGACTCCTTTGGTTCAAAAAAGCAGCACATCAGCCTACCTCTTTGACCATAGTTTTGGCCACCTGCCCTACTATCTCCTTTTGTGGTTTGGTGTCACTTTATGTCTGTTTACGCTGCTGTGAAGTGCCTTGGAAGTTTAACTATGTCTGAATATCTGCTGTTTTTGTTGCAATCCCTGTACCTTGCTGGATGCTTGACTGAGCCCTGCAGTTTCTTGCCTAATCCTAAATTCTCTGCAATTGTGCAATCAGATGCTAGTGTGCACACACAAAATGGTCCTGATTTTAACCACAGGGATGCAAAATGGGATTGATGCATCCAAGACTTGAAGTGGACGGCGCACCCAATAATAATGGAGGCATCAAGGCTTGACCCGATTTTAACCACCAGGCCTCATTTCAATAAACTTCAGCGAACTTCCACACAAACTCATTGGTGGGCGGTGTTGCATAATGTACATAAGCTGTTGCTGGGTGGATTATGTACATAGACCTTAAACATCATCACAGGATGTGATGTCACGAGTCTGCACCTCATGTTGCTCAGTTTTCATGTAGATATCTTAGAGATAAGTAAATAAAATCCTGTTACTTCGATCCTAGTCTACTATCCTCATTCAATACTAGCAGCACACTGACAATATAGTATATGGTGGCAGCAGTAAAAATGACTTTTGTAACATAGAAGACAGAAGAGATAGAAAACATCGAGTAAACGTGGAAAAGTTGATACCCTTACCAGAGGGCTTTGAATGAGTGATGGGGCCCAACCAGGTCAAAGCGTGGCCGCGATAGATTCAAAGATTCAACAGATAGCATTCCACGTCGGGTTTAATGGCACGACCAGACAGAGAACAGGTCAGTGTTTTGGTTTACGCCATGGGAGACAGTGCATTCGACATTCTGATGACCCTGGGGATCGATGAAAAAGAAACCCCGTATGATGAAGTCATTAAAGCATTGGAGGGTTACTTTCAGATCAGGACATATGTAATCATGGAAAGGGCTAAGTTCAACAAGTGCATCCAAACTGTTGGTGATAGTATTGATTCATCTATTAATGATCTGTATAAAGTAGCAGAGGTTTGGAACTACGGAACTCTGCGAGAGGAACTGATTCAGGACAGAACAGTAGTCAGGTTATAGACCAAGCATGGTCAGAACAGCTTCAGTTGAAAGAGGATTTGACTTTGAAAGAAGCCATTCTGTTGAGCAGGCAGGTATCTGAAAGTTTAATTGACCACTAGTTCAAGGGCATCGGGGAAGTTCAGTCACAAAAATTGTGAAATTAGTTGAGTCCATAGAGAAGTCGGAGAATAATGGTGCCAGAAAGCCCAAGAGGCGGGAAAGACACCTTCAGGCAGCAACACTGAATTGCAGTAGGTATGGCCGGGATCAGCACCGGTGGGAAAATTGCCCAACCTGGGAAGCTGAATGTTTCTGGTGTAAGAAAAGGGGGCACTTTTAGCAGGTCTGTTGCAGCAGAAAACAAGTGCTGCAGACTAGTAAAAGGATAGAGGAAATAAAGGAAGAACAAACAATCAACATTCCCTTCCTTGGAGAAGTGCAAGAGAAAAAAACAAAGATTGCTGGGAAGCAGTAATCTTAGTGGGGGGAAATAAAACCAATTTCAAGTTCAATAAAGGAGCAACGGTTTCACTCTTGTCTGATCAAACACCTTGTCTGAGGAAGGAAATGCTTAGGAAAACCAACAGGAAATTATATGGGCCAGGAGGGATTTGTTTGAAGGTTGTCGGAGAAATACAGACAATCTTAACACATAGAAACAACACTATTCCGGAAACCTTATATGTCATTAGGAACCAAGCCTGTTCACTACTCAGTAAGAAAGCTTGTTTAGCCTTACAACTGAGGCTGGAAGAGTGCACTGTCTTTCTCTAGTTCCACTTCTCCACAGGTCACAACATATATTTAAATGTTTTACCCAGTTACTGATACAGCCAATTATATACTCTATTTTTATTTCAAAATAAAATCCACCAAACAGGGTTCTTTAATAAACAGAAAGATTATTAATTTATCTTAAAACAAGAATTATTCAATAAAGATGCAAAGCATTAACACACAAGTTGAAATATGATAGTTCCCTTCTAAATTTGCCCAACAGTCACACACACACACACCAGTTGAAGAGAAAAAATAACAAAGTTTTCTCTGCAGAGATCTCTTTACTAAAAGACAAAAAGAATTTTAACAAAATACGTGTTAATTCTTGAAGGATAAAAGGACAAGATATGCGATGTTCTCCACTGGCCCTTTTAGTCTGGCGTCCAGATACTCATAGACTGCTGTCAGTGGGATTTTTTTTGGAGCAGTTCTCTTCAGGCAATATTGAGGATTAGTCTGGGAGGCTTTTCGGTAGAAATGCAACTTCAATTACTCCAGTTCACACACTGGACTCTCAGGGTTTCTCAAAGAGGTGGAAAAGAATAAGCTGGTGGCTTCTCTCTTAGCAGGCTGACCCCCAACTGACACAAAACAATATCCAAAATAAAACCAACTTTCGACCACCATAAAGCTTGACTTGTCACTTCTCTGTAAACAACTCCCCTAGTCAACAAGGCTCCTGTTGTTTACTTAACTTAAGAAATGTGACATCCAGTAAGGGTTTGTTTTTAAACAAAATCTCAAGTCCTTCCAGTGACCTTTAAAAAAAAACAAAGTCCAGCATCTATGGAATCTCTTCCATCTTTCAAATGAATCCATTTCCACAATTTTTAAACATGAGTCCTCAAATAATATTGAAAAATGGAAGCACTTTCACAACAGCTATTATGCAGGGTGGAAGCGATCAAGGGACAGGAGAAACAGCTCAGCAATTTTAATGCTGAATTCCCCAAATTATTCAAAGGTTTAAGCAAATTATAGAGAGTATCATATTACTCTCAACAAACAGGCAAAACTGGTATGTTTATTCACACTAAGAAAGGTCCCACACCCACTTCTAGAAAAGGTGAAGAAGGAAATTGATGCTCTTGCTAAACCAAGGAGTTATCTCTGCAGTGACTAAACCCACTAGGTGGTGCTTTGGAATGGTTCCAGTAAGGAAACCAAATGGGTCTAATCGGATTTGTGTGGACCTTACCCAACTCAATAGAGCGGTAGAGAGAAAGATTCACCTTATGGCATCAGTCAACGACAGCCTTGCCAAATTAGGAAAAAGCTCCAGATTTACCAAGTTGGATGCAAATAGCAGGTTCTGGCAGTTGCCTTTAGATGGAGAGTCTAAATTGTTAACTACTTTTATCACACCCTTCATTAGATTCTGCTTCAACAGGTTGCCATTCGGTATTGCATGAGCACCAGAGGAGACAGTGGTGCAGAGTGTAATATCACTAGACTAGTAATCCAGAGCCTAGGCGAATGCTCTGGGGGACATGGGTTCGAATCCCACCAAGGCAGATGGTGAAATTTGGACTCAATTAATAAATCTGGAATTAAAAGCTAGTCCCATGGTGCCCATGAAACCATTGTTGTTAAAAACCCATCTGGTTCACTAATGTCCTTTAGGGAAGGACCTTACCTGGTCTGGCCTACATGTGACTCCAGGCCCAAAGCAATGTGGTTGACTCTTAAAAAAAATGGCCTGGCAAGCCATTTAGTTCAAGGGCAGTAAATGCTAGCCTTGCCAGTGATTCCCACAAAAGAATTTTTAAAAAAGAGATATTCCATCAAACAATGTCAATAATCCTAGAAGACTTGGAGTGAATTATCTGCCACGTGGATGGTGTTCTGATTCATGGAGCAAACCAAGAAGAGCACGACACAAGGGTAAGAGCTGTATTACACAGATTACAAGAGGCAAGCCTCGCATT
Source organism: Heterodontus francisci (assembly GCF_036365525.1). NCBI lineage: Eukaryota > Metazoa > Chordata > Chondrichthyes > Heterodontiformes > Heterodontidae > Heterodontus > Heterodontus francisci. The sequence goes on from NC_090385.1 coordinate 16,610,602, forward strand.
AAATGACCAGTGCATATTTTCACAGTTGATAGTGAGGTTCCTTGGCCACATAATTGATGGATCTGGAGATGAAGGCAATAAAAAATTTCTCAGAAACAAGGAATATAACAGATTTACAGTGATTCATGGGTATGGTTAACCAGGTAGAAAAATTCCAACAAATCTAGTGCCTATTAATAAGCTTGTATGACCACTTGTAAAGAACAGCAATGCCTGGTGCTGGGGAGACTGCCAGAAAAATTATTTCAAGAATATCAAGGAAATGTTGACTTCACCAGACGTTTTGGCACATTATGATCTGGAACTAGTGACCATTTTGCAGCAGACACATCGTCAACAGGATTAAGTGCAGTCCTGTTCCAGATTCAAAAAGATGGACAACGCAGGCCGGTGTACTTTGCCTTTCGTCTGCTGTCAGAGATAGAACAAAGGTGATTGAAAAGGAAGCATTAGTAGCAACATGGGCGTACAAAAAATTTTCAGACTATGTACTGGGCTTCAAAGTCAAGATCGAAACTGACCACAAGTGACTTGTAATGTTGTTTAATTCCAAGGAGTTAGCAAAATTACACACAAGGGTACAGAGACTTCGACTATGACTAATGAGATATGGCACAACAACTGAATATGGCTCAGGGAAGCATCAGGTGACAGTTGACGCATTATCAAGAGCATCAAGTGATCTCCCTGAACTGGGAGATGTCTCATTCCTGGAGGTAACGGAAGCCTTTGCTTTAGTTGTAACCGGAGATTTGCCGGCAACTGCTCAAAGATTAGGACAAATTAGAAGCTTACAGAAAGAGGACAAAATCTGTGAAAATGTAAGACAGATTTGCCAAGAAGGTTGGCCAGCATATATGCCGAATAACCCAATCCTAAGAAAGTATTATGAGCAACGAAGCCATCTTACTATTGTCGATAACTTACTCATTTACAACGAAAGACTAGTTATTGTTACGAGGAATTTTCTTGGATTAAAAACTTAGGATTCTATGTTTTTAAAAACTGAAAAGGATTTCAGTGGACATTGAGTGATCTGGAAATAGCTGAACTTTATGGATGTTTTGAAAGGAAGTTAAACAAAAGTTGAACTTGTAAACAAGGACTGGAATGCAGGTAATTTCAAGGAAACTGGCAGGGGGTTTGACCTCTGAGCTACTCTCTGTTATGACGAGAGAATTTGTGACTGGGCATGTGACTTCTTAATGGAACGTTTTGGTTTTATTTTTGAACTTTAAAAGCCAGTGGGTTTGGACGAAAAGTGGGCATTTGAAATTTGATTTTGACTTGCCTGGAGATCAGAAGAAGAACCAGAAAAGTATTACCTCTCTGTAAAGAAAAGCAAAAGATTGTATGAAGTGGCACTGTTGCCTTCTGCATTTTTCAGAAATTTGAATGCTTGCAGAAATCTTGCCTCTGTAAAAAGGACTTTTGCATCGAATGTGTAACAGAGAGCTGACACCTGTTGTTACACACCTGACGCCAGATGCAGTTGAATTTCCTTAAACACTTACCCATCACAGGCTACTCATCACCTTGCTTGGAAAGACTTTGCGTGGCATCCAACTATTCAACTTTGGGACACCTCGCCAAACTGAAGAACTTCCTTCCAGATCATGACAGTGTAAGTTTATTATTCCTGTCATTCTTTTGAAACAGCTGTAAACCAAAAAAAAATTTTTTCCCCCGGTTAACCAGTTTTTGGATGTATGTGCATGAGGGCTAGGGAAAAATAAGGAGTTTTAATATCTCAATTCATATATAGATTTACGTCATTATTGGTGAAGACTTAATTTTATAATAAACGGTTAATTTTCTTGTTGATTAAAGAAACCTGGTTGGTGTGTTTTATTCTGGGGACAAATAGCCTATCTAATTGGCTGTTTTTGGTAAGTGGGAAAATGTATTCAAATGCTGTGACCTGTGGAGAAGTGGAACTGAATGAACAGTGCACTCCTCCCACCTCAGTTGTAACATTATTCCAAGGGATTTAAGGTTAGACGTCTTAGAGAAACTAAACCAAGGGCACTTAGGAATCACCAAGTATAGAGCAAGAATGAGGAACTCGGTATGGTGGCAAGGAATTTCCAAGGAGATCGAGGATGTTATGGTTTTGCCGGTTTACTGGATATTTTATATATATAATTTATCTCAGAGCAATGCAGATATAACGCTAGTTCTAAATCAACAACAGGTTTATTTACAGTACATTAAAATATCTCAGCACATAGAAGATTTCAGTACAATGTCTTTCAGAAATCTTTTGTGTTTACTAGAACTTTCCAGCCTCTCTTTTAATTTCAGTTTCAAAATAGGCTGAAGCAATCAAGTACAGAAAACGCTGGTCAGTGAACAGACTAACACAATCAAACCCAAATCAATTAACCCATTGAACAAAACAAAAGACATGATTTCCAATTGTATTACATGTGCTACTACCGGACAGGACTCTAGAGAGCCACTGATGTCATCTTTGTTTCTGTCCAGGTCATGGAAGCACCTGGGAATATATAAAGGGAAGATTTTCCTTATTGTCGTTGATTATTACTTTAGATGGATTGAAGTCAAACAAATACATGGCCAGAGTTCCAAAGCCATAATCAAATCACCTAAAAGAGATTTTCGCCACACATGGCATTCCAGACCGAGTGATCTCCGATAATGGTCCACAATTCACGAATGAAGCCTTCCAACATTTTGCAGAAACATATGGGTTTGCTCATGTTACAAGCTCATCGAGATACCCCCCCACCCCCCCACCCCCCATCCCAGGACAATGGAGAAGCAGAGAGAGATGTTCGAACAATGAAAATGTTACTGAAAAAGAATGAGAATTTTTGGATAGTACGATGAAACTACTGATCAACGCCACTCCAGAATGGGCTGGCTCCATGTGAGTTGCTAATGGGCAGGAGGTGGAGGACACATCTACCCACACACCCAAGCACCCTTCAGCCACGAATCGGTGCAAAGGACCGGGAAAGGGTAAGGGTGAGAGAACAGAAAGAGAGGTCAACCCAAATACAGAATCATGATAAACGTTACAGAGCAAAAAAAACAAACAGAACTATGATGTGGAGATTTGGTTTGGATTAAAGATCAGGCTCAAATATGGGGAAGTGATGAAATCTCCATATCCTTGGTCCTATATAATCCAGACAGACCAGGGATGCATAAGGAGAAATAGAAGATCTTTGGTACTGACATCTCTGAGAAAACAATTGGGAAACAATCAAGAGAATCAGCTACCAGAGAAAGCTGATGAACTGGTGATATAAACAACAACAAACCACCCAGACAATAATGAAAACAGAGAACCTGAGTCATCCACTCACCCACAGGAATGATAGGAAGAAGAACTGAAAGACTAAATATCTCAAACCAGTGAAAGAAGAACACTTTATGGCAGAGTCATGAGAACCCCATAGTGTTACAGACCTGATAAATGAAGTCAGAGACGTGGGGGGAGATGTAGTATAATGTACATAAGCTGTTGCTGGGTAGATTATGTATATGGAGCTTAAGCATCATCACAGGATGTGATGTAATGAGTCTGAACCTTATGTTGCTCAGTGTTCATGTAGATAACTTAGCAATAAGACCTCTGTGGATAAACTCCTGTTACTTTGACCCAAAGTCTACTATCCTCATTCAATACTAGTGCAATATTGAATTGCAAGAAGCCACATTGGGGATTTGTGGGAATGGTCCCAGCAGTCAGGTTAAGTGTTGGGAATGTGATGATCAAAGTCAAGGGAGGAGGGTGGGAGAAAGGACGGGCCAAGGGAGGCAGCCCCAAGGTTTCCTCGTGAGGCCTGCAGGGGCACTCTGCTCCACAAGGACACCTAACAAGAAAAATGGGAAAGGCTTTCCTACCTGTGGATCCAGCAGGTCAGGCCTGATGGGGAAGCCATCACTGCTCCCCTGACTAATATCACACTCCGCATATTTAAAGAGGACCCCGTTGCTGAGCGTGCTGCTTGCCTGCTCAAAAGAGCAGGTAACCAAAGGAACATACCAAGACGTTAGCAGGTCACAGGGGCTAATTTGCTACCCTTATTTCGACATCCCTCTCCACCACCGGAGCCGTCCAGTTTCTGCCAGATTGGGGAGCAGATACAATCTGAATCAATGGGGTTGTCTGAAAGATCACCTTCCCACTATTCTAGCAGAGCGTATCCTTCCTGTAGGCCTGATTATGAGCTGCAGCAGGGCAGCTTAGATCAGTGAGATGGGCAAGGGAATCATTTCACCATCTCGCCAGCATCTGTCACCACTTCCAGGATGTCCCACCAGAAGTGATGGCAAATGATGAATAGGCACCCCACCCTAAATTTTCCCAAATGTAGGCATGAGTATTCAAATCATATGTTAGTGACAAAAAGTGTGCCATAAAATATTTCTCCCCCTCCCCACCACACCCACCCCCACCCCATCAATAATGTCTTAGCAATGCTAGGCATTGGAAACACTGGTGTTGGACAAGGTGAGAGATATGCAATGCATATTGTTGAGCATTGCTTTTCTTTAAACTGGTCTGTCAGTTCTATCAGGCAGCCTGCACTGCATCTGGCACCACGACCATCTCCCTTCGCCCACCTGCAACCATCAGCCAGCAGCCTGCCGCAATTATAATAATGAGTGACTGATCTGCAAAAAACCCACTCTGTCAAACCCAGGGCTGCCAATTCCGGGTCAATATGTGGTTCCAAGCCATTATTGCCAGGCCGAAATGGATTAGAGATAATATCATATTTAAGAGACAGGCCCCAGCGGAGACTTACTCTATCGAAGTCCTAGACAATTTCTCCAACCTCCTACTGAACTACTGACAGACTCACACAGGGAAGGTTGAGGAAATTCGACACCACAGTGTTATTATTGTAAACAGTTTGGTAGCAGTATAAATGAGATATGGTGAGCAGCATTATGGTCAAGTGCTCTAATTGTCTTCTCATTACTAAAGTTACCATACCATTGGTCAATTTGTTCTTCAGTTCTATCTTGCTACTGGTAATGATGCAGCTGTTATTTTGTTTTCCAGTCAGATCGGAGCTCAGTGTCATTGACAACAAGAACATCGTTTTTAACAACAACCATCAAGTCATCAATGAAGTTTAGGAATGCAACAGGGCTTAACAAGTTTCCCTGAAGGATCTGATTGCAAGTATTAAAAACAGTGGCTGAACAAAAAATCTAATCACCATCACCTAATGTTTGCATCCTCCAAGACAGTTCATGCTACCAATTCACCAGGTTCACTGTACCTCCTTCACAATAATTATTGAAAGTCATTCATATCAAGTGAATAAAACTTGTCAAGGACTGACTTTAAAATAGATCATCAGAAAACTTTATTTCAGTTCTGGATTATGCAATTGAAAGTGTTACAGTGCGACCAGGTTGAAAAAAATTAAGTTAGTGTCTAAGGGACTGAGTTGCTTGGAGGTTGGTAAGTTATGCTGAGATTGCATCCACCAATGCTCTCCAGTACTGACTCTGCCAGAGTTCACAGGGTCAGCAGGAGCGAGGAGGCATCTGATTTGCATGAGGCCAGTGGGCACCAGGTAACTATAGTTCCATCTCTAGCACCCACCCTTCTGTGCCTATCTGGAGGCCACAATGGCCCAGAATCTGCAGGAGTCAAGCATTTCACATGAGTGCCATCAGTTCGATTTTTTTTCCCTCACTTTTCAGTTCCAATTTTTTTAGCGCCGCATATTGCTGAAATTTGGTATAGAACTGCAAAAGGACATAGACAAGTTGGTGGAATGGGCAGGCAAATGGCAGATGAAGTTCAATGTGAAGTGATTCATTTTGACAGGAAGAATATGAAGAGACAACATAAAATAAAAGGTACAATTCTAAAGTGCATCCAAGAGCAGAGGGACACAGGTGTATATGTGCATAAGTCATTGAAGGCGGCAGGACAGGTTGAGAGAGTGGTTAATAAAGCATACAGTATCCTGGGCATTATTAATAGATGCATAGAGTACAAGAGCAAGGAGGTTATGTTGAACTTATATAAGACACTAGTTCAGCTTCAGCTGGAGTATTGCATCCAGTTCTGGGCGCCGCACTTTAGGAAAGATGTGAGGGCATTGGAGAGAATACAGAAAAGATTCATGAGAATGGTTCCAAGGTTGAAGAATTTCAGTTATGAAGATAGATTGCAGTAGTTAGGGCTGTTTTCCTTGGAGCAGAGAAGGCTGAGAGGTGATTTGATAGAGGTATTCAAAATCATGAGGGGTCTGGATAGAGTAGATAGAGAGAAACTGTTCTGACTCGTGAAAGGATCGAGAATGAGAGGGCACAGATTTAAAGTAATGGGTACGATAAATAAAAGTGACATGAGGAAAAACTTTTTCAAACAGTGAGTGGTTAAGGTCTGGGATGTGCTGCCTGAGATTGCAGTGGAGGCAGGTTCAGTTGAAGCATTCAAAAGGGAATTAAACAGTTATATGAAAAGGAAGAATGTGCAGGGTTATGGAGAGAAGGCGGGGGAATGGCACTAAGTGAATTGCTAGTTCGGAGAGATGGTGCAGATACAATGGGCTGAATGGCCTCCTTCTACGCTGTAACAAACCTGCCAAATTAGGTTAAGGGATAGGTCAATAGAGATGCAGTGGCAGACATTTAAGGGGATATTTCAGAATACACAGAATAGATACATTTCAATGAGAAAGAAAAATTCCAAGGGTGGGAACCGTCATCCGTGGTTAACTAAAACAGTTAAAGATAGTATCAAACTGAAAGAAGAAGCATATAATTGCGCAAAGATAGGAGGCAGGTCAGAAGATTGGACAGAATATAAAAAACAGCAAAGAATGACTAAAAGATTAATAAGGAAGGTAAAATTAGAGTATGAGAGAAAGCTTGCTAGAAATATAAAGGCAGATAGTAAGAGTTTCTATAGATAGTTAAAAAGAAAAATGTTAAGAAAGTGAGCATTGGTCCTATAGAAAGTGAATCTGGGGAATTAATAATGGATAATAAGGAGATGACAGATGAATTGAACAGATATTTTGCATCAGTCTTCACTACAGAGGATACAAGTAACATCCCAGTATTAGCTGTAGTCAGGAAATGGAAGGGAGGGAGGAACTCAAGAAAATTACAATTCAAGCCAAAAGACTTGCAGGTTGGTAGGTAAATTGGCCATTATAAATTGCCACTAGTATAGGTAGGTGGGTGGGAAATATAGGGACAGATGGGGATGGTAGGAATATGGGATTAGTGTAGGATTAGTATAAATGGGTGGTTGATGGTCGGCACAGACTCGGTGGGCCGAAGGGCCTGTTTCAGTGCTGTATCTCTAAACTAAACTAAACACTAGGGAAGTGGTACTGAACAAATTGTTGGAGCTGTGGGCTGACAAGTCCCCAGGTCCTGATGGACTTCATCCTGGGGTCTTAAAAGAAGTGGCTAGTGAGATAGTTGATGCGTTAGTTTTAATTTTCCAAAATTCCCTAGATTCAGGGAAGGTTCTGTTAGATTGGAAAATAGCAAATGTAACTCCTTTATTCAAAAAAGGAGGGAGACAGTAAACAGGAAACTACAGGCCAGTTAGCTTAACATCTGTCTTAGGGAGAATGTTCGAAACTATTATTAAAGACATTATAGCAGGGCATTTAGAAAAATTCAAGGTAATCAGGCAGAATCAACATAGTTTTGTGAAAGCAAAATCATGTTTAACCAATTTATTGGAGTTCTTTGAGGGAGTTACATGTGCTGTGGATAAAAAGGAACTGGTGGATGTATTATACTTAGATTTCCAGAAGGTATTTGATAAGGTGCCATATCAAAGGTTATTGCAGAAAATAAAAGCTCATGATGTAGGGGGTAACATATTGGCATGGATAGAAGATTGGCTAGCTAACAGGAAACAGAGAGTAGGCATAAATGGGTCATTTTCTGGTTGGCAAGATGTAATGAGTGGTGTGCCACAGGGATCCCTGCTGGGGCCTCAATTTTTTACAATTTATATAAATGACTTAGATGATGGGCTGAAGGTAAAGGGCGGCACAGTGGCGCAGTGGTTAGCACCGCAGCCTCACAGCTCCAGGGACCCGGGTTCGATTCTGGGTACTGCCTGTGCGGAGTTTGCAAGTTCTCCCTGTGTCTGTGTGGGTTTTCGCCAGGTGCTCCGGTTTCCTCCCACATCCAAAAGACTTGCAGGTGATAGGTAAATTGGCCATTGCAAATTGCCCCTAGTGTAGGGAGGTGATAGGGAATATGGGATTACTGTAGGGTTAGTATAAATGGGTGGTTGTTGGTCGACACAGACTCGGTGGGCCGAAGGGCCTGTTTCAGTGCTGTATCTCTAAATAAAATAAATAAAAATAAAGTATGGTTGCTAAATTTTCTGATGACACAAAGATAGGTAGGAAAGTAACTTGTGAAGGGGACATAAGGGGACTAAAAAGGGATATAGATAGGTTAAACGAGTGGGCAAAGACCTGGCAATGGAGTATAATGTGGGAAAGTGTGAAATTGACCACTTTGGCAGGAAGAATAAAAAAGAAGTATTTCATCTAAATGGTGAGAGATTGCAGAGCTCTGAGATGCAGAGGGATCTGGGTGTCCTAGTGCATGAATCGCAAAAGGTTAGTATGCCGGTACAGCACATAATTAGGAAAGCTAATAGAACGTTATTGTTCATCACAAGGGGAATTGAATACAAAAGTAGGGAGGTTATGCTTCAGCTATACAGAGCATTGATGAGACCAGATCTGGAGTACTGTGTACAGTACTGGTCTCCTTATTTAAGGAAGGATGTAAATGTGTTGGAGGCAGTACAGAGAAGCTCATGGACTAATACCTGGAATGGGCGGGCTGTCTTACATGGAAAGATTGGTTAGGCTAGGTTTGTATCCGCTGGAATTTAGAAGAGTAAGAGGCGACTTGATTGAAACATATAAGATCCTGAGGGGTCTTGACAGAGTGGATGTGGAAAGGATGTTTCCCCTTGTGGGAGAATCTAGAACTAGGGGTCACTGTCTAAAAATAAGGGGTCACCCATTTAAGACAGAGATAAGGAGAAATTTTTTCTCAGAGGGTCGTGAGTCTTTGGAATTCTCTTCCTCAAAAGGCAGTGGAAGCAGAGTCTTTGAACATTTTTAAAGCAGAGGTAGATAAATTCTTGATAAGCAAGGTGGGGGAGGGAGGGGGGAGGTGAAAGGATATCAGGGGTAGATGGAAATGTGGAGTAATCAGTTCAGCCATGAACTTATTGAATGGCAGAGCAGGCTCGAAGGGGCCAAGTAGCCTATTCCTGCTCCTAAATCGTATGTTCATATGTGATTCTTTGAAATTGATAAAGTGTCACATATCAGGCTTGTCATCAAAGTTGAAGCCCATGGAATAAAAAGGACAGTGGCAGCATGGATACAATGATGGCTGAGCGACTGTTTTATGGATTGGAGGAAGGTGTACAGTGGGGTTCCTCCGGAGTTGTTACTAGGCCCACTGCTTTTCCTGATCTGTATTAGTGAGTTAGACTTGGGTTTGAAGGGCACAATTTCAAAATTTGCAGATGACACAAAACTTGAAAGTATTAGGAACTGTGAGGAGGATAGTGATAGACAGAACATAGACAAGCTAGTGCAATGGGCTGACATGTGACACATGAAATTTAATGTGAAGTGATAGATTTTGGTCAGAAGAATGAGGAGATGCATATATATAATAAAGGGCATAATTCTAAAGGGGGTGCAGGAACAGAGAAACCTGTATATGTGCACAAATCGTTGAAGGTGGCAGGGTAGGTTGAGAGTGGTTAAAATGGCATACAGGATCCTGGGTTTACAAATAGATGCACAGAGTACAAAAGCAAGAAAGTTATGATGAACCTTTATAAAACACTGGTTCAGCCTCAGCTGGAGTATTGTGTCCAATTCTGGGCAACACACATTAGAAAGGATGTGAAGGCTTTAGAGAGGGTGCAGAAATGATTTACTAGAATGGTTCCAGGGATCAGGGACTTCCGTTACGTGGGTAGATTGTAGAAGCTGAGGTGATTCTCCTTAGAGAAGAGAAGGTTGAGAGGAGATTCGATAGAAGTGTTCAAAATCATGAGGGGTCTAGACAGAGTAGATAGAGTGAAACTGTTCTCATTGGTGGAAGGGTCGAGAACCAGTGGACACTGATTTATGGTGAATGGTAAAAGAGGCAACAGCGAAATGGGACCAATCATTTTGACACAGCAAGTGATTAGGATCTGGAATGCACTGCCTGAGACTGTGGTGGAGGCAGGTTCAACTGCGGCTTTCAAAAGGGAATTGGATAAGCACATGAACGGAAACAAATTGCAAGGCTGTGGGGAAGGGGTGGGGTATTAGGACTAGCTGAGTTGGTATTGTAGAGAATAGGCATGGGCACGATGGGCCGAATGGTCTCCTTCTCTGCTGTAACCATTCTATGATTGTATGATTCTAAGTGCAAACTGGTAATTGCATGGTGAGGGCAATAGGGCATCTGGAGCCAACGAAGTATCTCATTAACTAATGAGGTTTAAGCATAGAGAAAGAATCAAAGGAATGACTGAGAAGGAAATAAGGTGAATTAATGTCAAATTAGATACAGAAAGAAGAATAAAGATTGGAAAGAAAGATTGGATTGAGCAAGAAAGTGAGGCTGAAAGGAATAGTAAGAATTTTCTTTTTAAATCTAATAAGCCTCTGGGAACAATATATTACCTGTGCGAGCGAGACGCCACAGTTTCGCCTGTTACCTTTCTGGGCCTCCAAAATTGAGTGACATGTCAGGATCATCAATCACCTTTAACAGGGTCCTGAAATACCAGCCCTAACTTTCTGTGGTATGCTTAATTTGTATTTATGGCGCAAGTCTCGCAATTCTTTTACACTCAACGGATTGGTTTCACAAGGCTAATGGCGGAGTGACACAAATCATCCAGCAATTTGTGACAATTCGCAACTCCTGGTGTCTCTCTTCCTTGCCGCTAATTGATATTCTTTTATGCAATAATAATGGTGAGCACTGTGAACTCGCTGTAATTTTCCCAGCAAATTCTGAACCTATATCTCATTTCATTCAGCATACTCACCTCCAGCACCATGCCAGGTCCCTGAGTGAGACAGAGAAGCTGGGGTTTCCCACAACTGGGAGTCCTTACTCTTATTGTTACCCCCCTGATATCATTGGCCTTGTAAGAGCTGGGCAGTGGTTCCACCCTTCACTGACCAGGTAGTCCTGGAAGTGGTGGGGATCTGGCCAAACTGGAGAGCTGCCATTTTCCGGTCGGTTTAGCTGGACTCGGACCAGAGTTATGACAATATTCTAAGGGAAAGCCCGAGAAAATTCAGGACCAATATTCAAACAAACATGAAACTGAGAATATCAAAAGGAGCATGGAATTTTAATAAAAGAGCTTTTTTGTGGGGATTTATTTCATTAAAAACTAGTTTACAATTTTCTTCTGATGTTCTATTGCTGGTTTTTCATTTAAATATCGTGAAATATTTAAAACTGTGGCTCCGCAGTAATGGGAGAAGTGATGATAGTGAAGAGACACACTGTGATTAGAAGTACACTGCCATTATACTTTGAATGCAAGATAACAATGAATACATGATTATTATTGCTACCACCAACAGGTAGAGGTAGTAAAGAGGCAGATAATTGAGCTTCCTAGAAATGGTCCCCCAAATAGGCTTCTGATGTGCTGTGAATAATTGCAAGCACCACATCAAGTGTTTGCATCAATGAGTTTGGACAGCTGCTTCAGCAGAGTGAATACCTCATACTGGTATGCTCAGGAGCATTGATTGCTGCTTCTACTCTCACAATATCTCACCTCATTATTAACATCCATAGAAATGGTCAAAATTGCCAAAAGGTATATTTCACTGACTATTATTCCAAAGGTGCAAGAAAATGAGTATGAAATCTGTTTGTTGCTCAGCCTTGTTACAAAGAAAATATCTACATCTCACAAATATTCACCACCAGTTACTACTGTCATTCTCCATGCAGTGTCTGTTTCTGTGATTCACTTTAATGTATACAAACTCATTTCATTCCAAGCTGCTAGGTTATCACTGGCCAAAGAGAAATGATTAATGACTGTATGCTTTGGGTTGGCACATTACTACAGTTATCAGGCAGGTGTCTGGGGCTGTAGCCTTGACAGTCCTATACACTTGTCATCTTTATCAGGCAGAAATACTTCCATATCCATAAAACTACCACAATTTTTTGAATTTACATGAATTCACAGAATATGAGCATTGCTGGCAAGACGAGCATTTGTTTTCCATCCCTAATTGTCCTTGAGAAGGTGGTGGTAAGCCGCCTTCTTGAACCATTGCAGTCCATGTGGTGTAAGTACACCCACAGTGATGTTAGGAAGGGAGTTCCAGGATTTCGACCCAGTGACAGTGAAGGAATGGCGATATAGTTCCAGGGAAGGATGGTGTGTGGCTTGGAGGGGAATGAATAAAGAGGGTCAAAGCAGCTGTCTCCTCCAATGGCTGAACCATTAGTCACACTTAAAATGAGAGCTAAGTCATTCGGGGGTGATGTCAGAAAACACTGCTACACACAGGCTCGTGGAAATCTGCAATCATCTCCCCTGCTGAGGCTACATCCGTTGAAAATGTCAAACGAAGATTGATGGATTTTTGTTAGGTAACGGCATTAAGGGTCATGGAACCAAGTGGGGGGAGGGAAGTGGCTTAAGTTGCTGAATGGCCTCCTCCTCTTCCTATTTTCCTATGACTAGGGAAGAAACATTACAATAAATGGGAAAAGCAGCCATAGGCAAAATTAAGCTTCTGATAGCATAAATGGCATAAACTTCCAATTATCCATTGGAAACTGACAAATTAAAAATCTTGCTGCCATCAACACCGAAATTCAAAAAGATGTTTTGGTTTTTTTGGGGAGACTTCCATTTTACTTACTCCTTTAAGGCTACTGCAGCCTTTAAGGCCCCTTCCTGTCCATGCCTAATCATACACCTGGTGCACTGTATTGTGGAAACTACTCCCGAGAAGTTATGGCGCTAGGGTCCTAGTGCTAGTGGAGTGTATTACTGCTGCAGTCTGCTCAAACCGCACATGAGGAGCCTTCGTAGAGTAAAACCATTCCTACTATTTAGCACCAGAGTGTAATTATTTAAATAATGAGGTCTTGATGGAATCCTTTTGAATTGAGTTGAGGAGTAGGTCACAGAATCATACCAGGGATTGAGGATTTCAATCATGTGAAGAGACTAGAGAAGCCAGAATTGTTTTCCTTAGAGCAGAGCGGTTAAGGGGAGATTTAATAGAGGTATTCAAAACTATGAGGGATTTTGATAGAGTAAATAAGGAGAAACAGTTTCCAGAGGCAGATGTGTCAGTAAGCAGAGGACACAGATTTAAGATAATTGGCAAAAGAACCACAGGGGGAGGTGAGGAGAGTTTTTTGAATGCATCAAGTTGTTATGATCTGGAATGCACTGGCTGAAAGGATAGTAAAAGCAGAATCAATAATAACTTTCAAATGGGAACTGGATGTCTACTTAAAAAGGAAAAATATTTGCAGGGCTTTGGCAAAAAAGCAGGGGGTGTGAGACTAATTGGATAGCTCTTTTAAACAGCCTGCACCGGTACAATGAGCCGACTTGCCACTTTCTGTGTTGTATCATTCTATAATTCCATTTTATTTTCCAACAATGTAAAATAAATTGTGCATTAACTAAACTGCAAACATTGTAATGCACTTTTAATAAAAGTGGCATCGCTTTCCATCAATGTTTCAGAAAGTTAGGCTGCAAAATTAAGCTTCGTAGTGCCACTGCCTCCTATGCTACAGGAGCCCAGAGGAGATACAGATGACAGGGGATCCACTTCCAGCGACTCCGGTGTGGCCTGCGCCGATCACCATGTTTGGAAGGGCAATAGTGCAGGCATCCCATGTGTGCACCAGAAGCATGTTGAGTGGGCAGATTGTGCTGTCAATCAATGTCCAACGCTGATTTGATGCCCGACCTGCCATTTTGGAAAACACAGGTCCTGTTAACACCCTCTCTTAAATACACACAGCTGACTGACAGAACCCCACCCCCTCACTAGCTCTATTTAAAGTGATCAGCATGGGACTTCCAGGTGAGATGCTTTTGACTTTCTTTTCCTGCTGCAGAGTTAGTGGAATTACTGGGTACTATGTTTGTTGGAGGAGTTGACTGGAATTGGGAGCGGTGCTGGACCTTTGCAAGGAGCTGAATGAATTTGAAGGCCTCCGAACAGAGAACTTGTTCTCAGTCATGGGGATTATTTGCAGTCCCTCTTGGTTTACAACAGAACAGGGACATAGAGTAGAGGCAGCAGAGAGAGGAGAAGTTGTTCACAGAGGGATGAGGAGGAGGCCATACTCTCCTAGAGCATTCAGGAGCCTGTGCCCTGCCACCACCTCAACCTGGGGCAGTGTCTGAAGCAGCTATGATTCACCAAGCAGATGGTCACTGAACTGTGCCACCTCCTTCAACCAGTTCAGCAGCCACAGAGCAGGGTGAGGACGGTGCTGCCAGTGGCCATCAAGGTCACTGTCATCCTCAATTTCTACACCTCAGGATCCTTCCATGCTAGAGCTGGTGACATCGCCAACATGTGTCAGTCCGCCATGCAATACTGCATCAGGGAGGTAACAGAGGCCCTGTACGCAAGGAAAAGGGACTTCATTATCTTCTCTCAGCAGGGAAAAACAGGAGGAGTGGGTACATGGCTTTGCCAGGGTGGCTGGATCCCAACGGTGCAAGGAGCCATTGACCGCACGCACATAGCTCTCCAGGCACTGCATCTCAATGGGGAGAGGTACAGGAACTGCAAAGGATTCCACTCTGTCAATGTGCAGTTGGTGTGTGACCATGCTCAGAGCATTATGTTGGTGAATGCCCGCTCTCCTGCCAGCAGCTATGATGCTTCTATACTACGCCAGTCAGCTGTTCCCACCATCTTCAAGTCGACACGGTGTACCAGAGGGTGGCTACTTGGTTCCAATGACTACCCGCTCTACACATGGTTCATGACTCCTCTTCTCCACCTAACTACATATGCACAGTGCGCAAGCAACGAGAACCATGCTGTGACCAGGAATGTCATGGAGCAAACCATCGGTTTTCCCAAACAACGGTTCCACTGCCTGGACAGCTCCGGGGGAGCCCTCCACTATTCACTGGAGTGTGTCTCCAAATTTATGGTGTTTTGCTGCATTCTACAGCACCTGGCCACCATGAGGGTGCAGCCATTTCCACCAGCACCTCAGGGGGAGGAGGAGGAGGAAAAGGAGGAGGAAGAGGAGAAGGTATCAAAGACATTATCGCTTTGGACATGTTGTTGTGAGCAGTTCATCAGTCCCAATTTCCCCTGAAAAAAAACTGCACACATCAGCGTTGCTCCACACCTTTCCATCCCTCTGTTATGGACCACCACAATGTCCTCTTAGTCAAAATTCTGAAATAAGGGAGACCACAAAAAAAATTCCATGACTTTATCCAACAGCACTTCCAATAATACATGCAAACTGAACTATTCACCCTTATGCATTGCCTTAGTGCCTGTCTCGCGGATGCTTTTGCCTGTGCTATTTGCTCCTACACAGTTGCTACCCCAGTGGCTGCAGCATGGCTGGTGGAATGTTACTGACTTGCACTGGCTGAGACTGCAGATGGCCTTGCAGGACAACCTCGAGCAGTTCTGGCCCTGAAGGCTCAGCTTCGGACTGCACCACCTCGGTATGGGCAGTAGCAGTCTGGGTTGGTGGCTGACAGACAACAGGAGGGACACTGGTGGAGTTCCAGTGGAAGGAACAGGAATGCTGTCATCCTGAGACAGGTGTTATGAATGCTGGACTTTGTAGCATGATTATGTTTTTCAAAAACTGTGACTTTTAATATCGTTTATGATGGAGTCAGAGAAGTCAGGTGACCTCACATTAACTCTCCTTAAAGACAAGACAGAGATCTTGGTTACCAGGACAACAAAGAACCCAGATCAAAGACCTTTTTGAAAAGCAGAGACTGCAGGGGTAACACCTGAATAGCAATGGATTTCACCCTCCCAGACTTTCAGATCATAAACAATGAGTCAGTGGTCCTGAAAATGTAAATGTGAATCCCTGTTGTCAACACCTGGAAACAATGGAAACTCTGCATGGCTCTGCTGTAGCCAGACTTGTGGATTTTACATATTGGAAAAGACAATTGGGTTTTGACTTTGATTCCAGATAAATTCAACAGATTTTCAGAAGGCAGGCAGGCTGTAAGGAAGACAGGAAGACCAGCAGTGGCAGCCTCAGTGAGAAGAGAGAGAGACGGAACATTTGCTCTTAGAAGCCTAATACAGCGAAAGGCTGCAAAGACTTGAACCTGTTTTGAACATTGATGTTTGCAGAGAAGTAAAAGACCAAAGGAATCCCCAGAGATCGTCTTATTCGCTGAAGTCTAGGTCAGAAGTGCTTGGAAGAAGTGAGCAAAGAAGGCATTGACTGTGAGAAGGTCTGAGAGATCCAACCCACTGCAACTGGGAGGAGTTTGGGACTTTTAGCTGCAAAGATTTCACCATCAAGGAGGACTGTGTAATGTATAAGTGTGCTGTGAGGCTTTCAAGTGTTTTAATATATGAAGAAAATACCTTTCTCTGTAGCTACTTACAAAGTACTATTTGGTTAATGGGGATTTCTTTTAGTTTAGTTGGGCAATAAATGCAGGCCTAATCAGTGATGCACGCATCCCAGAAACGAATAAAAAAAAGCTAATCTGCTGCTGAAACCCCCATTCATGCTTTCATTATCACTAGACCTGACTATTCCAATGCAATCCTGGCTGGTGTCCCACATTCTACACCCCCCATAAACCTGAGGTCATTCAAAACTCTGCTGCCTGTGACTTAACTCACACCAAGTTGCATTCCCCCATCACCTTGGTGCTTGCTGGCCTTCATTGGCTACTGGTCAAGCAACGTCTTGTTTTTAAAATTCTCATCCTTGTTTAATGGCCTTCCCCCATCCCTATCTCTGTAATCTCCTCCAGCCCCACAACCCTCCTAGATATCTGGGGTCCTCTAATTCTGGCCTCTTGAACATCCCCGATTTTGATTGCTCCACCGCTGGTGGCCGTGCCTTCAGTTGTCTAGTGCCCAAGCTCTGGAATTCCCTCCCTACACCTCTCCGCCTTTCTATCCCACTTTCCTCCTTTAAGACATTCCTTTAAACCTATCTCTTTGAGCAAGGTTTTGATCATCGGACCTAATATCTCTGTATGGCTCACTGTCATTTTTTGTTTTATAATGTTCCTGTGAAGCCCGTTGGGAGGTTTTATTACATTAAAGGCGCTATATAAATATAAGTTGTTATTGTCTCATAAGGAGCCATAAAAACAGCAACTTACATTTACATAGTCCTTTAATGTAGTAAAACATCCCAAGGCACTTTGCAGGGGTTTTAGCAAGCAAACTTCGACTCCGAGCAGCATAGGGAGATATTAGGGAGATATTAGGACAGGTGATCTAAAACTTGATGAAAGAGGGACATTTTAAGGAGTGTCTTAAAGGAGGAAAAAGAGGTAATGAAGCAGAGAAATTTAGGAAGAGAATTCCAAAGCTTAGGGCCTCAGCAGCCAAAGGTATGGCTACCAGTGGTGGAGTGATGTAAATCAGGGATGTGCAAGAGGCCAGAATTAGAAGAGTGTCGAGCTTTCAGAGCATTTTTGGGCTGGAGGGGGTTACAGAAATAGGGAGGGATAACACTGAGCAAATCAGCAAAAATTAGTGTCTCTTCATATAAGACTACAGCTGCAGAACAAAAGAGTCTTAAGTATAGAAAGGCTAAAATTCAACAAAACAGCAGAGCAGGATTTGATGCAAAGATCAAATACACTGCAAGTATTTTTTTTATTGAGCTGGAGATGGAAGCAAGCACAAACTACACACATCAAATCCTTTGCAGTTATTATGTAATGTAATTGAGGTAATGTAACATTTTCAGAATTTTCACATGTTAATTTGTTTTGTTGGAAAGAATGTCATGAGTATGTTGATGTAAATTTAATCTAAACTGCCCGGTGATTTTACACATCACCTGATATTACTTTCAAAGAAGTCAGTGGAAATCAGGCAGTGTGTAAAGCAGGTGGCTGGTCTGATAGTGTCAGTCTTCCATCAGACAGATTCCGATAAAAAGACTGCAATGTAAGATTAAAAAATTTAAAAATAAATTGCAGCAGGTAAAGAACTGAAACTTCAAAAAATGAAAGAAAGAAAGATAAAAGTTAAAATGAACTTGCATTAATACAGCACCTTTCATGACTACAAGGCATCCCAAAGCTTTTCAGCCAATTAACTACTTTTGAAGTGCAGTCACTGTTGTAATGTAAGAAACCCAGCATCCAATTTGTGCACAGTATGTTCCCGCAGACAGTGATGAGATTAATAACCAGTAAATCTGTTTTAACGAGGGGTAAGTGTAAGCCAGGATGTTGGGCAGTGTGTTGCTTTCACCATGTGAACCATTGGAGAGCTGAAGCAATATTTTAATTGCCTCACCTACAGTGTTCATAAAGCCTTTCTGTAAAGGCATTCTCAAGTACCCAATGAAAATCATGCCAATTTCTGGGTGAGCTGATATTTCAAAATCTGACACCTTCCAATCTAAAGAAATATCAAACCTGCTGAACAGGTATCTCATTACCAAGGTGTAACAACAGTTGTTAGCTCTTTAAAAAGACAGTCAATGGAAAATGCTTTCATAATAATCTCATAGAGCGAATATTCCTAATTTTATGGATTAATTATTAAACTTCAGGGAACATTCGTTGTGGTAAAACTTCAGAGGAAAAGTGGGGAAATGTTAAACTTTAATCCAATCAAAACTTTTTGGAAGGATTTAATGTGACCCTAAGACCCTATTAGACCAGCTTCATGCCAAAGACTTGCAGGTTGATAGGTAAATTGGCCATTAGCAATTGCCCCTAGTGTAGGTAGGTGGTAGGGAAATATAGGGATAGGGGGGGATGTGGTAGGAATATGGGATTAGTGTAGCATTAGTATAAATGGGTGGCTGATGGTCGGCACAGACTCGGTGGGCTGAAGGGCCTGTTTCAGTGCTGTATCTCTAAACAAAACTAAACTAAACATTATGCATATAAACTTAGAGATTCCACCAGTCCAAAGCTGTGAGTACACAAAATAATCTCAAACTTAAATGAAAAGGCTGAGTTACATCAAGCACAACATGTTAAGCCAAATTTTAAATCATTGCCTTGATGTGAATTAAGAGTAATGATTTTTTGCACCATATTCATGTTGATTATATTCTGCCTTCAAGCAGTATTAAAAGATTTAAAATGTGTTACTTAACTCCACTGGTTAGGTTGGAAGATATTTTATCATGCTACTGCTTGAATGGACCCATGATTTTATTAAAAGCATTCTGTAACCTTTTCTTGGATGAGGCTTTGATTATTTGCAGTTGAAACTGTTAAGATTCATCTGTGTTTCACAAGAGAATCATATATTGAAATTGTCTCCTATTTGTAATGTAAATAGTATATACCATTCCACTGGGCCTTAGAGCTACATCTCCAATTACTAGCAGAATGGCTGCTTTAATGGTCTATTGCATCCTAAAAGCCCTAAGGTGCAACACCATGCATCCTGGTTGTCAGGACATGGTAGCCAGTATCAAGATTCCTGTCTATTTCATCCCCAGTTGTCACCAGTGCAGCAGCCATTGGAGGGGGAAGCAGCAGCTGGTCCCTCATCCCCTCTTAGGTCAGAGGACTATGGCAGACTCCATTGTAGTTCCCACCTGCTACATTCTTGACTGCACTGAAGAGTAAGCTTCCCTGAGATTACCACAAATGAGGGTTGCAGACACTCCAGTCAAGGCTGCATGTGGGTGCAATGTTCCTTGAGCATCCTTCCTTTCAGATAAGTACTTTTGCCTTCTGGATCCCATGACCTCGGTAATTGTGCGCAGACTTCTTCACAGCCTCCACGGAGAAGTGACACATCCTTACCTATTCCACTGGTGCAACAACCTCACTAACATTATCTAATTACACTCAGATGAAAGTATCTGATCCAGTGTTTGAGTGAAAAAGCAAGTAATACAGTGGGCATGCAATCAACGAGTTTGTTGTGAGAGTGATACAGTTTGGAAATTCTGCTGGTCTCTGTTTTTGGACACCGACTAATGAGCTTGTGTAAAATTTCCACTTGCGCCAATTCAACAAGATTGTTAATCCATGTAAAAAAACAACTTTGTTAAAGTTGTACAAACAGGAACTTTAGATAAATGCATTGACCAATTTTCTAAAAATAACATTGGGCAGAATTGCAAAGCCCTGCAGTTGCCGAAGCTTAAAACGTAATTCAACTCCCAAAGATTCATGTCCCAATTTCAAATTGAGCAAAAAAAGGAACAACAATTTTGTTAGCAACTCATGTGTAATTGTAAAACAATTATAGTTCCCAAAGTTTTCCATCACTGACGGGTTTACTTTATCACATGTTTGGGTCTGGTGTAGACTAATTGTTAGGAACTGATTGCTATGATTAATCAATAATGCTATTATTGCTGTATCATGTGACTACCAGTATTGTAGAAGGCAAACTAGGTGGATCTTGGTCTCTATTCATCTCACAATTCTTAGGCCGGATTTTGCGGTAAGCGGTGAAGCAAGGGCATCGCATTATTGGAAGGATGTGGAAGCTATGGAAAGGGTGCAGAGGAGGTTTACTAGGATGTTGCCTGGTATGGAGGGAAGGTCTTACGAGGAAAGGCTGAGGGACTTGAGGTTGTTTTCGTTGGAGAGAAGGAGGAGGAGAGGTGACTTAATAGAGATATATAAGATAATCAGAGGGTTAGATAGGATGGATAGTGAGAGTCTTTTTCCTCGGATGGTGATGGCAAACACGAGGGGACATAGCTTTAAGTTGAGGGGTGATAGATATCGGACAGATGTCAGAGGTAGTTTCTTTACTCAGAGAGTAGTAGGGGCGTGGAACGCCCTGCCTGCAACAGTAGTAGACTCGCCAACTTTAAGGGCATTTAAGTGGTCATTGGATAGACATATGGATGAAAATGGAATAGTGTAGGTCAGATGGTTTCACAGGTCGGCGCAACATCGAGGGCCGAAGGGCCTGTACTGCGCTGTAATGTTCTAATTCTAATTCTAAGGGCGTTCACCGCTGACCACATGGTAAGTCTCACTGAGATACCTAGTGATCGCTACGCTGAAAATTTCACCTCTCTCACCTTGCAATGGTACTGCTAGTGGTCACAGTGTCCTTCACTGGGGAATTCCCAGTGTGCACCTGCAGTGTTGTCATCAGCTTGTCCAAGCAACCACTCACATTAAAGGATTTTCAGACACACAAACAGGAAAGGAAAAGCACTATACCAAGTGTCTTACATTGGTACCATATTTAAAGGGCTGCCAACCCTGTATTTGTTTCTGGTTGAGCAAAGGATTCCATCCTGCTACTATTTCCTTGACTGAACAGTCAAACCAACCAAGGAGCTCACCAGAACACTACAGCAGAAATGGCAGAAGGAAGACCCAGGTGGCCCCACTGTTCAGGGATACCTCCCAGGAGGCTGCGAGGGCAAGGCACGAGGTCCTCTTCCCCAGAGACAGGAGGAGAGGGCCCTGCCTGATGAAGCACACCTGGACGGAGATTGCAGAAGAGGTCAGCAGCCATGGGGTCAACCCCCACCCCCCCACCCCCAATCCTGTATCCAGAGCCCCAAGCACGTCAATGACCTCTTCTGGCCCACCAAGGTGAGTGCTCCATACCTCTTTTTCCTTTGAGGTTTATATGTGACAGTACATGTCTCTGTGGAGAAACTAGCAGTTTTCATTTTTTTGCTTGCAGAAGAAGATGGCACACAACAATGAGAGGGCCTAGACCAGTGGAGGGGTGCCGTATTTCTATATCCTGACCCCCATGGAGGAGGAGGCCTTGGAGTTAGCAGGGCATCAGGGCAGCCTTGCAATTGCTGATGGTGAGACAGGAGTGCCAGGCCTAGCGGGTGAGAGAGCGAGTGCAGGTGCACAAGGGTGCATCTGGCACACAGGACATAGTGCTCGTGTGACCAACGCTGAACACATGGAGCTCCATTGCAAGCATGTTTGGGACGAGGAGATGGGAAGTCCTGAACCCATAAATGTTTATGTTCTCTCATGCTGGTCATGGTCAAGCCGAAGCACGATCAGCTTGAGAGACAAGGGGCCCAGCCGGCCACCTCTGAGGAGGAGGAGGGTTCCTCAGAGGGTACAGCATCACATTATTCCCCTGCACTGTCCACCAACGAAAATACACTCACATCGGTGGGTATGCGCTTGCAGTAGATTTAGGGTCACAAACTGGTGAGCACAGCACAGATGTGCCCGAGCAGCTGATGGAAGCTATGACAGCTGTAGCCACTGACACTCAGAGGGCTGTGGGAGGCCAGGCCCATACTGAGCCCTAGCTGATGATGAGCCTCTGGAGTGTCCGGAAGCACAGCAACTGCTGCAGCTGCATTGAGAGGTGAGGGAACATTTGGTGGAGCTTCCAGAGGTAATGCCCACCAATACACAGAGGATGGAGTAGTCCATCCAGGCCATGAGTGTTGCCATGTCTCAGGTGTGTGTGCTCATGGCTTCCTTAGTCGATAGATTGGTGATCCTCGTGGACGGCCTAATCCAGGAGACCACTCAATGTATGCCAGGGATGCACGCAGACCTGCATGCCGTCGCCTTGTCCATGAGCTCTATGCCGCAGTGGCAAGGTGAGAGGGGGAACAAGGCACCTGGAGTCTCCACCAGGTCCACATCCTTCTCAGGTCAGCAGGGAGGTGCAAGTCTGCCTTGCAAGGGAGGAGGAGTGGCTGGCCTTTGCTTCTGGGGGCTCCTCTCAGGGCACTCCTGGTGTGGCCGGTGATTTCGCAGCCCCTCTGTTAGTGACATCATCACCTCAAGAAGCAGCGATGATAAAGAAGGGTCCAGCATCTGTGCAGGAGCCCCTCAGCATGCTGGAGCCCTCCAGGTCTCAAGCAGACAGAGGACGGCCACCAAGGTCATCCCAAGCCACAGGGCACCACGATCAGCAGCCTGCCTCCACCTCAGCTGCAGGCACTGGGGTAGCATCTCGCAGGTGCTCTCGTAAGAAAGTTGGGAGGAGCACCTAGTTGCACTTGGGGTTCGCGGATGATCACAATATGTAGCTGTTAAGTCACATTTCTGTTGTGTGCCTCAGTAAATCTTCCATTCACTGTTGCTGCTTCTCATTCTAATTCTTGCTGCCTGTGAGATCTCATCTTCACCCTTGCTCCTTCAATGAGCTTGAAGTGATGGACTAAGATGAGTCCGTTCAGCTTCTCAGCCTTGCCACTGTGCACTGTCTACCTGGGTGCTGGGCGATGAAGTATAAAATGAAGGAGGTGCCAGCAGGACTGATTAAAGGTAAGGCTTTACTGGAAACTTTCTGAAAAGGCAAAAGGGTCACAGGAAATGGCTCTGTATTAGGACGTCCCAAGCCTCCCTTGCACATTGCATGTAATCCAATCTTGCATCAATAGGTCAGCTGGGTCCTCCACATCCTCATTGTCAAAGGAGGCACCGCGATTAGTGATCTCCTCATTGTTCAAGGCCTCCCCCCCCCCCCCCCCCCACCACTGCTCTGCAGTGCAGGTTGTGCAGTGCACAGCAGATCACCACGATATGTGAGACCCTCACTGGGACGTACTGAAGGGCTTCGGTCTAGGCACCTGAATCACATCTTCAGAAGCCCAATGGCCTGCTCAAATGTCGCTTGGGTTGACCCAATCCTAAATTTGTGTGTGTTTGGGTGCAGAAAAGCTGCGGCACCTGGGACTGCCGGAATATATAGGCATTGTGGTTGCTTCCCAGGAACGGTGTACACACATGAAGGATCTGCTTTCGGTGATCACAGACTAGTTGGATTTTGATGGAATGGAAGCACTTCCATGGGAGCCTTGATGGTCAGATGCCTGAAGTCAATGACACTTTGCACCTGGGGGAGTCCAGCAATGGCCCTGAACCCAATGGACCTCTCCGCCTGACTTTCTGGATCAGTGTGGTAACACATATAGTTGCCAACCCTCTTGAACCTCCTTGATGCACCAATGAGCTGCAGACTGAGAGATCCCACACATGTCCCCAGTGGATCTCTGGAAAGATCCTGAGGCATAGAAGTTGAGAGCCATGGTGATCTTCAGCACCACTGGCATTGGGTATCCACCAACCCCAATGGGTCTCAGCTTGTCCTGCAGCATGGCACATAGATCAGTGACGGCCTCCCTGCAGAGCAGCAGTCTTCGCTGACACTGCCACTTGGACATTTGGAAGAAGTGCAGCCTCAGACTGTCTCCTGGGGTTAGTCTCTTCTTTGCGCATGTGCCTGTTGGTGTGTTCCTCTGTGCCCTTCTCCAGCTTTCCCACCCCAAGGCTGACCCTCTTGCTGATCCCAAGGTTGATGATGTGCCCCCGTTGGTGGCTGAACCCCCACCCTCTCCCTGAGCTGCCCCTCCTCCTCAATGGAGGCATGGCTGGTTGAGGCCCAAGCAGGTGTCCTCTCTGACTTGTAGAACTTCTATGCAGCCACCCTGTTCCTGAGTTCTTTCCACGGAGCAGGTGCTACTGCCCCTATGTGATCCTGGCAAAATACCCCCACAGCTCTGTCACATTCTCCCCCTTCTGGTGACATCTGGCAGTGCCCTTTGTGCACCAGCCTTCCTGCAACCGCACGCTAGCTCTCCCGATGTGAAAGCCAGCGCTTATTTCCTGCTTCCTTGCCACCTCACTTCACCAGGTGGGGCTCCAAAACCCTGTGGTCCCCATGCGCCATTAACAAAAATAGAAATGCGCCGTAAAATTGGAGGTAATTGGCTTTTCAAGTATTGTTATTGGTATCCCACCACCTTGATGTCAGAAGTCTGCTCTCCATAGTTCCCACTGCTGGTAAAATCCAGAAGAGTCGTCAATACCACGGACGTCTGACCAAACGCAATCTACTCCCATTTTATCCCCTCCCGCCTCCAAACTTGTTCTAAATGGCCTGATAAAAATCAGCCGTTGAGTTATTATGGGACAGAGTGAGGCCATTTGGCCCATTGAGTCCATGCTGGCTCTCTGTGGAGCATCCAGTCAGTCCCATTCCCTCACTCTAATCCCATAGCCCTGAAAAGTTTATTTCTCTCAGGTGCCCATCCAATTTCCTTTTGAAATTATTCATTGTCTCCACTTCCATCACCCTCGTAGGCAGTGAGTTCCAGGTTCACATACCCCCTGCAGCTCTTGCCCAAAACCTTAGATCTGTGACCCCTAGTGCTTGTACCATCAGCTAATGGGAATAGCTTTCCTTTGTCTGCCATATCTAAACCTGTCATAATCTTGTACACCTCCACCAAATCTACCCTCAATTTAATTTGATCCAAACAGAACAACCCCAGCTTCTCCAACCTAATCTAGTAGCTAAAGTCCCTCACCTCTGGAACCATTCTGGTAAATCTCCTCTGCACCCTCTCAAGGTTCCTCACTTCCTTCCTCAAGTGTGGTGACCAGAACTGGATGTAATACACTAGTTGTGGCCTAGCCAGAGCTATATAAAGGTTCAGCATCCCTTCCCTGCTTTTATACTCAATCTCATAGGCTTTGCTAACTACTCTCTCAATATGTCCTGCCACCTTCAAATATCTATGTACATGAACCCCAAGGTCCTTCTGTCGCTATACACTCTTTCAAACTGTACCATTTAGTCTACATTGCCTCTCCCTATCCCTTCTGCCAAAATGCATCACCTCACACTTCTCTGCATTAAATTCCATCTGGCCACTTGTCTGCCTATTCTGCTAGCCTAACTATGTCCTTTTGCAGTCAATTTGTATCATCCTCACTGTCTGGCACACCTCCAAATTTGGTATCATCGGCAAATTTTGAAATTTTACTGTATTCCAATATTCAAGTCATTTATACTTTCTTGAATAAGGATGTCACATTTGCCACGCTCCAATCCTTTGGCACCTCCCCCTGTACGTAGGAAAGATTGGAAGATTATGGAAAGCCCTTCCCCTATCTCCAATCCCACTTCCTTTAGCAAGCCATCCAGACCAGGTAACTTATCCACTCAAAGCATAGCCAGCTTTTCCAGTACATCCTGCCTATCAATTTTCACCCCATCCATTACCTCTACCATCTCTGCTTCTACCAATATTTTGTCAGCATCCACTTCCTTAGTAAACAAAGTACTCATTAAGTATTCTAGCCTTGCCCTACACGTCTAGCATATAACACCCTCTTTGACCCTAATAGGTTGCACCCCGTCTCTTACTACCCGCTTACTATTTACATGTTGGTAGAAGATTTTTGGGTTCCCTTTTATCTTAACTGCCATTTTATTCTCATATTCTCTCTTTGTCAGTCTTATTTTCCTCTTCACTACCCCTCTCAACTTATTGTATTTGGCCTGGTTCTAGCTTGAAGAATTCACCTGACATGCATCATACATCCTCTTTTTTTGTTTCATCAAAATCTCTATCTCCCTTGTCTCTATCTTTGGTTTTTGTACCTTTCACCCTTGTTGGAATGTATCTAGCCTGTATCTGAAACATCTCCTCCATGAAGATCGCCCATTGTTCCGTTACAGTTTTTCCTGTCAATATTTGGTTCCATTTTACCCTGGCAGGATCCCTTCTCATCCCTTGAAGTGAACCCTTTTCCAGTTTTAAAGTTATACTTTAGATTGTTCCTTGCTCTTCTCCATTACTAACCAAAACTTATATGATGATCACTCTTTCCCAAGTGTACTCCCACAGACACTTGGTCCACTTGGCCCTGCTCAATCCCCAGCAACAGATCCAGCAATGCCTCCTTCCTATTTGGACCAAGAACATACTGGTCAAGGAAGTTCTCCTGGAAGCATTTCAGAAATTCCTCCCCCTCCTTTTCCTTTACTCTAACATTATCCCAATCGCTATTTAGGTAAAGTTCCCCAATATTACCTCTATAGTTCTTGCACATCTCTGTGATCTGTTCCTCTATCTCTCTCTCAGTACTTGGAGGCCTATAGGATACCCCCAGTAGTATGATCATCCCCTTTTTGCTTCTGAAGTCTAGCCAAATGGATTCTGTCTCTGTCCCCTCAATGACATCCTCTCTTTCCAATACTACAATACTACAGTGTCTTCCCTAATCAGTACTGCCACCCCATCTCCCCTTTTCCCTTTCCTATCTTTTCTGAACATTTGGTATCCTTGAGTATTAAAACCCCAGTCCTCACCATTTTTAAGCTACGTTTCTGTTATTGCCACTACATCATATTCCCACATGACTATTTGTGCTTGTAGCTTACCAATCTTATTCACCAAATTTTTGTGTTTATATACATGCTTTGTATTCCTTGTAGTCCCTCTTAGTCTGCTCCTATCTAGTATGGTACTACTTCCTTCACCAGTATTATTCAACACTCTCACTCCTTTATACACCTTATTCCTGTTTTCTACTTCTATATGCTGGTGCCCTGCCAATTTGCTTTCAACCCTCCCCAACCACACTAATGAACCTCCCCGTGAGGACATTGATCCCAGTCCTGTTGAGGTGCAACCCGTCTCTTTTGAATAGGTGCCTCTTGCCTCAGAATTGGTCCCAATGTCCCAAGAATTTGAAGCTCTCCCTCCTGCAAAATGCCTCAAGTCATGCATTGATCTACCCTAGCTTCCTCTTTCTACTCTCACTAGTGTCTGACACTAGGACTAATCCAGAGAATACTACCGTCAAGAACTTACTTTTTCACTTCCTGCCTCACTCCTGAAAGTCTGACTAGAGGACCTCAATATCTGCTCTCTCTATATCGTTAGTACTACAACTTCTGGTTCACTCCCTTCCCCCTGCAGAATATTCTGTACCCTCTTTGTGATGTTCTTTACCCTGGCACCGGGGAGACAACACATCATGCAGGTTTCACAATGATGGTTACACAAATTCCTGTCCGCCCCCCTAACTACTAACTCTCCCATAACAACTGTATTTCTACAATTTGCTGCTCTTTCCTGTACAGTCCCTTACCCATTAGTGCCATGATATGGACTGCATGCCTTCAAGGCATCATCACTCCCAGCAGTCTCCAAAGCTGAGTATCGGTTTGGGAGTAACACACACACTGGAGACTCCTGCACTTCCTTCCTCTTTCTACTGTTCCGGATGGCCACCTATCTACCATCCTGAATTCTCACTGCCTGTGAGGTGACCACCTCCTGGAACATACAATCCAGGAAACTCTCCTGCTCCCTGATGCTCCGCAGTGACTCCAGCTGCCCCTCAAGCTTGGAAATGCTGAGCTTGAGCTCCAGCAGCTGGAAACACTCCCTACAAATGTGGTTCCCCCAAGACACATGAAGTGTCCTGAAGTTCCCACATAGCACAGGAATTGCAAGCAACAGGTATCAGCTGCCATGATTGTAGAAAAAGCTTCTATTCCCTCTTTTTTAGAATCTAGTTAATACCTTGTATAAACTATTAATTTTAATTAATGCCTCTAGACCTGCTCTTTGCTAATACTCTTAATACTAATTCACTTACTGTTATACTTACCCCGATTGAAATTTTAATGTGGGGCTTGTAATGTCAAGTGCGTGCAGTCAATGTCTCCCTGCACCACTGGGAACAACGCTATTCAGGAAAAGCCATGTGCCTGCTCCTCCTGCTTCTCTCTGCTAAGTGAGAAGATGATGAAGTCCCCTCTTCTGGCATTCAGGGCCTCTGAACCTCTCAAATGCAGTGATAAACAGTGAACTGGGAAATGGTGGTGATGTCGCCTGCTCCTGCCTGGAAGGATCCACTTGCTTAGAAGTTGAGGGCAACGGTGACTTTGATGGCCATTGGTAGCACCATCTGCATCCCGCTGTGAGGCTGTAGATCCTGTTGAAGGTACAATCTGTGACCAACTTCTTGGTGAATCGCAGGCACATCAGGCATTGCTCTTGGCTGAGGTAGAGGTAGGAGGTGTTCCCTGAAGACTCTTGGTGGGTAGGGCCTTCTGTGGAGGGATCTTTTCTTTCTCCTATTGCGCTACCAACCTCCCCTCTCTGCAGCCTCAGCTCCATTTCCCTGTCGTGTTGCAGACTCAGAGGGACTGCAACTACAACCCCCATAAGTGTCGCTGCCTTTCTGTAGACAGGTTACAAAACTACTCTGACCTCCCTGTCAGGATGCAACAACACTCCCATCTAAAACCAGCAAGTCACCAGAATTGCTGCAAAAACACTCCACAGTACTTCCACAAACTTTGCAAGAACACCAGTATGTCAAAAGCACCTCACCTGCAAGTAGGAGGGCTATCCCTTTAAATAATGCTGATGAGGGGGCCTCTTGTGCAGCTGAGCGCATGTTCAGCTTGGAATGACTAGGAGAGTGCGTTAACTAGACCTGCACAGTCCAAATTTGCAGAATGTGTGTCAAATCAGCTCGACAGTCTGTTTGACATCACAAACTGCCCACTGCAAAAAGCTTCTGGCACACGTGTGGCACACTGGCACTAATGCCTTTACTAATACAGCACAATGCGTGAGCCACACTGGAAGTGGCTGGAAGCAGGTGTGCCCACCATTTTCAGTAACTCCAGCTTCCATAGAGCTGGATCCAGAGGCACTATGGAGCCAAATTTTGTAACGCTTGTCCAACCTACAGAACAACAAATAATTTGTTTGAATAAAGAACATGTTTACAACCTGATTAAAGATTCTAAAAGCAAAGCAGTCCAGCTGATTTGAAATAACTATTAAAAA
The DNA here is from genome assembly GCF_036365525.1 of Heterodontus francisci. Classification (NCBI taxonomy): domain Eukaryota; kingdom Metazoa; phylum Chordata; class Chondrichthyes; order Heterodontiformes; family Heterodontidae; genus Heterodontus; species Heterodontus francisci. The sequence continues at coordinate 16,640,392 of NC_090385.1, forward strand.
TAAAGATGTCTGTTCAAAAGGTGCAATCACAAGAAAGTCTGAGAATTCTCTTTGGTTGTTATGCTGCAATTCTTATCTAGTTTCTCTTCCACATGACTCATCAAAAAAGTACTGAAGAAAACATCAAAGACTTAAATAGGTTATTGACAGCTTCTTCCAAATTTCTGCTTTATCCTTTGACTGAAAACATAATTTCAATTTGTTCCAGCAGAGCTTCAGTCAGTCCTGTGATTGCCACCAGATTGGTTTGTCAATGCTGCCACTCAATGCTGTGATTTTCCAATGACTGCCTGTGGATAATGTGTTTTTGTGGTAATTTTTTGTATTCTTAACCATCAATACCATACAACATTACAGAAGCACTAGGAAATAGAAAGTGCATTATCAAAATGTCTTGTAAAGTACTGGAGTGGGGTTACTGACTTTGCCAACTGTGACCACGTTTCATGGATTGGAACCCTTTCGGGTTCTTGCCGGACACGCTTTGAGGTAAACATGAAGGCATTTATTTAAAAGTGTAAGCTGATATCCTGTGGTGTTGCTCAGAAATAGTCTGATGTCTGAAGTGTGCTTCTGTTGCTTAGATGCAAATCTTGGACTGGCCCTTTAATAGAGTAGCCAAGATTCACCCTCCCTGCCACCCACCCTGTTGGGAACACAGAACATAGAACAGTACAGCACAGTACAGGCCCTTCGGCCCACGATGTTGTGCCGAACCTTTAACCTACTCTAAGATCAAATTACCTACATACCCTTCATTCTACTATCATCCATGTACCTATCCAAGAGTCGCTTAAATATCCCTAATGTATCTGCTTCTACTACCACCGCTGGCAGTGCATTCCACGCACCCACCACTCTCTGTGCAAAGAACCTACCTCTGACATCTCCCCAAAGCCTTCCTCCAATCACCTTAAAATTATGCCCCCTGGTGATAGCCCTTTCCGCCCTGGGAAAAAGTCTCTGGCTATCCACTCTATCTATGCCTCTCATCATCTTGTACACCTCTATCAAGTCACCTCTCATCCTTCTTCGCTCCAATGAGAAAAGCCCTAGCTCCGTCAACCTTTCTTCATAAGACATGCCCTCCAGTCCAGGCAGCATCCTGGTAAATCTCCTCTGCACCCTCTCTAAAGCTTCCACATCCTTCCTATAATGAGGCGACCAGAACTGAACACAATATTCCAAGTGTGGTCTAACCAGGGCTTTATAGAGCTGCAGCATAACCTCGCGGCTCTTAAACTCAATCCCCCTGTTAATGAAAGCCAACACCCCATACGCCTTCTTAACAACCCTATCAACTTGGGTGGCAACTTTGAGGGACCTATGGATGTGGACCCCAAGATTCCTCTGTTCCTCCACACTACCAAGAATCCTGTCTTTAAACCTGCATTCTGCATTCAAATTCGACCTTCCAAAATGAATCACTTCACACTTTTCCAGGTTGAACTCCATCTGCCACTTCTCAGCCCAGCTCTGCATCCTGTCAATGTCCCGTTGCAACCTACAACAGCCCTCCACACTATCCACAACTCCAGCAACCTTCGTGTCATCGGCAAACTACTAACCCAGCCTTCCACTTCCTCATCCAAGTCATTTATAAAAATCACAAAGAGCAGAGGTCCCAGAACAGATCCTTGCAGAAAACCACTGGTCACCGAGCTCCAGGCTGAATACTTTCCATCTACTACCACCCTCTGTCTTCTATGGGCCAGCCAATTCTGTATCCAGTCAGCCGTATTTCCCTGTATCCCATGCCTCCTTAATTTCTGAATGAGCCTACCATGGGGAACCTTATCAAAGGCCTTGCTAAAATCCATATACACCACATCCACTGCTCTTCCTTCATCAATGTGTTTTGTCACATCCTCAAAGAATTCAATAAGGCTTGATGGCATGACCTGCCCCTCACAAAGCCATGCTGACGATCTCTAATCAAACTATGCTTTTCCAAATAATCATAAATCCTGTCTCTCAGAATCCTCTCCAATAATTTGCCCACCACTGACGTGAGACTGACTGGTTTGTAATTCCCAGGATTATCCCTATTCCCTTTCTTGAACAAGGGAATAACATTTGCCACCCTCCAATCATCTGGTACTACTCCAGTGGACAGTGAGGACGCAAAGATCATCGCCAAAAGCGCAGCAATCTCTTCCATCGCTTCCTGTAATAACCTTGGGTATATCCTGTCTGGCCCCGGGGACTTATCTATCCTCATGTCTTTCAAAATTTCCAGCGCATCCTCCTTCTTAACATCAACCTGTTCGAGCATATCAGCCTGTTTCTCGCTGTCCTCACAAACGTCCAGGTCCCTCTCCCCAGTGAATACTGAAGCAAAGTATTCATTAAGGACCTCCCCTACCTCCTCTGACTCCAGGCACAAGTTCCCTCCACTATCCCTGATCAGCCCTCCCCTCACTCTGGCCATCCTCTTGTTCCTCACATAAGTGTAGAATGCCTTGGGATTTTCCTTAATCCTACCCGCCAAGACTTTTTCATGTCCCCTTCTAGCTCTCCTAAGTCCATTCTTCAGTTCCTCCCTGGCTACCTGGTAACCCTCTAGAGCCCTGTCTGATCCTTGCTTCCTCAACCTTAAGTAAGCTTCCTTCTTCCTCTTGACTAGCTGTTCCACACCTCTTGTCATCCAAGCTTCCTTCACCCTACCATCCCTTCCTTGCCTCATCGGGACAAACCTATCCAGCAGTCGCAGCAAGTGCTCCCTAAACAACCTCCACATTTCTGTTGTGCATTTCCCTGAGAACATCTGTTCCCAATTTAAGCTCCCCAGTTCCTGCCTAATAGCATTGTAATTCCCCCTCCCCCAATTAAATATTTTCCCATCCCGTCTGCTCCTATCCCTCTCTATGACTATAGTAAAGGTCAGGGAGTTGTGATTACTATCACCGAAACGCTCTCCCACCGAGAGATCTGCCACCTGGCCTGGTTCGTTGCCAAGCACCAAATCCAATATAGCCTTCCCTCTAGTCGGCCTATCTACATATTGAGTCAGGAAACCTTCCTGGACACACCTGACAAAAACTGCTCCATCCAAACTATTTGCACTAAGGAGGTTCCAATCAATATTAGGGAAGTTGAAGTCACCCATGACAAAAGCACTGTTAACTCTGCACCTTTCACAATCTGCCTCCCAATCTGTTCCTCCGTATCTCTGTTGCTATTGGGGGGTCTATAGAAAACTCCCAATAAAGTGACTGCTCCTTTCCTGTTTCTGACTTCCACCCATACTGACTCAGTAGACAAACCCTCCTCGACGACCTCCCTTTCTGCAGCTGTGATACTATCCCTGATTAGCAATGCCACTCCCCCACCTCTTTTACCTCCCTCCCTATTCCTTTTGAAACATCTAAACCCCGGAACATCCAACATCCATTCCTGCCCCTGTGATATCCAAGTCTCCGTAATGGCCACAACATCGTAGCTCCAAGTACTGATCCATGCTCTAAGTTCATCACCCTTATTCCTGACACTTCTTGCGTTAAAATAGACACACTTCAACCCATCATACTGGCTGCAACTTTGCCATGTCAACTGTCTAACCTTCCTCGCAGACTCTCTGCACTCTGTATCTGCCTGCTCAACAGCTACCCCATCCACTGATCCGTAGCTCCGGTTCCAACCCCCCTGCCAAACTAGTTTAAACCCTCCCGAAGAGCTCTAGCAAACCTCCCGCCCAGGATATTGGTGCCCCTCCAGTTCAGATGCAACTGGTCCTTCTTGTACAGGTCCCACCTTCCCCAGAAGGTATCCCAATGATCCACATATCATGAAACCCTCCCTCCTACACCAGCTCTGTAACCACGTGTTCAGCTGCACTCGCTCTCTGTTTCTAGCCTCACTAGCACGTGGCACCGGTATCAATCCTGAGATTAATACTCTGCTCATCCTGCCTTTTAGCTTCCAACCTAACTCCCTATATTCGCTTTTCAGGTCCTCATCCCTTTTCCGAGCTATGTCATTGGTACCGATGTGTACCACGACTTCTGGCTGCTCCCCCTCCCCCTTAAGAATCCTGTAGACTCAATCCGAGACACCCCTGACGCTGGCACCAGGTCGGCAACATACCATCCGGGAGTCTTGTTCACGACCACAGAATCTCCTGTCTGTTCCTCTAACCATTGAATCTCCTATCACTATCGCTCTCCTATTCTCCCCCCTTCCCTTCTGAGCCACAAAGCCAGGCTCAGTGCCAGAGACCTGGCCGCTGTGGCTTTCCCCTGGTAGGTCGTCTCCCCCAACCGTATCCAAAACGGTATACTTATTATTGAGGGGAACGGCCACAGGGGATCCCTGCACTGTGCGCCTAATCCCTTTCCCTCCCCTGACGGTCACCCAACTACCTTTATCCTGTAACTTAGGTGTCACTACTTCCCTATAACTGCTCTCTATCACCCCCTCAGCCTCCTGAATGATCCAAAGTTTATCCAGATAGTGTTCAACCTAATACCTTCTCCTAACAGTGACCAGCTGTCTGGGAGTAAACAAGTTGTTGTTGAGGATTTTGAGCACTACTTAAAGGTGGGACATGCACGTGGTGAGGCACTGTGCACAAGTGCACTGCATCCAGGGCAGGACCCAGGGCAAGTGCAGGACCCAGGGCAAGGGTAGGACCCAGGGCAAGGGTGAGGTTGCAGACCAGTTCCACTGCAGAGGACTCATGAGCATTTTGACGGGCATAAAAAGAATGCTGATGGGTGTACACAACGAAATGCTTGATGCATTGTGAATCCTGCCAGAAAGACTGGGGTCAATGTCAAGCAGCGTGGAAGAGTTCAGTATCAATTTGGCACAAGATTTACCCAGAGCTTAGCGCCCATCTTTTCCAGCATGGAAGTGATGGTCAATTCCACCAGCGCACTTAATTTACATTTGCATGAAATATAGCGTTTGTAAATTCAGCTTGGAATGTTCATTTTGTGCTGAATTTTATTTTTGCATTGAAATGCAGCTGGCACAGTGGATTGCCGCAAAATAAAGGCAACATAACTGCTGACAGAGTACTGGGAATTGAGCTGCATGATACACTGCTTATGGTCACACCTCAGCTGAGCAATGAGAGAGTGGAACCCCTTTCAGTTCCGATACATGGCAAAGATGACAATGCAATGTGTGCGCAGTCAATGCACCATGGGAAAGCCTGCAACCCTGGCGGAGCAATGTGCTCACTCCTCCTGCTTTTTTCTGGCAAGAGGAAATGATATGACGTTATCTTACTTTGAAAGAGCCTCAAAGACCTCCTTTATGCAAAAGAGGAAAAGAGGAGGAGGATGGGTGGGAGACACTGCACGTGTAGTGTTTCGGGTTGAGCCACTGCCCGAATATATAAGTTCACTTACCCAGCAGTCCCCGTGTCCGCGACCGCTGAATCACGAGGTAAGTACTTTCTCGCTCAACTTGCCTTCCCGTTTCTGGAGCGCTTTTTGAAACCGCCGGTCCTGTTGCTCCTCGGGCTGCTCTGGCTCCTCTCTCTCTCTCACGGGTGTTGGGAAGTATCCTGAATCCGTTCTGAGGCCAGTTACATATTCATTGCTGTAAGTGAGGGAAGTTTACAGGTTACCAGGTTAATCTGCAAACAAGAATTAACCAGTAACAAAGTTCAGCATGGAATCAATACCCTGCTTTTATATATACAGTGCACTTTGAATTTTAATGAACACTTTGAAAACTATATTGATACATTTCACCATCACCTACTTTGCTGATTTATGTATGATAAACATTTTGATTGAGAATAGCTCATCTATTTTGATTCTTGTTTTTCACAAAGATGCACTGATATTTAATTACATGCTTTGCTATGGTGATTGAGAAATAGGCTCACAATGAATGAAAAAATTCCTTCTTCAATAGGCAGATGTTATTTGTAAAGCATCAATGGAGATAGTATGATCTGATGAAAGGTCATTGACCTGAAATGTTGGTCTGGATTTTACCAGCCTTTTCGGCATGGGCTGGGAGGTGGGAGGATGGTAAAATGGTGTGGGATGGCGGCGGATGGTGTGCCCATCGCCTTCCTGCCACCTTACCATCTTGCCAATGCCCACCTGGACCTCAATTGAGCCACTTAAGTGGCCAATTTAGGGTCTTTTCCCACCTCCGCTGGGATTTTACCAGTGGCTGGGGCAGCGCTCCGCCATGTGGGAAGACTGCCAGATGAATGCTGGTGGCCTCACTGCAGGCTCCGGGGTAGAAGGGCCCTCCTTTTTGAGCACTCTCTGGTCTTTGGAGGGCCCCCCCCACCCCGGTAGCAATGGGCATCCCCATGATATGGTGCCAGCTGCCATCAGCGACCCCCACCACCTCCCCTTGGCAGGCCTGCCTGACTGGCCCCAATGTCTCCAGTCCTCACTCACCTGTCTTTGAGGGCACTTGGCCGTTGATGCGCCCTCACCCTGCAGCTCCGGCAGTGGCCAGCATTAGCAGTGGCGCTGCTGAGCTGCCAGCCCTCTGATTGGCCAGCAGCTCTTGGGGCAGGCTGCCATCTTTATTAGGAACAGCAGGCCCGGTGGCAGCCTCTTAATTGGCTGCCGCTAACAAGTTGCAGCCCAGGGTCCCGCTAACCGCCGAAGCAGATTTGCGCTCCCTGCCTTTGGCCCTGGCAGCGGGACCACTGCCTCCTCCATAAAACATAGTCATTAACTCTGTTTCTCTCTCTACAGATGCTGCCTGACCCACTGAGTATTTCCAGCATTATCTATTTTTATTTCAGATTTCCAGCATCCTTTGAATTTTGCTTTTGTATGAGATAATCTAAGGATTCCAGTCTCAAAGTGACTATTTATTTTTTCTTTTTAATCATTCATTCTTAAACCAACAGCCTGCACAAGTGGATGTGAAAGATCGTAGACCTATTTGAAGGAAAACAGGAAGTACTTCCAGTACCTTGGCTGACATTCCTCCCAATATCAACAGCACCCAAAATAGATCAATTGGTCATTCATCTTACTTGTGGGACCTTGCATTCTGAAATTATCTGCTGTGTTTGCCTATGTAACCACAGTGACAACATTTCAAAAGTAATTGTTTTAAAATTTGATTAGTGGGATGTGGGCATCGCTGGGTCGACCAGCATTTATTGCCCATCCCTAATTGCCCTTGAACTGAAAGGCTTGCTTGGCTACTTCAGAAGGCATTTAAGAGTCAACCACATTGTTATGGATCTGGACTCAGATGTAGGCCAGGCCAGGTAAGGACTGCAGATTTCCTTCCCCAAAGGACATTAGTGAACCAGATGGGTTTTTACATCAATCGACAATGGTTTCATGGTCACCATTAGACTAATGACAGATTTATTAATTTAATTCAAATTTCACCATCTGCCTTGGTGGCATTTGAACCCATGTCCCCAGAGCATTAGCTTGAGCTCTGGATTACTAGTCCAGTGAAATTACCAGTCTGTCTTGTAGTCAACTTGCTACCCATTCTGCTACCTCTCCCCGATTCCACATGTTCTGATCTTAGTCATGAATCTACTTTGCAGTACCTTTTCAAAGCTCATTTGAAAGCCCAAACATATTACATCTACTACATTATCCTTATCCACCCTTAATTACTTCTTCAAAGAACTCAATAAGTTTGACCAAATTTGACCTCTTTTGAAATCCATGCTGACTATTTATGATATTTTTGGTTTCTAGATGTTTTTCTATTACATCTTTGAGTAAAGATTCCGTTGCCTTTCCCACCACCGATATTAAGTTAATTGCTCTGCAGTTCCCTGGATTTGTTCCATCTCCAGTTTTAAATGTAGGAATAACATTAGCTCTCCACCAGTTCTCTGACTATTCCCTATCTAAAAATTTATACGTGTGTGTGTGTAATGGTGCCTCTGTTATCTCTTCCCTAAATTCTTTTAATATGCCTAGATGGAATCCATCTGGACCAGGGGTTTTCACTTCAGTAAGTTTGTTCCTGGTCTGGCACATTTTTGTTTGTCTTTGCATTTTTGAATGCTACTCTGCATACTAGAGCTATTCATTAAAGTCATTAAAGACATTTATTACTGTGATTTTGGCCTAGAAATTTCAGACTCCTTTAAATTGGAATTAATGGTCTGCACTGTGACTTAGAAAAACTAGCATTGCCAATTAAAGAAGATGCATTGGACAGATGACAGGTGCTGCAAACAACAGATGTTAAACAGAAAAACATATATGCAGAAGTTGGAAGAAAGCCTTTGAAGGAAGAGTGTCAGGGGATGATTTCTGATGGCTCCTTCAGTCAATGAAGTGCCTCCGGGGTGGCCAAGATGGGTTCTTGAGCTGACATGCTGATTTAGTGGAAGACCCTATTTTGGGAAAGAAGATGAACCCTGTGCTAGAAGCAGCTGCCTGGAGGATCATTAAGGGGTTAATTGTCACTTAACTTGCCTGTTAGTGCTCATTAACAAGGCTGCACAGCATTTTGTTGGATAGTGTTCAACCTAATACCTTCTCCTAACAGTGACCAGCTGTCTGGGAGTAAACAAGTTGTTGTTGAGGATTTTGAGCACTACTTAAAGGTGGGACATGCACGTGGTGAGGCACTGTGCACAAATGCACTGCAGCCAGGGCAGGACCCAGGGCAAGGGTGAGGTCGCAGACCAGTTCCACTGCAGAGGACTCATGAGCATTTTGACGGGCATGAAAAGAATGCTGATGGGTGTACACAACGAAATGCTTGATGCATTGTGAATCCTGCCAGAAAGACTGGGGTCAATGTCAAGCAGCGTGGAAGAGTTCAGTATCAATTTGGCACAAGATTTACCCAGAGCTTAGCGCCCATCTTTTCCAGCATGGAAGTGATGGTCAACTCCATCAGCGCACTTAATTTACATTTGCATGAAATATAGCGTTTGTAAATTCAGCTTGGAATGTTCATTTTGTGCTGAATTTTATTTTTGCATTGAAATGCAGCTGGCACAGTGGATTGCCACAAAATAAAGGCAGCATGACTGCTGACAGAGTACTGGGAATTGAGCTGCATGATGCACTGCTTATGGTCACACCTCAGCTGAGCAATGAGAGAGTGGAATCCCTTTCAGTTCCGATACATGGCAAAGATGACAATGCAATGTGTGCGCAGTCAATGCACCATGGGAAAGCCTGCAACCCTGGCGGAGCAATGTGCTCACTCCTCCTGCTTTTTTCTGGCAAGAGGCAATGATATGACGTTATCTTACTTTGAAAGAGCCTCAAAGACCTCCTTTATGCAAAAGAGGATGGCAAACTGCAAGATGTTGCTAGAATCTCCAGCTCCAGCCTGGAAAGAGCCAGACACATAAAAGTACATCACCATGGTCATCTTCAGAGCCACTGGCAATGTGATGCTTGCCCTGATCTGAGGTTGGAGTTGTGTTTGCAGCAGATGACACATTTCAGTCAGGATCTCTTTAGTGGAGCACAGACATCTCACACATTGTTCCTTGCTGAGGTTCAGGTAGAATAATTGCCCCCTGAACACCCTGGGCAGATATGACCTCCTGCTGAGAGCCCTTCTCCCCCTCCTCCCTCTTCGAGAAACTTGCTCTGATCTGGGTGCCCTCTGCTCATTCTCCCAGTCATGCTCTATTCCAAGGGAATACCTACTAGTCTGGGAGCAACTGGTTTGTGCAGAAGCCTGCACATGATTCCCTATAGATTTTGGAACTTGATGGAAAGTATCAAATACTTGTAGAACACCAGAAAAATTCAACCAGCTATTATCCTGTAAGTAGTTGATGATCCCTTTAAATAGCACTGGTGGGGAGTCCATCCTGCTGCTTAACAATTTTCAGCTGTGTGAGGTTAAGAGAGGGTGTTGGCTGGAGGGTGGAGTTTCCAAATGGCAGCGCTGGCATCAAATCAGTGTTGCACGCTGATTGACATTATGATCTGCCTGCTCTGCATACTTCCAGCAACCGTTCACTGCACAGGCACTAATGCCCTCACCAAGATGGCAGCTGGCACACTCTGCATCACACGTGTGCATGCATGCTGCAGATGCCATTTTGTAGCTCTATGGGTGGTTGTAGCACTCAAAAAATTGGCGCTACCAAGCTCAATTTCTTACCCGTTTAAACAGGCGTGCCTTATTAGCACGCACACATTTAGTGCCTGTTTTCATCTTTCCACCAAAATAACCCTCTCAGTGTTTTAAGAGGAGAGTTACCAGGCAGTGGAATAATTTGCAAAGTCTGAATTACACATTGACAAATATTAAAAGAACCTTTCTTGATCATAGTGGATTAGTGGACCCAAAAATGACCACAATGTATTGCACAATGAAGTAAATCTTAAATCTGACAGTGGTTACTCTACTTTCTGGGTTCAGTTACATAGGACCAGTTTCCTAGAAAAGACTTATTGACCTCAACTGCCAGAACAAGGGTATCAGAGATTAGGGATGCCATGGACACTGGTGGCAGTCATTTGTCAAAGCTACAGAACCAAAACAAATAGATCTTAGAATAACAGGGGCAGCACAATTGCATTAATTCCAGCAAATAGTTTTCGATATCTGGCTCTCGTGTTTTATCCATGGTAACTCATGATAGAGACACTGGCATCTGATTTCAGAGAGCCCTTGCTTTTTGTGCCCAATTATCAGTTACCGTTGCTGCTGTGCTCATTTTCGACATCACATGCCTGGTGCCATAACTCCCATTCATGACTATTGCTAGAATGACAGGAGACGCTGGTGTTACAATCTTCTCTATAGTGTGCCAAGAAAAAACACAGTGAGGCAACGATTAAGTATGCATATTTTATAATCTGTGAAAGGAAATGATTATTCACTTTGAACTTTGTTTCAGCTTCAATAATTGCTTTAAACATTCAAAGTGTACACACCAAGGGATGGGGGAGAAATTCAACTCATGGCTGACCGCTCAGTGCCTGAAAGACGGGCAGCCAGCAGATGAAAATTGGGGGAGGACTAGCAGCCCTTTTGACATTCAAGGCCTATCCTGATGCAATATTTAGGCAGGCCTGTAAATGTGCTGCTTAAATATTCAAATAGGGGACTCTTGATTAAAATTCAGGTATCAGTGGACGGAACTTGCCCCATGCACACTTGGCCCACTTGGATCAGGCATTGAGCGGCCTAACTATTGGCTCTCAATATGACGCTGCTCGAAGTAAAAGGCCAGAGGATGTTTGAATTTTTATTCTTATGGGCCCAGGAGAAGAGGCCTTTGATGCCAGTAGAATCTCCGATTGCCATTTCCAGCCTCTGGGGTGTGCTCCATACAAGCTCCACCCAGCATCAGGCAGTGGTCTGGGCTGAAGAGGGCCTGAAAGGTCTGCATTTATGTCAGGCTTGGAGGAAAAGCTCCTTATGCTCCCACAGCTCCCACAGCTGCCACAGACCCAAGCTGAAGAACCCACATTCTCCCAGCCTGATATTGCTGGATGCCCTTGGATGACCATCATGCTCTGATTCATGCCTCAGGCCCGATTGAAAGATGGCCAGTCCTCAGAGTCGGGCCTTCCAGTAGGTCCTTTGGGTAGCCAACTGGCCCATTCTTTTAGTGAAGCTGGCCCAAGTCCTGGTCTGGGGGGTGGGTATATTCCACCCCATAATGTTGCCAGTTTGCCATTATTTTAACATGGCTTCAGTTGCTCTTTTAATGGATTCTGTGCGAGATCAACAAAAGAATCTGTCACATTAGACAAGGTATTAATTCATGAATTAACAGCAGAATGGTGAGTTTTTGACTGTTCAAATTATTTTGTCTTTTCCATTGCATTTTTACAACAAATATCTCTTCGAGGCTTTGAAGGAAAATGAGTTCCACATGAAGGGTAAAAGTTAAAAGTAAACTCATCCTCTAAAATTAGTGCTTTCGTAGACCAGGCCTTTAACATTGCTCTTACATAATTTAGGAAATAGCTTTTCTCCACAACAACTTTACAAATTTCCCATTTTTTCTCCCGACATTTATTATTTTAATTTCACCAGAAATGTGCAAAACCCTTTTTCGGTGAAAAGCCTATGTCATTCTCTGATCCCCAAACTATGTGATGTTTCAATGTGAGCCATGGGGAACTTTGCGATGTTTCGCTTGATCGGATTGCGATTTTGTTACGTGTCTCTTGAAAGTGGTTTTAACCACATGCACAAAGTCATCGGATGCTACTTGGTACTTTCCAAAGTAGGCACTCGCATCTAACAGCAATGATTGGCCATTGGCTATGGTGCTTCTGATTCACCGCTATGCTCGCTGCGGCATATTCTAATAGTAACTCTGGAAATTTTGCAGTAAGTTAGCAACACCGAGATCGGTTAAGTTAGGGTCTACATTGTTGATATCGCCAGTGCAGGAAAGTCAGCACCAAAGTCTACGCATCAGTAATGAATGGCACACTCTTATCAGCTATTAAACGATTGTTTCTGCTGGTCTGTGGGTCTTTGCTTACAACATTGGTACTCTGCCATGTGACATGATTTAAGTTAGATCAGCCCATGCCATTATAACTCGCTTAATTGATATTTTTAGTCAATTGATGTATGACTGATTTTCCGCTAAGCAGTCTGTCAGTGCAAAGTTTACTGACAGTAAAATGACACCGTCTCTGTTTTTTAACTGGAGACTGGAGGCAATTTTAACCAACCTACCTGTCAAGAGACTGACGGGATCAAGTGCAACATTAACTTTACAGCTTGCCTGACATTACTCTCCATTGCAACTAATAAAGAATAATACTCGGCAGGGTGTAAACCAGCATTCCACCCGACCCTGTGGGTTTCTTGCCTGGACAGTTCGGTTAAAAATCTCTCCTTAGTAATGGAATCACAGTGTGCTCTTGTGGAACCAGTAAGAGTTTAATGATTACCTTTCACAAGCTGAGACTAAATAATGTGTTCTTCTTTACCTATGCCACAGAAATTCAACTGTCAGGAAGTAACGAATTGCCACTAGATTGGATAATTATTTCAAGAGAAATGATTTGCAGGGCTACTGGGAAAAGGCAGAGGAGTGGGACTAGCTGAGCTGGCATGGACATGATGGGCCGAATGGTCTCCTTCTGTATTGTAACCATTCTAAGATTAGAACAACCTGCATTTTAAAGTAAAACAAAAAGTGCTGGAAATGCTCAGCAGATCAGTCAGCATCTGAGGAGAGGGAAACGTCAGAACTTCCTACAGAACTGGAAAAAGTTGGCGATGCATTGTAGCGTACTGTGCAACGTTCTTTATCAGTAACCCATTAAATAACTGATTACTCTCCATGTTTATGAGACATTTGGAAATATGTAATGATTCAATATGCAAGCTCAGCACTCCATTACAATAAGTCGGTAACCATGAAACCAAACAGGGTTTGATAAAACAATTTAAGAAGATGTAGGGAAATGAGAAAGAAACACAAATCAGGGAACAGTTTCAGCTTGATAGAATGTTAGCAGATATGTGTTAAATCAAGATGTTCCCTGGAGTGTAGGAAAGAACTTGCATTGAAATCAAAGCTTTTCTCAATGGGGTCTCTTGTGAAATATAGTAGAGTAGCATTGAAAAGAGACCTATGATCTTTATATGGTACCAGAGAATCACCTGCAATGGCTTGTCTTCCAGCTCCCATACCATTATCTCTAGTGTCCCACAAGGATCTATCTTTGCCCCCCTCCTATTTCTCATCTACATGCTGCCCTCAGTGACATCATCCAAAAAGACGTCATCAGTTTCCACATGGATGCTGACGACACCTAGCTCTACCTCAGCACCACCTCTCTCGACCCCTCCACTCTCTGTAAACTGTCAGACTGCTTGGCTCGCAGTTAAGCAACACCTCAACTTTAAAATTCTCATCCATGTTTTCAAATTCCTCCATGGTCTTGCCCCTCACTATCTATGTAACATCATCTATCCCTACAACCCTCTGAAATATCTGTGCTCCTCCAATTCTGACCTCTTGAGCATCCCCGACTTTAATTGCACCACCATTGGTGACAGTATCTTTGGCTACTGAGGCCCTAAGCTCTGGAATTCCCTCCCTAAACTCCTCCATCTTTCTCCCTCTCTTTCCTCCTTTAAGACACTCCTTAAAACCTACCTAATTGACTAAGTCTATTATCATACCTCCTTATGCGCTCGATGCCCAGTTTTATTTGCTAACACTCCTGTAAAGCGCCAGGGACATTTTACTATGTTAGAGGCGCTATATAAATACAAGCTATTGTTGTATTACAGAACAACTGACCCTATTTCATCATTATAGTTGCACCCAACACAATTTAGTGCTACCATTTTGTAGTTATTCTGTACTATGTAATTATCTCATTTTTTTGCCAACAAATTCACACTTCATGATGTAAAAGTCAGTTCATTAGTCATTGTGACAATACAATCCATTAGCTAAAGGGTTGTAACCTAATGAATGGCCACAAAAGCCCATTTCTGAAAGGAAAAAAACACATCTTGGAAAAAAGATGCAATAACAAAGTCACCGTCAATCCGAACGCACTAAGATATAATCCCATTGAAGAAGGGATAATGGATTTTGCAATCAGGACGTACTTGGTAGACTCACAGGCAATGTGTATTCATTCAAAAAGTAAATAATGAAGACAATCCTTTACCATCTTCCATTGAATTGGTCACACTGAAAAGTAAAAGAAAATTTAAAGTGAAAATTTTGTTTACCTATAACCCTGCAGAAAAGAATTTCTCTTTGTGCTTGGCAACAGTTTGCTGAAAAATTAAATACTTACCACAATTCAGACAGGGTCTCAATTTACCTGACATCAGATGGGAATGAGGTGAGTATGTGGTGTCGGGGAGTGGAGGTGGGGGTTGTTGGTTGGGGTGGAATTCAACTGACTTTTGCCCATTTTCAGGGTGTAAAATGGGGGAGAAACTTACTAAAAATCAGACTCGGATCTCTTTTGTCTGATTGGCGCCTGAACTTCAGTAGCTGCCATTTTGAAGTGGGAGGCTTCCCTGCTGCCCAGGGCACTGGTTTGAAACTGGTGTTAGGCCCCTTTGACTATGGTAATAAGGTGCCCAAAATTTCAAATTGGGCAACAACTGGGCATGTGCCGTGGATGCTTCACTCCATTTTCCCAGGTCTCAGGTGGCCTAACCAGTGGTTCTTAAAGGGACCACTGGAGGCCACTGAAGAAGAGGTCACTTATCTGGTGTCCATTGATCTCCCTGTGGAGGGATGAGGAACTCTTCCCGGCTCCAAGTTATATTGTGGACTGCCATGAAGATCATCCCTGCTGGTCTCCTTCCTGTTCACATCTCCTCCCTACCTCCCTCTCAAGACTTACCTGCAGCCTCACTCAGTGTCCAAGTTTGCTGCTTTTTTGGAGGTGCCAGACCAGCGAGCTATAGCTGTTAGTGTTCCCAGTCATTATCTTTACCTCTAATTTCTAGCCTTAAACATCCAGCCGACCGCCACATTCTCTGCTTCTATTTAATCCTCCACGTCTGCTTCAGAGTAGTTGCTCTTTGTAATGAAGTTGGAATGTTGCAGGCAGCCTGTCAGAGTGATCAAACACGCTGCCAACTTCTAATGTCACCTCAGGCAGTCACCGTGAGAATCAACAGTTTAGACCTAGTGAGGATTGAAATGAAAGCACCCTCACATTTTCAATTTCAACATCATCGCTAATCCAAAAACCTGTCTGAAAAATTAAAGTTTGTTCTCAGAAGGCTGTTCTTGCCGGTTTCTATTTAACGGCAAAATGAGAACACACATAAAATTTAAACAACCCTGCCAAAAATAGCCGTATTGGTTGTCAGGGTCAGCTGTGGCTCAGTGGGTAGTCTCTGAAACAGAAGGCGGAGGGTTAAAGTTTCACTCTGGGGAATTAAACACAATATTGCAGTACTGAGGTAATGCTGCATTGTTGGAGGTGCCATCTTTAGGATGAGATGTTAAACCAAAGCCCCTCTTCCCTCTCAGGTGGACCTAAATAATCCCATTCTATGATTCCATGGCACTATTTTGAAGAAGAGCAGAGGAATTCTCCCTGATGTCCCGCAACCAACATCACTAAAAAACCAGATTATTTGGTCATTACCAATTTGCTGTTTGTGGGATCTTGCTCTGCACATGTATGTACCTCACTATCAGTGAGTATCCCATCACCGTCACTGAGTACCAGACTACCATCACCGACCTTGCCCTCCTCTTCCATCAACACTTCTCCACTTCTCCTTGGAACTGTGCTTATGCAGCTCCTACCTCTCCCAACACAGCCAGTGCATCTTGAGCAATGGCTTCACATCCCACCTTCTCCCTCCCAATGCCATTACTATTCACAATCATTCTTCGGCCCGATTTTTATCTGTGAAGTGCCTTGAGCCTTTTTTTATCAATAACAATACTGCTTAAATGCAAGTTGTTGTTGAAATATATTGTTGTAAGTACGTCTAGACTATATTTCACGAGAAAAGTCATGGTGAATCACAGACGTCTAAACAATGGCTTATGTAGCTTTGGGATATAGTTATCTTTCAAAAACAGCTTGCTATGTTTCTCTTCTATTTGGTTTGGGGTATTAAGCACCACAGTCTGAAACTGTGGCTTCAACCAAGGGATATAGTGCTTAGAGGTAAAGACTGTCTCACACTAGGACTCAGAGACAAATAGAAACATAGGGAACTTGACGTTAATTGATACAAAGGCATCTAAAGACGGACTAAAATTACTTCGATATATTTGAATAGCTTGTGATTTAAATATAATTGCAATCCATATTTCGAGCTTTATGCTAACAGCTGTGTCTCTATTATATGAACTGCTCTGATCAAGATTTGTAAGCTAGATAAAACATTAACGTAAAAATGGCAACCAGATTATTAGAAGTAGATGTGTATCTTCAGACAGACATTTTTCCATTCCCAAACCTCCTGCTTAGGCTTATTGAAATGAAGATGGATGAGTCATGCCTTTAACTACAGAAATTGCCACATACGGCCATAGTGGTATTCCAGACGTCACACCCAGTCTGCAGATTTAGAGTGAAAATTTTGCATAATTTATTATTAGTGTTACTCATTGCTCATTTTGTAGCACTGTTAGTTCTCAATCAGAAAGTTGTGTGTTCAAGACCCATTCCAGAGACTTGAGTGCAAAGGGAGTGCTGCATTTTTGGGGTTACTGTTCCTTGGATGAGACATTAAACCGAGGCCCTATCTGCCCTCTCAGGTGGAAATTAAAGATCCTATGGCACTATTTCAAAGAAGCGCAGGGGAATTCTCCCCCGTGTCGTGGTCAATATTTATTCCTCAACCAACCTCAATCACTAAAACAGATTATTTGCTTATTATCACATATTCTCAAATTAGCTGCTGCATTTATTACGTTACAACAATGATTACAATTCCAAAGTATTCCTTTGACTGTAAAGTGCTTTGGAATGTTTTGAGGTTGTGAAAGGTGCTATATTAATGCATGTCTTACATTTTTCCTCATAACTGTGCTCACACAAAAATGAGGCACAGTAATTGGGAAGCTGCGGAGGTTTGCAATGAGAACAGTTAAACTGCTGCTTTCACTTTGCTGCAAAGACGTTGTCACTCCACGATGATGCACAAGTGACAGTATAACTCTGGTGCTGGGGCCCAACGTGATTTTAGGGTTTACCATTGTTAGCCCCAATAGAGGTGTGGGGGAGGGGGGAGGGAGGAGGGGTGGGTTGTCAGTCTTGTATTGCTCTGGGCAGGTTCCACAATCCTGCACTCCCAATGAAGAGCCTGTCTGCCCCATATAATTATGATGTCTTGTGAATCACTATACATACACTGCCCACCCCACCCAGAGCCATGTCATCTCCTGGGAGGAATGAAAATACAAGAAGAAACCAAGGAACAAAATCTGGAAAATTCCCTTCCAACCCATTTAGGCGATAAAAACCAGTTCGGGATATCATTCTGGCCAATTTAATGTTTTAAGGTACCTACCTCTTAGAGCATTAGGTCTCCACCCCAGTCACAAGCAGATTCAACCAATATAACAGGAACAGCCATCTTACCCATTAATTATAGAGTCTATTATAAAGGACGTGATAGCAGAACATCTGGAAAGCATAAATGGGATTGGGCAAAGTCAGCATGGGTTTACAAAAGGGAAATCATGCTTCACAAATCTACTGGAGTTTCTGGAGGATGTAACTAGTAGAATAGATAAGGGAGAACCAGTGGATGTGATGTATTTGGATTTTCAGAAAGCTTTTGATAAGGTATTACATAAGAGGTTAGTGAGCAAAATTAAAGCACATGGGATTGGGGGTAATATACTGGCATGGATTGAGAATTGGTTGACAGACAGGAAACAGAGAGTAGGAATAAACGGATCTTTTTCTGGGTGGCAGGCAGTGACTAGTGGGGTACCGCAAGGATCAGTGCTTGGGCCCCAGCTATTCACAATATATATTAATGACTTGGGTGAGGGAACTAAATGTAACATTTCCAAGTTTGCAGACGACACAAAGCTGGGGGGGAATGTGAGCTGTGAGGAGGATGCAAAGAGGCTCCAATGTGATTTGGACTAGTTGGGTGAGTGGGCAAATGCATGGCAGATGCAGTATAACGTGGATAAATGTGAGGTTATCCACTTTGGTTGTAAAAACAGAAAGGCATATTATCAGAATGGTGATAGATTGGGAAAGGGGGAGGGGCAACGAGACCTGGGTGTCCTTGTACACCAGTTGCTGAAAACAAGCATTGAGGTGCAGCAAGCAATTAGGAAAGCGAATGGTATGTTGGCCTTCATAGCAAGAGGATTTGAGTACAGGAGCAAGAATGTCTTACTGCAGTTATACAGGGCCTTGGTGCAACCTCATCTGGAGTATTGTGTGCAGTTTTGGTCTCCTTATCTGAGGAAGGATGTTCTTGCCATGGAGGGAGTGCAAAGAAGATTTACTAGGCTGATTCCTGGGATGGCAGGATTGATATATGAGGAGAGATTGGGTCGACTAGGCCTATATTCACTCGAGTTTAGAAGAATGAGAGGGGATCTCATAGAAACCTATAAAATTCTAATAGTACTAGACAGGCTAGATGCAGGGAGGATACTCCCGATGGCAGGGGAGTCCAGAACCAGGGGTCACAGTCTCAGGATACGGGGTATGCCATTTAGAACCGAGATGAGGAGAAATGTCTTCATTCAGAGGGTGGTGAACCTGTGGAATTCTCTACCGCAGAAGGCAGTGGAGGCCGTCATTAAATATATTCAAGAAGGAGATAAATATATTTCTTAATGCCAAAGGGATCAAGGGATATGGGGAAAAAGCGGGAACAGGGTACGGAATTAGACGATCAGCCATCTTTTTTGAATGGTGGAGCAGGCCCGAAGGGCTGAATGGCCTACTCCTGCTCCTATTTTCTATGTTTCTATGTTTCTATGTTTCCCCATATTCATGCTATTTTCCGATTCCATTATGTGATGACATGGTTTGTGAGGCCAAGAATGTGCAATCAAGTCTGATTCACCCTTTCAAGGCTAAGCGTTCCCTTCATCATGTCCTTACTGGTCCCAACTCATCATCCTCTGCAAGAACACTTCCTCATAAAATAAAATGCTGGGGAAGCTCAGCAGGTCAGATAGCATCTGTGGAGAGAGTGAAACAGAGTTACTGGAGGGAATTTCAACATGAAAAATGAGTGGGAGTGGGCAGCTGGTTAAAATGGCTGGAATTGACGAGGCATCGGGAAGCTGGCAGCCAACCCATCGACTTCAGCCTTTAGCTTCAGGCTTTCAGCTGTGGGCACAGGAACCCCCCGCACCCCCCCCCCCCACCCCCCCACCCATGGAAGAGGTGGGTCACTGATAATAATATATGAAAAGTTAATTAAGAGTTGTTTAACTGTGGATTTGAACTTTAACTGTGTGCGCACGGGTTTACCGGGCTCTGTGGAACTTGCCTGTGAAATCAAGGTGAGAAGACAACGGGATATGAGGCAGCTGAACAAATGACAGGCAAAAAATTTGTTTACGTACAGAGACCTCACACCTGCTTCCTCACCTAAGTGAAAGGTTTGAACTCACAGGACTTGTACTGAGAGTGTGTTTTCAGTACTTTGGAGGTGATTCCACTACTTTGGAGATCATTTCTGCTACTTTGGAGTTTAGTGCATCTGATCTATACTTTCCACCTGTCAACCTTAAGTTCAGCATGGGAACTGCTTATGCAACTTTAGTTTTGACCCCAGATAAGGAAGAGGATGAGCTGCAGCAGCAGCAGAAGGGGCAGGAGCAGCCTTCTCTTCAAACACCTCCTTCTCCACAGCACAATAACAACAACATATATTGATATAGCTTCTTTAACATAATGGGCGGCACAGTGGCGCAGTGGTTAGCACCGCAATCTCACAGCTCCAGGAACCCAGGTTCGATGCTGGGTACTGCCTGTGCGGAGTTTGCAAGTTCTCCCTGTGTCTGCGTGGGTTTTCGCCGGGTGCTCCGGTTTCCTCCCACATCCAAAGACTTGCAGGTGATAAGTAAATTGGCTGTTGTAAATTGCCCCTCATGTAGGGAGGTGATAGGGAACATGGGATTACTGTAGGGTTAGCATAAATGGGTGGTTGTTGGTCGGCACAGACTCGGTGGGCCGAAGGGCCTGTTTCAGTGCTGTATCTCTAAATAAAAATAAAAAATAATAACATTTCCCAAGGTGCTATACAGCATTTTAAAACAAAGTATGACACTGAGCCACAAAAGAAGATGTTAGGTCAGATGACCAAAATCTTGGTCAAAGAGGTAGATTTTAAGGAAAGTCTTAAAGTGGGGTGGAGAGGCAGAGGTAGGGAGGGGATTCCAGTGCTTGGAGCCCAGGCAGCTGAAGGCACAGCTACCAATGGTGGAGCAATAAAAATCAGGGATGCACAAGAGGCCAGAATTAGAGGAATGCTGATATCTTGGAGGGTTTTGGGGATGAAGGAAATTACAGAGATAGGGAGAGGCGAGGCCAGGGAGAGATGAAAACAAGGATGAGAATTATAAAATCAAGACGTTGCTTGAATGGGAGCCAATGTAGGTCAGTGAGTACAGGGGTGATGGGGGAATGGGACTTGGTGTGAGTTAAGACACAGGTAGCAGAGTTTTGGATGACCTCAAGTTTATGGAGAATAAAATGTGGGAGACCAGCCAGGAGTTCATTGGAATAGTCAAGTCTAGAGGTAACGAAGGCATGAATGAGAGTTTCAGGAGCGGAGGAGATGAGGTGGGGGCAAAGACAGACGATGTTACAGAGGTGGCCTTAGTAATGGCACGAATATGACATTGGAAGCTTATCTCTGGGTCAAATATGACATCAAAGTTGTGAACAGACTGGCTTAATCTCAGACTGTTGCCAGGGAGAGGAATGGAATCTGCAGCTAGATAATGCAGTTTGGAGCAGGGACCAAAAACAATGGCTTCAGTCTTCCCAATATTTAATTGGAAGAAATTTTTCTTCATCCAGTACAAGATGTTGGATAAGCAGTCTGATAATTTAGCAACAGCGGAGGAATCAAGAGAGGTGGTGGTGAGGTAGAGCTGAGGGTTTTCAGCATATGTGTGAAAACTAACACCATGCTTTTGGATGATGCCACCAAGGGGAATCATGTAGATGAGAAGTAGAAGGGAGCCAAGGATAGATCCTTGGGACACACCAGAGGTAATGTTGTCGGAACAGGAAGAGAAGCCTTTGCAGGTGATTTTCTGGCTATGATTAGATCGATAATAATGGAACCAGGTAAGAGCAGTCCCACCCAGCTGAATGACGGTGGAGAGGCATTGGAGGAGGATAATGTGGTCAACTGTGCCAAAGGCTGCAGCCAGGTCAAGAAGGATGAGGAGGGAAAGTTTACCTTTCGCACAGTCACAGAGGATGTCATATGTGACTTTGATAAGAACCATTTCGGTACTGTGGCAGGGGTGGAAACTTGATTGGAGGAATTCAAACATGGATGTCCAGGAAAGATGGGCATGGATTTGGGAGGCAACAACACATTCAAGGACTTTGGAGAGGAAAGGGAGGTGGGACAGTAGTTTGCAAGGGCGGTGAGGAGAAGTTTTTTTTTGAGGAGAAGAGTGATGATGGCAGATTTAAAGGAGAGAGGGACAACACCTGAAGAGAGAGGACCGTTTACAACAATGACTAACATGAGGACCAGGTGTGAAGTTGGCTGATCAGCAGTTTAGTGGGAATAGGACGGAAGAGGAGGTGGGTCTCATGAACAAGATGATCTCAGAGAGGGCATGAGGAGAGATGGGACAGAAACTAGAAAAAGATTTGAATCCAGGCCTAGGACAGGGGGGAGCATTATAGGAAGTTTGGCCTGGTGCCCTAGGGAAAGGGTAGGATGTGGCAGAGTCAGCTGATTGGATGGTCTCGATCTTAGTGACAAAGAAGTTCTTGAGCTCCTTGTGCTTACTGTTGGAGGTGAAGGTGGAGGGGACAGAGGAGAGGGGTTTAAGAAGACGTTTTGCAGTAAAGAAAAAGGAGCTGGGGGTTATCTTTGCATTCCAAGATGATCCTGGAATAGTGAGCAGTTTTAGCAGAAGACAGCAGTACCCGATAGTGTTTTAAGGGTTCCAGCCAGATGTGGCAGAGAATGGCTAAACCAGACAGAGGGTATCAGCATAGAGGTGCAGCTCGCAGGAGGTGATATGCCCAACACATGATTTACAGGCAGAGGATAAGCCTCCTGGACATATCCAAGAACCAGTGCTCAGGAGGCTCAGCCTATCATGTCAGGTGGTTGCTGACATTTGCAGCCTCCTGGAAGAAAACCTGTTGCCAAGTGGACCAGGTGGGCACGCATTGCCAGTTGTGGTCAAAGTCACCACAGCCTTTAATTTCTTTGCATCTGGTACCTTCCAAGAATCAGCAAGAGACTTTTGCAGAAGTTTGCAACCTGCCACCCACAAGTGCATCTCCCATGTGACCGATGCCATGTTTGCTAGCGCTGGAACTTACATGCACCTTTTAACTGATGAGGCCAGTCAGAATGTGCGGTGCTCGACTTTGCTGCTCTTTCTGGCTTCCCAGGGGTGCAGGGAGTCAACTGCACACAGGTGCCAATCAAGGCCCTCCCCCTAGATCAACTGCAAGGGCTTCCACTCCATCAAAGTGCAACTTGTGTGCAACCTCAAAAAAATCATCATACAGGTTTGTGCAAGATTATCAGGGAGCGGCCCTGATGCTTTCATCCCGCGCCAGTCAAGCGTCCCTGAGATATTCACACCTTGGAGGACCGTTAGTTGCTGGCTCCTTGATGATATGGCTGATGACACCCGTTAGGAGCCAAACAATGATGCTGACGAGAGATACAATCGAAGCTGCTTGATCATGAGAGTGGTCATCGAGCAAGCAATCGGGATGCTGAAGATGCGCTTTAGATATATGAATAGATCTTGGGGAGCCCTTCAGTACGCACCAGCTTGGATATACAGAATGGTAGTTGTCTGCTGTGCCTTACACAACATAGCACAGCAACGAGTACTGGAGCTGCAAGAGGAAGAAAGTGCTGAGTGTACTGCCTCTTCAGAGGATGAGCAGAAGGGACTTGATGTGGTGAGGATACCAGTGGGGAGCACATAGCTGCCCAGGATGACCAGGATAGCCTAATTCTGGGATGGTTAAATTAGGCTGAAGCATTTGAACCCATTGCAGTCAAATTCTGAACCTACTTGATGGCCCCATCTGTTAGTGTCTAATAAGTTCAGTTAATGAATGTTCGATACCTTATAGTTGAAGGTAAGAGAGAGAACAGGTGTTGGGTGTTGGTTACTTAATTACGTTCTGATGTATACATAAGGAAAAGCCAGCCAGCACTGGCTGGGTGTGGTTAGAAGTGGAGAAGTAAGCTCATGTCGCTGAATGCCTGCTATCCTGGCAGCAGCCACAATGCATCATCCTGAGGCAATCTGCCATTCCCCTGGTCTTTGGGCCACCACGATGAACCAGAGGGTGGCTGCCTGGAGTCAAGAGACACACCCTGTATATGTGACTCATGACTCCATTCCGCCACCTGACCATGCGAGGACAGTGGGGCTACAATGGGAATTATGCTCCCACCAGGAATGCACGGAGAAAACCTTCAGCATTCTGAAGTAATGATTCCACTGTCCGGACTGCAGTAGGGGTGCCCGACAGTACTAAGCAGTGCGTGTCTTCAAATTCCTGGTGGTCTGCTGCATCCTCCACAACTTCGTTATTATGAGGTCACTACCCTTGACCCCCTGCATATGGAGACCATTTCGAGAGGAGGAGGAGGGGAAGGAAGCGAGAAGGCATCTCACTCTCTACCAAAATCCTGCAATTAAAGGCACCAACAAAAACAAGTCTTTAACAACTTTATCCAAAAACACATCCAATGACACAAACAAAACTGAACTATTCAACCTCATGCATTCCCTTAATGCCTGTCTTGTGGGAACCTTTACCTGGTCTGGTGTTCCTATGCTCTGCTACCCAAGTGGCTGCAGCATGGCTGGTGAAAAGCTGCTAACTTTCACTGGGGATGGCCTTGCTAGATGACCTCGAGCAGCTCTGGACCTCAAGGGCCCAGCTTCAGACTGCTCCACCTCGGTATCAGCGGCATCAATCTGGGCTGGCTGGTTCAGAGGCAACAGCAAGGGTACTGGCGGAGCGGCAGTGGTGAGAACAGAAAAGCTGCCATCCTGAGAGAGCACAGCAGGTTCATGCATCACGGAGCCACTGGCACGCCCCCAGGGTGACGCCTCAGCAATCCGAATAAACTATTGGTGGACAGATTGCTGGACTTCTGTGAGAGCCTGCATGACCCTTTGAGCACTGAGACTGGCAGTCATGATATCAGCAGTCGGATCCTGCATGGCAGCAAGCATGGATCTCATGACCTCTGACTGAGCTTCCACTGACGCACTGAGACATTGGGTGGATTCATCTGTGCTACAATGGAAATGGAGACCTTGGCCATCAGATGCTACATCATGAGTAGGTTCACAAGTGCTTTCATGAAACTGGCCACCACTTCCATGCTGGAAAGGATGGGCTCCAAACTCTGTGCCAAGTTGGAGCCGGACTTCTCAATTTTCCTTGGCAGTGACAAGAGTCTGTCTGGCAGGCCTACCAAGCATCAGTGTTTGCCAGTGTGCTGCTCCATTGAGGTCCCCCTGTGGCAGAACCCATCTGCTGCCTCGCCCCTCAAGGTGCTGAAAAACAAACTGTTACATTCCCTGCCATGGCTGCGGGCCACTCATGCCCATTGACTCACCACATGCAGTTCTTGACTCCATGCAACACTTTAAGGCATGCACAGTGCCAGTATCTGAGCTTGTGGCTGTGATTGTCAGATCAAGTGGCACTGCCTCTTCATCAGAGGTCAGGTGCAGCTTTCACCCTTCCTTATCAGGCTGCAGTGACAGGCCAGGTGGCAGTTTTTGGATATGTGAAAGCAGAAAATCAGGAGAGAGTTGGGGTGAGGTATGTGCAGTACTGAGGGAGAACTGCACTGTCAGAGGCCTTTCAGATGAGACATTAAATTGAGCCCCAACTGCCCTTTCAACCGCATGTAAAAGATTCCATGGCACTATTGTGAAGGAGAACAGGTGAATTGTCCCTGGTGTCCTGGTCAATAATGATGCTTCAACAAAAATCGCTAAAACATTTTATCTGGTCATTATCCCGTTGTTGTTTGTGGGAGCTTACTGTGCCATGCATTTCCTACATTACAATATTTCAAAAAGTACTTCACTGACTGTAAAGAGGCTTAGGACATCCCGATGTTGGGAAAGGCATTGTACAAATGAAAATTCTTTCTTTCTTTCGTCTTTGGAGAGGAGAGGTTGCAGATAGGGTGATAGTTTCAAGAACAGATACAAGTTAATAAATTCAAAAGTAATCAATAGTCGATGTTTAATTATCTTGATATAGACTGTGCAATGCAAACATCTTTGGGAACAGGACAACTTTATTCAAATATGTCTATGAAGTTTTCTTGAAACTATTTAAATTTTTTTATTAATTCATGGGATTTGTGCATTGTTAGCAAGGTCAGCATTTATTGCCCATGTCTAATTGCCCTTGAGAAGTTGGTGGTGAGCCGCCTTCTTGAACTGCTGCAGTCCATGTGGTGTTGTTAGCAAGGGATGTTCCAGAATTTTGACCTAGCAACCACGAAAGAACAGCAATATCGTTCCAATTCAGGATGATGTGTGACTTGGAGGAGAATTTGTAGGTGGTGTGCCTATGTGTCTACTGCCCTTGTCACAGCTTTGGAAGGTGCTGTCCAAGAAGCTTTGGCAAGTTGCTGAAGTGCACCTTGTAGATCATAGAATCATAGAATAGTTACATCACTGAAGGAGGTCATTTGGACAGTCAAACCCCTGCCTGCTCTCTGTAAGAGCAATTTAGTTAGTCCCACTTCCCCGCCCTTTCCCTGTAGCATTGCAATTTTTTTCCCTTCAGGAGCTAATATAATTCGCTTTTGAAATCCACAATTGAATCTGCCCCAACCATGCTCTCAGACACTGCCTTCCAGATTCAACCGCTTCATAAAAAGTTTTCCTCATGTTGCCTTTGATTTTTTTGCCAACCATCTTAAATCTGTGTCCACTAGTTCTCAACCCTTTCACCAATGGGAACAGTTTCTATCTACACTGTTTAGACCCCTAAAGACTTTGAGCACCTTTATTAAATCTCCTCTCAACCTTCTCAACATTAAGGAGAACAGCCCCAGCTTCTCCAATCTATGCACGTAACTAAAGTTCCTCATCCCTGGAACCTCTCTGAAGCCTTTACATCCTTCTTAATTGTGTTGCCCAGAATTGGACACAATACTCCAGTTGAGGCTAAACCAGTGTTTTATAAAGGATCATCATTACTTCCTTGCTTTTGTACTCTATGCCTTTATTTATAAACGCCCAGGATCCCATATGCCTTTTTAACAACTTTCTCAACCTGCCCTGTCACTTTCAATGATTTGTGCACAGAATACACTGGGTCCCTGTGTTCCTGCACCCACTTTAGAATTGTATCCTTTAATTTACATGGCCTCTTACTTTTCTTACCAAGATGTATCACGTGGCACTGCATTAAATTTCAACTGCCACCTGTCCACCCATTCCACCAGCCTATGTGCTGTTGAAATCTATCACTATCTTTCTCACAGTTCACTATACTTCCAAGTTTTGCATCATCTGCAAATTTTGAAATCGTGCCCTGTACACAAAAGTTTAAGTTGTTAATATAGATCAAGAAAAGTCATAGTCCTCGTACCAACCCCTGTGGAACCCCAATGTATACCTTCCTCCAGTTCAAAAACAGCCGGTTACAACTACTCTGTTTCCCATCACTCAGCCAACTTTGTATCCGCTACCACTGTCCGTTTTATTCCATGAGCTCTAACTTTGCCAACAAGCCCATTATGTGGCACTTTTCAAACACCTTTTGGAAATCCATGCACACCACATCAACTGCATTACCCTCATCAACTCTCTGTGTTACCTCATCAAAGCCCTCCTTCTGTGCTGTAGCCATTCTATGATTCTATTATTCTATAATTCTATAACTATGTTATACAAAAGCAAAATACTGTGGATTATGGAAATCTGAAATAAAAACAGGAAATGCTGGAATTACTGAGCAGAACAGGCAGCATCTGTGGAGTGAGTTAACATTTCAGCTTGGTGACCTTTCATCAGAGTTTAATTATGTTATCCTGTTCTACAAGATTTAAGCATTTAATTTTCAACCTATTTCATCTCATTGAAGTTCATTCCATATCCATTCTTATCACATCACACAGCACTGAAGATGTTAATCTGTTATGACAGAATACTGTTCCAGCAGGAAACCACAGATCAGTTAGCCTAACATCTATGACAGGAAGAATGCCTGAAAGGTGTATTTAATCACTGGGCTAAATATTAGCTGGGCAATAGAAAGCCAGAGGTATAATAAATAAAGAGAAGCTGTGTTTGAAGGGTAACAGAGTTCTATTTTGGGTCTATTCATAAGGAATCTGGAAGAGGCTACAGGTTAGATTTGAGTTGCCTGGAGTAAATGGGGCCGCAAGTTCTTACCCTCCCCCCATACACACTGGCAGAACAGCCAAGGCTTGCCTGTTTCAGCAGTAGGTCATTTTAGTATGCATATTGGGGCTCCCATGACATACAGGGAACCTCAAACACCATTTTAGACCAGACCTGGATATATTGAGTGCTGCACATACTTCACCCAATTCCGAATGGAAGTCCATTGGAAGAGTATGCCAAAAGTAAGTTTATAATTAATTTTTCAGAGCCTTTTCAACTCATTGGACCAGCTCCGCTCAAATTTCTTCAGCGGTTGCTGTAACTGAAACCAAAATGTAAGGATGAAATAGGAGTGCTACCCCCAGCTCCACAGCACTGCTTCCAGCCCCTCTTTCCATTGTCCTTCACCCCACCCCTCCCCACCACTACTGCCATGTTACTTACCTGCAACTGCTGCTGGCAAACCAAAATTGAAGTGCCAGCTTATTGCCTAAGTTATTGAAATAAGGCCCAAAGTCCAATTTAAGGTGAGCCTCAAGTCATCATAAGAACATAAGAGCATAAGAACTAGGAGCAGGAGTAGTTAATTCAGCCCCTCGAGCCTGCTCCGCCATTCAATATGATCATGGCTGATCTCATCTCGGCCTCAACTCCACTTTCCTGCCGGTTCTCCATAACCCTTCAACCCATTTCTAATTAAAAATCTGTCTATCTCCTCCTTAAATTTACTCAATGTCTCTGGGGTAGTGAATTCCACAGACTCACAACCCTTTGAGAGAAGTAATTTCTCCTCATCTCTGTTTTAAATCTGCTACCCCTTATCCTAAAACAATGACTTCTTGTTCCAGGTTGCACCACAAGAGGAAACATCCTCTCTACGTCTACTTTGTCAATCCCCTTAATCATCTTATATACCGCAATTAGATCTCCTCTCATTCTTCTCAACTCTAGAGAGTCAAGGCCTAAACTTTTTTTTTATTCTTTCATGGGATGTGGGCATCGCAGGCCAGGCCAGCATTTATTGCCCATCCGTAATTGCCCTTGAACTGAGTGGCTTGCTAGGCCATTTCAAGGGCATGTAAGAGTCAACCACATTGCTGTGGATCTGGAGTCACATGTAAGCCAGACCAGGTAAGGACAGCAGATTTCCTTCCCTAAAGGACATTAGTGAACCAGATGGGTTTTTACAACAATCGACAATGGTTTCATGGCCATCATTAGACTAGCTTTAAATTCCAGATCCAAACTGCTCAATCTCTGTTCATAAGACAAACACCTCATCTCTGGAATCAATCTAGTGAACCTCCTCTGAACTGCCTCCAATGCAACTACATCCCTCCTCAAGTTAGGGGACCAAAACTGTACGCAATACTCCAGGTGCAGTCTCATTAATGCCTTGTACAGTTGCAGCAACACTTCCCTACTTTTATACTCTATTCCTTTAGCAATAAATGCTAAAATTCCATTTGCCTTCCTTATTAGCTGCTCTACCTGCATACTAGTTTTATGCGATTCATGCACGAGGACACCCAGATCCCTCTGCACCGAAGCACTCTAAAGTTTCTCTCCATTTAGATAATAATTTGCCTTTCTATTCTTCCAACTAAAATGGATAACCTCACACTTATCCACGTTAAACTCCATCTGCCATCATACTTGCTCCATTATGTGGCCATAATCAATTGTTAACTCAATGTCTCTGACACCACACACCCTTAGTCCTACATTGAAGTGTCAGCCTTGATTATGTGTTTAACTCCTGGAGGCAGGCTTGAACACTCAATCTTCTGCCGCAGAGACAGGAAAGCTGCCACTTAGCCAAGCCATTTAATGGAAATTATTTAGTTGTAATAGGATTCAGTACCATATGCCCGATGAGATTAAATCATCAAGTGATTTCTTAATTGGACAATTAGGAGGAAATCAGTGAATGAATCTCGTCATTCACATTTACTAAAATTCAAAGGAAAGCATTTGTTAATGGTTCATTCAACAGGGTCAAAATTAATTTAATTATCCCTCCTGGCTGTTACAATACACAAAGTCAATTCTGTTTTCTATTATTACTGAAGTTTAAATATTTAGAGCCTTAAGTTCACCAATCAAGTAAAATTTTGCATTTCAATATCACCTACTTACATACTTCAGAATCAGAAATCTGTATATGTTGACATCCTATTAGAATTTATTCAACAGGAATAACATGATTGACCAAATATTCAGTTTTAGTACTAACATGTCGGCATTGATGTAAGTAATCAGGTTTGAAAGTAGTCAGGTTTGTGGTGTGCAATTGTGATAATTAACTGGGAACGCGGGCTGTCCCTTTTAAGTATTCCTTGTGGGTAAGAGTTCTGCATCAGCAAATCCACAAAGTTGTGGCTGCTATGACACTCCTCTGAACATAGGAATAGCAGTAGGCCATTCAGCCCCTCAAGCCTGTTCTGCCATTCATTTAGACCAGGGCTGATCTTAACTTTATTTTCCCACTTAGGTTCCGTAACCCTTAATATACTAGCCTAACAAACATTTATTAGTCTCAGTTTTGAGATTTTCAATTGACCCTTCAATCTCAAAGGCTTTTAGGGGATAGAGTCCCAGATTCCCATGAACATTTGTGTGAAGAATTGTTTCCTGACATCAGCCTTGAATGGTCTACCTTTAATTTTAAGGACCCCTTGTTCTGGATTCCCCTACCAGAGGAAATAGTTTCTCTCTATCTACCCTATCAAATCTTTTAATCAGATGAAATAGCTCAATTAGATCATGCCTTAATCTTCTATACTTAAGGGAATACAAGCCTAGTCTATGCAACCTGACCTCATAATTAAACCAAGATATCTGATATACTGATGAAACTGTGCTGCACCCCCACCAAGGCTAATATATCCTTCCTGAGTTGCAGTGCCCAGAACTGAACAGAATACTTCAGATGGGATCTAACCAGACCTCTGTACAGCTGTAATATTACTGCTGCCCCTTTGTATTCCAGCCTGTTTGAGATAAAGGCCAACACTCCATTAGCCTTTTAATTTATTTTTTAACTTGTACACTAACCTTTAGTGATTTCTATACGTTGAGCCTCTAAATCACTTTGCTTCTCCCAGTTCTTAGATTCTTCTCATTTAGAAAATACTCTGACTTACCTTTCTTAGGTCTAGTTAGAAAGCCTCCAACTCCATGCACTTCCAATTTTCCTAGCAGTCTTTTGTGTGGAATGCCTTATGGACGTCCATACAAATAATATCATAGACACGCTTTTCTCCACCACGTTTGTGACCTCCGCATAAAATTCAATGAGGTAAGTTAGACAAGACCTTATTTTTTACAAATCTATGCTGGCTGTCTGAGATCAGTTCACATTTGTCCAAGTGTTCAGTCACTCTGTCCCTAGTAACAGCTTTTAATAACTCTCCCATGACTGGTATTAGACTAATAAATCTCAAATTTCATGGTTTATCACTCCCACTCATCTTAAATAATGGAGTGACATTACTAATTTTACAATCCAAGGAAACAATTCCGAAATCCAGAAAGCTTTGGAAGATCATGAATAAAGCAACTGCAATTTCCTCATCAGCGTCTTTTAATATCCAGGAGTGGAAACCATCATGTCCTGGAGCTTTGTCAATCTTCAGTCTCATTATTTTCGCCATGACCATTCTTTTTGCTTATATTAAACCTAGTAGGCCTCACATTGATTAATTTTTTTATTTTTCTTGTGCCTTTGGCACTTTATCCTCTTCTGTGAAGACCGATGCAAAGTAATTATTTAGCAAGTCTACCATTTCCTTATTTTCAATTGTAATATCACCTGCATCTGTCTTTAAGGGGCCGACATTACCATTAGCCACCCTCTTTCTCTTAAGATACTTGTAAAGCCTTTAGTGTAGTCCTTGCTATCCCTTGCATTTTTTCATAATGCCCTTTAGCAGCTCTTACTATTTTCTTTGTATCCATTTTTGCTGTTCTTTGTATCGCTGTCTGTCCATGAGATTACCATTGTTCTCTGCACTTGTATAAGCCCTATCTTTTAGTTTTATACTATCTCCCACCTCTTTTGTTGAGCAAAGTTGTTAAATTACACAAGTAGAGTTCTTACCCTTTCGGTATATCTCTTGTATTTTACTTCTTTGAACACCTCTCACTGTTCATCTGTAGTTTTATCTTTTAACAGCCCTGCCCAGTAGACTGTGGTTAATAAGAGCAAAATACTGCAGATGCTGGAAATCTGAAACAAAAACAAAAAATGCTGGAAATACTTAGCAGGTCTGACAGCATCTGTGGAGAGAGAAGCAGAGTTAACATTTCAGGTCTGTGACCTTTCATCATAACTGGCAAAGGTTAGAAAAGAATTAGGTTTTAAGCAAGTGAGGGGGGGGGAAGGGGGGGGAGAGAACAAAGGGGAAGGTGTTTGATAGGGCAGAAGTTGATTAAATAACAAAGCTGTCCTGGGACAAAGGCAAAGAGTGTGTTGATGCTTGTGGTGAAAGACTAAGTATTAATCCAGAGAGAGTGTAAGTGGCAGAATAATGAGCAGCTCTGTCTACGTGAAAAACAGGCACATGGTTAAAAATAAAATATAAAACAAAGGCCAGTCATGCTCTGAAGTTATTGAACTCAATGTTCAGTCTGCAAGACTGTAGAGTGCCTTATTGAAAGATCAGGTGGTTAATGTGGTTAATGTTTGCCTCAAACCAATCAATAATAATTGCTTGTAAATGTCTGCCTCCAGGTCAAAAGAACTTATGAAATAACTGGCTTTAGTTTAAGAGTGTTTTGTACTTAGAGCAAAATGTGTGTTTAAGTGTGATGTGTGGATATATATTGTAAAGCCAAAATGCATATGAATAGTCAATGCCATGTATTATCTGTCATCTGGTCAAGCAGGGTCAGAGAATGATAACTAGTCCAAGGCAGAAAAATGGAAGGAAAGGGGAGGGAAGAAAAGGAAAAGATAGGAGAAAAAGAAGGGTGAGAATGGCTGGAATGGGTGAGAGGTAGGAGATGGGGGAGAGGAAGGCATTGGGGAAGGGGAATGGGATGATGTTGGAGAAACTATCTCACTGAGGGAGGGGTTGGAAAATGCTTCACTGGAAGGTGATGGAAAACTATCTCAGTAGGAAGGGGGAACCCTTAATGCTGGGAGAAGTTATGCTGGGTTGGTAATCTACCTCAGTTTGGGGCAGGGTAGAGAAAATACCTCGACATGGTCAGGGATTGAAGAGTACCTGAGCAATGGAAGGGGAGGGAAGTTGGAAAAGTACCTCAGTGGGGGTTGGGGTTAAAAATTCCATTAGGACCGGAAGTTTGAAAGTCCCTCATCAGGCAGTTTGAAAGTACTGCACCAGACAGAGGCAAGGCAATGAAAAAAAAACCTCAGCAGGAGAGTTTCTGATTTTTCAATGAACGAGGAAAATAGAAGAGGTTCTGGTATTTTTCTGGTATTTTAAATCTACTACTTTTAAGAGTCCTCAATGTTTTGAAAAAGAAATAGACCCCAATTGTTCAAACAGTGAACAGGTTCCAATATTTCAGGTGTTTTTTTTTAAACTAAAGAAACACCCAACCCATACTGGCAAGAGTTTTTAAATTATGGAGCAGGCTTTCTCTAAGTTTGTTGCTGAAATAAGGTGTTCGGGTGTTATTAAGGCTGGCGAAGATTAACATCAAAATCCCCAACACAGCACCGTCTACAGGTGTAACAGATAGTGCAGTTAAATTTAGACACTTTTATGATAGGATTAAAGAAATTAATTTTTTTCTTGACCTTTTGATGTTCCAATGCATTTCATAGACAACTAAGCACTTCTGAAGTCCAGTCACTGTTGTAATGTCGGGAAATCCATTTACACACATCAAGGCCCTACAGCGAAATTGTTGACCAGATCATTTATTTGTACTGGTGTTGGTTGATGGATAAACACTAGCCAGGACAGCAAGGAGAAGCTTCCCTGAGCTTCTTCAAAAGGTGATACGGGATAATCTTCATCCACTTGAGAGCAAGTGGGGCTTTGGTTTAATGTGTCATCTGGAAGACAGTGCCTCCAACCGTGCAGCAGTCCCTCCTTAGGATCAGTTTGACTTTGAACTTTTCAATGCATTTTGAAATAGAAACCCAGATGTACCTACCATTTTGAATATATAATAGATTGATGTTTGCAGTAGAATATGAATTTAAAACATTCAAATGCTGTGGACACATTTAAATATTTTTTTTAAATATCTAAAAGGCTAGTGGAATGTCAGCCTTTATAACTAGTGGACTAGAATATAAAGAGGAGGGAGTTTTGCTACAACTATACAAAGCCCTGGCTAGACCACAGCAGCAGCACTCTTTACAGTTCTGGGCATCACAACTTAGAATGAATTGTCTTTGGAAGAAGTACAGCACAGATTCATCAGAATGTTACCAGGCTTGAAAGGTTAGAATATGAGGGCAGATTACATAAACTAGCCTGGTATTGCCTGGAATATAGAAGGTTAATGGGTGAGTTGATTGAGGTTTTTAGGGTTTTGAAAGGAATTAATAAGGCAGCTAGAAAGAAACTTTTAGTCTAGGACAAGGGAACATAACCTTAAAATCAGAGCCATTCAGGAGAGAAGTTAGGAAACACTTCTTCACTTAAAGGGTGGTGAAAATGTGGAACTCTCTCCCACAATAGGCAGTAGATGCTGGTTCAATTAATAATTTTAAAACTGAGGTCGAGAGATTTTTGCGAGCCCAGAGTATAAACGGCTATGGAACCAAGGCAGGTGGATGGAATCAAAATACAGATCAGCCATGATCTCATTGAATGGTGGAACAGGCTCAAGCACCTATATGGACCACTCCCGTTCCTATGTGCCCAATCAATAGGTCAGGATGAACATATAAACAGATTTGCATTTAATGAGATAATGGCTGGGACAAAAATCATAAATCATTACATGAGTTGGAGTTTCAGACTATGTATATGGATTTGGTAGCAATGAAAATTAATTAAATTCCTTTCCCAATTGTATAATATCATGTTTTTTTTAATTCGTTCATGGGATGTGAGCGTCAATGGCAAGGGCAGGATTTATTGCACCCCCCCTCCAAATTGGTGAGCCACATTATGTAGGTGAGGGCCTCTTCCCAGAGGGTAGCAGAAGGAGGGCACCTTGTGGTGCAGCAGGGACACCCCTCCGTTTACTGTTATCCCCCTCTGACCCCTTATCCTCCTCCTCTTTTACATCTTGCTCCTGCCCCAATGATCTGTCTCCTTCCAGAGCTCACTGTCCTCAAGGTCCACACATCTCTGGAGGGCTATGTTATTGAGAGCATAGCAGACTGTTGTATAATTGCCTTTGAGAGTGATGTCCCTTTAAGATCTTAGTATGCTAATGAGCCAAGTACCAGGATGCAGTCATGTGACTCAGAGCTAGAGTCACTCTGCAAGTATAACACCCAGAGTAAGGTTCTGTAAATAGTTAGCTCTCTACTGCATATAATAGTCTAGCTATAATAAATCTGTTTGAGATCTTTAACCAACTGGACTCCACGCATCTCATTTATGTTGCAACAGACAACATAAAAGAACTCATTACATAGTAGCAACTGTGAACAAAGAACAAAGAACGGTACAGCACAGGAACAGGCCAATCGGCCCTCCAAGCCTGCACCAATCTTGATGCCTGCCTAAACTAAAGCCTTCTGCACTTCTGGGGATCATATCCCTCTATTCCCTTCCTATTCATGTATTTGTCAAGATGCCTCTTAAACGTCATTATCGTACCTGCTTCCACCACCTCCCCTGGCAGCAAGTTCCAGGCACTCACCACCCTCTGTGTAAAGAACTTGCCTCGCACATCCCCTCTAAACTTTGCCCCTCGCACCTTAAACCTATGTCCCCTAGTAACTGACTCTTCCACCCTGGGGAAAAGCTTCTGACTATCCACTCTGTCCATGCCGCTCATAACTTTGTAAACCTCTATCATGTCGCCCCTCCACCTCCATCGTTCCAGTGAAAACAATCCGAGTTTATCCAACCTCTTCTCATAGCTAATGCCCTCCAGACCAGGCAACATCCTGGTAAACCTCTTCTGTACCCTCTCAAAAGCCTCCACGTCCTTCTGGTAGTGTGGCGACCAGAATTGCACGCAATATTCTAAGTGTGGCCTAACTAAGGTTCTGTACAGCTGCAGCATGACTTGCCAATTTTTATACTCTATGCCCCGACCGATGAAGGCAAGCATGCCGTATGCCTTCTTGACTACCTTATCCACCTGCGTTGCCACTTTCAGTGACCTGTGGACCTGTACGCCCAGATCTCTCTGCCTGTCAATACTCCTAAGGGGTCTGCCATATACTGTATACTTCCCACCTGCATTAGACCTTCCAAAATGCATTACCTCACATTTGTCAGAATTAAACTCCATCTGCCATTTCTCTGCCAAAGTCTCCAACCGATTTATATCCTGCTGTATCCTCTGACAATCCTCATCACTATCCGCAACTCCACCAACCTTTGTGTCATCTGCAAACTTACTAATCAGACCAGCTACATTATCCTCCAAATCATTTATATATACTACAAACAGCAAAGGTCCCAGCACTGATCCCTCCGGAACACCACTAGTCACATCCCTCCATTCAGAAAAGCATCCTTCCACTGCTACCCTCTGTCTTCTATGACCGAGCCAGTTCTGTATCCATCTTGCCAGCTCACCTCTGATCCCATGTGACTTCACCTTTTGTACCAGTCTGCCATGAGGGACCTTGTCAAAGGTTTTACTGAAGTCCATATAGATAACATCCACTGCCCTTCCTTCATCAATCATCTTTGTTACTTCCTCACACTTCCTGTGGTGAGAAAAAAAAGTCCAGGTTGAAGACCACAGTTAAAACAGCTCTGAAAACTATCTTTCCCAGAGCCAGTAAAGAGAAAGTTCAAGAAAAATACTGGCTCAAACAGTGAAAAAAACCTCCAGCTATAGAAGACAGAGCACAGAATGTCAGGCTGCAAGAAAATCGGGTGAGTCATTGTGCCAATGGTCAAGGGACGCTGCTTTAAAAAAAAAGCTTTGAAGTTCTTTTTTCTAAAAGCTCCGTGTAAAAAAAAAGGGGAAAACCCGACTCCTTTCCCGGGCTGATCAAGGTCGGCGCCATTACAGGACGCGTTTGTTAGAAAAAACACGGGAAAGCCCAGATCACTGCAAAGCCTTCATCCACACAGCCAATGTTTTAAAAACCCATTGAACTACTCGAGCAAGAATAAGAACTTCCATTCATGAAGCCACAGTAAAAAAAACATTAAAACCATTTGAGCGTGAAGAACATAAACAAATTCTAGCAGCTAGTAAGCAGCTGTGTAAACAGAACAGGCTTAAGTGCTAGAAGCAAGATAAACACACAGCACAAGCAAACATCTGCTCCTGTCAATCAAAGCAGCTAATATTGTCACAAGAGTTTTTTTTTATTTGAAAGCTTAGAATTCTGTGTGTTTTTAAAAAGACTGAGAAAAAGGATTTTCTGTGAACATTGAATGCTGAAACTTGGGCTGGAATTTTATGCCCTCCCCCCTCCCCCCCAAAGAGTGGGATGGTGGCACGTAAAATGGAGCAGGAGGCTCGGGGGGCCCTTCCCAACCTGCTCCCGCCTCTGCTACCATTTTCCGCAGGGCGGCGGTGGCAAAAAACGGCCCGCCCGCCCGCCCCAGGCCGATGAAGACCCTTAAGTGGCCAGTTAACAGCCACTTAAGGGCCTCCATCCGCCGTCACAGGGATTTTACCCTTAGCTGGCGGGCAGCCCAGGCCTGAGAAAAGCCACCTGTCAAAAGCAGGTGGCTCTCTGACAGCCTGGGGGGGAGAGTCCTCCTGATCAGGCACCCTGTGACCGACGGAGGGCTGCCATGATGCCCCAACTACCTCCAACACCCAATACGTCCCCCGCCCCCCAATCGACCACCCTTCCCTTGCCGGAGCCCAACCGATTGCCCCCGGTGAGCCCCAAAAACGTACCTGTTCTCCGGGGCTCCCTGACATCTTCCATCTTCAGCTGGGTTGCAGTCCCAGCAGTGGTCACCGCTCCTGGTGGCGTTGCTGGGACAGAGAGCTGCTCGCCTGCTGATTAGCCAGCAGCTCCATTAGGCGGGACTTTCTGCCTTAATGAGGTGGAAGTCCCGCCTCAGACCAATTATGGGCCTGGGAACCGCAAAATGCGGTCTGGGTCCCCAGGCCAGATGGAGGCAGGACTGCCACCGACTTTTCGGTCAGTGGCTGGCTCCCGTCCGCCGAGGGTAAAATTTCAGCCTTGGTGTTTGAACTGAGTGGGACAGACTGCAAGACTCCTGTTCCAAACAACAGCAAGGGAAATGACAGGTCACATGACTTGATTGTTAGCGTTTCAGTTTCTCTCTTGCATTGTGGAGACTGGTGCTGGACAGGCAAGAGATAGAATAAACTGGCTGGGACCTGTTTTTTGCAGACCAGAGGAAAAGACCTCTCCCTGAAAAAGAAGGTTTTCCTCTTTTGTAAAAGAAGTTCTACATTTGAGATGGTGACTGTGGTCTGGCTGAAGAGAAAAAAGACCCCTGGAGAGAAAAGACTCCTGGAGAGGAAAAGACCCAGAAAAAGAGGATTTACTGCTCTCTGTGGAGGAAGGCTACTTTGCTGAGAGGATGCCCTGCATTTTAAAAGGTAGCAGACTCCCATTGCCTCCAGTCTTTGAAAAATCCCTGCCTCAGGAGTGATTCCTGTTGCCTCTTATGTTTTGGGAGAAAGCTTCTATTGCTACGCTGTTATTTAAAAACCCAAGTAGACCTGTTGCTGCACCCTTTGCTGAAAGATCTGTGTGACACCTGCTGCAGACAAATTGCTGAAAGCCTACCTATTGCCACGGTCCTATAGTTTTCTTTTTCCGGAATATGCGGTTTGCTTTTAAGGCTGGCAAAGGATCAGTATTGCTTTAAGAGCCAGCAAGCCCTAGGAGTTATAGGAATGTGCATTTTTGTTGCCTGAGAAACAGCCATTTGGAGACTGTGATTCAAAGGGTGCATTCTCGATATCATGGAAACAGCCACTGGGAGTGAGCCTGATGCGATACATTTGTTTTAATTCAGTTTGAACTGGCTTTTCGTGGGGACAGTTTGTGCTAACAGAACACAGAGACACAGAGGACACAGCTGTGGTGTCAGACACCTGAAAAAGAGCTCTCAACTATTTAAACTGAAGGAATAGGATTTTAGCCCGTTTTAATTATTATCTCTGAAAATCCTAAGGAAAGGTTAAGCCAAAACAGAGATCTCTGGTAATTTAAATTGAGGAAAGGGAAGTTAGAGTGTGACAATCTTTCATCCCTCAAAACCTCTAAAGTCAGATTGATTCTGTTCAAAGTGTTTGCAAGTCGTTGATTGTTGAAATTCACTGGAGAAGGAAAGCAACATCCTGTGAGGACTTCGAGCAACATCCTGTGAGGACTTCAAGCAACATTGGATGTAAATTTGCAAGGACTCGATTTTTTTCTATTTTAAATGTTGTTTATATCTTCATAGTGTTTAACAATTTAGTTCTTCTAATTAAAGAGTTAATTTATTGATTTAAAGACACCTAGTTTGGTTAGCCTCATTCGGGCGTTAATAGATGGTACAAGCGAGACCAAGGTGGACCTGCGAAGAGACAGGCACCGGCGAGCGGGAGTTCCAGCAGTTTAAAAGAGGCTGCGAGAGACCATGGACAGAGCAAGACCAAGACGGACCTGCGAGGAGACAGGCACCAGCGAGCGGGAGTTCCAGCAGTTTAAAAGAGGCTGCGAGAGACCACGGACAGAGCGAGACCGAGCGGACCTGCGAGGAGACAGGCACTGGCGAGCGGGAGTTCCAGCAGCTTAAAAGAGGCATACTCTCACAGACTCTCACATGGACAGCAACAGAGTTTCAGGACTGACGTCACAGTTCAGAAGTGATGCGTTGCAAGGGGAGGCAGCTGATTGGTAAGTAGGAACAGGTGAATATTTCTACCCTTTTTTGCTACTTTCAATAGCCAAAGTAAAAGTAAAGGTAGGGATTTTAGATTGTAGTAGGTAGTGTTTGGAGTAGAATAAGGTCCCTATTGTAATTAGTACTCTAAATTAAAGGGAGTAACTAAGGAGCTTAATCTAAGGCTAAGTCATGGCAGGAGATCTCAGCCCCGTGGCATTCTCCTCCTGCGCTATGTGGGAAATCGGGGCCACTTCCAGAGTCCCTGGTGACCATGTGTGCAGGAAATGTGTCCAGCTGCAGCTACTGGCTGACCGCATTGCGCAGCTGGAGCTGCAGATGGACTCACTGTGGAGTATCCGCAATGCTGAGGACGTCGTGGATAGCACATTTAGTGAGGTGGTCACACCGCAGGTAATGGCTGCAGAAGCAGAAAAAGGATGGGTGACCACCAGGAGGAGTAGTAGCCGCAGGCAGGTAGTGCAGGGGTCCCCTGTAGCCAACCCTCTCTCAAACAGATATACCCCTTTGGATACTGTCGGGGGGGTGGGGATGGCCTCCTAGGGGAAAGCAGCAAAAGCCAAGTTCGTGGCACCACGGATGGCTCTGCTGCACAAGAGAGGGTGAAAAAGAGTGGGAGAGCCATACTGATGGGGGATTCAATTGTAAGGGGAACAGGCAGGCATTTTTGTGGCCCCAAACAAGACTCCAGGATGGTATCTTGCCTCCCTGGTGCTAGGGTCAAGGATGTCTCCGAGCGGCTGCAGGACATTCTGAAGGGAGAGAGTGAACAGTCAAAGGTCGTGGTACACATTGGTACCAACGACATAGGTAGAAAGAGGGATGAGGTCCTGCAACAAGAATTTAGGCAGCTAGGTAGCAGATTAAAAAGAAGGACCTCAAAGGTTGT
Organism: Heterodontus francisci; assembly: GCF_036365525.1. Taxonomy (NCBI): domain Eukaryota; kingdom Metazoa; phylum Chordata; class Chondrichthyes; order Heterodontiformes; family Heterodontidae; genus Heterodontus; species Heterodontus francisci. The sequence continues at coordinate 16,681,175 of NC_090385.1, forward strand.
AATCTCTGGATTACTCCCAGTGCCACGTGCTAGTGAGTATAGGAATAGGAAGATAGAGCAGATGAATGTGTGGCTGAGGAGGTGGAGAAGGAGGGAGGGCTTTAGTTTCCTGGATCACTGGGTCTGTTTCCGGCAAAGGTGGGATATGTACAAGTTACGGGTTGCACCTGAACCGGAACGGGACCAACATCCTTGCTGGGAGGTTTGCTAGTGCTGTTGGGGGGGTGGTGGGGGGGGGTTTAAACTAATTTGGCAGGGGGATGGGATACAGAGTGAAAGTACAGTAGGGGATGATGAACTGTCAAATATAGAAGAGAAAATTAGTCAGTCTGGAGGGCAGAGCAAATACAGACCTGTTAAGGCACAAGTGAAAAATGCAATGCTGTATTGCATTTATTTTAATGCAAGGATTCTTACTAGTAAGACAGATGAATTGAGGGCATTGATTAGCACTAGGCATTATGATCTTATTGCTATCACAGAGACATGGTTGAGGGAAGGACAGGACTAGCAGCTCAATATTCCAGGGTATAGAATCTTCAGACATGATAGGGGAGGGGGTAAAAGAGGAGGTGGCATTGCACTGTTGATTAAAGAGTCAATTACTGCAGTACTGAGGGATGATATTGTAGAAGGTTCCTCAAATGAGGCCCTATGGGTAGAACTTAAAAACAAAAAGGGGGCAATCACTTTGCTGGGTGTGTACTACAGGCCGCCAAACAGTAAGGGAGAGATAGAGGAGCAGATATGGAGGAAAATCTCAGAGAGGTGTAAAAATAATAGGGTAATAATAGTAGGGGATTTCAACTTCCCCAATATTAACTGGGATAGTCTTAGTGCAAAAGGCTTAAAGGGGATGGAATTCTTAAAATGCATACAGGAGAGCTTTTTGAGCCAGCACGTAGAAAGTCCTACAAGAGAAGGGGCAGTACTGGACCTAATCCTAGGGAATGAAGCCGGACGAGTGGTAGAAATGTCAGTGGGGGAACATTACGGGGTTAGTGACCATAACTCTGTAAGATTTAAGGTAGTTATGGAAAAGGACAAAGATGAACCGAAAATAAAAGTACTCAATTGGGGGAAGGCCGATTTTAAGATGATAAAACAGGATCTGGCCAAAGTGGACTGGGAGCAGCTACTTGTAGGAAAGTCGGCATCAGATCAGATCATTCAAAGAGGAAATAGTGAGAGTTCAGAGCCATCATGTACCCATTAAGGTGAAGGGTAGGACCAACAAGTCCAGGGAACCCTGGATGTCAAGGGATATAGAGGATTGGATCAGTAAAAAAAAAGGAGGTTTATGGCAGATTCAGAGTGCTGAAAACAATGGAGGGACTAGAGGAGTATAGAAAGTGTAGGGGGGTACTTAAAAAAGTAATTAGGAGAGCGAAGAGGGGACATGGAAAAACACTGGCTGTCAAGATAAAGGAAAATCCTAAGGCATTTTATAAGTATATGAAAGGCAAGAGGATAACCAGGGAAAGAGTGCGGCCCATTAGGGACCAAAGTGGCAATCTATGTGTGGAGCCGGAGGACATAGGTGAGGTTTTAAATGATTACTTTTCATTTGTGTTCACTATGGAGAAGGACGATGTAGGTGTAGAGATCAAGGAGGGGGATTGTGATATCCTTGAACATATTAGCATTGAAAGGGAGGAAGAATTAGCTGTTTTAGCGGACTTAAAAGGGAATAAATCTCCAGGCCCAGATGAGATGTATCCCAGGCTGCTATGTGAGGCAAGGGAGGAGATTGCAGGGCCTCTAACACAAATTTTCAAAACCCCTCTGTAGTTACCACAGTTGGTCTTGTCGCCTTTTTTTGAAGATGGTCACAATTACGGCATCTGAGGTCCCCTGGTATGCTCTCCTCCTTCCAGATGAGGGAGATGAGACCATGTATTTGTGTCAAGAGTGCCTCTCCGCTGTATTTTAGAATTTCGGTGGGAATTCCGTCGAGGCCAGCGGCGTTATTGTTTTTAGCTGTCGGATGTCCTTTTCAATCTCATGTCAGGCTGGGGTTGTGCTGAGGTTGTGGCTGGAAGCATGCTGTGGACTGTAGTCAAGGGCACTCGCATCAAGGACTGAGTCGCGATTGAGGAGATCTTCAAAGTGCTCCTTCCAATAAGCGTTGACTGCCTCTCTGTCCTTGATCAGCACCACTCCATTCTTTGTTCTCAGTGAGGTAGGTCTTTGGGCACTTGGGTCGTAAATGGTCTTGACTGCACTGAAGAACCCATGCATGTCATGGCTGTCAGTGAGTTGCTGTACTTCCTGCACTCTTTCAGCCCACCAGCTGTTATTTAGGTCACAGATTTTTTGTTGAACCTCGGCCTTCAATTGTCTGTGTACCTGCTTTTTTTTACATTACAACAATGACTACACTTCCAAAGTACTTCATCATCTGTAAAGTGCTTTGGGACATCCGGTGGTCATGAAAGGCATGATATAGTCATCGAGTCATAGAGTGGTACAGCATAGAAACAGGTCCTTCGGCCCATCACGTCCATGCCGACCATAATGCCTATCTATACTAATCCCACCTGCCTGCATTAATTCCATATCCTTCTATGCCTTTCTCATTCAAGTACCTGTCCAGATGCCTCTTAAATGTTGCTACTGTTCCTGCTTCCACCACCTCCTCAGGCAGCTCATTTCAGATACCCACTATTCTTTGTGTGAAAAATTTACCTCCTCCCTCTCACCTTAAATCTATGCCCTCTAGTTTTAGTCACCCCTACCATGGGAAATGGACTCTGGCTATCTACCCTATCTATGCCTCTCATAATTTTATATACCTCTATCATGTCCCCTCTCAGCCTCCTTCACTCCAGGGAAAACAGACCCAGCCTATCCAATCTCTCTTTATAACTCAAGCCCTCCAAACCAGGCAACATCCTTATGATTCTTTTCTGCACCCTCTCTAGCTTAATCACATCTTTCCTGTAGTGCGGCAACCAGAACTGCACACAGTACTCCAAGTGCGGCCTAACCAACGTTATGTACAACTGTAACATGACGTCCCAACTCTTGTACTCAATGCCTCAGCTGATGAAGGCAAGTATGCCACACGCCTTCTTCACCACCCTGTCTACCTGTGTTGCCACTTTCAGGGAACTATTGACTTGCACCCCAAGGTCTCTCTGCTCAACAACACTCCCCAAGGCCCTGCCATTCACTGTTTATGTCCTGCCCTGGTTTAACTTCCCAAAATGCTTCACTTCGCACTTGTCTGCATTAAATTCCATTTAACAATCCCTTGCCCACTTTCCCAGTTGATCTCTATCCTGTTGTAACCTTAGACAACCTTCTTCACTGTCCACTATACCACCAATATTGGCGTCATCTGCAAACTTACTGATCATGCCCCTTACATTCACATCCAATTAATTAATATATATGACAACCAACAGAGGGCCCAGCACCGATCCCTGCAGCACACCACCGGTCACCAGCCTCCAATCTGAAAAAAACCCTCCACTACCACTCTCTGCCTCCTGTCATCAAGCCAATTTTGTATCCAATTGGCTAGCTCACCCTGGATCCCATGTGTTCGAACCTTCTGGACCAGCCTACCATGCGGGACCTTGTCAAAGGCCTTGCTAAAGTCCATGTAGACAACGTCCATCGCCCTGCCCTCGTCAATCCTCTTGGTCACCTCCTCAAAAAACTCAATCAAATTCGTGAGACACGATTTCCCACGCACAAAGCCATGCTGACTATTCCTAATCAGACCTTGCCAAATCAATATAAATCCTATCTCTCAGAATCCCTTCCAATAACTTTCCCACCACTGATGTAAGGCTTACCGGCCTGTAGTTCCCTGGCTTATCCCTGCTGCCCTTCTTAAATAAAGGCACAACATTAGCTATCCTCCAGTCTTCCTGTACCTCACCCATGGCTAACGATGATACAAAAGTCTCTGCCAGGGCCCCAGCAATCTCCTCCCATGCTTCCCATAGCATCCTAGGATACACCTGGTCAGGCCTTGGAGACTTATAATAATCACCCACAGGAATTGAAGTTAAAGACAATGAGAGCATTCAATATGTACTTGGACACTGGTTTAAATGAGTTGGAGTAGTCAAACATTGAGCTTGGATGGGCCAAATGGTCTTTCTTGTCCTTGACCTTTTCATTTGTTCCTAGGTCTGATAGGCTTGGGCAATGCTAAAACATCTCTAGAGTTGAGATTATTCTTGCACTGTGATTATAGTTTGGGCATCTTTTGTCATGTAAGGAGCCAAAGAGGTAGAGAGGATGAATCAGAGAATTGTGGCTTTAGTGTTGTAGTGTTATCTCCGAGAAGGTGCCCAGAAGAGGTTGTGACACATAATATTGGCTCATGGGGTTGGGGATATTGAGTATTGGTGAACGGACAGAAAATAGACAATAGGAATAAATGGGTCATTGTCAGGATAGCAGGCTGTAACTAATCGAGTGCCACAAGCATCAGTGCTTGGGCCTTAACTATTTACAATCTACACCAATAACTTAGATGAGGAGACCGAGTGTAATGTATCCAAGTTTGCTGATGATATAAAACTAGGTGGGAAAGTAAACTGGGAGGAGGATGCAAAGAGTCTGCAAAGGTATCTAGACAGATTAAGTAATAGGATAAGAAGGTGGCAGATGGAGTATAATATGAGGAAGTGTGAAATCATCCACTTTGATAGGAAGAATGGAAATGCGGAATATTTTTTAAAAGATGAGAGACTAGTAAATGCTGGTGAGATGCCAACGGATTTGGGGGTCCTTGTAATCAAATTACAGAAAGTTAACATGCATGTACAGCAAACAAATAGGAATATGGCATGCTCGTCAGTAACTCAGGTGGAAACATGGATTTCATTATATCTTCACTCTGCTGTTGTAGGAGGGTCTCTGATTGGGGTTATCGACCATTGCTACAAATAGTAGCCCTAGTCTTTCAGTTGTGCAATCAGTAACCACCTGCACATTTGTGCAACAATGTCCTCGCTTCTTCATGTGTGTATACAGGCTGTCATGCAGAAGCCTGATAGTTATGTCTATAACTCCCTGAGTGCACTTCAGAAAAGCAATTAATTGGGTTTGAAACAATTTGGAAAGACTTGAGGATGTGAAAGATGATAAATGAAAGTCTCTCATTTTTCTTTACAGAAGTAATTGATAGGGTTTATTTTTCTGCCTATCTTGTACAATGGAACAACTATCTTGTTCAGTCTTATGTGGCCTGAATAGCTGGGTAACAGCAATATCTGTCAGTACTGTCCATCTTATTGCAATATCTCTTCTATTTCTCAGTTGTACCTTCATTAACAATTTCCTTCTGGTGTCAATGATTCTCTTTCTCTTCTGTACTGCGACTAGTTTTTCAATTTATCACAATGGTCACACATTGATTATCTGCCTCTTGGCACTCATTGCATTGCTAGCCCTATCATTTGGTGTTTGAACTGTTGTCTGTTTTAAGTAGAAAGGCTAGCTTCACCACAAATTAATATTTAATTGCATATCATAGGAGTTTAAGTAAATGTTCTCAGATTTGTTCAATGCATTGCCACTGATGAATTTCATTGATTCACCTCAATTCAGTTGACAATGACGATGAATGGTTTGCAAGAATAGAATGAAATGTGCTTTGCATTCTTGACATAATTATCTATCAGGAATATACTGGCGAATTGCCAGGACATATTAAAAAGCTTTGCCCTCAATCTGAACCTTTAACCCTGTGCCAATAGCCAGCATCCACTTGTGCTTGGCAAACATTGAAAGCTGAGCATAGAATCATACAGCACAGAAGGCCTTTCGGCCCATTGCTGTCCAATTAGTCCCACTCCCCTGTTCTTTCCCCAGTGCCCTCTTTTATCTTTTCAAGTATTTATCCAAATCCCTTTTGAAAGTTAATATCAAATCTGTTTCCACCACCCTTTCAAGCAGTGCATTCCAGATCATAACAACTCACTACACAAAGAAATTCTCCTGATCGCTTCCTGGTTCATTTGCAATTGTCCTAAATCTACGTTCTCTGGTTACCGACCCACCTGCCAATCGAAACAGGTTATCCCCATTTGCCCTATCAAAATCCTTCATTTTATTTTTGATTTTTAATTTTGTCTTTTTGGGGGAAGAGAGAGATTTCCAATTAATGATCATCTTTATGGCAACTTACTGCCATGAGGAAGATGGTCGTTTGGACATACGTTGTTGTTTATTGTCAATAACAGTAGTTTGAAAAATGCAACATAGGTTTATTGCAGTCCAAATCTTCTATATTGCTGGAAGAAAATCATTAATTTAGTGAATTATTAGGTATGGGGACTGATTAGATAAACTTTAAAAATTCCTACAAATTTCAAATTGTTATATGCCATACACTGCTGGAGTTAGGGCAAACATGGACTGGACATTAGCTACAGAAGAGCGGGGCTACTCTTCTTGGTGTCCTGACCAATACTTATCCCTTGGCCAAAACCACGAAAAACAAATTATCTGGTCAGTATTACGTTACTGTTTGTGGGAGTTTGCTGTGTGTAAAATGACTGCCACATTTCCTACATTACAACAGTGACTACATTGCAAAAATATGACATTAACTGTAAAGCCCTTTGGGACAACCTGTGAAAAACACTATATAAATGCAAGTTGCAGTTTCAATTAATTGAAGTTGTCTCAAAAATAAGCTTTTTGTGTCATCCGCCATGTGTTTGCACACTCCAATAAGTTTTGCAATTCAACATTCCCAGCACAGAGCTTTGTGAAATGGAAACATATATCAGGAATTTGGGACAGAGGTCAGCATAGTTGATTCATGACCCATAAAAACTGGCATCCATTACCTTCAACTGAAAAAAAGTTGTGTGGGCTGTAAAGTGGGCACAATGAAATCCTCGGTCTGGATTCCTGACATAAATCTCTGCACAGGAAGGTGTAATTTACAAAATTGGGGCAGCACTGTGGCGCAGTAGTTAGCACCGCAGCCTCACAGCTCCAGTGACCCGGGTTCAATTCTGGGTACTGCCTGTGCAGAGTTTGCACGTTCTCCCTGTGACTGCATGGGTTTCCTCCGGGTCCTCCGGTTTCCTCCCACAGCCAAAGACTTGCAGGTTGACAGGGAAATTGGCCATTATAAATTGCCCCCAGTATAGGTAGGTGGTAGGGGAATTGTGGGGATGTGGTAGGAATATGGGATTAATGTAGGATTAGTATAAATGGGTGGTTGATGGTCAGCACAGACTTGGTGGGCTGAAGGGCCTGTTTCAGTGCTGTATCTCTAAATAAATAAAAAATAAATTGACCTCCTGTGTCAATGGACATGAAGATATGGCAGAAATTACTGTCAGCGATGATGGATATTTAATATGACAATGGTCTGCTCACCATTTTAACAGAATGGGGTTTTAAAACTTCTGTTGAAACAACAGTCAGGAATGTAATATGAATGCATTAAGTGTTTGCCTGTTATTATTGCCAGCAATCATTTTATCCTCTGGTGCTAGTATTGATGAGTTATGCCCACAGTGGTGTGCATTCCATTTTGACTGTTTTATGTATTTTAGTCCACACATTAGATATGAAAGCAAGTGAAACATTGCCACAATGGAAGTATGTATCTTGTTGTAATTGGCACAAGTCACTCTACATACTGAAAGCCGGAAGGAATATAGGATAAGTGACAGAGTGTTCCATTAAACAGAAATAGGAATTCTCTTCTGTAGGAATTGGCTGATGCCAAGGGGCACTCCCATGGACATGACCACCCTACATAACCCACCCAAATGCCCATCCTTCCTGCATGAGCCTAAGCAGCAATCTCAACAGGCTCTTCAGCCATGGCAATTCCAGAAGGGATCGCTGGATAGCAATCAGGAATGGATACCTTTGACTGATTTTTCCTTTCCAGTTCCAAATTCTCAGACACTGAAGGCAGTCGTAATGCTGCCACCCTTGCCCTTGCTAAGACGAGCTACCCAGCCTATCCAGGAATCAAACCTTCATGGCCTGGAGTGCTCAGTCCCACACAGGATGGTGCATTCACCAGCTGAACCATCAGGGGGAGCTCCCACATTAAGTAATTGACTGTCACTTTTGTCATAGCTGACGATTTCTAAAAGAATATCAGCTGTGTGATACCGCCCTTAATTTATACACTTCAGGAAATCCAACTATATAGATTGCTTTTGCTTATTTCTGACAGGAACCTAGAGGCCTAGGACTGGATTCTATAGAGGCCTCCACGTCGGGATCTGTGGCGAGGGGTGAGAAGGTGAGGGCATGAAGATTACCCAGGATGAGGCCTGCCATGGACCTCGACGCCAGCAGGGCCTGTCCCGATCTTGCCGGTGGCGGTGAGGCCTCGTGGCGGCCCCACTGCCACTCGGCGACAGAACCGTAATTTAAATATTGAAATTCATTAACTTACCAGTCCGGGGAATCGAGGCACCAAACTGGTTGGGAGGGGGGAGCAAGTCAGTTTTTCTGTGCGGTCGGGGGAGAGCGGCGATAAAGTCTTCTCATTGGTGGAGAATATGGTGGGAAGGGGTAAAGTTTATAGTTGATGCACTTTGAGGGGGGGAAAGGTTATTTGAAAAGGGAAAGTGTTTCGGGCTGGAGAGGGCAAGTATTTAATATTGTGGTTATTGGGGGGGGGCAGGGGTGGATGGGAGAGTTCAAAAATGCCAGTTTTAATTTTTTTAATAAATGTTTCCTGATTTCTTAAAAAATCCCGGAAGACTCAAAGCCCTTTAAAAATGGCATCAGTGCCTGCACCCAGGCAGCTGACATTATTGCCAGTGATGGGCGGGCCGCCCCCTCCATGTGATCGGCGGGGGCAAACCAGCCCCGGCTATTTAAGTAAGCCGCCACGCTTGGAATCGCGGTGGCTCTTTGGCGTGCAGCCCAGGTGTGCAGGCTGCCATTTCTTTCACCATCCTGTACAGGTCAGTCCAATGTCTGCCAAAATAAAAAATGTTCATTTCAAGTCCCACCACCACCTTCTCAGGACAACAATAAATGTCACCCTTGCCAGCAATGGTCACATCCCAAGATTAATCTTTTTAAAGTTTTTAAAGCTCTTTTAGAGTTTATTTCTAAAATCAACAGCCTGCAATTGTAAAGTGCCTCCAACTTAAAAAGTGGTCAAAGGTGCTTCGCAGTCAGGCAAAAGAAAATAGACATCAAACTGGGAATGAAGGGGCAACTGCAAGCTTGGACATAAAGATTAGCCCTGAAATTCCTCGAGAGGCAATCCCAGTGGTTTATGATGACCTTCAGCATCAGTTCAAGTGTACCTAATGGGCATATGGCATTATGGGTGTATCCCTGGTCTACCCCAGGTGGCTAAAAACTCTACAGCCTGTCCGCTATTTGGGTAGGTTGCCCAGACCCCTCTCTTCCACCAGAATCCTGATGTGTCTGTGTGCTGCAGTGACTGTGTTGCATGTGTTCCCTAAGGTGGCTGTAAGAATGCGGAGGCATAACAGTTCACTGCTGCGGTCACTTCACAATCACTAGCAAGGCAGTCTGCACATCAGACAGCATGGCTCAGTCAGTGTCTCTCTGGCTGTATGAGCTGGCAAAAGCAGTTGCCATTCTGCGGTAGCCATGTCTGAGTCTGAGTCAAAATCCTGGCATATATGAGGACCATTGTGATTTGGTAGGCAAAGGCTATTATTGAAATGTTTGTGCTCGTGCGGGGTCTGCGAACTACAACAGTCTCTGCATATCAGGCAGTAAGCCATTCTTCTTCGCATTTGGACTCATTCTTTTCACCAGCTTCTTACTGCCTTCTTCTCCTGGCTGCTGTATCATTAGAACCTTTTAGAGGGGAAAGGTGTGGAGGACACTGCAACAAGCAATAATCTAGTGCTGGCTATCCTTAATTAATTCAAACCTCTCCAAGCGTCTGTTGATTTTTTTTCCCTGATTATTGTTTCTAAAAGATGACCCACCACTGATGTTAAACTAACTGGCTTGTAGTTACTAGGAATGTCCTTACACCCTTCCTTGAATAAGGGTGTCAGATTTGCCACTCTCCAATCCTCTGGCACCTCCCCACTATCTAAGGAAGATTGGAAGATTATGGCAAGCTCTTCCGCTATCTCCACCCCCATTTCCTTTAGCAAGCTGGGATGAAAGCCATCTGGACCAGGTAACATATCTACCCTAAGCATAGACAGCCTTTCAAGTACCTCCTCCCTCTCCGTTGCCTCCACTCTCTCCACTTCTACTGATATTTTGTCAGATACAAACCTAGTCTATACAGCCTTTCCTTAAAATTAAGCTGACTATGCACAGGTATCATACTGGTGAGTCTGTGCTGCACCCCCTACCAAGGCCAATATATCCTTCCTGATGTGCCCAAAACCAAAAGTGGTACTCCAGATGCGGTCTAACCTGGTGGAATGCCACAGAATAAACAAATCTTAAGAGTTGGCAGGGAAATGCAGTGACTATTGCGGTCGCAGATCACGTATAGTATAATTTATTAGCAGCGCTTTCTATTCGTAACACTTCAGCTTTCGGTCTAAGAGTATGTACAGTTATATGAATGCAGTCAATGACAGCCTCCATTTGTGAGAATCCTGCCAAATGCCAGAAATGGAGGCATCTTTCTTGACGCTGGTTGTGTCAAAGAATGCATCAGTTATCGCCAGGCCAGGATGAAATCTATCCATGCTGTTAAGAGAAGTAAGGGAGGAAAATGCTCTGATGATCATTTTCCAATCTTCTCTGGCTACTGGCATGGTGGCAGAGGACTCGAGCAGCACTAGCATTGTATGTTGGTTAAAAAGCAAGAAAGGGCGAGACTGAGTAATTACAGGCCAGTCAGCCAAAATTATCAAAAGAAATTCTGAGTGACAGTATTAGAAAGGCATGGATTAATGAAGAACAGGTTGTGTCTGACTAACTTGGTTACTCTCCCTCTCTGTTACCCTGGCTGTTCCCCCAGTAAGGCCCTCATCTCCACTCCCTTAGGTCCATGGGACATAGACTAGAATGGATATGGTGGACAACTGGTTTAGCCATTCACCGCCAGATCTGGCTAGACCACATAAAGCACTATCGGGTACTGCTCTCATCTGTGAAAACTGCTTACTATTCTAGATCATCTTGCAAAACAAAGATAACCCCTGGCGTCTTTTGTCTACTGCAAACTGTCTTAAACCCCTCTCCCCTGTACAACAACAAGTGTGAGGAACTCATGGATTTCTTTTGTCACCAAGCCATCCGATCAGCTGCCTCTGCCACTTCCCTCCCTTCCCCTAGCTCACCGGGCTGAATTTCCTCCAAGGGTCCCCCATGTCCGAGACCTGAATTTGCACCTTTCTCTAGTTTCTCTGCTGTCTCCCTTTATACCCCTCCAAGATCATCTTGTCCATGAAACCCACCTCCTGCTCTTGTTATGTTCCAGATAGGGACTGTTAACTTTTAAAAAGAGTCAAATCCCTGAAAGAATGAAGCCACAAGATTTCACATTTTAAACAAAAAAATTTACTGTGCAAGAGTTAAACAAAGCAAAACACAACTAATCTAACATGACAATTTGGAAACACTTACATTCTTCTTTCCTTCTTCTTCTTCTTTGACATCCTTGTCTTGAGAGACAATGGGTAAGCGTCTGGAGGTGGCCAGTGGTTTGTGAAGCAGCACCTGGAGTGGCTATAAAGGTCAATTCTAGAGGGACAGACTCTTCCACAGGTGCTGCAGATAAAATTGGTTGTCGGGGCTGTTACACAGTTGGCTCTCTCCTTGCGCTTCTGACTTTTTTCCTGCCAACTGCTAAGTCTCTTCGACTCGCCACTCTTTAGCCCCGCCTTTATGGCTGCCTGCCAGCTCTGGCAATCACTGGCAACTGACTCCCTCAACTTGTGATCAATGTCACAGGACTTGATGTCGCGTTTGCAGACGTCTTTAAAGCAGAGACATGGACGGCTGGTGGGTCTGGTACCAGTGACAAGCATGCTGTACAAGGTGTCCTTGGGGATCCTGCCATCTTCCATGCGGCTCACATCTTCCAAGCCATCTCAAGCGCCGCTGGCTCAGTCGAGTGTATATGCTGGGGATGTTGGCCGCTTCGAGGACTTCTGCATTGGAGATACGGTCCTGCCACCTGATGCCAAGAATTCTCCGGAAGCAGCGAAGATGGAATGAATTGAGACTTTGCTCTTGGCTGATACACGTTGTCCAGGCTTCGCTGCCGTAGAGCAAGGTACTGAGGGCACAGGCTTGATACACTTGGACTTTAGTGTTCCGTGTCAGTGCGCCATTTTCCCACACTCTCTTGGCCAGTCCAGACATAGCAGCAGACGCCTTTCCCATGTGCTTGTTGATTTCCGCATTGAGAGACAGGTTACTGGTGATAGTTGAGCCTAGGTAGGTGAACTCTTGAACCACTTCCAGACCATGGTCGCCGATATTGATGGATGGAGCATTTCTGACATCCTGTCCCATGATGTTCATTTTCTTGGGGCTGATGGTTGGGCCAAATTTGTTGCAGGCAGCCGCAATCCTGTCAATGAGTCTCTGCAGACACTCTTCTGTGTGGGATGTTACCGCAGCATCGTCAGCAAAGAGGAGTTCCCTGATGAGGATCTTCTGTACTTTGGTCTTCGCTCTTAGACGGGCAAGGTTGAACACCCTGCCATCTGATCTTGTGTGGAGGAAAATTCCTTCTTCTGAAAGACTTGAACGCATGTGAGAGCAGCAGTGAGAAGAAGGTCCCAAACAGTGTAGGTACAAGAACACAGCCCTGTTTCACACTACTCAGTATAGGAAAGGGGTCTGATGAGGCGCCGCTATGCTGAATTGTGCCTTTCATATTGTCATGGAATGAGGTGATGATACTTAGTAGCTTTGGTGGACATCCAATCTTTTCTAGTAGTCTGAAGAGACCACGTCTGCTGACGAGGTCAAAGGCTTTAGCGAGATCAATGAAAGCAACTTAGAGGGGTATCTGTTGTTCGCGGCATTTCTCCTGTAGCTGGCGAAGGGAGAACAGCATGTCAATGGTGGATCTCTCTGCTCGAAGGCCACACTGTGCCTCAGGGTAGACGCGCTCAGCCAGCTTCTGGAGCCTGTTTAAAACGACTCGAGTGAAGACTTTTCCCACTATGCTGAGCAGGGAGATTCCACGGTAGTTGTTGCAGTCACCGCAGTCACCTTTGTTCTTATAAAGAGTGATGATATTGGCATTGCGCATGTCCTGAGGTACTGCTCCTTCAACCTAGCACAGATAAAGCAGTTCATGAAGTGCTGAAAGTATAGCAGGCTTGGCATTCTTGATTATTTCAGGGGTAATGCCATCCTTTCCAAGGGCTTTTCCACTGGCTGGAGAATCAATGGCATCATTGAGTTCCGATTTTGTTGGCTGTTCATGCAGCTCATCCATGACTGGCGGAGACATGGCTGCATTGAGGGTGGTCTCAGTGACATTTTCCCCGGAGTACAGTTCAAGGTAGTGCTCCACCCAGTGGTCCATTTGTTTGTGCTGAACAGTGATCGTGTTCCCTGATTTAGACTTGAGGGGGGGGGGGGGCGATCTTCCTGATGGTTGGCCCAAAAGCTCTCTTAATGCCATCCTACATTCCTCTGATGTTTCCGGTGTCGGAGGCCAGCTGAATACAACTGCATAGGTGTTGCCAGTAGTCATTTGCACAGTGCCTGGCCATTTTTTGTGCAGTGCTTCTGGCTACTTTAAGTGCTACGGATGTTAACTCGCTGGGGGCTTTCTTGTAGTTCAACAGTGCAATGCACTTAGCAGCTATGACAGGTTCCACCTCTTCAAAGTGATATTGAAACCAGTCTGCATTCTGCTTCACACGTTTGCCATAGGTGGTCATTGCTGAGACATAGACGGTGTCTCTGATGTGGGCCCACTTGGTCTCTGCATCCCCTGTAGGAGTGTTTTGAAGGGCTTTTTCAAGTGAATTTAGAAACCTATGTAGCAGCCGTGGATAAGAAATTCTGTTAGTGTTGATGCGGGAGCAGCCCTTCTGCTTGGAGTGATGCAGCTTCTTTGGTTTGAGTCTAACCTTGCTGCACACCAGGGAGTGGTCGGTGTCGCAGTCCGCACTGTGGAAATTGCATGTGATTTGAACGCTGTTTAAAGAGACTCACCTTGTGACGATGAGGTCCAGCTGGTGCCAACGACATGATCTTGGGTGCCTCCAAGAAACCTGGTGACAGGGTTTAGTATGAAAGAATGAGTTGGTGATGCAGAGGTTATGATAGGTACACAACTCCAGCAGTCTCTGTACATTCTCATTCATCCTTCCAATGCCATAGCGCCCAAGGCAGGAGGGCCATGAGTCATGGTCGGCCCCAACCCTGGCGTTAAATTCCCCCAGCAGGAACAAATGTTCGGTATTGGGGATTCTACTAATGATATTATGGAGTTCCTCGTAGAACTGGTCTTTAGCTTCAGGCGGCGAGCAGAGTGTTGGAGCATAGATGCTGAGTAGATCTACTGGACCAATGGCAGTGAGCAGTCGGATGGACAGTATGCGTTCCGAGCCATTTGAAGGTGGCTCTATCATGCTGAGCAAAGAGTTTGTGATGGCGAAGCCCACTCCATGCTGTCTTGCTTCTTCAGGATCCCTACCCTGCCAGTAGAAGGTGTAGTCTTGCTCTCTTGGAGATCTGCTCGCAGGGAGGCGTGTCTCCTGAAGTGCTGCAATGTCCACATCGAGTCTACTGAGCTCGTTGTTAATGATGGTGGTCTTTTAAGAATCGTTGATTTGTGTAAGGTCTTCCGACAGGCCAGGACACATAGTTCTGACGTTCCAGCTTGCAAAACGAAGGGCTGGTACCTTCCTTCCTTTTTTTGTTGTGCTGTTTGGTGCGGTGTTACAGTCCACTTGTCGGGCAATGACCCTGAGCTCCAAGCACCCATTGAAGCAGGTGGACTGTGACGGGACAGAACCTTACTGACCAGGGACTGCCCAGTTTGAGGCGGGCGGTAGCTGTCCAGTGAGATGATTTCTCCCAGCAACAAAGGCAACCCATGGTGCCCAATCTCTATGCCAATTTAGCTGGACTTATAAGCTGTAACTGCTGCCTTCCATGTTGTTTTGGTCGCTGTGAGGCGACTATGGAGTGACCTCTCCATGGCGCATGCCTGGGCGGATGTATGGAGGTTGTGAGTTGCCCAAGCATCAAAACCCCTCTCTCGGCCTTCCTGGTGGGGTCCAACGGAGTGCAGAGCAAGACATTTGGCACCCGTATGGCTGCAGGAACTGCCGGAAGCATGCCAAAGGTGACACAAGACTGCCTTCGGGGTTCCACTCCAGATTTTCTGTTAGGGTTTGCTCCTTTAGCCTTGGTCTCTCCCAAGACGCCCACAAGGCAGTGGGGTTGTTAGGGCCCCTGCTCAGGGATAGGAGAGGATGTGATTTCATGGAGGGAGAGGAAAGGGGGGATGGGGTGCAGGGGGAAGAGGGTGCGGTGGATGCCAGAGGAAGGGGGTGCGAGGGGGAACAGGGTGTGTGGGAAGGGGGTGTGAGGGGCAGGGGTGAGGGGATGGGGGGAAGGGGGTGTGAGGGGGAGCTGGGAAGGCAGGGTTTAGGGTGGCAGGGGTGGGGGTGCAGAAGAAGGGGGTGCGATGGGAAGATGGTGCAAGGGGAGGGGGTGCGAGGGGGGAGCTGGGAAGGGGGTTCGAGGGGGGAGGGGGTGGAGGGAAGGGGGTTTGAGGGGGTAAGGGGGTGGGAGGAAGGGGGTCCAGGGGGAAGGGGGAAGGGGGGTGAGCTGGGAAGGGGGTGTGAGAGGGGAGGGGGTGGGGGGAAGGGGGTGCGAGGGGGGAAGGAGGTGCTGGGGGAAGGGGGTGCTAGGGGGAACAGGGGAGGCGTCCAGCGGGGGGAGGCATTCGGCGGGGGTCACGACCCTGACAAGCGGGCCAGCCCACAGCCTGCACGGCCTCCTCAATATCAGCGTCCTCCAGGCTGACGCTGCGCTCATGGTCGCCATCCAGCTCACGATGGAGCTTCTTTCCTGGCTTCCAGCTGTGACGGCGGAAGGACGACTGAGGTCGGATTGAGGCCTTGAGCCTCGACGACCGCCTCATGGGCCCTCAGGCCGCCTTTCACGTCCCTGGCCAGCGCCTTCCAGGTAGGCACGTCGTTCACATAGTGGCCGCACCAAGACGAGTAGAACTCCACAACCCAGGTGGATGACGCGTTCCTCAGCAGATGATATTCAAGCAGTAACTTGCAAGCAGTAATAAGGCGGTAAGCGCAAAGGATGAACATTTTCTTAGTCCTTTGGAGAGTAGATGATCAGGTCACAATGAGTTACTTTGGGTCTACAGCACTATCAACGAGCAATTAATTAATACTTAGGGTTGAAATGCACCCACTATTAAAGGCAGGGGAACTTAAACAGTGGAAGAGAGGAGATTGGGAGGGAAAGGGCATGGATGGGAACGGATAACCAAGGATAGAGTTATACAGAAATGGATTTTTAATTAGCTACCTGAAAAAATAAAAAAGAAAACAGTAAAGTTTTTGCAGATTACACTTCTGTTTTTTATCGGAAACACTTATATAGGAACATAGGAACAGCAGTAGGCCTTTCAACCCATCGAGCCTGCCCCACCATTCAATATGATCATGGTTGATCATCCACTTCAGTGCATTTTTCCCACACTATCTCCATATCCCTTTATGTCATTGGTATTTAGAAATCTGTCAATCTCTGTTTTCAACATACTCAATGACTGAACTCCACAGCCTCTGGGGTAGAGAATTCCAAAGATTCACAACCTTCTGAGTAAAAATCTTTCTCCTCATCTCTGTCCTAATTTTGAAATTGTGTCCCTTGTTTCTAGATTTCCCAACCAGGGGAAACATCTTAGCTCCACCTACACTGTCTATCCCTTTAAGTATTTTGTAGGTTTCAATGAGATCACCTCTCATTCTTCAAAACTCTAGAGAATACAGGCCCGGGGAAAGCGGGAACAGGTTACTGAGTTGGATGATCAGCCATGATCATAATGAATGACGGAGCAGGTTCGAAGGGCCGAATGGCCTACTCTTGCTCCTATATTCTACGTTTCTAAGTTTCCCCAATCTCTCTTCATAGGAGAGTTCCGCCATCCCGGGAACAAGTCTGGTGAACCTTCGTTGCACACCCTCTACGGCAATAATATCCTTCCTAAGGTAAGGTCTAACCAAGGTTCTATGCAACTGAAGCAAGACTCCACTACTCCTGTACTCAAATCCTCTTGCGATAAAGGCTAACATACAATTAGCCTTCTTAATTGCTTTCTGCACCTGCATGTTAGCTTTCAGTGACGTATTGACAAAGACACCCAGGTCCCTTTGTTCATCTACACTTTCTAATTTCTTACCATTTAAGAAATACTCTGCACTTCTATTCCTGCTACCAAAGTGGATAACCCCACATTTTTCCACATTATATTCCATCTGCCACGTTCTTGCCCATTCACTAAGTCTGTTCAAATCCCCTTGAAGCTGCTTTGCATCTTCCTCACAACACACATTCCCACATCTGCGAACTTGGAAATATTACATTTGGTCCCCACATCCAAATCATTGATATATATTGTGAACAGCTGGGGCCCAAGCACTGATCTGCGGTACCCCAATAGTCACAGCCTGCCAACGTGAAAATGACCTGTTTATTCCTACTCTCTGCTTTCTGCCTGTTAACCAATCCTTAATCCATGCCAGTATATTACCTCCTATCCCATGTGCTTTAATTTTGCTAACCAACCTCCTGTGGGGGACTTTATCCAAAGCCTTCTGAAAATCCAAGTATACCACGTCCACCGACCCCCCTTTATCAATTCTGTTAGCAACATCCTCATAAAACTCCAAAAGGTTCGTCAAATATGATTTCCCATTCATAAATCCATGATGACTATGCCCAATCAGATCATTATTATCCAAGTGTCCATTTATCACATCCTTTAGAATAGATTCTAGCATTTTCCCAACGACTGATGTAAGGCTAACAGGTCTGTAATTCCCTGTTTTCTCTCTCCCTCCCTTCTTAAATCATGGGGTGACATTTGCAACCTTCCAATCTGCAGGAACCGTTCCAGAATCTATAAAATTTTGGAAGATGATCACCAATGCATCCACTATCTCCATAGCTACCTCTTTCAACACTCTGGGATGTAGAATATCACGTCCTGGGGATTATCAACCTTCATCCCCATTAATTTCTCCAATACAACCTTCTTGCAAATACTAATTTCTTTCATTTCATCATTCCCCTTAGTTCCCTGGATCTCTAATTCTGGGAGATTTCTTGTATCTTTCTCAGTGAAGATAGACACAAAGTAATATAGCTTCTCTGCCATTTCTCTATTCCCCATCATAAATTGTCCTGACTCTGCCTGTAATGGATCCACATTTGCCTTAGCCAAACGTTTCCTTTTTACGTACCTATAGAAGCTTTACAGTCCGTTTTTACGTTTTTTGCTAGTTTACATTCATATCCTACTCTTCCTTTCTTTATCAGTTTCTTGGTCCTCCTTTGCTGTATTCTAAAATCCTCTCAATCCTCAACTTTACTACTATTTCTGGCAACTTTATAGGCCTTTGCTTTTATTCTTATACAATCCTTAACCTCTTTTGTTATCCACGGTTGACTGCCTTTACTTTGGGACTTTTGTGCCTTGAAGGAATGTGTAGTTGCTGTAAACTATGTAATATTTCTTTAAAGACTATCCACTGTCTATGTGCTATCATACCTTTTAGTATATTTTCCCAATTCACTCAGCCAATTTGCCCCTCATACCTTCATAATTTCCTTTGTTCAAATTTAAAACCCTGGCTTCGGATTGAACTACTTCACTATCAAGAATAATGTAAAATTCCATCATATTATGGTCACTCATCCCTAAAGGTTCTTTTATAACAAGATTATTACTTAACCCTTTCTCATTACATAATACTAGATCTAAAATAGCCTGTTCTCTAGTCGGTTCCTCAATATGCTGCTCTGGAAAACCATCCCTAACACACTCTAGAAACCCGACCTCCACAGCATTGTGCCAACTAGGTTTACCCAGTCTATATACAGATTGAAGTCACCCATGATTATTGTATTACCCATACTACATGCTTCTCTAATCTCCTGATTAATACCATGCACCACACTACCATTACTGTTTGGTGGCCTATAAACAACTCCTATCGATGTTTGTTGCCCCTTGCTCTTTCTTAGCTCCACCCAAATAGATTCTACATTTTAAACTTAAAATCTTAACAGAACATGAAGACATATACTTCAAACTCTAAATCTCAACAGAACTGTTGGCCTGTTTCAGTGCTGTATCTCTAAAAAAAAACTCTCCTACTTGACTGTTACTTCCAGACCAAGAATTTTCCCTATATGTTGCAGGTTCTTTGGGTTTGTTCACTTCTCCTGGGACCAATCCAAAGTGTACCACAGCTCCTAGGAATTCACTTTGATTTCCTTAATTCCTCAGCTGTCTTCTGAGGTATCAGATCTCCTGGATCTGGACTTCCTAGCTTGAGCACTGGCCTTACCCAAAACAGAAACACACCTGGTTCCCAATGGCCTCTTTGTTCCTGAGCCCCACTGACTTCCAAAAGCTAGCTCCTTGTCCAACACCCACGATGTTGACAGTGGGGGATTCAGTGATGGTAATGCCATTAACTGGCAAGGTTCCCATTCCTTTGTCTGCAAACTTCCATTTGTGAAGTCCCTTTACTTCAAAGTCGCTACATGAACACAAACTTTTGTTTGAATTTGTTATCTCTAGACTTGATTATTCCAACACACTCCTGGCTGGTCTCCCACAGTCCCACTCACCCGTCACCACTGTGCTCGCTGACCTACACTGGCTCTCAGTAAAGCAACACCTCAATTTTAAAATTCTGATCCTAGTTTTCAAATCCCTCCATGGCCTTGTCTCCTCCAGGCCCCCATCTCTGTCATCTCCTCCAGCCCAACATCTGCCTCAACTAATTTCAGCCTCTTGAGCATCTCCACTTTTAATTGTTCCATCATTGGTAACTGTGTCTACAAGTTCCTAGGCCCTGAACTCTGGAATTATCTCCCAAAGCCTCTCCACCTCTCTGCCTCTCTTTCTTCCTTTAAGATGTTCCTTAAAACCTATCTATTTGACCAAGCTTTTGGCCATCTCTGCTAATATTGCTCTTTATGGCACAGTGTCTAATTTTGCTTTATAATGCTCCTGTATAGTACCTTAGAACATTTTATTATGTTAAATGTATTGTACAAATGCAAGCTGTTATTGTTGTTTGCTGTTCAGTTTATTGTGTTGTATCTGCACACAACTGAACTTTGCTCATCAAGATAATGTCTTTTTAAATGTGACACTATCATGCACACACTTACATAAATTGTAAATGATATATTTTCTTAATAGAGTATTAAATGATGTGTAGATTTTCTGTTTCTGTGATATCCAGAGTTACCTTTTTTATAAAAAACATGGAAACTCTGAATTTCTTACCTTAGTCATTGATGTTTTCAGTAGTGTTTCCTACATCATGTGGTACTGGGATCCGTCCAGCCGTGCTGCCTCCTCGTGGCTCCTTTGTGCCAATCAGTGGCAGGAACCAGGCTCCTCTCAGTGTTTAGAGACTCTCCGTGGGAGAGGACGATGTGCTCCTCCTTCCCCTGAGGAGTCAGCCTGGATAAACGGGGGTCTGCCAGAGCTAATGGTCAGCAGTTGAGGTCAGTGGGCTGGAGCAATTGACCCGCACCACCACCTTGCTCCTCCAGACCACGTAAGTTAATTTCCAGCCAGGAGTTTGGTGCTCTCAGGAAAGCACAGGTGGTTAATGGCTTCTCTCGCCTCTGCGGGCAAAAGGCCAGGTAAATGCAGGTGATGGTCTCCTCCACTTAGACCATGCATTGCTCCAGGTGAGTGTGCCAGCACCAAGTAGTTTGGAAGAGGACACATCCTCTCTAGAGACCTCTAACCTGTGCTAGGAAGCTCAAGGAGGGCTTTGAAGTGTCATTGGTGACCAAATGGTGCAAAGATCTGGCCCATCCCTAGACCATGCCCATTTGCATTTGGGAAAAATACAACAGGTAGTGCAAACCTCCACCATGAATCAGCCTAATTTTTTATTTCTTCATATACGATGAAAAAATATTGAATTAAAAAATAAATGAGGGGAAAATGGTTCATTGTTTCATTTGACCTTAGTCATACAGACCCCCACCTGCCAAGATTGAGGCATATTCATTTTGTCATATGAACATTAATTTTAAACTGTTGCTGGAGTGAAGAAATGACTTGTCAAAGCGATCACCAGACATTTGGGCTGGAAGGACATTTGCATACTAAGAGACGCTGCTTGCGGAGACAAAGAACTATTCCCTGCTCCAATTAACCCAAATGGATTTTGATCACCAGACATTGAAGCTGGAAGGAAGTGCATTCCAGGGACTGCTAAGATAATACAATCCACAAATGCAGAAGTGGGTAAACCAGTTAGTCACATGACTGACTTGGTGGCCAACTTGGTTTATGAAATTGTGCCATACAGAAAGGAACAGAGGGCAGTTTGCAACTGAAGCTGTAACAAGGAAGCTTCTCTCCTGGCTCTCTCTCTCGCTTTCTCCCAAGTCTCCAGACCCACAGAAGACACGTAAACCTTGAGAGAAAGAAAAGACTCCTACATCGAAACAAGTTGAAGCGTGACCTGGGCCCCAACGAATAATAGGACTTAACGGCAACGAAAGACTCCACATTGAACTCAAAGGACAGTAAATAAATAACAGATATTGTCTCAAACTTTTCCCCTTTATTCTTTCTACTTTTTCTGTTTCTATCTGCAAATGTGTTTATTGCGTTTGCATGCTAGCGTGGTCGCGTCGCATATTCATAGTCGTTAACCGGATTAGAGTTTAAGATTAATAAACTTCCACCTTTCTTGTTTAAATCTAAGGAAACCTGTTTTATTTCTTTGCCTTACAATTGGAGCAATGCACAAGGGTTCACTGAGAGGGAGCTAAAAACATGGTGTTTCTAAAATCAAACCCTGTTACTGTTAAACCAGGCAAAGGCTGAGAAGGAACCTCTAGACCCCTTCTCACCTGGTTGTAACACCTTAAATACACCATTAAACAATTTCTCCTGCATACCCTCCAGAGATGTCTCCCGTTCCCCCAGGGGTACACATACCACCGTTTGGGAACTCCTGTCCTAATATGAACTGGATAAAAACATAGTGCTAAGGGTAGGGAAGGAGTGTAATGTCTGATATGTGTACCGGAGAACTTTCTCAGTCCAACATGGAAGCAAGCAGTTTTGGATCTGGTTCTGGGAATTGAAGTGGAGTTTGGTACAGTTGGAGATCATCTAGATAACAGAGACCACGTCATAATTTTATTCAAAGCAATTATGCAAAAAGAGCAGAAAATCTAAAATGTAAGAATATAGACTGGAGAAGAGCTAATTTCAGTGATTTAAGAAGGGACCTAGCACACGTAGACTGGAAAAGGCAGTGTAAAGCTGTAACAGAGCAATGGAAGGCATTCAGGGAAAAGATAGTTCAGGTACAAACTAAGTATATTCCTTTGAAGGGAAACAATAGAGAATCCAAACCAAATCTACATTGGATGCCAAATGAAATAAAAGTTAAAATAAAACAAAAAAAGGTGACTTATGAAAAACGTCAGGAGCAAGATTCAGTTAATAACCAGGAAGGTTATGGAAAGTACAGGAGGGAATTGAAAAAGTTAATATGGGGCAGGGGGGGCGGTGTTCAAAGCGAGGTTAAGAGAAAAGATTGGCAGATTACATTAAATTGAACCCTAAAACATTTTATAAACGTATTAAGTGTAAGCCGTTAACTCGGGAAGAATTTTGACATGTTAAACATCCAAAGGGAAATCTTCATGTCAAGGAAGCGGACACAGGTAAAGTATTAAATTACAATAAAAGAGGAGGGAAAAGTTATGATCAGGATAGTACTAGATAAAGAAGACATCTAAAAAGATTAGCATTTCTGAAAGTCGCCAAGTCACCCAGTCTGAATGGAATGCATGCGAGGAGGCTGAATCCTCATTGAATGCAGAAATGGTGCCAGAAGACTGAAAGATTGCTAATGTTCTACCACTATTCCAGAAATGGGAGAGAGATTAACGAGGAAACTCCATGCCACTCAGCCTAATATCAATGGTTGGAAGTTATTGGAAACCATTATCAGAGACAAAATAAGTTTTCATTTGGAAAGGCATGGGTTAATCAAAAAGAACCAGCATGGGTTTGTTCAAGGCAAACTGTGTCTGACTAACTTGATTGAATACTTTGATGACGTAACAGAGAGGTTTGATCAAGGTAGTGCAGTAGAGATTGTGTTTGTGGACTTCATGTATGGTATGCATGGTTTGCTGTCGTATTCCCTAAGGGTCAGTTTTAGATCCATTACTCTTTTCAATTTTTATAAATGACCTAGACTCGGATTTAGGCAGCAACATTATGAAGTTTGATGATACAATACTTGGCAATGTCATAGATAGTGATCAGGATAGATGTAGATTCAGGATGACATAGATTGGATGGTGAAATGGGCAGAAATATGATAGATGGAGTTCAATGTGGTGAAGTGTTACGTGGTGTACTTTGAGAGAACTAATATGGAAAAACAACATACTATAAATGGCACGATTTTGAAAAGAATATATAGGCAGAAAGACCTTGGTGTCTATATACACAAATCTTTAAAGGTGGCAGGGCAAGTTGAAACGTTGGTTAAAAAATATATGGGTTATTTGGTTTATAAATAAAGGCAGAGAATATAAACAGAAAGGGATCATTCTCGAACTTTATAAATCACTGGTTATGCCTCAGCTGAAGTATTGTGGACAATTCCGGGCACCACTCTTGTGGAAAGATGTAAAGGCCTAAGAAAGGGTACAGAGGAGATTTACCATCATGTTACTGAGGGTGAGGGAGTTCAGTTATGAGGAGAGGTTGAAAAAATTAGGACTGTTCTGCAGGGAATATTTAGAGGTGACTAGGATTATGAGGAGTTTTGATAGTAGATATCAAAGTAGATAGAGAAAAGCTATTCCCTCCGGCAAGTGGGTCAATAACCACAGGTCATAGATTTAAAATCATTGGCAAAAGATCCAGAGGAGTTGTGTGGACAATTTTGTTTTCACTTAGGGAATTGCTGGGATCTGAAGCACTATTTGAAACGGTGGTAGAATTTTAAAAGGGAGTAAGAAAGATATTTGAGGGTGAGGAATTTACAGTGTTACAGGCAAAAAATGGGGGTGTGAGACTAAACGTGTGCTGTTTAATAAGCTAAATGGCCTCCTTCTGTATGGTAAGTTTATATGATTCTACAATGGTATAATGTAGGATAGCAGAACTCTGTATAGATGTATTGCTGGATATTTCATCACATGACCTCCCTTCTTCAACCGCCATGTCCAGTCAAACAGCCTTTTTTCACATTTCCAATATTTATGGACGAAAGTCTTCAACGAAAGCAAAAACACACAATTTTTTTAATGCCCCTAGGATTTTTCTCCCAGGTTTACTGGAAGCAGTGCCCGGGGATCAATTTTTTTTTAATTTCTGGAGACTCCAGGGCAATCCTGGAGCATTGGCAGCCCAAATAATGAGCCTTGTGTGCATTCAGTGCACAGGCTCCAATCACATGAGGTGCATGTTGATAGTGCAACAATGTTAGATTAGATTAGATTAGAGATACAGCACTGAAACAGGCCCTTCGGCCCACCGAGTCTGTGCCGAACATCAACCACCCATTTATACTAATCCTACACTAATCCCATATTCCTACCAAACATCCCCACCTGTCCCTATATTGCCCTACCACCTACCTATACTAGTGACAATTTATAATGGCCAATTTACCTATCAACCTGCAAGTCTTTTGGCTTGTGGGAGGAAACCGGAGCACCCGGAGAAAACCCACGCAGACACAGGGAGAACTTGCAAACTCCACACAGGCAGTACCCGGAATCGAACCCGGGTCCCTGGAGCTGTGAGGCTGCGGTGCTAACCACTGCGCCACTGTGCCGCCCTTGTTACTTTAATCTTCCACAAAACAATAATATTAAATTATGCATGTTTTAAAGTCAATGTATCAGCTCTTTAGTAATTCATGATCTCCTCCTTCTGGCTGCTCTCCTAAAGTTGGGCAAGTGATTTTAATGTGTAAATTCTTCACCAATAACAAATCAGGAGCTCAGAACTCTTATATTTTATGAGTTGAATATAAAAGTAAAACTGTCTTCTTTAGTGGGAGAGGATGTGTATGACTCTTAACAGGACATGTCCTCCATGCCAATCCAATAGATGCTGATGTTTCCGTTCCTGATGCTGGGAGCTAGGCAAATGCTATGGATATTAAAGGTAAACTGTTTGGAAAC
The DNA here is from genome assembly GCF_036365525.1 of Heterodontus francisci. Lineage (NCBI taxonomy): Eukaryota > Metazoa > Chordata > Chondrichthyes > Heterodontiformes > Heterodontidae > Heterodontus > Heterodontus francisci. The sequence goes on from NC_090385.1 coordinate 16,706,534, forward strand.
AGGAGTTTCCTCATGAACGCAAGATCCAATTGCTTGGTGCCAATGTTTGTTTGACAGCATAATTAATGAATCTCGTGGTGATTAAGTTCTGAGGTTAATGAGTTGCGGCATTTAACCCAAGTGCAGCAATCATTGCCTCCTGACAAGCAGTTGTCAGCACTATAGTTAACTTTCAGAATTCTGAAAATGTTGAGCAAATTTAAAATGAAAATCTGCTGTTGAGGATTATGATGCTGTTTTGGGACTGTAGCAAAGCTGATGCTTTAATGTTCACGTCTGTGCTAATTACAATGTCTGAATGCCATGATTATATGATGTAATATGACCGGGTGGAAGTCTCTTGTGTACTGATATTGGTCACCTGACTCAACAGCAAATTGTAAGACCTATCTCCTGCTGTGTGACTGTCTCGTGATTAATTACATTAAGTAATGTAATTATATGCCAATGAAAAGGATTTATTAATTCTTTACTCAGTCACATGAGCTGTTATTATCTGTCTATAGGAATTGTAACCAACAATTTTCGTTATTAGTCGCAGTGCTAAATCTTTTTCATAAACTATCTAGGGAATTCTTCTTTTTTCTTTGGCCTCCTTGTCTCGGGAGACAATGGGTAAGCGCCTAGAGGTGGTCAGTGGTTTGTGGAGCAGCGCCTGGAGTGGCTATAAAGGCCAATTCTAGAGTGACAGACTGCAGATAAAATTGGTTGTCGGGGCTGTTACACAGTTGGCTCTCTCCTTACACATCTGTCGCTTTTCCTGCCAACTGCTGAGTCTCTTCAACTCGCCACTCTTTAGCCCCGCCTTTATAGCTGTCCGCCAGCTCTGGCGATCACTGGCAACTGATTCCCATGACTTGTGGTCAATGTCACAGGAATTCATGTCACGTTTGCAGACGTCTTTAAAGTGAAGACATGGATGGCCGGTGGGTCTGATACCAGTGACGAGCTTGCTGTACAATGCATCCTTGGGGATCCTGCCATCTTCCGTGTGGCTCACATGGCCAAGCCATCTCAAGTGCCGCTGGTTCAGTAGGGATTTTATGCTGGGGATGTTGGCCGCTTCGAGGACTTCTGCATTGGAGATACGGTCCTGCTACCTGATGCCAAGGATTCTCTGACAGCCGCGAATATGGAATGCGTTGAGATGTCGCTCTTGGCTGACATACGTTGTCCAGGCCTCACTGCCATAGAGCAAGGTACTGAGGACACAGGCTTGAATCACTCGGACTATTGTGTTCCGTGTCAGTGCGCCATTTTCCCACACCCTCGTGGCCGTCTGGACATAGCAGCAGATGCCTTTCCCATGCACTTGTTGATTTCTTCATCGAGAGACAGGTTACTGGTGATATTTGAGCCTAGGTAGGTGAACTCTTGAACCACTTCCAGAGTGTGGTCGCCGATATTGATGGATGTAGCATTTCTGACGTCCTGTCCCATGATATTCGTTTTCTTGAGGCTGATGATTAGCCCAAATACGTTGCAGGCAGCCGCAATCCTGTTAATGAGTCTCTGCAGACACTCTTCTGTGTGGGATGTTACTGCAGCATCGTCAGCAAAGAGGAGTTCCCTGATGAGGACTTTCTGTACTTTGGTCTTCGCTCTAAGACGGGCAAGGTTGAACAATCTGCCAACTGATCTTGTGTGGAGGAAAATTCGTCTTCTGAAAGACTTGAACGCATGTGAGAGCAGCAGTGAGAAGAAGGTCCCAAACAGTGTAGGTGCAAGAACACAGCCCTGTTTCATGCCACTCAGGATAGGAAAGGGGTCTGATGAGGCACCGCTATGCTGAATTGTGTCTTTCATATTGTCATGGAATGAGGTGATGATTCTTAGTAGCTTTGGTGGACATACGATCTTTGCTAGTAGTCTGAAGAGACCACGTCTGCTGACGAGGTCAAAGGCTTTGGTGAGATCTATGAAGGCAACGTAGAGGGGCATCTGTTGTTCGCGGCATTTCTCCTGTAGCTGGCAAAGGGAGAACAGCATGTCAATGGTGGATCTCTGCTCGAAAGCCGCACTGTGCCTCAGGGTAGACACGCTCAGCCAGCTCGACTCGAGCGAAGGCTTTCCCCACTATGCTGAGCAGGGAGATTCCATAATAGTTGTTGCAGTCATCATGGTCACCCTTGTTCTTATAGAAGGTGATGATATTGGCATCGCGCATGTCCTGTGGTACTGCTCCCTCATCCCAGCACAGGCAAAGCAATTGATGGATAGCTGAGAGTTTAGCAGGTTTGACACTCTTGATTATTTCAGGGGTAATGCCTTCCTTTCCAGGGGCTTTTCCACTGGTTAGAGAATCAATGGCATCACTGAGTTCCGATTTTGTTGCCTGCTCATCCAGCTCATCCATGACTGGGAGAGGCTGGGCTGCATTGAGGACGGTATCAGTGACATCATTTTCCCTGGAGTACAGTTCTAGGTAGTGCTCCACCCAGCGGTCCATTTGCTTGCGTTGGTCAATGATTGTTTCCCCTGATTTAGACTTGAGGGGGGGGGGCGATCTTCCTGATGGTTGGCCCAAAAGCTCTCTTAACGCCATCATACATTCCTCTGATATTTCCGGTGTCAGAGGCCAGCTGAATACAACTGCATAGGTGTTGCCAGTAGTCATTTGCACAATGCCTGGCTGTTCTTTGCGTGGTGCTTCTGGCAGCTTTAAGTGCTACGGATGTTAACTCTCTGGGGGCTTTCTTGTAGTTCAGCAGTGCAGTGCACTTATTGGCTATGACTGGTTGCATCTCTTCAGAGTGAGATTGAAACCAGTCTGCATTCTGCTTCTCATGTTTGCCAAAGGTGAACATTGCTGAGTCATAGATGGTGACTCTGATGTGGGCCCACTTGGTCTCTGCATCCCCCGCAGGAGTGTTTTGAAGGGCTTTTTCAAGTGAATTAAGAAATGTTTGTGACAGCTGGGGATAAGAAATTCTGTTAGTGTTGATGCGTGGGCGGCCTTTCTGCTTGGAGTGTTACAGCTTCTTTGGTTTGAGTCTAACTTTGCCGCACACCAGGGAATGGTCGGTGTCCCAGTCCGCACTGTGGAAACTGCGTGTGATTTGAGCACTGTTTATCAAGGCTCGCATTGTGACAATGAGGTCCAGCTGGTGCCAACGACGTGATCTAGGGAATTAGTTACTAAAATATTCCTTTTAAACAAGCACTTGCAGTAACCTGGTGTCCATCAAGCAACTTGAAATGCATCAGTCTCTGTTTGCAAGGCTAATTGCTCCTTTCAATTTAAAACACTGTGAGCATAGGGATAACTGAGTTAGCAGAGGCAACTTTGGTGCTGAAAGCTTTTGCAGAAGTTGCTTTCCTGCTGGCATCCAACTTTCTGTGGCAGTAAAGATATATTTGTAGTACTGCTGGTTCCACTGGTGCTGCTGTCCATTAATGTTTAATTAATTACGCCAGTCATTTCCCTTACTTTGAACTGATGTTAAAGTAACACAGTTCATAGCATGAGCACCACTACAATTTTTTCTTTCTGTTTGTTGCATAGGCACAGATTTAAATGGAGAAAAAACTGCTTAGAACTTGGGAACTCTTGAAAAACCCTCTGAAGAGTAATTACTATCTTGAGCCTAATTGCCTGGACACAACTACAAAGCACCCCATTCAATGTCTTGGTTGTCCAGAAAGTCATCTCTAATGAGGCATGAGCTGGCAGGACAATCCATGACCAATACCAGGGTGCCACTGGCTGCCTTCTTACAGTGTTTCCATCAAATACTTCAAAGGAAGAGCAAAGAGACCCAGAATTACCAAATTCAGAATTGTTGACCTTGGTTTTCTGTTGAGCCGAAAATATCACTTTTCATATCATTCTGGGAAGAGGATTAAAGCTGTTCCCACTAGCAACAGAAATTTGCAGCTCTTTCTAAAATGTTAAAAGTTACAATTTAAAGGTTTAATATAACTATCTACTTTGCAAGAATAACATATTTGGCTCTTCACTAAAATGTAAATATCGATACAAGTTTAAAAGAGTCAGCTAGACAGCTCTTTCACAAAATTTATAGCATAGAAGGAGGCCATTCAGCCCATTGTGTCTGTACCAGCCATAAGAGAGCTCTGCAGCCTAATACCACTTCCCAGCTCTTGGTCCATAGACCTGTAGGTTCAGCACTTCAAAGTGCATATCAAATTTTTTTAAATGTAATGAGGGTTAATGCCTCTGTAGTCTGCAAGGAAAACTACTTGCAGAGTCTGATTTACTCAGAAACAGAATTAGCTTGTATCAGTAGGATTGAAAATACGTGCTCAGGAGAACTGAAAGTCAGCCTAGTAGTTAGACTTTAAGCTGCATTTAAGCACCAGTGAGGATATTAATTTCCCCTACCCCTAACTCAGTGTAACTAGGCAGAGATACATCAATTGTATAAGATTTAATTATGTTTTTTTTCTCACCATGAGACCTGATATAAAGCTGCCTTTTGACAGACAAAACTATCTGCTCCCAGGGAAGAGATATGTTCAATGGCTTATTTTTCAGAAGATAAAGCAAAATGAGGAAAATGAATGGTACAATTCATTGAGGTTGTAGTCCTCTAAGTTATATATACATGGCTGATATTTAAAATATACTTACATACCCTTACTGACAATGCAAATTTACTTCAGCTAGGTGTCCAAATGTTGTCAAGGTGTTTTCATTTTTTAAATGTTTGTTGAAGTTTAAGGATGAGGAGTTTATTTCAGACACATTGGCAAAGTATACATTCAGCCCAACCAAAATGTGCAACATTTTCTCAGTGATATATTCTGCTCTGATAACTTAGGAATCATTGAGTACTGTACATGGTGTAAACCAGAGGGGCTCTCAAAGAATGATACAGCAATGAAGGAGGCCATTTGCCCAATCTTGCACATGCTGGTTCTTTCATGGAGCCATCCAATTAATCCCACTCCCCTGCTCTTTCCCCATAGCCCTGCAATATTTTCCCTTCAAATATTCATCCATTTCTCTTTTGAAAATAACTATTTAATCTGCTTCCAACACCCTTTCAGGCAGTGCATTCCAGATCACACCGATTCGCTGAATACCTCAAGACTTTGGTAATCTTGTTGGTTTCCTGGTTTCTTGCATTAATGTGTGTTGAAAACCATTTCACGTCAATATCAAAATGGCAATATAACTATATTCTGAAGAATTACGCAGGTACAAATCATAAAAAGATGACATTGCAAAGGACTTTTAGGCAGGCTTCATTGGGTTTCACGGGACAAGCTCAAGATAGTCCAACCTTCCATCCATAAAAGGCAACTATACCTGTATGTACTGAAAACAAGCACACACATATGCTACATGAAAGAGTATTTTATGACTACAACATCCGTCATTTATATAGTGCCTTTAACATAGAAAAATGGCCCAAGGCAGGTCACAGAGATATAATTGGACAAAAACGTATGCCAAGACAAAGAAGCAGATATTAGATCAGGCGACCAAAAGTTTGCTCAAAGAAGTAGCTTTTAAGCAGACCTTTAAAGGAGGAGAAGCGGGTGAAGCAGCAGAGGGAATTAGGGAGGGAATTCCGGAGCATGGGGCTTAGACAGCTGATGGCAATGATGGGTTAAGGCAAGGGGGATGCACAAAAATTCAAAGTCAAAGGAATGAAGAGTTTTTACTCACTCATTTAAATAGCATCTAATGTCTCATCACCATCCATTGCAGACTGATAGAAAACAACTAAAACAAGTCCCTCAGCACTGTTAGAATGGATGGGAGACTGACAAATGCCTCTGTCTGCCCTCCTTGGTGGATGTAAAAGATCCAATGGGACTATTTAGATGAAGAGCAGGGGAGTTCTCCCCACTGTCCTGGGCAATATTTCTTCCTCAGCCAACATCCCAAAAACAGATTATCTGGTTTTTATCACATTGCTGTTTGTGGGGCCTTGATGTGCGCAAATTGGCTGTTGCTTTTCCTACGTTACAACAGTGATTACACTTCAAAAGTACTTCATTGGCTGTAAAGCATTTTGGGATGTCTGACATCATGAAAGGTGATATATAAATGCAAGCTCTTTCTTTCTTAGATCAATAGTTGGGGTAAGGCAAGCAGACACACTATTGCCTGATTTATTGAATCTAGTAGTAGAACAGTAATGAATCTTGCACTAGAAGATAATATTGGAGGAAATTTTAAACAATCTCAGATTTGTGGGGAATGCCGTCGAACAGGTGGAAAAATTTGGTGAGTTAGTGTCAGAGAATGGGAGAAGACATCAAAAGAAGGACTGGACATGCTGCTGCTGCTGCTTTTGGGCAATTTAGCAAGATATGGATGACGAAAAATATTTCAGGAAACCCAAAGCCAAGAGTTTATGAACCCCTCTTATTATACAAATTTGAGTGCTGGAGCATGAGAAAGTTTGTTGAGGAAAAGGTACTAACAGCACAGATGATTTGGTTGAAAGAAATACTGTGAGTATCCAGAATGCAAAGAATCACGAATGATATAATACAAATATGGCTTGGACAGGGAACTCCAACCCTAACAGCACTGTGGGTGTACTTGCACCTCATGGACTGCTGCAGTTCAAGAAAGTGGTTCACCACCACCTACTCAAGGGCAATTAGGGATGGGCAACAAATGCTGGCCTTGCCAGCGATATTCACATCCCATGAACAGAGGAAAAAGAACAAGACTTCTACAGAAGTTCCAAGAAAGATGACTGCAATAGTTTGGGCATGTTTCAAGAATGAAAACAGCTGGACTACCTTTCATGGCCCTGCACAAAGAGGTGGATGGATGAAGGAGCTGAGGAAGCCAAGGAAGCACTAAATAGACAATGTCAATAGTGACTTGCCACTGAAGGTGATACTGATGAGTGAAGCATTTAGGTCAATCCAGACCAACAACAGTGCAGTGCTTTCATTCAGCCTCATCATTGCTGCTGAGCTGATTTATTTCTATTTTAGGAAACAAATATGCACCAGAAATTTCCACAAGACATCTGCTGCTCCGTCCCCGCAACTTTGGCAGAAACCTCATTTATGTGCATACGTATTCCAGAGGATTGGAATACAAGGGGGTAGCAGTCATGCTTCAGCTGTACAAAGCCCTGGTCTGACCACATCTGGAGTACTTTGAGCAGTTCTGGGCACCACACTTTAGGAAGGATATATTGGCCTTGGAGATAGTGCAGCTTAAGTTTATCAGAATGATACCTGGACTCCAAGGGATAAATTAAGAGGAGAAATTATACAAACTAGGGTTGTATTGCCTGTAACTTAGAAGGTTGAGGAGTGATTTATTCAAAGCTTTCAAGATATTAAGGGAAACTGATAGGGTACATCGAGAGAAAATATTTCTGATGACTGGGAAGTCTAGGACATGGTGGCATAGTCTAAAAATTAGAGCCAGACCTTTCAGGAGTGAAATTAGGAACCACTTCTACACGCAAAAAAGTTTGGAACTCGTTTCCACAAATGGCAATTGATACCAGATCAATTGTTTAATTTTAAATCTTGGATTGACAGATTTTTGTTAACAAAAGATATTAAGGGTTATGGGGCAAAGCACCACTTACTCAGCAATAATCTGCTCACTGATGCCCAGTTTGGGCTCCGCCAGTGGCACTCGGCTGCAAACCTCATTACAGCCTTGATCCGAACATGGACAAAAGAGCCGAATTTCAGAGGTGAGGTGAGAGTGACTGCCCTTGATATCAAGGCAGCATTTGACCAAGTGTGGGATCAAGGAGCCCTAGTAAAATTGAAGTCATTGGGAATCAAGGGGAAACTCTCCACTAGTTGGAGTCATACCTAGCACAAAGGAAGATGGCTGTCATTGTTGGAGACCAATCATTTCAGTCTCAGGACATCACTGCAGGAGTTCCTCAAGGTAGTGTCCTAGGCCCAACCATCTTCAATTGCTTCATCAACGACCTTCCCTCTACATAAGGTCAGAAGTGGGGATGTTCACTGATGATTGCACAGTGTTCATTACCATTCACAACTCCTCAGATGCTGAAGCAGATGGTGCCTGCCTGCAGCAAGACCTGGGCAAATTCAAGCTTGGGCTGATAAGCAGCAAGTAACATTCGCGCCACACAAGTGCCAGGTAATGACCATCTCAAACAAGAGAGAATCTAACCATTCAACAGCATTACCATCACTGAATCCCCCACCATTAACATCCTGCAGGTTTCCATTGACCAGGAACTGAACTGGACCAACAATATAAATACTGTGGCTGCAAGAGTAGGTCAGAAGCTGGGAACTCTGCAGTGAGTGGCACAGTGGCGCAGTGGTTAGCACCGCAGCCTCACAGCTCCAGGGACCCGGGTTCAATTCTGGGTACTGCCTGTGCGGAGTTTGCAAGTTCTCCCTGTGACCGTGTGGGTTTCCGCCGGGTGCTCCGGTTTCCTCCCATAGCCAAAGACTTGCAGGTGATAGGTAAATTGGCCATTGTAAATTGCCCCTAGCGTAGGTAGGTGGTAGTGAATATGGGATTACTGTAGGGTTAGTATAAATGGCTGGTTGTTGGTCGGCACAGACTCGGTGGGCCAAAGGGCCTGTTTCAGTGCTGTATCTCCAAATAAAATAAAAATCTCCTGACTCCCAAAGCCTGTTCGCTATCACAAGGCAAAGGCAGGAGTGTGATGGAGTACTCTCCACTTGCCTGGATGAGTACACTCAAGAAGCTCGACACCATCGAGGACAAAGCAGTCCCCTTGATTGGCACCCCATCCCACCAGCTTCAACATTCACTCCCTCCACCAACGGTGTACCATCTACAAGATGCACTGCAGCAACTTTCCAAGCTTCCCTCAACCATACCTTCCAAACCTGTGACCTCTACTGCCTATAAGGACAAGGGCAACAGATGGATGGGAACACCACCACCTATAGGTTTCCCTCCAAACACACACCATCCTGACTTGGAACTTAATCACTGCTCCTTCACTGTCGCTGGGTTAAAAACCTGGAACTTCCACCCGCACCATTTGGAGTGCAGCAGCTCAAAATGGTGGCTCACCACCACCTTCCCAAAGGCAAGTAGGGATGGGCAACAGATGTTGGCCTTGCTAGCGACTTTCAAATCTCATGAATGAATAACAAACAGGCGGGTATATGGGATAAGGTCACAGATCAGCCATGATTTCATTGAATGACAGATCAGGCTCAAGAGGTTAAATAGCCTATTCCTGTTCGAGGTGTGGCAAGAGAGCAGCAAAACCCCAAGGAAATTCCATGTGATCGCCACCTCTGACTGCAAGCCCCTTTGTGTGTTTATATAGCTATCGAGGGCAGCACAGTCTTCAGGACTGCCCCAAAACTGCTGTTGTTGGTCAGTCCTGAATGTTCTGGAGGCAGCCTTGCAAGGGTGATGTCTGATTTTGTTCAGTGTCAATGGATACGGTGCTCGCGTTTCTCTCTTGGTTACTTCTTTCTCCTTCAAGCACTATACTTTATTTTTTCCAAATAGTCAACCTTGTGAAACATTTTGCATGAACAGTAAATTGATTTCCAATCAATTGTGCCCTTTGAATAATTCACATGGTGCTGGTTTGTAAATAGCATCATTCTTTTTGAAGTATTATTAGTCTATTAAATCATGATCTTGGTCATACATTGTTTTTTTGGATTAACCAGGATAATTGGAGGAAATGTTAGGCTCGACGCATCTTTATATAAAACGTTATTCACTTTGAACTTCAGAATGACATGACGAGGCTATCTGTTCTAATCCATTGCTGTCTATGTTTGTGCTATATTTTTTTCTATTCCCACTGGAATTGTAGTGTGGTATTCCTAGGAAACACAAAACAGAAGCAAATTACATGGGATTATCACCTACAGATGAAGCATTAATTTAACATCAAAATTCAACATCATAAACAGTGAATTGAAAAGGCCTATGACTAATAGCAATTTTACAGCAAATATTTAGCTGCAAACCAATAAAGACCAACACAAAAGGATCACTGATCACGGCACAGCACAGTTCATAAATCATCACATGAAATGCATAATTCTTCAAAGCACTGCAAACACTACTTGTAAGCAATCCAATTCCAACATCGACACCTCAGATGAAGAACGTGGGACAAATGAGACTACATCTGATGTCAGATGATATCATACTCGTGAGAGAAAACATCCACCATACTTAAGTGACTATGTTACAAAGTGAACTATTTATGTTTAAGTTTATTATTTACATTTTTTGGAAACAAACCATTGAAATATGCTCAGCAGGTCTGGCAGCATCTGTGGAGAGAGAAGCAGAGTTAACGTTTCAGGTCAGTGACCCTTCTTCAGAACTAGCAAATATTAGAAATGTAAAAGGTTATAGGCAAGAAAAGCGGGGGCGGGGCAAGAGATAACAAAGGAGAGGGTGTAAATAGGACAAGGTCACAGAATAGCTGACCAGAAGGTCGTGGAGCAAAGGCAAACAATATGTTAATGGTGTGTTGAAAGACAAAGCATTAGTACAGATAGGGTGTTAACGGACGGAAAATTGAACAGCCGCAAGTACAAACATGAAAAAAAAACAGTGGGTAAGCAAACTGAACAAACTAAGATGAAATAAAATAAAAATAAACGCAAAAAAAATGAAAAAAAGGAAAAAGAAAAAATAACTGAAAATAAACGTAAAATGGAGCCCGTCATGCTCTGAAATTATTGAATATATAATTATTGAATTATTGAAATATGCTATGTCTCTAATTTACTAAGGAGAGGGATGTACTGTTTTGAGAATTGCATTGTACATATTGACCGGGATTTTACACCCACCAGCCAAAATGTCAGAGGCGAGCCCGTTATGATTTTACGTGGCCTAGGCCCTTAATTGGTCTCATGCGGGACTTCCACCCCTCTAAGGCAGGAAGTTCCGCCTGCGAGAGCTGCCAGCCAATCAGTGGGCCAGCAGCTCTCAGTCCCAGCAGCATCACCAGGAGCAGCAGCCACTGCTGGGAATGCAGCCAGGGAGAAGAGCAAGAGGGACACCGGCCCTGGAATGAAGCTAAGTGTGGGGCCTTGCTGGAGACAATTGGCCAGGCCCCAGCAAGGCAAGGGAGATCAGTTGGGAGGGAGCATGTCGTGTCTCAAGAACATCACAGATATCCTTCAAGCAGACCTTATAGGTCACAGTGTTTAAGTTCCAACATCTCATTCAAACTATGGCTACATTTCACACCTTGGGGAAGCATTGCCCCTCTTCCAGGATAAATTGCAGTCGACACAAAGAATAGCAACAGTATTCGTAATAAAAGAGAAAGTATATTTTTTTTGCCACAACTTCATTCTAAAAGCTACTGGCGATTTTTTCAAAATTAGTCAATGTGCAATGTATTACAGTCATAGAGTCATAGAGTTATACAACACAGAAACAGGCCCTTGGCCCATCATGTCTGTGCCAGCCATCAAGCACCGAACTATTCTAATCCCATTTTCCAGCACTTGGCACACAGCCTTGTATGCTTGCTGTTTCAAGTGCTCATCTAAATACTTCTTAAATGTTGTGATGTTTCCTGCCTCTACCACCTCTTCAGGCAGTGCGTTCCAGATTCCAAACATCCTCTGGGTGAAAATTCTTTTCTTCAAATCCCCTCTCAACCTCCTGCCCCTTACCTTAAATCTATGCCCCCTGGTTATTGACCCCTCTGCTAAAGGAAAAAGTTTCTTCCTACCTAACCTATCAATGCCCCTCATAATTTAGTATACCTCAATCAGGTCCGCCCTCAGCCTTCTCTGCTCTAAGGAAAACAACCCTCGCCTTTTCAGTCTCTCGTCATAGCTGAAATGCTCCATCCCAGGCAACATCCTGGTGAATCTCCTCTGCACCCTCTCCAGTGCAATCACATCCTTCCTATAGTGTGGTGACCAGAACTGTACACAGTACTCCAGCTGTGGCATAACTAACGTTTTATACAGCTCTATCATAACCTCCCCTGTCTTATATTCTATGCCTCAGCTAATAAAGGCAGGTATCCCATATGCCTTCCTAACCACCTTATCTACCTGTGCTGCTGCCTTCAGTGATCTATGGACCAGTACGCCAAGGTCCCTATGACCCTCTGTACTTCCTAGGGTCCTACCATCCTACCATTACTGCATCAGACAGCTGACAACTATGTTTGGGAAAGCAATCGGTGTGTTAAAAGGTAAATTCTGATGCCTCAAAAGGTCAGGTAGCTCTTTTCAGCCTGTTGTGTTCTACCAAAAGATCTGAGGAGGAAGGAGAAGTGGAGCTTGAAACCAGCAAGGCAGAAGATGCTGCAATATTATTGGCAGCTGTAGGCAAAGAATGCAAAGCACACTTATTTAACGCACATTCAGTCATCTGAGGTCCATCTCTTGATATTCCAGCTTAGTAAACATCAAGATAACTATTATCCTACAGCGGACTCACATTCCAATCCATAGAATTATATTGGCATGCATAAGTCACTGAAAGAATCAATCCATCAATCAGTCATATCAATTGGCGTTACAGTTTGTATTGGAATGAAGCTAAAGATACAAATTATGAAAGCCAAACATATCATTAAGACATTGAAACAGAAATATTTACTAAGAATCATCACTACACTTATACCAGTGATATTTCGATCTCTCCTTACATTTCACCTGAAGACCTGGGATCCATGATGTTGATGGTTGTTTAACTTTTCAGAGAGAGTTAGTCCTCTTCTAAGGGTCATTGAGTCAGGGATGGGCCCATGGTAAACTGGGACTCTGGGCTTGGCTCCTCAGTATCCTGGGTCTGCAGACTTATTCCAACTTGTAAAGGTATCTAAAGGACTGTCCAAACAGCTTTCTGGTGTCCTAAGGAAGAGCAGGCCCTATCTCACTGGAAGCCTAGCCTGGAGGCTACTGATCTGTGGAAGAACAGATCTTAATGATTTCACTTAAATCCCGTAAACCCTGAGTGCATCCGCTATCTGACAAACCCCAGAGTCGCTCTCTAGAAAAATCTAAATGTGGTCGTCATCAAGATCTCCATTCATTATCCCAAAGCCTGCAGGCCATTTGTAAATTCTTCCATGTTGGAGGCACTAACTGGCCTAGTGGTCACCCTGTTTTGGGGAAATTTCTAGATGTTCCTGCAGTTGCCAGTGACTGATATATATCTAAAATAAAAGCAAAATACTGCGGATGCTAGAAATCTGAAATAAAAACAAGAAATGCTGGAACCACTCAGCAGGTCTGGCAGCATCTGTGAAAAGAGAAGCAGAGTTAACGTTTCGGGTCAGTGACCCGTCTTCGGATATCTCTTTGGATAGTGCTTCTGAAGTTAGCACTAGGGTCCCAGCCACACTGCACATGTCATGTGAAAGCCACTATGTAAAAATGTCCTTCCTTCCTTCCTTCCTTCCTTCCTTCCTTCCTTCCTTCCTTCCTTCCTTCCTTCCTGCCTCCCTCCCTCCCTCCCTCCCTCCTTCCCTTTCTCACAGTAACATAAAGGGGGTTACCTGTGGGTGCATGGGGTATGTGGTATTCTGACATTTAGCAGTTATCCCATATTATATAGTTGTGTCTATAGTACGGTAACAGGCCTTTTGGCCTTACTGATTGTGGCAGCGTTTATGCTCCACATGAGCCTCCTCCCACTCCCCCTCTTCATCTCATCTTTTCAGCATATGCTTCTATTCTTTTCCCCCTCATGTCTTTATCTGGCTTTCCCTTAAATGCATCTACATGCTATTCACCTCAACTAGTCCTTGTGGTAGTGCATTGCACATTCTTACCATTCTTTGGGTAGAGAAGTTTCTCCTGCATTCCCTATTGTATTTATTAGCGACTGTCTTATATTTATGCTGTTTAGTTTTGGACTTCCCCAACACTAAGTCTACCCTATCAAACCCTTAGATTATCTGAAAGACGTCTATCAGGTCACTCATTGGCCTTCTCTTTTCTCGAGAAAAGAGCCCCAGCTGGTTCATACTTTTCTTGATAAGTACATCTTTGCAGTTCTGGCATCATCTTGTGAATCCTTTTTGCACCTTCTCCAATGCCTCTATATCCTTTATTAAATACAATGGCCAGAACTATACACAGGACTCCAAGTGTCATTTAACCAAAGGTCAAAACAAATTTAACATAACTTTGGAAAGAGAAGCAGAGTTAACGTTTCGGGTCAGTGACCCTTCTTCGGAAGGGTCTTCCGAAGAAGGGTCACTGACCCGAAACGTTAACTCTGCTTCTCTTTTCACAGATGCTGCCAGACCTGCTGAGTGAATCCAGCATTTCTTGTTTTTGTTTCAGATTTCCAGCATCCGCAGTATTTTGCTTTTATTTAACATAACTTTGCTGCTTTTTAATTCTATCCCTCTAGAAATGAACCCTAGTTCTTGGTTTGCTTTTTTATGGCCTTCTTAACCTGCCGCGCTACTTTTAGTGATTTGTGTTTCTGTACCCCTAGATCCTTTTCTCCTCTACCCCATTTAGACTCTTACTATCTACGTAGTATACGACCTCCTTATTCTTCTTACCTAAATGCATCACCTCACACCTATATATATTGAAATTAATTTATCAATTGCATGTTGATACTGCTAGGTTACTCAGGTCTTCCTGCATTTTATTTAATTCTTCCCTTATATTAATTACACCTTCCAATTTGGAATCGTCCACAAATTTTGAAATTATACTTCTGATTCCTAAGTCCAAATTGTTATTGTACATTGTTAAAACATTGGTCCCGGCGCTGATCCCTGTGGATCATCACTTCTGACCTTTTGCCTGACTGTTTAATCCCTTAACCACTCCTCTCAGTTTTGCTATCCATTCTGCTACCTGATCCCTGACTCCACATGCTCTGACCTGAGTCATGATGCTGCTGTGTGGTACCTTACCCAAGGCAATTCGAAAATCCAAATATTTGGATTTCAGCATCTATTGCTGAAAAAAGAGACACAGTGTTGAAGATCTTGCACTCATCAGGACAGATGCAAGAATGCCAAATGTCAAAGGGAGCAAACATTTATACTGCATGAGAAAAGAGTGCTGATTGGTTGGCAAGTCAACCCTGATAGGTCGAGGCCTTGCCATGGAGAACTATTGTGCCCATGCTTTCTCCATGGTAATGCCTTGACAAATCAGAGTTGACTTGCTAACCAATCAGCACCCTTTTCTCATGCAATATAAATTTTTGCTCCCTTTGAAATTTGGCATTTTTGCATCTGACCTGATGACTGCAAGATGAAAAGCTTCAACAGCATGTCCCTTTTTTCAGCAATACTCAAGTTCTGTACTACCAAGCGACTATATTACATCTACTACATTACCTTTGTCTATCCTTACTGTTACGTCTACAAATAAGTCGATAAGATGGGTCAAGCATGGCCTTCCCTTTTGAAATTCGTGCTGCCTAATCTTTATTATATTTTCAATTTCTAGATGTTTTTCTATTACACCTTTGCATAAGGATTCCATTATCTTTCCTGCCACTGACATTCAGCTAACTGGTCTATTGAGTTCTGTGTGTGCCTACATAACAACAATGTTCCCTCAAAAATTAATCAAAAGGTGTGAATTGCTTTCAGATATCCTGAGAATGAGATAATGTACTAGCTAAATGTATGTATATCTATGTAAATATTATTGATGTATTAGAAAGTTGTGGAAAATACAACATAATTTAAAGCACACTTCAGTCATGTTAGTGTAACACTGATTCTGCTAATTAAGCTTATATACTTTTAAATGAAAAACAAATCCAGGTACTGGGCAGCCCATCTATAATGCCAGCAGTTCAATAGCATGAATATTCAAATGTGAGATAAAAGATGTTACCCATTTGTAATTAAATTTAAGTAAAGCTGCTGAAGTCACGATTGAAGAAGAAAAATAGAATGCAACAAAACAGTATAATGGCTCAATGGTAGTTAAGTGTTTTCAATGGTATATGCACCTAACATTCAAGATGTTTATGGTTTTCAACTAATCCAGTTTCCTGTTTTGAAACTGTTCCTTTTCAGAGCTACAAGCGTTAACTGTGAATAATTCAGTGTTGCATTGCTCAGATGTCTTTATTATGACACCAAATTTATTTTTCTTACTAACTTGCTTTTAGAACAAAGCTGCATTCTGCTTCAAGAGTTTGTTATCATGACAGACAAAGCAATGCACTGATTATATTTTGGTCATCCAGCTGGTGCAGAGTGCTGACTGTAAACTGAAAAGACTTTTTGATATTAAATATGTGTTTCACTTCAGGCACTGAAGCACAATGTCAGCCAGTCAGAAGTTGTCGATAAAGGGGCAGTGTAATATTTTAAAATTATCTTTTAGCAATCTTAAGATGCCACACAATGAAGATATAAAAGCTGTGGAATTATAAAGATAAGGATAATGATTGCACTCGGAAGAAGAGACTAAAGTAATGGACAGGTCTATGGATGTTATTTATATGGATTTCCAGAAGGCATTTGATGAAGTTCCTCATTAGAGACTAAAATAAAAGCAAAATACCGCGGATGCAGGAAATTTGAAAAAAAAAAGAAAGTGCTGGAAATACTTAGCAGGTCTGGCAGCATCTGTGGAGAGAGAAGCAGAGTTAACGTTTCAGGTCAATGACCTTTCATCAAAACTGTCACCAGTTTCTATAATGTTCTTCTACTTAGCATCTCAAAAAGGTGGATTAGAAGACAAATGGAATATATTTCCAGCACAAATTATTTATTTCTCCAATAAACATGGAATGAAAGGTTTCTAAATTCATGAGGTTTAATGGTAATGGGACGTCATAAACTCAGTTTGTCTTTTAAGCAAACTTATGTATCTCTTAGATAATTGTTTTTTCAAAGATTTATGTGAAGATACCATTTACAATTTACATATTAAGTCTTGCCTTCTGCTAGGAGTGCTGACATTATTCGAAAACATGCATTCATTTGTGATATAAGATCAGTGGTATCAAATGTAAAACATCACAATGAAAGAGTAAAAACCAATCACAAAACATAACTGACCATCCATTGATTTTTCTGTCTTTTGTGGTTTAGTAAAATCATGAAGTTTATTAAAATGATTTACTAAAATAACTAAAATCTGAATGAGAGTAATGTTCAAAATGTTCAAAAAGAGTGCAGGCAACTTTTACAGAGAAGTGCTTTTAAAATTATAATTTTTACTAGACAAGCTATGTAGAATGCATTATGATTAAATGTTTGGCACAATTTCGAGCTAAATTTGTTACAGCATACAATAAACTGAACCAAAACTCAGCAACCAAGCCAAGACATGTATGTCAACATCAACTATCTTGCCATTCAAAATATTAAGATCCTTCTTTTGAGATATTTTTATGTTTTACCAAACAAAATTTTCCTTCAATTTGTTGTAATGATTTTTGAAAAGAAAACTACCCCTTCTACACTTTCTCAAACGCGGGATTGCAACAAGCTAATTTAAACTCTAATTTAGTGTGTTTGCCTTTATTGCAAGGGGGTTGGGATATAAGAGTAAAGAAGTCTTGTCACAATTATATAAGGCTTTGGTGAGCCACACCAGGAGTACTGTGTACAGTTTTGTCCTCCTTACCTAAGGAGAGATATACTTGCCTTAGAGGAAGTGCAATGAAAGTTCACTAGACTGATTTCGGGGGTGAGGTGATTGTGCTGTGAGGAGAGACTGAATAGAATAGGCCACATTCTCTGGAGTTCAGAAGAATGAGAGGTGTGCCATTAACATGTGTAAAATTCTTAAAGGGCTTGACAAAATTGATGCTGGGAGGATATTTCCCCTGGCTGAAGAGTTTGGAACTGGGGTTGTAGTCTCAGGGTAAGGGATCGACCATTTAGGACTGAGATGGGGAGAAATTTCTTCATCGAGATCTTGCTGCATACAAGCACATACTGTTTCAGTATCTAGGGAGTTGTGATTGACACTGTGCAATCATCAATGAACATCCCCACTTCTGACCATATGATGGAGGGAAGATCAATGATGAAGCAGCTGAAGATGTTTGGGCCTAGGACACAATCTGAGGAACTCTTGCAGTGATCTCCTGGGGCTGAGATGATTGGCCTCCAACTATGACAACTATCTTCCTTTGTATTAGATATGACTCCAACCAATGGAGACTTTACCCCTGATTCCCATTAACTTCAATTTTATAAGGGCTCAAACGCTGCCATGATGTTGAGGACAGTCATTCTCACTTCAACTCTGGAATTCAGCTCTTTTGTTTATGTTTGGACCAAGGCTGTAATGAGCTGTGGTCCTGGTGAACCCAAACAGAGCATTGGTGAACAGGTTTTTTGTTCAGAGTAAGTGCCACTTAATAGCACTACAACAACACCTTGCATCACTTTACAGAAAAGAGATTGTCACCCCATTGGACCGAGCTGGATTTGAACCAAGTTTTTAAAAATTCTTCCATGGGATGTGGGCATCGCTGGCAAAGCCAGCATTTGTTGCCCATCCCTAATTGCTCTTGAACTGAATGGCTTGCTAGGCCATTTCAGAGGGCATGTAAGAGTTAACCACATTGCTGTGGGTCTGGAGTCAGATGTAGTCCAGACCAGGTAAGGACAGCAGATTTCCTTCCCTAAAGGACATTAGTGAACCAGATGGGTTTTTACAACAATCGATAATAGTTTCCTGGCACCATTACTGAAACCAGCTTTCAATTCCAAGTATCAAAGAACAAAGGATAAAGGGTTAACTCATTATAGCAGCTGATCCTCAAAACCATTCACTCCATCATGATGGTTGAGAGTAGACCAATGGGTTAGTAATTGGTCAGATTGGTTTTGTCCTTTTAGTGGACAGGACATACCTGAGCAATTTTCCACTTTGTCTAATAGATGCCAGTGCTGTAGCTGTACTGAAACAATTTGGCTAAAGGTGCAAATAGTTCTAGAGAACAAGTCTTCAGCACTACAGATAGGATGCTGTCAGGGCCCATAGCTTTTGCTGTATCCGGTGCACTCAGCCATTTCTTGATATAAGGTGGAAGTGACTGAAGACTGGCTTTTCTTTTATTCTTTTGTGGGATGTGGGCATCGCTGGCAAAGCCAGCATTTGTTGCCCATCCATAATTGCCCTTGAGCAGGTGGTGGTGAACTGCCTTCTTGAACCGCTGCAGTCCATCTGGGTACACGTACAGTGCTATTAGGAAGGGAATTCCAGGATTTTGACCCACTGACAATGAAGGATTGGCGATATATTTCCAAGTCAGGATGGTGTATGGCTTGGAGTGGAACTTGCAGGTGGTGGTATCTCCATGCATCTGCTGCCCTTGCCCTTCTAGCTGATTGAGGCCACAGGTTTGGAAGGTGCTGTCAAAGGAGCCTTGGCAGGTTTCTGCAGTGCACTTTGTAGCTGGTGCATATTTTTTAGGATGCCTGGTGCTGCTCCTCGTTTGTGCTTTTACACTCCTTGTGAAACCGGTGTCGGTCCCCTGGTGTGATGGTAATGGTGGAGTAAGGAATATACTGGGCCATGAGGTTACAGATTATAGTGTTATCAAATTTTGCTGCTGCTGCTGATGGCCCATAGTGCCTCATGGAGGCCCAGTTTTGAGCAGCTAAATCTGTTCTGAATCCATTTCATTTAGCACACTGATAGTGCCACACAACATGATGGAGTGAGTGATTTTGAGGATCAGCTAGTATGATGAGTTATTGCATTATCCTTTGATCGCTGATACTTGGTTCAAATCCAGCTCAGTCCAATGGAGTGATTTTTTTTCCCCAGCTGGCCAGAAATCTCCTATAAATAATGACTTTCAGCAATCGGCTTGGCTCAGTTGATAGTTCTCTCTTTGGCCTCTTTGTCTCGAGAGACAATGGGTAAGCGCCTACAGGTGGTCAGTGGTTTGTGAAGCAGCGTCTGGAGTGGCTATAAAGGCCAATTCTAGAGTGACAGACTCTTCCACAGGCATTGCAGATAAAATTGGTTGTTGGGGCTGTTACGCAGTTGGCTCTCTCCTTGCGCGTCTGTCTTTTTTCCTGCCAACTGCTAAGTCCCTTCGACTCGCCACTCTTTAGCCCCGCCTTTATGACAGTCTGCCAGCTCTGGCAATCACTGGCAACTGACTTCCATGACTTGTGGTCAATGTCACAAGACTTCATGTGATGTTTGCAGACGTCTTTGAAGTGGAGACATGGACGGCCGGTGTGTCTGATACCAGTGAGGAGCTCACTGTACAATGTGTCCTTGGGGATCCTGTCATCGTCCATGCGGCTCACATGGCCAAGCCATCTCAAGCGCCGCTGGCTCAGTAGGGTGTATATGCTGGGGATATTCGCCGCCTCGAGGACTTCTGTGTTGGAGATACGGTCCTGCCACCTGATGCCAAGGATTCTCCGGAGGCAGCGAAAATGGAATGAGTTGAGACGTCGCTCTTGGCTGACATACGCTGTCCAGGCCTCGCTGCCATAGAGCAAGGTACTGAGGACACAGGCTTGATACTCGGACTTTTGTGTTCCGTGTCAGTGCACCATTTTCCCACACCCTCTTGGCCAGTCTGGACACAGCAGCAGACGCCTTTCCCATGCGCTTGTTGAGTTCTGCATCGAGTTGCTAGTACTCTTATCTTTAATTTAGCAGGTTCTGGGTTCAAGCTCCACTGTTGCTTGTGTAATTGAGGCTGGTGCTGCTAAGAGAGTGCTACTTTTGGATAAGATACCAAACCAAGATCCTGCTAGTTAACTGAAGTAACTGATCCCACAACAATATTTGAAGAAGAGCAGACAGTTTTCTTTAATAACGTTCTTCACTCTACCCACATTACAAAAAATAGATTGGCTTTGAAATTTGATCAGATCAGAAAACAGGCACGGGATGGTAATGCATGATTAACCAGTGCCATTGCTTCTGATGCAGGCTGCATGCAAACTTCACTGCAGTCCCTCAGTTCCCACAGCAGTATCTCCTGGTAACAGTGAGAGACCCAAGGGAAGCCTACCCAGGTCTCATCTCCCTTCCTGTGGTGGAGGCAGCCTGGAAAATCCAAGTGCTGCTGAACTTTTCTGAAACATGCCATGGTCCCTTTAATTGGAAATTCTTCCTTTGACAGAATGGGCACATCATCCTGCCCTCCCTCTCTAATTAGTTGGGGAGCTTGAAGGTGGGATGTCAATTGGTTTGTTCTGGTAAAGAACAATTGCTCAGCGATTTGTGCAGAGAGTCAAGCTCCAAACCTGAAAATGGTATCGCTGTTGCACTAGGGACTAAGGTAGTAATAGCCACCCTTTAGATCTGAAAGGATGCCGAGGTCTATCTTTTTCCTAATCTGTGCATCATTCACCGCATCAGCTAACTATAATTGACACTAGTTGGCCATGCACATGCGGTTTTCCTCTAAAGGAACACAAGGGCAGCAAGGGTGAAAAATGGAAATGTCAACCTTGTGTTCTTCTAAGATTGACATTAGAGTCCCAAAACAGGGCAAAATAACAGAGAAGTTACAGTGCATCTAACTGTGTTGTGCCTGATGTACATGTGCTTGATGTTGTCATGGGATGCAATAATGTTCCATCCATGAATAATAATTTAAGGACTGAATTGTTATCATGTTAGGAATAGGAGGTTAAGTAATGTTCCTGTATTATGTTAATTGAGCTATGCCATTTAGCACTCTTCATTCCTCAGTGCCTGGATTTGTGTTGAACAAGGATTCATGTCACTCTCCAATAGGACAGTTTCTCTTCCTTTGCACTCAGAAATATTATCTGGAGAAGCTGAAGGTGAATGGACAAAAATTGTTTCAGAACTTCTTCTATTTGAAATCTTTTTGGAGATATGTCCAAAGACTTTAATTATAGGGTAAAACTTTTCAGTGGTGCAAAAGAATCAGACTAATTGTTCTTTGACTTTTCCATATGCATAGCTTTCAAATTGCCTTCTGAACAGCCAGGAACGCAAAGGTACTATTGCCCTCCTATACTTCCCTTTAACCTTTAACATGGATAGAATCTTTCACTGTATCAAAGCTCTGTGCAAATGAACCAGTGTTGGCCAAGCAATTTTTTTCCCTCTAACCTCTACTCACTTGAACACTCGGGGGTAGATCTTGACATTGTATAATCGTGCAAAATAGGTGAGAGTGAGTCAATGGCCCCATTTTGCCAACCCCTGATATCTCTTTCTATTGACTGCAACAGAAATAAAAATCACAAGAGAGGTAAAATGCATTCGCTGACTCACCAATACTCATTTAACACAAGCGCACAATGTCAACATTACCCCTCTGCTCACAGTCTGTGCTCTATGTTTGTAATTTCAGTTTTACAGCTATGGCACATTCCACCATCTCTTGTAGTATCAACCTTTTCCATTTCATGTCAACTAATTCCATTGATACCCAACAGAATTTGGTGAAAGTTGTTTTTAATTGATGTGGTACCTGACTGACGTTACATGGTGGAATTTCTCATGCTGTTACACATAGCATGAGTACGTCACACGTAACCAAATGTCATAGTTCAGTTTACAGTGGGAAATGCAAAACCCAGCCTATGAATTATATCACATGTGGTAAAAATATATTCTGTTGGCACACTGTATTAGTGTCCCTATAGATGGCACACAGATGTGGAAATGACATAGCAAAGAGGTAGAGGACCTGATTTATTAGCAAGTGAAAAGAACAGAAAGTTAGAGAAATGGAGCCATTGCAGGAAAAGTTGAGAGCTGGCCATTTTACTGCAAGGCTGAGGTCAACAATCTTCCAGTGAAGTGCCAAGGGAAGCGAAGTCAGGAGCAAACCATAATCTGGCCACAAGGGGTGAATGCAAGCTGAACCAGGATGATGCTAATGAGGCAGAGTGACCTTTTCAGAAAGCTTGGGAAACAGCCTGACCATTTATCATGCCTTTTAGCATCAACTAATCTACCACCAACAAATAATCAGGACAGTGAGATACACTCGTGAGGGACAGATAAGGAAAGAATGAAATGGTTAAAATGCCTCAATTACCTCTTTTTGCAAAGTAGAAGTAAACTGTTATGCATGGATTCATTATGTGTTTGGACCATGAAACAACAAAAATAGATTAAAGCATCACTTCTTAAAACTGCTGTCTGAATTGATTGCACACATTGAAAGTGAAGCGGTCACATTGCTTCTGAAGAATAATAACCAACTGAGTCTGGCTAGTACACTGTGTTCAAACGGAAGGCATGTTTTTAAATGGCCAAAAGGCACAGAGCATTGGGCTGTCTTCTTGAAAAATGGAAGAAATACTCTTTTTCATTGTAATTAGCAAATTATTGACAAAATGGCTTTGAAACATAAGGGATTATTTGAACCCCATCCACCCAGCAGAAGCCTTTGTTATTGCCCCTACATGATGTGCTGATCTGTTAACTCTACAGCAATAGGTCGACTGGCATGGGTAGTACATGCTGTGGCCTGTGAGTCTCATGTGGCCTGTCTGCTCTTGGACTTCCCTCTCCTCTTCATTCCCTCTGATATGTCCAGTAATGATTTTTCTACCCATCCAGAGAGGTTCACAGATCTCTTGCTACTCACAAGTCACTCACAGGCTCATTCATTGCCCAGTAACTCAGGCTGCCCAGTGTACATAGAGCGATGGGGGCAATGAAACAGCCGCGTTTACCATTCTGTTCAGATTGGCCATCCTGCCAGGAGCTTATCACTGGGCAGCCGGAGCACAGGCCTGGTTCAGGCAATAGGCCCTTTTAATGAACAAATCAGTGTCCCATAATGTACACATGAACCTCTTGAGATTTTAGGACTTAACTGAATGGTTTCATGCTTCATCCAGTTTTACAGATGGTTCAGTTGATCAAGGCCCATAAGCATAAGTTTAAGATTATTTTTCTGGGGTGCAGAAGGATTAGGAGTGCCCCTCTGGGCCCCACAAAAATAAACTGGCCATTGCCACTTCAGGTTACTCCCCCACCCTCCCACCGCCGACACATCCTTGGTTATCGTAGCTCCTACCCCTCCCCTGAGAACATATCTTGCTGCCAGCCTGGTGGTCTCCAGACCACCTGATACTGGGCCAGAAATTGCTGTGTCAGGCCACAAGCGCTGCTTGCTGTTAGTTAGACTTGCCTTTGCCCATTTAATGTGGATGATATTTTGCCCTGCAGGTTGCTAGAAATGTGAGATGGAAACTGCACAGTGCTCTCTATAGGGCTTCTTGGTTCTGAGTGAACTGGACAAATAAATGTGTGTCTCCTTAACCCATCAGATTGAAGAATTGTGCAATGGACAACGCAAGGTCTAAGCAAGGAAGTGTAGAGTGGGTCAATGTCATATCAAGTACAGAAAGTGAAATAAAGAGAGGGAAAGAGTGGATTAGGAGAAAAAAGAAACAAAAAAAGCTTCCAATTAATTTATGTTTTTTTTTATTTTTTATATCTCCAACAGCAATTAAAACCTGAAGGAATGAGATTCCACACTTATAATAATTAAGTAGCAGTGCCAGTGAGATTGACTGGCAGTAATTAAGACTTATCATGAACAAACCCTAACTTTCTGTGGTGAGTTTAAGTCCTATCTATTGTGTGATTGCCTTTAAGAGAGATGTCCCTTTGAGATCTTAGTATGTTAATGAGCTACGTGCCAGGATGCAGTCACATGACTACTTGCCAGACTGACTCTGTAACACCAAGAGGCAAGTCCTGTAAATGCACAGCTCTGCACTGTATATACTTGTTCACTGTAAATATAAGAATATAAGAGCAGGGAGGTTATGATGGAGCTGTATAAAATGCTAGACAGCTGGAGTACTGTGTACAGTTCTGGGCACCACACTATAGGAAGGATGTGATTGCACTGGCGAGGGTGCCGAGGAGATCCACCAGGATGTTGCCTGGGCTGGAGCATTTCAGCTATGAAGAGAGACTGAAAAGGCTAGGGTTGTTTTCCTTAGAGCAGAGAAGGCTGAGGGGAGATATGATTGAGGTATACCAAATTATGAGGGGCATTGATAGGTTAGATAGGAAGAAACGTTTTCCCTTAGCAGAGGGGTCAATAACCAGGGGGCATAGATTTAGGGTAAGCGGCAGGAGTTTTAGAGGGGATTTGAGGAAAAAAATTTTCACCCAGAGTGTGTTTGGAATCTGGAACGCACTGCCGGAAGAAGTGCTAGAGGCAGGAACCCTCACAACATTTAAGAAGTATTTAGATGAGCCCTTGAAACAGCAAGCATACAAGGCTGTGTGCCAAGTGCTGGAAAATGGGATTAGAATAGTTAGGTGTTTGATGGCCGGCACAGACACGATGGGCTGAAGGGCCTGTTTCTGTGCTGTATGACTTTAATACTCTACACCTGTTTGTGATCTTCAATCAACTGAACTCCACGCATCTCATTACAATATCTACAATACGAATAGAGGAAACTTCATGTTACTCAATTTGAATGGGGAGCCAGGAAATGAGATGCTGTTTTCTCAAAGCTAATGGCAGAGCAGTGCATCTCCGACAACAACTTCTCAACTTCCATATTTAATCACACATCTGCTTCTTGCCTTGAGTTGCTGTAGCATTTGCACATAATTAACAGCAAGCACTATTAACCTCATTGTTTTTTTTTGACAGCAACATTTGGGCCATTATGTCAACATGATTCAGTTAAGCTGCTTTGCCTGCCCATTTGGCAGTTTTCCTGTTCTATTTAAATGAGGTGAGAGCCTCAAATGGGTCCAGCCTCTTTGTTAGCTAATTACAAGTTTAAAGCTACCCCATTGTATTTCCATGCTTCTCTATTTGCATGCTTGACCTGAAGTTAGGAACATAGGAACAAGAGTTGGCCATATGGCCCCTCAAACGCTGCTCTGCCATTCAATTATATCATGGCTGATCTGGACCTCAACTCCATTTGCCCGCCTTGGTACCATAACCCTTTATAGCCTTGCCTAACAAATATCTATCAAGGGCAGTTTTTAAATTATCAATTGAGCCCCAGCCTCCATAGCTTTTCGGGGAGAGAATTCCAGATTTCCACTACCCTTTGTGTGAAGATTTGCTTCCTGACATCATCTCTGAATGGTCTTACTCTAATTTTAATATGCCCACTTCTGTTTGACTCCCCCACCAGAAGAAATAGTTTCTCTCTAGCTACCCGATCAAATAATTTAATCATCTTGAACACCTCAATTAGATCACCCCTTAATCTTCTATGCTCAAGGGAATATGAACCTAGTCTATGCAACCTATCTTCGTAATTTAATTTTCAGTCTGGTTAAATACTTATCCGTTAATGAACCTTCACAATAGTGGAATTCTGCCTGGCTTCCTCTTTAATTGGTGTAACAAATTAAATTGTAATTTTTCCTGACCTTTGGCTGAGAATTGAGGATGTGTTCAATTTTCCAGCATTAAGATCCTTGATGTGCACAAAAATTCATTGTCCAAACATCTTATGATTAAGGGACCAGTTTTGTAAAGATGTGTCTTCCTCACCAGCCCCCACCTCCGTTCCAAAGGTTTATCCCACAATCTTCAGTTTCTCTTTCTATCTGTGTCAACAGCTAATGCCAATTGAATTTGTGTGAATGTAGTCAACCTGAGGCATGAAGATGTATGTTGTTGCTATATTCACCGATGTACAGCTTAACCAGAATTCAGGTGACTTGTTTCAAAATAATAACATGCTATAATAGGTATAAAAGAGCTTTTGGTGACCAAACTTTCTGGAAATTATGTCAAAAGCACTTGTGTGTTTATAATTGTTATGCAATGTGTTGTTTACATTCATATCAATTTAGCTTGAATGTGACTCAATAGAATGAATGAAATTAATTATAATATAAAAAGCAAATTTACGGAATGCTGGACTCAATGGATTTGTGGGGGGGTGGGGGATAAAATTCAATGTGATAGGGGCACAAAAAGGGTGTACAAATTTTGTCACCTGATTCTCCTTTCCATTGCTCCCTGCTGAAGTTGAATTTTATCCTCATGATCTTCACATAGGTTTGAAATATATAACCACTTTATTTTAGCTGCAATCTGGCATTTATTTCAAGAGCACCGTTCTGCCCTTGCTAATTTATAGCAGATTTTCCTTATGGATCAGCTCTATCCATGATATTGCCAGGGGCAGATTAATACGTGGGCTAATAGAACTCATTCCTAAGGTGCCAGTTTAGTATGGGGCCCTCACCAGGAGCCCTGTAAAAAAATGTTTAATTTAAGCTTAATATTTTGGGTTATGATTTGCTTTTTTGCAGCATGTACACATTCTATGGGCCTATATCTGCATGTATTTTATTACACATTTGTATTTGAATGGATTAGGGGTGGCAGATTGTTTGGGTGTCTGGAGAACCCCAAATGTTCTAGGTGTCCAGGCCCCCAGGAATTCTCAATCCAGCAGTGGCCACTTGAGGTAAAATTCCACTTCAGTTGGGTTGTAAAACAGGTGGTAGCAAATTGGCTCCTTGTTACATATAAGTCATACACCCATTATACACTGTTATTTGCCCATTTCATGTAGGTTGCTAAAGGAATTGGGGATGGAGATAATGGAAGAGCTTGCCATAATCTTCCAATCTTCCCTAGATACAGGGGGTGGTGCCAGAGGATTGGAGAGTGGCCAAAGCAACACCCTTGTCAAGAAAAGGTGTTAGGACATTCCTAGCAGCTGCAGGCTAGTTAGTTTAACATCAGTGATGGGTAAGGTTTTAGAAACAATAATCGGAGAAAAAAATCAACAGACACTTGGAGAAGTTCAAGTTAATTAAGGAGAGCCAACAGAGATTTGTAAAAGGTAGATCATACTTGACAAATCTAATTGAATTTTTTGATGAAGTAACAGAGAAGGTTGATGAAGAGAACACAGTGGATGTTGTTTATATTCACTTTAAGAAAGCGTTTGATAAGGTAACACATAAAAGACTGTTTAACAAAATTGAGACTCATGGAATAGGAGGGTCAGTGTTCAACTGGATAAAAAATTGGCTTTAGTCAGAAAACAGCGAGTCTTAGTAAATGGTTGCTTTTCAGACTGGAGGATGGTACATGGTGGTGTTCCCCAAGGGTCAGTGCTGGGACCACTTTTTTTTGCTAAATATAAATGATTGGATCTTGGAATACAAAGTGGAATCTCAAAATTTGCCGATGACATCAAACTTGGAGGTGTGGCAAACAGTGGGGATGATATGAACCACCTGCAACAGGACATAGATAGGCTAGCGGAGTGGGCAGAGAGATGACAGATGGAATTTAATACAGACAAGTGTGAGGAGATGCATTTTGGCAGAAGGAATACGGAGAGACAATGTATACTAATGGCACAGTTCCAAAGACTGTGCAGGAACAGCGGGACAGGGGGTGCATGTGCATAGATCTTTGAAGGCAGGTCATATTGTGAGAGTGGTTAGTAAAGCACATGAGATCTTGGGTTTCATAAACAGAGGCATTGAGTACAAAAATAGGGAAGTTATGCTGAACCTTTAAAAAGCTCTGGTTAAGCCCCAGCTGGAGTATTGTATCCAGTTCTGGTCACCACACTTCATGAACCATGTGAGGGTCCTCGAGACATGCAGAGAAGATTTACCAGAATGGTTCCAGGGATGGGGTTAGGTTGGAAAAGCTGGGTTTGCTCTCCTTAGAACAAAAGAGATTGAGGGGAGATTTAACAGAGGTGTACAAGATTATGACAGGCTTGGATAAGTAGACAAGGAAAAACTGTTCCCATTAACTAATGGTACAAAGACTAGGAGACAATGGCTGGAATTTTACAGCCCTCCACAAGAGTGGGTTGGTGGCGGGGGAGGCCATACAGTTGAGTGGGAGGCGGGGGGGGGTGCTGTTCCCAACACCTTCCCGCCCTGCTGCAATTTCACAAGTGGCGGCGGTGGTGATGAGAAACAGCCCGCCTGCCCCAGGCGAATCAAAGCCCTTAAGTGGCCAATTAACTGGGCCTCCTCCTGCCACTGTAAAACCTAGCGGCCTCCTTGCAGGCTCATGGGGGGCCCTCCTAATCGAGCACCCTGTGCCCCACGGAGAGCCGCCCCCGAAGCCACAACTGTCCCCACTGAAAGAATGATCCCCCCACCCACCAACCGACCGCAATTGCCTTGCCCGGACCTGGTCAATTGTCCCCGAGGGGGCCCCAGAGACTTACCTGTCCTCTGGGGCCATCGTCCCTCTTGCCGCTCCCAGTGGCCCTGCTGGGACTGAGAGCTGTTGGCCCGCTGATTGGCCGGGAACTCAATGAGGCGGGACATCCTGCCTCAGAGAGGTGGCTGTTCCGCCCAAGGCAAATTAAGGGCCTGGGAGTGTAAAATTCTGGTGTGACTCCTCAGGCCCAGCAGAGGCGGGCTCGCCCCTGAATCTTTTGCCTGTGGGCGGAGCCTCCCACCCAATGTAAAGTTCCGGCTAACAAGTAACTTCAAGAGGGAAGTTTGATGTCCACTTGAAAGAAATAGACTTACAGGGCTCCAGGGATCAAGCTGGGGAGTGGGACTGACTGGATAACTCCGTGGAGAGCCAGCATGTTCTAATGGGCCGAATGGCCTCCTTCTGTGCCATATAGAAACATAGAAAATAGGAGCAGGAGAAGGCCATTCGGCCCATCGAGCCTGCTCCGCCATTCATTATGATCATGGCTGATCATCCAACTCAGTAACCTGTTCCCGCTTTCTCTCCATATTTTTTGATCCCTTTCGCCAAGAGCTATATCTAGCTCCTTCTTGAAAATAGAAAATGTTTTGACCTCAACTGCTTTCTGTGGTAGAGAATTCCACAAGCTCACCACTCTCAGGGTGAAGTAATTTCTCCACATCTCAGTCCTGAAAGGTTTACCCCAATTCCTTAGACTATGACCCCTGGTTCTGGACTCCCCACCATCGGGGACATCTTTCCTGCACCTACCCTGTCAAGTCCTGTTAGAATTTTATAGGTTTCTATGAGATTCCCCCCTCGCTGTTCTGAACTCCAGTGAATATAATCCTAACCGACTCAATCTCTCCTCATACGTCAGCCCCGCCATCCCAGGAATCAGTCTGGTAAACCTTTGCTGCACTCCCTCGATAGCAAGAACATCCTTCCTCAGATAAGGAGACTAAAACTGCACATAATATTTCAGGTGTGGCCTCACCAAGGCCCTGTATAATTGCAGCAAGACATCCCTGCCCCTGTACTTGAATCCTCTCGCTATGAAGGCCAACATATCATTTGCCTTTTTTACCGCCTGTTGCACCTGCATGCTTACCTTCAGCGACTTGTGTACGAGAACACCCAGGTCTCGTTGCTTATTCCCCTGTCTCAGGTTATAGCCGTTCAGATAATAATCTGCCTTCCTGTTTTTGCTACCAAAGTGGATTACTTCATATTTATCCACATTATACTGCATCTGCCATGCATTAGCCCACTCACTCAACTTGTCCAAATCGCCCTGAAGCCTCTCTGCATCCTCCTCACAACTCACCCTCCCACCCATTTGTCATCTGGAAATTTGGTGATATTACATTTAGTTCCCTCATCTAAATCATTGACATATATTGTGAATAGCTGCGGTCCTAACACCGGTCCCTGCGGTACCCAACTTCGGAAAAAGACCCATTCATCCCTACTCTTTGTTTCCTCTCTGCCAACCAATTTTCTATCCATCACAATACACTACCCCCAATCCCATGCACGTTAATTTTACATGCTAAGCTCTTATATGGGACTTTATTGAAAGCCTTCTGAAAATCCAAATAAACCACATCCACTGGCAGTCCCTCATCAACTCTACCAGTTACATCCTCAAAGAATTCGAGTAGATTTGTTAAGCATGATTTCCCTTTCGTAAATCCATGCTGACTCTGTCCAATTCTACCACTGTTCTCCAAGTGCTCTGCTATAAAATCTTTGATAACGGACTCTAGAATTTTCCCCACTACCGACATCAGGCTGACTGGTCTATAATTCTCTGTTTTCTCTCTACCTCTCTTTTTAAATAGTGGGGTTACATTAGCTACCCTCTAATCTGTAGGAATTGTTCCAGAGTCTATAGAATCTTGTAAGATGACCACCAATGCATCCACTATTTCTAGGGCCACTTCCTTAACTCTATGCCTGTTTTACACCCTATGGAAAGTAAAGTCAAGTGGGTAACAATGGATGGTCAATCTGCTACCTCCTGATTTGCCTGCCCCCTGTCTAAGATGAACTTTACTGTATTGTTTTGAAAATGGCATTGTGCATTTTGTCCACTTGAGGCGACCATACACATAGACACCAGCAGAGGGAGTTGGGAAAATAAAGCTTAATATAAAGGAAACCATGTGTCCAACAGCATGCAGCCTTTCTGTGTCTCTTATTAACTCTGGCTGAATCTTAGTCTCAAGAACATCACATATGGCTGCATAGTTTTACAATTCCCTTAAAGCCTCTTAATTCGCTTAAATTGAGAAACTGAGTCAACGTTAGCATGTTGATGTCAACCAAATATAAGTAACTGACTCCTAGATTTCATGTTTAGCCTATTTTGCTTAATTAGTTGCTTCACTGAACAGAAAGCCACTGCTTTCCAGAATGGGGCTGAAATATAAGTGAATTTCATGTGTTGCCATTTATCTACAGTTACTGCCAGCACAAATAAAGTTACATATTAACCACATTCAAGGGGATAATTTTGGTTGTTAAGTTATCTCATTATTATTAATATAGGCAGCATTTCAACTGGTGAACCTAACCTACTCTTAGGCGTAAACTATATGCAGAAATGAAGGGTCATGTTAATCATTTATACCAAATAGCCATTTCATTTTAAGAGGATGGAAGCTACTATACAGCAATTCTTTTGTAACTATGTACCAGCATTGTGTTCTTTTGCTGTCTATCTTTAACTGTGTTTGTGTGCAATTTTCCTACGCGTTTTCATATATGTACATAAGTGTAAACATACTAAGGAGAAGCTTGAAAATGACATTGTTTTATCCTAGGCTGTGCAATGTCATTTTCACAATTATTTTATGGTTCGCTATTTATTCCCCTCATGTTTAGTTTTGCTTCCCTCAATTTCATAGTATGTTGAAAATAGACATTATTGTACCAATATCATTTAACTTATAGTAGGCAGATTATGACTCTTAGTTCTGCCTGCATTCTAAGACAATGCATATTGCAGGCTAACAATAACAATGGGCTTAAACTCTAACTGTGGCTAATATAAAGCTGGGTATAAACTCAGTGCCAGTCTTTCTACAGCTGCTAAATGTTGTCCTTCCTGTAGCCACTATACTGGCATATTTGTTGATGCAGTTTCTCAAAGAATAGATTTATGCACTCAATCAAAAGAATTCAAAACTACTCTTCATTTGAACAATGTTCAAAAAATCCTTGATATTGCTATAGTTCTTCCTTGTCTTGCTATATCTGCATTGAATCATTCTCTCCAGAGTCTTGTTGATTAATTAATATTTCCATCTTTAGATCTCCTGACACTGCCCATCCACCCACTAATATCCTTCTTCCAGTCTAAACCTGGATACTGAGCTTTGGAAGAATATTCAGCTGTGGGAGCTATCACAGCCAACCTAAATCCTGTTTTTCTCATTAACCACCAGCGTGAACTTTCTAGATAACTCTACACAGACCAAGTGTTGAATCAGGGATGTGACTAGTCTGCGTGGGTCAGTTCTAAGTTAGGCAGTCCACTTATCGCCTGAGTTACTCAATGTGTTATTGGCAGAGAGTCCCTAACCTGTCGTATAAGTATTTTGGATCTTTCACAGGGGTCTGTTGGGTGTGACTTTATTAAATTTACCATCTCTGTTGACTCCTTCAGTCCTACAACCCTCTGAGATCTCTGTGCTCTTCCAATTCTAGCCCCATGTGCATCTCTGATTTTAAAGCAAAATACTGCAGATGCTAGAAATCTGAAATTAAAACATAAAGTGCTGGAAATACTCAGCAGGTCTGGCAGCATCTATGGAGAGAGAAGCAGTGTTCACGTTTCAAGTCAATAACCTTTCATCAGAACGTGTTCCTGAATGATTTGATGCATTGTAGTCCACAAAGAAATGCCTTAAGGTTGTAGCAATGGTCATTCATGCAGACATGCTTTTCATTATGAGTTTTTTGTCATCAAAGCTTGTGCAAAAATTGTGAAGAGATTTTCACCAATGGAATGGAACATCTCCTTTACTTAGCATCTTTAGTATAAGATGTACCATGTAGCAGGATTCAAAGCAATATCCAAAGAACCAGGTAACAGGAAGAATTTTATTTTTATATATTTGCATTTTTATTCCATATGTCATTCAACAGCAACATGAGGAAGAACTTTTTTTATGCAGTGAGTGGTTAGGATCTGGAATGCATTTCCTGAGAGTGCGGTGGATGCAGAGTCAATCATGGCTTTCAACAGGGAATTGGATCAGCACCTAAAGAGAAAAATTTACAGGGCCATGAGGAAAAGGCAGGGGAGTGAGACTCGCTGAGTTGCTCTTGCAGAGAGCTGGCATGGGCATGATGGGCCAAATGGTCTCCTTCTATGCTGTAACCATTCTATGATTCTATAATCCTATGATATGTAGTTCATACATTCCATGACAATATGAAAGGTACAATTCAGCATAGCGGTGCCTCATCAGACCCCTTTTCTATCCTGAGTGGTGTGAAACAGGGCTGTGTTCTTGCCCCTACACTGTTTGGGATCTTCTTCTCCCTGCTGCTCTCACATGCATTCAAGTTTTCAGAAGAAGGAATTTTCCTCCACACAAGATCAGGTGGCAGGTTGTTCAACCTTGCCCGTCTTAGAGCGAAGACCAAAGTACGGAAGGTCCTCATCAGGGAACTCCTCTTTGCTGACGATGCTGCGGTAACATCCCACACAGAAGAGTGTCTGCAGAGACTCATTGACAGGATTGCGGCTGCCTGCAACAAATTTGGCCTAACCATCAGCCTCAAGAAAATGAACATCATGGGACAGGACGTCAGAAATGCTCCATCCATCAATATCGGTGACCACGCTCTGGAAGTGGTTCAAGAGTTCACCTACCTAGGCTCAACTATCACCAGTAACCTGTCTCTCGATGCAGAAATCAACAAGCACATGGGAAAGGCTTCCACTGCTATGTCCAGACTGGCCAAGAGAGTGTGGGAAAATGGCGCACTGACACGGAACACAAAAGTCCGAGTGTATCAAGCCTGTGTCCTCAGTACCTTGTTCTACGGCAGCGAGGCCTGGACAACATGTGTCAGCCAAGAGTGACGTCTCAATTCAATCCATCTTCTCTGCCTCCAGAGAATCCTTGGCATCAGCTGCAGGACCGTATCTCCAATGCAGAAGTCCTCGAGGCGGCCAACATCCCCAGCATATACACCCTACTGAGCCAGCGGCGCTTGAGATGGCTTGGCCATGTGAGCCGCATAGAAGATGGCAGGATCCCCAAGGACACATTGCACAGCGAGCTTGTCACTGGTATCAGACCCACCGGCCGTCCATGTCTCCACTTTAAAGACGTCTGCACACGCGACATGAAGCCCTGTGACATTGATCACAATCACGGGAGTCAGTTGCCAGTGATCGCCAGAGCCGGCGGACAGCCATAAAGGCAGGGCTAAAGAGTGGCGCGTCGAAGAGACTTAGCTGTTGGCAGGAAAAAAGACAGAAGTGCAAGGAGAGAGCCAACTGTGTAACAGCCCCGACAACCAATTTTATCTGCAGCACCTGTGGAAGAGTCTGTCACTCTAGAATTGGACTTTATAGCCACTCCAGGTGCTGCTCCACAAACCACTGACCACCTCCATGCGCTTACCCATTGTCTCTCGAGACAAGGAGGCCAAAGAAGAAGAAGAAGAAGAAGAAGAGTCTTGGGACGGGGAAATCAATCAGTACTTGTACCTTTGCTGCTCTTGGCAACACCTGCCCTTGACCCACAACATGCCCTAGGTAAGTTACCTGAGCTTTAGCGAACTCATTCTTTGCGAGGTTTACCACTAAGATAGCAGACTGCAATCTTCAGAATAGGGGTTCTAGGTGTTCTCTCCAGGTGTCACTGTACACTAACAGATAGAGTCCTTTTCCAGGTATATTACACAATTGTGCAAGCCAGCCACTGGCTGGTTCATCAGCATTTGAAAGCTGGCTGGGGCATTCCTTAACTCAAATGGCATTACCCGCCATTGAAATAAACCCTTTGGTGTGACGAAAGCAGAGATCTCTTTAGCTCAAATGGTCAGGGGCACTTGGCAGTATCCTTTGAACAAATCTATTTTTGTTATGTAAGTAGCATTTGCTACTCTGTCAATACAGTCTTCCAGGCAAGAGATCGGGTACGAGTCAGCTCTGATCACTGCATTAACTTTTCTGTAATCAATGCTGTTGAGCCATCAGGTTGGGTCCTTGTACAACCAGAGAACCCTTGCTGTTGTGGTTGGTCTCAATCAAGTGGTGCTCCAGCATGTACTTAATTTTTTCCTGAACCTGGGCCAGTTTCTTAGGATTTAAGTGATAGGGGTTTTGCTTTATAGGAGTGGTCTCTCCTACATCTACATCATGTAGGGCTAGGGCCATGCATCCTGGCTTGTCCCTACATATCTCTTTAAATGCTGCAAGCAGCTTTGTTAAGTCACCTCTCAGCTCTGTGTCTATATGACAGCACGGTGTCTAGCCTCCCTGGCATTTCAGTGTTGGCTAACCGGATGGTAGGGGGTTTAATTTGGGAATCATCCATGCTTCCTTCTCCCTCTAACTCGTCCTCATCTTTCCTCACTACCTGGCATACTGTGCTTGTTCATCCCCTTCCCGGCTGTAAAACTGCTATGGCATGTTGACATAACACAGCCTTTACTTTTTCCTACAGTCTGGGGTGTCAATTAAATAATTCATTTCACCGATCCTCTTTCCTACTCTGAGTGGGCCACAGAACCTAACTTTCAGCGGTTCACCTTGCATTGACAGTAAGACTAAAACTTGGTCTGCTGGCTTTATTGTGTTTGTCTGCCTGCCTTTTCACAACTTGCTGGGAGATTTTAAGGTGCTCGAGCCACAGCACAGGCTGTCGTCAGCCGGTCATGGAACACGGATACATAGTTTAATAAAGAAGTCTCTTCCCTTTGTTCTAAAACCTCTCTTGATTAGTTTAAGAGGACCCTTCTCACCTTGTGGCCATAAACTAATTCAAAGGGACTAAAACCAGTGGATTCATCTGGTGAATCTCTGTTGGCAGATAGGAGGAATCCAAGCCCTTTGTCCCAGTCGTGGGGGTACTCATCGCAGTATGCCTTGATCATTGTCTTTAGAGTCTGGTTTTACCGTTCCAAAGCCCCTTGTGACTGTGGGTGGTAGGCTGAGGACTTTAGCTGTGTTATGCCAAGGTTACTTATGACCTGTTGAAAAATACATGACATGAAATTTGTGCCCTGATCCGATTGGATCTCATTAGGCAGTCCACATCAGGTAAAGAATTGAGTTAGCCCCTCAACCACTACTTTGGTTGAGTGGTTCTCAGGGGAATGGCCTCTGGAAATCGAGTAGCCACATCCATGATGGTGAGAAGGTAACACCCTCTTGTTTTCGGTAGGGGTGGCACACAGTCCACAAGCACTCTGCTGAATAGTTCCCCAAAAGCTGGTAGGGAATTAGTGCTGCAGGTTTTATTGCAGGTTGAGGTTTCCCCATAACCTGACACGTGTGGGACGCTTTGCAGAAATCCACCACTTCCTTGTGCAGATGCGGCCAATAAAAATACTGACCTATGTGGGCTTGGCTTTTTCGTATACCGACATGTCCAGCCATTGGAATTTCATAGAATATCCTCAATATTTCCTTATGGTATTTGAGAGGAACTACTACCTGGTGGACCACTGTCCACTCTTCATCAGCAGGTTGACAAGAAGGTCTCCACTTCCTTATCAGAACCTCACTCTTTAAATAGTAGCACTGCAGAACTTCCTTTACTTCAGCTTCAGTCTGGGCAGTCTATGCTAACTTATTTAACACTAGGATGGTTTGTTGAGCCTTGACCAAAGAAGATCTGCTTATTATTTCCTTTGGCTCATCTAAATCTCCGAAGGAAGGTTCAGACAGCCAGACTGCAGAGTCAGCCATCTGCCGTTCTGGTTCAGCCTCCTCTGACGGAGCTTGTTTGGCCATGAACTGGGTTACCACACCATCGGGGAAAATGGCAGGAACCTTCTCCTGTACTTGCTCTGTCTCTCTAACCTCAGTCAGCTTCTCCAAGACCACTGGGGAAGCTACCAACTTAGCCCTGCCATTACCTAGGAGCAGGTCGATCCCCTCCACAGGTAATCTAAGAACAATCCCCACAGTAACTGGTCCTGAAATAAGGTCACACTCCGGGTGCACCCAATAGAAAAGTATGGGCATATATCTTCCTTCAATACGTTTCGCTAAAACTTTTGCATGCAGTGTGCTTTCGGATGGGAAGGTCATGCCTTTTCCCAGCAGGAGCGTTTGGGTGGCCCCTGTATCTCTAAATAGGACTAAGGGCTTACTTACCTCATTTGAGGGGTATGGGTCACTTACCATTTAAACACAAAATCCTGGTAACCCCCAGGAATTCTGCTAGATTCTACCACACTCACAGCAGTATGTTTACAGGGGTTAACTGCTGTGCTTAGAGCCACAGCCTTGCCTGCTGTGCTTTCCATCAGGGTCTCTTGGCCTGTCCTGGTCTGCTGCACCCCAACAAAACCTACGGGTTTACCCTTTAGTTTCCAGCTGTCAGCTTGGCGGTGAACTGCTTTTTTACAATGAATACACATAGACTTTTGGGCTTCGCTCCTGTTCCGAGCACCTTCCTTTTTAGTCTATGGAGGACCCCCTGTGCTTCCATTTCACTTTCCTGCCCATTACTGCTTATTCTCCTATCACTCTCCCACCATCTATCCTTTTTAAATTTTTGGAGGTGACTAGGGAAGGATTTCACTTGGGAAAAGGGTTTGCGCATGAGCTTGTAATTGTCAGCCATAATTGCTGCTTGCCTGGCTTTGGAGACCCTCTGCTCTTCAATGTGTGTCTTTATGGAAAAGGGGAGTGAGTTTTTGAATTCCTCGAGAAGAATCCCTGAGGTTTTCATTTGTGGGATCTTGAGCACCTGTAGCCATCAGTGGAATCCTTTCAAACTCAATGAATGATTACTCAGGTTGCTTCTGGGAAGTTCGGAATGTATGTTAGTATGCCTCCAGTACCAGCTCGTACGCACTCAGAATAGCAATTTTTGTCTTCGGGTAGTAGGAAGAACTCTCTTCAGACAATAGCAAATAAACTTCAGAGGCATTTTGCAAATCGGCTTTGCAGTAGAAGGGTCCAAGCTTCCACTGGCCACTTCAACTTTGTTGCAAGCTTTTCAAATGATACAAAAAAATCTTCCACATCCTCCTCATGAAACCTTCCACATCCTGTCTCTCTCTCACTCTCTCTCTGTCTCTGTCTCTCTCTGTCTCCTGTAATTCTCATTGTTGGAATTATAGCTCCAGTTCCTGCTGCTCCAGCTGTATCCTTGCTAGTGCTAGCTTGTCCATTTCAGATTCCATGTCTGCTTCCTGTTCTTCCCATGAATGAATTTTAAAAAAATAGAGAGAAAACAGGGAATTAAAGACCAGTCAGCCTGACATAGGTAGTGGGGAAAATTCTAGAGTCCATTATAAAAATTTTTATAGCAGAGCACTTGGAGAACAGTGGTAGAATTGGACAGAGTCAGCATGGATTGACAAAAGGGAAATCATGCTTGACAAATCTACTAGAATTCTTCGAGGATGTACTAGTAGAGTTGATGAGGGGGAGCCAGTGGATGTGGTTTATTTGGACTTTCAGAAGGCTTTCCAAAAAGTCCCACATAAGAGATTAGCGTGTAAATTTATAAAGTGCATGGGATTGGGGGTTGTGTATTGCGATGGATAGAAAATTGGTTGGCAGACAGGAAGCAAAGAGTAGGAATAAACGGGTCTTTTTCCGAATGGCAGGCAGTGACTAGTGGGGTACCGCAGGGATCGGTGCTAGGACCCCAGCTATTCACAGTATATATTAATGATTTAGATGAGGGAACTAAATGTAATATCTCCAAATTTGCAGATGACACAAAACTGGGCAGGAGGGTGAGTTGTGAGGAGGATGCAGAAAGGCTTCAGTGTGATTTGGACAAGTTGAGTGAGTGGGCAAATGCATGGCAGATGCAGTATAATGTGGATAAATGTGAGGTTATCCACTTTGGTAGCAAAAACAGGATTATTATCTGAAAGGCTATAAACTGAGACAGGGGAATAAGCAACGAGACCTGGGTGTTCTTGTACACAAGTCGCTGAAGGTAAGCATGCAGGTGCAACAGGCAGTAAAAAAGGCAAATGGTATGTTGGCCTTCATAGCAAGAGGATTCGAGTACAGGAGCAGGGATGTCTTGCTGCAATTATACAGGGCCTTGGTGAGGCCACACCTGAAATATTGTGTGCAGTTTTGGTCTCCTTATCTGAGAAAGGTTGTCCTTGCTATAGAGGGAGTGCAGTGAAGGTTTATCAGACTGATTCCTGGGATTGCGGGACTGACGTATGAGGAGAGATTGAGTCGGTTCGGATTATATTCACTGGAGTTCAGAAGAGTGAGGGGGGATCTCATAGAAACCTATAAAATTCTAACAGGACTTGACAGGGTAGATGCAGGAAGGATGTTCCCGATGGTGGGGGAGTCCAGAACCAGGGGTCATAGTCTAAGGATACGGGGTAAACCTTTCAGGACTGAGATGAGGAGAAATTTCTTCACCCAGAGAGTGGTGAGCCTGTGGAATTCACTACCACAGAAAGCAGTTGAGGCCAAAACATTGTATGTTTTCAAGAAGGAGTTAGATATAGCTCTTGGGGCGAAAGGGATCAAAGGATATGGGGAGAAAGCGAGAACAGGTTACTGAGCTGGGTGATCAGCCCTGATCATAATGAATGGCAGAGCAGGCTCGAAGGGCCGAATGGCCTACTCCTGCTCCTATTTTCTATGTTTCTATGTCCTCTTCGTCACTTTCTGTTGGAATTGTTTTAGCATTGACTCTTTAGAAGGTTAATTTCTCTTCACAATGTAGTTTCCTCTTTGCAATGATCATGTTTCCTTTTCTCTGAACTACCATAAGCACACCTGGGTCAAATAGTGAGCTTATTTTCGATGTTTTCTCTTGCCAAACCAGGACTTTGTCTCCTTCTTTTATCTTGCTATCATTTGTGTCTATCTGTCGACCTGCATGTGTCTTTATCCTCTGTTTTTGACTCTATTGCTTAAACTGTCTGGTGAGTGCATGTCGGCTTGTGTTGGTGCGATTTCTGGCAGTGAATACTTCTTCAGGATATCTTCTTTTGTCAGGTATTTCTGTCCTCTGACAGTGTTGATCGCGATCAGCTTCAATTCGCTGGCAGTTTTGAAACTTAGCAGATTTCCCTTGCTTGAGTCGACAACATGGAACTCAGTCTGACATGTGAACCCATGGGAGGATTTGAGGGTAACTTGGATCATTAGGGCGGCACAGTGGCGCAGTGGTTAGCACCGCAGCCTCACAGCTCCAGGGACCCGGGTTCAATTCTGGGTACTGCCTGTGTGGAGTTTGCAAGTTCTCCCTGTGTCTGCGTGGGTTTCCTCCGGGTGCTCCGGTTTCCTCCCACATGCCAAAGACTTGCAGGTTGTTAGGTAAATTGGCCATTATAAATTGCCCCTAGTATAGGTAGGTGGTAGGGAAATATAGGGACAGATGGGGATGTGGTAGGAATATGGAATTAGTATAGGATTAATATAAATGGGTGGTTGATGGTCGGCACAGACTCGGTGGGCCGAAGGGCCTGTTTCAGTGCTGTATCTCTAAATAAATAAAATCCCTAGAACTGATAGAGGGGTATTCGATTTATCGGAGAAGATTTTAGATATCAGCTTGTTCAATTGCAGTTTCTATGTTCTCTGTAACTCGTGGAATGTCAGGGCATCCATTATGTTGGCATTTGCTCCTGATTCAATTACTGCAGAGATTATCTAATTGCCTAAGAACATATTGCACATGTGCAGGCGTCGTTACTTGTGGTTGCGAGCAACAAACATTTTCTCTCGTGCTGCGAAGATGTAATCTTCCTTCTGGTATTTAATTCTATTAATGTCTTCTGCAGGCTTCGATCGGCATACTCTTGCGAAATGTCCCATTTTTCCACAGGCTTTACACTAACTTCCTCTCGCAGGACACGTTTTGTAGTGAGGATATGCACCACCGCAATGATTATATGTTCGAAAATGAGGTAATTGTAATCTCTGTCTTGGTCTTTCTTGACATGCCTCGGACCTTTCTCTGAGTTTCTTCTGTGCCCTTGTATTTGGTGTGTTTCTCTGGTGAAATCAACCTCTTGTGGCATTCATAGATTCTGTTGATGATCCTTACCTGGCCTCAGAGGATTCTCGTCTTATGTAATTTGCCTCTTTCCCTTCTAAGACTTCAGCTTGTCTTTCACTGGCTTCCAGCGTTCTGCCCATATAGCATAACCTTTGCAAATTTAACAATTCGCCCTCCCTAATGGCATGCGTTGGTGACTAGCGGGTTATAATGATCTGGGAGGTGATTTCTTTGTCCATGTCTGTGAAGTTGTAATTCTGGCTCAGACTTCTGAGTGCTCAAGGGTCTCGCACTTGTCTTAGTTTGCTTGCTTGAAGACATGGATTTCATAGTGAGGAGTTAGTCTCGGTTGAAAATATCTTGTCAGAGCATTCTTCACTGCATCATAGTCATTGTCAGTTCCAGTGTCTGTGAGGGTATCGAAGATATTGTCCAACCTTTGGTCCAGCATAGTGTAGGAGTAATGCTGTCTTTCTTTGGGGTGTATAGATATCAAGTGCCAGCATTAGGCATTCGAATCTTGCTAGCCATTTGCTCGAGTGTGGCCCCAGGTTGAGGACTATCTCTGTAAAGTCTGGAAAGACTAACAATTGTTGTACACACATGGTGATTGCTTTTGCTTAAATCTGGAATCCTCAATACAAGTCTTTTGTATATTCCTGTGTTGTCAGTGTGGTTTCATTTTTTTTAAATCCTCGACGCCAGAAAAATGTCGTGTTGTGCTGTGTTCTTAAGTCTTCATCAAATGATAATTGCAGGCTTCATATTCAGATACAAGACAAACACTATTTATTGTCTTACTTATCTACGCTGCATAATTTCAGGACCAGGTCTTTTCCTCAATGGTATGTGCACTCTTTGCAAGCCATGTGTTGAGTGTTTGTCTCAAAATTATGTCTTCTCCTTTATATATGTATGATGATGTCATCAGTTGCATCAGTGGCCTGGTCTCTTAAAGGTACAGTTTCCTAAAAGTGAAATCACCATTTCACTACATTACACTAACTCACACCAACCCCCGTTCACCCATCACCCCTGCACTCACTGGCCTACATTATCTCCGGTGTGACAAGTGGGAGACCTGGTAATATGGGTCTCCACTTCTGTTTACTGTACCACAACATCCCAGGAACTGTAGCACACAGTGCATCATGGACAGGAAAATTGGCCCCATATGTGCTTAACTATAACACAGCAAAAAGGATTGGAAAAGGTTAGTGGTCCACTGCAAAAGACTAATGCACTATCCAACCCTCCCCTCCCTCGCAGACACACAATTTTCTGTTTTAAAAATGCTTTTAAACTTCCAAATCAAATGTAATGCACATGTGTAAGAGTACTTTTTCCAATATAAAGCTATAGAAAAACTTTAAACAAGTGTATACCTGTTTTTTGAAGACTGTAGCAGACTTTGTGTATCAATAATCAAATGAAACCAGTATACAGTTTTGCTTTTATTTATTCTGACATTACCATAAAAGAAAAGGTTGCCCACAGTGACATAGATTACAATTATTCTCCTTGGTAATAAACAGCATTGGAAAATTTGTATACTGTTTTGACAAATGGTAAAATTCTCTTTCATTGCTAAATAAAAATGCCCACTTGCATTTCTATAGCACTTCTCACATGCAGAAATACATCTCAAAGCAATTTACAGAGAAGCAGAAAGCAGCAAACATCGAGCAGGAGGGAAAACAGAATGTATTTAGTCTAAGGCAGGACAAAGGCCCAGGTGAGGCTAAGGGTTTTCAAGAATTCTTAGCAGGAAAGGTAGGTGGCAAGGCAGAGAGATTTGTGATGGGTTTTGGGAAGGTGGCGAGTGAAGGGGCAGCCGCTGATGGTGGAATAGGGTACAAAGACTAAACTGATGTAGATAGATTACAGAGTGAGTGCTGGGATTGGCACGGAATGTATACAGCCATGGAGAGGCCTTAAGGGAGCTGAAAATAAGAGTGATGAATAACTTGCTGGGGCACAGGGCAGAGGCAATGAGAGTGCATCACAACGGATGAGGGCACAAGGTTTTGGCATGGCAAATGAGGTGTAGCTTCTGGAGATTGGATATGGGAAAGCTGGCTGGGGCTGTTATGAACGCTGGACTTTGCAACATGATTATGTTTTAAAAGTTGTGATTTTTAAAAGTTTAAGATGGAGTCTGGAAGGTCAGGTGACCTCACATCCACTCTGCTGAAGGACAAGAGAGATCAAAGGCTTTTTTTGGGGAAAAAACAGAGATTGCAAGGTTAACACCTGAAAACAATGGGTTTCGCCCTCTGAGACTTTTGGGTCATAAAACAAAGAGTCAGTGATTCTGAAGATGCAAAAGTACCAAGTAGTTGTCAGCACCTGGGAACAATGGAAGGCCCAGATGTCTCTGTGAAACCAGACTTCTGGACTTTGCATATTGGAACAGGACAATAAGCTATTGACTTTTGAGTCCAGATAAATTTAACAGATTTTCTGAAGGCAGACAGCCTGTAAGAGGTGAAATCAGTGGCTGCGGCTCAAGGCAGGCTAGTTGGAAGAAGGGAACCCAGCAGTTGCAGTTTTAACAGAGAGAGAGAGAGAGAGAAAGGACACCTGCTCTCGGAAGTCTGATGCAGTAAACGGCTATAAATATTTGAACCTGTTTTGAAGGTTGAAGCTTGCGGAGGAGTAGAAGACCAGCAGGATCACCAGGAATCGCCTTATTCACGCATGTCCAGGTTGGAAGTGCTCGAAGAAGTGAGCAAAGAGGACATTGATTTTTGGGAGATTCAACACATTGCTACTGGGAGGAGTTTGGGACTTTTAACTACAAAGGATTTCGCTATCAAAGAGGACTCTGTAATTGAATACTTCAATTGAACTTGCCTCCACCACACTCTCAGGCAGCAAGTGGTTAATATCTGGATGCTCTCTACTTGAGAGTGTGGTGGAGGCAAGTTCAACTGAAGCATTCAAAAGGGAATTAGACTGTTATATGAAAAGGAAGAATATGCAAGGTTATAGGGAGAAGGTGGGGAATGGCATTAGGCGAATTGCTCTTTCGGAGAGCGGGTGCAGACACGATGGGCCAAATAGCTGCCTTCTGTGCCGTAATGATTTTGTGATTCTGTATAAGTACGGTGTGAGGTTTTCAAGTATTTTAATAAGTTAAGAAAATACCTTACTTTGTAATCTGGGGTATCAGCTACTTGCTAAACACTGTTTAGTTATTGGAGATTTCTTTTGGTTTATTTGTTGTAGTAGAAGTGCGAAAACGTGAAATCTTGTGTAATTCTTTAAATAGGTCTGGGGGTTCATATCTCATATTTTAATGTTAACGGTCTCACTGAGGTCGTAACACAGGTATTGAAAAAACTGAAGGTTTTGCAAAATTGAGGTTCCGAAGAAGGGTCACTGACCCGAAACGTTAACTCTGCTTCTGTTTCCACAGATGCTGCCAGACCTGCTGAGTAGTTCCAGCATTTCTTGTTTTTATTTCAGATTTCCAGCATCTGCAGTATTTTGCTTTTATTTTATTGAAAAAACTGAGCCTTGTGATCGTTAAATTTTGGTTTCGTATTTTAGCAGCAAGAAAGTTATGGCCAGTGATGGGTGTTATG
Organism: Heterodontus francisci; assembly: GCF_036365525.1. NCBI lineage: Eukaryota > Metazoa > Chordata > Chondrichthyes > Heterodontiformes > Heterodontidae > Heterodontus > Heterodontus francisci. The sequence goes on from NC_090385.1 coordinate 16,751,323, forward strand.
GAGGAGGAAGAAAGCAATTGTGGTAATGGATCAAAGGTAGCAAAGGAAGCTCATCTAGGTATTCAGGAGTATATCTAAACTCTGTAGTTTTTTGTGCCTAGCTTGAGGTGGCAGGAAGTGAGGTGATGGAGTCATGGGTAGATTTGTGCATGCATTGGCTTTGGTTTTGGCTTTATTGGCATTTAGCCAGAGAAAATTCTAGTCCATTCAGATCTTAGTTTGGGCAAGCAGTCAGAGAACAACTTTGGGATCAATGGCAAGGGGTAGAGAGGTAAACCTGGATGTTGTTAGTACATTTGAGTTAAGCCCTTGTTTCCAATGATGTTGCTTAGAGTTATCATGTAATATAGCCAGAGAATCAAGAATGGAACCCTGGAATACACTTTGGTGGCCATACAGGAAAGGCAGGAGAAACAGTTGGAGCAGATACAAGGGCTAAATCCCCACCAGGGTACTCCCAGAGAGTGAGAGTTCTAATAGGAATGTTGGTGGGAAATCATGCCTGATTTTGATTCATTAATTCAAATAAAGAAATTCTAATTCCTTAAAAATCTACCCAGTTCATATCCAGTCCATTACAACGAACCTCCAATTTGACTTTATCTTTTAAAAATGAATTATTGGTTAATGATGTAGCCATTTGGGGTGGATTTTAACTACTCAAAACCCATTCACTTAGACAGAGTTAAAATTGGGCCAAAATATCTTGAACTACTTTTGGAAGAGGCAATCATGTTGGATCTGGACTTGTATCTACTGCAATAGGGCTGTAAAGGAATGTTATATGCCAGGGTTAGGTATTTTTCTGAATTCTCATAAAGACAAACAAGACTGATTTGCAATAAAGTTATTTCTTTTCATAAAAATGTTATTGAGTGTGTAAGAAAGAGCAAAGCTATCATTTATGAAGAACACTGATAACCTATCACGCAGGCATATTGTACATCAAGCTGAACATTTCTACAGTTGTTTTCCATACACAATTAAAATTTGAAACATCTGAAATTATAGGCACATAGTAATTAACAAAAGTAGATTACACTGCTTTACGTAGAACTAACAATATGTATGGCACATTGACAATCTGTTGAGATTACTGATGACTAAAGATCAAAATAAGCAGAGTACATTCAAAAACTGTCTTACACATTCACTTCTGCTACGTTGTTATTGGTGACTGCTGGAGAAGGCTTAGTCTTTGCCTCTGTTCCAAATTTTGACAGATCAGCAAAGAGTCTTGGAGAGCACAGTGACAGCAGTATTCTCTTGTATTCATTTCTGAAATTCTGATTGAGAAGTCCATAGATGACAGCATTAAGGCAGCTATTGAAGTAAGCCATGAAATAGCTCATGACAAACAGCCACTCTGGGATTTTCGGTGCCACTGCCAGAGGATTTATGGCCACGGCTAAACCAATGAAGTTCAGAGGCCCCCAGCAAACTGCAAAAAGCACGAAGACCACAAACATGGTGAGGAAATTTCTGAAGTCACTGGGCTTCAACTTTGGCTCGTCAGGTTTAACACGCCGTTTTACCTGGATGACCAAGATCCAGATTCTCAGATAGCAGTAGCTCACCACACCAATGGGGACAAGAAAGTGAACAACCACCACAGCAATTGTATAATATGAGCTTACTGTTTGAGCAAATGTACATGAATATACACGAGGATCATACTGCAAAGAGCCCACAAAAAAATTTGGTATGATTGCAACAACTGTTAAGATCCAGGTCAGGCACAGGTAGAAGATTGTGTTTCTGTAGCCGTAGAGCTTATCATACTTGAAGCTATGGCAGATGTAACAATATCTGTTGATTGCAATTGCTGTAATGTTGAAAACTGATCCGATGACACTCAACCCCATCAGAAATCCACTAACCTGGCAGTGAATATCACCCAGCTTCCATCCATGTTGGAAAATGGCAAATAAGATCACAGGATAAGGATACACTGCCACAACCAGGTCAGCTACAGAAAGGCTGACAACAAAGATGTTACCTGCAAAGAAAAATGGACAATATATAGAAGGCATTTAAATCAATAAATTCATTCATCAGTTTAAATGGATGGTGTTGTCCAGCTAGGGAGAGTCAAAGACAATGACTGCTGATTCAAACAGATTTGTCTTGTATCTAAAGTGTGAAGGCTACACAATGCTAACCAAGAATATGAATCCGTTTGGACCTTTCCAATAACACAATTTAAGCAAAATTTCCAACAACAAAAAAATATAATAATTTTATATTACATAGACTGTAGCAGTTCAAGAAGGAATCCCACAAGGACAACTAGGGATTATCAATAAATGCTGGCCTAATCGGTAACACCTATATCAATAAAGTACATGTTTTTGTTGTTAACACTCCCAATATTGAGTTTTGCACTCGTGAACACATTGGAAATTCTATCCATTGATTTTAACGAACCACATATGTAGGAAGGGTCTCCCGCTGCTTGAGCTCGAGCTCAGGGTTTCCCAGCTGTAGTCACTGCAAAGCATTAGGGAGGCTGAGAGTATGCTGGATCATACGTTCCAGGAGGTGACTATCCCGCAGGCAGAGAGAGTTCAGGATAGTAAATGGGTGAACATGTCGAACTGTAGGAAGAGGCAGGAAGTGCATGAGTCTTCAGAGTGTATGCCACTCTCAAACCGGTACCCATTGTTGGAGACGGCTGGGAGTGACGATACCTAGAAGGAGTCCAGTCCAGACCATGGCACCAATGGACAAGGGACTGCACAGGGGATGGCAAGGCTAGGGGAAACAGCAAAGTGTAGAAATGCAGTCGTTATAGGAGATTCCATAGTTGAGGGACAGACGACCATTTCTGTAACCATCATCGTGAGTTCCCCTATGGTACATTGCCTCCCCGGTGCCATCACAGAGAGGGTACAGAATATTCTGCAGGGGAAGGGAGTGCTACACATTGATACCAATAACTTAGAGAAAGCAAATATTGAGGTCCTATCTAGGTCAGATTTTCAGGAGATAGGGAGAATGTTAAAAAGTAGGACTTCAAAGGTAGTAATCTCTGGATTACTTCCAGTGCCACGTGCCTGCAAAAGTAAAAATAGGCACATTGGGAAGATCAATGTGTGACTTGAGGCATGGTGCAAGAATGACAGCTTCATATTCTTGGGGCATCGGGGCTAATTCTGGGGCAGGAGTCACCGACTCAAAAGGGACAGGTTGCACCTCAACAGGACTGGGACTAATGTCCTTGCGAGAAAGTTCACTAGTATGGTTGGGGAGGGTTTAAACTGAATTGACAGGGACACCAGAAAATACAAGTCGACTGGAGGAATAAGGTGCATAAAGGAATCAGAGTGTTGGATAGCACTAGAAAAGGAAATAGTACCATATTAGATAGCAGCAGACTAAGCAGGACTACGAGGAACTCAAAGGCTTACAAGGTAAATGCATGAAGCGTGGCGAATAAGATTGGTGAGCTACAAGTGCAAATAATCATGTGGGAATATGATGTAGTGACAAGAACGGAAACATGGCTTAAAAATGGTGAGGACTGGGAGCTTAATATTCACGGATGCAAAGTGTTCAGAAAAGATAGGAAGGAAAAAAGGAAGGTAGGGTGGCAGTACTGATTAGGGAAGACACTGTAGTGCTGGAAAGGAAGGATGTCCTTGAGGGGAAAAAGCAGAATCGATTAATTAGAGTTGAGAAGTAAAAAGGGAATGATCATACTACTTGGGGGTATTTTCTTTGTCTACCTTATATAAACCTGTCATAATCTTGTACATTTCTTTCAAATCACCTTTCACCCTCCTTTGCTCCAGAGAGAACAACTCCAGCTTCTCCAACCTCATCTTGTAACTAAAATCCCCCATCCCTGGAATCATTCTGGTAAATCTTCTCTGCAACTTCTCAAGTACCTCCACATTCTTCCTAAAGTGTAGTGCCAGATCATTCACATTATTCTAACCAAAAGCACTAAAACAGATTATCAGACCATGATCAGATTGCTGTATGTGGGATCTTACTATACACAAATTGGCTGCCCGGTTTCCTACATGACAAATCAGCAATTTTCTCCACAGATTTGGGAAAAATTCTCCAATTATTCAAAAACACGACATGCGGTTTTAAAAATGCATAAAATAACTCAAAAACTTGCCACCTAAATGTACTTAATTGGTTGTAAAGTGTTTTGGGACATCCTGCAGATGCAAAAGCCGTTGTATAAAAATACAGGTTCCTTCTCTCGGTCTGAAATTGTGGTGCTGAAATTTTCAAACGGCCTTGCGTGGGTCCATTGCATTTCTCCCCGTCATGTCACCATACCTCTGTACTTGTATTTTTTGGCTTGCTGACATATTGGACAGACAGCTCAACTTTAAGATGGAGGCGTGAGAATAACAATATTGCACCATTCACCGATTATACTCTTAGAAAGGTAAATCAGGCATGGTGGATCGGGTTAACCAATCTTACACCTCCAGTTTTACACTGGAGATGAAAGTACTGGCCATTTTTTTGACCGTATGTACTGATAAAATATTCTCAGCACTGTCAACAGTTTGGGATGGCATGAGGTGGGAAGGTCAGTATTTACATGGGAGCCTGGGGTCTCATTCCTTTTGAGGGGTCAATATATTTGTAGTGTTGAAAAAATTGGAAACCAGTGACAATAGCTTGCATTTATATAGTGCCTTTGATAAGTAAAACATCCCAAAATGACAGTGCAATAAGAGGAAAGCAAACATTTCTATATGTTGTCTATTGGACATTTGTGTCCTATGAACTTCAAAAGAGATGTCCAACAGATCATCCAACAAAAGTTTAATAAGGCAATCATAAAACCAACACTTTGCTGTAATGTCTGTATTACACACTGCACTCGTCTACTTTGCAGCCTCAAGTATTTTCTTCGATTGTTTCCTTTCAAAAACAGTCTCGACCCACAATCATTTTGATAGCTGGGAGAGAGTCTGTGGTTCAGATATTATCTTTGTGCAGTTTTGTTCAGTTCACAGTTCAACTGAAGTAAACAGAGTGTCAGCATCTGTCTTTTAATCATATTGGATGTTCCAGAAACTTCTTATTACCTGAACTTAATGATCACAGCTTTGCAAGATGTAAGCAAACACCTGCAAAACACAATTCCAGCCAGGATGTCCAAGCATTTTATATCAATGGGCCACTTTGTAGTTCGTCTGCAATCAAACCCCCATACGTTTTCTGTAAATCATTATAATTGCAATACAAAACACTCGTAGTCAAAGCTGAAGTGTTTTGGCTATTGCAAAGTAATTGCTGCAGACGGAATTAAAAATTAATTTCATGTAATTAATTGCAAGTAAACCATACCCCAAGCTCAGTTGCAGTCTGAATTAAAAAGTAATTGAAATGAGCATTTACCTGTTGGACACTAAGTGCCTGCCAATGACTTTAAGCTGTTCTTTCTGCAGCAGTTGTTGCTGGCTCAAAACCACAGCTCAGTTAGCGGCTTTCTGACCTCCCTTCTTCTTTGGCCTCCTTATCTCGAGAGACAATGGATAAGCGCCTGGAGGTGGTCAGTGGTTTGTGAAGCAGCGCCTGGAGTGGCTATAAAGGCCAATTCTAGAGTGACAGGCTCTTCCACAGGTGCTGCAGAGAAATTTGTTTGTCGGGGCTGTTACACAGTTGGCTCTCCCCTTGCGCCTCTGTCTTTTTTCCTGCCAACTACTAAGTCTCTTCGACTCACCACACTTTAGCCCCGTCTTTTTGGCTGCCCGCCAGCTCTGGCGAATGCTGGCAACTGACTCCCACGACTTGTGATCAATGTCACAGGATTTCATATCACGTTTGCAGACGTCTTTAAAGCGGAGACATGGACGGCCGGTGGGTCTGATACCAGTGACGAGCTCGCTGTACAATGTGTCTTTGGGGATCCTGCCATCTTCCATGCGGCTCACATGGCCAAGCCATCTCAAGCGCCGCTGACTCAGTAGTGTGTATAAGCTGGGGATGTTGGCCACCTCGAGGACCTCTGTGTTGGAGATACGGTCCTGCCACCTGCAGCGAAGATGGAATGAATTGAGACGTCGCTCTTGGCTGACATACGTTGTCCAGGCCTCGCTGCCATAGAGCAAGGTACTGAGGACACAGGCCTGATACACTCGGACTTTTGTGTTCCGTGTCAGTGCGCCATTTTCCCACACTCTCTTGGCCAGTCCGGACATAGCAGTGGAAGCCTTTCCCATGCGCTTGTTGATTTCTGCATCTAGAGACAGGTTACTGGTGATAGTTGAGCCTAGGTAGGTGAACTCTTGAACCACTTCCAGAGCGTGGTCGCCAATATTGATGGATGGAGCATTTCTGACGTCCTGCACCATGATGTTCGTTTTCTTGAGGCTGATGGTTAGGCCAAATTCAGTGCAGGCAGCCGCAAACCTGTCGATGAGACTCTGCAGACTCTCTTCAGTGTGAGATGTTAAAGCAGCATCGTCAGCAAAGAGGAGTTCCCTGATGAGGACTTTCCGTACTTTGGACTTCGCTCTTAGACGGGCAAGGTTGAACAACCTGCCCCCTGATCTTGTGTGGAGGAAAATTCCTTCTTCAGAGGACTTGAACACATGTGAAAGCAGCAGGGAGAAGAAAATCCCAAAAAGTGTAGGTGCGAGAACACAGCCCTGTTTCACGCCACTCAGGATAGGAAAGGGCTCTGATGAGGAGCCATCATGCTGAATTGTGCCTTTCATATTGTCATGGAATGAGGTGATGATACTTAGTAGCTTTGGTGGGCATCCAGTCTTTTCTAGTCGTCTGAAGAGACCACATCTGCTGACCAGGTCAAAGGCTTTGGTCTGTCCTCCACCAACACAAATAATAACAACTTGCATTTATATAGCACCTTTAATGTAGTAAAACATCTCAAGGTGCTTCACAGGGGCATTGTCAAACAAAAGGCTTGAAGATTTAAAATTTGCAGGGCTGTGGGGAAGGGGCAGGGGACCAGGCCTAATCAGATAGCTTTCTGGAAGAGAAAGTCACAATGGGCTGAATGGCCTCCTACTGTGCTGTAACACTCTATGATTCAACGAACGCAGAAAGCAACTTTTCTGCCATTCATTGCACTTTTCCCGTTCCACATCGCCCTTCTTTTCATCAATCTTTCTTGACACAAACAGTCACATGGAACGTAGACATCAATTTGTTTCCAATGTTATGGCAATGGTCAAGGAAGGATAGCAGCATAATTTGAGGTTAAAAATTTTATTTGCAAACTAGTTAATGCTACGGTTTTTCCAAATTTGGAACCATTTTGAATTTGATGGGGGCTATGTTTTGGTCATTTTGATTATTTTTCCATTGTGGAAAGCGCTTAGACATGATTAATATTAAATGTATTTATTGTAACTTAAATGAATTCCTCCAAAGTTAGAACTCATCGAGATGTCAGTTGTGGCTCAGTTGGTAGCACTCTCAGCACTGAGTCAGAAGATTGTGGGTTTAAGTCCCACTCCAGGGACTTGAGCACAACATCCAGATTGACACACCAATGCAGCATGAAGGGAATGCTTCACTGTTGGGCGTGCTCTCTTTCAGATGAGATGTTAAACTGAGCCCTGTCTTCCCAACAGGAGATCATGAAAAAGAGCATGGAAGTCACCATTAACAGGTCCAGACTATATGTAGTTGAGTTCAGCCCAACTACCTGCCTGCTCTGCAGCTAAGTCTGTGCCTGGGTGTCCTGGAGAGCAAGCATGTGGTGCCTGCAGTGTGCTTGAGGACTTTTATGACTGGAGAGGTTGGAGTACATGGTTAACATAGCCAATAATGTTATAGTTTTGTTTACAGCGTTGTGACCAGGTGAGAAAGGTATCTAGGGTTCCCTTTCAGCCTTCAACTGGTCTTACCATATCACGGTTTTATTTTAAACACACTGTGTTTTGAGCTCCACCTTGGTGAATCCTTGTTCACCCCTTTCCAATTATAAAGCAAAGAAACCAACACAAGCAGGCTTTCTTAGATTTAAAGAGGAAAAGTTGAAATTTATTAAACTTAAACTTTAATTCGGTTAACGTCTACAGATACACAGCCCACCCATGCTAGCATGCATATGCGATACACACATGCAAATAGAAACAGAAAAGAGCAGAAGAAAAAAAAGTGAAAAAGTTTGAGAAAAGAGTTTTTGTTACAGCTCTTCGAGCTCACTGTAGAGTCCTTGATTGTAGATAGATCTGGCTTTTCGTTGGGGCCCAGTATTCTTCTTATACCTTGTTCACTGTGGGAGACTTTTCTCTCTTGGGGTTCATGTGTCTTCAGTGGATTCACAGGCTTGTGAGAAAGAGATGGCAGCAGACAGGAGAGATCTTCTCGGTCCAGGAGCAAAAAGTCTTTCTCAGTTTTGTACAATTCAGAAAAACCCAGGTTGCCAAGCAGGTTAGTCATGTGACTAACTGGTCCGACCATGTCTTGCATTGTATTACCTTAGCAGTCTCTGGAATGTACCTCTTCCACACAATACCTGGTGATCAAGGTCCATTGTGGGTTGAATGTGTCAGGGAATGGTCCTTTGTCCTTCCAAGCACTGTCTGTTAAGATGCAAATGTCTTTTCCAGCCATGGCTGATCTGTTTAACAAGTCTTTTCTTCATTCCAGTAACAGTTTAAAACCAATGTTCATGACAAAATTAATGTGCCTCATTCTTGGCAGGTGGGGGCCTAGCATGACAACAGAGAATTCAGACCTCATTTTTTTTGTGCACCCTTTTAAAAAAAAAAGGAGCATGCTTGTTCATTTGAATTTGATTGGTGGTGCATCACCCTCACTGACCAATCAAAAGACCAAGAAGAGCAGGGGGATTCTTCCAGTGCACTGGAAGAGTATATCCCTCTGTTGTCATCACTTAAACAGATTATCTGTTCATTTATCTCAATGCTGTTTGGGGCCATGTATGTGCAAATTGACTGCCGTGTTTCCTACATTACAACAGTGAATGCACTTCAAAATATAATTCATCGTCTATGAAGTACTTTGGGATAACATGAGATTGTCAGGGAGCTAAATAAATGCTAAATCTTTCTTGCTTCTCCTCTAGCATGGAGCTGCTGGGACAGAACCGACTAACCAGGACAGGATTATATTACTTTTCTTATTCACAAAAGGAGAATAGAAATTAATTGGTGTAAGTGAGATTTTGTTACAATTTAGTGATCCATATCTCACAGTGTTCCTCAGTCTACCTTTGAAGAATTTGAAGTACACGAGTGAAAGACATGAATATTCAGTTCAGATCACCAGTGGGTCCTATTGTTACACATCCAGGTTATGCTAATATATAGACAGATTTTAGGCACTACAGGAACACCCCTAAGAGTAAGATGTTTTAGGTTCATGGTTTTTCCAGAAGAACAAATGCCTTTATTTTAACCTAACCCACCCGGCAAGAATGGGCCAGCTTTGGCCCTGATGCTCCACTTACACCCCACCAAATTTTACACTCGATTGGGTGGCATGTGTCCAATTCCAACCCACCCCCTTCTTGCCAGGCAGGTCACTGACTGAAATTTGTAAAAGTACTAACCATCAGCCTCAAGAAAATGAACATCATGGGGCAGGACGTCAGAAATGCTCCATCCATCAATATCGGTGACCACGCTCTGGAAGTGGTTCAAGAGTTCACCTACCTAGGCTCAACTATCAACAGTAACCTGTCCCTTGATGCAGAAATCAACAAGCGCATGGGAAAGGCTTCCACTGCTATGTCCGGACTGGCCAAGAGAGTGTGGGAAAATGGCGCACTGACACGGAACACAAAAGTCCGAGTGTATCAGGCCTGTGTCCTCAGTACCGTGCTCTACGGCAGTGAGCTCTGGACAACGTATGTCAGCCAAGAGCGACGTCTCAATTCATTCCATCTTCACTGCCTCCAGAGAATCCTCGGCATCAGGTGGCAGGACCGTATCTCCAACACAGAAGTCCTCGAGGCGGCCAACATCCCCAGCATATACACCCTACTGAGCCAGCGGCGCTTGAGATGGCTTGGCCATGTGAGCCGCATGGTTAGGCGGTGGCATAGTACGGGTAGGCGGTGGCGTAGTGGTATTATCACTGGACTAGTAACCCAGAGACCCAGGCTATTTCTCTGGGGACATGTGTTCGAATCCCACCACAGCAAAAGGTGGAATTTGAATTTAATTAATAAAAAATCTGGAATTAAAAGCTAGTCTAATAATGGCCATGAAACCATTGTCGATTGTTGTAAAACCCCATCTGGTTCACTAATGTCCTTTAGGGAAGGAAATCTGCTGTCCTTACCTGGTCTGGCCTACATGTGACTCCAGACCCACAGCAATGTGGTTAACTCTTACATGCCGAGCAAGCCACTCAGTTGTACCTAACCGCTACAAAGTCAATAAAAAGGAATGAAACCAGACGGACCACCCGGCATCGACCTAGGCACCGGAAACGACAACGGCAAACCCAGCCCTGTCGACCCTGCAAAGTCCTCCTTACTTACTGGGGGCTTGTGCCAAAGTTGGGAGAGCTGTCCCACAGACTAGTCAAGCAACAGCCTAACATAGTCATACTCACGGAATCATACCTTACAGACAATGTCCCAGACACTGCCATCACCATCCCCGGGTATGTCCTGTCCCACCAGCAGGACAGACCCAGCAGAGGTGGTGGCACAGTGGTATACAGTAGGGAGGGAGTTGCCATGGGAGTCCTCAACATTGACTCCGGATCCCATGAGGTCTCATGGCATCAGGTGAAACATGGACAAGGTAACCTCCTGCTGATTACCACCTACCGCCCTCCCTCAGCTGATGACTCAGTACTCCACCATGTTGAACACCACTTGGAGGAAGCACTGAGGGTGGCAAGGGCACAAAATGTACTCTGGGTGGGGGACTTCAATGTCCATCACCAAGAGTGGCTCGGTAGCACCACTACTGACCGAGCTGGCCGAGTCCTAAAAGACATAGCTGCTAGACTGGGTCTGCGGCAGGTGGTGGGGGAACCAACACAAGGGAAAAACATACTTGACCTCGTCCTCACCAATCTGCCTGCTGCAAATGCTTCTGTCCATGACTGTATTGGTAGGAGTGACCACCGCACAGTCCTTGTGGAGACGAAGTCCCGCCTTCACATTCACATTGAGGATACCGTCCATCGTGTTATGTTATACTATCACCGTGCTAAATGGGATAGATTTTGAACAGATCTAGCAATGCAAAACTGGGCATCCATGAGGCGCTGTGGGCCATCAGCAGCAGCAGAATTGTACTCAACCACAATCTGTAACCTCATGGCCTGGCATATCCCCCACTCTACCATTACCATCAAGCCAGGAGACCAACCCTGGTTCAATGAAGAGTGCAGGAGGGCATGCCAGGAGTAGCACCAGGCATACATCAAAATGAGGTGTCAACCTGGTGAAGCTACAACACAGGACTATCTGCGTGCCAACTGCGTAAGCAGCATGCGATAGACAGAGCTAAGCGATCCCATAACCAACGGATCAGATCAAAGCTCTGCAGTCCTGCCATATCCAGTAGTGAATGGTGGTGGACAATTAAACAACTAACTGGAGGAGGTGGCTCCACAAATATCCCCATCCTCAATGATGGGGGAGCCCAGCACATCAGTGCGAAAGATCAGGCTGAAGCATTTGCAACAATATTCAGCCAGAAGTGCTGAGTTGATGATCCATCTCGGCCTCCTCCTGCAGTCCCCAGCATCACAGATGCCAGACTTCAGCCAATTCGATTCACTCCGTGTGATATCAAGAAACGACTGAAGGCACTGGATACTGCAAAAGCTATGGGCCCTGACAATATTCTGGCAATAGTACTGAAGACCTGTGCTCCAGAACTTGCCACACCCCTAGCCAACCTGTTCCAGTACAGCTACAACACTGGCATCTACCCTGCAATGTGGAAAATTGCCGAGGTATGTCCTGTATACAAAAAGCAGGACAAGTCCAACCCGGCCAATTACCGCCCCATCAGCCTATTCTCAATCATCAGTAAAGTGATGGAAGGTGTCATCAACAATGCCATCAAGCGGCACTTGCTGAGCAATAATCTGCTCAGTGACGCTCAGTTTGGGTTCTGCCAGAGCCACTCAGCTCCTGACCTCATTACAGCCTTGGCTCAAACATGGACAAAAGAGCTGAACTCAAGAGGTGAGGTGAGAGTGACTGCCTTGACATCAAGGCAGCATTTGACCGAGTATGGCATCAAGGAGCCCTAGAAAAATTGAGATCAATGGGAATCAGGGGGAAAACCCTCTGCTGGCTGGAGTCATACCTAGCACAAAGGAAGATGGTTGTGGTTGTTGGAGGTCAATCATTGGAGCTCCAGGACATCATTGCAGGAGTTCCTCAGGGTAGTGACCTAGGCCCAACCATCTTCAGCTGCTTCATCAATGACCTTCCTTCAATCATAAGGTCAGAAGTGGGGCTGTTCGCTGATGATTACACAATGTTCAGCACCATTCGTGACTCCTCAGATACTGAAGCAGTCCATGTAGAAATGCAGCAAGACCTGGACAATATCCAGGCTTGGGCTGATAAGTGGCAAATAGCATTCGCACCACACAAGTGCCAGGCAATAACCATCTCCAACAAGAGAGATTCTAACCATCTCCCCTTGACATTCAACAGCATTACCATCGCTGAATCCCCCACTATCAACATCCTAGGGGCTACCATTGACCAGAAACTGAACTGGAGTAGCCAAATAAATACCGTGGCTACAAGAGCAGGTCAGAGGCTAGGAATCCTGCGGCGAGTAACTCACCTCCTGACTCACCAAAGCCTGTCCACCATCTACAAGGCACAAGTCAGGAGTGTGATGGAATACTCTCCACTTGCCTGGATGGGTGCGGCTCCAACCACACTCAAGAAGCTCAACACCATCCAGGACAAAGCAGCCCGCTTGATTGGCACCCCATCTACAAACATTCACTCCCTCCACCACCGACGCACAGTGGCAGCAGTGTGTACCATCTACAAGATGCACTGCAGCAATGCACCAAGGCTCCTTAGACAGCACCTTCCAAACCCGCGACCTCTACCAACTAGAAGGACAAGGGCAGCAAATACATGGGAACACCACCACCTGCAAGTTCCCCTCCAAGTCACATACCATCCTGACTTGGAACTATATCACCTTTCCTTCACTGTCGTTGGGTCAAAATCCTGGAACTCCCTTCCTAACAGCACTGTGGGTGTACCTACCCGACATGGACTGCAGCGGTTCAAGAAGGCAGCTCACCACCACCTCCAGCGTCACCCACATCCCATGAATGAATTTAAAAAACGATGGCAGGATCCCCAAGGACACATTGTACAGCGAGTTCATCACTTGTATCAGACCCACCGTGTCTCCGCTTTAAAGACATCTGCAAACGCGACATGAAGTCCTGTGACATTGATCACAAGTCATGGGAGTCAGTTACCAGCGGTCGCCAGAGCTGGCAGGCAGCCAAAAAGACGGGGCTAAAGTGTGGCAATTCGAAGAGAATTAGCAGTTGGCAGGAAAAAAGACAGAAGCGCAAGGGAAGAGCGAACTGTATAACAGCCCCGACAACCAATTTTATCTGCAGCACCTGTGGAAGAGTCTGTCACTCTAGAATTGGCCTTTATAGCCACTCCAGGCGCTGCTTCACAAACCACTGACCACCTCCAGGCGCTTACCCATTGTCTCTCGAGACAAGGAGGCCAAAGGAGAAGAAGGACTGTTTAAAATTGCCAATGCTCTTCTTTTCTCAGCTATACGTTTTATGCTGCAAGATCCCAACCTGTTTGAATTTGGTGGGACTGATGGTTTGGAGAGATCTGTTAGCAGTGCGGAACTTTCATTGATCAATTTAGAATTTAGGAGACTTGCATGGCTAACCCCTTCAGCACTTTGTTTCTGGCTCTTTATTCAATCGGTTTGGGTCAGTCTAAACTTTATGAAATTACTTCCTTTTAAAATAAAATTATATTCATTGAGACTTGCTGGTAAACACATACATCCTTCTCATATTGAAATTTACAGTGCTTAAATCTAAATGCTGGGAAGAGAATTGAACCTGAATGCGTGTAATATTTAATTAGCAACAGGAGAGCACCAATAAATTATGAACCGTTGATTGAGAATGAGAACGAAATATGAAGGTGGAAATTACCTTCTGAAACTTGCTGTTTCTCACTTCCAGGACATAGGGCAAATGTTGCTTAATTTTTTAATTCCTTGAATTGGTTGTGCATTTTGAGATTGTCAGTCACACTGTGGTCTGTTGAAGCCACTGTGTCGTCCTTTCTAATTAATCAATTGTTTTACACCAATCATCAATTTCCATTTTCTTCCCAATCATATTCCAAAAAAAACCACCCAACTGCACTTTCCTTAAAAAAAGTTTTACTAGTATATAAAATTACAACACAAAAACAAGTCATTCAGCCCAACCAGATTGTATCAGTGTTTAAACTTCACGGAACCAAATAGTCCTAATTGCATCTACCCTCCATCTTCCTATATCCCTTCATTGTCTTTTCCTTCATCCACATAGCCTACCTGAACTTGAATGTGAAGCCTGCAAGTGAATTCCACAGCCTCAGAACACTTTGCCTAAAGTGTCTCCTGCTCTCCATTCTAATCTCTTAGTTTTAATCTTGCATCCATGACCGTGCGTTCTACACCCCCCAGAAAGACTAATTTGCGGAGACAGAAAGGGAGCAAAAGGCTATAGAGCAGACGTTAGTGAGGAAAGTGGAGTTGACAATCTGTTGTATACAGAGGGCTGTTGAAGTGGAAGACCCTACCAAGTTGGAGAGAACTTGGGAGGGAGTGAGAGAGGCACCTTGTGAAGTGGAAAGGGTGGAATAAGTGGAGAAGAGAGAAACTTTGTTGCTGGGTTATGGGGACACATCTGATTCACACCATGAGCAATGTCACTGGTATATATTATAAGATAAATGCAATGTGAAAACACTTCCCAAGGGAGGGCAGATGTTAAACCGAGATTCTTCAAATTTTAATTGGTTTTTCGAAGAGATTTCATAGCCTTACAAGAATAGAAATTAATTTAAATTGGTCCTGGATCATCTGCAATGTTTCAATATAAGCTCCTGTTGTAAAGAAGCAAACACATCGCACTGTATAAAATAAACAAAGGAACAAAAGTGGAAAACCATCGCTTTTCACACCTGTCATGGTTGTAAATCTGAAATGGATGATTTCTCAATTTATTAGTAAAATATTCACAGTTGTACTGATCATCTTTCAGTTGCTCTCAAAAACAGTGCATACAAAAGCCAAGTTTGTAAAGTAAGCTTTTAGTTCATACGGATTTTGGGGAAGATGTCTATATCCTCAATAAAAACAGAAAATGCTGAAAACTCCTGATGAAAGATCATTGATCTGAAACGTTGGGCTGAAGTTTGTTCCCAGCAGCAGACCAGAAGGTGGGGGGTGGGGGGAGACCCTGCCTAGACCCTCTGTTGGATCCCCATTGCAATTCCACAGCGGGCAGCCAATTAACTGCCAGCGATCAGGGATGCCATCCCTTTAAGGGAAGAGCTCTTGCCTCCAGAGCTGCTGGCCAATCAGAAGGCTGGCAGCTCTGCAGTACCAGCAGTACCACAGGCAACAGTGACCACTGCCAGTATTGCAGGAGGCCCTGCAGTATAGAGGACATCAGAGAACCTAGGAGAGGTAAGTGGGGTCAGGGTCGCTTCGGTCATTCAGGCAGGGGGGTGTGTGGTTGATGAGAGTGGGGATGCTTCCCGGAGAGGGAGGGGTGCCGGGGAAACCTGGATTTCCCCTAAAGGAGGGACTCCCCCCCGGCCCTGTTAGGAGGCCGCCAGGTTTTACCTGCTAGCAACCCCCGCAGTGTTGGGCCCCTCTGCCTTCTATTAAATTTATGTGGGGGTGAGAAGAGGCCCTTAAGTGGCCATTAATTCACTACTTATGGGCCTCAATTGGCCTGGGGATCAAAGGTTGTCCTTGGCCTTCCCCGCCCAGGACTAAATTGGAAGACGTCGGGAAGGCAACGGAAACTCTGCCCCCACCTTCCAACGCAATTTTATGAACCGCCACCACCCCCCCCCCCCCCCACCCCCACCACCTCCGTTCGCATCCCTAGGGTGCCCATAAAATTCAGCCAGTTTCTCTCTCCCCAGATGCTGCCTGAGTATTTCCAGCATTTTCTGTTTTTATTTCAGATTTCCAGCATCCGTAGTAGTTTGTTTTTGTATCTATATCGGGAAAGTGTTTAGATTTCACTTTGAAATTTTCTGGTTAACCTTTCATCAGCTGCCAATTATCTTTTCATTTTCTTCTGTTTTCACTCCAGAATTTCCAACATGATTGATTTTCATTTATGAAAGTAAGTTGTTTGATAGACTGCCAAAGCTGTTCACTGAAGTAGCAATTCATTAAGTCTGGCGCTTTACCTAGTTGCTGGGATTGGAGACTGAAATTCATTCTATTTTCAAATGGCAACGTTTTATAAAATGTAAATAATCCTAATTCAATTTCAGTTCTACGATTCTGATTCAAGATTAATGAGAATATCATTTACAAGTAGCTTATGCAATATCTGAATTGAAAGTAACTATGAAGAGTTACAATTATGTAATATATTTTTACTATATTCGACCATGCCTTGTTTACAGATAACTATAGTGTTCTTCTTCAAAAATACTTTCAATAAATGATTTAATTCTAATCTGCGCAGTAAGCAATTCTCCTCTGGTTGTTCAAACCTTCCCTTAATGGCCAGCAACCAGAATACTCCCATTCATTCCATTTCCAATCCAGAGCTTTCATCATAAATTTTGAACTGGGAGCTAATTGGTATGAATTTTATCTGCTAAATTTAAATTTGTAAAGAAAATTTGTAAAGAAAGAAGGACTTGGATTTACATAGTGCCTTTCACATCCCTGGGATGTGTTTCACAGCCAACTAATTCCTTTTAACTGGAGCCACTTTTTGTTGCTAAAGACAGTAGCAAATTTGAACGCAATAAGATCCCACAAACAAGAATGAGGTGGAATGACTAGTTAAACTGCTTTGGTTGTGTCAGTTGAAAGATAAACCCTTTTCTCTTTCTCATATAGTACCAAGGGATCCTTTACATCCACGTGAACATGCAAGTGGGTCTCTGTTTAAAGTCTCATTCAAAAGAAGGCTTCTGCAACAATGCAGCACACCCTCCGTTAGTGCACTGCAGTTCCACCTTACATTATGCCCTCAACTCATGGAAAAGTAGACCCTACAACTTTTGATGACTGAGAATTTGAGTGTAGCCAACTGACTGAACCAAGGAAAGACTTAGTCACAGCTTAATCCTTTACAGAGATCTTTGCTGGGGTCGGTTGACACTCCGAGCTAACATTACAGGAGTTGATGAACTTGAGCAAAACATTATATGAAGTCTGAGGAGGAAGTGCCTGCTTCACTGGCGCCATCCCCACTCCTAAACCTGAAGGACAGCATCCAGATCACCCTACACAAAGAAGGGACTGAAGCGAGTCTATCTGCCATGAAGGTTAAAGCAAAAATCTGTCAAGTGAAGAGGTAGCTGGAAATGTGTATAGCCCACCTAAGGGCAGGGGTGTATTAAAAGGGGGACGGACGACCTCCTCAGACAGGATGATCTGAACCAGATAACTATTATGCACGAGGAGAGTGGGGCAATGCAGCAAGTGGTGCCCCAATCTAACAGGAGAGAAATAGAGTATAATATTATCCTGAGGTCACTGTGTACACACCATAATATGGAATTTGTGGTTAGTGCCCCAGGGAAAAGTAAGAAAAATTCATTGGGAGAAGTTAAATGCTTACATAGTGTTGCAAGACCTTATCCTTTGGCCCTGAGTTCTGCTGAGATTTGCCAGCAGCCCTGATTAAAGGTGTGGGTATTTGCCAGAGCAATTGTATCCAGCAAAATAAAGAAAGAACTTGCATTTCTATAATGCTTTTCTTGACCTCAGAACATTCCAAAAGAACTTTGTAACCAATTAAGTACTTTTTAAAGTATAGTTATTGTTGTTGTGTGGGAAATGCAGCAGCCAATTTGCACGCAGCAAGATCCCACAGAGAGCATTGTAATAATAGCCAGACAATCTGTTTTAATTAAGTTTGTGGAGAGATGAATATAGACCACGACACTCCTGCTCTTCTTTGAAATACTGTCATGGGATCTTTTATGTCCACCAGAGAGGGCAGACGGGGCCTCAGTTTAAAGTCATGCCCACCCTGACAGCCAGCTAGTAGCCCCCCCATCCCAACTTTTAAGTTTATTTCATCCTCATGCCACTGACTGAGGTGCATTTTTTTTAAAAGTGGCTATTAGATTGTGTGTGACTTTTTGAGAAGTCAGCTAGGGGTCACCAATATACACTGGGGAATCTAGTTGAGTAATCCCTTAGGTTGGAATAATAATACTACAACTGAGGACGTAGCTGTAGCTTTAGTGGCTATATTCTCCTGCATTGGGCTGCTAGATGAAATCCTCACAGATCAAGGCAACCCGTTTATGTCAAAAGACATGAGGGATTTGTGTAAACTATGAGAGGTGGAAATGCCGCCAACTTCTATTTATCATCCGCAGACTGATGGTTTATCGAGCAAAACCCTAAAAAAAAAAATTAGGAGGTTTGAACAGCAGGACACTAAAGATTGGGATAGTCTTCTCCCCTACATGTATAAATGAGGGGTGTGCAGTAATTTATCTGTAAATGATTGTTGGGTGAGCAGTGATTTACCTCTAAGATTGAGCAGCTATAAATAAGTGATGGGTTTAGAATAAATTATCTGTAAATTATGGGTGAGCAGTAATTTATCTATAAATGAGTGATGGTTTGTGCGACCTTGGTCTACGCAAATTGGCTGCCGGTTTTCATTTTTTACAACCATGGCAGTACTTCTTTGGTCGAGCCATGTACTGGAAACCCATGTATAATGCCAGCAGCTCAATAGTATACATCTTCAAAGTTGTTACCCATTTTTTCATTCAAAAAAACAAGTTGCATTTATATAGCACCATTAACCTTGTAAAACATCCCAAGGTGCTTCACAGCAGCATAATTGGCTGTAAATTGACACAATGTGAGACACAGGACAGGTGACCGAACGTTTGGTCCAAGAGGTAGGTTTTAAGAAGGATCTTAAATGAAGAGAGAGAGGTGGGACAGGATTTTCAGTTTGGGATTAGGATCCCAATGTTGGAACCATTTCAGGTCCCGACCCCGCTCCGTGGAGAGAAGCAGTCACAGACTGCAATTTTCTGCGAGATTGGCAGCTAATTGGCTGGAGGGCAAGTTTGGTAGCCAATTAGCAGCAGTGGGTGCAGGATGGAGACGGGATTCAAAGTACGGGCCCAATTTAAAAGCATGCCGGCAGCCATTACTATGGCAGTCATCTTGCATATCAATGGAAGCCTGCACGCATGACAGGGCTGCCCCACGGTTTATTGATGCAGCCCTTGAGGACATACTAGAGGCAGTATGTGAGAGGCGAGGGGTCTTGTTCCTGGAGGTGGCAGGAGAAGGACAGCTGGCCAAACTAAGCAGGCCTGGCTGGAGGTGGAAAAACATGTAAGCTGCTGCAGTGTAATCCGGAGGACCTGGGTGCAGTGTCACATGAGGTTTAATTACACCTTCATTCTGGCAGATGATGCAATGTGACACCCAGATGACAGGCCTACAGGTCACAGCCACCAGCAGACACACCAGCTGAGCAGCTTGAGGACACATGGTGTTCCTGAACATGGGAGAAATGTGTGCCCAAGGTAATTACTGGCCCATCAACAAGGCTCAAAGTCCTAGCGCTGCTGAGGATCTGGCAGTACTGATACATCCAACTTCTTTTTTAAATGATCCACTGGCATTGGTAAGATAGTCCAGCATTGCCATATCTTCCTCTCTTTGTCCATACAGGAGAAAAGGGGCACACAATGCTAGGCGGAGAGCACGCTCTTGAGGCGGACTGCCCCAGCTCGCCATCCTCACTGCTATGGAGAAGGTGGCAATGGACATCACGAGGGTGCAACAACATGAAGAAGTGGGCAATGGAGAGATGGGAATACCTTGAGGAGAGGGTGAAAAGATATTGAATTCTGTAGATGAAGGAGATGGAGTGCACTCAGCTCAAAGCCTCAGTTCCGCTGTCACAGATGAGTTCCCATGGATCTCCTTATGTCTTCTACAGGGCCAGTTGTGAAGGGAGAACATGCCAGTGCCACTGCAGCATCACCAGGGGCCTGGGATGAAACAAAACCAACAGACCCAGCACCGTCACATCATTCAAGTACACCCTCCACCAGCGCAGATACACTCACATCGATGGGTCTTCTTGTGTGGTTAAAAAAGGTGGCACTGGGTGATGAACACATCACAAGCGAGCAGGAGGAGGTAACGGAGGCTGACGTAGCTGTGGGCAGTCCCCTTCAGAGGACAGACATAGCCATGCTCAGCTGAGTGCAGATGCAGGGCCTCAGGAGTCACAAACAAGGCAGTTAGTTCCACTTTGTCCAGCAGGGTGAGATGTGTGCCCACATGTCTGAGTTCCCTGAGGCAGTGCAAAGTCATGGGATGAGAATGAACGAATACATTCAGCTCATGTGCTTCACCATGGCTCAGGGCTTTGAATGCATGAGCTCCTCCATTGACAGATTGACCAACCTCATGGAGAGCCATATGAGGCAGCACTCTGAGTAGATGCAAGAACAGCACACAGACATGCAGAGAATGCATGCAATGCTCTGTAGCATGGACCAGTCAGTGGCACTGTTGATGAAAAGATGAAGGGCATGGATGACAGTTGCGCCCCAGCTGGTGCTCCTCCCCAGTGATCCAGAGTGCCATCAAAGGGCTGTGACACGGTCACTGAAGAGGATGTGGGTGCCAACCCTCACGGGGCACCATCATCACCATTGGCCTCCTTGTGCCCTCTGACTGAGGGATCATCTATGCAGCAGGACTGCATGACTCTCTGAGAGGAATTTTAAGCTGGCGGCGGGGGTCTCGGCGTCAGCAGGAAACCGACGCCCAGATCCCTACGCGTCTCTTTTCTGGAAGGCCCGATGAATTAAGTGCCAATTTAAGACCCCAGCATCGGAACTCCCAGCCTTGCAGAGCTGCCGGCCAATCAGAGACCAGCAGCTGCAGTGGCATCGCGGAGGCGGTAACTGCTGCTGCAACTGCAGCGACCAGATACTGAACAGCGGTGCTGGAAGCAGTCTTACAGTAGGTCAGGGCGGAAGGGGTCTCACAGGATGGGGGTCACAGGGCGGGAAGGCGTGCTGGCCCCAAGGACTGGGATCCCCCTTCCCGATGCCAGGTCCCTCGTTCAGGCACTAAGAGAGACCCCCCCCCCCCCCCCCCCCACCCACCTCACCCCGTCCCAGAGCCGGGAAGCAGCCTGCACAGTTTTTCCGACCGTGCTTCCCGTGTGGCGACAGGACCACCCGTCGTATGGGTAATTGCAGCTGTGGTGGCACGTGGCCCTCAATTTGGGGTTAAATGCCCAGTTAAGGGCCTCAATTGACAGTAGGGCAGGCAGGCCTTCCCGCCACGGACTAAATTTCAGCAGAGGTGGGATGGTGGAGGCAACTCCACCTCGCCACCATCCCACCTGATTTTATGCTCTCACTGCCTCCAAACCTGCTGCGGGGGAGAGCATAAAATTCCACCCTCTGACTCTATGGCCCTGTCATAGAGGCTGTCCCCGCATCGACGCTTGTGCAGCAGCCTCTGGTGGTACCTCCACTGACACCTCCGTGACAAGGATGGCAGCCACTTGCATTGCAGCTGCAAGCAGACACAGCGAGCAGACTGCCTCCACCTCATCCAGGGCCACAAGGGGAGCACTGTGTGCAAGTGGCTGAGAGCAAAGGCCATCGTGTCAGTCTGTGCACTGAGTGGTTCACTTGGATAACTTTCATTTGTGATTGTGTAAACTTTTATTTATTAATTACATTAGAGATGTTGAGCCATGATCCCAGGCTTGAGCTTCCATTCTTTAATGGCAAAACTGGAAAAGAGGGAAAAGTGGGCAAGGGAAGCAAAGGGCTTCGAACAGGGACACTGATGCTGCTTGAGAGATGTGTACCATGCATTGTCGATGAGACTGGAACTATTCAAAGTTATGCGTTTAATGGATGCATCATCAGAGGCAGAGCAAAGTGAGTGCCAGAGCATACAATCCTACAGGATGAGGAGCAGTCTAATGAAGCGTGCCTGGATCAGATGTGCCCTGGCGTTCACACCATCCTGCTGAGAGCTATGGCTCCTGAAACAGCCCCATCCACCTCCCTGCACAGCAATGGGAACCATTCTGCTCTCCGTCTTCCTCTTCCTCCTCCTCCAAGGAATTTTGTCCCTCTAGCGCTTAGAATCACAGTATGGTTACAGCACAGAAGGAGGCCATTCAGCCCATCAAGTCCATGCTGACTCTCTGCAAGAGCAACTCAGCTAGTCCCACACCCCACCTCTTCCTTGTAGCCCTGCAATTATTTTCTCTTCGGTAATTATCCAATTCCCTTTTGAAAGCCACAATTGAATCTGCCTCCACCACACTCTAAGGCAGTTCATTCCAGATCTTAATCACTCACTGCCTAAAAAATCTTTTCCTCATGTCGCCTTTGGTTCTTTCGCTATTCATCTTAAATCAGTGCCCTCTGTTTCTCGACCTTCCACCAATGGGAACAGTTCCTCCCTAACTGCTCTGTCCAAACCCCTCATGGTTTTGAAAGCTCTTTCAAATCTCTAAGAAGAACAGCCCCAGCTTCTCCAATCTATCCATGTAACTGAAATCCCTCATCACTGGAACTATTCTCGTAAATCTTTTCTGCACCCTCTCTAAAGCCTTCACATCCTTCCTAAAATGTGATGCTCAGAATTGGACACAATACTCCAGTTGAGGCTGAACTAGTGTTTTATAAAGGTTCACCATAACTTCCTTGTTTTTGTACTCTATGCCTCTATTTATAAAGCCCAGGATCCCGTATGCCTTATTAATCACTTTCTCAACCTACCTTGCCACCTTCAACGATTTGTGCACATATACCCCCCAGGTCCTATTGCCTTGCACCCACTTCAAAATTGTTTCTTTTATTGAAATTGTTAAATTGTTCTTCCTACCAAAATAAATCACTTCACATTTCTCTGCATTAAATTTCATCTGCCATTCCACCAGCCTATGTCCTCTTGAAGTTTAGCACGATTCTCCTCACTGTTCGCAATACTTTAAAGTTTGTATCATCTGCAAAATTTGAAATAGTGCCCTGTACACCCAAGTCTAGATCATTAGTATAGATCAAGAAAAGCAGTGGTCCTAATATCAATCTCTGGGGAACCCCACTATATACATTCATCCAGTCCAAAAAACAACTGTCCACCACTACTCTTTGTTTCCAGTCACTCAGCCAATCTTGTATCCTTGATGCCACTGTCTATTTTATTCCATGGGCTTGAACTGTGCTGACAAGCTTGTTATGTGGCACTTTTGGACCAAGAGCGAGAGCTAAGCGAGATGGGGGGGGATAAATAGAATGGCAGCTGAGGAGGCCAAAGATCAGAAGCTAGAGCTGAATGAGACTGCCAGGGATAAATAGAAGGGAGGCAGAGGAGGCCCGAGACCAGGAGTGAGAGCTGACCGAGACTGGTGGGGATGAATAAAGAGGAATAAACACTCCAGTACTGAGGGAGTGCTGCACTGTCAGAAGTGTTATCTTTCAGATGAGATGTTGAAATAAGACTTCATCTGCCTCCCAAGGCATAAACGATCCCAAGACACTATTTGGAAGAAAAGCAGGGGAGTTCTCCCTCGTGTCCTGGCCAATATTTATCCCTCAACCAATATCACTGAAAAC
Source organism: Heterodontus francisci (assembly GCF_036365525.1). Taxonomy (NCBI): domain Eukaryota; kingdom Metazoa; phylum Chordata; class Chondrichthyes; order Heterodontiformes; family Heterodontidae; genus Heterodontus; species Heterodontus francisci. The sequence continues at coordinate 16,775,144 of NC_090385.1, forward strand.
TGGTCATTTTTTCACATTATTGTTTGTAAGAGTTTGCTGTGTGCAAATTGGCTGCCACATTTCCTACATTACAACAGTAACTACCCAACAATAATTTTCATTTATATCCTGCCTTTAACACTTGACCAAGAACTTAATCAAAGAAGTAGGTTTTAAGGACTGTCAAAGGAAGAAAGCGAGGTAGAAAGATGGAGAGATCTATGGTGGGAATTCCAGAGCTTAGGGCCTTGACAGTTGAAGGCACAGTTGGAGTGCTAGAACAACTAAAATCAAGACCAGAATTGGCAGAGCACAGAGATCACAGGGGGCTATAAGGTGGAGGAAATCACAGAGATAGGGAGAGGTGAGGCCATGGAGGGATTTGAAAACAAGCATGAGAATTTTAAAATCGAAGTGTTGCTTAACCAGGACCCAATGTAGGCCAGCAATCATAGGGTAGATGGGTGAGTGGGACTTGGTGCTAGTTAGGACATAGGGAACAGAGTTTTGAATGACCTCAAGTTTGTGGAGAGTAGAATGTGAGAGGCCAGCCAAGCATGCATTGGAATGATTAAGTCTAGAGGCATGAAAGGCATGAATGAGGGCTATAGCAACAGATGAGCTGAGGCAAGGCAGAGCTGGGCGATATTCAGGAGGTGGAAATGGGTGGTCTTAGTGATGGTGTAAATATGCAGTAGGAAACTCATCTCAGGATCAAATGTAACAAAATGTTCTTAACTTTGCTTTGAAGTCCAATTTTCATCCTGTTGTGTGAATTTAAACAGTAAGTGCTGTCAGGTTATTTAAATTTAGTGAACATCAGTTCAACCCCGGCCTCATCCAATATCCACAGAAATACACTTCCAGCAGAAATTGGTGATTGGGAGCAGGAACCCTACCAATCTTTCCCCTCGCTAAAACCAGGAGGTTAATTGTTGCATATTTTCTGTCGACCCAGCTGAGATCAGGACTGACCCTCGGACTTCCAGGTTCATAAAGGTTAACGACTCATTCCCTTAACTGAGCCATCGTGTGAAAAACAGTCCAAACACGCTGAAACCAAATTCAGTGTGTAGTCTGATAAATAGTTTGCTTCGATGCGAGCCTCGTCAGGGACAATCAACAAACAAGGATCATATGAGCAATAAAGTCACATGGATGTTTTATTCAGTCCATGACTTGCACGAAGATCCTTGTACATTACATAAAACAGTGAATGGTGTTGGTGATGAATGGCAGCACTTTTGTTTTATGGAAGACCTTTTGTTTAGAATTCCTATTTAAAATTATACTGTGTCTATTCAATTCTGCAGAGGTGGAGCAGAACTTAACAGAGTCAACGATTCAAAGTGCTAAGTGCTCATGCTTTGGTACATTGCCAAGGTTATTTGTGACTTCCACACCAGTACTACCACACCAGCAAATAGCTTTCATTGTACAAAGCAACCTTGGAAAAATAAACAGATTTCCCAGTCAAAGGGTTGGAGGTCTTAAATAGGAGACACTTTAGCACAGCATTTTCAAGCACTTGATAGCTCATCAGTGTCAGCATGAGCATTAATGTATTTAGTCAGTCAATATTTTTCGTGTTTATCCACCTTTCTCTCAATAAAATGTTATTTCCTTTTAAAAGCAAAAAAAGCTTGTCCTTTTAAGATTCTCCATAAATCCTTTAGCACATACATGACCGATGCCAAATACGTTCCACACGAACATAATGTGGTAGTAAAATCTCTCAAAATATATAGAAATATTCATTGTAAGTATAGATAACACAGAAAGATATTATACTTTAAGCACTTAAGCTTGGCATTGATAAATCAACTTATTACATCCTTCTAGCGAATTATCATCTAGAAATTCTGTTGATATTAATGCTTAAGCCAGTGATGGGACTGGAAACTTGTAAGATCCAGAAACTTGCAAGTTCCAGAAGGTGAATGTTTCCTACTCATTAAGCACAGCTCCTTTGATCTCTGTTCTGTTACCTTGATGTTGGTACGCATCCTCACAGAGAACATGGATTGACTTCGTTAGTGATGCAAATCTGTGAATGCATGAAACTGAAGCAGAGAGCCTCCAAATTTCCTGTTCCACACACTCCAGGCTGAATTTAGTGACCCCATTAGGGGTCCTGCTGGCAGACCCAGAAGCGAGTGCCGTTGCCGTTTGTGGTGCACGCGGCCAGCCGACTGCAAATACGCAGCAGGCAGCCACTTACCATAATGGGGGGGCGGGGCCCGTCCAATTACGCAATTACGTGGGGGGTGGGGGGGGGGGGGGGAGGGGGCAGGCTCCGAGGCTGTGATAGTGCCATCCAATGACTCTAACGCAGGTGCTGGCATCATATTTAAAGTGCTGCCTGCCCTGCTTGTATTGGTGGGCTGCATTTTACGAACTTGCTGCCAATATTGGCGGCAAGCTTCAAATATGGCGGGCTGCATGCGGCGTGTTATTTAGCGCAATGGCTCATTTACATGGATGGGGCGAACCGCAACCCCCCCTCGCCCGCCCGCCCGATGACGTGCAGGGGGCGGGCACTCCATCCCCAGCAATGGTGTCCAGCGCCACTGCACAGGTGCCGGCGCCATGTTTATAAGGCATCAAGCCCTTCCATTACACTCAAATTTTTTAAGATATACACACGATATAATTAAAGTTATAAATTTAATAAAAGAAACAAGCCCCTCTCCCACCTCCACCCTCCAATGACTGAACAACGTATTAATTGCCCTCTCCCCCCACCCAAAACAAACTTACCTTGCGATCCCTACCTTCCCTCCCCCAAACTTTATTAACTTTCACCTTCAACCCCTTCCCACAATCCCCTCCACCAATCGCAATAATTTTCCCTGCTCCCCACCCCGGCCCTGAAAACTTACCTCCTCCCCCCTCCCCAACAGTGTTCGACATGCTTCACTGGTTGGGGATTAGAGGCGTGGGAGTGCCGACCACCGACCGTAATATTGGAGTGGGACGGCCAGCGCAATGAGCATCCATTAGAATATTTAAATTCCGGCCCTGTCACCGAGCGGCAGGGGGGCCACCACAAGGCCTTGCCACCGCCGGTAATATGGGGCGGGCCCTTCCCAGCATCGAGGCCCGTGGCGGGCCTCTCCCAGAGGCATTTTCCGGGGCCCCCTCCTGCCACGACCCCTGATGTCGGGGGGCTGGTAAAATGCAGCCTGCTGTCTTTCAGTGAGGCAGTGAACCTGGAGTGCTGCTGGAGTGGTGTTAGCGCACCTGGAACCCCGCCCGCCCCCCCCCCCCCCCCGCCAACCACCCCTCCCACCAGCCACTACAACTGTACAAGGACTTATCACCATTGGCACAAAGCGGGAGCGACCTGGCACCATGGCTGAGGCAAGACATTGGGTGGACCCACAGTTTGGCGATGCTTCCCTGGAGATGTGGTGGGGAAAAGACGGTTGCCCACCTCCTCCTGGAATTTGACTTTGCAAAGCAGGTGTGGAAAGAGATGCAGTGGTTTTTGTCGAGGTTCATCCCAAGCAGCTCTGTCACACAGGAGTCTGTGCTCTACGAGCTGTTCCCAGGGACGCACACTGAGATAAACATCAACTGCTACTGGAGGTCTATCAATTTGGTGAAGACGCCCTTTGGTCTGCCCGAAACTTGCTGGTCGTCCAGTGCAAAGAGTTGTCCACCACTGAATGTTACAGACTGCCACATTCCAAGGTCCAGGACTACGTGCTGAGGGATGCACGAAAGCTTGGGGCAGCCGCTGCAAAGGCTCAATGGGGAAAGACCACAGTGTAAGGTCCCCCCACCAAGCTGAACCAAGGGGCTGGATCCATGGGAAACCCCTCGAACTGTATCGGGAAAATTTTCATTTGCTGTAAAATGTAAAAATGTAATTGGCATGACAAATGTGAAATGGAAGGGTTGTGAGGCAACTCATGATTGTAATGAAGCAAACGGACCTCCTTTGCACTGTTTGTTTTTTTTGACTCGGTGCTGTTTGAAACTGGTAATGTATTTTTTACAGATTTTTATGAATAAAGTATATTTTGGAAATTAAAAAAAAAGATGCCTCCCTGGAGATTCTCCTCCAGGCTGCAAGGGAAAGGAGGGCGGTCCTCTTTCCCAAGGTCTGGCATGAACAGATTGTTATGAACGCTGGACTTTGTAGCATCATCATGTTTTAAAAACTGTGATTTTTAATGTAGTGCAAAGATGGAGTCAGAAGAATCATGTGACCTCACATCAACTCTGCTTAAGGACAAGAGAGGGATCTTGGTTACCAAGACAACAAGGAACCCAGATGAAAGACCCTTTTGAAAATGCGAGTTGCAATTGCAAGACTCTAGCGCTGACACCGCAACAGGAGGCTCAACCTCTGAGGAGGAGGAGCAATCAGACCATGCACCATCACATCATTTTCCTCCACCTTCCACCAGTGCAGATATGTGTTTGGTCTTAGAATCAGGGTCACAAGCTGGTGAGAGCACCACACAAGCGTCCAAGCAGCTGATGGGGGCTGTGACAAAGACGGCCACTAACAGTCGGAGGACAGTAGGTGGCCAGGCCCAAGCTGAGCCCCAGGCTGATAACGAGCCTCTGGTATTGATAGCACAGGGCATGCTGGAGTTGCAGAGAGTGGGAAGGCAACATTTGGCGGAGCTGCCACAGGCAATGCCCGGCCATGTGCGGACAAGGGAGGAGATGGAGGAGTTCATTCATGCCATAGTTATGAAAGTGTTTCCACTTTTTAAAATATTTTCATTTTTATTTTTTGAGACATGTGGGTGGCGCAGTGGTTAGCACCGCAGCATCACAGCTCCAGCGACCTGGGTTCAGTTCTGGGTACTGCCTGTGTGGAGTTTGCAAGTTCTCCCTGTGACTGCGTGGATTTCCGCTGGGTGCTCCGGTTTCCTCCCACAGCCAAAGACTTGCAGGTTGATAGGTAAATTGGCCATTGTAAATTGTCCCTAGTGTAGGTAGGTGGGAAGAGAATTGTGGGGATGTGGTAGGGAATATGGGATTAATATAGGATTAGTATAAATGGGTGGTTGATGGTCTGCACAGACTTGGTGGACCGAAGGGCCTGTGTCAGTGCTGTATCTCTCTATGATCTATGATGATCTCTGTGAACTTGTGTTAAAACTGAAAAGATTCCAAGGATGTGTTTTGTTTTTACCAAGTTCACTGACAAGAGAAGATTTTTTTTTAATTCATTCATGGGATGTGGGCGTCGCTGGCCAGGCCAGCATTTATTGCCCATCGCTAATTACCCTTGAGAAGGTGGTGGTGTGCTGCCTTCTTGAACCGCTATGTGAGGTAGGTACACCCACAGTGCTGTTAAGAAGGGAGTTCCAGGATTTTGACCCAGCGACAGTGAAGGAACGGCGATATAGTTCCAAGTCAGGATGGTGTGTGACTTGGAGGGGAACTTGCAGGTGGTGATGTTCCCATGCATTTTCTGCCCTTGTCCTTCTAGTTGGTAGAGGTCGTGGATTTGGAAGGTGCTGTCTAAGGAGCCTTGGTGCATTGCTGCAGTGCATCTTGTAGATGGTACACACTGCTGCCACTGTGCGTCGGTGGTGAAGGGAGTGAATGTTTGCAGATGGGGTGCCAATCAGGCGGGCTGCTTTGTCCTGGATGATGTCGAACTTCTTGAGTGTGGTTGGAGCTGCACCCATCCAGGCAAGTGGAGAGTATTCCATCACACTCCTGACTTGTGCCTTGTAGATGGTGGACAGGCTTTGGGGAGTCAGGCAGTGAGTTACTCACCGCAGGATTCCTAGCCTCTGACCTGCTCTTGTAGCCATGGTATTTATCTGGCTACTCCAGTTCAGTTTCTGGTCAATGGTAGCCCCTAGGATGTTGATAGTGAGGGATTCAGCGATGGTAATGCCATTGAATGTCAAGGGGAGATGGTTAGATTCTCTCTTGTTGGAGATGGTCATTGCCTGGCACCTGTGTAGCGCGAATGTCACTTGCCACTTATCAGTCCAATACTGGATATTGTCCAAGTCATGCTGTATTTCTACACAGACTGCTTCAGTATCTGAGGAGTGCTGAACATTGTGTAATCATCAGCGAACATCCCCACTTCTGACCTTATGACTGAAGGAAGGTCATTGATGAAGCAGCTGAAGATGGTTGGGCCTAGGACACTACCCTGAGGAACTCCTGCAGTGATGTCCTGGAGCTCAGATGATTGACCTCCAACAACCACAACCATCTTCCTTTGCACTAGGTATGACTCCAACCAGTGGAGGGTTTTCTCCCTGATTCCCATTGACTTCAGTTTTGCTAGGGTTCCTTGATGCCATACTCGGTCAAATGCTGCCTTGATGCCAACCGCAGTCACTCTCACCTCACCTCTTGAGTTCAGCTCTTTTGTCCATGTTTGAACCAAGGCTGCAATGAGGTCAGGAGCTGAGTGGCTCTGGCGGAACCCAAACTGAGCGTCACTGAGCAGGTAACTGCTCAGCAAGTGCCACTTGATGGCACTGTTAATGACACCTTCCATCACTTTACTGATGATTGAGAGTAGGCTAATGGGGTGGTAATTGACCGGGTTGGACTTGTTCTGCTTTTTGTGTACAGGACATACCTGGGCAATTTTCCACATTGCAGGGTAGATGCCAGTGTTGTAGCTGTACTGGAACAGCTTGGCTAGGGGCACAGCAAGTTCTGGAGCACAGGTCGTCAGTACTATTGCCGGAATATTGTCAGGGCCCATAGCTTTTGCAGTATCCAGTGCCTTCAGTCGTTTCTTGATATCATGCAGAATGAATCGAATTGGCTGAAGTCTGGCATCTGTTATGCTGGGGACTTCAGGAGGAGGCCGAGATGGATCATCAACTCATAAGATCATAAGATCATAAGAAGTAGGAGCAGGAGTAGGCCGTCCGGCCCCTCGAGCCTGCTCCGCCATTCAATAAGATCAGGGCTGATCTTTTCGTGGACTCAGATCCACTTACCCGCGCTCCCACCGTATCCCTTAATTCCTTTATTATTCAAAAAGATATCTACCTTAGCTTTAAAAACGTTTACTGAAGAAGCATCAAGTACTTCACTGGGCAAGGAATTCCATAGATTAACAATCCTCTGGGTGAAGAAGTTCCTTCTTAATTCAGTCCTAAATCTGCTCCCTCTAATCTTGAGGCTATGCCCTCTTGTCCTAGCTTCACCTGCCAGTGGAAACATACTCTCCACTTGTATCTTATCTATTCCCTTCATGATTTTATATGTTTCTATAAGATCCCCCCTCATTCTTCTGAATTCCAATGAAGATAATCCCAATCTACTCAGTCTCTCCTCATAAACCAACCCCCTCAACTCCGGAATCAACCTCGTGAACCTCCTCTGCACCCTCTCCAGTGCCAGTACATCCTTTCTCAAGTAAGGAGACCAAAACTGCACACAGTACTCCAGGTGCGGCCTCACCAGTACCTTATACAGCTGCAACATAACCTCTCTGCTTTTAAACTCAATCCCTTTAGCAATGAAGGACAAAATTCCATTTGCCTTCTTAATTACTTGCTGTACCTGCAGACCAACCTTCTGCGATTCATGCACAAGGACATCCAGGTCCCTCTGCATAGCAGCATGCTGCAACTTTTTTACCATTCAAGTAATAATCCTTTTTACTGTTACTCCTACCGAAATGAATGACGTCACATTTATTAACATTGTATTCCATCTGCCAGACCTTTGCCCGCTCACTCAATGTATCTATGTTCCTCTGCAAAGTTTCACAGTCATCTGCACACTTTGCTCTGCCACTCATCTTAGTGTCACCTGCAAACTTTGACACCCTACAAGTGGTCCCCAACTCCAAATCATCTATCTTCTCTTTCTCTTTTGGGCCTCCTTATCTCGAGAGACAATGGATACGCGCCTGGAGGTGGTCAGTGGTTTGTGAAGCATAACCCGTAACTGCTGCCTTCCGTGTTGTTTCAGTCGCTGTGAGGCAACTATGGAGTGACCTCTCCATGGCGCATGCCTGGGCAAATTTATGGAGGTTGAGAGTTGCCCAGTCGTCAAAACCCCCCTCTCGGCCTGCGGACCCAACACCGATCCCTGAGGCACACCACTAGTGACTGATTGCCAACCAGAATAGCACTCATTTATCCCCACTCTCTGCTTCCTGTCAGTCAACCAATCCTCTATCCATGCTAATACTTTACCCCTAACGCCATGCATCCTTATTTTATACAGCAGCCTCTTGTGCGGCACCTTGTCGAAGGCTTTTTGGAAATCTAGGTACACCACATCCACTGGGTCCCCATTGTCCACCTTACTCGTAATGTCATCATAGAATTCCAAAAGATTTGTCAAGCATGACCTGCCCTTCATGAACCCAAGCTGCGTCTGCCCAACGGGACAATTTCTATCGAGATGCCCTGCTATTTCTTCCTTGATAATAGACTCAAGCATCTTCCCCACTACAGAGGTTAAGCTAACCGGTCTATAATTCCCCATCCTTTGTCTACCTCCCTTTTTAAACAGTGGCATCACATCTGCTGTTTTCCAATCTGCTGGGACTACCCCAGAGTCCAGTGAATTTTGGAAAATTATCGCCAGTGCACCTGCTATCTCTCCCGCCATCTCTTTTAGTACCCTGGGATGCATTCCATCAGGGCCAGGAGACTTATCAATCCTTAGCTCCATTAGCTTGCCCAACACTACCTCTTCCGTAATAATGATTGTTTCCAGGTCCTCACCTACGTTCGTCTCTTTGTCAATTACTGGCATGTTATTAATGTCCTCCACTGAGAAGACCGATACAAAATACCTGTTCAATGCCTCGGCTATTTCATCATATCCCATAACTAAATTCCCCTTCTCATCCTCTAAAGGACCAACGTTTACTTTAGCCACTCTTTTTCGTTTTATATATTTATAGAAACTTTTGCTATCTGTCTTTATATTCTGTGCTAGTTTTTTCTCATGTTCTATCTTACTTTTCTTTATAGCCCTTTTTGTGGCTCTCTGTTGACCTTTAAAGTTTTCCCAATCTTCTAGTTTCATGCTGTTTTTGGCCACTTTGTATGCCTTCTCTTTCAATTTGATAGTCTCCCTTATTTCCTTAGACACCCATGGCAGATTACCCCTTTTCTTCCAGTCCTTCCTTTTCACTGGAATATACTTTTGCTGAGCACTTTGAAAAATTGCTTTGAAAGTCCTCCAATGCTCGTCAACTGTCCCACCATAAAATCTTTGTTTCCAGTCTACTCTAGCCAAGTCCTCCCTCATTCTATTGTAGTCCCCCTTGTTCAAGTGCAGGACCCTGGTATTGGATTTTATCTTCACACTCTCCATCTGTATTCTAAATTCAACCATACTGTGATCACTCCTTCCAAGAGGATCCCTAACTATGAGGTCATTAATTATTCCTGTCTCATTACACAGGACTAGATCTAGGATAGCTCGCTCCCTCGTCGGTTCCATTACATACTGTTCAAGAAAACTATCACGGATACACTCAACGAACTCCTCCTCAAGGCTACCCTGACTGAGCTGGTTCAACCAATCTATATGTAGATTAAAATCCCCCATGATAATTGCCGTGCCATTTTTACAGGCATTAGTTATTTCTTTGTTTATTGCCCGCCCCAATGTGATGTTATTATTTGGTGGCCTATAGACTACGCCTATCAATGACTTTTTCTTCTTAGAGTTTCTAATTTCCACCCAAATGGATTCAACCTCATTCTCCATAGAACCTATATCATCTCTCAGCACCGCCCTGGTGTCGTCCTTGAATATCAGAGCTACACCACCTCCCTTACCTTCCTGTCTGTCCTTCCGAATAGTCTGGTATCCCTGGATATTTAACTCCCAGTCGTGACCAACCTGTAACCATGTCTCCGTAATGGCTACCAAATTATATTAATTCGCGATGATTTGTGCCGTTAACTCATCAACCTTATTACGAATGCTACGAGCATTCAGGTAAAGTGCCTTTATGCTAGCTTTCTTACCCTCATGATTTCCAACATCTCTAATAACTCCTGAGTTATCCTTCCTTTTTCGGATTGTTGCAAATGCTTCAGCCTTATCTTTCGCACTGATGTGCTGGGCTCCCCCATCATTGAGGATGGGGATATTTGTGGAGCCACCTCCTCCAGTTAGTTGTTCAATTGTCCACCACTATTCATAACTGGACGTGGCAGGACTGCAGAGCTTAGATCTGATCCGTTGGTTCTGCGATCGCTTAGCTCTGTCTATCGCATGCTGCTTATGCAATTTGGCATGCAGATAGTCCTGTGTTGTAGCTTCACCAGGTTGACACCTCATTTTGAGGTATGCCTGGTGCTGCTCCTGGCATGCCCTCCTGCACTCTTCATTGAACCAGGGTTGGTCTCCTGGCTTGATGGTAATGGTAGAGTGGGGGATATGCCGGGCCATGAGGTTACAGATTATGGTTGAGTACAATTCTGCTGCTGCTGATGGCCCACAGCGCCTCATGGATGCCCAGTTTTGCATTGCTAGATCTGTTTGAAATCTATCCCATTTAACACGGTGGTAGTGCCACACAACACGATGGAGGGTATCCTCAATGTGAAGGTGGGACTTTGTCTCCACAACGACCATGCGGTGGTGACTCCTACCAATACTGTCATGGACAGATGCATCTGCGGCAGGCAGATTCGTGAGGATGAGGTCAAGTATGTTTTTCCCTCTTGTTGGTTCCCTCACCACTTGCCGCATACCCAGTCTAGCAGATATGTCCTTTAGGACTCGGCCAGCTCGGTCAGTAGTGGTGCTGCCAAGCCACTCTTGGTGATGGACATTCAAGTCCCCACCCAGAGTACATTCTGTGCCCTTGCCACCCTCAGTACTTCCTCCAAGTGGTGTTAAACATGGAGGAGTACTGACTCATCAGCTGAGGGAGGGCGCTAGATGGTAATCAGCAGGAGGTTTCCTTGTCCATGTTTGACCTGATGCCATGAGATTTCATGGGGTCCGGAGTCGATGTTGAGGACTCCCAGGGCAACTCCCTCCCTACTGTATACCACTGTGCCGCCACCTCTGGTGGGTCTGTCCTGCCGGTGGGACAGGACATACCAGGGGATGGTGATGGCAGAGTCTGAGACATTGTCTGTCAGGTATGATTCCGTAAGTATGACTATGTCAGGCTGTTGCTTGACTAGCCTGTGGGACAGCTCTCCCAACTTTGGCACAAGCTCCCAGATGTTAGTAAGGAGGACTTTGCAGGGTCGACAGGGCTGGGTTTGCCGTTGTCGTTTCCAGTACCTAGGTCAATGCCGGGTGGTCCATCCGGGTTCATTCCTTTTTATTGACTTCGTCGCGGTTAGGTACAACTGAGTGGCTTACTAGGACATTTCAGAGGGCATGTAAGAGTCAACCACATTGCTGTGGGTCTGGAGCCACATATAGGCCAGACCAGGTGACAGCAGATTTCCTTCCCTAAAGGACATTAGTGAACCAGATGGGTTTTTACAACAATCGACAATGGTTTCATGGCCATCATTAGACTAGCTTTTTTTTAAATTCCAGTTTTATCAATCTGTTGTTTGAAAGCCACCCGTGCTGGAGGCCACGTGTGATTTGGGCTCAGAAAACAGCAGAACCCTTGGTGACCTGAGGAAAATAGTTACAGAGAAGCCATGTGTCAAAGTTTATGGAGGTCAGGAGGTCGACTCTCTGTTTGGGGTTTGAACATTGTTTTCAGTTTTAGTTATGGTGTGAACTATTTGAAGACAGTTGGTTTTTCCTGCCAAGGAAAAAGAAATCACCCAGCTCACCTCCTTCCCTACCTTTTTGAAGAAATCTTGCCAAGATCCAGTGTGGAAAAAAAATCCCTGGTACTGTATAGCTCCTGAGGAGCTGAAAGAAATACTGTGATTCAAGAAAAATCTTGATGCCACATTTCTCCTCGAAAGCCGACTGGAATAATTCTCGACATCTCCAGAATGGACTGCTTCTTGATTTGATTTTTTTGATTTAGAGATACAGCACTGAAACAGGCCCTTCGGCCCACCGAGTCTGTGCTGACCAACAACCACCATTTATACTAATCCTACACTAATCCCATATTCCTACCACATCCTCACCTGCCCCTATATTCCCCTACCACCTACCTATACTAGGGGCAATTTATAATGGCCAATTTACCTATCAACCTGCAAGTCCTTGGCATGTGGGAGGAAACCGGAGCACCTGGAGGAAACCCACGCAGACACAGGGAGAACTTGCAAACTCCACACAGGCAGTACCCAGAATTGAACCCGGGTCGCTGGAGCTCTGAGGCTGCGGTGCTAACCACTGCGCCACTGTGCCGCCAGTGGCCCATCTCTGTTAACCCAGACACCAGGCCAAAAAAGGGACAACTGACTTCCTTCCATATCTTTTTTTCATCAAGAATTAGCAAGTATTTGGCCAAAGTAGTTTTTTTTGTCTTTTTTTGTTTGCAACAGTCCTCTGCAGAGTGAATTTCTATATTTTTTCCAGTTTGGGTGTGAGTGTAGTTGGGGAATTTCTAAAAAGGGAACTTTCATATTTTAATCTGTGTGTTAATGCTTTGCTTTATTACTTGTTAAGTCTTGTTTCATAATAAACTGATAATTCTGTTGTTTATTAAAGAAACCTGGCTGGTGTATTTTGTTCTAGGATTTAAAAAAATAGAGTATATGCTTGGCTGTATCAGCAACTGGGTAAACATTTAAATATATGTTGTGACCTGTGGAGAAGTGGAACTAGAAAAGACAGTGCACTCCTCCCACCTCGGCCATAACACCATGAGTGCTGCAATGTTTTGGGCATGTGAGAGCATAGCTCCACTGAGAGGATGGCAACTCTCAAGGAGGGCCAGACCCCACAGATGCACACAGACCTGCAGACCATCACCTTGCCCATGAGCTCAATGCAGCAGTGGCAAGGTGAGAGAAGGATATCTGGAGGCATCTGGAGTCTTCTCCAGGCTGTCATCCTTCTCTGGTCAGCAGAGAGGTTCAAGTGAGCTTTGAAAGGGAGGAGGAGAGCCTGATCTCCACATCTAGGGCCTCCGCTAAGGGCGCTCTGAATGTGGACAATGGTTCCTCAGCCCCTCCGCCAGTGAGCCCAGCTCCAGTAGCTGCAACAACTGAGGAGAGTCCTGCACCTGTGTTGGAAACCCTCAGCGAGCCGGAATCATCCAAACCTCAGGCAGTCAGAGGACGTCCGCCAAAATCCTCCCAGGCCAAGGATCAGCAGCCTGATCAGCAGCCTGCCTCTAGCCCAGCTGCTAGCGCATGGATCGCGCCTTATAGAAGCACTCATAAACGTATTAGGAAGAGCAGCTCGACACACTTGGGGATTCAAGGATGTTTTCCATTTGCCCTTTACATTGCTTTTTGAACCTTTGTCATGAATACAGTTCACATGCATTGTTATGAAATGCTCATTCTTTCATGCCAGAATTGTGTGATGCTGCCTTCACCCTTGCTCCCTCATTGAGCTGCCAGCGTAGGCACAGGCCACCTTTGGTAAGCATCTCGGATGTGCTAGAGCGCCTGGTGCTCGGCACAGAATTGAGATAGAAAAGAGGCGACAGGCAGAGTACAGTGAGGTGAGTCTTTATTAAGTCCACTTTGAGAGGCCATCATGGTGGAAGGAACCTGGTGTATATGAGATTGTCTCTTGCCTCCCTTGCGCATCTCTCAATGTGCCTGGCCTCCAGGGCAAGTGGTTCAATATCCTGTGCTGCCTGCTCAGTAGCCTCTTCCACATCCTCGTCAGTTGAAGACTGGCGATCAGTCATGTCCTCTTCACGCAAGGTTTCCCCACTCTGCAGTTCTCGATTGTGCAGAGCACAGCAGACCACAAAATGCGAGATGCTGGCTGGAGCATACTGCAGGGTTCCATCAGATCGATCAAGGCACCTGAATCTCATCTTCAGCAGCTCAATGGTCTGCTCAATGCTTGCTCTGGTGGAGCCATGGCAAGTGTTGTACCTCTCCTCTGCTGCATTGCAAGGGTTCCTCACAAGCGTCAGTAGCCATGTTCTTTAATGGGTAGCCTTTGTCCCCGAGAATCCATCCCTGAAGGCAAATGGGGGGGGCCTGAAAAGCTGTGGTACCTGGGAATGTCGAAGTATGTAGACATTAGAACATTAGAACATTAGAACATTACAGCGCAGTACAGGCCCTTCGGCCCTCGATGTTGCGCCGACCTGTGAAACCATCTGACCTACACTATTCCATTTTCATCCATATGTCTATCCAATGACCACTTAAATGCCCTTAAAGTTGGCGAGTCTACTACTGTTGCAGGCAGGGCGTTCCACGCCCCTCTGAGTAAAGAAACTACCTCTAACATCTGTCCTATATCTATCACCCCTCAACTTAAAGCTATGTCCCCTCGTGTTTGCCATCACCATCCGAGGAAAAAGACTCTCACTATCCACCCTATCTAACCCTCTGATTATCTTATATGTCTCTATTAAGTCACCTCTCCTCCTCCTTCTCTCCAACGAAAACAACCTCAAGTCCCTCAGCCTTTCCTCGTAAGACCTTCCCTCCATACCAGGCAACATCCTAGTAAATCTCCTCTGCACCCTTTCCAAAGCTTCCACATCCTTCCTATAATGCGGTGACCAGAACTGCACGCAATACTCCAGGTGCGGTCTCACCAGAGTTTTGTACAGCTGCAGCATGACCTCGTGGCTCCGAAACTCGATCCCTCTACTAACAAAAGCTAACACACCATATGCCTTCTTAACAGCCCTGTTAACCTGGGTAGCAACTTTCAGGGATTTATGTACCTGGACACCAAGATCTCTCTGCTCATCGACACTACCAAGAATCTTCCCATTAGCCCAGTACTCTGCATTCCTGTTACTCCTTCCAAAGTGAATCACCTCACACTTTTCCGCATTAAACTCCATTTACCATCTCTCAGCCCAGCTCTGCAGCCTATCTATGTCCCTCTGTACCCTACAACATCCTTCGGCATTATCCACAACTCCACCGACCTTCATGTCATCCGCAAATTTACTAACCCACCCTTCTACACCCTCATCCAGGTCATTTATAAAAATGACAAACAGCAGTGGCCCCAAAACAGATCCTTGCGGTACACCACTAGTAACTAAACTCCAGGATGAACATTTGCCATCAACCACCACCCTCTGTCTTCTTTCAGCTAGCCAATTTCTGATCCAAAGCTCTAAATCACCTTCAACCCCATACTTCCGTATTTTCTGCAATACCCTACCGTGGGGAACCTTATCAAACGCCTTACTGAAATCCAGATACACCACATCCACGGCTTTACCCTCATCCACCTGTTTGGTCACCTTCTCGAAAAACTCAATAAGGTTTGTGAGGCACGACCTACCCTTCACAAAACCGTGCTGATTATCTCTAATGAACTTATTCTTTTCAAGATGATTATAAATCCTATCTCTTATAACCTTTTCCAACATTTTACCCACAACCAAAGTAAGGCTCACAGGTCTATAATTACCAGGGCTGTCTCTACTCCCCTTCTTGAACAAGGGGACAATATTTGCTATCCTCCAGTCTTCCGGCACTATTCCTGTCGACAATGACGACATGAAGATCAAGGACAAAGGCTCTGCAATCTCCTCCCTGGTTTCCCAGAGAATCCTAGGATAAGTCCCATCTGGCCCAGGGGACTTATCTATTTTCACACTTTCCAAAATTGCTAACACCTCCTCCTTGTGAACCTCAATCCCATCTAGCCTAGTAGTCTGAATCTCAGTATTCTCCTCGACAACATTTTCTTTCTCTACTGTAAATACTGACGAAAAATACTCATTTAACGCTTCCCCTATCTCCTCTGATTCCACACACAACTTCCCACTACTATCCTTGATTGGCCCTAATCTAACTCTAGTCATTCTTTCATTCCTGATATACCTATAGAAAGCCTTAGGGTTTTCCTTGATCCTATCCGCCAATTACTTCTCGTGTCCTCTCCTTGCTCTTCTTAGATCCTTCCTGGCTAGCTTGTAACTCTCAAGTGCCCTAACTGAGCCTTCACGTCTCATCCTAACATAAGCCTTCTTCTTCCTCTTGACAAGCGCTTCAACTTCTTTAGTAAACCACGGCTCCCTCGCTCGACAACTTCCTCCCTGCCTGACAGGTACATACTTATCAAGGACACGCAGTAGCTGCTCCTTGAATAAGCTCCACATTTCAATTGTGCCCATCCCCTGCAGTTTCCTTCCCCATCCTACGCATCCTAAATCATTGTTGTTGCTTCGATTGATTGGAATCCCTTCCTATTGATGTAGGTGGCTGCCTGATCCGTAGGAGCCTTGATGGTCACATACGTGCAGTATATCACACCTTGCACCTGGGAGAATCCAGTGATGGCCCCGAAGCCTGACTGTCATGGTCAGTCTGGTAATGCACATGGTCACCAGCCGCTTGAACAGGGCATTAATTACCTCTTTGATGCAACTGTGGGCTGCTGCTTG
This sequence comes from Heterodontus francisci, assembly GCF_036365525.1. Classification (NCBI taxonomy): domain Eukaryota; kingdom Metazoa; phylum Chordata; class Chondrichthyes; order Heterodontiformes; family Heterodontidae; genus Heterodontus; species Heterodontus francisci. The sequence goes on from NC_090385.1 coordinate 16,791,546, forward strand.
GGAGACCCCTCACATGTCCCCCGTGGATTCCTGAAAAGATCCAGATGCATAAGTTGAGTGCCACAGTGATCCTCAGTGCCACGGGCCTTGGGTGTCCATCGGAGCCTGGAAATCGCCACTCGTCCTGCAGCACAGTGCATAAGTCAGTGACAGCCTCCCTGGAGAACTGCAACCTTCGCTGACACTGCTACTCGGTAGCTGAGGTGAGTCCAGTACACACTCTGGCACAGTTGGGCCACTGCTGTCGCACTCCTCTTGGAGATTCACGGGTGGGCGCAGCTGCTTCCTGACCCACCCTCTATCTGAGTCTCTACTGCGTGCCATTGGGATCCACAAAGACAAGGTGAATGAGACTCATGCCAGCTGATCAGTAGCCTTCCAGAATGCTGTCTTGCAGAGACGACCTTGCCGGAGGCCAGCTGAATACGACTGCATAGAGCTATCAGGCGGCACCTGCTCAGCAATAACTGCTCACTGACATTCAGTTTGGGTTCTGTCAGTGCCACTCAGCTCCTGACCTCATTACAGCCTTGGTCCAAACATGGACAGAAGAGCTGAACTCCTGAAGTGAGGTGAGAGTGACTGCCCTGAGGCAACATTTGATTCAGTATATGTCAGTTTTTACATGAAACATATTAATACCGTGTTTCCCCGTGGGGAGAGTGTTTCTCTCTTCCTCTCAATTTGAATCTACATCTGGTTGCTCTAATATTCAATTCAAGGTTGCAAGGTGGAGTTTAATTGGTGAATCTGAGGAATGAAAAGACCACTGCCTATTAAAACAAAAAACTTGAACTTATATAGAACCTTTCAATTCCTCAGGATATCCTAAAGAGCTTTACAGCCAATTAAGTACTTTTGAAGAGTTGTCACAGTTGTATAATGTAGGAAAGACAGCAACCAATATACACACAGCAATGGTTCAAAAACAGCAATATGATAAAGTCCAGATAATTTGTTTTCAGTGACGCTAGTTGAAGGATAACTATTGGACAGTACAACAGGGAGAACTCACCTGCGCTTCTTTGAAACAATGCCACAAGATCTTTTACATCCACCTAAGAGGGCAGGTGAGGGCTTGGTTCAACATCTCATCTGAAAACCAGCACCCCCTCAGTACTACATGGTATGTTATTGTAGATTTTGTGCTCAAGACTCGAGTGGACTTGAACCCACAAATTTCTAAGTCAGAGTGTTACCAACTGAGGCATGGCTAAGATCAACAGAATAAAATAAACACAATCTCAGGATGCATCACAACATAAGCAATACTGGTAACTCACTCTGACTGTTAGCAATGCGAATATTGCCTGCAAGATTCCTCAGATTGAGCGTTAAAGAAATCACTGAGCGGTGCATTATACTTTGGTCAAGTAATGTACTAGGTCCCAATCACAACTCAAAAATTGAAGGATGAGGATAGGCATTGGGTTCACTCTGATCAAATAAACAATTCAAAGACAGCTAGTAATGAGGATTCCAGGTAATTTTACCTGTCTGATGAGAGATGCGCCAGGGAGTCAATGTGCAGCATAGTGCTATTCCAAGTAATGTTCCTATGACGTGATTAAAATGGAAAGCTAGCTAACTTTCTACCTACATGCATAACTAGCATTGCAGGCGGATATTGACACTGTTATAATGGCTTTTTCCATTGATAGAACCTGACATAAGAATTTGCAATGCATTTTAAGTGGCATGTTGCAACTCATTAAGCATTTTTAATATATTGAGGTTTGCAGTTATTGCTTGGGAACTTAATAACTTCCTTTAGCATTCAAAATAAATAAAGTGGGCTCGAGGAGCTATTAAGCTGTTGGGTATTTATTATAAACCACCAAATAGAGTTAACATCCGTAGCACTTAAAGTAGCCAGAAGCGCTGCACAAAGAACAGCCAGGCGCTGTGCATATGACGACTAGCAATACCTATAAAGTTGTATTCAGCTGGCCTCCTTTACCGGAAACATCAGAGGAATGTATGATGGCATTAAGAGAGCTTTTGGGCCAACCATCAAGAATATCCCACCCCACCCCCCCAAGTCTCAATCAGGGGACACGATCACTGACCAACGCAAGCAAATGGACCGCTGGGCGGAGCACTACCGAGAACTGTACTCCAGGGAAAATGTTGTCACTGATACTGCCCTCAATGCAGCCCAGTCCCTGCCTGTCATGGATGAGCTGGACGAAGAGGCAACAAAATCGGAACTCAGTGATGCCATTGATTCTCGAGCCAGTGGAAAAGCCCCTGGAAAGGACAGCATTACCGCTGAAATAATCAAGAGTGCCAAGTCTGCTATACTCTCAGCAGTCCATGAACTGCTTTGCCTGTGCTGGGATGAGGGAGCAGTACCACAGGACATGCGCGATGCCAATATCATCACCCTCGATAAGAACAAGGGTGACCGCGGTGACTGCAACAACTACCGTGGAATCTCCCTGCTCAGCATAGTGGGGAAAGTCTTCGCTCGAGTTGTTTTAAACAGACTCCAGAAGCTGGCCGAGCATGTCTACCCTGAGGCACAGTGTCGCTTTCGAGCAGAGAGGTCCACCATTGACATGCTGTTCTCCCTTCACCAGCTACAGGAGAAATGCCGCAAACAACAGATTTTTTTTAGAACATTACAGCGCAGTACAGGCCCTTCGGCCCTCGATGTTGCACCGAACTGTGAAACCATCTGACCTACACTATTCCATTTTCATCCATATGTCTATCCAATGACCACTTAAATGCCCTTAAAGTTGGCGAGTCTACTACTGTTGCAGGCAGGGCGTTCCACGCCCCTACTACTCTCTGAGTAAAGAAACTACCTCTGACATCTGTCCTATATCTATCACGCCTCAACTTAAAGCTATGTCCCCTCGTGTTTGCCATCACCATCCGAGGAAAAAGACTCTCACTATCCACCCTATCTAAACCTCTGATTATCTTATATGTCTCTATTAAGTCACCTCTCCTCCTCCTTCTCTCCAATGAAAACAACCTCAAGTCCCTCAGCCTTTCCTCATAAGACCTTCCCTCCATACCAGGCAACATCCTAGTAAATCTCCTCTGCACCCTTTCCATAGCTTCCACATCCTTCCTATAATGCGGTGACCAGAACTGCATGCAATACTCCAGGTGCGGTCTCACCAGAGTTTTGTACAGCTGCAGCATGACCTCGTGGCTCCGAAACTCGATCCCCCTACTAATAAAAGCTAACACACCATATGCCTTCTTAACAGCCCTATTAACCTGGGTAGCAACCTTCAGGGATTTATGCACCTGGACACCAAGATCTCTCTGTTCATCTACACTACCAAGAATCTTCCCATTAGCCCAGTACTCTGCATTCCTGTTACTCCTTCCAAAGTGAATCACCTCGCACTTTTCCGCATTAAACTCCATTTGCCATCTCTCAGCCCAGCTCTGCAGCCTATCTATGTCCCTCTGAACCCTACAACATCCTTCGGCATTATCCACAACTCCACTGACCTTCATGTCATCTGCAAATTTACTAACCCACCCTTCTACACTCTCTTCCAGGTCATTTATAAAAATGACAAACAGCAGTGGCCCCAAAACAGATCCTTGCAGTACACCGCAAGATGCCCCTCTAAGTTGCTTTCATTGATCTCACCAACGCCTTTGACCTCGTCAGCAGACATGGTCTCTTCAGACTACTAGCAAAGATCGGATATCCACCAAAGCTACTAAGTATCATCACCTCATTCCATGACAATATGAAAGGCACAATTCAGCCTTTCCTATCCGAAGTGGCGTGAAACAGGGCTATGTTCTCGCACCTACACTGTATGGGATCATCTTCTCACTGCTGCTGTCACATGCATTCAAGTCTTCAGAAGAAGGAATTTTCCTCCACACAAGATCAGATGGCAGGTTGTTCAACCTTGCCCGTCTTAGAGCAAAGTCCAAAGTATGGAAAGTCCTCATCAGGGAACTCCTCTTTGCTAACGATGCTGCATTAACATCTCACACTGAAGAGTGTCTGCAGAGACTCATGGACAGGATTGCGGCTGCCTGCAACGAATTTGGCCTAACCATCAGCCTCAAGGAAACGAATATCATGGGACAGGACGTCAGAAATGCTCCATCCATCAAAATTGGTGACCATGCTCCGGAAGTGGTTCAAGAGTTCACCTATCTAGGCTCAACTATCACCAGTAATCTGTCTCTCAATGCAGGAATCAACAAGCGCATGGAAAAGGTGTCTGCTGCTCTGTCCAGACTGGCCAAGAGGGTGTGAGAAAATGGCGCACTGACACGGATCACAAAAGTCTAAGTGTATCAAGCCTGTGTCCTCAGTACCTTGTTCTATGGCAGCGAGGCCTGGACAACGTATGTCAGCCAAGAGCAATGCCTCAACTCATTCCATCTTCACTGCCTCCGGAGAATCCTTGGCATCAGGTGGCAGGACCCGTATCTCCAACGCAGAAGTCATCGAGGCAGCCAACATCCGCAGCATATACACCCTACTGAGCCAGCGGTGCTTGAGATAGCTTGGCCATGTGAGCCGCATGGAAGATGGCAGGATCCCCAAGGATGCATTCCACAGCGAGCTCGTCACTGCTATCAGATCCACTGGCCATCCATGTCTTTGCTTCAAAGACGTCTGCAAACGCGACATGAAGTCCTGTGACATTGCTCACAAGTCGTGGGAGTCAGTTGCCAGTGATCGCCAGAGCTGGTGGACAGCCATAAAGGCGGGGCTAAAGTGTGGCGAGTCGAAGAGACTTAGCAGTTGGCAGGAAAAAAGACAGAAGTGCAAGGAGATAGCCAACTGTGCAACAGCCCCGACAACCAATTTTATCTGCAGTGCCTGTGGAAGAGTCTGTCACTCTAGCATTGGCCTTTATAGCCACTCCAGGCGCTGCTTCACAAACCACTGACCACCTCTAGGCGCTTATCCTGAGACAAGGAGGCCAAAGAAGAGGGAAGGAGCTAGAGAAGCAAATTTTGCAGACAAATTACAGAAAGACACTATAATGATAATGGGTGATTTCAATTATCTTAATATCTTCTTCTTTGGCCTCCTTGTCTCGGGAGAAAATGGGTAAGCGCCTGGAGGTGGTCAGTAGTTTGTGGAGCAGCGCCTGGAGTGGCTATAAAGGCCAATACGAGAGTGACAGACTATAATATAGACTCAGAGATTAACAGTGGAAAGGTCAGAAAGGGGAGGAGTTCTTTAAATATGTACAAGAAAACTTTCTTGGTCATATATTTCCAGCCCAACAAGTTTGGAAGCAGTGCTGGATCTTGTTCTGGGGAATGAAAGGGGGGGCAAGTATGTTGCAATGGGGGATCATTTCGAAAACAGTTATCATTATATCATCAGATTTAGAATAGTTCCAAGGACTAAGGGACGCAGATTGAAGGTTTCGGGCAAGTGATGCAGGGGGAATCTGAGGAAGAACATTTTTTACACAGCAAGTGGTAATGGCCAGGAACTCACAAACTAGGGTGGTGGAAGCGGAGACAATCAATGATTTCAAAAGGAAATTAGATGGCCACTTGAATGAAACAAATTTGCAGGGATATGGGGATCGAGCAAGGGAGTGGGACTAACGGGTTTGCTCTGTGGAGAGCCAGCATGGACTTGATGGGCTGAATGGCCTCCTTCTGTGCCATAAATAGCTATGACCCTAAACTTAGCTGGAGGAGGGCTAATTTCAGTGAGTTAAAAAGGGATCTGGCCCAGGTGGATCAGAATCAAAAATTGGTAGGCAAAACAGTAATTGAACAATGGAAGGCCTTCTAAGAGGAGATAGTTTAATAGAGAGTAGTTGAGGGTGGAAGGAAGGGGTCCAGAGCTAGAACTCCCTGGATGACTAAAAATATACAGGTTAAAATTAAACAGAAAATGGAGGGCAATGACAAATGTAAGGCTCCTATTACAGTAGAGAATTAAGCTGAATACACAAACCACAGAGTGTATCTAAAAGGGATTAAGAAGAATAAAGAGAGACTATGACAGTAGATTAGTGACTAGCATAAAAGGCAATCCAGAAGTCTTTTTTAAACATGAATAAAAATCATCTAGTCAAAGGAAGGGTGGGATCGATTAGCAGGGATTGGCACTGACATGTTGCACCATGGACATTTGACAAAATTATTGACTCAGCCACAGACATGGGGACAATTAATCTGTATAGAAAGTGTATAGCCAATCTGATGCCATCAAAACACAGTCCTATTTAAAACACATTTCTCCCTCAATAAAATAGCTAAGCATACAAACATCAATGGAGAGCATCACAACTGTATTAGCTAGCTAGCAAGCAAAATAGTATGCAATGCTAATGCGAATTACTTTTGTTGTCAGAACAGAGCTAGCTACACCATGTCACCAGGTGGTAGATGGACCTTATCGGATGACCTCTTTGGATTTACACTGTGTCAGGAGTGCAAATTCACCCAATAAACTATGAAACTCAAGGAGAGGATTGTTATTGTGGTTATTGAGGTGAGGCAGTTGAAAAATCAGCAATAGGAAGACGAACCATTTCTCACCTTACCATCGTCACAAGACAGTTTAACCCAATGTCAATATTTGTGCAATTTCTCCACCTGCTTACAATATGTGTCTAAAGGCAGGGAGCCAGCAAAAGTCAGTGAGCTCCAAATCAGGAGTTTTATAGGATGAAATAGATAGTACTTAAGAAGAATCATGTAAAACAGAAAAGCAGAGTGTCACACGAAGGGACAGAAAGATTGATGATAGGTAGCCAAGACTAGTTTATTCATCTTGACAGGCTGTTAAACTAAGTCCTGGATTCTAAAAGACAGAAACAACAGATTCTCTCATGGACAAATTGTCATTTGCTCACCAAAGCTAGTGACAAAAGTAGATAAACACAATTACAAATATAGAGCGCCCTTCAATTCCTCCAATAAAGCAATTCTCCTAAATTGTCTATTTCTAGGTCTATATCTCAGTCTATCACTGTCAATTCTGATACAGCTCTGACAAGATAATTATTAACAAAACGCTTTTCTGCAAAAAGTTGAGCAGTTCTTACTGCATGAATTATTCAATTACAAAATGTTTAGTCACTATCTGTAAGATTATACTCCAGACTAACCAGTTTATGTCCAAGCCAAATCTCTTACCTGTTGGCAAAGGTGCACTTATAACTTTATGTAATTATATGATACAGACAACTTTCAAATGACATTGGCCACTCGGGTTATCTGCCCTCAAACTGGATAGTAAATGATGCATATTGCAGTTACTGAACTTTGACATACTTGTAAAACTTGTCCTTTAATCCAACTCACAGCAAGAAAAATCAGTTAATGACTGTTTCTAGCACGGTCATTGTAACATAATAAATTTTTACTATGTCTTCCCCGGCAGATTTTAAAACTGCAAATGCAGCATGTATTTTGTTAAGGAATCATAGACAGTTCATCATAGATTAAGATTTATTAAATCTATCCGTTAAATTGTATTTACTAACTCTTGTATATGGGATATACAGGGTATAATTTCAAAGTTTGATGACCAGGAGTATATAGATAGACTAGTGATATAGTTAGACACGTGACAGATGAAATTTAACACAGAGAAGTGTGAAGTGATACATTTTGGTAGGAAGAAAAAGGAGAGGTAAGGTAAACTAAATGGTACAATTTTAAAGGGCCAGCTGCAAGAGTGAAACCTGGGGGTGTATGTACACAAGTTTTTGGAGTTGGCAGGACAAGTGGAGAAAGCTGTTTAAAAAAAGCATATGAGATCCTTTGTTTTATTAAAAAAGGCATAGAGTACAAAAGTGAGAAGGTTATGCTAAATCTTTCTAAACCTTTGGTTAGGCCTCAGATAGAGAACTGTGTTCAATTCTGGGCATCACCCTTTAGGATGTCAAGGCATTAGAGAGGGTGCAGAAGAGATTTACTAGAATGAGATCGGGAGTTATGTGGAAAGACAGGAGAAGGTGGGGTTGTTCTCCATGGAGCAGAGAAGGTTAAGAGGAGAATTAATTAAGCTGTTCAAAATCACGAGTGGTTTTGATAGAGTGAATAAGGAGAAACTGTCTCCAGTGGCAGAAGGGTCGATAACCAGAGGACACAGAATTAAGGTGATTGGCAAAAGAACCAGAGGGGACATGAGGAAACTTTTTTTACGCAGAGAATTGTTATGATCTGGAATGCGCTGCCTGAAAGGATGATGGAAGCAGATACCATAGTAACTTTCAAAAGGGAATTGAATAAATACTTGAAGAGAACAAAATTACAGAGCTATCGGGAAAAAGCAGAGGAGTGGAACAAATTGAATAGCTATTTCAAAAAGCTGGCACAGCCATGATGGGCTAAATTGCCTCCTTTTGTTCTGTATCATTCTACGATTTGAACAACATTTCACTAAACAACCTTCTGATGGTGGGATCAGTGGTGCATAACAAACAAACCCAGCTGCCACACAGGCAATTGGATCTACTAGTTTCAGCTGGGCTTCAAAGTAGAATGAGCAGTAGGAACAAGGAATCTAAGCTTCAATGTGAAACTTGCTGGCACAAGGATTCCCCTAACACCTTCAACAGAAAAATAATACACAGAACTAATTGTATAAAGGGAAAAATTAGTAAGTTCACCAGAGCACAAGCGTAACTGTAAAAACTTATCAAAATGTCATTAATTGAGGTAAAAAGATATGCCGTTATATAATCTTAATAAGGCATGCTTCAACTTTAATCTGGTTTTAAGAGTCTGTTGAAATGTTCAAAGCTGTCAGCCAACAGTGAAAACTCAGAAAATGACGGCAGTTGTGGATTGTACATTTTTTTGCCAAACATTACTGCATGTTCCATAAGCTCAAAATGTATTCTTTGTAAGCTAGAAGGAAAAGACTTGTTTTATACAACTCCTTAACACGACTCTGTGAATCTTCTCAAAGTGTTTCGCGACATGTATTTTTTTGAAGTGCTGTTACTATTGCGTAATAACATGCAGCAACCAATTTGAGCATGGCAAGCCCCAAGAAAAGCATTGCCATGAACAGCAAATCAATCTTCGTTTTTTTGTAGAATTGGTTGAAGAATTAATGTTGACCAGGAAACCAGGAGAACGCCCCCCGTCTCCCCCCCTTGTCCTTAAATAGCGTCAGGGATCTTTTATTTCCAGCTGGACTGGCAGACAGGACCTCAGTTTAATATCTCATCCAGCAGTGTTCCCTCCAGACTGCACTGAAGTATCAGCTTAGGATATGTTCTCAAAGTCCTGGGTTTTTCATGTACTCATTCTAATCCAGAGGTAACAGTGCTATTGACTCATCCAAGCTCAAACTAGCAAATAGTGTCTAAGTCGCAGAGGGAAGGCAGCTTTCGAATTATTACTCAGATTTTCAGCTTCTTCAGAAAATCAAGGATACCGGCAACGGAAATCCCACCCTCTGAGAGTTGCTGGCCAATCAGAGGCCAGCAGCCCTTTAACTGAGCAGCACCACCACAGTGCTGCCAGTGGAGCACCTACCTGAGGCCCCGGAGCAACACTGGACCCAGGCCACAGATAGATCAGGGCAGGTGGAGTCCCACGGGGTGGGGGTTGTGGGGGAGGGGTATGTTGAGGGGTCGGTAGCAAGGGCAGGGGCATGGCTCTCAGCGAGCCTTCCCCTTCCTAATGCCAGGTCCCTCCTTCAGGCATAAGTGCCTTTTAACGGCAAGCAGCTTGCAGTTTTTCCTACCATGCCTCCCATGTGGCGACAAGGCTGCCTGCCACTCAGCTAATTGCAGCAAGATAAGGCCCTTAATTGGGTATTAACTGCCCAGTTAAGGACCTCAATTGGCGGCGAGGTGGAAAGGCCATTCACAGGCTTTCCAGCCCCAGACTTATACAAACATACATACGAGCATACGAATTAGGAGCAGAAGTAAGCCATTTGGCCCCTCTAGCCTGCTCCGCCATTCAATAAGATCATGGCTGATCTGTTTGTGTCTGGAATTCCACACTCCCATCTACCCTGATAACCTTTGATTCCCTTGCCTAACAAGAATCTATCTACCTCTGCCTTAAAAATATTCAATTACCCCGCCTCCACCACCTTCTGAGACAGAGAGTTCCAAAGTCGCACAACCCTCAGAGAAAAAATTTCTCCACGTCTCTGTCCTAAAAGGGCAACCACTAATTGTAAAACAGGGCCCCCTAGTTCTGGACTCCTCCACAAGGGGGAAATTCCTTTCCAAATCCACCTTGTTAAGATCGTTCAGGATCTTATATACTTCAATCAAGTCTCCCTGCACTCTTCTAAATTCCAATGAAAACAAGCCCAATCTATCCAACCTTTTCTCAAAAGACAACTCGCTCATTCCAGGTATCAATCTACAAACCTCCTCTGAACTGCCTCCAACGCATTCACATCCTTCCTTAAATAAGAAGACCAAAACTGCACACAGTATTCGAGATGTGGTCTCACCAATGTCCTGTATAACTGAAGCATAACATCCTTACTTTTATTTTAAATTCCTCTCATAATAAAGGATAGCATTCCATTAGCCTTCTTTATTACTTGCTGTACCTGTATACTAACTTTATGTGACTCGTGCACCTCGGAATTCTGCAGTCGTTCTCCGTTTAAAATATTCTCTGCTTTTTTTATTCTTTTGCCAAAGTGAGCAACTTCACACTTTCCCACATTATACTCCATCTGCTAGATTTTTGCCCACTCACTCAACCTATCTATATTGGCCTGCAACCTCCTATGTCCTCTTCACAACATATTTTTCTACCTCTTTGTGCCATCTGCAAATTTAGCTACCATGCCATTGCTCCCCTCATCTAAGTCATTGATATAAATTGGAAAAAGTTGAGGCCCCAGCAAAGACCCCTGCGGGACTCCACTCATCACATCCTGCCAATCAGAAAAGGACCCATTTATGCATACTCTCTGTTTTCTGCCAGCCAGCCAATCTTCTATCCATGCTAATATGTTATCCCGTACACCATGAGCACTTACTTTGCGTAATAACCTGTTTTGTGGCACCTTGTCAAATGCCTTCTGGAAATCCAAGTACAGTTTGTCAATGGGCTCCCCTTTATCCACAGCACATGTGACTCCTTCAAAGACCGCCAATAAATTAGTTAAACACGATCTCCCTTTCATAAAGCCATGCTGACTATTCCCGATTATGTTGAATTTTTCTAAATGCCCAGCTATGGCCTTCTTAATGATCGATTCTAACATCTTCCCCACAACAGACGTCAAGCTAACTGGCCTATAGTTACCTGTTTTCTGCCTCCCCCTCTTCTTGAATAGAGGGTTTATATTTGCTACTTTCCAGTCTGATGGCACCTTTCCAGAATCTAGTGAATTTTGAAAAATTTACACCAACGCATCTACTACCTCAATAGCCACCTCTTTTAAGACCATAGGATGAAGCCCATCAGGACCCGGGGACTTGTCAGCCCGCAGCTCCATCAGTTCAGTCAGTACCGCTTCCCTGGTGATTGTAATTTCACCAAGTTCCTCTTTTCCTTCCACCTCCTGATTTACAGCTATTACTGGAATGTTTTTGTTTCCTCTATAGTGAAGACAGAAGCAAAATATTTGTTCATTTCATCTGCCATTTCCTTATTATCTACTATTATTGAGTCATAGAGTTACAAAGCACAGAAACCGACCCTTCGGCTCATCATGTCCGTGCTGGCCGTCAAGCACCTATCTAATCTAATCCCATTTTCCAGCACTTGGCTCGTAGCCTTATATGCTATGGCATTTCAAGTGCTCATCTCAATACTTCTTAAATGTTGTGAGTGTTCCTGCCTCTACCACCCCTTCAGGCAGTGTGTTCCAGATTCCAACCACCCTCTGGGTGAAAACATTTTTCCTCAAATCCCCTCTAAACCTCCTGCCCTTTACCTTAAATCTATACCCCCCTGGTTATTGACTCCTCCACTAAGGGAAAAGGTTTCTTCCTATCTGCCCGATCTATGCCCCTCATAATTTTGTATACCTCAATCAGGTTCCCTCTCAGCCTTCTCTGCTCTAAGGAAAACAACCCTAGCCTATCCAGTCACTCTTCATAGCTGAAATGCTCCAGCCCAGACAACATCCTGGTGAATCTCCTCTGCACCCTCTCCAGTGCAATCATATCCTTCCTATAGTGTGGCGACCAGAACTGTACACAGTACTCCGGCTGTGGCCTAATTAGCATTTTATACAGCTTCATCATAACCTCCCTGCTCTTATATTCTATGCCTCGGCTAATAAAGGCAAGAATCCCATATGCCTTCCTAACCACCTTATCTACCTGTGCTGCTGCCTTCAGTGATCTATGGACAAGTACACCAAGGTCCCTCTGACTCTCTGTACTTCCTATGGTCCTACATCCATTGTATATTCCCTTGCCTTGTTAGTCCTCCCAAAATGCATCACCTCACACTTTTCAGGATTAAATTCCAGGTGAATGTTTGTTATGATTTTAAATACTGTTAAACACTTTGAACACTTTTTAAAACTTTTAAATACTTTTAAACACTTTAACAAACTTTTAAAAATTGTTCTGAACTTTTAAATTTATGTTTGTTCTGTATGCTGCCACCTTAGTTAGTCTAGCTGGAGAGATTCTTAGTCTGTAATAGTTAAAACATTAATCTTTATTGCATTATAATTATTTACACTCCACACCAGCCAGTGTGATTCCTCCAAAAGCCATGCTGCATCTATCTTAGAGTCTCTCTTACATGTGATCTCTTACATTATCATGGGAGGAGGGATTCTTTACACTCTCTGAAGATTAACTCTTTCAGATTCTTATGCCACAAAATACTTTTATAAACTTTGAAAAATTGTTATAAACACTTAAATACTTTTAAACACTTTTCTAAGCTTTTAAAAGTTGTTACAGACTTTTAAATACATTTAAAAACTTGTGATTTCATGCTGTCGGTGCCACTCTAATGGTGGATGCCCTCCCATGTGGTGCATTGCAGTACAAGATATCCGGTGTAACAAAAACTAATATTCTTTATGAAATATTACAAGAGCAGATCTTTCATATGCAAGGATTCTGTATTTTGCCTGGAAAATGTGTCTTGATTAGAGACAAGAAATAAAACACCAGAATCACCGAATTAAGAAGATCTTGGGCTCCTGTTCTTTTCTGCTTAATTCTGACACATTACAAATGATGCTTCATTGTTCCCAGAATTGAAAATGGCACCGTGAATTTAGCGCACCATTAAAGTGAGAGTCACAGGCTGAGTAAATATCACACTGAGTGAACTACATTGTTACTTGGTGTGTTTCCATCAATGATGTTACAGAGAGGTGGTAAGGGGTGTGAGTGGTTCCTACTGTTCACCTCCCAACGAACAGCAATCATGTTTTGTAAAGATGATGCTTTATCCCCTGAGTGTCTTTAGGGTCAAATAAATAGAGAAATTACAGGCTTTCTCATAGGTAGAAAAAGATAACTATTTTTAAACAAATCCGAAATGATCACAACACATTCACCTCCTCATTTGGCCTCCTCCTGAGGTCCCCAGCATCAGAGATGCCAGTCTTCAGGCAATTTGATTCACTCCATGTGATATCACGAAATGGCTGAAGGCACTGGATACTGCAAAGACTATGGGCCCTGACAACATTCCGGCATAGTACTGAAGACTTGTGCTCCAGAACTTGCCGCACCCTTAGCCAAGCTGTTCCAGTATAGCGGTAACACTGGCATCTACCCAACAATGTGGAAAATTGCCCAAGTATGTCCTGTACACAAAAAGACAAATCCCACCTGGCCAATTACCGCCCCATCAGTCTACTCTTGATCATCAGCAAAGCATTGGAAGGTGTCATCGACAGTGCTATCAATCGACATTCACTCATCAATAACCTGCTCACTGACGCTCAGTTTGGGTTCCGTCAGAGCCACTCAGCTCCTGACCTCATTACAGTCTTGGTCCAAACATGAACAAAAGAACTGAACTCAAGAGGTGAGGTGAGAGTGACTGCCCTGGACCTCAAGGCAGCAGTTAACCGAGTATGGCATCAAGGAGCCCCAGCAAAACTCGAGCCAATGGGAATCTGGGAGAAAACTCTCCATTGGTTGGAGTAGTACCTGGCTATAGTTAGCCGTGCAGGCTGTGCGCCGCTGAGCCACCGCGATCTACCACATGGCGGTTCATTGAAATACCCAGTCAGCCTGCCCACCACCTCCACCCCACCCCCACAATCACATGGAAGGGGTGGGCTCTCCAGACACGGCAATGGCGTCAGCTGCCTGGGCGCAGGCGCTGGTGCCATTTTTAAAGGGCAGCCATCCCTGCCGGTAGATTTAAATATTTAAATGCCACCCACCACCGCCCCCACTGTAGCAATAAAAATGTTAATGCCCCTTTCCCACCCTCCCAATAACAATAAAGTTAAGTATCTGCCCTTTCCCCCCAAAACACGTACCTTACAAATATGACTTTCCCCCGCCACGAACTGTGCAAAGTTCAGTTCACCCCTTCCCACCATCCCCTACACTCATGGCGATTATTTGACCCCGTTTCCCCCACCGCCACTAAAACTCTTAACTCCCCCCACCAGTGTCACACCTGCTTTCCCTATATGGGGAAGTGAAGGCGTGGGAATGCCAACTGCCGCTCTGACAATTGCGGCGGGTGCGTAAGATGCCAGGTAGGTTTATTTAAATGTATTCATTGTGCTACTTTAATTATGCAAAGCGGGGTCCTGTTGCCCAGCAGTGGCGGGGGGGGCCGCCTCAGTGCCTCGCTGCCATCGGGAAGTCCGGGCCCAGCCCTCCTGGGGTCGGACTCCGTGGCAGGCCTCAGTCGGAACAATCTTCCGGCTGCCCCTCTCCCACAGAGACATTGGGTGCCCTGTAAAATCCAGCACGTAGTGTGCGTTAATGACATGGAACAATTTTTATGTCTTTGAAAGCATAACTCAGTATTTGAAGCGAAAGTAACAACTGCATCTAGAAAATGGAAATCATGCTTGCTTAATGCTGCATTTACTCAAAGGACATTAAGACAATCAGATCTTTTGCACATTATGGGCTGCATTTTACAATCCCGCTGCCGAAATCGGCGGGTAGCATGTTGCAGAGCAACCGTGATCCTAAGCACGGCGGCTCCTTTAAATAGCCAGGGCAAGCCCCCCCCCCACTGCTGACATGTGATAAATGTTGGCCTGGCCAGCGACACCCACTTCCCATGAAATGAATAAAAACAAATTGGCAGTCTCATCACCGAACGGCGGGGAGGCCGCCTCAAGGACTTGCCGCCACCAGCAATATCGGGCCGGCCCTCCCGACGTCGGGGTGCGTGGTGGCCCTCTCCCAGAGGCATTTTCTGGGCCGCTCCCTCGCCACGACCCCACATCGGGAGGTCTGTAAAATTCAGCCCAATGCTTCAGTTATATGACGGCTTTTAGGTCAATGGAAAGAAGTTTTGAATGAGTACTGGCATGGTTCTAGAAGTATAACTTGTGAGGCACATCTGCACATCTGGAGTACAGAGGCGTGATACCCACTGCAGTAAAGCTAAAGACCAATGCAAAGCCAAAAAGAGTGTGCAAGACTTGCATTTATATAGTGCCTTTCATGACCTCAGGACATCTCCAAGTGTATTACAACCAATGAAGTACTTTTGAAGTGTAGTCACTGTTGTAATGTAGGAAACACAGCAGCCAATTTGTACAAAGCAAACTCTCACAAACAGCAAGGTGATAATGACCAGATAATCGGTTTTTGTGATGTTGGTTCAGCGATAAATATTGGCCAGGACACTGGGGATAACTCCCCTGCTCTTCTTTGAAATATTGCCATGGGATCTTTTACATCCACCCAAGCAGGTAGACAGGGCCTCGTCTGTAAACAGCACCTCCAACAGTGCGGCACTCCTCAGTACTGCACTGGAGTGTCAGCCGAGATTTTTGTGCTCAAGATGTATAATGCCTGGTCCACAGGAATCAGGTCATAATGAGGGAATAATGCATTTTCTTTGTTTTAAAACCATTCTCGTAACCTGGTCCAACATCAACCAACATCACAAAAACAGATTATCTGGTCATTATCACATTGCTGTTTGTGGGAGTTTGCTGTGCACATACTGACTGCTGTGTTTCCTACATTACAACAGTGACTGCACTTCAAAAGTACTTCATTGGCTGTAAAGTGCTTTGAGACGTCCAGTAGTCATGAACTTCAAGGATTTAGACAGGCTAAGTGAATGGACAAGAGCATGGCAGATGGAATATAATGTGAATAAGTGTGAAGTTATCCACTTTGATAGAAAAAACAGAAATACAGAATATTTCTTAAATGGTGAGAGGTTGAGAAGTCTTAGTATCCAAAGGGAACTGGGTGTCCTTGATCATGAGTCACTAAAAGCTAGCATGCAGGTGCAGTAAGCAATTAGGAAGGCAAATGGTATGTTGGCCTTCATTGCAAGGGGATTTGAGTACAGAAGTAAAAATGTCTTGCTGCAATTGTATAGAGCCTTGGTGAGTCCACACCTAGAGTATTGCATACAGTTTTATTTATTTTATTTAGAGATACAGCACTGAAACAGGCCCTTCGGCCCACCGAATCTGTGCCGACCAACAACCACCCATTTATACTAATCCTGCATTAATCCCATATTCCCTACCACATCCCCACCATTCGCCTACCACCTATCTACACTAGTGGCAATTTATCTATCAACCTACAAGTCTTTGGCTGTGGGAAGAAACCAGAGCACCCAGCAGAAACCCGCACAGTCACAGGGAGAACTTGCAAACTCCACACAGGCAGTACCCAGAATTGAACCCGGGTTGCCGAAGCTGTGAGGCTGCGGTGCTAACCACTGCGCCACTCAACTGCACCACTGTGCCACCCACTTGGTCTCCTTATCTAAAGAAGGATATACATGCCATAGAGGGAGTGCAACGTAGGATCACCAGACTAATGGCGATTGTCTCATGAGTAGAGATTGAGGAAACTGGGCCTGTATTCTCTAGAGTTTCGAAGAATGAGAGAAGATCTCATTGAAACTTGCAAAATTCTTACAAGGCATGACAGGGTGGATGTAGATAGGATGTTTCCTCTGGCTGGTGAGTCTAGAACCAGGGGATATAGTCTCAGAATAAGGGGAGGCCTTTTAAGACGGAGATGAGGAGGAATTTCTTCACTCAGAAGGCGGTGAATCTTTGGAATTCTCTACCCCAGAGGATTGTGGAAGCTCAACCATTGAGCATGTTCAAGACAAAAATCGAAAGATTTCTGGAGACAAATAACATCAAGGAATCTGGGGATAGTGCGGAAAAGTGGCATTGAGGTAGATGATCAGCCATGATCTAATTGAATGGCGGCGCAGGCTCAACGGGCTGAATGGCCTACTCCTGCTCCTACATTCCTATGTTCCTATGAAAGGTGCTATAGAAATGCAAGTCTCTCTTTTTTTCTTTTGGCAAGCTATTTAAATACATATAACAGCATATTGGGGATAGAACATAGAACATAGAACAGCACAGTACAGTCCCTTCGGCCCTCGATGTTGTGCCGAACCTTTAGCCTACTCTAAGATCAAACTAACCACCTATCCTTCATTCTACTATCATCCATGTACCTATCTAAGAGTTGCTTAAATGTCCCTAATGTATCTGCTGCTACTACCACCGCTGGCAGCGCATTCCATGCACCCACCACTCTCTGTGTGGGAAAGAATTTACCTCTGACATCTCCCCGAAACCTTCCTCCAATCACCTTAAAATTATGCCCCCTGGTGATAGCCCTTTCCACCCTGGGAAAAAGTCTCTGGCTATCCACTCTATCTATGCCTCTCATCATCTTCTACCCCTCTATCAAGTCACCTCTCATCCTTCTTCGCTCCAATGAGAAAAGCCCTAGCACCCTCAATCTATCTTCATAAGACATGCCCTCCAGTCCTGGCAGCATCCTGGTAAATCTCCTCTGCACCCTCTCTAAAGCTTCCACATCCTTCCTATAATGAGGCGACCAGAACTGAACACAATATTCCAAGTGTGGTCGAACCAGGGCCTTATAGATCTGCAGCATAACCTCGCGGCTCTTAAACTCAATCCCTCTGTTAATGAAAGCCAACACACCATACGCCTTCTTAACAACCCTATCAACTTGGGTGGCAACTTTGAGCGATCTATGGACATGGACCCCAAGATCCCTCTGTTCCTCCACACTACCAAGAATCCTGTCTTTAAGCCTGTATTCTGCATTCAAATTCGACGTTCCAAAATGAATCACTTCACACTTTTCCAGGTTGAACTCCATCTGCCACTTCTCAGCCCAGCTCTGCATCCTGTCAATGTCCCGTTGCAACCTACAACAGCCTTCCACACTATCCACAACTGCAGCAACCTTCGTGTCATCGGCAAACTTGCTTACCCAGCCTTCCATTTCCTCATCCAAGTCATTTATAAAAATCACAAAGTGCAGAGGTCCCAGAACAGATCCCTGCGGAACACCACTGGTCACCGAGCTCCATGCTGAATACTTTCCATCTACTACCACCCTCTGTCTTCTATGGGCCAGCCAATTTTGTATCCAGACAGCCAACATCCCCTGTATCCCATGCCTCCTCACTTTCTGAATGAGCCTACCATGGGGAACCTTATCAAACGCCTTGCTAAAATCCATATACACCACATCCACTGCTCTTCCTTCATCAATGTGTTTTGTCACATCTTCAAAGAATTCAATAAGGCTTGTGAGGCATGACCTGCCCCTCACAAAGCCATGCTGACTGTCTCTAATCAAACCATGCTTTTCCAAATAATCATAAATACTGTCTCTCAGAATCCTCTCCAATAATTTGCCCACTACCGACGTAAGACTGATTGGTCTATAATTCCCAGGGTTATCCCTATTCCCTTTCTTGAACAAGGGAACAACATTTGCCACCCTCCAATCATCCGGTACTACTCCAGTGGACATTGAGGACGCAAAGATCATCGTCAAAGGCGCGGCAATCTCTTCCCTCGCTTCCCTTAATATCCTTGGGTATATCCCGTCTGGCCCCGGGGACTTATCTGTCCTCATATCATTCAAAATTTCCAGCACATCCTCCCTCTTAACCTCAACCTGTTCGAGCATATCAGCCTGTTCCACGCTGTCCTCACAAACGACCAGGTTCCTCTCACTAGTGATTACTGAAGCAAAGTATTCATTTAGGACCTCCCCTACCTCCTCCGACTCCAGGCACAAGTTCCCTCCACTATCCCTGATCAGCCCTACCCTCACTCTGGCCATCCTCTTGTTCCTCACATAAGTGTAGAACGCCTTGGGATTTTCCTTAATCCTACCCGCCAAGACTTTTTCATGTCCCCTTCTAGCTCTCCTAAGTCCATTCTTCAGTTGCTTCCTGGCTACCTTGTAACCCTCTAGAGCCCTGTCTGATCCTTGCTTCCTCAACCTTAAGTAAGCTTCCTTCTTCCTCTTGACTAGCTGTTCCACATCTCTTGTCATCCAAGGTTCCTTCACCCTGCCATCTCTTCCTTGCCTCATCGGGACAAACCTATCCAGCAGTCGCAGCAAGTGCTCCCTAAACAACCTCCACATTGCTGTCGTGCATTTCCCTGAGAACATCTGTTCCCAGTTTATGCTCCCCAGTTCCTGCCTAATAGCATTGTAATTCCCCCTCCCCCAATTAAATATTTTCCCATCCCGTCTGCTCCTGTCCCTCTCCATGACTATAGTAAAGGTCAGGGAGTTGTGATCACTATCACCGAAATGCTCTCCCACCGAGAGATCTGCCACCTGGCCTGGTTCGTTGCCAAGCACCAAGTCCAACATAGCCTCCCCTCTAGTCGGACTATCTACATATTGAGTCATATGCTATATCCCATAATATAACAAATAAAACAAATCAAAAATTGTCAGTATGAATCTGCATGTCTTTGCTGCTCTTCACTGAATGTGGACACTAATTAAAAGTCTTGAGGAATGCCCTCCATCCGCACTCTGGCTTTTCCCTTCCTCTGTCTCCCATACGTGTGCCACATTTCATTTAGTTATGAGAACCAACCAGCCCCCTCTCAGTGGACTCCCATTCCTTACACTCACTTCAAACCTGGAATATAATAACTCACTCCCTGATTTGCCACTGATAGGACTACAAGGTCACAGTGGTATACACCAACAGAATAAAGTGATCTCACCCACTTAGTGGCACTTTCCTCTTTACACATAGAATCATACAGGACTATGCAGTCCATCGTGCCTGTGTCAGATTTTTGAGTTATCCAATTTGTCCCACACCTGCTCCTTCCCCATAGCCCTGAAAATATTACCATTTCAAATATTTATCCAAGTCCCTTCTGAAAATTATTATTCAACCTGCTTCCAACACCCTTTCAGGCAGTGCATTCCAGATCAAAACAACTCACTGCGGAAAAAAAAATTCTCAACATCGCCAATGATCTTAAACCTGTGTCCTCTGGTTACTGATACTCCTGCCAGTGGAAGGAATGTTTGTAGAACTACAGATGAATAAAGCTGATATTGTTATGAATCAAAATTCAGTAAGAGGTGGCCACAACTACAAACACAGCCATGTTAAGTATTTCAGAAAGGAAGGTCCCTGGCAGTGAGGAAACACAATGCCACCAGTTGAAGCTACTCCAAGTATTTTGTTTCAGTGTTAAATGATCAGGGTTCCTATTTTTAAGCAGCAGTCAGTTTACCTGCTATAAATAATGAAATCACGGAAGAGAATCAAAACAGATGGTTTAGTAACCCCAAGATGCACAATGCTTCCCGTTTCCAAAGAAGGTTTCATCCATTTTTTTTTAATTAAAAGCTTTCAAAGCATTTCAGGAATGTAACTTGCAAATTATTAGCATCTGATTATATCATAAAACATTTCAGTCTAATTACAGGTCTATCAAATCAGGCAACTAGGACTTTTCTCCAGATCCACAAAGTTGCTGCACTGTGGAGTGGCAATTTGCAACAGGGATCACAGACTCACTTTGATACATATACTTTCACCAGGGAACATATGGCAGATTTATGGTAATACACTACACTGTTTTGTTGATTTCAAATACTGCTGTATGTATTATATTCCTTTAAACACCCAAGCTCCAAAGGCATAACAGATGTTTCTGTTTTAAAACAAAAGAACAGAAAAAGATATAACTTCTTGCTTCAGTGAGGACCCTTCATCAGAGAAATATCCCGCCCAAAACATTACCTTACCTTTTGCTTTGTAACCGAACTGCTCTATGCATTCAACATTTTTTGATTTCCTGTTTTTATGTTTGAGCTCAAGATTGTCACTTACATAAAAACCCTTTTCAGTGCTGTATACACAAAATTTAGCAAGAGTATATCAGGAGATGGAACAACATAGGATTCAATAAGATTGTAAAAAGCATGCATTGTGAAGTTTGCATCCATTCGACTTGTTAATGAGTGGCTGTTCACGACTCTTCCACTTCAAAGACACAACTTTTAATGTCATAGACAGCAGAGAAGAAGGGTAACTTGCCCTGGAGAGAAAAATATTCTTAAATAACCTGCTCTTAACCTTTGGGCAATGACTGTTTTGAAATAAGGTCTGGCCACATATTCAATTAAGCTTCCCATCAATGTCATCAGGCAGATAGAGTAGACACCACTCCCCGTCCATACAACACCACCCACCCGATGCCCCTCCCCCACTAGCCAACCACAACCCTCCAATGTCCAAACACTTTACTGCCTGATCCAAGCCACATACCAAAATCAACTGCCCATGTGCAACAACATGAGAGGTTCACTGGCACTATTTGAAAAGTTAACAGTTTGATTTTATTTAGATTTGGGTGAAATTAGGTTTATGTCCATATAGGCCGGACTTCTACGCCGCCCCAAAGAGCAGGATAGTGGCGGGGAGGGGGGCGTAAAATGGAGCAGGGGCTTGGGGGGCCTTTCCGACCCGCTCCCACCTCTGCTGCCACTTTACGCAGGGCAGCAGCAATGGAAAACGGCCCACCCACCTCAGGCCAACGGCCACTTAAGGGCCTCCACCCGCTACCACTGGGATTTTACCCTCGGCTGGCGGGTGTTCCAGGCCCGAGAAAAGCCGTCTGTTAAAAGTACCCAGCTTTCCAACGGCCTGGGGGGGGCCCTCCTGATCAGGCACCCTGTGCCCGACGGGAGGGCTGCCCCCAATGCCTCAACCACCCCCAATGCCCAATACGCTTCCTGTCCCCCCAATCGACCACCCTTGCCTTGCCGGAGCCCAACTGATTGCCCCCAGTGAGGCCACAAAAACCTATTCATTTTCCAGGCACCCCGACATCTTCCAACTTTAGCTGGGTTGCAGCCCTAGCACTGGCCACTGCTCCCAGTGACGCTGCTGGGACAGAAAGCTGCCGGCTCCCTGATTGGCCGGCAGCTCCATTAGGCGGGACTTCCTGCCTCAATGAGGTGTAAGTCCCGCCTCAGACCAATTAGAGACCTGAGGACTGCAAAATGCGGTACGGATCCCCAGGCCAGGCAGAGGCAGGTTTGCCACCGACTTCTCAGGGAAAATTTCTGGCCATAGTTTCATTTAACATTCAAATGCAAAGGTGATAAGAGACTTCATGCACATGTTTCCAAAAGTATTATAAAATAAGGAAGTTCCGGGGGCTTGTGATAAGAACTAAGAAACAGGAAAAGAAATGATTTAATTCTCAGTGTGCATTACAAGCTACCAAACAGTGGAGACAATATAGAAGGGGGGATCTGCAGACAGTTCAGTGAGAACAACATGAAAAAACACTGGGTGATGTGAACTATCCTAAGATAGATTAGGACAACAGAAATTTGCATATATGTAGCGCCTTTAATATAGGGAACCAAAGCCAAGGCTCTTTGGAAGATGAAGGAAATAGAGAATATGATGAAACAGAAGGAGAGGGTGTATGATGTATGTCAGGTGAATTATTCAAGCAAGAACCAGGCCAAATGAAATAAATTGAGAGGGCAAGTGAAGAAGAAAATAAAACGGACAAAGAGGAATATGAGAATAGAATAACAGTTAACAGAAAAGGGATCCCAAAAGTCTTCTACTAACATGTAAATAGTAGACCGCAATTGTTGACAACGCGATCGGTAGGTGGCGCTGTTTTGGCACATGCGCAGATACAGCATGTGCCACGATAACGTCACAGCCTGCGACTGTTGCAGCTGCCAGGACTAAAGATGGCGCTGCTCAAAAAATCACAGAGATGAAACCTAACAAACACGTGGCAGAATACAATGGCCGAGTGAGAGAGTGGAGCGGGCCGGGGAGAGCAGCGCGGGGGCCGGGGAGAGCAGCGCGGGGAGACCAGCGGTAGCGGTGCCGGGGAGGGGGGGGAGAAAGAGGGAGAGGGAGGGGGGGAGAAAGAGGGAGAGGGAGGGGGGGAGAAAGAGGGAGAGGGGGGGAGAAAGAGGGAGAGGGAGGGGGGGAGAAAGAGGGAGAGGGAGGGAGAGAGAGGGAGGGGGGGAGAGAGAGGGAGGAGGGGAGAAAGAGGGAGAGGGGGAGAAAGAGGGAGAGAAAGGGGGAGGGGGGGTGAAAGAGGGAGAGGGAGGGGTAAGGAAGGGGGGAGGGGGAGAGCTGGGGGGAGAGGGAGGAAGGGGAGAGAGTGGGGGGGGAGCAGCGGAACGGAAGAGGAGCGCCTTTTTCTGTGCATGCGCCATAAACACAACAGCAAAAGACTTACCGGCCAGTCCCTGGACCCGGTGACACAAAGGTCTTCGCACGCTCGCTCCCCGCGGCTCTCTACGGCCTCTCGCTTCCGGCCCTCTCCATTCAGCCGTTCCCTCCAGCTGCGGATGCCCAATCCAGTTGCTTTCTCCCCTACCCAGTTGCTTTCTCTACTTCTCCTCAGTACTTCAGGCATTGCAACTGTTTGGTCCCTGCATTTTGCATGCTCCCTCTCCCCACCCCTCCCCGCACTCCCCACCCCTCCCCGCACTCCCCACCCCTCCCCCTCTACACCCACCCCTCCCTCTACCCCCCCACCATAATTGAATATCTGAAGTGCAGTTGCAAAATCGGGGAAATAGCATGCAAAACAAAACCTCAACAATTCTGGGTTTAATTATTGAAAAGTTTTATTAAGTTCATTAAGTATCCGAGGAACTGCTGTGCATGGATACATGAGTGTTGTGTCCAGCATTCCCGTTAGACAGACAGGCCGAGTCTCTGCTATGCACAGCTAAAGAGATTGTTCCTGGAGAGCCTTGTGGTGAATAAAAGCTTGGCTCTCTATTCCACTACTGTATTGTCCATGTGAAGAAGGCAAAGTCACAAGAGTCTGAGCTCAGTCTATTCTTGGTGAATGTTCCCCAAGCGCATCCCAATGTGCATTCCCAATTCATCCATAAATACAATGTTCCTTTCCACATCGTGATGAGCTCTGCAGCATGATCCAGTTGCCTTCGTTGCTTGAATGCTGACCTTAAGTCTCAAGGATTGTTTTCTCGATGGCATGTTTTACACGAAAAGAAATAAAGCAAATCAGAGTCAGAGCTGCCTCCCTCCATCCACTGAAATTACTGTTGCGCACACCTTTTTAAGTTCTGCAGTGAAGGCACCAATTGATAACGTCGCCAATGAAGCACTTATTACCCACCTCAGATGCAGGAATCATCACATCCTTGCGTCATCTCCTGCACTGCCTCCTTTGCTTGAATGCCGTCCTTAAGTGTCAAGGATGGTTTTCTCAAGGGCACGTTTTACATGAAAGAAAATAAGGAAAGAACATCAGTGTCAGAGCTTCCCTCCCTCCAATGGAATTACTGTTGAGCATGCTTTGTGTTCTGCGGTAAAGGCATGTACTGATAACACCGCCAATGAATCACTTAGTACCCACCTCAGCTGTAGGAGGCAGGATGATGTTATTGCCCCGATCTCGTGATGGTTCAATGCTGCTCTCAGGGAAAACATGAATGATGTGAGGGTGCTGGAAAAGAAGCACATTTGTTTTGGGCTATGAACATAAAGCTGGCCATTTAGCCCAGCAGTTCCCTGCCAGTGGTTATGTTACTCGTGCGTCTTTCCATCCATTCCCATTTAATCCTGCCTACTGCTATCACCAGTTGTGTTCACAGCAAGAGCATTCACATTTGTGCTACCACTGGACACGGCATGCTTGTTTCTTTTAGTGCTCAGTCTCTTCTTGCTGAATGTTCCCCAAGTGCTTGACCCCTTTGGACGCCCTCTCTGCTTGACAGGCAGCAACTGGCAATTGCGGAGTCTCACAAGGCTCTGCATGGTTGTTTCAACGTCGGATGGGGAAACAGGTGGCTGTGTGTCCATGAGCACTGCCCTGATGGGTGTAGGAGCAGGTAACTGTGTGTCCATGTGCACTGCCCTGATGGGTGTAGGAGCAGGTGACTGTGTAACTGAGCAGCAAGGAGAGGGTACCGCAGGTAGGGGAAGTGGAGATTTGAACAGGCAGGCATATGTATGGTCCATCAGATCATTAGGCCGGGGGTGAGACGCTCAGGATCCAGGGTTTGTGACACGTGACTGATGTCCAGCGCGCGGCCACCTCCATCCGAAGGTGCTTCCGGGCAATTGTTGGGCATAGTAAATGGCTCCATCTCATCAGCCAGTCCTTGCTGCCAGCGGAGAGTCTGTTGCCGCAGCCAGTCCAGTCTCCTCATGAATGCTGCCGTTCCACTCTGCAGAACGGCCTGTTGTAGCTGGTACAATTGATCTGAAAGCAAGCGGTATTTTTCATTGTGGCTGAGGGGCCTTGGCTGTTCCTCTGTAATCACAATGGCAGCAGCCATGCCTGTCGTCGTTGGTGTCTGAGATGCATGCCAGCGACAATTGGGGGCGAGCCTGTCCAAAGGCAGACCCAGATGCCTCTGCACAACAACAGCATGTTTGCAGGGCAACAAAGTCTGAATGGAGAAGATGCAGCTGCAGGTAGCCTGGCCATCATGTACCTGCAGTGTGTACTGTTTGGCGCCAGAAATCACAGTCACTGTGCCTTCATCCTGCTACATGCGGTGGCCCAGACAATGGAAATGTTTTCAGAGCAACTCACAACAGGGACTGGAGAACATGCGGTGGCCCAGACAACGGAAATGTTTTCAGAGCAACTCACAACAGGGACTGGAGAACATGCGGTGGCCCAGACAATGGAAATGTTTTCAGAGCAACTCACAACAGGGACTGGAGAACATGCGGTGGCCCAGACAATGGAAATGTTTTCAGAGCAACTTGCAAAGGCAGAGCAACTTACCTTGGAACAATCTCCTGTGTCAAATAAAAATGAAGCAAGTCTCCAAAACGAATAAATAATTCAGATAAAATGCCCGACGAAACCTCCCCTCCTTCCACTTTCAAAAAGTCGCGCCGAAGCTTTGACGCATGCGCAGAGGCCAAACTGGCGCGTCGGCGAGGAAGACGAAATAACGTGATGACGTCATCTGCGCATGCGCACAGCGGTACTGGCAGAACGGACCGCAGCGCATGCGCAGAGATGAGGAGACTGTGTGCGCATGCGCGTACCGTGTCATCTGCGCATGCGCAAAGCGGTCCTGGTAAGTCGGACCGCAGCGCATGCGCAGGGGGCATGAGACCGTCTGCGCATGTGCGCACCGCGGCGCATCCTGATGACGTTGTCCGATGAAGTAGCGTTGTCATGAATTACTTTGTAAATAGTAAGCAAGTGGGGTGAAGCCTATTGGAGACAAAGAAGGTGATATATGCTTAGAAACACAGGGCAAGGCTAGAATACTTAATGAGCACTTAGAACCATAGAACCTTAGAAAAATAATGGCACAGACGGAGGCTATTCAGCCCATCTCTGTTCTAAGGAAAACAACCCTAGCCTATCCAATCTTTCCTCATAGATGCAGCTTTCAAGCCCTGTCAACATTCTTTTAAATCTCCTCTGTAATCTCTCCAGAGCAATTATGTCCTTCCTGTAATGCGGTGACCAGAACTGTATGCAATGGATAAAGAGGGGGATAAAAACGGAGAGGGGGTGGGGTTGTGGCATTATTAATTAAGGAATCAATAACAGCTTTGAGGAGGGATGATATGCTAAATGAATCATCAAACGAGGCCATATGGGTAGATCTCAGAAATAAAGTAGGGGCAGTCACGCTACTAAGAGTGTACTATAGATCCCCAAATAGTGAGAGGGAAATAGAAGAACAAATATATAAGCAAATTTCTGCATCCAAAAACTATAGGGAAATAATAGTTGGGGAATTCAACGATCCCAATATCGCCAACTGGGATACAAATAGTGTAAAGGGCACAGAGGGCACAAAATTCTTGAACTGCATTCAAGAGAACTTTTTTAGCCAGCACCTAACAAGCCCAACAAGAGGGGACACAATTCTAGATTTAGTCTTCGGTAATGAAGCTGGGCAAGTGGATGAAGTAACAGTGGGTGACCACTTTGGAGATAGTGACCATAATAAAGTTAGTTTTAGCATAATCATGAAGAAGGACAACTATAAAACAGGAGTAAAAGTTCTAAATTGGGGGAAGGCAAATTTTACGAAATTGATAGGTGATCTGGCAAAAGTGGACTGGATTCAGCTACTTGAAGGAAAATCAGTGGCAAACCAGTGGGAGGCATTCAAAAGCGAGATGCTACAGGCACAGTGTAGGCATGTCTCCATAAAGATAAAGGATGGTACTGCCAAATCTAGAGCCCCTTGGTTATTTAGAAGCTTACAGGGTAAGTTAAAACAGAAAAATAATGCTTATGACGATCACAAAAAACTTAATACTTCAGAAAGCCTAGAGGTGTATAGAAAGTGCAGGAGTGAAGTAAAAAAAGAAATTACAAAAGCCAAGAGATGATTTGAAAAATTATTGGCAGATGAAAACAAGGAAAACCCAAAGATGTTTTATCAGTACATTAAGGGCAAGAGGGTAACTAAGGAAACAGTAGGGTCTATCAGAGACATACAAGGGAATTTTTGCGTGGATGCAGAAGATGTGGGCAAGGTTCTTAACGAGTTTTTTGTCTCTGTCTTCACAAAGGAGAGGGCTGATGCAGACATTGGAGTTAAAGAGGAGGAGTGTGAAATATTAGATAGGATAAGCATAATGAGAGAGGAAGTACTGGAGGGTCTGACATCCTTGAAAGTGGATAAATCGCCAGGGCCGGATCGATTGCATCCCAAGTTGTTAAAGGAAGCCAGGGAGGAAATAACTGATGCTCTGAGGATCATTTTCAAAACCTCACTGGATACAGGCGAGATACCAGAGGTCTGCGAACATTGTATCATTGTTTAAAAAGGATGCGAGGGATAGGCCAAATAATTATAGGCCAGTCAGTCATTTGTTAGAATCTATTCTGAGGGACAGGATAAACTGCCGCTTGGAAAGGCACGGATTGATCAGGGATAGTCAGCACAGATTTGTGATGGGAAGGTCATGTCTTACTCACTTGATTGAGTTTTTTGAGGAAGTAACGAGGAGGATTGATAAGGGTAGTTCAATGGATGTGGTCTACATGGATTTTAGTAAGGCATTTGACAAGGTCCCACATGGCAGACTGGTCAATTAAATGAAAGTCCATGGGATATAGGGGAATGTCGCAGGTTGGCACAGGGCCAGGAAAAAAAGGGTAGTAGTCGACGGATGTTTTTGCGAATGGAAAGCGGTTTCCAGTGGCGTTCCACAGGCTTAGTGTTGGGTCCCTTTGCTGTTTCTGGTATACATTAATGATTTGGACTTAAATGTGGGAGGCATGATTGGGAAATTTGCTGCTGACACAAAAATTGCCCTTGTAGTTGATAGTGAAAAGGATAGGTGTAGACTCCAGAATGGTATCAATGGTTTGGTTGAGTGGGCAGAAAAGTGGCAAATGGAATTCAATCCAGAAAAGTGTGAGATAATGCATTTGGGGAGGGCAAACAAAGCAAGGAATGCACAATAAATGGGAGAATATTGAGAGGGGCAGAAGAAGTGAGAGACCTTGGCGTGCATGTCCACAGGTCCCTGAAGGTGGCAGGACAGGTAGGTAGAGTGGTGAAGAAGGCATATGGAATGCTTTCCTTTATTGGCCGAGGTATAGAATACAAAAGCAAGGATGTAATGCTGGAACTGTATAAAAGGCTGGTTCGGCCATAGTTGGAGTATTGTATACAATAATAATAAAATGATAACTGAAACTGATTTTACATGTGGTTGAGCTCTCTCTGTGAAAAGAAAAACATGCATTTATATAGTGCCTTTCACTTCTCAGGACATTCAAAAGCACTTTACAGCTAATGAAGTACATTTGAAATGTAATCACTGTTGCAATGTAGGAAGCACGGCAGCCAATTTGTGCACATCAAGCTCCCACAAACAGCAATGTGATAATGACCAGATAATCTGTTTTTTAGGATGTTGGTTGAAGGATAAATATTTGGCCAGGGGGGAAAAGAGCTGGTATAGATACTGGAGAAAACTCCTTTCTTCTTCAAAATAGTGCCATCGGATCTTGTACGTCCATGTGAGAGGGAAGACAGGGCCTCAGTTTTACATCTCATCCAAAAGACAAGACCTCAGACAGTTCAGCACTCCCTCAGTACTGCACTGGGAGTGTCAGCCTAGACAATGTGGTCAAATTCTAGATTACATGCTCAAGTAGTCTAATAGCTCCCTGGTTAATACATTCATGTTAGCTTCCCATGAGCTATTTATTCACTGTATTAAAATAGTACAGGAAGTTAGCTGGCTAACATAATTACACTTAGAGTTATTTATAATACCCACTTGCCTCTATCAATGGTACGGGCGGGATTTTCCCTGCAGGCTTCTGAATCCCGCCATCAGGGTCAAATGGGGGTCAGAAACCCGCACTGTGTGGGAAGTGGTCACTCAAGGTGGTTTTCCCCGGAGCAGCCAATTAACAGCCAAAGAGTGGGCTCTCCATCCAATTAAGGACAATGGGTGGGCTCTCGAAGCTGGAGGGCCAATAGGAAGTCTTCCAGCTTGAAAGCAGCAGCAGGATGCCAGGGCAGGTAAGTGAGGGAGAGGGGGTTTCAAAATGGAGGTGCCCTCTCTCCAATGTTCTCAAACGTAAAGAATAGGTTGAGCAGCCAGGCCAGCATTGGGGTTGTGGGAGGGGGAATCCCCTCTATAGGGTGGCCTGTGGCTGCTGCTGCTACACAGGCTAGCGGGGAGGGCCTGGATCATTGACCTTCCGGTTTGTCAGTGGGAGGTCACCTCCAGGCAGCTAAACTGTCCCCCTGCCGCCTGCGGGGATCTGGAGACTGACTGGAAAATCCCAGTCGGCCGCCATTAACAGGCCTTAATAGGTTTTTAATTAGGTTAATTGGCTACTGGCCACTAGTGGGTGTGTAGCCCTGCTGCCACCCTCCCCCCCACCCCCCCCCACCCCCCATGTCACCTCCAGGAAATGACCCGGGCAGGGATGGAGCCGGGGAACCAGCATGCTGGCTGGTATTACAAAAATCCACACTTGCCCACCTCCATTCCCAATCCCAATGGAGGTTAAAAATCCAGCTCCTTTCCATTCATTTCACTGCTGCTGGACTAATAAGAATGAAAATTAGTATGTGAAAAATTGCTAAAGATTTTAGTGCACCAAGTGGCAAAAATGGTTTTAACACTACTCAGAAATGCAAAGCTTAACCTTAGGTGGTGTGGCCCATTCTACAGTGATAACGGACTGTTCAAATGTTCTGCCCTCCGACATACAAGCTTTCAGATTGTCCTTTATCACCCTGTTGAACTGTTCAACACCACCATTTGATTATGTTTTTGTTACATTTACGCTGGGTTACTGGGTTTAGTTTGTAATATCTGATTTAACTCAGAGCAATGCAGATATCACATGTGTTAAATAACCAACTGGTTTATTTACAAGACTTTAACTATAAATGTTCTTACAGGATTTCAGTATAATCAGAGCAGTTTGTTCTGTGGCAGCTTCTAGTAGTTTGTCTGTCTTAGTTTCACTTTCACTCTGCAGCTCCAGGCTTAAGTAATCAAACACAGTGAACACAGATAGTGGACAGACTGATACAATCAAACCCTGATCGATCAAACACTATAATTACGGTGCTGGAATTCCATTGGGGTTCTTTTAGTTACAATCCCATGAGAAAGGGCCTTAATAGCTGAAAGTCCCTGCCAAATTTCAGGGTCTATTACTTTAATGTGAATGGTGGCACAAAATATTGGGGCAAAAATTGGTATGAATTGCACCCATTTTGTGCCTGAAAAATGAGTGCAAAGAGGACCAATTTAGCAGTGTAATGACATACACTAAATCTGCACAATGTGTGTGCCCATTTTTTTTAATGTCCCTTGCAAATGCCTAAAAAAAGGCATCAGGCCCCCTTGAATATGTTAACGGGGGTCCTAACCCCTGGTAAAGTCTCACTTTACAAAAGAAATTATCGATGAGAGGCCTCTGTCCCATTTAGAATTCTTCAACGCATCCCCACCAGCCGCCCCCTCCCCCACCCCCCCCCCCCACACCCTACACCCGCTCCCCCTCCCCCTCTGTGGGTAACCAAATAAAGGTTAGTATCTTTGAAACATGTTGTGGAGCCAAGAAGATCAGGATTGCTCTCTCAAGTCCAGAGGTGTGGCATTCTCACTAATCGCAGATTCCATCTGACCCCCTTCCTGGGAGTTAACTGAGAGCCTCTGCCAGCAAGGCAGGTGATACAATTTTTTTTTGTCGCCCAAGTGTCCTGTGGAGGCAGCTTGCCCCAAATCTGGAGATAATTGCGGGAAAGATGGCGCTCGATCTCTGCAGATCAGATCAAAGTTCAACTGCATCCATAGTATAAATCCTAATACTGTCCAGTCTATTTTGAGTAAATAAGTTTGCAGTTATTGCTGCAGCAACAAGCTTCAGACTGGTATCAGTGGAGTGCAAAGCAGTCGTACGGCTTGAGTCATACTCTCATCCCAGTCAGCAACAAAGCAGTTCTATATATGGGTGCTTGGACACAAGCACAGAGCTCTGCTCCCCAGCTGACTCTTTTTTAGAAGAGAAGAAACAAAAGAATCCACTTTCTGCTCTCTTTACAAACATTGGAAAATAGAGAGAAAGAAAGATCTCACATTTCTATCCTGCCTATCAGTAGCTCAGAATGTATCAAAGCACTTTGCAGCCATTGAAGTAGTTTTTGCAATGTGGGAAACACGGCAGCCAATTCATACACAGCAAGCTCCCACAAACAGTAATGATCACATAATCTGATTTTCGGTGTTATCTGAGGGATCAATATTGGCCAGGACACCAGGGAGAATGCCCCTGCTCTTCTTTGAAATTGTGCCATGGGATCTTTTACAGTCACCTGAGAGGGCAGACAGGATCTCAGTTTAATGCTCTTGGTGTGGGACTTACAGAATCATAGATTGGTTACCCGTTGTGCCTGTGCCGGCTCTCTGCAACAGCAACTCACCTCGTCCCACTCCCCCACCTTTTCCCCGCAGCCCTGCAATTTTTTTCCCTTCATATAATTATCCAATTCTCTTTTGAAGGCATTGAATGAATCTGTCCACCACACTCTCAGGCACAGCATTCCAGATCCTAGCCGCTTGCTGTATAAAAAAGTTTTTCCTCATGTCGCCGTTGCTTCTTTTGTCAATCACCTTAAATCAGAGTCTTTTGGTTCTTGATCTTTCTGCCAACGTGAACAGTTTCTGCCTTTCACCTCTGTCCTGACACTTGGCACTTGCCTTCCAAGTTATACTGCTAGTTTTATATTGAAATGATCTTAAACTGATTATAAGCATTTCTGCATCTTAAATGTGCATGACTGTACCTTTAACTCTTGCTATATTTGTGCTATACTTTATTTATTTGTACACAAGATGTGATGTTTGCAAATCAATTATAAGTAAGATGGCATCTAATTTGTACCATTACTTTCAAGATTCTTTTCCCCAAATCCATTACAGTCCATCTCCAGCACTGTTAATATCAATCTCAGCTCCTGCCCTTCACAAGTGCCCAGTTAGACATTATGCACGGTAAGGATGGAGCAATTAATCAAGCAGTGGTGATATAATTGATCCAACATTTAACAGAACTAACCAATCCTTGACTTCCAATTCACACCTGCAACAAGGCAGATCCCAATGAAGCAAATTGAATGGCTCCTTTAAATTCTGCTGCTAACACCATATACAGTCTCTGATGAAAATCGAAGGGAGACTGATGGCAATGGAATATATTAAGTGGGAGATCAATGCATCAGTCGGGAAGGCTAAAATGCCGATGACTTTGTTGTAAGGTTGTTTTGTCAGTCACACTACTGAAACTACAGCACTTGAAGATGCCTTTCTAATCTACGATCAGAAGATGGCAGGAAGACTGGATAACATTGACATGAGTTTGTCAAGACACATCAGGATTGTTTGGAATCCCAGATGATTTGAATAGGAAGTAACAACCAGGTGATTTCATTTAAAAAGTCTAGGATACTTCACTATTTGCTCTTGACACCGCTCCCCCACCCCCCCCCCCCACCCCCCCACCCCCACCCCCACTCCCAACTCTTGATATTGAATGTCCTCCTTTAAGACAATCCTTAAAACCTAACTCCTTGACCAAGGTTTTGGTCACCCATCCTCAGATCTCCTTCTTTGGCTCAATATCAATTTTTGGCTGATTTGTTTGTTTGATGGTGTAATCTTCTTCCCAGAAGGTTGATTGCTATGGATCTCCGCCTCTATCTGTCCTGTGCTGTCCGTACACATTCTGCATAGGTCAACTGAATCCAGTCCATTATATTTATCATCCATTTTCTTCTCGTTGATCTTTCCTTCTTTCCTTCCAATAATTGTGCACTCCTGTGAAATGACTTGGGACATGTTAAGGTGCTATATAAATGCAAGTTGTTATAAAATTGATGCAGAACTCTGAGATCCTGAAATTAAGCTGCAAGATACATGTAACATTGGCAATTCCTCTGTTTCACTGCAGATGATACCTTTTTCATATTAAACAGGTCAGCACCACCACTAAAATAGCAGAGAGGAATTTCAAATGACTCAATTCTATTCACACTCTTGGACCCCATGATGTAATTTCAGTGCATTAATGATTAATGAAATTATTGAATGCATTGCTGATCAATAGTGTATGGGGCAACTTCAAATTAAACTGAACTTTTTTCTAACTTGTTGCTTGGCTTGTATCCGCTGGAATTTAGAAGAGTAAGAGGTGACTTGATTGAAACATATAAGATCCTGAGGAGTCTTGACAGGGTGGATGTGGAAAGGATGTTTCCCCTTGTGGGAGAATCTAGAACGGGGTCACCGTTTAAAAATAAGTGGTTGCCCATTTAAGACAGAGAAGAGGAGAAATTTTTTCTCTCAGAGGGTCGTGAGTCTTTGGAATTCTCTTCCTCAAAAGGCAGTGGAAGCAGGGCCTTTGAATATTTTTAAGGCAGAGGTAGATAGATTCTTGATAAGCAAGTGGGCAGAAGGTTTTCGGGGGTAGGTGGAAATATGGAGTAATCAGTTCAGCAATTAACTTATTGAATGGTGGAGCAAGCTCGAAGGGCCAAGTGGCCTACTCCTACTTCGTATGTTTGTATGTTCCCCATCAACAGTGCACCAGCTGCAGCTGAGTTTGCTGTTCCCAGGTAATGACACTCTGAGCTGAGACAGTAGGTGGTGCCAGAGTGTCATGGCTTATACCAGTTGATCAGATTTTTTCCTGCTTCATGCAAGGAAGTGCCCAGTCTGCATCTAAGACCCCATTCCAGGTGACAAGTTGAGGGCATGAGACCATGTCCTGCCATCATGAGGTAAACACACTGGTGATCCAACACATTGCAGAACAGACAGAGAGAGAAAGAGAGAGAGAGAGAGAAAAATGAAGAAAGAAAACAAACGAATTTGCATTTGTATCGCGCCTTTCACGACCTCAGGAAATCCAAGAGAATTGAGCATGTTGAACAGAGAACTAAATTACTCTGAGACAAGATTGTTTGCTACCACATAATCTGCAGAGTTTAAATAAATTTACAGGCTATCTGGATTGTAAACTGTGAACCACTAAAACACCAAAACAAGTTTTTGAGACTTAAACCCTACCAGTAACACAAAATCGATGGGGTGGAATCTCCTGTAATCAGAAAGTTACACCCAAAATTACACTCATTTGTGCACCCATTTTCCTGATGATAATTTACACCTAAATTTCTTGCCAATCTCACGAGTATGCACTTGAATGTAAAATTCAATAGTGGCCCCGAGGAAAACACCAAACTAAACACATATATTTCTTCTTTAAGAAAGGAAAATTGAAGTTTGAAGCCATCCAACCATCAAGGGAAATCAGGGGGAAAGCTCTCCACTAGTTTGAGTCATACAAAGGAAGATGGTTGTGGTTGTTGGAGGTCAATCATCTCAGCTCCAGGACATCATGCAGGAGTTCCTCAGGGTAGTGTCCTAAGCCCAACCATCTTCAGCTGCTTCGTCAATGACCTTTCATCTATCATAAAATCAGAAGTGGGGATGTTCACTGCTAATTCAATAATGTTCAGCACCATTCGCGGCTTCTCAGATACTGAAGGAGTCCGTGCCCACTTGCAGCAAGACCTGGATACCAATCAGTCTTGGGCTGATTAGTGGCAAGTAACATTCACGCCACACAAGTGCCAGGCAATGACCATCTCCAACAAGAGAGAATCCAACCATTTCCGCTTGACAGCATTACCATTGCTGAATCCCCCACTATCAACATCCTGGAGGTTACTAACTCACCTTCTGACACTCCAGAGCCTGTGCACCATTTAAAATGGCACAAGTCAGAAGTGTAATGGAATATTCTCCACTTGCCTGGATGAGTGCAGCTCCAACAACACTCAAGAAGCTTGAGACCATCCAGGACAAAGCAGCCCACTTGATTGGCATCCCATCCACCAACTTTACCATTCACTCCCCCCACTACTGGTACACAGTGGTAGCAGTGTGTACCATCTACAATATTCACTGCAGCAACTCACCAAGCCTCCTTCGACAGCACCTACCAAAGCTATGACCTCTACCACCTAGAAGGACGAAGGCATGGGAACACCGCCATCTGCAAGTTCCCCTTCAAGTCACATACCATCCTGACTTGGAACTATATCGCCGTTCCTTCACTGTTGCTGGGTCGAAAACCTGGAACCCCCTTCCTAACAGCAGTACCTACGCCAGATGGACTGCAGCAGTTCAAGAAGGCAGCTCACCACCACCTTCTCAAGGGCAATTAGGGATGAGCAACAAATGCTGGCCTAGCCAGCGATGCTCACATACTATGAAAGGATATTTAAAAACTTGAGTATTGCTGAAAATAGAGACATGTTGTCGAAGCTTTTTGTCTTGCACTCATCAGGACAATCCGCAAAAATACCAATGTAAAAGAAAACCAAAACTTTATACTGAGGGTCAAACAAAGTTTGGCAGTTAACTGTCAGTCACTGTAAACTGGTGCATTCTCCATGTCAATGCCTCTACCAGTCAGAGTTCATTTGCCAACTAATCAGCACTCTCTTCTCACACAGTATCAAGTTGTTGTTTCCCTTACATTGGTATTCTTGCGAATTGTCCTGATGAGTGCAAGATGAAAAGCTTTGACATGTCTCTATTTTCATCAATACTCAAGTTCTGTACTACCAAACGACTATTAATATTAAAAACATGCACGTAAGAGACAGCATTTTCAAGAAAATTCAATCATGGAATCATTCCAATTTTTTATGTGACTTACACTTATGGCATTAAAATGCTGTTGTAAAAACAGAAAATACAATGTGTCTCAGTGAGGATAAACAGAAACAAAATCACTTCAGAAATCACTGAAAAAAAACAAAAATATGATTTTGTTTCACGCTCTGCCTAAAACGCTAGGCATAATTTTGGACACATTTATGAACAAGCGTGATCACAGAAAGTTTACGTTTACGCCTCTTTAGCTTGGGAGTGGATCCTTTATAAAGAGTTGTGATGCGCTTAGGTTGCAGGGAGTGATATACGGGCATAAATGATTGAGGAAATTCATGTGTAACGTTATTATCTGCATAACTCACTTCCGTCCAATTTTCCTCAAACTTGTACAGTGGATATTCACTTTATGCCTCGATTACACATGTCTCAGGGTGCAAATACACAAAATTTCACCCAAATACTTATATGTTTACATATTGCTTTGACTCAAATGCACATTCAATCAACATCAAGACTAAACATCCAGCTGGAAGAAAGTTATAGTCAGTCACAGAAAAAAGTGGTGCTCAACATTATTTTTTTATTAAGGTTGTAGTCTATAATGTAATGTAGTCCACATTAAAGCAGAGTTGTTGATTAAAATTCAAAGTGACAGTCAATTGCTATAATCAGCACAAGGTCCCCAGTGTTCCATTTCAAAGTACAGGCTGTTATGTAATACAACTTCGAACATACATTCCAGACTTACAGCTGTGATTTGTACTTTATTCTTACGCTGATGGATAGCACCATTGAGTGCAGCCCGAGGTGCCTCTGCTTTTGGTTTCTCCCTCTAGGGAGGTGCCTGAACTCCCCTGAACACCTCCCCATAACGGCAAGCCTTAACTCAATGAGAGAGAAAGATATATGTGCTCCACCACTCGTGACTGTCTCGAAAGCAGAAAGCTTCACCAGGAAGCAAGCAACTTATGAATCATAACCTTTGAGCAAGACCAATTTTATAGTCGTTGCCTTTGTTTTAACTGTTTGTGTTTCACTGATAAGTATAGCCATTATTTTATTTTCACGTTGCTTTTTGAGGATTTCTGGTCTTCTACTTCTGATTTCCCATTTCCTATTAAGAAATGTTTTGCCGTAATTGTTTCAAATAGCACCTTATTAACATTTGCATGGATTGGCTGGGTTTCTGCATTTAAGCCGCACCCAGGCAGACTCAGGTGGGGAAATGCAACAGACACTGATCTATAAATTCCTGCTGCCACTTCGGGGACTTGCTGCCAGAACTGATGGGGGCGGGTTGGGGGGTGGTGATTAGATTAGATTAGAGATACAGCACTGAAACAGGCCCTTCGGCCCAATGAGTCTGTGCCGAACATCAACCACCCATTTATACTAATCCTACATTGCTACCAAACATCCCCACCTGTCCCTATATTTCCCTACCACCTACCTACATAAGTGACAATTTATAATGGCCAATTTACCTATCAACCTGCAAGTCTTTTGGCTTGTGGGAGGAAACCGGAGCACCCGGAGAAAACCCACGCAGACACAGGGAGAACTTGCAAACTCCACACAGACAGTACCTGGAATCGAACCCGGGTC
Organism: Heterodontus francisci; assembly: GCF_036365525.1. Classification (NCBI taxonomy): domain Eukaryota; kingdom Metazoa; phylum Chordata; class Chondrichthyes; order Heterodontiformes; family Heterodontidae; genus Heterodontus; species Heterodontus francisci. The sequence goes on from NC_090385.1 coordinate 16,829,745, forward strand.
CCTGGAGCTGTGAGGCTGCGGTGCTAACCACTGCGCCACTGTGCCGGTGGTGGTGGTGGTGTACCATACACCCACCCATATATGGGTGAATGTATGGTAATAATATGCAAATAAGGGAAATACATCCTTTGAGATAGTTGCTGTCATTTGTGACATAGCTACACTGGATATACTAGGGATAAAAAAAAGTGCTGGAAATACTCAGCAGGTCTGGCCGCATCTGTGGAGAGAGAAGCAAAGTTAACATTTCAGGTCTGTCACCTTTAATCAGAACTGGCAAAGGTTAGAAAAGAATTAGGTTTTAAGCAGGTGAAGGGAGGGGGGGGTGAGCGAAAGAACAAAGGGGAAGGTGTTTGATAGGGCAGAGGGTGATTAAATAACAAAGCTGTGCTGGGACAAAGGCAAAGCATGTGTTAATGCTTGTGGTGATAGTTAGTCCAGAGAGACTGTTAGTAGCGGAATAATGAGCAGCTCTGACTACATGAAAAGCAGGCACATGGTTAAAAACTAAAATATTTAAAAAAGGCCAGTCATGCTCTGAAGTTATTGAACTCAATGTTCAGTCCGCAAGGCTGTAGCATGCCTAATCGAAAGATCAGGTGCTGCACCTCGAGCTTGCGTTGATGTTCACTGGAACACTAGATATATTTTCAATGCTATTCTCGTTATGTGTGGCTCACCGTTGCCAAACTCCACCCACCAACAGACAGAAATGTGAACTGAGGAAGAATGAGGAGAGGCAATATAAACTAAATGGTACAATTTGAAAGGAGGTGCAGGAACGACAAGACCTGGGAGGGTGTATGTACACAAGTCTTTGAAGGTGACATAACAGGTTAATAAGGCCATTAAAAAGTATACGGGATCATTGGCTTTATAAATCGAGGCATAGAGTACCAAAGCCAGGAATGTTTGGCAAATCTTTGCAAATCACTTGTTAGACCTCAACTGAAGATTTGTGTCCAATTCTGTGCACCACACTTTAGGAAAATTATCATGGTTTTGGAGAGGGTGCAGAGGAGATTTACTAGAATGGTACCTGGATTGAGGGATCTCAGTTAATGGCGAGACGAGAGAAGCTGGAAATATTCTCTGTAGAGCAGAAAATGTTAAGGGGAGATTTAATCGAATTGTTTTGGGGTTTTGATAGGGTAGATAAGGAGAAATTATTTCCACTGGCAGGAGGACACAAATTTAAGATAATTGGCAAAGCAACCAGAGGAGTGATGAGTTTTATTTTATGCAGCGAATTGTTATGATCTGGAATGCACTGCCTGAAAGGGCGGTGGAAACAGATTCAATAGTAACTTACAAAAGAGAATTGGATAAATACTTGGAAATTAAAATTTGCAGGGCTATGGGGAACGAGCAGGGGAGTGGGACGAATTAGATAGCTGTTTCAAAGAGCCAGCACAGACACGATGGGCCAAACTACCTCCTTGTATGCTGTATGATTCGATGATCCAATTCCTGAACGCAGAATATCTCTGCTTCATATAGTGTTTATATGTTCATCACTAAAGGTTGTTGGCAGCTATGTCCATAACTAAGTTTAGTGATGAATCTCTCTTTTATTAATCCAGGTCAGCTGAAGAATTCTTTCTACCGCACATACGTTGCTGAATATTTCAGTAGCACAAGACACTGGGGTTTTAATAGAAACTACTGTCAGAAAAAATGGTAATATTGTAAATCCAATATATATTCTTATGGTCCGTGTCATTAAATTGTAAAAGCTTTGTCCTACATTCAGCAACACAACATTCAAACCGCCAAATCGACAAAAAGTCCACTATGCCATGAAGCAAATTGAAGCTGTAAAAAATCATTAACTGCTTTATATTTCCAATCATGACTGATATCTGCAAAGCTGATAAAAGTAGTAATTAAACTTGTGTTTAAAAACCACTTGACTTTTTCTTTGGTGTTTTTCATGATGTTGTTTGAAATCCAGTATGAATATTAATTTAACTCAGTTGGTAACATCAGTCAGGAGGTTATGGATCCAAGCTCCTCTCCACTATTTAAATGTATATTGTAGGCGAACACTTCAGGGTAGTTCTGAGGATATGCTGCATTGTTGGATGTGACTTATTTGTGATGAAATATTAACCTGACTATTGAAGGGATGCAAATGATTGCATGATGCTATTTGATGAAGAGTTTTCCAGTTCTGATGTCTTGCCTAAAATTTAACCTCCAAACAACACAGACTGGTCATTCGCTGTTTGCAAATTGGTTGCCAAGTTACATACAAACACACGAATTAGGAACAGGAGTAGGCCACTCGGCCCTTCGAGCCTGCTCGAATCTATCTACCTCTGCCTTAAAAATATTCAAAGACTCTGCTTCCACCACCTTTTGAGGAAGAGAATTCCAAAGACTCACGACCCTCTGAGAGAAAAAAATTCTCCTCATCTCTGTCTTATTTTTAAACAGTGGCCCCTAGTTCTAGATTCTCCCACAAGGGGAAACATCCTTTCCACATCCACCCTGTCAAGGCCTCTCAGGATCTTATATGTTTCAATCAAGTTGCCTCTTACTCTTCTAAATTCCAGCGGATACAAGCCTAGACTGTCCAATCTTTCCTCATAAGACAGCCCGCCCATTCCAAGTATTAGTCTAGTAAACCTTCTCTGTACCGCCTCCAACGCATTTACATCCTTCCTTAAATAAGGAGACCAGTACTGTACACAGTACTCCAGATGTGGTCTCACCAATGCCCTGTATAGCTGAAGCATAACCTCCCTACTTTTGTATTCAATTCTCCTCGCGATAAACAATAACATTCTATTAGCTTTCCTAATTACATGCTGTACCTGCATACTAACCTGTTGCAATTCATGCACTAGGACACCCAGATCCCACTGCATCTCAGAGCTCTGCAATCTCTCACCATTGAGATAATATGCTTCTTTTTATTCTTCCTGCCAAAGTGGACAATTTCACACTTTCCCACATTATACTCCATTTGCCAGATCTTTGCCCACTCACATAACCTATCTATATCCCTTTGTAGCCCCCTTATGTACTCTTCATAAGTTACTTTCCTACAAGTTGCCTGTAAAACAACTGTGACTAGAATTTACAAATACTTCATTGGCTTTGGAATGTCTAGAGAACAAGATAAGGAACTATATAAATCTACAAAATGCGCTGCAGTGACTCATCAAGGCTTCTTCAAGCCTTCCAAACCCACGACCTCTACCACCTAGAAGAGCAGAGGCAGCAGTCACATGGGAACACCATCACCCGCACGTTCCCCTCCAAGCCACACACCATCCTGACTTGGAACGATATCGTGGTTCCTTCACTATTGCTGGGTCAAAATCCTAGAATTCCCTCCCTACCAGCACTATGGGTGTACCTACGCTTCACAAACTGCAGCGGTTCAAGGGGTGGCTCACCACCACCTTCTCAAGGTCAATTAGGGAAGGACGGCACAGTGGCGCAGTGGTTAGCACCGCAGCCTCACAGCTCCAGCGACCCGGGTTCAATTCTGGGTACTGCCTGTGTGGAGTTTGCAAGTTCTCCCTGCGTCTGCATGGGTTTTCTCCAGGTGCTCCGGTTTCCTCCCACAAGCCAAAAAGACTTGCAGGTTGGTAGGTAAATTGGCCATTATAAATTGCCCCTAGTATAGGTAGGTGGTAGGGAAATATAGAGATAGGTGGGGATGTGGTAAGAATATGGGATTAGTGTAGGATTAGTATATATGGGTGGTTGATGGTCGGCAAAGACTCGGTGGGCCGAAGGGCCTGTTTCAGTGCTGTATCTCTTAAAAAAAAAGACAATAAATGCTGGGCAGGGTGCTCACATCCCAGGAACAAATAGGAAAAAAAGGAAGTTCTTTTTTCTTACTTTGATATTGCATTAGAGCTCTGTAATCTACTTTGAGGTAGTGATTATTCTCTTTTAATATGTACATAATATATAACATACCTTCTGCTCACAAATCTTTCTTCCTGCAAGAATCCTAGAATTACATTGTCTTGGCCATCACTTCAAAAGTATTTAGTCCAAACTTGCACATGACCAGCCTTGATAGTGAAAAGGTCAAAGTCCATTTTCATTCCGTACAATTTCACAAATCCATTCACACAAAAGCAATAAAACATTCCCTGCACCTCTGTCATCAATCAAGTATATAACTGCCTCTGTGGGTACATAATCCTTCACAACACAAACCACTTGTTTATTGAAATCGTTTTGACTAGGCCCAGCTACAACATTGTTACGAGTTTGTAATTACCATGCAATCCTATAGAAGTTTGACAATAATCCCAGTTGATGTGTTTTGGTAAATCCTCCCAATACTGTCCAACTAAGAGTATTTCGAGGAGAAACTAACATATCCTCAGGGAAAAGTCCCAAAAAAAGTCACTGCAGAGAAAAAAAAGTGTTCTTGCATGTCACTGCATCATCCGAGTGGACTTGAACCGAGTGATTGGAGGATAGAATGCCAAATCAATGCACCAGTCAGTCCCCTTAACATTCTGTTTAATTCTGAGACCAATTGCAAAACACTGAGCACGCACACACACACATACACACACACTGCAATTTTCCTCTTTCTCTAATGCTATCAGTAACACATAAATGGAAACCAGGTGAAGTTGCAAGTGAGCATTCAGCAGTACTGATGAACTATTACAAGCGGCCGTTGAGCAACAAGGGGCATTTAATCAAAAAAATTAACAGCATCGGAATTAATCTGGTGCTGAAAGAAAATGGCCCCTTGTGCCTTATTTACTAAATGCTTCCTGAACAAAAGCATGAAGCCATACGAACACGGTTGAATAAATGTGCCCAGTTCTCATTGGCACTGAATAATAAGGAACTCTACTGTATCTGCCGAAAAACATGTGCTGAGTCAAATTGCTTCAGCCTCTGTTGGTAACTCTGCTTTAGGAGTAGTGCCAATGTCACAAGTTTGTAAGCACATTCTTATTTGATAGATTAAATATTCAAAATTCCGGAACCCTGACCCCAACCTATCTCCAATGTGGCCACTTCTGGTTTTAAAAGATATGGATTGGGGGATGGTGGGCAGCTAAAATATTTTAATGAATCTGCGTGCCTCCAATTTAACAGGAGTTTTACTTTTAGCACTGGGTGTCCGTGTTTCCTGGGATTCAGGATATCCAGAAGCTGAAGGAAGGCAATAAGTGTCTTTCCAGCACTGTTTGTGGACCAGGAAGAGCAGGACTTTGCAATCAGACTCCTGATATCTGATTCCCAAGGTCTGACTCACCTCCCCTGATGTCCTTTCCTCTCCCATCTCCTCGAATGAACAGACCCCCCCTTCCCCCCACCAGATATACACCTGCCCCCTCCCTCAAATGGCCAAACCTCCACCCACCCCCCCCCATGTCTGACTTAGCTCCCCGGCTGCCTTCCCGCCAAATAGACAGCCAGCCTCTGACTCTGGCTGTGACTGCGATATCCAGCAAAACCGTTAAATTCAGTAGACCTATGGGAAACCCATATCACAAAATCTCCCTCGTGCTTCCTCCCAGTTTTGCAGTTATTACCAGGGCTTGTCAAGTCGGCTCAGCTGATAGCTCACTCAGCTCTGAATGAGACAGTTGGAGGAACAGCACTTGACCACAGAATTGAGGCTGGTACTGTCATGCAGGATTGAGGGAATGCTGCACTGTCAGATGTATCAGCCACTATTTCAACTTTTGATACAAAACAGCCAGTCGTCTGGTGGAACATGTCCCACTTCACAAGCCCCACACCCTACATTTCATGCTCAATGTCCCACACGCCACGCTCAACGTCACATGGCCCACACTCCAAGTCACAAACCCTACATCTCACGCCCCTCATTTCACACCCCACGTCCCACACTCTATGGTCTATGCTTCACGCCCACCCCTTGTTGCTGTGATGAGGTCCTGGTCATTCTTCTTTGGACCATTCAAAACTAGATTTAGTCATTCATTCATGTGTTGTTTTTGGGACCTTACTGTGTGAGAACTGGCTATTGCATTGCCCTACATATAATGATTATACTTGAAAAGTAAATTCAGCTCTGAACTGCGTTGAGACATCCTGAGGATGTGAAAGGCACTATATAAATGTAATTTCTTTCTTCTGCATTGCGCACACAAATACAAGTTTGGCTAAAGTTAAGATTCACACATTGAGCATCCTGATGACGGTCTATTGATAATCAATTGCTTGGAAGGCCATTTCACGTTATTTGTCATAGACATGTCACTGCATAAACCTGTTGAACTGTTTTACTTTATACAGCAGGCTATCACCCATTATGTAACAAAATATTGGACAAGATAAACTAAAGGCTAGCACCTCATTTTAAATGTTTTATAGATTGGTAATTATGGCACAATAAAACTGTAGCATCATGAAGCAGCTTTTATAGCTTATAACAACCACGCTATAAAAAGACACATTTTCCACTGCTCTTAACATAGAGTTTGGTATTGAAAGTGACAGAAAAAAGAGAAGTAATTGATAGCAGGAGCAATTTTAGTGGGGGGTTTTTCCAATTTGTCACCCCGCAAAAATAGAAGCAGTTAACACCAATATTGCAGTGTTATTTTATGGCTATTTCTAATTAATGGCAAATAAGGACTTGGTAAGATTACTGATGCCTATTGGTGCTGTAGTTCTCTGGGTCGCTGATTGCTTCAATGACAGTCAAGGCCTCACAGCTGAATATTGTTATTTACTCTCTGGCCATTGGTAAATATGCAAGAGATGAGTGCAGCGGCTGCAGTCAATGAATAGTGGGGGATGAGTAAGTTCAGGCTGACAGAAGTCTCAATTTGCTAACTATTAAAGGTGCCTGTTGTGGAGAAAACCACAGGCTGAGCAGCCTTACATAGCCTGATACTTCAATCATGCCAACATTTACTTTCCGCTGATATCTATGGAACTGTGAAGATTTCTGTTGGTGTTATGTTTCTGTGTGTATTGTGCGATTAGATGAATGTATACAAAGAACTGTGATAGCATGAAAAAGGAGAAAAGACTTGCATTTATATAGCGCCTTTCATGACCACCGGATGTCTCAAAGCGCTTAACAGCCAATGATGTACTTTTTGAAGTGTAGTTGCTGTTGTAATGTAGGAAACACAGCTGCCAGTATGCACACAGCAAACTCTCACAAACATCAATGTGATAATCTGTTTTTTGCGATGTTGATTGAGGGATAAATATTGGTCAGGACATCGGGGATAACTCCCCTGCTCTTCTTCAAAATAGTGCCATGGGATCTTTTACACCCACCTGAGAGGGCAGGCGGGGCCTTGATTACACATTTCATCCAAAAGACAGCACCTTCAACACTGAAGCACTCCCTCAGTACTGCACTGGAGTATCAGCCTTGATTTTTATGCTAAAGGCCTGGAGAGTGATTTAAATCCTGAAACTTCATGACTTAGAGGCAAGCATGCTACCACTTGAGCCACAGCTAATATATCTCTATGGTGAAAGATGTACATATGAGGATGTCAGTGGGTGCAGAGGAGATTTACTGGGATGGCATTGTTCTCATGGAGCAGAGAAAGTTAAAGGGATCTTTAACAGAAGTGTTCGAAGTTATGAGGGGTTTTGACAGAGTAAGTAAGGAGAAGCTGTTTCCACTGGCAGGTGGGTCAGTAACTTAGGGGTACAGTTTTAAAATAATTGGCAAAAGAACTAGAGGGGAGACAAGGAGAATTTTTTTCGCAATGAGTTGCTATGATCTGGAAAGCGCTGCCTGGAAAGGGTGATGAAAGCAGATTCACAAGTAACTTTCAAAAGAGGAATTAGATATTAGATGTGAAAATGAAACATTTGCAGGGCTGTGGTGAAAGAGCAGGGGAGTGCAACTAACTGGACAGCTCCTTCAAAGAGCCAGTACAGGCACGATGGGTTGAATGGCACTCTTCTGTGCTGCATTATTCTATGAGTAAAAAAACAAGTGCCACGAAGTGAATGGGTGAGATCACTTTATTTTGTTTGTGTATACCACTGTGATCTTGTGGTCCTAGTGCGCCTTCTAGTTGACTTGGTCCCTTTGAGTGAACCAAGCGGCTGGTGCCTATGAACTACTCGAGCTACATCTGAGGATTCGGAGGACCTCTGTTTGCAGAAGCCATGCAGCAGCTTCAGTCGAGAACTTCCTGGATGATGTCACCCCAACACCCAAGGGGTCCGAGATGCGTTACCGTTCCAATGGTGCTGGGATTGTCTTTGTCACAGGATTCCCACTTTCCTGAAAGACAACTGGCCACCTTTGACCACTTTCACACCTCACACTGGAGGAGAGAATGGGTCCATGAGATGCACCGAACTGCTGCGGCACAGATAGGAACATAGGAAGTGGAACAGACCTTTCAGTCTTCCCATCTCGCCATTCAGTTAGATCATGGCTAAATGATAGAGTTCCCACAATTTCTTTGCATGGTGCTCTGTAATATAGCTCCTAAGGAGGGAATCATGGCCCTTACAACTTTCTTCAGCTTGTCTCCTAAGGCTTTTATGGTTAAGATATTGGCGGCATGTCAAATGTACACTTTTTTTATGATCAAGACTGCTCAGTTCCGCAGCAGCAGCAAATTTATTGCTTTTTTTATACACTTGACATGAATATCTGGGTTCAGGATCGAGCAGAAACTAAATGATGTCCCTTCTCAAAGTTTCTTCATCCACTCCAGGCTAGGTCCAATCTTATCACAAGGTTGGGCTAGAATATCGGGCATATTCCCATTACCTCGCACGGGAACTGGGTAGGTGTAGGGAAATGCTTGGTTCATTTTGACTTGGTAACTCGTACTGGGACTCAGCAGAGATCTCAGTATAGCTGTTGTGCCGATTTCGAAGGATGCGACTATGACAGGCTCCTTTGCCCAGGCATTTTGTGATGTTAGTGCACAAAGGTTTATCGTGTTTGTTGATGTTCCTTTACCTGCTTTTTTAATGTAATGGGTTAAAATGGGTTAAACATTAAAAAAACAGAGGGCTGTTCAACCAGCAAGTTATTGGTTCATTCCTGGCATCTGCAACAGTAATTTCTATTCCACGGTCTCACTCACTGAGATGTTACAGTTGTCAGGCAAGGGCCCCCACCTGCCAAGACTGAAGCACACATTATTTCACCACATGAACAAGGAAGTTGGAACAAGGGGACCCAGTCGTTGCTTCCCCAATACACAGAAGAAGTGGTCAGACCAGTTTTAGTCACATGACTGACTGACACTTGGAGTTTTTTGAATTTGAACTTCCAACAGGAAAAGAAATCAGAAAGTACATTTCTCCTGGACTGAGACGTCTCCTACAGTGAACAAGGTTTAAGAAGAATACTGGGCCCCAATGAAGAGTAACAGCTGTCTACAATCAAGGATTCTACAGCGAGCTGGAAACACAGAAACAGTAACAAAAAACCCTCTTTAGAGACTGCCTCAAACCTCTCCATTTTTATTTTTTTCTTCTCTTTTCTGTCCCCATTTGCATGTGTGTATCACGTGTGCACGCTAACGTGGGCGCGTTATATATCCATAGGCATTAACCATATTAGAGTTTAAGTTTTAAGGTTTAATAAATTTCATGTTTCTTCTTTAAACCTAAAGAAGCCTGTTTATGCTCATTTCTTTGCCTTATAATTGGAAAGCTGTAAATAAGGATTCACAAAGGGGGAGCTCAAAACACAGTGTGTTTAAAATGTAAACTCTGTTCCAATAAGACCAGGTGAAGACAGCAAAAGACCCGTAGACACCTTTCCCACCTGGTCATAACACAGTGTACACCTCAGTTCGGAGCAGTTTGGACCTCAGGCTACAGATATTTCTCATCTGTCATTCAGGCTACTTGAGATCTAAGATGTAGGCCTTATCAGAACTTCCAGACTGTGCCTCGCATTGTTCATTACAGCAAGCTTGCTTTGGCAGCAACTTCCAACTTCTACCTCCAAGAAGGACAACAGCAGCTACCATGAGAACACCATCATCTTCTCCAAGTCGCACAGCATCCTGACTTGGACATATATCGCCATCGCCTTACCATCACTAGGTCAAAATCCTGGGAGTTCCAGCAGTTCAAGAAGACAACGCATCCCCACCTTCTTAGGGCAACTTGGACAACCAAAGCAGCCTTGCCAGCATCACCCGAGTCCCGTCAATAAATAATAACTGCAATAACTTGTATTTATACAGCGCCTTTAATGTAATAAGATGTCCCATGGTGCTTCACAGGAGCATGATAGAACAAAGTATGCCACATATGGAGATATTAGGTCAGATGACCAAAAGCTTGGTCAAAGATGTAGGTTTTAAGGAGTGTCTTAAAGGAGAGAAGCGAGGTGGAGAGGCGGAAAAGTGCAGGGAGGGTGTTCCAGAGCTTAGGGCCTAGGCAACTGAAGGCACGGCTACCAATGGTGGAGTGATTAAAATCAGGGATGCAGAATTAAAGGAGCACAGATATATCAGAGGGTTGTGGGGCTGGAGGAGTTTGCAGAGATAGGGAGGGGCGAGGACATGGCGTATACCATACGGCCAAGCCATATACGAAACATGCATATGGGCCATCGACCTCTGCTTGAAAAGGTCTGCTGAGAAGTTTCCATCCTTAGGATGTCAGGAGATGCTTCTGAATAGGGGCATTTCCGAATCTCTCAGAATAACCACCTGATGATAGAGTTTCATTATCAGTGCTGCTCCCTTCACCCAATCAACCCTTCCCTAATCTCTAAACTGCAAAGTGGGAGATTCAGGTATTGTGAGGAGGGAAAGGATCTTTGCTGTCATCTCCATCATGGCCCTGGGAGGTTATAATGACAAGATTTCAGGAGCCTTCACCTGTGAAAAAAGACATAGGTATTGAGCACACAAGCATTAGTATTGGAGAGCGCAGCAGTGCTATTGCTCGAAAATATGTCTTTAATGGTTACAGACTGTGATACTTGCACACGTTTTGCTCAGCACTTACCTTATTGATTGCACTCTATGCCCACCTAGGGGGTGTCCTAGAAGGTCCTTGACACAATCAACTCCACTGATTCCAAGGGCAGCATAGACTTCTCCTTGAAACCTCTACCACCAGCGCTATTTCTGGCTTGACTCTAGCATAACTTGGCATAGGAGAAGCAAGAACAGTGCAAAATGTTACTGATAAAGAAACTCTGGTTTGGTGCTTTATTATGCATAGGTTAGGTAAGAGTAGAGTTTTGAATTAAGAGGACAAAATAATCCACATAGTCCCTGTTTTGCCAGATCATACATAGGGGACACACATCCACACACAGCTTTTGAAACACAGGGATGGAGGACAGTAGATACATATCTACTGCCGTTCCATTTCCTGGGAGATGCCTACCTTTACTATAACTTTGTACGCTCTCATTACAATGCTGACATGCATTTAGGGATCACAGTTTATAGACAACTTACACATTAATTTAAACAATCATGCCATATCTGACTCATGTGATGACAACAGAACACTTAAATTACAAGCAGTTTGCAATATAGCCCCTATTGATCCCTATCACAGTCAGCTTGGTTCTTTGGTAGTATTTTGACCTCTGAATCACAGATCCCCAGTTCAAGCTCGACTCCAGGCACTAAACCACATATTCTGTGCTGCCAGTCACACCATCCCACAGGAGTTGTCCCACTCATTTGCCATAATCCTGGAAGAGCTGCAACTGGAGGTTACAGTGGGTGGAATTTCACCCTGCACAGGTCTGCAGAATCTGAGGCACAGCATTCAGCCTTTTACCTGGTAGCTCGCGTCAATGATGCCAACCATACAAATTCTCACCTCTCCTCGATGGTATCAACTAAATCAGGAAGAGCCCCCTCTGTAAAGTAAGCCTTTGTCCAGTGTGTTGAGCCGATAATTAATGTCAAAATCTCCTCCCCACAGGACTGCTTACCTCTGCCAGCATGTCTGAATGCAGTCAAACAGTTGTTAGGCTGCTTGAGTTATGTGTAAAGCAGGACAATCACTGGTAGCTGGAGACTGGCCAGATTTCCATCATTTAACTTTAATTTCAATATGGGGAAAGAAGAAAATATGGCAGACTTCAGGTGGAGAAATTTTAGCATTAGCGAGAGAAAACAGCACTCTAACACTGAGAAAACAAAGGCAAAAAACATTTCATTAGCAGCATTTCATCATGTAATATTATTTTCATCACCACACCTTGAACTTCCCAGCAGTCAGCCAGAACTCTCGAACCTTTTTCTGAATCAATCTGCAGTAATTGTTAATCCACTTGTTTGAAAGTCAAGATCACAGACACATGGACTGTAGGTTTCCGCAACAGAGCAATAAGTTATCGCCAAAGACTGAATTGAAATCCACATAAAGTTTAAAATAGATACAAGGGCATCATTCCAAATCAGAACTCAGCCACAGGTGCGGGGCAGTTATGTTACATGGAAACATAAGAACATTCATCCCTTTGCACCCTTCAGTTAGATCCCGGTTCATCCGTATCTGAACTCCATTCATTTACTTGCCTTTGATTCATATCCTTTTGATAACCTTAACTTACAAAAATCTGTCAATCTGAGTCTTGGAAATTTCAACTGACCCAGCATCCACAGCCTTTTGAGGGAGTGAGTTCCAGATTTTCATTTGTGTGAAAACGTGCTTTCTGATTTCACTCCTAAATGGCCTAACTCTAATTATAAGAACATGCCCCTTGTTCTGGATTCCCCCACCACAGGAAATAGTTACCCCCTTCATATTCTAAGTTCAAGGGAATTTGTCAAGTTTGTGCAAGTTATCCTTTCAGCCTTTAAATCATTCTAGTGAATCTATGCTGTATTCCTTCTCAGACCAATATATCCTTGCTGAGGTGCAGTGTCCAAAACTGGACGCAATTCTCCAAATGGAGCTGACTGTGGCTCTGTACAACTGAAGCATAACTTCCTCACTTATCAATTCCAGCCCTTTTGAGATAAAAGCCAAAATTCCATTAGCCTTTTGGGTTACTTTTTGAACCTGTGCACTAGCTTTTAGTAATCTGTGTATGTGGACACCCAAATCCCATTGCTTATCCACAGTTGTTAGTCTCTCACCATTACACATCACTGCAAAGTGGCTTCTGTTTCACATCAATGCAATATGTGCAGTGTAACTGTAGTCAAACTGATAGCAATTAGGGTTTGAGCACTGATTTCTCATGAGATAGTTTCACACCATTTTAGCATCTGAAAAGTTACAATCATGGATAGTTTACTCTGCAAAGTTTAAAAGATGACAGGTTGTCCACTGCACTGACCTTAGAGTTTTAATATCAGTAAGGAGCCAGCAAAAAGTTTCCAGCAGTTAGATGTGGCAAAGCAAAGTTCTGGACATGTTTATCAATTCAAGCACAGGGCTTAAGTTATCCCTAATTTGGAATGATGTGGAGCAAACATTAACAGTCAGTTATGCCAGCTCCCAGTACAGTCGTAGCCAGATCAATGTAACCCCGCAGAGTAGAGAAAACACATTACATACCATACAAACTGGAGTCTTACATTTCAGCTTGTTACCTGGAGACTTCAATCTCACTCCCTAGGCACCAATGGGCGGAATTTTACCGCCCTCTTCGGGACCCCGACAGGACAGCAGGCAGGCTCCTGATGCTGCTGGCCCAAGCTGGCTCCAATGGCCCCCTGGGCTGCCGCGGGGAGGATGCCTCCATTAAGCTCGCGGCCTCTCCAAGCAGCAGGCAGTTGCAAAATGCAAAATGCCAGTGGCTCCATAGAAAGGGCCTTGATAGGGCCTAAAGTATAAAGATCAGCTGCCTGCCTCCCTACAGCAGCCAGCAACACTGCATCCGGTCCCGCCACTGGGAAAATGCCCCAGCGAAAGGACTGGATCAGGAAGCCATCCCGACACGACCCCTTGCTCTTTTGCCAGCCCACCTCCACCCCTCCCCCCCACCAACTCCCCATCTCCACCCCTCCCCCCCACCAACTCCCCACCGACCCCCCCCCCCCCACCTCCCAGCCCGCTACCCGGCCAATAAAATTATGATTTCCAGTGAAAAATAGTAAAAGGTCCCTTGTCAGAATGAATTTCATCAAATTTTTGCTAAGTGGCAATACATTCATTCATATTTGCCATCCGTCCATCATGTTCTGCCTTCAGGCGGATCCTAACAAGCAGATGAGACACGAGCCACACACTAGGGGGAGGAGCTGAGATGGTTTCCCTTTGCCTTCCACGCAGTTTTAATCTTCAGGGTACCTTTTCCTAGGTGGACTACAAGGCTAAAGAGCCCCTCAGCTGCCCCTATGATGGGGGAAGGAGCAATTGCACCCATCAGATACAAATACCCCCTATGAAGGCCAATTCAGTATTTAGAGCCAATGCTCCAGTTCCTGCTTGCTGTGGTTTTCTGGCATTGGACTCAAATCCAACCCTTCCGACTCAGAAGCGGTGTTACAACCAGGTGAGAAATGGCTCTAGAGGTGTTCCCGCTCAGCCTTTTCCTGGTTTAACCGTAACAGAGTTTAATGTTTAAAAACACCTTGTTTTTAGCTTCCCCTCAGTGAATCCTTGTTCACTGCTCTCCAATTGTGATGGCAAAGAAATCAACCAGACAGATTTTCTTAAACTTCCACCTTTCTTGTTTAAATCTCTGAACCTTAAAACTCTAATTCAATTAAAACTACTAAAATACGCGACGCGACCACGCACACGTGATAAACACACACGCAGATAGAGACAGGAAAGGAGAAAGAATCAAGGGGAAAGTTTTGAAGCAATAGCTGGAGCTCATTTACTTTCTTTTGAGTTCGATGTAAAGTCTTTGATTGCAGTTAAATCTTGCCGTCTCGTTGGGGCCCAGTGCACTCTTTCAAACCTGTTTCAATGGTTTTCTGTCTTGAGGCTTAGTTTCTTCTGTGGTTCCCTGTCTTTGTGTGAGAGGGAGAGAGAGAGACCGTGAGATGCTGTCTTCTTGAAGTCCAATTGCAGTCTCTTATTTTCGTGAGACAGAGAGAGGGACAGGGAAAGATGCTCTCTCTTCAAGTCAGTTTTTTTCTGTGTGGCACAATTCAAACCAGACCTGGGCCAGCAGGCCAGTCATGTGACGAGCTCCTTTTTTGGAACAACCTACCCGGTGAGGTTTTGTGGATTCTTTCAATCTTAGTAGTCATCCTCAGTAGGGGACTGGAATGCTGACTTTCACACATTCAACGTCTTTGGATCAAAATTCATGAGGTTAGTTGAATCAGTGAGCAGTTCCATTTTCTTCTCCAGGCAACTGTCTTTTAAAATGCAGGTGCAACCATGTTTTCAGCATAGTGAGAGTTTTAAATTAATGTTCCATACGACGAAAATAATATGCCTCATTCTTAGCAGGTGTGGTTTTCCTCACAGGCGGGAATATTACCACCGAGTCAGTGGGTATTCCATCACACAATTTAAAATATTTTCTTCATACACTAAGATTTTGTATAGGCAATATTATACAATGATTAGGACATTTGTTTTTAATTAAGAAACCTAAATGAAGGGATGTTGCCCATAGTGCAGGACAACATGGGGGTTTGGAGGACAGAGAGAAGACCATGTAAATCAGCTAGTAGCATTTAGGTGACACCAGGCTCGGGTGTAAAAAGGCTTTCAGGTTGAAGAAAGAAAGAAGGATTAGGGAGGATAAGGGCTTCTAAGTTTTGAGGTGTTCAGGAAAGGAAGATGGGTGCAATTGCAATTGATCCATGTTACAACCCAGAAGGATAAAGAAGATGCTCTTTGGCACTTACTAGGAACAAGAAAGGGACCTTCAGAGCAGGAATGAGCTTATCAGCGTTTTTTAAATAGATGGATAAAAACATTGTAATGGAGATTGGTATTTAAAATAAAATGCAATTTTTTTTTACAATGACTCAGGACACAGGTAAATTAACAATAAAGCACCTTCTCATAAGTTTATATTTCCCAGTTTCACATTACCAACATAAATATTAATTATATCAGATAAACTCAAGGTGATAAATGTTAATATTATCTGTTGCAAGCAGAATTTTTTTTGGCAAGCGTACTGCTATCAGAACAAGGTAGCAGAAGTGACTGAAAATCTATTGGTTGGATTTTCACCATGGAGGTGGGAAACAGAATCTAGGTTTGTTATCGGGTCCTGCTCCTCCCCGGATGAGTTGTGCCCTTCCAGGGCCTCAGCGTCCTCAACATCCACACCTCTCTAGACAACCATGTAATGGAGAGCGCAGCAGACTATCACAATGACTGAGACCCTTGCAGGAGGGTCTTGAAGGGCGCCACGCGACCTGCCCAGGCACCAGAACCTTGCACCTGGGGGAATCCAGTGATGCTGGAGATACCCAATGTCCTCTGTCCCTGCAAGGCCTCGTCTGTCATGAAATGAATGTACTGTCCAACCGTAGCAAAGAGGGCATCAGTAACCTGCGAGATGCACTGGTGTGCAGCTGCTTGCAAAAGGCCAACAAGGTCCGGAGCTGATGCTTGAAATGAGCCAGAAGTGAAGAGGTTCAAGGCCGCAGTGGCTTTGATGGCAACTTGCAGGTCATGGCGATCACTGCTGCGAGGTGCAAGGTCTTCGGTGACAAGGGTACAGATCTCTGTGACCATCTGCCTGGAGAGATGCAGTCTCTTGTGGCACTGGGTCTCAGTCACCTTCAGATAGCTCCGTCTTTGGTGGTAGATCCTGTGTTGAGGATATGGCCTTGGTTGCCTTCCTGCCCCACTTTCCTCTCCCGTGCCCTCCTGCTGTTCGGGGTTCCACATTTCCTGCAGAGAGGGTTTCCACTCATTGCCACTAGTCCCAAAATCTGATAGTCATGTCCTCATTGCCAGCTGCTGCCTTCCATCTGGACAGGTGGCTGCCTAATTGTCCTTGGCAGCTTTGCTCCCTGCTCTTCTGCCTCCACGATGCTGGAGGGGGGTGCCGACCCTGTTCAATGCCCGGGCACTGAGTGCCTGCTCTCACTGTCAATTGCGCAGTGCCAAGGGCACCCCCTTTTCATGTGTCGAATCTCCCTTTTCCCCACTAACCCTCATGTGGGGCTGGGGTGATGCCCTGGGGCAGCCATCACTGGCTCACCACTCTGTACCCACCTCCCTTCATCTTCTATTTCTGAAGGTGTGAGTAATGTGTGCCCTTTAAAAATTTCAAGTTCCAGCCTCAAGGAGCTTTTAAACTGTTTTAATAGGCCTAAAATGGGAGGAGAGCAGGACTCCTGTCCTGCCTTCCCCTCCACCCTGGTGAACATTGCTGGTGCCGGAATCCAGCGTCTTGAAATTGACACTCCGCCTGACGCCAGTAATTTTGGAGGGGAGGGGAGGGGCCCTCCTCGGTTCTGGACTTTGTGGGGGCCCTGAAAATTCAGCTCTATTAGTGTGGACCAGCCTAGAAAGGTGTGAGAACCACTGTAGGTATCAGCTGAACAGCCTTTATCATCCCTATCATTTTATGCTCTTTTCTTACATCACTGTAGCATGTAAATCACTCAGTTCATCACTGATAGATTAGCATCTTTCATTTTACCAAATTTGTCAAGTGTCATATTCGTTCTATGAACAATGTTCAACTGGATGTTACTTTAGATCGCTGGTATATTCCAAACAACGACTGCTCTGTAGGGAGGTCAAATTCCTTGTAATCTCTATTCTAAGATAACACGTGCCAACTTGGTGCTTTAGTCCTCTTATCCTAGAATCATATTTTAAGTTAAAGAAAGAACTTGCATTTATGTAGCATTTGTCATGACCTCGGCGTGTCCCAAAGTGTTTTACTGCCAATTAAGTACTTTGTGGTGTAGTCACTGTTGTAAGATAAGTTACTTTATAAATGCAAGTTATTTCTTTCTTTACCTCAAGATTTTAAGTTAAATAACTTGTCACAGAACTTTTTTTCCTCCTCTGATTAAAACAGTGTGCCTTTAAGACTCTGTTAAAAACAGTGTGCCTTTAAAAACTAAGAGGCACAGTGTGCCAGCTGCACCTGTTCCTAGGCCACAGCAAGAGTGAAGAGGTCACATGGTGTACTGTAACTTTTGACTGTGTGTAAAAAACAGCTTCAACCGGTTTGAACTAGACACAAGCAAAGCGTGCTTACTAGAGGAAGAAGCTGTCTATTGTTATTAGCAGAAAAACTATATTGAGTTTCAGGCTGTGTTTGCCTATGTAGGAGGCGGTGGTGTAGTGGTATTGTCACTTGACTAGTAACCCAGAGACCCAGGGTATTGCTCTGGAGACAAGGGTTCGAATCCCACCACAGCAGAAGGTGGAATTTGAATTTAATTAATAAATCTGGAATTAAAAGCTAGTCTAATGATGGCTATGAAACCATTGTCGATTGTTATAAAAACCTATCTGGTTCACTAATGTCCTTTAGGGAAGGAAATCTGCTGGTCCTTACCTGGTATGGCCTACATGTGACTCCAGACCCACAGCAATGTGGTTAACTCTTACATGCCCTCTGAAATGGCCTAGCGAGCCACTCAGTTGTACCTAACCGCTACGAAGTCAACCTCACATGGACTGCAGCGGTTCAAGAAGGCAGCTCACCACCAACTTCTCAAGGGCAATTAGGGATGGGCAATAAATGCTGGCCTAGCCAGCAATGCCCACATCCCATGAATGAATAAAAAAAAAAGTAGAGAGAAAAACCCTGGAAAAAGATCATTTGCGTTATTGAAGGTAGTAAATTCCTTTTCACTTCGAAACTCTAAGAATTCTCCGCCTCAAGAGTGACTCTCTGTCATCTGTTTGTGTTTGCTGGAATTTTCAGTAAAGTTTCTACTGAGAGACTGCCATTTTTTTTTTAATCCAAGTGGATTCATTGATATACTCCTTGTTGGAGGAACCGTGTGATGCCTGCTGCAACCAAAGTGCTTTGAATGCCTATCAAGTAAAGACTTCGAGTGGCATCTGATTATTTTCACACAGGGATACCTCATCCACAGGGAATGTAACCCACAAAGATTTACAACCCAGTTATTTATTTTGTTTTTAAGAAACAGCCAATTTTTTAAACACCATTTTTAAAACTGATTAACTGTTAGTTTTTTAATGTATGTGTGTGAATGGGGAGTTAGGATAAATAAGAATTTATAAGGTCTTTAGACATGAATTTATCTTAATAGCATTTAAGATTTAGTTTATGAATAAATAGTTAATTTGTTGTTGTCTAAAGATACCTGGTTTGGTCTGTTTTATTCTGGGGGGTTACTAAAGTGTTTAATTTGGCTGATTTCCACTAGGTGGGAAAACATTAATAATATGCTGTGACTTATGGAATGAATTGACAGTACATTACTCCTGCCTCAGTCTTAACATATTCATTGGGGTCTTGTCTCTGGGATAACATAGAACAAAGAACAAAGAAAATTACAGCACAGGAACAGGCCCTTCGGCCCTCCAAGCCTGCGCCGATCCAGATCCTCTATCTAAACCTGATATAAATTGGGATCTTGCGTCTGGGATCACATTAATTGCTGTCGCATCTATTAATTAGAGACTCATTGTCGGAATCCAAATCTAACGCCAATTACATTAATTATAAGGGGAGTAATAATTTGAAAGAGAAAAATAAAAGGAACCAGGTTTCTTGTGTACAGTCTATACCACCAGAATGACATTAGCAGTTGCAGCAGTTTTTCTAGGAAAGGAGAATGTGTCCCTCAGTGACTTGATAACTTTAACTAAGAATAAACTAAAACCTTTGGCAGCACAATTGAGTTTAGAATTGAAATCAGGTGGTAAAAAAGCAGAGATAATTGACATCATAGCCCAACATTTAAAATTAGAAGGAGAGGAAAAAAGAATACAAGGAACAAGAAGGTAGTAAGTCAGAGACTGATGCAGTGATATTGGTTAGTATTCAGTTGGAAATGAAAAAAACTTGAGGCTGAAAACGAATTAAGAAAACTTAAGCAAGAAAAGATACAGCAATAACATTGGAACGACTTAAGCTTTAATTCCAGAAAGAAAGAAAAGAGATGGAACTAAGACAAAGGGATAGTCTTGAATCCAGGGAAAGTTCTGGTCAGAAAAAATCTGAATTCAGCCCAGGACCCACAGAAAAGTTGTTTAAATTTATACAAGCTTTCCCTAAGTTTGAGGAAAGAGAAGTTGACGCATTTTTCATATCATTTGAAAAAATAGCCAAACAGATGAAATGGGTGAAGGAAAGCTGGATACTGCTTATGCAAAGGATAAGGTTGATGGACAGAGAACAAAGAACAAAGATCAGTACAGCACAGGAACAGGCCATTCGGCCCTCCAAGCCTGCGCCGATCTTGATGCCTGCCGAAACTAACACCTTCTGCACTTCCGGGGCCCATATCCCTCTATTCCCTTCCTTTTTTTTATTTTTTTTTATTCCCTTCCTATTCATATATTTGTCAAGATGTCTCTTAAACGTCGCTTTCGTATCTGCTTCCACCACCTGCCCTGGCAGCAAGTTCCAGGCACTCACCACCCTCTGTGTAAAAAACTTGCATCGCACATCCCCTCTAAACTTTGCCCCTCGCACCTTAAACCTATGTCCCCTAGTAACTGACTCTTCCCCCTGGGAAAAAGCTTCTGACTATCCACTCTGTCCATGCCGCTCATAACTTTGTAAACCACTATCATGTCGCCCCTCCACCTCCGTCGTTCCAGTGAAAACAATCCAAGTTTTTCCAACCTCTCCTCATAGCTAATGCCCTCCAGACCAGGCAACATCCTGGTAAACCTCCTCTGTACCCTCTCCAAAGCCTCCACGTCCTTCTGGTAGTGTGGCAACCAGAATTGCACACAATATTCTAAGTGTGGCCTAACTAAGGTTCTGTACAGCTGCAACATGACTTGCCAATTTTTATACTCTATGCCCCGACCGATCAAGGCAAGCATGCCGTATGCCTTCTTGACTACCTTATCCATCTGCGTTGCCACTTTCAGTGACCTGTGGACCTGTACGCCCAGATCTCTCTGCCTGTCAATACTCCTAAGGGTTCTGCCATTTACTGTATACCTCCCACCTGCATTAGACCTTCCAAAATGCATTACCTCACAGTTGTCCGGATTAAACTCCATCTGTCATTTCTCCGCCTGAATCTCCAACCGATCTATATCCTGCTGTATCCTCTGACAAACCTCATCATTATCCGCAACTCCACCAACCTTTGTGTCGTCCGCAAACTTACTAATCAGACCAGCTACATTTTCCTCCAAATCATTTATATATACTACAAACAGCAAAGGTCCCAGCACTGATCCCTGCGGAACACCACTAGTCACATCCCTCCATTCAGAAAAACACCCATCCACTGTTACCCTCTGTCTTCTGTGACTGAGCCAGTTCTATGTCCATCTTGCCAGCTCACCTCTGATCCCGTGTGACTTCACCTTTTGCACCAGTCTGCCATGCGGGACCTTGTCAAAGGCTTTACTAAAGTCCATATAGACAACATCCACCGCCCTTCCCTCATCAATCATCTTCGTC
This sequence comes from Heterodontus francisci, assembly GCF_036365525.1. Lineage (NCBI taxonomy): Eukaryota > Metazoa > Chordata > Chondrichthyes > Heterodontiformes > Heterodontidae > Heterodontus > Heterodontus francisci. The sequence goes on from NC_090385.1 coordinate 16,851,169, forward strand.
ACTTCCTCAAAAAACTCAATCAAATTAGTAAGACACGACCTCCCCTTCACAAAACCATGCTGTCTCTTGCTAATAAGTTTGTTTGTTTCCAAATGGGAGTAAATCCTGTCCCAAAGAATCCTCTCTAATAGTTTCCCTACCATTGACGTAAGGCTCGCCGGCCTATAATTTCCTGGATTATCCTTGCCACCCTTCTTAAACAAAGGAACAACATTGGCTATTCTCCAGTCCTCTGGGACCTCACCTGTAGCCAATGAGGATGCAAAGATTTCTGTCAAGGCCCCAGCAATTTCTTCCCTTGCCTCCCTCAGTATTCTCGGGTAGATCCCATCAGGCCCTGGGGACTTATCTACCTTAATGCTTTGCAAGACACCCAACACCTCCTCCTTTTTGATAATGAGATGACTGAGACTATCTGCACTCCCTTCCCTAGGCTCATCATCCACCAAGTCCTCCTCCTTGGTGAATACTGATGCGAAGTACTCATTTAGCACCTTACCCATTTCCTCTGGCTCCACACATAGATTCCCATCTCTGTCCTTGAGTGGGCCAACCCTTTCCCTGGTTACCCTCTTGCTCTTTATATATGTATAAAAAGCCTTGGGATTTTCCTTAATCCTGTTTGCCAATGACTTTTCATGACCCCTTTTAGCCCTCCTAACTCCTTGCTTAAGTTCCTTCCTACTGTCTTTATATTCCTCAAGTGCTTCATCTGTTCCTAGCCTTCCAGCCCTTACAAATGCTTCCATTTTCTTTTTGACTAGGCTCACAATATCCCGTGTTATCCAAGCTTCCCGAAACTTGCCAAACTTGTCTGTCTTCCTCACAGGAACATGCTGGTCCTGGATTCTAATCAGCTGACGTTTGAAAGACTCCCACATGTCAGATGTTGATTTACCCTCAAACAGCCGTCCCCAATCTAAATTCTTCAGTTCCTGCCTAATATTGTTATAATTAGCCTTCCCCCAATTTAGCACCTTCACCCGAGGACTACTCTTATCCTTATCCACAAGTACCTTAAAACTTATGGAATTATGGTCACTGCTCCCGAAATGCTCCCCCACTGAAACTTCGACCACCTGGCTGGGCTCATTCCCCAATACCAGGTCCAGAATGGCCCCATCCCTAGTTGGACTATCTACATACTGTTTCAAGAATGCTCTTGATGCTCCTCACAAATTCTGCCCCATCCAAGCCCCGAGCACTAAGTGAGTCCCAGTCAATATTGGGGAAGTTAAAATCACCCACCACTACAAGCAGAGGTCATAAAGTTTATGCCATGCTTCTGCAGATTATGAGATGGCAAAAAAAGGTTATTCTCACTGCGTATGAGTTAGTCCCTGAAGCTTACAGTCAGAAATTTCAGACTTACAGAGATTGGCTGGGCAGACGTATGTAGGATTTGAGAGGGTGAAGCAAATTACTTTTGACCATTGGATATGGGCATTAAAGATAGAAACCAAATATGGGAACCTTCGAATGTTGATTCTCTTGGAAGAGTTTAAAAAATTCAATTTCCTCAGTAGTGAGAACTCATGTAGATAATCTGAACATTTTGAAAGCTAGGCAAGAAGCGGAAATTGCTGATGATTTTGAGCTTGTGAATAAGCCAAAACCTTTTGTCCATCACTCCTATAAACCCAAAAAGGATAGAAAGTGGAAGAGTGAAAAGAAGGCAAGTTGCCAGGGACAAGAAGGAACAGCTGGGAATGCCCCAGGATCATCTCCTCAGGCCAGAAAGGAAGGTGCTGAGGGTAGAAGTGAGGTTTGCAAGCCAAAGTGTTATCATTGCCAAAAAACGGGTCATCTTTGTTCAGAATGCTGGGAATTGCGAGGTAAACCCATAGGACTTGTTGGTGTATGCAAAGCTAATGCAGAGGGAAAGACTCTGACTGAGAGTATAGCAGACCAGGCTGTAGCTTTAACAGCAACTGGAAAACCAGATACAAAAACTAAAATGAGTATAGAGGTGAAGAATAAGATACCCAAAAGTTATAATGAATTTTTGTGAAACGGGAAAATAACTCCATATTCTTTAAGTGAGGCAGGAAAACTATCATTATACTCAGGGATACAGGAGCCAGCCAAACACTTCTGCTGGGGAAAGATATAACGTTTCCACCAGAGAGCGCCTTGAATGCTAAAGTTTTAGTTAATGGAATTGGCGAGGAGTATATATCCATACCTTTATATAAAGTATGCCTAGAGAGTGACTTAATATCTGGGATGGTAACTCTAGGAGTTGTCCACAGTTTGCCAGTAGAGGGAATTGATCTACTCCTAGGAAATGATTTGGGTGGATCAAAAGTATCAGTTTCTCTTATAATTACAGAGAAAGCAAGGGAATTTAGTGAAACGGAACAATTACAGGAACAAGTTCCAGGAATATTTCCAATGGCTAAACAGGTTCCATTGTCGGAGGTAAAAGGGACACCACAAACAGATAGACAAGTATCTGAAATCTTAATTGGGGATTTAGATAATCCAAATGAGTTGTTTAATAGATCTTCTATAATTGCAGCACAGCAAGCTGATCCAGAGATATACAGAATAGCACAGATGGCTCTGCCAGAAGCTGAGGCGAAAAGAGTTCCAGAAGGTTATTATAAGGAAAATGGGGTTTTGAGGAGGAAATGGATACTGCCTCATAGATGAAGACTGGACAGTTGTTGAACAGTTAGTGGTACCACCTAAATAGTGCCAGGGATTATTAAGGTTAGCACATGACATTCCTTTTGCAGGACATAGGGGGATTCGGAAGACTAAATCACGTATAAGCCAACATTATTACTGGCCAGGCCTTACAAAGGACTTAAAGCAGTTTTGGAGGGCTCAGGAACACTTTAAAGCATCCCAAGCCAATATGAAAAAATGGGCAGACAAGAATGCAAAGACCCGCAATTTTCAACCAGGGGATGGGTGTTGTTACCGTTACAGGGGGAACCATTAGAAGCATGGTTCAGTGGCCCATATAGAGTGATCAAAAGAGTGGGTAAGGTATATTACTTGGTTGGCATCGCTGATCGCCAGAAGACGAACCGGTTGTGTCACATGAATATGTTAAAGCAATATTATCGCAGGGAGAAGGATAAGCCAGTACAGGTATGTCAGGTAATCGGGACTGTTGAGAAGGAAAAGGATAGTGAGGATGAGGCAGAAGGAGGCAGAAGGAGGCCTAGACAATTCTCATATTGAACCTCCAACTATCAGATTAGGGAATACAGAATGGCTAGGAAAATTAGACAACATGATTTTGCACTTAGAGGCAAAACAACATGAAGACCTAACCAGGCTTTTCATAACAATTAAAAGACTCTATAGGGATAAGCCAGGATATACAACCTTAGCCATACATGATGTGGCTATAGAGGGAACCGTTCCTTTAAAACAACATATTTACTGCTTAAGTCCGGACAAACAGGCCCAAGTAAAAGCAGAAATCCAATACATGTTGGAAAAAAACTTGATCGAACCTAGTCAAAGCAGCTGGAGTTCACCAATAGTTCTAGCACCTAAACCTAAAAGGTCAACCCGGTTTTATCACGACTATAGAAAAGTCAATGCGGTAACGAAGGCAGACTCATACCCAATTCCGCGTTTAGAAGACTGTATCGACAGAGTGGGCAGTGCTAGGTTTCTTACCAAGATCGACTTGTTAAAGGGGTACTGGCAAGTTCCTTTGGCTCTTCGAGCAAAGAGGTATCAGCTTTTGTAACACCTAACAGTCTTTATCAGTGCCGGAAGATGCCATTTGGACTAAAAGATGCCCCAGCCACTTTTCAAAGATTAATTAATCAGGTGGTAGCCAGTGTTCCCAACTGTGCAGTGTATCTCGATGATGTGCTAATATACAGTAACACTTGGCAAGAACACTTAAACCAGCTACAAATTCTGTTTAAAAATCTACAAGCAGTGGACTTGGTGATAAATCTGGAAAAAAGCGAATTTGAAAAAGCAAGAGTAACTTACCTCGGACACATGGTGGGGCACGGACAGTTATTGCCAAAAACGGCAAAGTACACGCCTTAATGGAGTTTCCTATCCCTAAATCTAAACATGAGATAACGAGGTTTTCAGGGATGTGCGGTTTTTACAGGCAATTTGTACGAATTTTAGTACTGTGGCTGCTCCATTAACTGATTTGCTATAGAAAAGAAAAACAAAGTAGTATGGTCAGATGAATGCCAGGCAACTTTTGAAAAGATAAAGGCAATCTTAACTAATGAACCAGTGTTGGCTGCTCTAAATTTTGCTAAACCCTTTAAAAAACCAATTGTGCTAGCAACCTGGGAATTGGTGCAATCTTATTGCAGGATGACGAATCAGGCATAGAGAAGCGAGTAGGGTACTTTTCCAGAAAAGTAAATTGCTATCAAAAAAAGTATTCCATTGTGGAAAAAGAAACATTAGGACTTTTGTTGGCTCTCAAACATTTAAGTGTATGTCCGCCAAGACTATAAAGAAACACTAATATACACTGACCATAACCCATTAACGTGTGGAAAAATGTAAAAACCGAAATGCTAGAATATTGAGATGGAGTTTGTTGTTACAGCCTTATCATTTGAAAATTGTACATATTTCAGGTAAAATCAATGCTTTCGCTGACGCTTTGTCATGAATTTAACCATGTTAAGTTATATGGATGGTGATGGTACAAAGAAAATTCTGTAAATTATCAGTAGAGTGAATGGAAGCATGAATGTGAAAAAATGTTAGAGTTTTTTTCCAGCTTCTATTTTTTACATTGTAATGAAACGCATTTTAAGAATGGCGTTTCATTTCACCAAGGGCGGAGGTGTCACGGAACTTTTATTTCTCCTCTGATTAAAACAGTGTGCCTTTAAGACTCTGTTAAAAACAGTGTGCCTTTAAAAACTAAGAGGCACAGTGTGCCAGCTGCACTTGTTCCTAGGCCACAGCAGAGTGAAGTGGTCACATGGTGTACTGTAACTTTTGACTAAAAAAACAGCTTCAACCAGTTTGAACTAGACACCAGTGAAGCGTTCTTACTGGAGAAAGAAGCTGTCTATTTCTCTTAGCAGAAAAACTATATTGAGTTACAGGCTGTGTTTGCCTAAGTAGAGAGAAAATCCCTGGGAAAAGATCATTGCATTATTGAAGGTAGTAAATTCCTTTTCACTTTGAAACTCTAAGAATTCTCTGCCTCAAGAGTGACTCTCTGTCATCTGTTTGTGTTGAGAGGCTACCGGTTTTAATATCCAAGTAGACCCATTTCTATACTCCTTATTTAAAGAACTGTCTGATACCTGATGCAACAAAGTGCTTTGAACGCCTATCAAGTAAAGACTGTTCATCAAATCTGCCTGGAGACTTCAAGTGGCATCTGACTATTTTCACACTAGGATACTTCACCCATCGGGAACGTAACCCACAAAGACTTACAACCCAAATATTTATTTTATTCTTAAGAAACAGCCAATTTTTAAAATACCATTTTTCAAACCGGTTAACTATTAGTTTTTGAATGTATGTGTGTGAATGGGGAGTTAGGATAAATAAGGACTTTAGACATAATTTGATCTTAATAGTGTTTATGATTTAGTTTATAAATAAATAGTTAATTTGTTGTTGTCTAAAGGTACCTAGTTTGATCTGTTTTATTCTGGGGGTTACTGAAGTGTTTAATTTGGCTAATTTCCGCTAGGTGGGAAATTTTAATTATATGCTGTGACCAGTGGCGCATTGGGACTGAATTGACAGTGCATTACTCCCGCCTCAGTCTTAACAAACTCATTTGAAGACTTTGATCAAGTTCTGCCTATTTTCACTCTTCACGTTCAATTCTGTCAACCTATTCACAAAACATGATGACTAAAGTTCTGGAATCATCCCTTGTTATCTTTCAGTGACTCCTCTCAATATCATTGTTTTGTTGAAGTCAAATTGTTCAGAACTATGCAAAAATATTTCAAATGAGGCCTTTCATATAAACTGCAAAGTGTTCAAATAACCTGTTCCAACTTGCAGTCGACATCCCCATGATACATTTCAAGTCTGTTCAATTATGTTAGCAATCACAGAGCAATCAGGAAGCACTTTTTAATTATTATTATTCGTGAGATGTGGGCGTCGCTGGTTAGGCCAGCATTTGTTGCCCATCTCTAATTGCCCTTGAGAAGGTGGTGGTGAGCTGCCTTCTTGAACCGCTACAGTCCATGTGGTGTAGGTACACCCACAGTGCTGTTAGTATGAGAGTTCCAGGATTATGACCCAGCAACAGTGAAGGAACGGTGATATACTTCCAAGTCAGGATAATGTGTCACTTGGAGGGGAATTTGCAGGTAGTGGTGTTGCCATGTGTGTGCTGACCTTGTCTTTCTAGGTGGTAGAGATCGTGGGTTTGGAAGCTGCTGTCAAAGGGAGTTTGGTGAGTTGCTGCAGTACATCTTGTATATGGTACACACTGCCGCCGCAATGCACCGGAGAAGACTCAGAGGGCGGAGTTCCAGACCTGTAAGTATAAAAAACTTACCTCGGGGATTCGCGGCCTACATTCACGGAGAAGACTCGGAGGGCGGAGTTCCAGACCTGTAAATATAAAAAACTTACCTCTGGTAAAAAAAACTGAAAAGTGACGTCACAGGAAAGCTGTGACCTGATTGGCTGGTAGGGAATTTGTACTGAATTTGAAAATAAAGCATTGATAAAAATTGATTAAAACCCTAATTAACTAATTAATTAATAAGTAGAGGAGTGACTAAACCGGAGGGAGGAGATTACTGTATTTAGTCAGAATTAAATATTTATAGTAGGAATCTAGCACTAGGGACCATATCGTTAATTATAACAATTTAGTAAGGATTTAATAAGTTTTTATTTTTATTTATTAAATAGTGCTAGAAATGTCAGTTAGAGGGGTGAAGTGCTTCACCTGTGAGATGTGGGAGGTCCGTGATGCTTCCAACGTTCCGGACGACTACATCTGCAGGAAGTGTACCCAGTTGCAGCTCCTCACAGACCGCATGGATTGGTTGGAGCAGCAACTAGATGCATTTAGAAGCATGCAGGTGGCAGAAAGTGTCATAGACAGGAGTTTTAGAGACATCGTTACACCCAAGGTGCAGGCAGATAGATGGGTGACCGCTAGAAGGGGCAGGCAGTCAGTGCAGGAATCCCCTGTGGCTATCCCCCTCTCTAACAAGTATACCATTTTGGATACTGTTGGGGGGGATGGCCTATCAGGGGAAAACAGCAGCAGCCAGAGCAGTGGCACCACGGCTGGCACTGTTGTTCAGCAGGGAGGGACAAAGCGCAGAAGAGCAATAGTTACAGGGGACTCTATAGTCAGGGGCACAGATAGGCGCTTCTGTGGACGTGAAAGAGACTCCAGGATGGTATGTTGCCTCCCTGGTGCCAGGGTCAAGGATGTCTCTGAACGGACAGGGGGCATTCTGAAGGGGGAGGGTGAACAGCCAGAGGTTGTGGTACACATCGGTACCAACGACATAGGCAGGAAGAGTGACGAGGTCCTGCAGGGAGGGTTTCGGGAGTTAGGTAGAAAGTTAAAAGACTGGACCTGTAGGATTGTAATCTCAGGATTGCTCCCTGTGCCACGTGCCAGTGAGGCTAGAAATAGGAAGATAGTGCAGCTAGACACGTGGCTGAACAGCTGGTGTAGAAGGGAGGGTTTCAGATATCTGGACCATTGGGATCTCTTCAGGGACAGATGGGACCTGTACAAGAAGGACGGGTTGCATCTAAACTGGAGGGGCACAAATATCCTGGCTGCGAGGTTTGCTAGCGTCACTCGGGAGGGTTTAAACTAGTGTGGCAGGGGGGTGGGAACCAGAGCAGTAGGACAGCAAGTGAAATAAATGAGGGGGAACTAGTAAATAAGGCCAGTAAGACTAAGAGGAAAAGCAGGCAGAGAGATGTTGCAGAGCACAGCGGGACTGGTGGTCTGAACTGCATTTGTTTCAATGCGAGAAGTATAACAGGTAAGGCAGATGAACTTAGAGCTTGGATTAGTACTTGGAACTATGATGTTGTTGCTATTACAGAGACTTGGTTGAGGGAAGGGCAGGATTGGCAGTTAAATGTTCCAGGATTTAGAAGCTTCAGGCGGGATAGAGGGGGATGTAAAAGGGGTGGGGGAGTTGCATTACTGGTTAAGGAGAATATCACAGCTGTACTGCAGAAGGACACCTCAGAGGGGTCATGCAGCGAGGCAATATGGGTGGAGCTCAGGAATAGGAAAGGTGCAGTCACGATGTTGGGGGTTTACTACAGGCCTCCTAACAGCCAGCGGGAGGTAGAGGAGCAGATATGTAGACAGATTTTGGAAAGATGTAAAGGTAACAAGGTTGTAGTGGTGGGTGATTTTAACTTCCCCTATATTGACTGGGCATCACTTAGTGCTAGGGGCTTAGATGGGGCAGAATTTGTGAGGAGCATCCAGGAGGGCTTCGTGAAACAATACGTAGATAGTCCAACTAGGGATGGGGCCATACTGGACCTGGTATTGGGAAATGAGCCCGGCCAGGTGGTCAAAGTTTCAGTAGGGGAGCATTTCGGGAACAGTGACCATAATTCCATAAGTTTTAAGGTACTTGTGGATAAGGATAAGAGTAGTCCTCAGGTGAAGGTGCTAAATTGGGGGAAGGCTAATTATAACAATATTAGGCAGGAACTGAAGAATTTAGATTGGGGGCGGCGATTTGAGGGTAAATCAACATCTGACATGTGGGAGTCTTTCAAACGTCAGTTGATTAGAATCCAGGACCAGCATGTTCCTGTGAGGAAGAAGGATAAGTCTGGCAAGTTTCGGGAACCTTGGATAATACGGGATATTGTGAGCCTCGTCAAAAAGAAAATGGAAGCATTCGTAAGGGCTGGAAGGCTAGGAACAGACAAATCCATTGAGAAATATAAAGACAGTAGGAAGGAACTTAAGCAAGGAGTCAGGAGGGCTAAAAGGGGTTATGAGAAGTCATTGGCAAATAGGATTAAGGAAAATCCCAAGGCTTTTTATACATATATAAAGAGAAAGAGGGTAACTAGGAAAGGGTTGGCCCACTCAAGGACAGAGAAGGGAATCTATGTGTAGAGCCAGAGGAAATGGGTAAGGTGCTAAATGAGTACTTTGCATCAGTATTCACCAAGGAGAAGGACTTGGTGGATGATGAGCCTAGGGAAGGGAGTGTAGATAGTCATCTCATTATCAAAAAGGAGGAGGGATTGGGTGTCTTCCAAAGCATTAAGGTCGATAAGTCCCCAGGGCCTGATGGGATCTACCCTAGAATACTGAGGGAGGCAAGGGAAGAAATTGCTGGGGCCTTGACAGAAATCTTTGCATCCTCATTGGCTACAGGTGAGGTCCCAGAGGACTGGAGAATAGCCAATGTTGTTCCTTTGTTTAAGAAGGGTGGCAAGGATAATCCAGGAAATTATAGGCCGGTGAGCCTTACGTCAGTGGTAGGGAAACTATTAGAGAGGATTCTTTGGGACAGGATTTACTCCCATTTGAAAACAAATGGACTTATTAGCAAGAGACAGCATGGTTTTGTGAAGGGGAGGTCATGTCTCACTAATTTGATTGAGTTTTTTGAGGAAGTGATGAAGATGATTGATGAAGGAAGGGCAGTGGATGTTATCTATATGGACTTCAGTAAAGCCTTTGACATGGCAGACTGGTACAAAAGGTGAAGTCACACGGGATCAGAGGGGAGCTGGCAAGATAGATACAGAACTGGCTCGGTCATAGGAGACATAGGGTAGCAGTGGAAGGGTGCTTTTCTGAATGGAGGGATGTGACTAATGGTGTTCCACAGGGATCAGTGCTGGGACCTTTGCTGTTTGTGGTATATATAAATGATTTGGAGGAAAATGTAGCTGGTCTGATTCGTAAGTTTGCGGACGACACAAAGGTTGCTGGAGTTGCAGACAGTGATTAGGATTGTCAGAGGATACAGCAGGATTTAGATCGGTTGGAGACTTGGGCGGAGAAATGGCAGATGGAGTTTAATCCTTACAAATGTGAGGTAATGCATTTTGGAAGGTCTAATGCAGGTGGGAAGTATACAGTAAATGGCAGAACCCTTAGGAGTATTGACAGGCAGAGAGATCTGGGCGTACAGGTCCACAGGTCACTGAAAGTGGCAACGCAGATGGATAAGGTAGTCAAGAAGGCATACGGCATGCTTGCCTTCATCGGTCGGGGCATAGAGTATAAAAATTGGCAAGTCATGCTGCAGCTGTACAGAACTTTAGTTAGGCCACACTTAGAATATTGTGTGCAATTCTGGTCGCCACACTACTAGAAGGACGTGGAGGCTTTCGAGAGGGTACAGAAGAGGTTTACCAGGATGTTGCCTGGTCTGGAGGGCATTAGCTATGAGGAGAGATTGGATAAACTTGGATTGTTTTCACTGGAACGACGGAGGTGGAGGGGTGACATGATCGAGGTTTACAAAGTTATGAGCGGCATGGACAGAGTGGATAGTCAGAAGCTTTTTCCCAGGGTGGAAGATAAGCATGTTAATCAGTGACTAATCCATCACATGTGAGTAACCGATGTTAAATAACTGAAAATGACTTCAAGAAACTATAAAGGAGCATTTATAAGTTCCATTGGGATACAATTTTTCAGTTTATAAATAAATTAACTATTTTTTAATATTTGAAAGCTTTTAATAGTGTGCCTAAACAAAAAGCTTAATTTTAATTGCCTTCTCGAAGAGCCACAATGGGCACAAAGAGCAGAAGCCCACTATTGTGATTAATTCGATCTGGGGATGTGGCAGGTTTAGTGGGTGGGGTCGGATTCCAGCACAACCTGTTTTAAACATGCCCAAACGGTCACGGAAATCTGATTTGCACTGGACGTAATTTGCGCTCGAAATTCCTTTATTTCTTGCACTGGATTGGCCAATCTCGGGCGAATCGCGCTGGAGCCACCAGCAGAAACTAGCGGAAACGCTACCCCCAGCTAATGTCATTAACCCCAAAATTCGAAGGAAAATGGGAGAGTTTGTAAGTAAGACACTAGTTCATCTGTTCAACTGTCTATTGAGGTCCGAGTTAATTCCCATACATTTTAAGATGACTCATCAGGTTCCATTATTTAAGAAATGGAAGAAATTAGATACTGGGAATTATAGATCATTAACCTTAACATGCAAACATATTTGAGAAAGTACTCCATAAACAGCTAAAGTTCAGGGGATTACAATATAACTAACTGATTGGCTATGCAGCTGGTTTGGCAAGATCCCATCAGTAATATCATCCAACTCTGCCCCTGCCTCAGCTCATCTGCTGCTGAAATCATCATCCATGCCTTTGTTACTTCCAGGTTTGACTATTCCCATGCACTCCTGGCCAATGTTTCATCTTTCACCCTATGTAAAGCTGAGCTCATCCCAAACACTGCTGGCGGTATCCTAATTCGCAATAAGTCCTGTTCCCCCCATCACCCCTGTGTTCATTGACCTACATTGGCACCCGGCCTGGCAACATCTCAATTTTAAAATTCTCATCCTTGTTTTCAAATCTCTCCATAGTCTCATTTCACCTCCTTGGTTCTGTATCCTTCTCCAGTTCTAAAACCCTCTGAGATTTAGTTTAGAGATACAGCACTGAAACAGGCCCTTCGGCCCACCGAGTCTGTGCCGACCATCAACCACCCATTTATACTAATCCTACACTAATCCCATATTCCTACCACATCCCCACCTGTCCCTATATTTCCCTACCACCTACCTATACTAGGGGCAATTTATAATGGCCAATTTACCTACCAACCTGCAAGTCTTTTGGCTTGTGGGAGGAAACCGGAGCACCGGGAGAAAACCCACGCAGACACAGGGAGAACTTGCAAACTCCACACAGGCAGTACCCAGAATTGAACCCGGGTCGCTGGAGCTGTGAGGCTGCGGTGCTAACCACTGCGCCACTGTGCCGCCCAGATCTCTGCATTCCAACAATTCTGGCTTCTTTCACATCCCCGATTTTAATCATGCCATCATTTTTTTCCAAATATATACTTTGTTCACTAAAAAAATTGCAAAAATACATTACCAAACAGTTCAAAACAGTTCAAATTTCACATTTCGGAAAGTACAATAGAGATCAGATTTCTTCAATACAATTCTTGCCATTCCATTTTACATGCAATGTACATTTGCATTACACAGCAAAAACATTTTTGGTGCATAAAACCCGAGAGGTTTTACACAGGTTCCAGCCCCTCGGTATACTGTGGCAGAAGGACCTTATACACTGGCCTTTCCTAATTGAGCCTTTGCGGCGGCTGCCCCAAGCTTTAGTGCGTCCCTCAACACGTAGTCCTAGACCTTGGAATGTGCCAGTCTACAACACTCGGTCATGGAGAACTCTTTGCACTGGAAGACCAGCAAGTTTTGGGCAGACCAAAGAGAATCTTTCACCGAGTTGATGGTCGTCCAGTAGCAGTTGATGTTTATCTCGGTGTGCGTCCCTGAGAACAGCCCGGAGAGCACAGACTCCTGTGTTATGGAGCTCCTCAGGATGAACTGCGACTAAAATCACTGCATCTCTTTCCACACCTGCTTTGCAAAGACACATTCCAGAAGGAAGTGGACAACGGCCTCTTCCCCACCACAGCCACCTCAAGGGCAGCGTGCAGAGGCAGTGAGATTCCGGGTGTGCAGGTAGGATCTGAAGGGGAGGGTCCTTCTCACCACCAGCCAAGCTATGTCTCGGTGCTTGTTTGAAATTTCTGGCAATGAGGCATTCTGCCAAATGACTTTGACTGTTTGATCGGGGAACCGTCCGACAGAATCTACCATCTCCTTCACCCACAGAGCCTTGAGGACATTCCATGCAGACCGCTGCCTGATGGACTTGTGGTCAAAGGTGTTTTTCTGCACAAAGTTTTCCACAAAGGATAGGTGGTATGGCACGGTCCAACTGAATGGAGCATTCCGCAGGAATGTGACCAGACCCATCCTTCGCAACACCAGGGACAGATAGAACCTCAGAACGTAGTGACACTTGGTGTTTGCAAACTGGGGTTCTATGCACAGCTTGATGCAGCCGCACACAAAGGTGGCCGTCAGGATGAAGGCGACATTGGGTATGTTTATTCCCCCTTTATCCAGAGGTTTAAACACCATGTCCCTGCGGACACGGTCCATTTTTAATCTCCAGATAAAGCGGAAGATGACTTGGGTAGCTGTCATGGCGCAGGAGTAGGGTATGGGCCAGACCTGCACCACGTACAGTAACAACTTGAGCGCCTCGCACCTGATGACCAGGTTCTTACCCACAATGGAGAGAGAACACTGCTCCCACATACTCAGTTTATGGTGTACCCTGGCTACTCGCTCCTTCCAATTTTTGGCGTCGCCCTGCGCCCTCCAAAGAATATCCCCAGCACCTTCAGGTAGTCTGACCTGAAGGTGAAGGGGACAAGGGATGGGTCGGCCCAGTTCCCAAAGAACATGGCCTCGCTTTTGTTGCGACTTACTTTGGCTCCCGAGGCCAGTTCGAACTGGTCGCAGATGCTGATCAACCTGCGAACGGACAGCTGATCCAAACTGAAGACAGTGACGTCGTCCATATACAGGGAGGCTTTGACCTAAGTGCCTCCACTGCCTGGGATTGTCACTCCTCTTATGTCTGCATCCTTCCTAATGGACTCAGCAAAAGGTTCAATACAGCAAACAAACAAGACCGGGGAGAGAGGACAGCCCCTGTCTGACTCCAGATTTGATCGGGAAACTTTCTGATTCCCACCCATTAATTGAGACTGCGCTATTGATGTTTGTGTAGAGCAGTTGGATCCAATTGCAGATTCCCTCCCCAAACCCCATTTTGGAGAACACATCCATCATCTATGTGTGCGAGATCCTGTCAAAAGCCTCCTCCTGGTCCAAACTGATGAGGCAGGTGTCCACCCTCCTGTCCCGCACATAGGCAATCGTATCCCTGAGTAGCGCGAGACTATCAGAGACTTCCTGCCGGGTACAGTACAGGTCTGGTCAGGGTGAATCACCAACTCCAGAGCGGACTTGACCTGACTGGTGATGACTTTGGACAGAAATTTGTAGTCTGCATTAAGCAGTGAGATGGGCTGATTTCCTTCATCTCCCCCTTCTGCTTGTAGATGAGTGTGATGATTCTGACATGCTCCATCATTGGCTTTTTTTTCCACAAAAATATATTTTATTCATAAAAATGTGTAAAAAAATACATTACAAAACAGTTCAAAACAGCGCCAAGTTGGCATTTCAGAAAGTGCAAAGGAAATCAGTTTTCTTCAATACAGGAGTGAGTTGCCTCACAACCCTTCCATTCCATTTTACATACAATGTACATTGTTCAACAAACCCATATTTGGTCTATACAGCCCCAGGGATTTCCCATGGATCCGGCCCCTCAGTTCACTATGGCGGGAGGACCTTACACAGTGGTCTTTCCCCATTGAGCCTTTGCGGTGGCTGCCCCAAGCTTTAGTGCGTCCCTCAGCACGTAGTCCTGGACCTTGGAATGTGCCAGTCTGCAACACTCGGTCATGGACAATTCTTTGCGCTGGAAGACCAGCAAGTTTCGGGCAGACCAAAGGGCATCTTTCACTGAATTGATGGTCGTCCAGCAGTAGTTGATGTTTATCTCGGTGTGCGCCCCTGGGAACAGCCCATAGAGCACAGACCCCTGTGTTACAGAGCTACTTGGGATGAACTGCGACTAAAACCACTGCATCTCTTTCCACACCTGCTTTGCAAAGACACATTCCAGAAAGAGGTGGGTAACAGTCTCTTCCCCACCACAGCCACTTCAGGGGCAGCGTGCAGAGGTGGTGAGATCTCCGGGCGTGCAGGAAGGATCTGATGGGGAGGGCCCTTCTCACCACCGGCCAAGCTACGTCTTGGTGCTTGTTTGAAAGTTCTGGTGATGAGGCATTCTGCCAAATGACTTTGGTAGTCTACTCGGGGAACCATCCAACAGGATCCACCATCTCCTTTTCCCGCAGGGCCTTGAGGACATTCCGTGCAGACCACTGCCTGATGGACTTGTGGTCAAAGGTGGTTTTCTGCACAAACTTTTAAATGAAGGATAAGTGGTATGGCATGGTCCAACTGGATGCAGTGTTCCGCAGCACTGTGGCCGGACCCATCCATCATTGGCATCTATGCTTTCAGCAGCTAAACGCCCTAAATTCGGCAATTCCCTCCGTAAAACTCTCCGCCTCTCTACCTATCTCTCCTCCTTTAAGATGCTCCTTAAAACCTACCTCTTTAACAAAGCTTTGTCCTAATGTCTCATCATGTGGCTTGGTGTCAAATTTTGTTTGAATGCACTCCAGTGAAGTGCCTTGGGACATTTTACTACAATAAAGGTGCCATATAAATACAAGTTGTTTTTGTTGTTGTTGAATCTATGTAAAGCTATTGTTGATGGGAGTGGATCTGACTGGGGTCAAAGCAGAGTTCCACAGGGCTCTGGATTGGGATCACTGCAGTTCAATTCCATTAACTAATCTCGGAGGACTTAAATGGAAACATTTTTAAACATACATAAAAAAAGAATATTTTACCTCTTTCACCTTTCTAAATGTGGACTGATAAGTGGCAAGTAACATTCACGCCACACAAGTGCCAGGCAATGACCATGTCCAACAAGAGAGAATCTAACCATCTCCCCTTGACATTCAATGGCATTACAATCGCTGAATCCCCACTATCAACATCCTGCGGGTTACCATTGACCAGAAACTGAACTGGAGTAGCCATATAAATACCATGGCTACAAGAGCAGGTCAGAGGCTAGGAATCCTGCAGCGAGTAACTCACCTCCTGACTCCCCAAAGCCTGTCCACCGTCTACAAGGCACAAGTCAGGAGTGTGATGGAATACTCTCCACTTGCCTGTATGATTGCAACTCCAACAACACTCAAGAAGCTCGATACCATCGGGACAAAGCAGCCCGCTTGATTGGCACCCCATCTATAAACATTCATTCCCTCCACCACCGATGCACAGTGGCAGCAGTGTGTACCATCTATAAGATGCACTGCAGCAACACACCAAGGCTCCTCAGACAGCAGCTTCCAAACCCATAACCTCTACCAACTAGAAAGACAAGGGCAGCAAATGCATGGGAACACCACCACCTGCAAATCACACACCATCCTGACTTTGGAACTATATCACCATTTCTTCACTGTCGCTGGGTCAAAATCCTGGAACTCCCTTCCTAACAGCACTGTGAGTGTACCTACCTCACATGGACTGCAGCGGTTCAAGAAGGCAGCTCACCACCACCTTCTCAAGGGCAATTAGGGATGGGCAATAAATGCTGACCTGGCCAGTGACGCCCATATCCCATGAATGAATTTTTTTTAAAACTCCATTATTTTATGTTTCTCTACCACTCTGCATTGTTTTACATTCTTCCATGTGTCTCAGGGTTGTGCCAATATCTGCCAGGGGAGGGGGGGCTGATGGAGCATCCCGTGAGTGTACCAATATTTGCCAGGGGGTGTTAGAGGGTCCAGGATTGTGCCAATATTTGCGGGGAGGGAGGGGTGCTGGAGGTTCTCAGGAGTGTGCCAATATTTGTGGGGGAGGGAGGGGTTTTGGAGGTTCTCAGGAGTGTGCCAATATTTGGTAGGAAATCCAGATGCTGAATTTTTTTTAAACTACTACTTCCAAGCTCCCCCATAGGTGTTGACCATGATATAATCAGTAAATGTCAAGTTAGAAAATGTACCATCCTATTTTTCATTTCTGAACAATGTAAGCAGCAGAACATCTAGAGCTGATCCCTTTAAAAGAGTGCTTGCCACTTTCCTATCCCTGACACAATCATGTTCACTTACCATTGTTTACTGCATCTCATTGTCAAAGCAATTTTCACAGTTACCAGCCATCTTCCCATTAACTCACTGTTCCTTTTATTTCTGTAAAAGCCTCAGATGTACAACCTTCTGCAATGCATGCTGAAAATTGGCACTCTTATATTCACTGAATATTTCATCCATTAGTTTGGTTACCTACTAAATATTTTTTAAAATACCACCGGCTTCATGACCTATTATTTTAAAACCACTGTAACTACCTACCATAAATGCCATGCTTTTTAAATACACATGGGTAGTCCCTCATAATATACTCTTGAGCATTTCTCCGGTAACTGATTAGAGTGTCATGTCTATAACTTCTCAGCTGAAATCTCACTCTGCTTTTCATTCACAGCATTAAACCAGCGTGAAGCACACTCTAACCCTATGTTTACAAAGCTAAGACTGCATTACCTGCACCTCAATTACCTCTTGATCATTTTCTTTTAGGTGTAAATTTTGATCTTGTATTGAGGATGTTAGCAGTTAGTAGTGGAGAACAGAATGTTTTCTCCTGTCAGCACTAAGCACTGATTATATGTGGCCCAGTTAGGTGGAGAATCGAGCTCCCTGCATTCTGCCCAAACTCGGAAAAGCACCTCATATTTTTATTATTCATTCTTAGGGATGTGAGCGCGGCTGGCAAGGCCGGTTTTTCTTACCCATCACTATTACTGGCGGAATGGGCCTTCTTCTGGAAACACTTGATAAAATGAATGGCTTGCTAGGACATTTCTGAGAGCAGTTAAGAGTCAACCACCTTGCACCAGTGTGGATTTTTTCTATGTACGTCGCCAGTCACTGCGTGGCCTCTCTGAGGGAGACTGCCAGTTTATTGGAAGTTAGTGCCAAATAGGGAGATATAACATTGGTTTTGCTATGTGTGCAGACAGCAAAGCATTCAGAAAAAATAGAAAAAACTTGCATTTCTATAGCGCCTTTCCCAACCTCGGGATGTTCAAAAGTGCTTCACAGCCAGTGAAGTACTTTTAAAGCGTAGTCGCTGCTGTAATGTAGGGAACGTGGCAGCCCGCTTGAGCACAGCAAGATCCCACAAACAGCAATATGACAATGACCAGATGAGCCTCAGTACTGCACTGGAGTGTCAGCTTAGATTATGGGCTCAGGTTTCTGGAGTGGTGTCTTGAACCCACAACCTTCTAACTCAGAGGCTACCCACCAAGTCACAGCTGACAAATCAATGGAATAAGAGGAAAGAAAGCAATGAAAACTAGTTTGCAATGTACTGGAGTAACTGATCATAGTTGGGGAGTCTTGACAGGTTCCTAACTTTTAACCTACGTCCATGGTATCCGTCACCAGCTGGTAATTGCATTAATAACCTCTCTCCAGGACAACCATGAAACATAATAGGGATATCATCTCAAAGCTGCAGCCTCCACCAAAGCTGGGAAGTAGCCACTGACAGTAGAAGCTACTCTAATTTCATCTCATTCTTGCCTTGACTATATGTGGGGCTCCATTTACCCACCATGGAGTGTACTACCTCCATCCAGGTTGCAGTGCAGCAGAACTGATGAGCTGTAGCAAGAGTATATAAGACATACTCACCATTTCCTTTGGCATTTGACTAGGATATTGTAGTCATACAGGAAAGAGAGCATTCATTCAGTGCTGACTCTGTTACTTAATGATGATTATTGACAAAGTCATGTCAGGACAAAAAGAGTTGAAGTGTTTTCATGTTGTAGGATTGGGTATCGGTGTGAAGGCAAATTCTTTCTTTGGAAGAGGGAAAGACGGTAGTCAGGCTGTGGTCTCCAGGTAAACTGAGTCAGGAAAAGACTTCAGAGAGTATCTTCCCATACAGTTAGCTGCAAGGCCTCCTCTGAGTGCCTGGCATCCTAATATTTTCATAATTTCTCCTCTTTCGGAGCTTGATTATGGTTCTCACTTAAGACTGTAATCTGCCCGGTGTTCTCAGTTAGTTTGCACTGTTATTTCATGGTCCGGAGCATATTCATGGGTTGCAAGTGTAACCCTGCTCTCACATCCAGATTGGACGAAATTGATTTTTTTTTTACAGTATTACAAGGCACTCTTTTATTCTGTAAATGTCACAATATATGGGACGGCAGAAAAGCATCTTTTCATTTAAACAGTTTGTCGAGCTGGCCCATGTGAATTACCTGATACTACGAAGCCTTGATCCTTTAAACTCACTTTGAAGTTATACCCAATTGTTAATTTCTTTGGCTAATTATATCCTGTGTGACACTGCCCCATTCCTGCTGTTAGGTCTGAATTCAACTCACTGGCTCACTGGGGTAGAAATTTCTTACACTGCTTGGCCAGCCTGAAGAAGGCGCAATGAACGATCCCTGCACTCAAACATGGCAATTGGGCCCTTGGACATCATCTGAATAATGGGGGTGAGCTGCTGGTGCCCGCCCTGTTCCCAGGTGCAGCTCGCCCGTGGGGAGACATCAAAGTTAGACTAGCTGCCCTGCCAGCAGTAACCCTCAGGTAAATGGTGTGGGAAGGTAAAGAGAAGGGGGGCAGGGGTGGGAGTGGGATTGCAGGCCTGCTGCAGCCCTCAAGTGTGCTATGCAGCCAAAAGGAGAGAAGAAAACCTCCCCAGCTGTTGGCTTGTAAGGCTCGGGGCAGCCCAATTCCAATAAATGGTGTGGAAACGGGCATTAGGCCCTTCATTAACAAGGTTTTATGCGGTCGTCAAGGATGCTTGAAAAATCGCCTGTTGCAATATGCAATTGGTCATTTTGCCCCAATGTTTTGCCCACTGGATAAAATGCTCTTCTGAGTCAACATAATACAAATATAGAAAATGCTAGAAAAACCCAGCAGGCCAGGCAGCATCTGTGGAGTGAGAAACAGAGTTAACATTTAGGTCTGTGACCTTTCATCAGAACTGGGAAAAGTTAGAAATGTAATCAGTTTTGAGCAAGTGAAAGTGGGGAGGGTGGGAAGGAGTACAAAAGGGAAGGTCTGTGGTCGGGTGCAGAGAAGAACAAGCTCAAAAACTATTACATTTATAACTTCTCCCAGTTCTGATAAAAGATCATTGACCTGAAACGTTAACTCTGTTTCTCACTCCACAGATGCTGCCTGACCTGTTGAGTTTTTCTGTTATTTCAGATTTCCAGCATCGCTTTTATGATACTAGTTCGAAAGCATTAGTTCTAAATGTGAATTCTGAATATTTTAACTTATATCAGTTATCATCTGGAGTTTTAGGAAGAGATCCTGTGACCACTGAATGAGAACTGAAACTTACAAATGCCTGGGAGAAAATCACATGCTTGTTTATTAAATACTTGTTGAATTATCCTATGCATTTAACTTCAATTATATTCACTGCCAACTGTAAATCCCATTCAATAATTTTAGTGGCCTGCAGAAGAGTTATTATATGTACAGTTATTTCAAACAATTTTGGAATCCTTTCAGATACTTGCTATGTTCAATGATCAGTCTCAAATTTGTGTTCTTTTATTCATTCTCGGGATGTGGGCATTGCTGGCAAGGCCAGCATTCATTGCCCATCCCAAGTCGCCCTTGGTGGTGGTGAGCCTTCTTCATGACCACTGCAGTCCATATGATGAAGGTGCTCTCACAGTGTTGAAACATAAAAGATCCTGAGGAGTCTTGACAGGGTGAATGCTGGAAGGATGTTTCCACTTATGGGCGAAACTAGAATTAGGGGACACGGTTTAAAAATAAGGGGCTTCCCATTTAAGACGGAGATGAGAAGAAACTTTTTTCTCTCAGAGGGTAGTTAGTCTGTGGAATTCGCTTCCTCAGAGAGGAGTAGAGGCCGGGTCATTGAATATATTCAAGGCTGAGTTCCACCCTTTATAGACAAGGGAGTCAAGTGTGAGGAGGGGCAGACAGGAAAGTGGATTTGAAGCCACATTCAGGTCAGCCATGAACCAAATGGCCTACTGCTGCTTCTCGTTCATATGCTCGTACGTTGTTAGGTAGGGAGTGCCAGGATTTTGGCCCAGCGATCATGAAGGGACGACGATATATGT
Source organism: Heterodontus francisci (assembly GCF_036365525.1). NCBI lineage: Eukaryota > Metazoa > Chordata > Chondrichthyes > Heterodontiformes > Heterodontidae > Heterodontus > Heterodontus francisci. The sequence goes on from NC_090385.1 coordinate 16,872,028, forward strand.
TCAAGTCAGGGAAAGTTGTGTGACTTGGAAGGGAACTTGGAGGTAGTGGTGTCCCCATGCACCAGCTACCCTTGTCCTTCTCATGATGGAGGTCGTGGGTTTGGAAGGTGCTGCTAAAGCAGCGTTGGCGAGTTGCTGCAGTGCGTTCTGTAGATAGGACACACTGCAGCCAGGCTGTGTCGATGGTGGAGGGAGTGAATGTTTGTCTATCAAAATTCAGCTTGTAAAATTCAGACAGTTGTTTGCTCAGATCTCCTAAGCTAAATTTCAAGACAACAAAAACAGAAATATTCTTTTTGTTAACCATCCAAAGTTTCAAATGCTTCTTAAAAATCTGTGGTTTCTAATACTATATGACCCCAAAATTCCTTAGGTATTAGACTAGATTCCCGCCATGACTCCAACAGGAGGCTGACGGAACAACCAGGAAAGTGGAGCCTCTGTCCACCCCTACAAGGCAAAGGATGGCCAGAGGCTGGGACTCCCTGCACCAGGATTCCTGCTCCGGCTCAGTTTTGACCCACCGTGGTTGTGCAAGGTGCTGTGTGGTTAGGTGTACTAGCTCCCATATGGGTGGGCACACACCTCACCAGTGGGATCCAGTCCTGGCAAGCAGTGTGGAGCCCTGAACACAAGGTGATAGCTTGACTAAGGGGCCTGAGGGAACCATAGCCCAATTCTGTGGTAGCAGGATCTAGACTTATTTTATTCATTTCTGGGATGTGGGTGTCGTTGACTAGGCCAGCATTTGTTACCCATCTCTAATTGCTCTTGAGAAGGTGGTGGTGAGCTGCCTTCATGAACCACTGCTGTCCATGTGGTGTAGGTACACCAACAGTGCTGTTAGGGAGAGAGTTCCAGGATTTTGACCCAGCGACAGTGAAGGAACGGCGATATAGTTCCAAGTCGGGATGGTGTGGGATTTGAAGGGGAACTTGCAGGTTTGGAAGGTGCTGTGGAAGGATTCTTGGCAAGTTTCTGCAGTGCATCTAGTAGATGGTACATTGCTGCCACTGTGCGTTGGTGGTGGAGGGAGTAAATGTTTAAGTTGGTGGATTGGGTGACGACCAAGCAGACTGCTTTGTTCTGGATGATGTTGAGCTTCCTGAGTGTTGTTGGAGCTCCACTCATCCAGGCAAGTGGCGAGTATTCCATCACACTCCTGACTTGTGCCTTGTGGTTGATGGACAGGCTTTGGGGAGTCAGGAGGTGAGTTATTCGCTGCAGAATTCCCAGTTCCTGATCTGCTCTTGTAGCCATGGTATTTATGTGGCTGGTCTGGTTAAGTTTCCAGTCAATGGTAACTCCAGGATATTGATGGTGACGATGATGTTGACAAACATCACTCAGGATGGACAGGTGAGTACCAGAGATAGCAACAATCATGGGAAGGCTAGCAGCAGGAAAGAGGGTGCTAGAGTTGTGCCCAAAGTGCCACTTGCACCCATCTGGCCCATGCAAATGAGCTGCCCTCCCTACAAGCCCTCAATCTCACGTGGGCCAGCACTGGAGGGCACAATCAGCTGTGAACCAAGCATAACCACAGGGTCTTGACCCGAGGAACTTCAGTACCTCCATATGTTGTTTAATTATGGGTCATCACAGTCTTTTATTTGCAATTTAACAGCCAATGCTAAATATGACATGTAGTGGAGAACAACGAGAGGTTATGGAGTGTGCAGTCCTGAAATAGAGCAATTTAAGCCCTGTGGACATGAACATTTCACCTCGCACTTCAGTAAAATTTGAATGAACAGATTGTAGCTTGGAAAACAAAGTTAGTTAAGATGCCATTCCACATGACTATGCTTTTGTCTAAGGATCAAATATCTGTTCACTTTATCCTAAAAAATGCCTATCCTGCTTCCTCACCAAGAGAAAAGACAGTTCAAACTCTCTTTTAGCACAATTCAATCTTAATAGAGAAATCAAGGTGAAAGGTCAAGGCAAGGTCCACAGTGTAGGAATCTATGATCAAAGGAGTAAAAGAGATCAAGAGATAAGTCAGGAAGTTGATGGAAGCTTCACCTACAAGTCTGTTGACAGAGTTTCTATCCAGCATTTCAAACTAAATCAGAAAATGGGTATTAAAATTGAATAAATGTTCAACTGTTTGTTTTGTCTGAATACACTCGTGAAGTGCCTTGGGATGTTTAACTACATTAAAGGTGCTATATAAATACAAGTTGTTATTATTTCTCTCATGCTGCATTCCAAAGTGAGTGCTCACTCCATTGGAAACAGAATTTGACTTTATTCAAACAATATCTGGCACTGCGGCATTTTCCAGCGTGTCAGCAGAAACCCTATTGCTGTAATTAGGTCACTGGCTTGATTTTTTTTTTATTCTTTCATGGAATGTGGACATCATTGGCAAGGCCAGTATTTGTTGCCCAACCTTAATTGCCCTTGACAACTGAGTGGCTTTTTAGGCCATTTCGGAGGGCAGTTAAGAGTCAACCACATTGCTGTGGATCTGGAGTCACATGTAGGCCAGACCAGGTAAGTAAGGCAGATTTCCTTCCCGAAAGGCCATTAGTGAACCAGATGGATTTTGACAAAAAAACAATTTGATGATAGTTTCATGACGCCATTACTGAGACTAGCTTTCAATGCCACATCTTTATTAATTAATTGAATTTAAATTCTACCAGCTAGCATGGTGGGATTTAAATCCATGTCCCCAGATAGGGCCTCTAGATTACTAGCTCAGTGGCATTACTACTATGCCACCGTTGCTCCGTACTAGACCCCCTGTTGCTCTCTGAGCACAAGGATAAATGGTCTGAGGATCATGTCACTTATGCTATAAACTATGAAGCAGATTTATTAATAATGAAGGTTAAACAGTAACTGAAAATCTTGCATCTTTTTAAAGTTTACAAAAATTAAAGGTTTTACTGACTCTTAATAATACCAAACCTCGACCAGTATCCATAACGTAAAACTAATAATATGGGGCTCTGTTACCCACCATGGAGTGTCTACATGTTACCTCCATCCAGGTTGCAGTACAGTGGAACTGATGAGCTGGTACAAAGGTATACAGGAGATACTCGCCATTCCCTTTGACATTTGATTAGGGTATTGTAGTCATACAGGATAGAGAGCACTCATTCAGTGCTGACTGAAGTGATGATTCTTGGCAAAGTAATGTCAGGACAAAAAGATTTGAAGTGTTTTCATGTTGCAGAATCGGGTATTGGTTTGAGGATGTATTCTTTATTTGTAAGTGGGAAAGATGGCAGTCAGGCTCAGGGAGACTGAGTTGAAGGGAAGACTTCAGAGAGTATCTGCAAGGACTGTCAAATCCCATAGGTTAGGATAATTTTCCATTTTGGGTATGTGGGTTTCCTAGCAACCAACTTTCTTATCTAGGTAAGGGTCACCTCTTGATCTAAAAGTTACAGCCAAGGCAAGGACTGTCTGCAAGGACTCCACTGAGTGCATGCCGTCCTGATTTTACTGCCCTCTTCAAACCACATCAAACTGCAATCCTTCCTCGATGGCAAAGTTGAGAAGGTTGCAGCGGGGGTTCATAAATCTAGGGACTCTATCTGGCGCAACCTGTAGCTCCCCGCCCAGCTTGTTCAGACAGAGGAAAGTTGCTTTCAGTACCCGAGTGGTCCTCTCAGTCACCAGCCTGGTAACTGCATGAGCCTCGCTGCACCACTCCTCTTCAAGGTAGATTGAGGTCATCAGCCACGGCAGCAGTGGGTTTGCCTTGCCACCTAGTGGCCATCCAGTGGTTATGGTTTTCATTCTTGAAGAGGTCAGAGTGCAGAATACCGGAGGATGAAGGCGTATGCCAACTTCCTGCATATTGGCCATTGACATGAGGATCCTCTGCGTAACGTCACAAACTACCTGCACATTCAGGAAGTGGGATTATTTCCTATGCACATCGGTGAGTGGGTGCTCTGTGGGTGACCTCAATATGACATGGGTGTCTGGTTAAAGTGGTTCAACTGGTTAAGTATTCCAGTGGACTTTGCATTTAACACTTTAGCCAGAAAGCAATGTGAAGGAAGAGATTGGGGACTGAATCGTGTTCTATGTGCTTGGGAACAAAAAAAGTTTGAACAGCAGGAATGCTGAAGTTGTCTTAGCTGTAACTTTTAGAGCAAGAGGTGACCTTACCTAGATAAGAAAGCTGGTTGTTAGGAAAACCACACACCCAAAATGGAAAATTACCCTTACCTATGGGATTTAACAGACATAAAATAGCTAGGAGTTCTCGATAATGGAGTCTTACTCACATTCCTGAGAGGTATGTTCAGTGTGTCCAGCCAAACTAAGACTTGGGGCCATGACATCAGGAGTCAGCTAGAGCATTAGAATGATGGAATAATGTAATTTAATAATTTAATGATTTAACTAGAAGATAAGAACTGGGTATGTGTAGCTAAGGTGACCGAGCAGTATAAAGTTAGAGTGCTCTCAGAACAGGTCACAAGTCCACAACCAAATAGGCAGCCTAGAGATTCAAAGATGTGTTACCTCCCTGCAATCTCAAAGCTTATGCGGTGGTCTGTTGGCTCCGGTTTCCTCCCACAGCCAAAGACTTGCAGGTGATAGGTAAATTGGCTGTTGTAAATTGCCCCTAGTGTAGGTAGGTGGTAGGGAACATGGGATTACTGTAGGGTTAGTATAAATGGGTGGTTATTGGTCAGCACAGACTCGGTGAGCCGAAGGGCCTGTTTTGGTGCTGTATCTCTAAATAAATAAATAAATAAAAACTAATCACTCTTGGGTCTCGGAACCAATTTGTACTATTTGCTTGTCATTTTCTTGCCAGTCATCTAATATAATACATTGCAACAGTTGTATAAAAACAATACTGTTTTTGGTCAAAATATATTAAAACTTGTTGTTTGAAACCACTCATTCCAGAGTCACACAGATGCCATTGTTGTGGGACCAACAACCCTCTGTTGCGGCAATAACCACGGTAACAACAATTTGTTTTCAATGTCACCAGTGGAAGCCTGGGTCTTAGGGAAGCTTGCAGCCCAACGGAGCTGTATGGCCCTTTCTCTGTGCTACCTCCCTGCAATCTCAAAGCTTATGAGGTGGTCTGTTATGGGTGTCAGTGACCTGGGCATGCATGCCTGCACTGCTCCCTGGCTTATGTTGCACAGATCCCCCAAGGATGCCTGAAGGAGCCTAAGCCTTTAAGATTGAGGACTGTGGACACCTTCATAGCCACTGAAAGAGCAGTAGCAGCCACTGTGCCTCTTCTATAGAACATAGAAGCATAGAGACAGGACTAGGCCATTCAGCCCTTCGAACTTGCTCTGGCATTCAATTAGATCACAGCTGCTCTGTACCTCAACTCCACTGATTTCCCTTCCTAATGACCTCAGTCGAAGGAGGTAAGAGACCAGAGTTGGAGGAATGCAGAGTTCTTGGAGAGTTCTAGGGCAGGAACAAACGCTATGCGGCTAAAATCATCTGAATTTGTAGAAGAGTTGGATCACAGATATATTCAGCGCATGAAAAATTGATCAAAATTATCTTTAAAACAGAGCACAAATTGTGGGGCGGCACAGTGGCACAGTGGTTAGCACCGCAGCCTCACAGCTCCAGGGACCTGGGTACTGCCTGTGCGGAATTTGTAAGCTCTCCCTGTGACTGCGTGGGTTTTCGCTGGGTGCTCCGTTTTCCTCCCACAGCCAAAGACTTGCAGGTGATAGGTAAATTGGCCATTGTAAATTGCCCCTAGTGTAGGTTGGTAGCAGGGAATATGGGATTACTGTAGGGTTAGCATAAATGGGTGGCTGTTGGTCGACACAGACTCGGTGGGCCAAAGGGCCTGTTTCAATGCTGTATCTCTAAATAAATAAATAAATAAATAAACGGTTTACAGTTATATTTGGGACAGCAACTTCAATCAGCTGAAAGCAATATTACAGAAGGGTCGATAACCAGAGGACACAGTTTTAAGATGATTGGCAAAACAACCAGAAGCAACATGAGGAAACCTTTCTTTTATACAGAGAGTTGTTGTGATCGGGAATGCACTGCCTGAAAGGGCAGTGGAAGAAGTTTCAATAGTAACATTCAAAAGGGAATTGGACAAATACCTGAAGAGAACAATTTACAAGGCTATGGGAAAAAGCAGGGGAGATGGACTAATTGGATAGCTCTACCAAAGAGCCAGCTCAAACATGATGGACTGAATGGCCTCCTTCTCTGCTGTACCATTCAATGATTAATTGATAATTCTATGCAATCCTGCTTGCATTTGAAACACCTTCTGTTTATGCTAGGGTGGTTTCATGGATTAGCTATCTGAAACACATCCATTCTCCTGTACCTTGGTACACTCCTCACCGTGGTTCCCCACGGTAGGCTATTGCAGAAAATACGGAAGTATGGGGTTGAAGGATCTGTTTTGGGGCCACTGCTGTTTGTCATTTTTATAAATGACCTGGAAGAGGGTGTAGAAGGGTGGGTTAGTAAATTTGCAGATGACACTAAGGTCAGTGGAGTTGTGGATAGTGCCGAAGGATGTTGTCGGGTACAGAGGGACATAGATAGGCTGCAGAGCTGGGCTGAGAGATGGCAAATGGAGTTTAATGCGGAAAAGTGCGAGGTGATTCACTTTGGAAGGAGTAACAGGAATGCAGAGTACTGGGCTAATGGGAAGATTCTTGATAGTGTAGATGAACAGAGAGATCTTGGTGTCCAGGTGCATAAATCCCTGAAGGTTGCTACCCAGGTTAATAGGGCTGTTAAGAAGGCATATGGTGTGTTAGCTTTTATTAGTAGGGGGATCGAGTTTCGGAGCCACGAGGTCATGCTGCAGCTGTACAAAACTCTGGTGAGACCGCACCTGGAGTATTGCGTGCAGTTCTGGTCACCGCATTATAGGAAGGATGTGGAAGCTATGGAAAGGGTGCAGAGGAGATTTACTAGGATGTTGCCTGGTATGGAGGGAAGGTCTTACGAGGAAAGGCTGAGGGACTTGAGGTTGTTTTCGTTGGAGAGAAGGAGGAGGAGAGGTGACTTAATAGAGACATATAAGATAATCAGACGGTTAGATAGGGTGGATAGTGAGCGTCTTTTTCCTCGGATGGTGATGGCAAACACGAGGGGACATAGCTTCAAGTTGAGGGGTGATAGATATAGGACAGATGTCAGAGGTAGTTTCTTTACTCAGAGAGTAGTAAGGGCGTGGAACGCCCTGCCTGCAGCAGTAGTAGACTCGCCAACTTTAAGGGCATTTAAGTGGTCATTGGATAGACATATGGATGAAAATGGAATAGTGTAGGTCAGATGGTTTCACAGGTCGGCGCAACATCGAGGGCCGAAGGGCCTGTACTGCGCTGTAATGTTCTAATTCTAATTCTAACTTCCCTGGCTACTCTGTGGGGATTGGCTCAATAAATCTGGAGTAAGACCTAGAGCCAAAACAAAGTTAGAAAAGTATATTGTTTATTTTTCATTTCTCTTTTTTATCACTTTTTTTGTTTCTAATATTTCAGCCAGTTGCCAACATAGTGGACAATACATAAGGATATAAGAACATTAGAAATACTTTTTCCTTATGTTCTTATCTTCTCCAAACAACCCCTCAAACCTGCTCCACAATTCAATAAGGCCATAGCTGAATTTCTCCATCAACTCCACTTCCCACCCTATCCCCATATCTCTTGGTTCTCTTCGTGCCTATCGATCAACTGAGCATCCACAGAATAAAGAAACTATTATTCTAACTGACCTGATCAGGGCACTAAATTCCTTAATGAGATATGATCAGTTAGAATTGTAGTGTTATTTATAATTTCTTCACTCAGACAGCTATGGATTTTTGGAATTCCAAAGATTCATAACCCCCTGAGTAAAGACCTTTCTCCTTATCTCAGTCCTGAATCTGAGACTGTGAACCCTGGATAATGGGTCGGCCATTTAGGGCTGAGATGGAAGTTATGTTCAATGCATGGCACAGTTAGTCAACCATGGGAGGGTAGGATCATTACGGCAGCTCGAGCTATATTTTAAACACAAAGGATTAGGGCATGTCCAACAACTGCTGAGGAGTCTAGTTTTGAGTCTCAGATCATGATGCAGAGTAGATTTGTGGGAATTGAGAGCTTTGAGAGTCCACAACAGTTTTTGAATTGATTTGGACAAATACAGTCATTCTTGCCTTCTCTTAAATTAGGGTAATCACCTAATTTGTGTAGTCATAAGAACATAGAAATATAGAAACATAGGAATAGGAGTAGGTCATTTACCCCCATGAGCCCATTCCGCCATTCAATAAGATCATGGATGATCTATGACCTAACTCCATATATGCGTTTTAAAATTAATAATTAATCTAACACTTAACCTACCATTCATAAACCTGAGGTCATCCAAACCTCTGCTGTCCGTGTCTTAATTCGCACCATGCCCGTCCATCAATCACCCCTGTGCTCGCTGACCTACATGGGCTCCCAGGCAAACAATGTCTTGATTTTGAAATGCTCATCCTTATTTTCAAATCCCCCATGCCCTCACCTCTCCCTGTATCAGGAATTTCCTCCAGCCCCATAACCCTCCGAGATATCTGCGCTCGTATAATTTTGGCCTCTTGAGCATCGCCAATTTTAATCGCTCCGCCATTGATGGCCATGCCTTCAGTTGCCAAGGCCCTGAGCTCTGAAATTCCATCCCTACACCTCTCCGCCTCTCCACCTCAATTTCCTCCTTTCAAACACACCTTAAAACCTACCTCTTTGACCAAGCTTTTGGTCATCTGACCAAATGAGCTGAATTTTATAAGCCCACCGCCGGCGAAAAAATGGCGGCCCACCTGCGCACGCCAAAGAGCCGGAAACTCATTACAATAGTCAGGGCGGGCCGTCCCACCCGATCACGTGGAGGAGGTGGGCTGTCCATCCCCGGTAATGGCGTCAACTGCCTGTGCGTAGGCTCTGACGCCATTTTTAAAGGGCTGTCAGCCCTATGGAGATATTTAAATATTTAAAGTGACATTGAATTGAAATAAATAAATACATTTCTTTTGCCACTCTCCCACCCCCCCCAAAGCAATTAAATAAATTATTTGCTCTTCCCCCCCCCAAGACACTTACCTTCACAATTTGACTTCTCCCCACCCCCCCCCCCCACCACAAACTGCACAAACTTTAAACTATAACCCTTCCCTCCATCTCCTACACCCATGATGTTGATTTGACCCCATCTCCCCCCCCCCCCCACCCCCACACTGAGAAACTTACCTCCTCCACCACCCCACCAGTGTTGCACCTCATTTCCCCAGACGCGGATCTGAAGGTGCGGCAGTGCCGGCCACTGTGGTTAAGATAGCAGCCGGACTTCAGGAGGTGACGGGAGACTCATTTATTCAGTTAAGTCAATTTATTTAAATATTTAAATGGCAGTCCTGTCGCCAAATGTCGGGGGGGGGGTTGCCACCACAAGGCCTCGCCACCACCGGCAATATCAGGCCAGACCCTGCTGGCGTCGAGCTCCGTGGCAGGCTTCCTCTGGGGCAAACTTCATGCCCCCCTCCCCCCCCCAAATATCCCAGAGTCAAGGGCTCTGTAAAATGCAGCCCAATATCTCCTTATGTGGTTCGGTGTCATATTTTGTTTTATAACGCTCCTTTTAAGCACCTTGGGACATTTTATTATATTAAATGTGCATATCAATATAAGTTGTTGTTGCTGCATGCATGGCCATTTGTGGAATAGAGTTCCAAACTTCTACCAGCCTTTGTGTGAAGAAATGCTTCCCATTTTCTCTCTTGGAAGGTCTGGCTCTAATTCTTAGATTATGCCCCCTAGTCTCCTAGACTAGCCATCTAGCAGAAATAGTTTCTCCCAATCTACCCTATCTGTTCCCCTTGATATCTAGATATGTGACAGATCTGCACTAAATGCTTTAGGCTTCTTACCCACTCAAAGCTTGACCAAGAGTATTAGAGGAGGTGCTCATGCAAAATGCTGCTCATTAGAGTCAGCTGAACAGCAAACTTACTAATTTCCAGTCACAGACTAATAAAACATTAAATCCCTTAATGAGATACCATCAGTTGGACTAGCAATTTTATTTTTAATAATGTGACAAGAATATAAACAGAATAGGATTTTTATCATGAATATTCCTGTTTTAATTGATATTATTCATTCAAACTGGGTATATTGATTAAAACCTTGAACAAGCATTGCTTTGAATCTTAATAGCTGTCACTAGGGAGACTTCTTCAATATATCTTCACAGACATGAACTCTTAGTGCGTGGTTAAGCAGAACAAACTCAGCTGCTGGCTTCAAATCTGATGTCAGGGAAGTGTCAGTTTTGGCTCAGTGGGGAGCACTCTTGCCTCCGAGTCAGAAAGTTATGAGTTCATGTCCCACTCCAGAGACTTGAGCACATAATCCAAGCTGACGCTTCAGTGCAATGCTGAGGGAACCCAGCACCAGGAGAGGTGCCATATTTTGAAACATCAAACCAAGGTCCCGTCTGCCCTCTCAGGTCGGTGTAACAGGTCACGTGATACTGTTTCGAAGTTGAGCAGGGGAGTTCTGCCCTGTGCCTTCCCCAATATTTATCCTTCAACCAACATCACTAAAACACATTACCTGATCGCTGTCCCCTAGCTGTTTGTGGGAGCTTGCTATGTGAAAATTAGCTGCCACATTTCCTATATCGCAACAGTGAACCACACTTCAAACACCCTTCATTGGCTGTAAGGGACTTTGAGATGTCCTGAGGTTTCTTTCTTTTCAAATCCATTTTATCTCTGCTTTCAAGCTCTTTCTATCTTCTGGTATGGAATGAAAACACAGCAGGTGACCAGAAATTAAACAAAACTTGATTCAGAGCTGTAGACATATTTTAGCAGTTTTATACCTTTGAAGATTTTAAAGTTCTGCATTCAACACACATGTGAAATGGCGTAATCCCAGAAAGCTTCAGAACGTGGAAGTGTTAAGCATTTAGCAGAGTACAGCCGCCTTTAAAGCACTGCTGAGTTTGCTAAGCTGGTAAAGTAACATTATAAATGATAAATATGACATACACAAAAGGTACACTGTATACACGGCTGGAAGAGTCAAAAGATTTGAGTAAAGCAAAAGATCACAAATGCTGAGGTATTAGGCTACCATATTAACTCCAATATGGCTGCAATTTCTAAAGCAAACAAGTTGGTTTATATTGGGGTGACAATTATTTGCAAAGGCAGACTACAGGTGCCTAAAATAGTGATGTTGAAACAAAAGTTATCCACAATGCAATGTCATTATTAATAATATTTTATCACACGTTCACAATCCTTGCTGGCAGAATGTGGAATTAAAATTTATCCAGGACATAACTATTCTATTGTTATAAAGTTGAGCAATTTACCAAAGTAAGTCATCATTGCAAACAGGCAGTAACACAGAAAACTGCCAACTGCTAAACACTATGGGATAGATTTTAACTATTGGGTCAATCAACAGTACCAACGGGAGTCTCAGCCCATTTCGAAAGGCGAGTCTTATTAACATATATGGGATGGGTTGTATACCCCAAGAGGCACCCCAATACAGCTCACTGGCTATGGGTTGGCCTATTATCAGGCGGAGGCTGGGAAAAATAGGGGGAGAAGGTGGGGGCGGTGCCACTGGGGCAACAACACATATTACTCTACTCCTGCTGGCCTCATAAAAATAATTTTCGCTCTTACTTTCTTAGGCCTCTTCTGCTATACCACCAGGACTTACTGAGCTAAGTGTCCACGGCGTGTACTCCACCCAGTAGACAGCTGAAATGGCCTTAGGGGTCTTATGCATGTCATAGGGCTCCCACCCTGCATAGATTAATAAGACTGCTGCTTCTTTCCAGATTGTCCCATAAAGTTCCAATAGAAACTCTCCTTCAATGTTTTAGACCCAAGAAATTTTTTTTTGTGGGAACTTCATGCAAACTGTGTTAAAACCTAAAATGATTCGCAGGAAGATCACATCTGTCCGGAATATTCGACAGGGCCCCAGTTCCGATATTAAAAAGGGTAATATTTCTTTTAAATCAAGTGGATTTAAAGTTGTTTATTTTGAACTTGCTTCCAGCTTGTGTAAGAGTTTGATGATCTGGGCACATCTAACAGCAGTGCATTTGGAGGAAATGGGCTGAATTTTATTCTCCCAGTGCCGGGTGAAAAACTGGCAGCCCGCACCCCGCTGTGATCTAGCATGTGGTGGCTCATTTCCATATGCAGGGTGGTCCGCCCTCCCCCGTCATGTGGTGAGGGCGGGCTCTGTGATGCTGGCAATGGCGTCAGCTGCTTCTGCGTAGGCGCTGGCGCCATTTTTAAAGGGCTGCCAGACTTGCACAGAGAGAAAAATGTTCAACCTTGGAACCGCACCCCCCACAGCCCCCCACTACACTGTATGTAAATGTGTGACCGATTTCCCCCTCCCCCAATACACAGAAAATAAATGGTAGCCCCGTTTCCCCCCTCAACACATTTAAATTAAATAGTTGTCCTCTCCCCCCGCCAACTGCACAAAGTGCAGAAGTCACCCCTTTACCCCCTCCAAATTGAAATGCAGAGTTGACCCCGTTCTCCCCTCAATACACTAAAAGTCCTAAGTTCCCGCTTTCCCCACCTCGGTGACCCCAGCTTTCCCTGGACGGGAGAGTGAAGGCGCATGAGTGCTGACCATTGCACGGAAGATTGTGGACAGCTGGTAATATTGCGTGGAATGGTATGTTAATGTATTCATGTCCTTCATTTCAATGTTTAAAGTTGGGTCCCGTCGCCGAGCGGCCAGGGGTCTGCCACAGAGCCTTGCTGCCGCCAGGAAGATTGGTCCCAACAATCCCGGCGTCAGGCTCCGTGATGGGCCACTGCCACTGCGATCTTCTGGACTCCCACCCACCACAGAGCCCGACGTCGGGAGCTCAGAAAAATTCAGCCCATTGAGTGTGATGTGATAACGCAGGTGTGGGTTGTTATGGACAGAATGGGTTATTTTGGTCGACAAGCTTGTACTGAAACAGCATAAATATATAAATTGGTGTTAAGAAGGGACCCTTGGGAATAGAGTCATGTCTCAAACTGTATGTGACCCCCGAGCCATATTTCATTACTGGTTCAACCAGTACTCGAGGGCCTGTACTGATTTATTTAGAAACATAAGGCTAATATTGCTGGAGCCAAGAATTTCCTGACCTAGTTCAGTATGGATTACAGGAATCTCCTTTCATAGTTTTCCATCTATCATCAGTAACAATGGCCTGGAGTTTCCGTATGATTTTCACCCAGTTATCAGCTTAATATGGGTGGAATTGATCGAAATAGTGATAAAGATTGCAGAATATTAAGATTAAATGAGTTGAGTCCAAAGCCAATTTACATTGGTTTAAAAGTCCACTCACCTAAAGCATTCCCCACCCACTAGAATGGCCATATTCCCAGGTTAGTATGACAAATTTCCATCAATTGTGCCCCTTCGGGACTGCTCATCACATTGCACCCAGAATCTCGGATGAACTGACACCCACGGTCACAAGATTCCAGTGTTAAACCCCTATACCTGCAGTGACCAGCAGTCAGTTGAAGTCTGGTCCAGGTCTGCTTGACCTGCTGCTACTGCAAGTCCTATAAATTGATCTGCCTTTGGTACATAAGATCTACGACCAGTGGTCAGTTGGAGCCACACAGATATGTCCTTCCCTGCTGCAGTAATTGTTTGTTGAAGACAGCAATAACCAGCAGCCAATTGAAGCCAAATAAAAAGTAAAACAAGAGCATTAAGCTAGTCAATTGATCTCCACTGTTTAAGAAATTAAAGAATAGCTAATTTACTAGCAATCATACTCTTTTTGTAAGGCTGGAGGACGTGGTAGCGATGGTGGTATAGTGGTGAGCATAGCTGCCTTCCAAGCAGTTGACCCGGGTTCGATTCCTGGCCATCGCAATGTCTAATCGCAGATCTGCTTTAATTCGGCAATGTTACTGCTGAATTTTACAAATGAAAAATGTCAAAGTCTTAACTGAATGGAAGTTTACAAAATATTCTCATCATCCTATTAGACTCGTTCCCCTGCTTGATCATCGTCGCCCTGCAGCAATTTTGGGTGGCGCAGTGGTTAGCACTGCAGCCTCACAGCTCCAGGGACCCGGTTCGATTCTGGATACTGCCTGTGCGGAGTTTGCAAGTTCTCCCTGTGTCTGCATGGGTTTTTGCCAGATGCTCCGGTTTCCTCCCACATCCAAAGACTTGCAGGTGATAGGTAAATTGGCCATTGTAAATTGCCCCTAGTGTAGGTAGGTGCTAGGGAATATGGAATTATTGTAGGGTTAGTATAAATGGGTGGTTGTTGGTCGGCACAGACTCGGTGGGCCGAAGGGCCTGTTTCAGTGCTGTATCTCTAAATAAAATAAAAATAAATAAAATAAATAAATAAATGTCCCAGACCTAGTCATCTTCAACTGCTTCATCAATGACCTTCCCTCCAACATAAGGTCAGAAGTGGGGATATATACTGGTGGTTGCACAGTGTTCAGTGCCATTCACAACAGTCCGTGCCAACATGCAGCAAGACATGGATAGCATTCAGGCTTGGGCTAATAAGTGGCAAGTAACATATGCACCACACAAGTGTCAGGCAATTACTATCGCCAACAAGAGAGAATCTAACTATCTCCCCTTGATATTTAACAGCATTGGGTCGAATGGCCTCCTTCTGTGCTATAACAATTCTGTGATTCTGTGAAACAACATGCTGGAGGGGGGCACCATTGAGCAGAAACTTAACTGGACCAGCTATTTGAATACTGTGGCAATAAGAGCAGGTCAGAGGCTAGGAATTCTGCAGGCGAGTAACTCACCTCCTGACTCCCCAAAACCTATCCACCATCTACAAGGCACAATTCAGGAGTGTGATGGAATATTCTCCACTTGCCTGGATGAGTGCAGCTCAAATAACACTCAAGAATCTCGACACCATCCCGGATAAAGCAGCCCGCTTGATCGGCACCCCATCCACCACCTTAGACATTCACTCCCTCCACCACCAGTACACAGTGGCAGCAGTGTGTACCATCTACAAGATGCACTGCACCAACTTCCAAGGCTTTGTCGACGGCACCTTCCAAACCCACGACCTCTACCATCCAGAGGAACAAGGGCAGCAGACACATGGGAACACCACCACCTTCAAGTTCCCCTCCTCATCCTGACTTGGAACTATATCACCATTCCTTCACTGTCACTGTGTCAAAATACTAGAATTCCCTCCCTAAGAGCACTGTGGGTGTACCTACACCACATGGACTGCGGCAGTTAAGAAAGTGGCTCACCGCTACCTTCTCAAGGGCAATTGGGGATGGGCAGCAAATGTTGGCCTGGCCAACAATGTTGGCCAGGAGAGCAAAGAGGGTGCATGAAAAAGCACTGGCGGGCAAGATAAAGGAAAATCCTAAGGTGTTTTATAAGTATATTAAGGGCAAGAGGATAACCAGGGAAAGAGTAGGGCCCATTAGGGACCAAAGTGGCAATCTTTGTGTGGAGCCGGAGGAAATAGGTGAGGTTTTAACTGATTGCTTTTCATCTGTATTCACTATGGAGAAGGACGATGTAGGTGTAAAGATCAGGGAGGGGGATTGTGACAACTCAAACAAATTAGCATTGAAAGGGAGGAGGTTTTAGCGGGCTTAAAAGTGGATAAATCCCCAGGCCCAGATGCAAGCAGGACCCTGAGCTTCCGGTTGCTTGCCATTTCAACACTCCCCCCTGCTCTCATGCTCACATCTCTGTCCTGGGATTGCTGCAGTGTTCCAGTGAACATCAACGCAAGCTCGAGGAACAGCATCTCATCTACCGATTAGGCACACTACAGCCTGCCGGACTGAACATTGAGTTCAATAATTTCAGAGCATGACAGCCCCCCACTTTACTTTCATTTTTAGTTATTTTTTCTTCCTTTTTTTTGCATTCCTTTTTACATTTTTTGCATTTATTTCATTTCATCTTAGTTTGTTCAGTTTGCTTACCCACTGTTTTTTTCAGGTTGTTTTTCTTCAGGTTTGCACTTGCTGATGTTCTATATTCAGTATATTCACACCTAATCTGTACTAATGCTTTGTCTTTCAAAACACCATTAACATATTGTTTGCCTTTGCTCTGTGACCTTTTGGTCAGCTATGTGGCCTGGTCCAATCTGCACCTTCTCCTTTGTTATCTCTTGCCCAACCCCCACCTCACTTGTTTATAATCTGTGACTTTTCTAATATTTGTCAGTTCCGAAGAAGGGTCACTGACCCGAAACGTTAACTCTGCTTCTCTTTCCACAGATGCTGCCAGACCTGCTGAGTGAATCCAGCATTTCTTGTTTTTGTTTGAGATGTATCCCAGGCTGTTATGTGAGGCAAGGGAGGAGATAGCAGGGGATCTGACACAAATTTTCAAATCCTCTCTGGCCACAGGAGAGGTGCCAGAGGACTGGAGGACAGCGCATGTGGTACTATTATTCAAGAAGGGTAGCAGGGATAAACCAGGTATTTACAGGCCGGTGAGTCTAACATCAGTGGTTGGGAAACTATTGGAAAAAATTCTGAGGGACAGGATTAATCTCCACTTAGAGAGGCAGGGATTAATCAATAATAGTCAACATGGCTTTGTCAGGGGGAGATCGTGTCTAACTAACTTGATTGAATTTTTCGAGGAGGTGACTAGATGTGTAGATGAGGGTAAAGCGGTTGATGTAGTCTACATGGACTTCAGTAAGGCTTTTGATAAGGTCCCGCATGGGAGATTGGTTAAGAAGGTAAGAGCCCATGGGATCCCGGGCAATTTGGCAAATTGGATCCTAAATTGGCTTAGTGGCAGGAGGCAGAGGGTGATTGGCAGGAGGCAGAGGGTGATGGTCAGGGGTTGTTTTTGCGATTGGAAGCCTGTGACCAGTGGTGTACTACAGATATTGGTGCTGGGACCCTTGCTGTTTGTAGTGTACATTAATGATTTAGACATGAATATAGGAGGTATGATCAGTAAGTTCACAGATGACATGAAAATTGGTGGTGTCGTAGATAGTGAGAGGAAAGGCTTAGATTACAGGATGATATAGATGGGCTGGTAAGATGGGCAGAGCGGTGGCAAATGGAATTTAATCCTGAGAAGTGTGAGGTGATGCATTCTGGGAGCACTAACAAGGCAAGGGAATATACAATGGGTGGTAGGACCCGAGGAAGTACAGAGGGTCAGAAGGACCTTGGTGTACTTGCCCATAGATCACTGAAGGCAGCAGCACAGGTAGATAACTCGGAAGCTGGGAAGGCATATGGGATACTTGCCTTTATTAGCCGAGGCATATGATATAAGAGCAGGGAGGTTATGATGAAACGGTATAAAACGTTAGTTCGGCCACAGCTGGAGTAGTGTGTACAGTTCTGGTTGCCACACTATAGGAAGAATGTGATTGCACTGGAAAGGGTGCAGAGGAGATTCACCAGGATGTTGCCTGGGCTGGAGCATTTCAGCTATGAAGAGAGCCTGGATAGGGGGTTCCGAAGAAGGGTCACTGACCCGAAACGTTAACACTGCTTTTGTTTCCACAGATGCTGCCAGACCTGCTGAGTGGTTCCAGCATTTCTTGTTTTTATTTCAGATTTCCAGCATCTGCAGTATTTTGCTTTTATTTATGGATAGGCTAGGGTTGTTTTCCTTAGAGCAGAGAAGGCTGAGGGGGGACCTGATTGAGCTATACAAAATTATGAGGGGCATAGATAGGGTAGATAGGAAGAAACTTTTTCCCTTAGTGGAGGTGTCAATAACCAGGGAGCATTGATTTAAGGTAAGGGGCAGCAGGTTTAGAGGGGATTTGAGGAAAAATTCTTTCACCCAGAGGGTGATTGGAATCTGGAACACACTGCCTGAAGCGGTGGTAGAGGCAGGAACCCTCACAACATTTAAGAAGTATTTAGATGAACGCTTGAAATGCCATAGCATACAAGGCTACGGGCCAAGTGCTGGAAAATGGGATTAGAATAGATAGGTGCTCAATGGCCAGCGCGGACATGATGGGCTGAAGGGCCTGTTTCTGTGCTGTATAACTCTATGACTCTATGTCTCTATCCCATGAATGAATTTTAAAAATGTCACAAGTATAGACTATTTTTCCTGTTCACCAAGTCCCAGAGATTGCTGTCACCACATTATCAGCTCACACTTTCAGTAATTTGTGGTGCAAAAATTAATTGGAGCTGAAGGGTGAGGAAAAAATCCAACTCATGTCATTCAAGGTGCCCCAGTCCAGTAAATTCTAGGCCATTGTGTTGGACTCTTCTGATTTGCAGTTATGCTCCATGCAACAAATGCTAATGAGTTTTCTATAATTCTATTAAAAAGTACCTGGATCTGCACTTGAAGTGCCGTAACCTACAAGGCGACAGACCAAGAGCTGGGAAGTGGGATTAGGCTGGACGGCTACTTATCGGCCGGCACAGACACGATGAGCTGTAAAACGTCTATGATTCTAGTTCTCCAGGAAATGTTGCCATAAATTCTCCACTGGAGAATCAGGGAGAATGGTAGAACTTGTGGCAATGGGGGCTAATTGTGCTGTTCCAGGTGGTTCCAGGCCATAATACACTACACCCTAACAGCAATTTGTATTTATCAAGTTGTGTGCTATTTGTTACTTGTTAAAATCACAAGTGACATCTTACGTGACTATGACAAAAGGCAATTATCCTTTCTCAACCTGTCTGCAGCCTTGGGCACAGTTAACAATAACCCAAGACATTGCAATTAACTCACAGATCAACTCTCAAATTAAATTGCTACCTTTGCATCATTGTGAACCATTGAAAGTACTTTGTATTGAGAGAAAATTGGCAGTGTGACTATGTTGGTCGAATTATTTTTGGAACTTAGTCTTGCAGTTCAATAAGTCTGAAACTTTCAGAAAGTCTGTGTTATACTCAAGAACTTTAGATTTGTATTGTTCACTCTTAAGTGCACATCTTTAACAGATATATAAAGAATTGTAACAAATTCCGTTACCTGCTATTTCTGTTAGCTCTGCATTCATTGAATGGCTTCAACTAACAGTTGGATTATATAATTGCATTCTTCATGTTATAATTCCATAAAATCTATTACATTAGGGATTCAGATGGTAATCTGCATGTTTTGGATATTTCAATCAGATTTGCAATTCAAAGCTGGTTACGCACTATTTTCAGTTACTTTAAGAAAATTGGGGATTAAAACACATCTTGGACGATGGTGCAAAATGGGCATTATCGGACTGGCGATAGCATCTGACATTCAGTTCCATTGCAGTCAACTGCAGCCCCTTGGTTTCTTTATAACATCTATATCCCATAATTACTTCATAATTACGTTTTGGAAAGAACAAACTAAAGCAATGTTTCAGTTAATTAAATTATCTTCATCTTTTTATCACATGGGACATTGCTAAAATTATACACAACAAATCTTATTAATATACTGATCTTTTTTTCCTTGCACTGTACTGTAGAGATTGGTCTGTGTTACCACTTGTAGCTTGTGTTGCACTCATGATTTCTGTTATACCCCGCTGGAACATAGTAACATAGGGACAGGAGGAGGCCATTTATCCCCTTGAGGATGTTCTGCCATTCAGTAAGATCATAGCTGATCTGCAACCTAACTCCATATACCTCCCTTGGCCCCATATCCCTTAATACCTCTGTGTCATGCAGACCCCCACCTGCCAAGAATGAGGCATATTAATTTTGTCATATGAACATTGATTTTAAACTGTTGCTGGAGTGAAGAAATGACTTGTCTGAAGATCACTGGACACTGGGCTGGAAGGACATTTGCATACTAAGAGACGCTGCTTGTGGAAACAAAGGAATATTCCCTGCTCCAATTAACCCAAATGGATTTTGATCACCAGACACTGAAGGTGTAAGACTTACCAGCAATCAAAGACTCAACATTGAACTTAAAGGACTGTAACTACCAGATATTGCCTTAAACTTTTCCACTTTATTCCTTCTACTTTTGCTGTCTCTATCTGCGTCTGTGGTTATCATGTATGCATGTTGGTGTGGTCGCTTTGCATATTTGTAGTCGTTTAAGATTAATAAACTTCTACCTTTCTTGCTTAAATCTAAGGAAACCTGTTTGATTTCTTTGCCTTACAATTGGAGCAGTGAACAGGATTGACTAAGCGAGAGTTAAAAACACGGTGTTTTAAAAATTAAACCCTGTTACGGTTAAACCAGGCAAAGGCTGAGAGGGAACCCCTAGAGCCCTTGTCAGCTGGTTGTAACACTCTGGTTAACAAAAATCTCTCAATCTCAGATTTAAAATTAACTATTGTCCTAGCATCAATTTCTGATGCGAGTTCCAAACTTCTACCAGCCTTCGCATATAGAAATGTTTCCTAATTTCACTCCTAAAAGGTCTGGCTCTTAATTTTTAGACTATGACCCCTGGTCCTCGACTCCCCAAACAGTGGAAATAGTTTCTCCCAATCTACTTTATCTGTTTCCCTTAATATTTTGAAAGCTTCGTTCAAACCATCCCTTAAACATCTAAATTCCAAGGAATACAACCCTAGTTTGTGTAAGCTCTCCTCATAATTTAACCCTTGGAGTCCAGGTATCATTCTGGTAAACTTGAGCTGCACTCCCTCCAAGGTCAATATATCCTTCCTAAGGTGTGGTGCCCAGAACTGAACACAGTAACTCCAGGTGTGCTCTAACCAGGGCTTTGTGCAACTGAAGCATAACCTCTACCCGCTTGTATTCTGTTTTTCCAGATATCGAGACCAGCATTCCATTAGACTTGCTGATTATTTTCTGAACCAGACTCCGGATTGAGTTATTCTCTGTTGGTTTGTGTCACACTACGTTGGTGTGGACTGTATTTAGTTGGTTTAGTTGTAATTCTCAGTTTCTAAATTGACTTTTATAAAATTCGTTTGCATCTATTATAGATTATTCGCAGCACCCTGAAAGATGTTTCGTTTCAGCAATGATTCTCTCTAAATTCAACCCGAAGCAGCAAAGTAAGCTTTGCTTCTTTGGTCAACATGTCCAATCTTCTGGAATAATGAGTGGTATTATTCTAATACAGAAATGTGAATATGGATGTGATGTAACTAATCTGTACTTCAGAACTGTCGTGGCTTAAACCACCCAGGTTTAAACCGTGCATTCATTCTCTAGGGTAACAAAAACGGTACATCGTTTACAACAGATGTTATTTTTCTTACTTAAGAGCTTTGTTGGTGTTGTAGGACACAGAATGGGATCAGATTTATTTTCCATAATACAATCATGTTCTTCCTATTTGACATAACGAGTTCTAGCGTGACAGGCAACATGTGATAAAACTACATCCTCTTTTGTCATGTTAATTAATTCCACTATTACATTCAGTTCGATGTTAACCGAGATAAATTCTTTTCAGTGTCTGAATCTTTCTCCCCCATACTTTCTGCTTTGATGTGAAGGTGCCAGCACAAACGCGAACTCACAAGTGGTTGATTAATTTAGACATTTAGTTTTTGCAGGCAGGCAGACCAGCTGCCTCCGAAGTGCTCTCTGCCTCCAGTTGTATCTTACCAGTGTTTCTGAGCCTCCTATTCCTGAACACCGAGATGATGACCAGCACATTGCCCAGGATGTCCACCACAGTGGTGAAGATCAGCACCGTGGCCAGCGCCGTGGTGACCCCAGGAGAAGGTGACCACTCAGAGTCCCAGGACCCAAGCTCGGAACAGTTCCCATCTTCCGACATGTCCGAGGCAGGCGGCTTTCATCCAGCTACCCTTCAAACCCCCAAACTTCTTCCTTATTTAACGGCCAAAAAAAAAAACCAAAACCCCGTTTATGTCCTGACCAAGTCTCGATTCGATTGCTGATTGTAAAGGACTTCTTTCAATTAGGTCATTCGCTGCGTTCAGCGCACCCTCCCTAACTTGTTAACAAAGTTGAGCGAAAGCTGCCTTCACGTTACTATGAGTATCATCCTGTTTAGACCGTAGTCCGGGCTGCTGACTTAGTTTTGGGATTGCAATGCTGAACTGGAGCTGTTCCGGACTGAGAACGTGTGCAAGTCTTGGGTGCTTTATATAGCAGTCATTCCCTATCCCGGTTGGACTCTGATGTGTTTGTAACTGTCAGGATTCAGGGGCTCTTCCCTTCACACTGCCTTCTCAACCTTCTCTACTTATACACTTCCCCGCACCTTGATTGTGATGGGTCAACCCGAGGCGACAGCATCACTTAGATGGAAGACCTGTTGGAAGTAAGGATGACACCCCCCACCACCACCGCACCCCCCCCCCCCCCCCCCCCAACACGCTTTTCTATCCACAAACCTTCCTCAGTCTGAGTGAAAACACATAGATACAGCGCCATCCAGTGAAAGCACAAAACTCAAAGCACAGCAAATCAATCATGCCGGAACAAGCTCCTGTCTCAATGTTTTCTTTTTCTCTACCATTCCAATCTTGCATCAGCTTTTCAAATACATCTAACCAGTGCATCCCACAGTGTTCCAGTGAGAATCTGTAATCTGTCTGTCTGTATCTGTGACTGGATCATGATTGACAGATTGTCAATGGAAAGTGGCGCAGTGGTTAGCACCGCAGCCTCACAGCTCCAGCGACCCGGGTTCAATTCTGGGTTCTCCCTGTGTCTGCGTGGGTTTCCTCCGGGTCCTCCGGTTTCCTCCCACAAGCCAAAAGACTTGCAGGTTGATAGGTAAATTGGCCGTTAAAAATTGCCCCTAGTATAGGTAGGTGGTAGGGAAATATAGGGACAGGTGGGGATGTGGTAGGAATATGGGATTAGTGTAGGATTAGTATAAGTGGGTGGTTGATGGTCGGCACAGACTCGGTGGGCCGAAGGGCCTGTTTCAGTACTGTATCTCTCTCTCTCTCTCTAAAGGTAGAAACAGAAAAATAGGAGCAGGAGTAGGCCATTTGGCCCTTCGAGCCTGCACTGCCATTCAATACGATCATGGCTGATCGTCCAAACTCAGTACCCTGTTCCCGCTTTCTCCCCGTATCCCTTTAGCCCTAAGAACTATATCTAACTCTTTCTTGAATATATTTAATGGTTTGTCCTCAACTGCTTTCCGTGGTAGAGAATTCCACAGCTTCACCACGCTCTGGGTGAAGAAATCTCTCCTCCTAAATGGCTAACCCCTTATCCTTAGACTGTGACTCCTGGTCCTGGACTCCCCCACCATAGGGAGCATCCTTCCTGCATCTCATCTGTCCAGTCCTGTTAGAATTTTGTAGGTTTCTATGAGATAAAATGTGCCTAATCTAACAATCATCGCAATCTCTCCAAACCCCAATTCCCCAAATGCAATCATTGATTAGAATACGACTAGTCTTCATTTCTAAACCATTCATTGCGAAATGTGCTGTGAATTCTAACCATACGATTTCGAATGAAACTTGGAAGATGCTGAAGGGACTGGATTGTGTCTGTGTGGGCAGTTTGTTTCTACTAAATAAGCTAGGGAGGATCAAGTCGCTCACAATCTCAAGTCGCGCAAAGCCAGGTCTAGGCTTTTTTCCGGGAAATAGTGAAACGCTTGAACAGCTGGCCAGCTCATGCAGTGGGTGCCAATTTACTGAATTAATTCAAGCGAGAGATGGACCTGTTTCTGGCTGGGGCAGAGATCAGCTTGCAGAAAATGTAGGAACTGTATGGCATTAATCAGGGCCAGATTGGTCTGCTGCTGTAGTTTTTGATCACCTAAAGGGTGGTGTGAGGGTCTGTAAAAAATCTCTCAGATTTCTTTTCCCTAAGTGTTCTGTGTTTTACCTGTTTTATTTTTGTCTCTCCCAGGAGAGTCATCACAGTTATATGGTACTGGTTGGATGGCTCAGTGAGTCTCTTGATGGGTATATAAGGCAAGAGTCAGTATAATCTCATAAACTTAAAAAACATGAAACTTAGAAGAGTTAAGATGATAATACAGAAGAGAAATGCACTGTCTAAATTGCTGTGACCATACAGTAGTAATTATGATAGATAATGTTTGTTCACTGCGCTGTCTGTGAGCTAATATATTGAGACAAGTAATAAAATTCAGGTAAATGTTTAATATGTCTTGTGGAGGCATGAGTCTAGAAATTATGCTCATCAGACAGGTCAGTGACCTGAAACATTAACTCTGCTTCTCTCTCCACAGATGCTGCCAGACCTGCTGAGTATTTCCAGCACTTTCAGTCTTTATTTCAGATTTCCAGCATCTGCAGTATTTTGCTTATATTTCTCAGTTTTTTTTTAGATTAGATTAGAGATACAGCACTGAAACAGGCCCTTCGGCCCACCAAGTCTGTGCCGAACATCAACCACCCATTTATACTAATCCTACACTAATCCCATATTCCTACCAAACATCCCCACCTGTCCCTATATTTCCCTACCACCTACCTATACTAGTGACAATTTATAATGGCCAATTTACCTATCAACCTGCAAGTCTTTTGGCTTGTGGGAGGAAACCGGAGCACCCGGAGAAAACCCACGCAGACACAGGGAGAACTTGCAAACTCCACACAGGCAGTACCCGGAATCGAACCCGGGTCCCTGGAGCTGTGAGGCTGCGGTGCTAACCACTGCGCCACTGTGCCGCCCACCTTTAAAATTGTTCCTGCGCCCCCTTTAAAATTGTGCCATTTAGTTTAAGATTGCCTCTCCTTATTCCTCCTACAAAATGTATCCCTTCACATTTCTTTGCATTCAATTTCATTTACCATGTGTCCACCGGTTTCACCAGTCTGTCTACATCCTCATGAAGTCTCGGTCTTCCTCATTGTTCACTATGTTTCCGAGTTATTATTTATCATTTGTCATTTTATCATAAATTAAATTATTATTAGTTATTATTTCCGAGGCGAAATTACTTCTCTCAAAGGGTCGTGAGTCTGCGGAATTCACTACCCCAGAGTGCAGGGGATGCCGTAACATTGAGTAAATTTAAGGAGGAGATAGACAGATTTTTAATTAGTGAAGGGTTGAAGGGTTATGGAGAACGGGCAGGAAAGTGGAGTTGAGGCCGAGATGAGATCAACCATGATCGTATTGAATGGCGGAGCAGGCTCGAGGAGCTGAATTGCCTACTCCTGCTCCTAGTTCTTATGTTCTTATGTTCTTATTGTCATCTGCAAATTTTGAAATGTTGCCATGTATACCCAAGACGAGGTTATTAATATGTATCAAATATATCTCCTTTGGTGTTGTTACATAATTAATATTTCAATCTATTGGCCCAGCAATTAGAGAATTGTGTTTGTTGCTGGGTAGACAGTTCGCTGGAGATAATAATTGCTTCTTCAGAGGTGAAGCAACCAGAATCCTAGCTTTGCAGATCTTGTTTTCCTGTTTAGTATGATAAGAAATAGAAAGGCGAAATAAATATTTGCATTTTTATAGCACCTTTCACAACCTCAGGATGTGCCAAAGCACTTCTGAGCCAATGAGGTACTTTTCTGAAGTATAGTCACTGTTGTAATGTAGGAAACATGCCAACCAATTGGTGCACAGCAAGATCCCACAAACCTCAATGAGAAAATTGCCAAATAATCAGGGTTTTTTGTGATGTTGGTTGAGGGATAAATATTGGCCAGGACACCAGACAAAACTTTCCTGCTCTTCTTCGGAATAGTGGCAGGGAATCTCCTACAATGAGCTGAGCAGGCAGATAGGCGTTTTAACGCCTCATGAGAAAGATGGAACATCCAACAGTGCAGCACTCCCTCAGTACAGCACTGGAGTGTCAGTCTCGATCAAGACTCAAGTCTCTGTAGTGGGATTTGAATCCCCAACTTTTTAATTCAGATGCGATGATGCTATCCACTGAGCCAAGGTAATAAAACACCTCAAAGCACTTCACAGAAGTGGAAACTGACCAGAGGCCAGGAATTTGTGGAAAATGGAGGAAAAAAGATTCAGGGAGGTATTTTAAAGCAAGATCATAGAGGAACGTTCTGAGTTAAGTTTTGGAGCAGGGAGAAAGAGGCAGGAAGTTGAACGTTCCGATCTCTGGGACCAAAATAACTGCAGTCAAAAATGGAGTAAGGGGAGAGGAAGAGGGAATGAAAAAGGCCAGAATCGGAAGGTGGAGATTGCATACAGGAAAATGGAACTGAATGAGGTTTGCAGTAGTGGGAAGGGGTGAAACCATGAAGGCATTTAAAGGTATGAATAGGGAAAGATTGGCAAATACAGGGGTGATAGGGGAATAGAACTTAATGCAAAACTTATAATAAAATGACAATTGGGTTGAATTTCCTCAGGAGTTAGGAGCAGGAGTAGGCTATTCAGTCCCTCAAGTTTGTTCCATTTAATTAGATCATGGTTGAGCTTTATATCAAGCCTATTTTCCCATATTACCGAATAAAAACCTATCAACCTCAATTCTGAAAGCTCCAATTGTCCCCCAATGTCCACAACATTTTGGGGGAAAGAGCTCTAGATTTCTTGTACCCTTTGTGTGAAAAAGTGCCTCCTGATTTTGATCCTGAACAACATGGCTCTAATTTTAAGGGTGGTGAAGAAGGTGTACGGCATGCTTGCCTGCACGGCTGAAGCATTGAGTACAAGAGTTGGGACGTCATGTTACAGTGGTACATAACATTGGTTAGGCCGCATTTGGAGTACTGTGTGCAGTTCTGGTCGCCGCACTACAGGAAAGATGTGATTAAGCTAGAGAAGGTGCAGAAAAGATTCACAAGGATGTTGCCTGGTTTGGAGGGCTTGAGTTATAAAGAGAGATTGGATAGGCTGGGTCTGTTTTCCCTGGAGCGAAGGAGGCTGAGAGGGGACATGATAGAGGTATATAAAATTATGAGAGGCATAGATAGGGTAGATAGGCAGAGTCTGTTTCCCATGCTAGAGGTGACTAAAACTAGAGAGCATAGATTTAAGGTGAGAGGGAAGAGGTTTAAAGGGGATCAAAGAGATAAATTTTTCACACAAAGAATAGTGGGTAACTGGAATGAGCTGCCTGAGGAGGCGGTGGAGGCAGAAACAGTAGCAACATTTAAGAGGCTTCTGGTCAAGTACTTGACTGAGCAAGGTATAGAGGGATATGGAATTAATGCAGGCATGTGGGATTTGTACAGATAGGCATTATGGTCGGCATGGACGCAGTGGGCCGAAGGGTCTGTTTTCTATGCTGTACGACTCTATGACTCTATGACTCTAGATCTCCTCATTCATGATTTCCCAACCCACAGGCAATCATTTCTCTATATCTGCCCTATCAAATCCTTTTAACATTTTAAACACCTCCATCAAGTCCCCCCCTCAATCTTCTAAACTCAAGGAAATGCAAGCCACGTTTATGCAGCCTGTCCTCATAATTTAGCTCTTAGGGATGGGCAATAAATACTGTCTTAGCCAGCGATGCCAACATCCCCTGAAAGAATATAAAAAAACAAAAACACTTTAAGCCAAAATCTGAATAGTAGGTCGGGGAAAAGCCCAGTGGAAATTACAGGTGCGTGTCTTTGAATAGTTTTCATTAAAAGAATTATAGTAGGAATACAGGATTTTACAAAGAAAAGTCATTATCTGAAAATGTGTGATTGGGAAAGTGTTATAGAAATAAGGACATCATAGAAAAAAAGCAAGCAGGGAGTCATAATAAAAATAATAATCAAAACCACAGTTTTCATTTAGCAAACTTAAATAGAAAAATGATTTTGCAGCCTGTACCTTTATTGTTGGAGTACTAGAATTCAACAGCAGATGGCAGTGCAGTTTCACTCTTTAATAGTTTTTTAATCTTTCAAGCAAAAATACTTTTTTTTAATTCTTCCAATTGTCTTGGTCAATTCTGATAGACAATGTGATCACTTTCTGTGTCTGAGCCAGACTACTAGATGTAAACAATACAGAAAACAGAAGTGAAAATTAAACCCCGTTTTGGTAATAGAGCTTGCAAGATCAACAGGTCGCCCACATCTGAATGTCTGCAAGCGAGACCTCAAGTTGACTGGGATTGGAGTTGTGCATGGGAGGTCCTTGCTGCTGACCAGAGTGCCTGCAGACAAGCAGTCAGGAGGGGCGTGGAAAAAGCAGAGGACATAAGAAACAACCAGATGGTGAAAAAGAGAGCCCAGCGAAAGGAAAAAGCATCAGTCGACCTCAGTCCGACACTATTCATCTATGCTGGCTGCAGAAGGGATTGCCACTCACGAGTCATCCTCTAGACCCACAAGAGACTATGTTCAATCCAGAAGTGACATACACCCTGGGCACAGTCCATCATCTCCCGAGACGAATGGATGCTATGCATATCTTCTTCTTTGGCCTCCTTGTCTCGAGAGACAATGGGCAAGCGCCTGGAGGTGGTCAGTGGTTTGTGAAGCAGCGCCTGGAGTGGCTATAAAGGCCAATTCTAGAGTGACAACTCTTCCACAGGCGCTGCAGATAAAATTGGTCGTCGGGGCTGTTACACAGTTGGCTCTCTCCTTGCGCTTCTGTCTTTTTTCCTGGTAACTGACTCCCATGACTTGTGATCAA
Source organism: Heterodontus francisci (assembly GCF_036365525.1). Lineage (NCBI taxonomy): Eukaryota > Metazoa > Chordata > Chondrichthyes > Heterodontiformes > Heterodontidae > Heterodontus > Heterodontus francisci. The sequence continues at coordinate 16,900,538 of NC_090385.1, forward strand.
TGTCACAGGACTTCATGTCGCGTTTGCAGACATCTTTAAAGCGGAGACATGGACGGCCGGTGGGTCTGATACCAGTGACGAGCTCGCAGTACAATGCGTCCTTGGGGATCCTGCCATCTTCCATGCGGCTCACATGGCCAAGCCATCTCAAGCGCCGCTGGCTCAGTAGGGTGTATATGCTGGGGATGTTGGCCACCTCAAGGACTTCTGTGTTGGAGATACGGTCCTGCCACCTGATGCCAAGTATTCTCCGGAGGCAGCGAAGATGGATTGAATTGAGATGTCGCTCTTGGCTGACGTACGTTGTCCAGGCCTCGCTGCCATAGAGCAAGGTACTGAGGACACAGGCCTGATACACTCGGACTTTTGTGTTCCGTGTCAGTGCGCCATTTTCCCACACTCTCTTGGCCAGTCTGGACATAGCAGCGGACTCCTTTCCCATGTGCTTGTTTAATTCTGCATCGAGAGACACGTTACTGGTGATCGTTGAGCCTAGGTAGGTGAACTCTTGAACCACTTCCAGAGCGTGGTCGCCGATATTGATGGATGGGGCATTTCTGACGTCCTTTCCCATGATGTTTGTTTTCTTGAGGCTGATGGTTAGGCCAAATTCGTTGCAGGCAGCTGCAATCCTGTCGATGAGTCTCTGCAGACACTCTTCAGTGTGAGATGTTAATGCAGCATCGTCAGCAAAGAGGAGCTCCCTGATGAGGACTTTCCATACTTTGGTCTTCCATACAAGGTTGAACAACCTGCCACCTGATCTTGTGTGGAGGAAAATTCCTTCTTCTGAGGACTTGAACACATGTGAGAACAGCAGGGAGAAGTAGATACCAAACAGTGTAGGTGCAAGAACACAGCCCTGTTTCACGCCACTCAGGATAGGAAAGGGGTCTGATGAGGCGCCGCTATGCTGAATTGTGCCTTTCATTTTGTCATGGAATGAGGTGATGATACTTAGTAGCTTTGGTGGACATCCAACCTTTTCTAGTAGTCTGAAGAGACCACTTCTGCTGACGAGGTCCAAGGCTTTCGTGAGATCAATGAAAGCAATGTAGAGGGGCATCTGTTGTTCACGGCATTTCTCCTGTAGCTGGCGAAGGGAGAACAGCATGTCAATGGTGGATCTCTCTGCTCGAAAGCCACACTGTGCCTCAGGGTAGACACGCTCAGCCAGCTTCTGGAACCTGTTTAAAACGACTCGAGCAAAGGCTTTCCCCACTATGCTGAGCAGGGAGATTCCATGGTAGTTGTTGCAGTCACCGTGGTCACCCTCGTTCTTATAGAGGGTGATGATATTGGCATCGCGCATGTCCTGTGGTACTGCTCCCTCATCCCAGCACAGGCAAAGCAGTTTGTGCAGAGCTGAAAGTATAGCAGGCTTGGCACTCTTGATGATTTCAGGGGTAATGCCGTCCTCCCCAGGGGCTTTATATATACATATATATATTTATACATATACAAAGGTAATCAGGAATGGCATTTCTTGAATGGAATTGTAATAAGTAGTGAAAACCTATAGGTGGCAGTATTGTACAGCATTTGACAACTTTTGCAATGGCAGCTAAAGCTAAGGGTCTGTATGCAGTCAATGTTCATGTTTCAAGTGGCTGTCAAATTTTCATGTTACTTTTATTAAATCCAATATCCATTTAGAAGCCATTAAATTTCCATGTCCTTATGAAGAAAACTTGATAGAGTAATAAGAGAAAGACTTGCATTTATATAGCACCTTTTATGACCTTGGGATGTCCCAAAATGCTTTACTGCCAGTGACACCAACACTCACCAGCTTACATTAAATAGTTCATTGGGGGAGACAGTAGTGTTGTGGTAATGTAACTGGACTAGTAATCCGGAGGCCTGGGCTAATGCCCAGGTTCAATCCCACCTCGGCAGCTGGTGGAATTTAAATTCAATTAATTAAAATCTGGAATTGAAAGCTAGTCTCAGTAATGGTGCCATGAAACTATCATCGAATATCGTAAAAACCTATCTGGTTCACTACTGTCCTTTAGGGAAGGAAATCTGCCATCCATACCTGGTCTGGCCTACATGTGACTCCGGACCCACAGCAATGTGGTTGACTCTTAACTGCCCTCTGAAATGGCCCAGTAAGCCACTCAGGTCAAGGACAATTAGGGATGGACAACAAATGCTGGCCTCGCCAGTGACACCCATGTCCCAAGAAATATAAAAAAATACTTTTGAAGTGTTGTAATGGAGCAAACACAGCAGCCAATTTGCACACAGCAAGCTCCCATAAACTGTATAAAATGTGATAATGGCCTGATAATCTGTTCCGAAGAAGGGTCACTGACCCGAAACGTTAACTCTGCTTCTCTTTCCACAGGTGCTACCAGACCTGCTGAGTGGTTCCAGCATTTCTTGTTTTTATATCTGTTTTATTGATGTTAGCTGAGGCCAGCACACCAGGGAGAACTCCCCTGCTCCTCTTTGAAATAGTCGCTATGGGATCTTTTATTATCCACCTAAGAGAGCAGACAAGACCTCCGTTCAACATCTCATCTAAAAGACACCTCCATCAGTGCAGCACTCCCTCAGTATTGCACTGGAGTGTCAGTCTGGATTATACACTCAAATCTCCAGGTGGGAATTTGAACCAACAAGCATCTAGACCCAGAGGTGAGAGCGCTACCCACTGAGTCACAGCTGATGCCATAGATAAGATGACACTTAAAACCAGAATTAAATGGAGTATGCAGCAGATTGTGGTAGAAACATGTTTAATTTTCATCGGCATGTATCACCAGTAGTAATTTCTATCTATTGCTTTCAATCATCTCTGCAAGTACTTATCCCATTATCAAAAGGGTGAAAGTAAACAGAGCACTTGAACAATAAGAGGTACTTGGGAACAATACTGTCTTTAGATCAAACATTAAACCTGTATGACTCCTGTGATGGACACAAAAGATTTGATTACTTTGTTTGAAAAGGAGCAGGAGCTCTCCCAGTGCCCTCCCGCAACCAACACCATCTACACAGGTCAACTGGTCAGTCATCTCATTTACTGTTTGTGGGAATCTTGCTGTGCACAAACTTTCCTATATAACAGTGACATGAAGCAAAAACAAGAAATGCTGGATTCACTCAGCAGGTCTGGCAGCATCTGTGGAAAGAGAAGCAGAGTTAACGTTTCGGGTCAGTGACCCTTCTTCGGAACTCTAACAGTGACATGAAGCACCTGGGGATGTCCTGAAGTTGTGCTCTGTAAAAATGTTACCGTGAAGGCTTTGTGAAGGTGTGACATTTTGGGGGAGATTCACAGCTGGCCCAGATAACCATTATTGACAGTTGGAAATTGCATCACCTTTACTTAAAGATTCAATTCTTCGCCATGGTCTTAACTTTGACACACCAGAGTCTTACTGGAAACATTGTGATGTGGGAGATGGGAATGTCAGGACAAGAAAGACACATCAGCTCAACCTGCCATTCCAATGATTGTCACAATGTTTGAAATGAAACAGAATCTCAGAATGATACAGCACAGAAGGAGGCCATTCAGCCCAGCGTGCCAGTACTAGCTCTTCGGTAGAGCTATCCAATTAATCCCACTCCCACATTTTTTCCCCATAGCCCTGCAATTTTTTTTCCTTCAAGTATTTGTCCAATTCTCTTTTGAAACTTACCATTGAATCTGCTTCCATCAGCCCTCAGGCAATGCATTCCATATCATAACAACTCTCTGCCTAAAAAAATGTTTCTTCACGTCACCTCTGGTTCTTTTGGCAATCACCTTAAATCTCTGTCCTGTTGTTACTGACCCTTCTGCCACTGGAAACAGTTCCTCTTTATTTACTCTATCAAAATTGTTCATAATTTTGAGTCAAATCTCCTCTTAACCTTCTTTGCTCTGAGGAGAACAACCTCCGCTTCTTCAGTTTCTCCACGTAACTGAACTCTCTCATTCCTGGTGCCATTCTAGTAAATCTCTTCTGCAATACTCTCCAAGACATTGACATCCTACCTAAAGTATGAGGGACAGAATTGGACACAATACTCCAGCTGAGGCCTAACCAGTGTTTATGAAAATTCTTCTCCTTGTATTGGAACTGGATTGAAATATCTTAAGGATATGTCACAGGACGCTACATTACACCATGCTGCTGCAGAGATGGTGCAGTCTACATTCTCATCACTAGGATGGATTTTGAAAACTGTGCAAAAATAAATTTGGCAGCTTTACATAGTTCAAAAAATAACAGTGAATAAAACAGGGATGTTTTTATGCTTAGTTTGAGTATGTTGGTGTCACTGGAGTTTTATTCCAGCAATTACTGACTGGGGAGGTACTGGTAAGTCTACAAGTCAGAATACTGTGCCCCCGCCCAGCCAGAAGTTCAAATCCTATGTGACCTTGCTCTATTTGTACCTGTCAATGGCTCCGCTCACCAGCTTACATTAAGCAGTTCATTTTGCAACTTTGAAGAGCTGAATTGCTCAGGCCTCACTCCTGTCACCTTTACCTTTTCTTTTAAAATTTAAAATACAAAAATCCCCTGTTTGGTGCAAAGTTAGTAACGAGAAGATGTCAGTACCAAGTTTTACTTTACAAGTGATTAATTTGCTCAATAATCGTGCAAAGTGAATATTGATGAATTTAAGTGCCAATGAAATGCTGTGCTGTATTCCAAGAATGTGCCATATCTCTAGTGGAATAGCAATAGTAGTGTTACAAGAGTGTTTCTATTTTTTGTAAGATATGTTTTGAAGGACTTATAGTTGAATTATGGACATTGATTCATCTGCAAGCTTGAAGAGATGCTGAATGTGTGTTTTTTAAAGAGATCACTAGAGGCCCTTACTGGAAGACACCTGTTTTCAGATAAAATACCAGGAGGGAGCAAGTTGTTTTGACTTGGAGAAGATGTTTACAGAGAAGTGACAGGTCACAATTTATAGAGGTCATGAGGCTTGACTTCTGGAATGTTTTTGGTTTCACTTTGAATTGTTAAAAAAAGATAGTTGGTTTTTGCCTGACAAGAAAGCCCAGCTCATCTCTCTCTCTCTCTCTCTCTAGGAAAGAAACTCTGCCTGTCTAGTGTGTCAGTCTCCTTTCCTCCTATATTTGAATAAATCCTGCATATCGAACGTGTGGGAACTGAAACCCCTGTTGCTGCATTTCTGCTGTAAGGCCTATAGAACCATAGAAAAATTACAGCACAGAAGGAGGCCATTCAGCCTGTTGTGTCTGTGCTGGCCGAACAAACTAGCCACCCAATCTAATCCCACCTTCCATCATCTGGTCCATAGCCTTGCTGGTTACAGCACTTCGGGTGCATGTCCAGGTACCTTTTAAAAGAATTGAGGGTCTCTGCCTCCACCACCATTCTTGGCAGTGAATTCCAGACACCCACCACCCTCTGGGTGAAAATCTTTTCCTCGTGTCCCTTCTAATCCTTCTACAAATCACCTTAAATCTGTGCCCCCAGTAATTGACCTCTCCGCTAGGGGAAGCAGGTCCTTCATGTCTACTCTGTCCAAGCCCCTCATAATTTTGTACACATCAATTAAGTCACCCCTCACCCTCTTCTGTTCTATCTGAAACCTCCATAGCTGCATTTCTTGGAAAGCCTACTCAAACTGATCTTCAGCATCGCCTGGAAAGAACTGTTCTAGGAAGATCCCAATGACAGCCGTCTACACGCATTTGGAACACCAAACCAAAACAAAGGACATCTTTCCATATCTTCTCTTTTTTCTTCAAGAATGAGTAAGTATTCAGCTTAAGTGGGGTTTTTCTGTCTTTTTTTTTTGTAACAGCTCTAAAGAAAAATTCCCTTTTATCCTTCTGGTTAACCGGTGTATGTGCGTGTGTGTGTGTGTGTGTTTGTGTGTGTGTTTGTGTTTGTGTGTGTGTGTGTGTGTGCGAGAGAGGGGCTAAGGCTATAAGAAGGAACTTTAATATTTCAATCTGTGTGTTTCTGCTTTACTTCATTACTGGTTAAGACTTGTTTTTAAATAATCTGATAATTTTGTTATTTATTAAAGAAATCTGGTCAGTGTGTTTTATTCTGGGATTAAAATAGAGTATATGTATCAGTAAGTGGGAAAAAAATTCAAATATATGTTGTGACCCGTGAAGAAGTGGTACTAGAATAAACAGTGCACTCCTCCCGCCTCGGTCGTATCAGTGGCTAATTAAATAATTTGGCTATAACGCTGTGATTTAATTAGTTCTGTATTGGCTAGTGAAGCTTTAATATACTAATTACCATAATATTAATGCAGTGGATTTCATTTATTATCATCTCATCTTGCCTTGTTTCCCACCCAGTCTTTACTCTCTCTAAATCCTGATTACGTCACTTGGCATTGTAGCCTCCCCTTTCCCTTAGGCTTCCATTTGTACAGGCACAGCCAATCAGATCAAATGGCTATTGAGGCAGAGTTTACACTATTGCTTAATAAGAGAATTGGATAAATATTTGAAAAGGAAGAAGGTAAAAGAACACGGGCAAAGGACTGCAATGGGGTGAAGTTAGGTTGAAGAGCTAGAATCGGAGCAGGTGAAATGGGTTAAATGACTTCCTTCTGTGCTGGGCTTCGACATTAAGCATCCAAAACTCTCTTTAATTGGGAAAGATCATCAAAACCGACTCAGGAATGCAATCATCAGTCAGCAGGTAATATTTATCACACAGACTGACCTTTATTGTCCCACAGAAGAAGATTACATTTGATGGAATGAAACGTTTATTTTCTGTTAGCTTGCAAACTGTAAGTAGCAATAATTTGTGGTGTATGGAATTATGTGTACAAAATAGTTCAGCCTTCATATTTAACCTGATAATTAGCCCATGAAATTAAAATTTTAAAATATTATTGTCAAGCTAATGGGGACCTGGAAATATCAGCACATTCTGGAGCTGTGTGCTGTACACAGTAACTCTCCCAGTCTTGCGGAAGAAGCAATCCACTGCTCTCTTCACTGCATTAATGCAGACAGCAATTCCAGTTACTTTAATCACATACAGACAGCTGAAAAATGTTGCATGGAAAATGAGGGAGTAATGAATCACCTGGAAGTAATAGATCATCTGAGAGTAATGGATCACCAGGGAGTATTGGATCACCAGGGAGTATTGGATCACCTGGGAGTAATAGATCACCTGGGAATATTGGATCACCTGGAAGTATTGGACCACCTGAGAGTAATGGATCACCAGGGAATATTGGATCATCTGGGAGTATTGGACCACCTGGGAGTAATAGATCACCTGGGAATATTGGATCACCTGGAAGTATTGGACCACCTGAGAGTAATGGATCACCAGGGAATATTGGATCATCTGGGAGTAATAGATCACCTGGGAATATTGGATCACGTGGGAGTAATGGAATAATAGATCATCTGGGAGTAATGGATCATGTGGGAGTAATAGATCACCTGGGAATATTGGATCACCTGGGAGTATTGGATCACCTGGGAGTATTGGATCACCTGAGAGTAATGGATCACCAGGGAGTATTGGATCATCTGGGAGTAATGGAATAGATTGCCAGATAGTAATAACCACCTTGGAATAATGGATCATGTGGGAGTATTGGATCATCTGGGCACTGTGCATAGTGAAAAATGAGTCCATGAGAATTGTACCCCATAAAGGACCCCACTTGATTTTCGAATCATTCAAATTAATCCCAGGTGGAAGAAAAGGGAAATCTTCCCCTGATAGAGTTCCTCCCGGTCTGAAATATTGCAGGTTTTTGGGGAAAGGAAAATCTGAAAATTCGTGCATCTGAAAAGAAGACAACAGATAGTGTGGGCCCTGTTAATGGCAGCTTGCCAATCAGACGATAACTGCTTTTAACACAGGGTTACAATTTTGTAGCTAGGATGTAATAAAATGTCATTATTGTGTTAAACCAGAGGGCAAATCACTGATCAACATGTCTCATTCACTGGTCTCACACTTTTCTGATTCAAAAATTAAGAGTCCAGCAAGTCAATTGAGCTACCCACATGCCTGACGTGCCAACCATGCCAACCTCCCATCTAGCAAAGCTCTGCACCAGGATAAGTATCTCACAATTTCAGCATTTAAAACTTAACTATTTGGCATAAAAATAACTTGAGAATGTTGATAAAATCCTATCATCTAATCTCCTGCTATGAAACAACTCAGCAAACATCTTCTGCACACGGCACGCACACGCAATGCTTACGCAACAAAACGCAAAACAGATATTTGTCCCAATAGGTCCTAAGTTCTCCCCAGGCTGTCCAAGGCTTGTGGATGTTGTTGAGTGCAGATCTACAAAGACCACAACCATCTGTGATCCGTATACAGCCATCCTGAAAAGGTCCATTCTCTGGAGTGAGGGGGCCCATCTCATTCCAGTGGTGGTCACTCTCGACTTTGCTTCAGGTTCCAGTGCCTGCTTCACTATTATTCTTGACCACATCCTTCTGATATTCTTATATAGCTTATAGATCTGCCAATCAAAATAGGCCCTTAGATGTGAAATTCCTTCCTTATAATCTCACCATTTCTCTACCACTCTCTCCTTTAAGATGCTCCTTAAAACTGACCTCTTTGAATAAGCTTTTGGTCATCTGTCCTGTTATCGCCTTATGTGGCTTGGTGACAAATCTGGTTTGGTAACGCTCCTGTGAAACACCTTGGGAAGTTTTACTACTTTAAAGTTTTAAGTTGTTGTTGTTTTTGTGTGGAGTCCCAATTGATACAAAATCAGACTGGAGTTAAGAGTTAAAAACAGAAAATGTTAGAAATATTCAGCAGGTCTGGCAGCATCTGTGGAGAGAGAAATAGTGTTAATGTTTCAGGTCGAAAGTCTTTCATTTTTGACCTGCTGAGTATTTCCAGCACTTACTGCTTTTATTTCAGATTTCCAGCGTCGGCAGTATTTTGCTTCTGTATTAGAATTGAGTTATTTTTTGAGCAGGAATGTCAGAAGCTAGAATAAATGGTACATCAAGTTTAAGTTTGTTCCAGTAAGTAAAGAACTTGCATTTATATAGCACCTTCCTGACCTCAGGATGTCCTAAAGTGCTTCATAGCCTTTGAAGTACTTGTGAGGCAGAGTAACTGTTATTATGCAGTCAATTTGTGTGCAGCAATTTCCCCCAAACAGCAATGTGACAAATGACCAGTTTATCTGCTTGAGTGCTGTTGATTGAGAGATAATTATTGCCTAGAACACTGGAATAAACACATTGCTCTTCTTCATTCTTCATTATTGGATTTTTTATGTCCACCCGAACAGGCAGATAAGGACTTAGTTTCATGCCTCATCCGAAAGATCACACCCCCAACCCTGCAGCACTCTTTCATTACGACATGGGAATCTCAGCCTTGATTAGATCAAGTCCTGGAGTGAAACTTGAACTCACACCCTTTTAATTTAAAGTACCACTGAACCAAGCCGACACTTAAATGAAATCCCTCCAGATATAATATCTGAATTATTTTTAGTACAGCAATGGAATTGTAGTCTCCCTAAACGGAATGCTTATACATCCTTGAAAGTGAACACGCTATCTGGAAGGTACAGATCTTTCCAGGTACAAAGGGTGTATGAGGAGCGACAAAGGGTGTATGAGGTGGTATCGCCAATATGATAATTCCATGCTTTGGGTCTTAGGAAGAGGAGCTGCAGATAAGAATATAAGAAATAGGAACAGGAGCGGGCCATTCGGCCCCTCGAGCCTGCTCCACCATTCAATAAGATCATGGCTGAACTTCGACATCAACTCCACTTTCCCACCTGATCTCCATATCCCTCGATTCCCTTAGTGCCCAAAAATCTATCAATCTTAGTCTTGACCCAATGACTGAGCAGCCACATCTCTCTGGGGTAGAGAATTCCAAAGATTCATAACCCTCTGAGTGAAGAAATTTCTCCTCATCTCAGTTCAAAATGGCCGACCCCTTATCCTGAGACTATGACCCCTAGATTTAAACTTTCCAGCTAAGGGAAACAGCCTTTCCGCATCTACACTATCAAGCCCTCTAAGAATTTAATAAATTTCAATGAGATCGTCTCTCATTCTTCTAAACTCCAAAGAATATAGGCCCATTCTAGTAAACCTCACCTCACAGGAAAACCCTCTCATCCCAGGAAACAATCTAATGAACCTCTATTGCAACCCCTCGAAGGCAAGTATATCCTTCCTTAGGTAAAGAAAATAAATTGTACACAGTACTCCAGGCAAATTGCAGGAAGATTTCCTTAATCTTGTTGAAATCCCATTCCCCTATCACCCCTGTGCACGCTGACCTACATTGGTCCCTGGTCAAGCAATGTCTTGATTTTAAAATTCTCGTCCTTGTTTTCAAATCCTTCTATGGCCTCGCCCCTCCCTAGATCTGTAACTTCCTCCAGCTCCACAGCCCTCCGGGATATCTGGGCTTCTCTAATTCTGGCCTTTTGTGCCTCCCCGATTTTAATCATACCACTATTGGTGGTGGCGCCTTCAATTGCATAGGCCCTAAGCTCTGGAATTTACTCCCTACATCTCTCTGCCTCTCAGCCTCTCCACCTCGTTTTCCTCCTTTAAGATACTCCTTAAACTACCTCTTTGACCAAGCTTTTGCTCATCTGACCTAATATCTCCTTATGTGTCTCAGGGTCATATTTTGTTTTATAATGCTCCTGTGAAGCACCTTGGGACGTTTTATTACTTTAAAGGCACTATATAAATCTAAGTTGTTGTTGCCATTTTGTACTCCAAACCTGTTGCAATAAAGGCCAACATACCATATGTCTTCCTAGTTTCTTGTACCTGCATGCTAATTTTCTGTGATCCATGTACGAGAACACCCAAATCCTTCTGAGTACCAGAATTTACTGGTCTCTCACCTTTTAAAAATATTCTTCTTTCTATCAAAGTGGATAATTTCACATTTCACCACATTATACTCCATCCAGCACCTTCTTACCCAATCACTTAACCTGTCTATATCAATTTCAGCCTCCATGCCTCTTCTTTATAGCCTACTTTCCCACAATCCTGCACAAGTTATGGTTTAAAGAATCACAAATGACGCTCAGAACTTTCTTTGCATTGTAACAGTGACTGCAATTATAAAGGAAAGTGGCAATGGGCGATTGGGATTTAGTATGGGATGGAAAACAGGTGACAGCGTTTTGGACAAGTTGGAATTTGTGTGGCATGGAGCTGGGAAGTTGGTGAAGATTGTTTTGTGGACATACAAAGGTCAGAAGTACATGGGTAAGGTTTCAGCAGTACTGGAATTGAGATAAAGGCAAGGCAGGCAACACTGTGGAAATTAAGTAAATCGTCTTGTTGATGGTTTGGATTTGGGGATTTACGCTCAGTTCATGTGCAAACAGAACACTGACAATGAGTAACTTTCCATTCAACCTGTGTGAGCAGCAGAGGAGAGAGTTTGAATTAGGCCAAATGGTTCAGGTTTTTGAGAGGAGATGTATAAGTTGGCTTTGGTGTTCCCAAAGTTCAAATGGAGGAAGTTCTGGCTGCTCTACAGCTTGATATTGCGTGAAGATGGTAATCCGACAACCCCTCAGGTGATTGTGGAGTCGAGAGCAGCCATGGAAAAGTAGAGCTGAGTGTTGCCAACAAACATGGAGGGTGCGAGGGATGGAGGATGAGAGAGATGGAGCGCGCGAGAGATGGAAGGTGAGAGAGTTGGAGGGTGAGAGAGATTCAGCATGTGCGGAATGGAGGGTGTGAGGGATGAAGGGTGTGGGGGACCAAGGAGGTGAGATGGAGGGCATGGGGGATGGGGGGTGTGAGGGATTGAGGTTTTGAAAATGGAGGGCGTGAGCGATGAAGGGTGTGAAGGATGGAGGGTATGAGGAATGCATGCTTGGGGTTCTTGGAAGATAAAACCACTCCTTCAGGTTGAAAGTGCTCTGTGCAATGTTAATAATGAACCTTGTACAAAATTTCATTGTCCATTTTTTTGGTTACAGCATTAGCTTGTTTAAAATAAATGCCTTGATTAAAACAGCAGATGACGAAATTTCATATGAACTTTTGTTGTTAAAATCGCACTGTACAAGTTAAATCTGTATTGCCTTACTTAGCATTTACAATACATTGCTGGGTTTTGCATTGTAACTACTGACATTAAGAGATTGAAAAACAGATAGGAGAGAGAGATATATTGAAAGGTTGAAAGGAACAGAAAAGAACATACTGTACACAGCAGGCATGTGGAAAGAATCCAGTAAGAGCAGAAAGCAGACACAAGGTAACCTCTTGAATAGTGGCCAAAGTGATCCTGGCCTTGTGGGGGGGGGTCGGTGGGTGGTGGTATGGGGAGTGGGGAGAGGATGTTGTAGCTCCATGTGTATCTTTGAACTCAGGGTTGGGAGGGACACAGTAGTGTCAGACATTAGATGAGAAGGTGTAGCCAGAAACAATGCCTTGTATTTATATCACCCTTTAGCAACGTAGAAGTTTCCAAGGGGTTTCACAGGTGTACTTCCAAAGAAAATTAAAATTTTAGGACCCAAAAAAAATCTTGGTCAAAGGGGTAGGTTTTAAAGAGGGTCTTAAAGGAAGAAAGGGAGGTCGAGAGGCAAAGAAGTTTAGGGAAAGGAATTCCAGAGTTTAGAGCCTAAGCAGCTGAAGGCCTGGCCGCCAGTGGTGAAGTTATTAAAATCAGGGATGGGCAAGAGGACAGAATTACAGAAGCACAGATATCTCAAAGAGTTGTAGAGCTGGAGGAGATTATAGAGATAAGGAGGGGTGAAGGCATGGGGGGATTTGAAAACAAGGAAGAGAATTTTAAAATTGAAGTGTTGCTGCACTGGAAGTCCATAGAATTTGATGGTTAAGTAATAGGTAGTGAAGAATGTACTACCATCTTATCTAAATTAGAACAGGGTAAACCTCTATAAAACTAGTTCAGCCCCAGCTGGAACATTATGGCAAACTCCCGGCACTAGACTTTAGGAAGGATATCAAGGTCTTAGAGATAGTGTAGAGGAGATTTAAGGGATTGGTACAAAGGATGAAAGACTTAAGCTGTGTGGAGAGACTAAAGAAACTAGGATTGTTCTCCCTAGAGCAGAGAAGGTTAAGGGGAGATATGATAGAGGTGCTTAAAATAATGAAGGGCTTTGATAGAGTAAAAAAGGATGAAGTGTTTCCAGTGGCATAAGGGCTGGTAGCCAGATTTAAGGTAATTGGCAAAAGAACTAATTGGAGTGCTCTTTCCAAGAGCTGGCACAGGCAAGATGGGCTGAATGGCCTCCTTCTGTGCTGTATCATTTTATGATTCTAAGATGGAAATGAAAACAAAAATGTTAACGCAGAATGAAAACTAACATTAAATTAACAACCTGAACAACTAGCTCAATTTTAATTCAATTAATTCTTGGGATATGGGCATTACTGCCAAAGCTGGCTCTTAATGCCCAAACCTAGTTGTCCTGAGAAGGTGGTGATGCAGCTGAGTAGATTTACCCATCCACGTTAGTGTGGACTGGAGTCACAAATAAGCCAGACTGGGTAAGGACAGCAAATCAGCTTCTCCAAAGGACGTTAATGAACCAGTTGGGATTTTACAACAATCTGACAGCTTAGTGGTCATTTTACAGATACTGGTGTTTTATTTTTAAAACGGAATTCAGATTCTCAAACTGCTGTGTTGCGATTTAAACTCACATTCTCTGCGGTAGATGGTTTCAGCCTCTGAAGTATTAATCCAGTAACATAACCATTAAACTACCATATCTTTAAATCTCTTTACATGTTCTCATTGCAAATTGAGCAGTTTATTAACACTAAAACCTACATGGCAGAAGGAGGAAAGATTTTATGCTGAAATCTACAAATTTGGCATTCTGGAAATTTACTCGGTATGTTTGATGAGGTGGGATCTTCTAAGTGTTTTTTTAACCTTCTTTTCATGCTTTAGAAAGTCTGTTCCAATTGCACCCTCTGATACAGCCATAGTCTGATCCTGGTAAATATAGAGCAGTCTCCAGGATTCACGGTTGATGTTTGAGCATGAAAAACCTGCCAGATAAATATTTAATAAATGACATTGACTTGGCTGTCTCAATCAATTCAGCTAGTGGTATGGCGCATCAGGAGGTGATCTGCTGGTTCACATCTTTCAGCAGTAGGAAGGCTCATTAAGCAAGGAAAGAAAAGTGAATAACATTGGCCTGTGCATATGCTGTGTGCTTTTTACCAAAGCTGAGAGTGTAAAGGATTTTTGGTTGACTTACTTGGCTGCAGAGCTTCCTCGCTACAAGACACCAGGGAGTAATTTGTGGGCAAATGTCATCAACTGGCACTTTCCCACAGTGAAATGCTTTTCTAACTAACCTCTTTACAGTCTTTAATTACCTGATCATGAAGAATGGCCACAACTAATGTGTTTGCGCATTTCATTCTAGTTCATCAAATCATTCCAACTCAAACTAACCATCCTAATGTTGTAACACAAATCAAGCATGGAGTGCAGGTTATTGATCTGTAAGGTGCTATCAAAGTTTGCTTAATGCTAGCCCAACCCTTAACTGACAGGAGGCTGAGAGCCTGTAGCTCATTCCTCTGCTATTTTTGTGAGACAACGACAACAACACTCTGGGTGTTTTCATCAAATTAATGGGCCAGATCTTGCTGGAAAAATAAGGGTGTTAACGAAGCTCATCGTTATTAAGGTGCAAATTAGCCAGCAAGTTCAGAAGATTGAGACATATGCTGTGAGTTTCAAATTTCCAGAACTTGCTGATCAATTTATATCACTCTGTTGTTTGCTTTGCACAAACAACATCTCACCCTTTGCACATTAATTGCCGATTAAATGAGCCACAAAAAGTTAGGGCTGGAACTTAATAAAGTAAGTATTCTTGTAACAATGTGATCATTGTCAATGCCAAGCATCCTCTCTAGCTCAGAAAGGGAACAATTTAAACAGTTCAATCGTATTCTTGCATGTAATAAATTTGTTTTAGAGATTTATAAATTCAATGGGGATGATTTTCCCCAGATACTTTAGGCACTAAAGAGCCTCCAAGGTGGGCAAGATGAGCTCTTAAACTGCAACGGTGTGTTTAGCTCAAGACACCATTTTGGTAAAGGAGTTGAAGCCCACGCTCGGAACACCTACCCAATGGACTGTTAAAGGGGTGATTAACAATTAAAAATTCATTGCTAACACTCATTAAAGGGTCTGCACGTTATTTTGGTGGGTAGCTCTTCCAATAATGACCTCTTCTAACAGAGACTGGCTGAGCAAGAGTAAGGAATTTGTTGCTGAGGATTTCGAGCATGACTTAAAGTGATGGGTCAGCTGGAGATTTACTGACTACAAAGTGTTTGAGGAGGATCTTCGAAATACATTGGGAGATTTTTTTTGGGACACTGTCAAGATTTCACCAAGTCTATCAATATTTCTCTCAGAAATTCTCTCAGGACTTCATCTATGAAGAGTGAGTGCTCTGCTTCCCTACCTTATCGCACACCTTATATTAGTCACCAGGTGAAAGGGGGTGCTTGGTCATGAGCATCTTGCTAGGAGTCCCCATTCATTTGAAGGAGGAAGGAGAGGAGGATATGAGGCCAGGCAGAGCAGTACCAGCTTCTGCAGGAGAGAGGGGCAGGAGGGTGAGGAGGGCTCTCAGCAGGAAGCCCTATCCACGGGTCTTCAGAGAACAGTAGTATTTATGTGGCTGGTCCAGTTCAGTTTCTGGTCAATGGTAACCCCCAGGATGTTGATAGTAGGGGATTCAGCGATGGTAATGCCATTGAAAGTCGAGGGGAGATGGTTAGCTTCTCTCTTATTGGAGATGGTCATTGCTTGGCATTTGTGTAGTGCGAATGTTACTTGTCGTTTATCAGCCCAAGCCTGAATGTTGTCCAGCTCTCATTGCATTTAGACATAGATTGCTTCAGTATCTGAGAATTCATGAATGGTACTGAACACTGTGCTATCATCAGCAAACATCCCCACTTCTGACCTTATGATGGAGGAAAGGTCATTGATGAAACAGCCGAAGATGGTTGGGTCTCGGGCACTACCCTGAGGAAATCCTGCTGCAATGTCCTGGGACTGAAATGTTTGGCCTTCAACAACCACAATCATCTTCCTTTGAGCTAGGTATGACTCCAACTAGTGGAGTGCTTCCCCCTGATTCCCATTGACTTCAATTTTGCTAGGGCTCCTTGATCCCACACTCAGTCAAATGCTACCTTGATGTCAAGGGCAGTCAATCTTACCTCTCCTCTGGAATTCAGCTCTTTTGTCCATGTTTGGACCAAGGCTGTAATGAGATCAGGATCCAAGTGGCCCTGGTGGATCCCAAACTGAACTCAGTGAACAGGTTGTTGCTTTTTAAGTGGTACTTGATAGCACTGTCGACAGCACCTTCCATCACTTTGCTGTTGATTGAGAGTAGACTGATGGGGGCAGTAACTGACTGGATTGGATTTGTCCTGCTTTTTGTGGATAGGATATACCTGGGCAATTTTCCACATTGTCCGGTCGATGCCAGTGTTGTAGCTGTACTGGAACAGCTTGGTTAAGGGCCCGACTAGTTATGGAGCACAGATCTTCAGCATTATGTCAGGATGTTGTCAGGGCCCGTAGCCTTTGCAGTATTCAGTGTCTTCAGCCGTTTCTTGATATCACATGGAGTGAATCGGAGTGAATCGGATTGGCTGAAGACTGGCATCTGTGATGCTGGGGACCTCAGTCAGAGGCTGAGATGGATCATCCACTCGGTACTTCTGGCTGAAGATCATTGCAAATGCTTCAGCCTTGTCTTTTGCACTGATGTGCTGGGCACCCCCATCATTGAGGATGGGAATATTTGTGGAGCCTCCTCCTCCTGTTAGTTGTTTAATTGTCCACCATTCATGACTGGATGTGGCAGGACTGCAGAGCTTTGATCTGATCCATTGGTTGTGGGATTGCTTAGCTCTGTCTATTACATGCTGCTTCCGCTGTTTGGTATGCAAGTAGTCCTGTGTTGCAGCTTCACCAGGCTGACACCTCATTTTTAGGTATGTCTGGTGCTGCTCCTGGCAAGCACTCCTGCACTCTTCATTGAACCACGGTTGATTCCTTGGCTTAATAAAAGCAATGTACAGCGGATGCTGAAAATCTGAAATAAAAACAAAGTGCTGGAAATACTCAGCAGGTCAGGCAGTATCTGTGGAGAAAGAAACAGAGTTAACGTCTCCAGTCTGTAACCTTTTATCAGAACTGGAAAAGGTTCGAAATGTAATAGGCTTTGAGCAAGTGAAAGGTGGGAAGGGGAAAAAGAAGAAAAGGGAAGATCTGTGATAGGGCAGAGGGCAGGAGAGATTAAATGGCAAAGAGAGTAGTAATAGACATAGTAAAAGACAAAGCATATGTCCAGAGAAAGTGTTCATGGCAGAATAATGAACAGCTCTGTCCGAAAGCAAAAACATGAAAAACCAATTTAATACTGGCACATGGTAAAAACAATCAAACTGGCAGTCATGATCTGAAGTTGTTGAACTCAATATTGAGTCCAGAAGGCTGTAGAGTGCCGAATCGGAAGACGAGGTGCTGTTCCTTGGGCTTGCGTTGAGCTTCACTGGAACACTGCAGCAGGCCAAGGACAGAAATGTGGGCATGAGAGCAGGGTGGTGAATTAAACTGGCAAGAAACCAGAAGCTCGGGGTCATGCTTGCGGAATGAGCGGAGGTGTTCCACAAAGCGGTCACCCAATCTGCGCTTGGTCTCCCCGGTGTAGAGGAGACCGCATTCCTTGGCTTGATGGTAATGGTAGAATGAGGGATATGCAGGGCCATGAGGTTACAGTTTGTCGTTGAATGCAATTCTGCCGCTGATGATGCCCACAGTGCCTCATGGATGCCCAGCTTTGAGCTGCTATATCAGTTATGAGTCTATCCCGTTTAGCACAGTGGTAGTGCCACACAACATGATGGAGGATATGCTCAGTGTGAGGTCAGGACTTCGTCTTCACAAGGACTGTGCGATGGTCACTCCTACCTATACAGTCATGGACCGTCATCTGGGACAGGTAGATTGGTGAGGACAAGGTCAGGTCGGTTTTTCCCTCTTATCAGTTCCCTCACCACCTGCTGTCGGCCCAGTCTGGCAGATATGACCTTCAGAATTTGGCCAGGTCAGTCAGTATTGGTGCTACCAAGCTACTCTTCATGATGGACATTGAAGTCCTTCACCCAGAGAACATTCTGTGCCCTTGCCACCCTCAGTGTGTCCTCCAGATGATGTTCAACATGGAGAAGCACTGATTCATCAGCTGAGGGAGGGTATGTGTTCAGTAGGTGGTAATCAGCAAGAGGTTTCCTTGTCCATGTTTGACCTGATGCTATGAGACTTCATGGGGTCCGGAGTCAATGTTGAGGACTCTCAGGGTGACTCCCTCCCGACCACATACCACTGTGCTTCCACCTCTTAGTGGGTCTGTCCTGCTGGTGGGACAGGACATACCCAGGGATGGTGATGGCGGTGTCCGGGACGTTGTCTGTGAGGTATGATTCTGTGAGTATGGCTGTTGTTTGACTAGTCTGTGGGACAGCTCTACTAATTTTGGCACAAGAACCCAAATGTTAGTTCGGAGGATTTTGCAGGGTTGAGTGTGCCGCTGTCATTTCTGCTGCCTAAGTTAATGCCAGGTGGTCCATCTGGTTTTATTCCTTTTTGACTTTTCTGCAGTGACTTGGTACAACTGATTGACTTGCTGGACCATTTCAGAGGGCAATTAATAGTCAACCATATTGGTGTGGGACTGGAGTCACATGTAGGCCATACCAGGTAAGGACAGCAAATTTCCTTCCCTACAGGACATTATTGGCTATGTGATCCCCTCATTTAAAATCAGAGGTGGTCAGGAACAGGAAGGGATTCCATTCCCGCAATGTGCAGCTTGTCTGCGACCACCGGCAGTGGATCATGTAGGGATCATGCTATCGAGGGATCTGCCACGAAGCTTTCATAATGAGACAGTCATCCATCGCACAGATCTTAGAGCCCCAACACGATGTGCATGGCTGGCCACAAGATGACAAGGGATACTTTCTGCAATGACTTATGATTCACCTGAGACAACTGCTGAGCACACATACCATGATAGCCACTCAGCCACCAGGAATATCACTGAGTGGGCCATTGGGGTTCTCAGGCAGCAGTTTAGACGGCTTGACTGGTCAGCACTCGGCCCAGATTCATAGTGGTTTGCTGCATACTCCACAATCTGGTGATCATGAGAGACCAGCCATTACCACCAGCAACTGTGCCAGAGGGTCAAACACAGGCCACAAGAGGAGGAGGAGGGAGATGAGGAAGAGGAAGCAAATGAGGAGAGAGACAAGGGGAGCACCAGAGTGTTCCAAGTAGATGGTCCACTCTAGGAGGGATTCTTATCGCAATCTAATTGAAGAGCGCTTTTGAGAGACATACTCCACCACCAGACTCCAGAACACCACCACCAGAACACTGTTGCCACACGATATTCCTTCCATAATTGAGGATCCATCAGGCAGTCCATCATCTGCACTCAATGCTTTCCACCCCTTTCCCATGAACAACACAATAAAAAAGAGCATCAATTCCAGCACTAACCAATCACCATCATCACTCTTCATCTAGAGCAAAAGCAAACAATCGAAACACCATGCAGCTAATAAATCTTAAACTTTTCACCCTGGTGCTTACCCTTTATTGCTATCCAAAAATGGCTCTTGCCCACACTTGTACTTCTATGAAAGCATCATGCCAGGCAGATAGCTGCTGAGATGCTGAAAAAGGCATGATGTCCTCCTGCAATACCTTCAAGAGGCAGTGGGCCATGATGACCCCACCTCAGACTGCATCATCTCAGGGTGAGTGTCTAGGCCGCCTGGCTGACAGGCAACTGGAAGGGCAATGTGGACTGGTGGGGAGGTAGTAGCACTGCTGGCATCCAGAGAACGGTCATTGATTCCCATAGCACAACCTCAGGGTGTCTGATGAGTCAGCCCAGTTATCTAGTGGAGGACAGATCACCTGGCATCAGAGACACTCTGCAAAATCCCTTTCGACTGCCTCAGCTTCCACTGCAACTTTTTGCCATTCTGTGTAAGCTGCAATGATGGCATTGGAAGCAGTGACATTACTCATCAGATGCTGCATGATGTTGGGCTCCACAGGTCACTAGCTGGAATTGACCAGCCTCTCCACACTGGAAAGCATGGGTTCCAGGCTCTGTATCCAGCCACAGGACAAGATAGAGGCAGATTCCTCCATCTTCTATCCATGCCTTGTGTGCTTTCAGGCTGTCTGTCCATTGCACCAAGCATTTGGTTTATCACACCCATTGGGCTGGATTTTATGAGCCCCGGTGAGCTCAAAAATGGCAGCCGGGCCGCACGCCAAAGAGCCGCCACAATCTTAAGCACAGTGGCTCTTTTAAATAGCTGGGCCGGCCCGCCCCTCCACCCCAATCACGTGGAGGGGGTGGGCTGTCCGTCCTGGCAACGGCGTCAGCTACTTCTGCGCAGGCATTAGTGCCATTTTTAAGGGGTTGCCAGCAGATTTAAATATTTAAAGAAAGATCGCCACATGAGTAAATAAATAAATTTCTTATGCACCTTTCCCATCCCCCTCAATAACAATTACAATAACTATTTGCCCTTCCACCCCCACTAAAACTCTTACTTTTTATATCTGAACTTCCCCCCCCAAACTGCACCAAGTTTAAGGTTCAACCCTTCCCACCATTCCCTAAACCCATTACACGTATTTGACACCACCTCCACCCCTCCACCGCCCCCCACCTCCCCGGCACTGATAAACTGACCAACTCCCCCTCCCCAGCAGTGTCACACCTCATTTCCCCGAAAGGGGATCTGAAGGTGCAGGCCCTCAAGACCACAGGTAAGTCTATTTAAATGTATTAATTTTATTAATTTGAATATGTTAATTGTGGTCCAATCACTCAGTGGGGGGGGACCACCACAGAGCCTCACTGCCACCAGGAGGATTGGGTCGGGCCCTGTCGGCGTCGAGGTCTGTGGCAGGCCTCATCCGGAGCCATCTTCAGGCCACCCACCCCCATGCCCCCCACCTACCACCGCGGATCATGACATCGAGGGCTTCTTAAAATCCAGCCCATCATCTCTTTTCTTCACCAACACTATCAACATTTATTCTGGAAATTCTCTGAAGCCTTCACCTAAAAAGAGAGTGCTACGCTACTCCACTTTATTGGACTCCTTATAGGGGCCACCAGAGCTAAGGGAGTGCTAAGTTATCAGCAACTTGCTAGGAGTCCCTCTTGATCTGCATGAAGAATGGGAGGAGGACATGAGACCAGGCAGAGCAGCACCGCCTGCTGCAGGAGAGAGGGACAGGAGGGTGAGGTGGACTCCTTCCCCCTTCAGGTGCTGGATATCCCTCCTCCTCTGGACGTCCTCTGCCAGGACTTCCAGTGCCGCGTCTAGGAACCTGTGCACCCTCTCACTTGGTCCCTGAGCCATCCTGAAACATGCCGCTGTATACTAGCCAGAGCACTCCACACCTACAGTAGCAGTGGGTGCACGAACCTACATATACTGCTCCACGAAAATTGCGTCCAATCAGCACTTGAGGGCTGAACCTGCAGGTATCTTTTTAGCACATCCAGCCAAGTTCAAATTATGGTAATCAGCAATTAGGATCAAAATTGCGTGCTCAAACCTGACTTTCTAACAGGTGTGTCTTATTACACAGTGCCCATTTAATGCCTATTTTCACCAAAATAACCCCCTAAATTTTAAACTAAATTTCTTACTTCTCTTTTCTGTCCTTTTCATCTCTCTTCCTTAATCCAATCTTCCTTTCCCTCTCTTTGTATCTCTTTCTGTACCTGATTTGACTCTAATTCACCCTCTTCCCTTCTCTGTCATTCATCTGCTTCTTTCTTAATCCATGAATTTCATTGATTAGAGATAGACTGTTAGTCCTGTTGTTCACTGAGGACCCAAATGCTCTAATGCCCTTGCTGTGCCGTTACCAGCTCACATTTACAAGCAAGCAATGACACAAAAAAACCTTTCAAGCTGAAAGGTTCAGGAAAATGTCAAACTAATGGTTTGTGCTACAAGTGTCCTGCTCCACCAAGATTTGGTCCAATGGCCAAAGGATGGTTGGTCTTATATTGACAAAATATAGCAGTAGAGCCTGGAAATCTTGAACCAGCAATTGGGGCAAGGATGGGGGTGCGTATTAAACAGAATTACATTTAAACAAATGTAACTATAAATTAAAAATAAAGTAACCAACCAAAATGTCATAGCAAAGACTATAAAGCCCTGGACTCACTGATCCTATCTTGCATGCTTGTAAAGAAAAAGGATAAGGCAACTATTGTATTCACATTGAATCTGTGTGCTGCTGCGCTGATTGTTCCTTGTTTTGCCACACTTACAAGTCAATACATCGTGGTTTGTCCTGATCGCAGTACTTGACACAGGTCCCGGAACAAGCATGATGGGCCAAATGGCCTCCTTCTGTACTGTTCTATGTTTCTAGGTGCATGCCTCCACATCAGCATTTATCAGTCACATGGGGAGGGGAGAGGAGAGGGGAGAGGAGAGGAGAGGAGAGGAGTGGAGCAGTGCAGCTGCTGATTCAGTCCCATATTCATCCTTGAATATTTGGAGAATATTTGATTGTATAACTAAAAGAACAAAGAGGTTCAGCAAAGCCTCATTCCACTACAACAGGGATATGATGCAGCATCTTTGAATGTGCCTTACAATACAAGAAGGAGAGCAAGCTGGTGCTTCTGGATAAATTTACACCAACATCAAAAACATTTGAAGAATCAACACAGCAGGACACAAGAGTTGTAGAGATTTTGTCTTGAAGAAGCCACACTGACAAGCTGTCCATCAAACAAACTCCTTCATAGTAAGAATGATGCCCCTGTGGAATGGTTCGCTGCCTGAATTCTTTACGATGAAAATCATCTCAAAGAGCAACATATATTGAAGCAGCAGTATATCGACTCAGCCTGAATAGGATAACTGCCTCACATTTTTCCTCACAATCACAGTGATTTTTATCTTTCACGCTCTGAGATTTTTGTCTTTTCGTTTTTACAGTAAGATTTTCTTAAGTCATCCAAAGCTTCTGCACTAACTCGCCTGCCATAGATTCCAATCCTTCCATTGCTATGACTTTATGAGGATAACCCCATCCCCACAAAGTCACTCTCTATCTTCAACCCTTGCTGTTGCTCTGGTGTTGCTCTCACCTTTGAATCCTAAAGCCCCAGAGCCGAAGTCTTGGGTATATCTGGTTCATCACTGATCTCATCTCTAGATCCAGCCCAAACTGCAAGATCTGGTCAAAGTGTTCTCACACCTCTCTCTCCATTGCCAATTCCTCCAAGTGCCTCAGGATCATTCTGGAAGGTAGCACAATCCATGGCTGCTTTCCTCTTGGGCAACCCACATCCTCTGAATCCCTGCTTCCCTGGCCTCAAATTCAACAAGATCATTAATTTCTTGGTCAAGAATTAGATGGTTTGTCTCAATCACCATATTGTCCTCCTCACCGGACCCCCCACCAGCATTGAGTACCCACTCCACCCCACCCCCCCCAACTCCACAATGTATAATATAATAGTTTAACAACATGATATAGATACATGCCATGATTCGGCAAGAGATTTAGATCATCTGGTGGGAAACAAGGAAAAATAATTTAACAATACAGAAGTCAGTATGACTTATCTCAGTAAGGCTTCACTATAGATTGCTGTGGAATTGCCTTGCACTCAGTGTTGGAGTTCTGTTAAACAGTCATGCACAATTCCACAGTAATCATTGAACTTTGCCAGCATTAACACAGCTTCTCATGAGTGGAGAAAATGTTACTGCTCATATATTCTTTAAATGCAGACTCCTTGAAATCCAAATCCCAGTGGTGTTAGCAAGGTTAGCTCACTCTCCACTCAGCAGATTCTATCCTGTTCACTCACATTCCCTACTCACCTCAGGAGAAACATGTTCACGTGGTACAGCAATGAACATTTGATTTAGGGTAACTAATCTCATTATTGACAATGTAATAGACACTTCAGTGGAAAGCACACACAAATTCCAATGATAATGCATTGTATTTCTACTCTTGCATTCAATTGGCATGGTCAGTCTGCTTACTTGAGTGCAGACTGAAAAGATTTAAAATATCCGACAATTTGAAATAAACAGCATAATTTACACAGCAAATTATTTTTTTAAATAATTGAATGATCAGATCATTGGAACTAAACAACTTTTGAATTGGGATGAATAGGCTGCAGCTTAACTTTATCATTATGAAGTGCGTCTGACAGGTGAGATAGCATCAGACCATTCTTCATCCCATACAGACTCACACATCAGAAGATCCCAGCTTCAATTCCCTATCTGTACTGATTCCTGGTGGGATTACAGCAGCAGTACCGCACTCTGCCTGAGGATCCTGTGCCAGGGATTTCTCCTCTTGACTGCTACACAAAACTCCTGATGAAAAGTGTTTATCAGGTGAGGGTAGAATGGAGCTCAGTCATAATAATCTGTATTGATGAATAACCTGCTCCTTTGTCGTTGCTGGGTTAAAATCCTGGAACTCCCTACCTAACACGTGGACTGCAGCGGTTCAAGAAGAAGGCTCACCACCTTCTCAAGGGTATGTAGGGATGGGCAATAAATGTTCAACAGTTATCTGTGGAGCTGTCAGGGAAGGAAATTAGAGAGGGTTTTTTTGAAATTCATTACCCTCATGCTATTGAGCTGTACAGATCTCAGTGTTGAGTTAGCTGATGCCAACTAGGGATACTACAACTGTGGCTGAATTATCGGAAGGCAGGAACGGAGGTGGGAGGGGCCCTGAAAATTACGGCGCGGGGCGACATGTCAATTTCAAGGCACCAATCCTGGTACCGGCAATAATCACCAGGGTGGAGGGAGGACGGGACAGGAATCCTGTTCTCCTCCCAATTGGGGGCAATTAAACTAGTTAAAAAGCTCATTAAGAGCTTGTTGACGGGGAGGGTGGAATATTTAAAGGGGTGAACGGGTTTTAGAAGCTGTTGGTTTCTGAACAGCTGAGGGGAGACAGGTACACAGTGGGGGACCAGTCAAGTCTGCCCCAGGACATCACCCGGTCCCTCTTATACCTCGAGGGGATTCTTAGGAACGCGCGGAGACAGAGTCGAGGCTTCGAAGGAAGTGCATAAACCTCTAAACTACTCATCTACCTGACCCTTCAATCACCACCTGCCCCTCATATGGCAGAATCTGCAGGTCATTGGACTTATCAGCCATCTCAGAACCCATGGAACTGGAGTAGAAGCAAGTCATCCTCGATCCCGAGGGACTACCTAGAGAAGAGACAGCCCCATAAGAGGGTCATAGAGTCATAGTCAGAGAGTTATACAGCACAGAAACAGGCCCTTCGGCCCATTGTGTCTATGCCGGCCATCAAGCACCTAACTATTCTAATCCCATTTTCCAGCACTTGGCCCATAGCCTTGTATGCTATGGCGTTTCAAGTGTTCATCTAAATACTTCTTAAATGTTGTGAGGGTTCCTGCCTCTACCACCCCTTCAGGCAGTGTGTTCCAGATTCCAACCACTCTCTGGGTGAAAATTTATTTCCTCAAATCCCCTCTAAACCTCCTGCCCCTTACTTTACATCTAAGCCGCCTGGTTATTGACACCTCCATTAAGGGAAAAAGTTTCTTCCTATCTACCTTATCTATGCCCCTCATAATTTGGTATACCTCAATCAGGTCCCACCTCAGCCTTCTCTGCTTTAAGGAAAACAACCCTAGCCTATCCAGTCCCTCTTCACAGCTGAAATGCACCATCCCAGGCAACATCCTGGTGAATGCACCCTTTCCAGTGCAATTACATCCTTCCTATAGTGTGGTGCCCAGAACTGTACACAGTACTCCAGCTGTGGCCTAACTAGCATTTTATACAGCTCCATCATAATCTCCCTGCTCTTATATTCTATGCCTCAGCTAATAAAGGCAACGATCCCATATTCCTTACTAACCACCTTATCTACCTGTGGTGCTGCCTTCAGTGATCTATGGACAAGTATACCAAGGTCCCTCTGACGCTCTGTACCTCCTAGGGTCCTACCATCCATTGTATATTCCCTTGCCTGTTAGTCCTCCCAAAATGTATCACCTCACACTTCTCAGGATTAAATTCTATTTGCTACTGCTCTGCCCATCTTACCAGCCCAGCTATATCGTCCTGTAATCTAAGGCTCACTATTTACGACACCACCAATTTTCATGTCATCTGCGAACTTACTGATAATACCTCCTATATTCACGTCTAAATCAATAATGTACACTACAAACAGCAAGGGTCCCAGCACCGATCCCTGCGGTACAACACTGGTCACAGGCTTCCAATCGCAAAAACAACCCTCGACCAGTTCTGAAGAAGGGTCACTGACCTGAAACGTTAACTCTGCTTCTCTCTCCACAGATGCTGCCAGACCTGCTGAATATTTCCAGCATTTCTTGTTTTTACCTCGACCTTCACCCCCTGCCTCCTGCCAGGGGTCAGTGGGGCAAAGGAGGACACGGCAGTTGGTAAGTGGGTGCCCTTGGCACTGCACTGGTGGCAGGGAGATTGGGTACTCAGCGCTCAGGCATCGAACGGGGTCATTAACCCATTAGCATCGCAGGGGCGGAAGAGCAGGCGGCAAAGCTGCCAATCACAATAGGACGGCCACATAACCTGCAGCTGGCATTGGGGGCATGACTGTCAGATTTTAGGCCCAGTGGCAATGAGGGACAACACCCTCCACAGGAAGGACAGAACCCCAGGCATCAGGAGGACACAGGAGCAGAAGGAAAGGCAAGAAGGCAACAAAGGCCATACCCTCAATACAGGATCTACCACCAAAGACGGAGCTACCTGGAGATGACCGAGATCCAGTGCCTCAGGAGACTGCGACTCTCCAGGCAGATGGTCACAGACATCTTTGACTTCATCACTGAAGACCTCACAGCATTGGTCACCATGCCCTGCAGTGGCCATCAAAGTCACTGTGGCCTTGCACTTTTCCACTTCTGGTTCCTTCCAAGGATCAGCGCAGACCTTGGGTGTCATCTCGCGAACAGCTGCACATCATTGCATCTCGCTGGTCAATGATGCCCTCTTTGCCAGAGCTGGACAATGCATTAATTTGACAATGGACACTGCTTAGCAGGGGCAGAGGGCATTTTGTTTTGCCTTCATCGCTGGATTCCCCCAGCTGCAGGGTATCATTGATTGAACCAATGTGGCCATCAAGGCACCCAGCAACTGGCCAGTGAGATCCATCAGCAGGTAGGGCTTCCACTTCCTCAATGTCCAACTGGTCTGTAAGCACAACAAGAGCTTCCTCCATGTTTGTGCTCACTTTCCTGGCAGCTGTCATGACTCCTTCACCCTCTGCCAGTCCAGGCTCCCTCAGATCTTCACTCCAACCCGCAATGTGCGTGGATGGATCCAAGGGGACAAGGATGGATCCCTTAAAGACAAAGCTACTGGCCCCTCTAAGGGAGCTCCAGGCAGAGACACAGAGGTGATACAACCAATCCCACCTGTTCAGTAGGACAACCATTGAACAGGCCATCAGGCTTCTGAAGGTGTGATTCCAGTGCCTGACTGGTTGGGTGGCACCCTCCCATACCCCATGCAAGGATCTTGGTCAGTGTGGTGGTCTGCTTCACTCTCTATAACATGAACCTCCAGTGAGGTTGGACCTTGAGGACAATGAGGCCCTGGAAGTAGCCATCTCATCGGGGGAGGAGGTGAGAGAGGAGGAGGAAAAGGAAGCAGAGGGAGAAGACGTTGAACAGAGAGGTGCCCCTACTGCACGACAAGGTGGCCTCCTCCTGCCACCCTCCGGGATGAGGACCTCCCTCCTGTTCCTCACAGCCTCCAGCATTAGATCCAGCTCATCAACAATGAAGCAAGGGGCTTCCAGCTCCCCTGTGACATCTCACTTCCCCCTGGTGCAGTGGAAAGCTTTGGCACAAACAGCAGATCTCCCCCTCAGGACAACCAGAAGCCTCAGTGAAGGCTGCCATGAGGAGTCTAAATGAGCCCCAGGGATAAATGTTGACCAGGACATCAGGGAGAACTCCCCTGCTCTTCTTTGCAATAGCACCATCCACCTGAGAGGGCAAACAGGGCCTCAGTTTAACATCTCATCTGAAAAAAAAACACCTCCAACAGTGCAGCACACCCTCAGTACTGCACTAGAGTGACAGCCTGGAATTTTATTCAAGTCTTTGGAGTGAACCTTGAACCTACAACCACCTAATTCAAAGACAAGAGTACTACCACTGAGCCACAGCTGACAGGAGGATGATAAAAGTTTTGAAGGGGGTTTTAAAGGAAGAGAAGGAGATGGCACGATGGAGCGATTGAGGGATGGAATTCCAAAGTGTAGGATCCATAAGTCTCTGACATCAAGGGAGGGATGAAGTGAGGGAGGTGCACAAAAGCCCAGAGTCAGAGGAATGGGTTGCTTAGAAGGTGAGGGAATGTTGTGTTGAAAGATTTTCCAGAGATAGGGCAATGTGAGACCATGGAGGGATTTAAAGACAAGGGGCTCAATTTTCACCTGGGGGTGGGAAACAGGAGCCGGGGATAGGGGAATAGTATTAGTGGCAGGGAATGCAAATACCTGGCTTGTTCCCTTGAATTTAGAAGGTTGAGGGGTGATCTAATAAAGGTATTTAAAGCGATTAAGGGAGTAGTTTCACAGGAGATAGTGGGAGGTGAGGTGAAGATTGAATTCATTGAGGATGGGATGATGCTCAGTGTAGAGGCAAAGGGAAGAGGTAAATAAAAAAGAAATACTTGCATTTCAGTAGCACCTTTCATAACCTCAGGATGCCCCACTTCATTTTGCAGCCAATGAAGCATTTTTGAAGAGTAACCAGTGTTGTAATATGGGAGGTACATCTGAGTGAGCAAGTCAGCTTGGAGCCTGGGTGCACAGTAATTGGCGAGGATATTAAGTGAAAGGTATGAGGGATATAAGTGGCTGAGGTGCTTGAAGAAGGGGAAGGTACCAGGAGAGCAGGGGAAGAGGCCAAGTCATGACCTGGAGATAAGTGTCACTCTGCTGCCACAGTGCTTTGGACAGGGTCATTAGTGGAAGGTGCATCCTCACAGGAAGGCTTCTGGGAGGGAACAGAATGGCTGCTGAAAAGCCTTGTTTGCAGCAGTGTTGGGATGTCGATAAGATCATCCACAATGAGGTTCTGGATGGTAAGTCCTTGTCTGTGAGTGAGCGTATATTCTGGAGTCCAACTGACTGGCGGGATATGGTTAACTAGTTTTCAGTTATTGTATATGTTATTTTCTACACTATCACATCTATCTGGGAGGAATAAACAATACCCAGTCTGTTACTATCTATTTTAATTGATAGAAATATTCTTATTGAGAAAAATGTGGATCATTTTTTTAGAAATTGATAAGATATTCAGCATTGCATATCTTTTAATTGACAATTGGTGGTGACTTCACAAAATCTCTTTACTAGAATATGAGTCAGGCTGCAACAGCGGTTTGAAATAAATGATTAAATAGCCAGGTGTGGCACTAGGTCAGACAGGTTGTAGACTGCATTCTTGTGCTTATGAAACTATTAGTCTGCGAGAAGAAAGAGCAGTAATTCAGACAGTCCCAGCTCCAGGTGCAGGTATCGGAGACAAAACTGAAAATTGAGTGAACATGCCTTAAAGGCACGATTAGCAATCTGATTCTCCAGACTGCTCTGTCAAGGCAGGCACAGCCGGTAATAATGACTCAGGTCAGAAGAGCTGCGGAACCAACCATCTGCAGTCTCGCAAGCGGCTGCCGGTCAATATTGTCACAGGAGGGTTTAGAAGGTTGATCCCCAGTTTAGCCACTTCTGGAATGAGTACTGAGTCAGAGGATAGTGCATTGAGAACAGTGCCTGTGTCACTTGGTTGAGAGGGGGCATATCATTTGTGTGGAGCTCTGGTCAGCAGATGACTTGCTACACAGTAAGATAGCCAGGTTAATCTTTGAGTCTGGATCGCTGAAACAAGCTGACAAACTGGGAGGTGACCTTCTTAGCTTCACTGACTGGAGGAACTGTCTCACAAAGTGCTTCAGAGCAAAACTTTCTGGTTCTGCTAACATTGATCCTTTGTGATATTCATCCTGAGATGTTTGTAAGTTTCCTCTTAATTAATAGCTTCCACTGCTATGTCCAGACTGGCCAAGAGAGTGTGGGAAAATGGCGCACTGACACGGCACACAAAAGTCTGAGTGTATCAAGCCTGTGTCCTTAGTACCTTGCTCTACGGCAGCGAGGCCTGGACAACATATGTCAGCCAAGAGCGACGTCTCAATTCATTCCATCTTCGCTGCCTCCAGAGAATCCTTGGCATCAGGTGGCAGGACCGTATCTCCAACACAGAGGTCCACGAGGCAGCCAACATCCCCAGCATGTACACCCTACTGAGCCAGCGGCGCTTGAGATGGCTTGGCCATGTGAGCCGCATGGAAGATGGCAGGATCCCCAAGGACACATTGTACAGCGAGCTCATCACTGGTATCAGACCGTCCATGTCTCCGCTTTAAAGACGTCTGCAAATGCGACATGAAGTCCTGTGATATTGATCACAAGTCATGGGAGTCAGTTGCCAGTGATCGCCAGAGTTGGCGGACAGCCATAAAGGCGGGGCTAAAGAGTGGCGAGTCGAAGAGACTTAGCAGTTGACAGGAAAAAAGACAGAAGCGCAAGAGGAGAGCCAACTGTATAACAGCCCCGACAACCAATTTTATCTGCAGCACCTGTGGAAGAGTCTGTCACGCTAGAATTGGCCTTTATAGCCACTCCAGGCGCTGCTTCACAAACCACTGACTACCTCCAGGTGCTTACCCATTGTCTCTCGAGACAAGGAGGCCAAAGAAGGAGAAGAAGAAGAAGAATCGGTTTCCAATATGTAGACAGTTAAGTGTGAAGTCTTCTAACAATTAGATACGATGGCCCTCAATGAATCAGCCCTCTGCAATAGGAGGTGGCAAAGACAACTTTAAGTTAAAAAGAAAGCCTACGCAGTCAATTTGACTATTTTTTTCTTTCAGTTAATAAAACAACAGGCAGGAATGCTGCTGCAAGTAAGGTGCTGGTATTGCAATGTTGCATAATAGTAGAGGCATAGGGCAGATTGCATATTCTGAAAATGTAAAATAATTTAAAATGGAGTATCAATGACACCTTTGGAGTCAGAAATTGATTTAGGCCCCTTTTCAGGCCTGAAATAGGCAAAGCACTCAGAACACGCACCAGAAGCCAGGACTCCAGGCATGTCTGAAGTTAGGCCTCGGGTCCCAGAAGCATATTTCTAATGAGCTGTGGCCATCCATCAGGCATCCAAAAACAGCCGATCGGTTCAGAGAGGACCAATATGGACCGACAGCAGCTCTCGGGTAGGTCTGGGAGGCGAGTGGGGCCTGGGACAATCCTGAGTGGAGTATTCCCGGCCTAGCCTCAGCGCAGATAATTATCTAGAAGGTGTCTTTAAATAAGGCAATGGGTCGGAAGTATACGCAAGGGGCCTTATGCCTTTTTAAGGCAGCCTAGAGGATGCCTGAATATCCGCCAAGCCAAATTGGCATTGGGCATAGCCTTGCAAAATTGAACCTTTTTGCCCCCATTTCATGACTGCAAAGTGGGCACAAAGAGGCCCAATTTCTCTTGCTTTAATCAATACTTTGTTGCTGAGTCCATTCAATTCAACTCCTCATGGAGTCAACCTGTCTGGAACCATTGTCACATTGGGCAGTAAAATAAGAACATCAGAAATAGGAGCAGGAGTAGACCATACTGCTCCTCGAGCCTGCTCTGCATTCAATACAATCATGGCTGATCCTTGGTCTCAACTCCACTCTCCCGCCCACTCCACATAACCCTTGATTACCTGAGACACTAAAAATCTGTCCAAAGCGGCCTTAAATATATTCAATGATGGAGCATCCACAACCTCTGGAGTAGAGAATTCCAAACATTCACTATCCTCTGGAGTGAAGAAATTTCTCCTTATCTCAGTCCTAAATGATCAGCGACTTATCCTGAGACTGTACACCCATGTTCCAGATTCCCCAAACAGGGAAACAGCCTTTCAGTGTCTACCCTATCCAGCCCCTTCAGAATCTTGTATGTCTCAATGAGATCACCTGTCATTCTTCTAAACTCCAGAGAATATAGACCCAATATACTTAGCCTGTCATCATAGGACAACCCTTTCATTCCAGGAACTAATCTGGTGAAGCTTCGATGTACTTTATCTGTGTGTACCACTGTATATTGATAGGAACTCTTGCACAAAAAGGATGACCCGTTGAGTTAAATGATAACAAGATCACGTTCTGCCCTCATTCATACCATCGTCTTTGTTGTCTGCTCATTCACCAGTTGTCATGAAAGACATTAATTCTTTCAATAAGAGTGCTGAGTCAACCAACGCAGGCTCTGCATAAAGCGCTGAGGTCATAACTAAACCAGATTCAGTCAATTTAATTCTAAATGTAACAACATAAAGTAATATTTTTACATTATAGTGGGAGATTCTGGTCTGAAATTGACTGCCGTGTTTCCGACATGATAACACTGATAACACTGTGTGACTACACTTCTAAAGTTCTTTCTTGGCTGTAAAGTTGTTTCGGATGTTCTGAGGTCATGAGCTGTGCTATATAAATGCAAGCTTTTTCTTTATTTTACAGTAGAGCTTTAGGGATGCATATAACCAGTGCAGGTCCTCAGTTTAACGCCTGCGGCTAAGCAAATGTAGAAAATAGTCCAATGTGGCAACACGTAAGGTTCTTTAACCCATGTGAAAATTCTCTTCATCTCACCTCTGGCTCTTTTGCTAATTACCTTAAATTGTTGTGCACGGGTTACCGCCCCTTCTGTCATTGGAACCCCATATCTTCTCTCGGAAGGTATGGGGTTTGATCCCTGATCTATGCTGGTTTAGTGCCTCTTGGCTAAGGGCAGTGATAGGGACACTACATTTAGGCTCAGAGTCTCCAACTGAGGGAGGGCTAAAATGTCTCACAGCATTTCACGGGAGCATTACCAAACAAAATTTAACACCAAGATGCATCATGCCTGCTCCTCTGTAAGGTCCAGCTGGCTGCATCTGTTGTGATAGGAGAGAAATCAGAAATCAGGTTTCTTTACACAAAGGGTGGTGAAAATCTGGAACTCTCTCCCTCAAAAGGCTGTGGATGCTGAGGGACAATTGAAGCTTTCAAGAGTGATGTCAATTGATAGGTAAGGATGTTAAGGGATATTGAGCCAATGGAGTTGAGGTACAGATCAGCCGTAAACTAATTGAATGACATAGCAGGCTGGAGGGGCTGAATGGCCTCCTCCTATTCCTATGTTCCTCAATCTGCTGTCTAGGATCTGTAATTGGTGTGCCTTCGATGGCCTTTTCCCAAATTCCATTTGTGTTACAAGAAAACTGACATTGGTTACTGCACCCATGGTGGTGTGGGGTGAAAACTCTGCTATTATATTCAGTTCTTTCAGTGATATGATGAAATTATGAAATATTGTTCATTTTTCATTTGAATCCAATTTTTTCTGTGCAAGTTTCTCTTTTAACAAGGCCTTTAAAATAAAAGAAAGAAAAACTTATATAAGCACCTTTCATGACCTCAGGGTATCACAGAGTTCTTTACTGTAGTTTTGAAGTAATAATGTAAGAAATGTGACAGCCAATTTGCATACAGAAAGCTCCCACATAAAATAAAATGACTAGAACTTCTATTTTAGGTATTGGTGAGGGATAGGTGTTGACTAAGGCACCAGGAGAACTCCCCTGCTCTTCCTTTATTTAGTGCCATGGGCTCTTTTACATCCTTAGCTTAATGTCCCATCTGAAAGGCAGAATTGTGCAGCATTCCCTCAGTGCTGCAATGAAGTGCCAGTCTAGATTATCCACTCAAGTCTCTGGAGTGTAGCTTGAACCCGCAAGACGCAAGAGTGCGACCAGTGAGCCACAGCTAACACCTAAAATAAAAGCAAAATACTGCGGATGCTGGAAATCTGAAATAAAAACAAGAAATGCTGGAACCACTCGGCAAGTCTGGCAGCATCTGTGGAAAAAGAAGCAGAGTTAACGTTTCGGGTCAGTGACCCTTCTTCGGAACTGACAAATATTAGAAAAGTCACAGGTTATAAGCAAGTGAGGTGGGGGTGGGGCAAGAGATAACAAAGGAGAAGGTGTAGATTGGACAAGGCCACATAGCTGACCAAAAGGTCATGGAGCAAAGGCAAACAATATGTTAATGATGTGTTGAGAGACAAAGCATTAGTACAGATTAGGTGTCAATGCACTGAATATTGAACAGCAGCAAGTGCAAACCTAAAAACAAAACAGTGGGTAAGCAAACTGAACAAACTAAGATGAAATGAAATAAATGCAAAAAAAAATTGTAAAAAATGTAAATAAGAATGTAAAAAAAAGAAGAAAAAAAAGAAAAAAAGAAAAAATAACTAAAAATGAAAGTAAAATGGGGGGCTGTCATGCTCTGAAATTATCGAACTCAATGTTCAGTCCGGCAGGCTGTAGTGTGTCTAATCGGTAGATGAGATGCTGTTCCTCGAGCTTGCGTTGATGTTCACTGGAACACTGCAGCAATCCCAGGACAGAGATGTGAGCATGAAAGCGGGGGGAGTGTTGAAATGGCAAGCAACCGAAAGCTCAGGGTCCTGCTTGCGGACTGAGCGGAGATGTTCCGCAAAGCGGTCACCCAGTCTGCGCTTGGTCTCCCCAATGTAGAGGAGACCACATTGTGAGCAACGAATACAGTATACTACATAGAAAGAAGTACAAGTAAATCGCTGCTTCACCTGAAAGGAGTGTTTGGGGCCTGGGATAGTGAGGAGAGAGGAGGTAAATCGTAATCGCAGGAGGTGTAATACCTGCCCATTTAGCTGTTGAAAGAGCGACCTCCTTGAAGGGCTAATCTCTGCATTTTTCTATTCTGCATATGGCAGTTTGATGATGTTGAATTTCTAAGTATTCAGTAGGGCACAGGTAAACAACAGCTTTTCTAAGTATGATATCTGATCTTTTTGTTCCCATCTACTAGGTACAGTTGATTAACTCACACAGCATGAGTCTAGCAGCTTTACTGATTAACAATCCAGGATATCTTTTGTTGATATGGTGCAATCGCATTTGATGTGATAGGTTTCAGTTCTCTGCCAGTGAACTGTAACAATCTGTATTGCCTGTAACGCTCCAAGTTGGGGTGAATCCAAGACAAGAGTATTGTAACCTAGTAAGGTTGGGACATGTTCCAGTAAAATACATTCTTTTTTCCCTAGCATTACTGTTGTTGAATCATTGGAAGCAGTGAGATAATATTTCAAAAGAACAAAACTTTTGCAAGATTGTAAAGCCGTTGAAGTAAAAAGCCCCTGGTGCCAATCACTTAAGCTAGGGCACCATCACGTAGGCACTGGCAGCCTCCTGAAATATTGCCTAAATGTCTACTCTTTGTGTGTTAGCCTCTATTGTGAGTCTCAACTGGACTCTTCAGCTGCAGACGGCCTCAAAATCAAGTCCGATCATGTCCACAGACTGTAATCAGGAGTGTGAACTGGCTGATTTTGCTCCTCCCTAGCTCGGGGGCGGGGGGTGGGGGGGTGGTGTCTGAGGCCAATTATAGCATCCTAACTTTGGATACAATAGTGTAGTAGTTATGTTACTGGACTAGTTATCCTAGGTGCCTCCACTAATAATCCAAAAGAACATGAGTTCAAGTTCCACCATGGCACTTTGAAAATTTGAATGAAAAGCTGGTATCAGTAAAACTGACCCTGAAACTGTTGGATCGTCATAAAGAAAAACAAATAGTTCATAATTGTCCCATTGAGAGGGACTACCTTGCAGCTGAAGGATGAGGAGGCCAAGAGGACAGGAAACTCACTGGAAGAGGTATTGAAGAAGCAAAGTCCTGTGAGGGAGATCCATAGCCTACAGGGAGAGGCAGTGACCCAAAACAAGGCCATCCATAAGTATTTCCAGTAAAGAGCAACAAGGGAGAAATTCAACATGATGGGTGATGCAGACTCCTAGCGGAATAGGGACACAGCTAAACACAGGAAAGCGAACAAGTCAGAGGGAATACAGCGGAAGTAAGTTTCAAGGGAGTAAGACCAGGATGGAAGGCCTCTACTTTAATGCCAGGAGTATTGCAGGTAAAACGGATGAGTTAAGGGCAAGGATTGACACGTGGAATTGTGATATAGTAGCCATCACGGAGACATGGTTGAGGGAGGGGCAGGATTAGCAGCTCAATATCCCGGGATATAGAATCTTCAGGCGAGACAGAGGAGCGGGTAAAAGAGGAGGGGGCATTGCAATATTAGTTAAGGAATCAGCTACTGCAGTAAGGAGAGATGATATCTTGGAGGGGGCATCAAATGAAGCTTTATGAGTAGAGTTTAAGAATAAAAAAGGGACAGCCACATTGCTAGGTGTTTATTATAGACCCCCAGATAGTCAGCGGGAAATTGAGGAGTAAATATGTGCGCAATTTGCAGAGGTGTGTAAAAATAATAGGGTAATTATGTTAGGTGATTTCAACTTTCCCAACATTAATTGGGATAGTCATCGTGTTAAGGGCTTAGATGGAGTGGAGTTCTTAAAATGTATACAGGAGAACTTTTTAGCTCAATATGTGGAGGATCCAACAAGGGAGGGTGCAGTGCTGGACCTAATTCTGGGGAATGAAGCCAGACAGGTGGTTGATGTGTTGGTGGGGGAGCATTTTGGTGATAGTGACCACAACATGGTACAATTTAAGCTTGTTATGGAGAAAGAAATAGACAAGTTGCAAAAAAAGGTTTTGGATTGGGGGAGAGCGAATTTTAGTAAAATAAGGCAGGATCTGGCCAAGGTAGACTGGAAAGAGTGACTTGTCGGGAAATCTACAGAAGAGCAGTGGGGGGGCATTCAAAAAGGAAATGGGGAGGGTACAGGCCCAACATGTTCCCTCTAGGGTAATAGGTAGGAGCAACAAGCCCAGAGAACCATGGATGACCAGAAACATTCAGGGTATGATGAGAAGGAAAAGAGAGGCTTTTAGCAAATACAAGGACAGCAAATCAATGGAAGCGTTAGTGGAGTACAGAAAGTGTAGGATGGAGCTTAAGAAAGCAATTAGGAGAGCAAAGAGGGGATATGAGAATGCTCTGGCTGGTAAAAGTAGGGAAAATCCCAAGATATTCTATAAGTATATCAATGGGAAGAGGATAACCAGGGAAAGAGTAGGACCCATTAGGGACCAAGGGGGAAATTTGTGGGTGGAGCCAGAGGACATTGGTAGGGTGTTGAATGAATACTTCACATCTGTCTTCATCCTAGAGAATGAGGATGTAGATATGGAACTTAGAGAGAGAGACTGTGAGGTTCGTGAGCAAGTTGTCATAGGGAGTGACAAGGTATTGGAGGTTTTGGAAGGCTTAAAAGTGGACAAATTTCCAGCTCCGGGTGATTTGTGTCCCAGGATGCTGTGGGAGGCGAGGGTGGAGATTGCAGGGGCTCTGACCCTAGTTTTTAATTCCTCTCTGGCCATGGGGGAGGTGCCAGAGGACTGGAGAACAGCTAATGTGGTCCCACTATTTAAGAAAGGTTGTAGAGATAAGCCAGGGAACTACAGACCAGTGAGTCTCACATCAGTGGTGGGGAAACTATTGGAGAAAATTCTGAAGGAGAGAATCTATCTCCACTTGGAGAGGCAAAATTTGATTAGGAATAGTCAGCATGGCTTTGTCAGAGGGAGGTCATGCCTAACAAATTTGATTGAATTTTTTGAACATGTGGCCAGGTGTGTCGATGAGGGTAGTGCAGTTGATGTAGTTTACATGGATTTCAGCAAAGCCTTTGACAAGGTCCCACATGGGAGACTTATCAAGAAAGCAAATGCACATGGGATACAAGGTAACTTCATGAGGTGGATTCAAAATTGGCTTAGCTGTAGGAGACAGAGAGTGATGACAGACGGCTGTTTTAGTGACTGGAAGCCAGTGTCCAGTGGCGTACCACAGGGATCTGTGCTGGGTCCTCTATTGTTTGGCATTTATATATTAACGACATAGATGACAATGTTGGGGGTAGGATCAGTAAGTTCGCGGATGACACAAAGATTGGCCGAGTGGTTAACAGTGAGGTTAAGTGTCTTAGGTTACAGGAAGATATAGATGGGTTGGTCAAATGGGCAGAAAAGTGGCAGATGGAATTTAACGCTGAAAAGTGTGAGGTGATACACTTTGGAAGGAGTAATGTGACACGGAAGTATTCAATGAATGGCCTGACACTGGGAAGTTCCGAGGAACAAAGGGACCTTGGCATGTTTGTCCATAGATCTCTGAAGGCAGAAGGGCAGGTTAATAGGGTGGTGAAAAAGGCATATGGGACACTTGCCTTTATCAATCGAGGCATAGATTACAAAAGCAGGGAGGTCATGTTGGAGTTGTATAGAACTTTGGTAAGGCCACAGCTGGAGTACTGTGTGCAATTCTGGTCACCACATTATAGGAAGGATGTGATTGCATTGGAGGGGGTGCAGAGGCGATTCACCAGGATGTTGCCTGGGATGGAACATTTAAGCTATGAAGAGGTTGGATAGGCTTGAGTTGTTTTCGCTGGAGCAGAGAAGACTGAGGGGTGACCTGATCGAGGTGTACAAGATTATGAGGGGCATGGACAGGGTGGATAGGGAGCAGCTGTTCCCCTTAGTTGAAGGGTCAGTTACGAGGGGTCACAAGTTTAAGGTGAGGGGTGGGAGATTTAAGGGGGATTTGAGGAAGAACTTTTTTACCCAGAGGGTGGTGACAGTCTGGAATGCCCTGCCTGGGAGGGTGGTAGAGGCGGGTTGCCTCACATCCTTTAAAAAGTACCAGGATGAGCACTTGGCACGTCATAACATTCAAGGCTATGGGCCAAGTGCTGGGAAATGGGATTAGGTAGACAGGTCAGGTGTCTTTAATGCATCGATGCAGACTCGATGGGCCAAAGGGCCTCTTCTGCACGGTATTATTCTCTAATTCTGTGATCTGTGATTCTGTGGTGCAAAGTCGAAGGAACCACTGGCCTGTGCCAGACTGAGGCCTGAGACAAATTTGGTGCCAGCGAGCTGTGGGCACCAAATGCAGACTCCGCTCCAGTTCACTGTCCAGGGAGGGCAGGTAAATGGAAATACAGCTGTCCCAGGGAATCCCAAAGTTAGAGTTAACAGTCTCTTGGAATGGCCAAGGAGCATAGGCCCCTATGCTGCCATTCTATCCTGGGCACTCACCTTAGGAAGAATCTACTGGGAAAGAAAAAGACATTACAAAACATACCCAAGACAATCAAACACTGATAAGAGCATCAGACATCTTGGGCTGAATGATATTCTCCCGCGGGCAAAGAAAATGGCAGCCCGCATATACGGGCTGCGCGCCACCATGCCCCCATGATTTAGCACGCGGCAGTTCATCTGCGTAAGCTGGGCCGCTGCCCCCTGCCCCCCCCAATCACATGGTGGGGGCGGGCTCTGCAACGCTGGCAATGGCATCAGCTGCCTCTGCGCAGGCACTGGTGCCATTTTTAAAGGGCTTCCAGACCTGCACTGTTGAAGCCCCCACCCACTGCCTCCCCCGACCCCACCAAAAACACTGTGAATTGATTTTTGTCCCATACCCCCCTCCCAATACAAAGAAAATAAATGGCTGACCCATTCCCTTCCGCCCCAAAACACTTGTATTTAGTGAGTAGCTGGTGAGTAATATTTTGAATAAGGTTTATTTTACCAGTGAACTCTATTTTTAGTAGGATTTATCAGTAATAGTAGGTTTTAGTAAAAATTCTAAGGTGTTGTAGTACTGGTAAAGTTTTTTTTAGCAATAACAAAGGGTCAACTAATAGGTAAAGGAATGGCAGGGGTGCTTCAACCTCAAGTGTGC
Source organism: Heterodontus francisci (assembly GCF_036365525.1). Classification (NCBI taxonomy): domain Eukaryota; kingdom Metazoa; phylum Chordata; class Chondrichthyes; order Heterodontiformes; family Heterodontidae; genus Heterodontus; species Heterodontus francisci. The sequence continues at coordinate 16,940,542 of NC_090385.1, forward strand.
ACCTCCTGTGCCATGTGGGAGATCCAGGATACTTCCCATATCCTGGAGAACCATTTGTGCAGGAAGTGTTGTCAATTGTGGCAGCTTGAGCTTCGGGTTTTGGATCTTGAGCAGCGGCTGGCGACACTGCGGTGCATTCATGAGAATGAGAGTTACGTGGACAGCACGTTTATAGATGTGATCACCCCACAGCTTAAGAGTATACAGGAAGAGAGGGAATGGGTGACCACCAGGCAGTCAAAAAGAAACATGCAGGTAGGGCAGGAGATCCCTGATTGCATCTGACACCCCAACAGGTATTCAGTACTGAATACTAAGGAAAGTGATGCTTCACCTGGGGAGTGCAGCCAGAGCCAAGTCCATGGCACCATGGGTGGCTCAGCTGCACAGGGGGTACAGGGAAAACTGGAAGAGCCATAGTGATAGCTGATTCAATAGCCAGGGGAACAGACAGGTGTTTCTGTGGCCGCAGACGTGAATCCAGGATGGTGTGTTGCCTCCCTGATGCCAGGGTCAAGAATGTCACTGAGCGGCTGCAGAGCATGCTGAAGGAGGAGTGTGAACAGCCAGCAGTCGTGGTCCAAATTGGAACCAACAACATAGGTAGAAAGAGGGATGTGGTCCTGCAGTCAGAATTTAGGGAGCTAGGTAAGAAATTAGCAAGCAGGACCTCAAAAGTAGTAATCTCCGGATTGCTCCCAGTGCCACACGCAAGTGAATATAGAAATAGAATAAGACAGATGAATGTGTGGCTGGAAAGATGGTGCACGAGGGAGGGCTTTAGATTCCTGGGACATTGGGCCTGGCTCTGGGGGAGATGGGACCTGTACAGGCCAGACGAGTTGTACCTGAACAGAACCGAGACTGAGTTCCTTGCAGGATGTTTTGCTAGTATTGTTGGGGACAGTTTAAACTAGTTTGGCAGGGGGATGGGGACCTGAGGATAGACTCAGTGGGGACAAAATCAGAAATGAAAATAGAAGGCAGTAAATTAATGGATGAGTCTGAAAGGCAGAGGAAACAAAGGTTAGAAAATTTTTTAAAAGAGTTTGGCAGTGCTCAAGAGTCTCTATTTCAATGCAAGGAGCATAGCAAATAAAGCAGATGAGCTGAGGGCATAGATAGACACATGGCAGTATGATATCATAGCTATTACACAAACATGGCTTAAGGAGGGACAGGAATGGCAGCTCAACATTCCTGGTTGCAGGGTTTTCAGATGCAATAGGGAGGGGGATAAGAAAGGAGGGGTAGTGGCAATTTTGGCAAAGGAAACTATTACAGCTGTGAGGAGGGATGATATGTTGGAAGGTTCGTCAAATGAGGCCATATGGATTGAGCTAAGGAAGAAAAAAGGGGCAATCACACTGCTGGGAGTGTACTATAGACCCCCAAACAGAAGGAGATAGAAGAGCAGATATGTAGGCAAATCTCTGAGAAGTGCAAGAGCTATAGGGCAGTACTAGTAGGGGATTTTAATTACCCCAATGTTAACTGGGATAGCTTTAGTGTGAAAGGAATTGAGGGAGCAGAATTCTTGAGGTGTATTCAAGAGAACCTTTTTGCCCAGTATGTAGCAAGTCAAACAAGAGAGGGTGTAGTTTTAGACTTAGTTTTAGGAAATGATGATGGGCAGGTGGAAGGAGTGGCCGTGGGAGAGCATTTTGGTGGAAGTGATAATAATTCAGTCAGTTTAAACATAATTATGGAAAAGGACAGAGATAGAACAGGAGTTAGAGTTCTCGGTTGGGGCAAAGCCAAGTTTACTAAACGGAGGAGTGATTTAGCGAAAGTGGACTGGAAACAGCTACTTGAAGGTAAATCAGTGTCGGAGCAGTGAGAGGCATTCAAAAGGGAGATTCAAAGGGTTCAGCGTAAACATGTTCCCACAAAGAAAAAGAGTGAGGCGGCCAAATCTAGAACCCCATGGATGTCAAGGAGCCTACAGGGTAAGATAAGGCAGAAAAGGAAAGCTTATGACCGACACCGAGAATTCAATACTATAGAAAGCTGAGAGGAGTATAGAAAGTGGAGAGGTGAAATCAAAAAGGAAATTAGGAAAGTAAAGAGAGGACATGAAAGAATATTGGCAAGCAAAATCAAGGTGAACCCAAAGATGTTTTATCAATACATTAAGAGTAAGAGGATAACTAAGGAGAGAGTAGGGCCCAAAAAAAACCTAAAAGGTAACCTATGTGTAGGGACGGAAGATGTTGGTATGGTTCTTAATGAATACTTTGCATCTGTCTTCACAAAAGATGGGGACAATGCAGATATTGTAGTTGATGAGGAGTGTGAAGTATTGAATGTGATAATTATAGGGAGAGAGGAAGTATTAATGGAACTAGCATCCTTGAAAGTTGATAAATCATCAGGGCCAGATGAAATGTACCCTGGGCTGTTGAAAGAAGCAAGAGAGGAAATAGCAGAAAGTCTGACCATCATTTTCCAAACCTCACTGGATACAGCTGTGGTACCACAGGATTGGAGAATTGCTAAGCAAAGGATACAGGCCAGTCAGTCTAACCTCAGTAGTGGGCAAATTATTGGAATCTATTCTGAGAGACAGGATAAACAGTCAGTTAGAAAGGCAGGGGTTAATCAAGGATAGTCAGCATGGATTTGTTAAGGGGAGATCTTGTTTGACCAACTTGATTGAATTTTTTGAAGAAGTAACAAGGAAGATAGATGAGGGTAGTGCAGTTGATGTGGTCTACATGGATTTTAGCAAGGCTTTTGACAAGGTCCAGGGAAATGCAGCAGGGTGGATACAAAATTGGCTCAGTGGCAGGAAACAAAGGGTAATTGTTGACAGCTCTTTTAGCGACTGGAGGGCTGATTCCAGTGGCATTCCGCAGGACTCAGTACTGGGTCACTTGCTTTTTGTGGTATATATTAACGATTTGGACGATTTGATCAGGAAGTTTGCAGATGACACAAAGAATGGCCATGTGGTAGATAGCAAGGAGGATAGCTGTCGGCTACAGGAAGATATTGATGATCTGGTCAGATGGGCAGAAAAGTGGCAAATGGAACACAACCTGGATAAGTGTGAGGTGATGCATTTGGGGAGGTCAAACAAGACAAAGGAATACACGATTAATGGGGAAATACTGAGAAGATTAGAGGAAGTGAGAGACCTTGGAGTGAATGTCCACAGATCCCTGAAGGTAGCAGGACAGGTCGATAAGATGGTTAAGAAAGCATATGAAATCCTTTCCATTATTAGCCAAGGTATAGAAGGTTAGAGCAGGGAGGTTATGTTGGAACTATATAACTTATTGGTTAGGCCACAACTTGAGTACTGTGTGCAGTTCTGGTCACCTCATTACAGAAAGGATGTAATTGCACTGGAGAGGGTACAAAAGAGATTTATGAGGATGTTGCCAGGACTAGAAAAATACAGCTACGAGGAAAGATTCTCCTTGGAACAGAGAAGGCTGAGGGGTGATCTGATTAAAATGTACAAAAGTTTGAGGGGCCTGGATAGAGTGGAGGTGAAGGGTCTATTCACCTTAGCAGAGAGGTCAGTGACTAGGGGGCATAGATTTAAAGTGATTGGTAGAAAAATTAGAGGGGAGATGAGGAAAAACTTTTTCACCCAGAAGGTGGTGGTTGTCTGTAACTCACTGCCTGAAGGGGTAGTTGAGGCAGCAACCCTCAACACATTCAAATGGAGTCTGGATATGCACCTCAAGTGCTGTAATCTGCAGGACTATGGACCAAATGCTGGAAGGTGGGATTAGAATAGTTCGATCTTTTTTCGGCTGGCACAGACACAATGGGCCATGTGGCCTCTTTCTGTGCCTTAAACTTTCTATGATCCTATGATTTAATATGTGGCCTTCCCCCAACAACTGCACCAAATGCAGAGTTCACCCCTTCCCCCCCTCCCCTCCACTACACGTGCAGATTTGACCCCCTCCTCACTACACTAAAAATCCTAAATTCCCCCCTTCCCCACCTTGGGGGCACAGCATTCCCTGGACGGGAAAGTGAAGGCATGTAAGTGCCAGCTGACGCACGCAAGATCATGGACAGCTGGCCAGATCGCAGTGAAAGGTATGTTAACGTTTTCATGTTCTTCATTTAAATATTTAAAGTTGGGTCCCGTTGCCGAGCGGCAGGAGGGTGCCGCCACGGAACCTCGCCAGTGCCGGGAAGATCGGGCCCGGCAATCCCGGCGTCAGATTCTGCGGCTGGCCGCTGCCTCAGCGGTCTTCCGGCCACCCCCCACCACAGAGCCTGACGTCGGGAGTTCAACAAAATTCAGCCCCATGTGTGTGATACAGCTAATAGCATGTGTAGTCACAGAGAAGGAGGAAGACAGGGAATATAGAAAGATGTCAAAGGAAGGACATTGCTGGGTAATGGCATCAAAGTCAGCATCTCCATGATTTTCCTGGAAAACAGAAGAAGGGGCAGCTCCTTGTGTGGACTGAGAGTCTGAATAACTCTGCTTGAGTCCTGTACTGGAAGTTGTGCACTACCTTGGCCTGCAAGCAGAACACAGCAAAGAATATTAAAGGAACTCATCCTGCACCCCAAATAGCAACCTTGATCTATGTGTTGGCAGTTGTTAAAATGGAGCAAGGCTGCATGTATTAAGTGAAAGGTGGCCTATTATTAATGTGCTCCAGAGTGATGGAAGCACTTTGCCCTCATCCAATATTACTAAGGGGAAAGGGGAGTCCCAAATCCTGTGCAGTACCTTCTATAGAGACGGTGCGTGCAAATGGGAGTATGTTTATTTCGGCACTTCTGCAGCTGCCTGAAAATCTCTTCTATGTTTGCTCCCTCATCTACTGAACCTGGGAGATGATGCTGACCCATTCTACAGCTTCCTTCAACGCAATTTGAAATGCCACTTTTGCTAAAAGATGACCACAACAGAGCCAGCCTCCTTTACAGCATCTGCTTCAGCAGGACCTCCAGGTATTCATCACAAATGGGGTAATCTGTGCCCATAGGGTTCCTCACAGTCACAATTCCAATCCATCAGCATAGCTTGCCAAACCTAAAAAGCAACTCTCCTCTAATGATGAGCATTCTTCCTTTAGGTGTAACTGGCTGGCCTGATTCAGCTTCCAGGCCAGGTCTCACTCCCTACATAAGCTTTCCATTTGCAGGAACCCTGGGCAAATGAAAGGGAAAGCCTCATCTAGTAACATTCGGCACTTCCATCCACCCAGCCCACAGACACATTCATTCTCAACTTTACGAGGTGATTTTAACCCAACCTGCTCATTGGGAAACTGATGTGATTGAATGCAATACTGATCTTACACCCCACCCCATATTGCCTACCACTGAAGTCAGTGGAGGGTAATATTGGGCAGGGTGCAAAATTGGCATTCCACAGGTTCCCCTCCTCCACACTACCCCACCTCCAGCAAGATAGGTTAAAATTACTCGTGTGGATTGAGACTGTTTCATTTGGTGACCATGTCTCTTCCTTGGAGCAGTAGTGAATGAAACACTCTTGTTACATGAGAAGACACTATGTAATTTAGTATGAATTTTGGAATACCCGATTTGCACTGTGATACATCAAGGGGAAGAGTTTGTAAAAAGGCTTCCAAAAATGACTGAAATGTTGTACTTCCCTATCTGCTGGCTGTCACCATCTAGCGGATGAAATTATATTGGTCTATTTTTATTAAACAGACCTTACCACAGCAGCAGAAATAGCTGGAAGCCAAGAGGACATGAAGATATGATTTTATTTATGAAACTGTAAGAAAGTTTGTGATCTGTGATGCTCAGATTGTATGGTTTTTTTTCCATTGCCATGGTAACAGCCAAAGGATGTGATCCGTGTGCCATGCTGAGTTTGAATGCGTCATGGGAACAGTTTGCGTGTCTGAGATGGGTTTAGCAAGTGTCACTGTGGCAGTTTCTATTTTGGTGTTAAACTGATGCTGTGAATATTCATGAAAGAAATCTACACATACAAGTTATCCAACAAGCCCAAGACTCTGGTATTATTGCAGATTGCTGTTTCCTTCTAGGATATTCTGATTTCATCAAGAATGCTTTCAAATTATTAACGTAAACAATGCAGGAATCTACGGCCTGAAAATATGCAGAGAGTGCTGCTTCTTGGCATTAAATGCAGAGATGTGCCTTCCCTGGGATCTCTGCTACCGAAAACCGTTGAAGTTGGCAGGCTGCTTCATTTATTTGGGACAAGTCGGTGCCCACACCAGTAGGGATGCCTTCAAGCAAGCAAGCAATTACACCTAGATAACAGGTCAGTAGCGTACAACTTCCATGACCACTTTGAATGGCTTCATTTTGAGCATCAGAGAATTCCACTGGATTGTTACTGCACTGATATAGCTAGGTTAACTGCTTCGTAGTCCCCTCAAATCCAGAGCAGGTCGATATTCTTTCATGATTATGATCCCTGTCGATTCTGATCTTCACCGCCCAATTTATGGGATCTTTGTCTCTGAGGTGGGCAACATGGCCAAAGAGTTACCAGCAGTGAGGTGACTAAAGACTGACTGTCACTGACAATTAATGATGTCTTCAATCTTCTCAATTTCATTCAGCCCACAGACCAGAATTTCTCACCTAAGTACTTGATAGACTGCCTCTTGGTGCTGCTTGTGATTGTCTCCAGGTACAATCCAGGAAAGTTTTAACTGTGTACATCAGTAAACAAACATGTATTAACGCAATACAGAGGAGTTGGGCGACAGCAGAAGAGGAAGAATATACAGAAAAGGAGAGACATACCCACAAGGTGAGAGAACCTCCTGGGTGGGAATGCAGCCTCTCGGACAGCTGGAAGCAAGTTTGTCCTGGCAGGGTCCCAGTGCAGGCCTGGGGTTAATATTGCAGGCGGGTCCCATTGACAGCATTGGGAAAGGTCTGCACATTAAAGCATGGACACCACCAGCTTCAAGTAGGAGTCCTTGGCGTCTGCAATTTAAAATTGCAGTCGGCAACATCAGGTCAGGAGGACAGTGTCTAAAGCGCCTGCTCCATATGAATTCCCTCTTGCCCAATTTCCACTGGGGGCAGGGGTTAAAATTTCCCCATAGAGTGAGAAAAAGAGTTTGCAGAAGAACAGAGAAATATATATCCACAAGAGATCAATGTGTAAGTGCCACATAGAGTGAGGAAAAGAAAACAATACAAACAGAAAGACAGAAAGAACTAGACTGTGAGAAAAAAAGCAAGATTACAGGAAAAGAGAGATCATTTTGCTCTTATTTGCCTCCGCAAGTAACACGATTGAAAATTAACTAGTATACTATGGAATTACCAACTCTGTTTGGCTGCATTTTTGGAGGTCTCACCACGATCCTTCCACTTCCAAGGGCCCTGCATTGTCAAACAGTCTTTTTCCCCATTTCCAAAATTTCTATAACTACAAAACAAAAGTATTCAAAGAATATGAAAAAGCATAATTTTTTTTCCCTTGTGCCTTTATACTTTTCCTCCTAGGTTGCCAGTAGCAATGCCCAGGAGATTAGTCTTCAGTTCCTGGAGACTGCATGGCAATCTTGGAGGGTTGGCAACCCTTATATATTGTAATATTAGGCAGCGTTACTGCCTAATTTAGATATCATCAATTGTATTGCTGCCTTGTCATTCACTGAACAGTATCCATTAAGCTCAATTTATTTGGTTATTTTGATACTCTTTGAAAAATAGAAGGGGTTGGGGTCTCACAGTATCCTGGACAACATTCATTCCCCAATCAAAACAGATTAACTGGATATTCATCTCATTTATGTTTGTGAGACACTGCTGTGTGCAAAATGGCTGACCTATTTACCTACATAACACCAGTAACGGCACTTCAAATGTAATTTGTTGTTATAAAGTGCTTCAGGAAGCCCTGAAATACATGATGGTTCTACATAAATGCAACTCTGCATTTTTTATATATAACATTGTATACTACACAAGTAGTGGAAATCTAAAACTCTCTCTCCCCAGGAAAACTATTGAGTCTAAATCAGTTGAAATTTTCAAAACTTGAGATTGATAGATTTTTGTTAGAGCAGGGTATTAAGGGATACAGAACAAGATGTGTAGGTGGAGTTAAGATATTGAACAGCCATGATCTAATTGAATGGCGGAACAGGCTCATGGGGCCGAATGGCCTCCTCCCATTTCTGTGAGAAAGACTTCTTAATGATTCAAAAGTTAGGTACTGTGTTCTTTTATATTTGCATTTCGGAAGACATGATAAAGGTGAATTTGTATTCTCAGCACGGCTTTATATTTTAACCAGAAAGTGCTGGAAAGACCTGAAACATTAACTCTGTTTCTCTCTCCACAGTTGCTGCCGGATCTGCTGAGTATTTCCAGCATTTTCTGTTTTCATTTCAGATGTCCAGCATCCATGGTATTTTGTTTTTATCTTGTATCTTAACCACTGTAAATGCTCTCAATAAATCACTAATTGTAGATGCTTCCTCAATGCATTTTGCAATGGCCCAGAGACATGAATGAACAGTGTACCTGCATGGAGGCCGCCTCACGATGTCAGACCAGGAGACCAGCGCTCCAGGCAGGCTTTGAGGCCTACCTGACTTCAGCTACAGCCACAGGCCACCCTGTGGAGGAGCTCCCCCTCCACAATGGTGGCCCAAGTGCTAACAGCACTTTTTATTTTAATGTTAAAAAAGTTGGAGAGAGAGAGAGCCTCCATCTTGAGGCACCTTCTCTCTCACTTACCTGAAAAGGAAGCCTGTTATTTCTTCAGTGTTGGAGGGCCTATTGGCCCTGCAGCTTCAAGTGCTCACCCAATGTCCTTTCCCACCCTCTGGTCACTAATTGGCCAGTTCAGGGAAAAGCACAGCCAGGTGACTGTTCCACACAAAGTGCAAGCTTCTGACACCCATTTGACCCTGACGTCAGGGTCCTGAAGCCTGTAGGGAAAATCCTGCTCTGATTGTCCAGTAATCCCTGCTGGAAATGCATTTCCGTGAATAAGAGCAGGAATGGGATCCCTGCAGACATTCATTGTGAAGACTCACATATGAATAACAGGCTTTTGGGCAAGGAATTGAAGGACATTCAGTGTTCGTAGAACAATAGGCAAACAAGTTTTCAATACCTTCAGGTAAAGAGCAGAGAGAAATGATGGGCTGAAATTTATACAGCGGCAAACGTAAATAATGGCGGCCTGCACATGCAGGCCGCACGTCGTGGAGCCACCGCGATATTAAACGTGGCGGCTTATTTAAGTAGACAGGCCGGATGACGTGGAGGGGGCAGGTGAACCATCCCCGGCAATGGCGTCAGCTGTCTTTGCACAGGCGCTGAAGCCATTTTTAAAGGGCTTTGAAACCTAACTTTCATTTTAAATATTTAAAGGTAAGTTTAATGTAACAATTTAAATCCATTTAAATTGCCCCTCTTCCACCCCCTCAATAATCATAAAATTTATTACTTGCCCTCGCCACCCCCAAAACACTTCCCCTGTCCACCTGACCTTCCCCACCCACCCCAAAGTTCATAAACTGTGCACTGTAACCCTTCCCACCCTCCCATACACCAATCAGATGAGTTTGACTCTGCTCCCCCACCCCTCCCACACTGGAAAACTTACCTGCTCCACTCTCCCCATCAGTGTTCCACCTCGGATCTCCGGACAGGGATCCGAAGGCGTGGGAGTGCCGGGCACCGGAACCAATATCACTCTGGGATAGACGGCGGGAGCACAATGGTCATTAATCCAGGTATTTAAATTAATTTATGTGTTGAAATTGGGTTCACGTTGCCGAGCGGCGGGGCGGCCGCCACGAGGCCTCCCGTTGCCAGCAATATCAGCCAGGCCTTCCCGGCATCGAAGCCCGTGGCAGGCCTCTGCCGGAGGCATTTTCCGCGCCCTCCGCCATGACCCCCACTGTCTGGCGGTCTGTAAAGTTCAGCCTGATGTATTTAAAATCAGAAAGAAAAAAAGCACATAGAAAAAAAGTTGTACCAGTTGGGTTCCGGGTCTGACCTGCGCCCTGTACTGAACTAACTGATTTTACCCAGGATGGGTCTAAGGACTAGCAAGTGTGGCACAGTGGCGCAGTGGTTAGCACCGCAGCCTCACAGCTCCAGGGACCCGGGTTTGGTTCTGGGTACTGCCTGTGCGGAGTTTGCAAGTTCTCCCTGTGACCGCGTGGGTTTTCGCCGGGTGCTCCGGTTTCCTCCCACAGCCAAAGACTTGCAGGTGGTAGGTGAATTGGCCATTGTAAATTGCCCCTAGTGTAGGTAGGTGTTAGGGAATATGGGATTATTGTCGGGTTAGTATAAATGGGTGGTTGTTGGTTGGCACAGACTTGGTGGGCCGAAGGGCCTGTTTCAGTGCTGTATCTCTAAGTAAATAAATAAATCGCCCTCAACATCTTTGTACTATTGAGGAGAAAGAATCAACTGGTGTTTTCCTGCCAAATCTGCTGGGAAGTGTATGTGTGTGGTCAAGATTGGGCACTGCTGTGATGCCCCCAGGTTCAAGTAACCCACCAAAACTCATTGTCTAGACTGGCATAGAACAAATGAGCACTGGAGTGAGGCACCAGGGATCTGCACACACCTGTGGAGCCAATTGCCCATCATCAGTCATGATAATCCAATTGGCTATAGCTGATGAATAGGCATAAATGGTGTAACCAACTAGTAAAATAGGCAGAGATCCATTACACAGGATCTACAAACACTTGCTGTCCCATCCAATTTTCTGGTCAATGTTTGGTATTGGGTTTGGATGTGCCTGTTAGTTTGTAGATAATTATCGTCAAATTAGACACTGCAGATGTCATTCAAACCCCTTTGATGTCATGTAGATGTCCATGTAATTTCCCACATTTACATGGGTGGAATGCACAGTCACCTACCTGTCCATATGAAATGGCCATCCAGGACTACTGGGCTATGCTCTTTACGGATGTTGATTTAAAGAAACCTATACTAAGATTTTCAACAGCATTTTAAGGCTATTGGATAATCTGATTTCTTGCTCTGACCTGTTCCCATTTAATTGGTCATTGCCTTGTGTTCTAGTAGCGCTGGCCTTTTGATATGCTCATAATATTGAGACAATGAGTTTTCCGGTGGGAATCCTTTTTCATATGGATGAAAATGGAATAGTGTAGGTCAGATGGTTTCACAGGTCGGCGCAACATCGAGGGCCGAAGGGCCTGTACTGCGCTGTAATGTTCTAATTCTAATTCTAATTCTAATTAGAATTAATGTGGCTTTCGTGCAGAGAGATCGACTATTGACATGCTGTTCTCCCTTCGTCAGATACAGGAGAAATGCCGTGAACAGCAGATGCCCCTCTACATTGCTTTCATTGATCTCACCAAAGCCTTTGACCTCGTCAGCAGACGTGGTCTCTTCAGACTACTAGAAAAGATCGGATGTCCATCAAAGCTACTAAGTATCATCACCTCATTCCATGACAATATGAAAGGCACAATTCAACATGGTGGCTCCTCATCAGAGCCCTTTCCTATCCTGAGTGGTGTGAAACAGGGCTGTGTTCTCGCACCCACACTTTTTGGGATTTTCTTCTCCCTGCTGCTTTCACATGCGTTCAAATCCTCTGAAGAAGGAATTTTCCTCCACACAAAATCAGGGGGCAGGTTGTTCAACCTTGCCCGTCTAAGAGCGAAGTCCAAAGTACGGAAAGTCCTCATCAGAGAACTCCTCTTTGCTGACGATGCTGCTTTAACATCTCACACTGAAGAATGCCTGCAGAGTCTCATCGACAGGTTTGCGTCTGCCTGCAATGAATTTGGCCTAACCATCAGCCTCAAGAAAACGAACATCATGGGGCAGGATGTCAGAAATGCTCCATCCATCAATATTGGCGACCACGCTCTGGAAGTGGTTCAAGAGTTCACCTACCTAGGCTCAACTATCACCAGTAACCTGTCTCTAGATGCAGAAATCAACAAGCGCATGGGTAAGGCTTCCACTGCTATGTTCAGACTGGCCAAGAGAGTGTGGGAAAATGGCGCACTGACACGGAACACAAAAGTCCGAGTGTATCAGGCCTGTGTCCTCAGTACCTTGCTCTACGGCAGCGAGGCCTGGACAACGTATGCCAGCCAAGAGCGACGTCTCAATTCATTCCATCTTCGCTGCCTTCGGAGAATACTTGGCATCAGGTGGCAGGACTATATCTCCAACACAGAAGTCCTTGAAGCGGCCAACATCCCCAGCTTATACACACTACTGAGTCAGCGGCGCTTGAGATGGCTTGGCCATGTGAGCCGCATGGAAGATGGCAGGATCCCCAAAGACACATTGTACAGCGAGCTCGCCACTGGTATCAGACCCACCGGCCGTCCATGTCTCCGTTATAAAGACGTCTGCAAACGCGACATGAAATCGTGTGACATTGATCACAAGTCGTGGGAGTCAGTTGCCAGCATTCGCCAGAGCTGGCGGGCAGCCATAAAGACAGGGCTAAATTGTGGCGAGTCGAAGAGACTTAGTAGTTGGCAGGAAAAAAGACAGAGGCGCAAGGGGAGAGCCAACTGTGCAACAGCCCCAACAAACAAATTTCTCTGCAGCACCTGTGGAAGAGCCTGTTACTCCAGAATTGGCCTTTATAGCCACTCCAGGCGCTGCTTCACAAACCACTGACCACCTCCAGGCGCGTATCCATTGTCTCTCGAGATAAGGAGGCCCAAAAGAAAAGAAGAATTCTAATTCTAATACTTTACAACCAAGGCGGGAGTAATGCACTGTTAATTCAGTTCCACTACTCCACAGGTCACAACATATTAGTAAAGTTTCTCATCTACTGGAAATTAGCCAAATTAAACACTTTATTTATCTCCCAGAATAAAGCATAGCAAACCACGTTTCTTTAAACAACAACAAAATTAACTATTTGTTAATAAACTAAAATCTTAAACAATAATGGGATAAATCTATATATGAAAATATTTTATAACTCCTTATTCTTCCTAACCCTCATGCAGACACACATACATTCAAAAATTTGTTCACTGGGGAAAAAGGGTGTTTTGAGTTGTAACTGTTTCTTAGGAACAATAAAATAATTGTTTGTCACAGTCTGGTAGGATATTTCCAGATTAGTGAAGTGTCCCAGAGTTGAATAGTCGGATGCCACTCGAAGTCTCTCCAAGCAAGTTTAATGAACATTCTATGATGGGTAGGCATTCAAGGCAATTTGGCTGCAGCAGATGTCATGCAGCTCTTTCAGCAAAAGGTGTAGTAACAGGTCTACTTAAATTTTGAAATAACAGTCTAACAGTAGAAGCTTTCTTGAGTTTTCAGGATCTCCCAAAAATACAAGTAACAGGAATCACTCTTGAGCCAGAGATTTTCCTGAGACTGGAAGCAATAGGAATTTGCTACCTTTAACAATGCATGGCTTCCTATCAGCAAAGGAGCCTTTCTCCACAGAGAGCAGCAACTCCTTTTTCTCTGGGTCTTTTCCTCTCCAGGGATCTTTTTCTCTCTCTCCAGGCAGGTCAAAACCACACCTTAAATGTATAATTTCTTTCTAAGAGAAGCAAGGCTTCTTTTTCAAAGAGTGGTAACTGTTTTTCTGGGTTTCCCTCTCTTTCCAGGCAAGGCAAAACAAAGATTTCAAAGCTCGTTCCTTGCAGAGTTCACTGTTCTCTCAATCCCAAAATGAAACTAACCTTTCAACAACCAAGTCACAAGACAGTTATAAATCTTCCTGTTGCAGTGGTTAGCACCGCAGCCTCACAGCTCCAGCGACCCAGGTTCAATTCTGGGTACTGCCTGTGTGGAGTTTGTAAGTTCTCCCTGTGTCTGCGTGGGTTTCCTACGGGTGCTCCGGTTTCCTCCCACAAGCCAAAGACTTGCAGGTTGATAGGTAAATTGGCCATTAGCAAATTGCCCCCAGTATAGGTAGGTGGTAGGGAAATATAGGGACAGGTGGGGATGTGGTAGGAATATGGAATTAGTGTAGGATTAGTATAAATGGGTGGTTGATGGTCGGCACAGACTTTGTGGGCTGAAGGGCCTGTTTCAGTGCTGTATCTCTAAACTAAACTAAACTAAACTAAACTTGGATATAAGTTTTACAGCCTGAACACTTCAAGCACCAAGTGTCAGCATTCAGTGTTCACAGAAAATCCCCTTTTCCCATCTTTTAAAGGCACACAGATCTCTTAGCTTAAAAAAAAAAGCTCTTGTGACAACTTATATAAAAGCAAAATGCTGCGGATGCTGGAAATCTGAAATAAAAACAGAAAGTGTTGGAAATACTCAGCAGGTCTGGCAGCATCTGTGGAGAGAGAAACAGAGTTGACAGAAATGTTAACTCTGTTTCTCTCTCCACAGATGTTGCCAGACCCCAGACCTGCTGAGAATTTCTAGGACTTTCTGTTTTTATTCCCTTTACTTATGTTTGTTTGAAGGAGGAATTGGGGGATCAGGTGTGGTGGTGGTGGGGGGGAAATGATGGAGGGATACCAAGCAAATCAGGCTGCACTGGTGAATGATTCCACTCATCTGCCCACATTTACAGGCATGGACACATCTATCTGGCAGAGCTGGCTACAAAGGCTCCAGGCAGCAGACAGCCAGATGCACAGCTGTGCCATCTGCTGCATGGAGACCTTCAGCTACCATGGACCATAGGGCTGACACTGCTTGGGGTCAGTTGCCTCCTTCCAAGCATGTTACACTGCTGCTGTATGGGCAGAGTGTCCTGGAATGATAGGCTGCGCTAACCTTCTCATTACCACCTCATTCTGCACTACCTCTACTTCGTTGGACATCTAGCAAGAGATTGAATGTTGCACTGTTCCATCATTTGGCCACAGGTTTCCTGCCTCAACTGTAGCAGCCAGTGGGTTTTCGGCAGATATTTTTGTCACCCAATCACCCATTACAAAAGCTGAAAACATACAATACAAATTGTAGCAGCTTTTGTAAAGATTACCAACATTGCTATCCCCACAGTCATCCACTTATCTTTAAGTGGTTGCATCTCTTCAGAAGGGTAAATAAACTGAGGCCCCATCTGCCCATCTGATGGATGTAAAAGACTCCATGGCACTATTTTGAAGATGATCAGAGGAGTTTTTCCTGGTGTCCTGGCCAATATTTATCCCTTAACAACATCACAAAAGCAGGTGACCAGATTATCACATTGTTGTTTGTGGGACCTTGCAGAAATTGGCTGCCACATTTCTTATATTACAACAGTGGCTGCACTTCAAAAAGCACTTCATTGGCTGTAAAGCACTTTGGGACGTCCTGAGATTATGAAGGTGCTATGATAATGCAAGTCTTTCATTCTGAAGTGACGCTTTTGTCTTTAGCTCCAGCATTTGTGTGGACAGAATTGAGAGAGAACTAAAACCCCATTTCTTTTCCCCTTACTATCCATAATCAGGGTGTTTTTGACGAGGTAGATGTGTGTGTTTCTTTACCCTGGGTGTATGGCCAATTTCAATAACCAGCAGCACACTTTACATGGATTTAAATAAAGAGGATTATTTTTATTTACACATTCAATCCAAAAGTCTAACACTACATTACTCGCTCACCTCTCGCGCGTACACACACACGCGAAAGAAAGCCGATAAAAGGATAGTGCAGTTTTACAAATTGCAAACAAAGGAATAATTTGTAAGTCATGTGATTTGTCTCATCTTGGGGTAAAGGCACACATTGCAGGCCCAGTGAAGAAGGTGTTTTCACTCCTGAAGTGTAGTTAGGTGGATTTGATAGTTAAAGTTGTGTATCTAAGACGTTGCAAGATTCTCTCGAAGAGGTGGATCTTCAGCAGGTCATGAAGTTAGTTGCTTGCAGTCTCATCACTAGGAGGTTGTTTTTCTGTACTACTGGACTTGAAAAGGAACAGGCTTGGAGACCTTAAGATGTTACAGCCTCCAGTTCTTTTAAGGCACAATAGTACTGCCTTGTCTGCTTGCTGCTTTTTTCTGCAGCCTGTATTTTTAAATATTTTTAAAAGAAGACCAACAAAATATGGTGGGGGTCTAGATTGATTAGCCCCATCCTGGTTTATTGCTGTAAGACATTTATCCTGAGGAGGGTTAAGATAATCACCTTCTTTGTTTCAGAAGAAGCCCATTCGGTTCAGGAGTATTTCATGATGGTTTCAGGATGGGCATTTAAGGCAGGTATTCTTCTGTCCTTTCGAGACAGTGAGTCAGTTTTTGAATGCACAGGTCAGGTCAGCTTTGCAGCCCATGACCACTTTTAATATTCATTGTGGTTCATTTAAAACAAAAGGAAAATTTAGTTCCAGAAGATGCTATGCTGAATATAGTCCATGTTTAAAGTTATGAATAGGACGTGCCTGTACTGGGCATGACAGTGTGCATATGAGAAATTAGGGAGCGTGCCCAAATTCCTGATGCATGTTTCTGGAATGCAATGCTATGAGCTGAGCATGCTAAAGATAAAAAAAAATCCAATGAAAAACCATGAATAAAGCAAGTACAGTTTTTTTGAATAATGAGACACACAGGGAGAGATCACATGACAGAGCTGGATACTGCAGTGGAGAAGCCCACAGTCCTATCACATACCTATGGGACCTGATTTCAAATTAAGTCTAGACAGGCGAAATGAAGCCTCCCACTTCACTGTATGTAAGACTCCTGCATGAAATAGGTTTGAACAGTTTGAACCCAGCTCCTAAATGGTAGAGGCCCATGGTACGCAACCATCCATCGTCATCGTCGACTGTCCCTCAATTCGAGGATGACGTCTACTCAAAGTCATGAGTTTCTGCCATGGGTTTTCAGATGACTGAACAGGCTGATTCTTGACCTGCAGATCTTTGGGCACATGGGGCAGGACGTCCCATGAGGTAGTGGGATCCGGAGTGCAGGGTTTTATTCCTTTTCTTTCCTTCTCTGCTGCCATTCTGCTGCATCATGAAGGCATTTGGACTCAAAGCATCATGCAGCTTGATGGACAAGTTGTCGCCATTTTGAACGATTGGTAGCAGGTTCCTCCCAGTCGTCAATGTCAATGCTGCTGTGCTTCAAAGAGAGCTTCAGAGTGTCTTTGAAGCTTAACATCTGTCTTAGGGAAAATCTTAGAAGCTATTATTAAAGATGTTATAGCAGGGCATTTAGAAAAATTCAAGGTAATCAGGCAGAGTCAACATGGCTTTGTTAAAGGGAAATCATGTTTAACCAATTTTTGGGAGTTCTTTGAGGTAGCTGCATGTGCTGTGGATAAACAGGAACCGGTAGATGTACTTAGATTTCCAGAAGACATTTGATAAGGGGCCACATCAAAGGTTACTGCAGAAAATAAAAGCTCATGGGGAAGGGGGTAACATATTGGCATGGATAGAAGATTGGTTAGCTAACAGGAAACAGAGAGTAGGCATAAATGGATCATTTTCTGGTTGGCAAGATGTAATGAGTGGTGTGCCACAGGGATCTGTGCTGGGGCCTCAACTTTTTACAATTTCTATAAATGTGGGAAAGTGTGAAATTGTCCACTTTGGCAGGAAGAATAAAAAAGTAGCATATTATCTAAATGGTGAGAGATTGCAGAGCTCTGAGATGCCGAGGGATCTGGGTGTCCCAGTGCATGAATCCCAAAAGGTTAGTATGCAGGTACAACACGTAATTAGGAAAGCTAATAGAATGTTATTGTTTATCGCGAGGGGAATTGAATACACAAGTAGGGAGGCTATGCTTCAGCTATACAGGGCATTGGTGAGACCACATCTGGAGTACTGTGTACAGTACTGATCTCCTTATTTAAGGAAGGATGTAAATGCTTTGGAGGCAGTACAGAGAAGGTTTACTAGACTAATACCTGGAATGAGTGGACTGTCTTACGAGGAAAGGTTGGACAGTCTAGGCTTGTATCCGCTGGAATTTAGAAGAGTAAGAGGCGACTTGATTGAAACATATAAGATCCTGAGGGGTCTTGACATAGTGGATGTGGAAAGGATGTTTCCCCTTGTGGGAGAATCTAGAACTAGGGGCCACTGTTTAAAAATAAGGGGTTGCCCATTTAATTCAGAGATGAGGAGAAATTTTTTCTCTCAGAAGGTCGTGAGTCTTTGGAATTCTCTTCCTCAACAGTGGAAGCAGAGTCTTTGAATATTTTTAAGGCAGAGGTAGATAGATTCTTGATAAGCAAGGGGGTGGAAAGTTATCAGGGATAGGTGGAAATGTGGAGTAATCAATTCAGCCATGAATATATTGAATGGTGGAGCAGGCTCGAGGGGCCGAGTTGCCTACTCCTGCTCCGAATTTGTATGTTCGCATGTTCTTTGTTCTCCTCTGGAACGCCGGCCATTTGAGAGTTGAGAAAACAGGACCTAGCGGGGGAGACAGTTTTCAGCCATCCGGACAATGTGTCCAGTCCATCGAAGTTGGATTTGCAGGAGATTTGCCTGAATGCTTGTGGAGCTGGCTTCAAGAAGGACACCAGCATTTGTTCGACGGTCCTCCCATTGAATCCGCAGGATGCGGCAGAGGCATTGCTGATGGAATTTCTCTAGCGCTCTTATGTGTTGCTAATACACAGTCCAGGTCTCACTGCAGTACAGGAGTGTGGTGACAATAATTGCTCTGAACACTAGGACTTCTGTTGACTTGCAGAGGTCTTTGTTGCAACCGCCCATAATTCAGCATAAATTGCCACAAAATTGATAATCTTCCCAAGAGAAGGCACAACTGTGACTGGTGTAGAAATAAGAAAAATCACACTGTAGCCGAGGGAGTAATCTTATGTGATCAAACTTAAGGTACATTGTTGGGGCAGCCTAGAGGGAGTTTTATTCTGTACCTGACTGTCCGATTCCTGACAATAGGGGCCCAAACAGAAATGTGCTCTGTATCAAACCCCCAGCACTGGCATCTTCTCATTTTGATAACCATTACATTTCATCAACAAAAGCTACATTTATCTCTCCAAAATCACTAGATATGGGCCAAGTAACCTCTTTCTGTGCCGTAAACTTTCTATGATTCTATACGAGTGAGATATAACAGTGTGCTGGTGTAGCAAAACCTGCCTACTATAACTTGTTTTGTATGATCAGTCAATGATAAATAAAGACTGCACAATTCCTGTTTATTCCCAACAGAAATTCCATTCCTCTTCGAGAGCAAGTTAAATAAGCCTGGTAGCGTGATCTGTGGAGCTCGAAGAATGTTATTAGGGTCACAGTAAAAGGCCAATTCTATCTTCCCTTTTAACAGCAGTTTCAGATTTTAGTGTGTTGCCACTGAGGAGAAGGTGGTAACTTGCCTTTGATAAGGTCCCTTTGATGGTTGGACATTACAGGCACATTACTTGCTGTGTAAGAGAAGAATCTCTGAAAACAGGAAAGAGAGTCTGGAAAGAAAAAAACATCTCAGCCATTTCATTTTAATCTCATTAAGCTTGAAAACTGACACAAATCAAAGTGAATGATCCTGGATTATTCAGCAACTCATTCTTGGCACTCCAGACAGGAGATGACAAATTACGATTTACATACACTCAGGCGACATTTTTCCCTCATGTTGCCATTCCTAATACAAAGCTCTTTTTGCGTCGCTAAGCTATTAGTGCCTGCGTTAACTCTGCTGATAATTGGGGAAATAAAACTCTGCTGATCTCGCATTTTATCCTTGAACATATATTTTTCAATTATAGAAGATGCAGTGCCAAAACATTTCTCCAGGGGGTGCCTATTCACTGCTCTATCAGTGTCTGTCACCTACATGGAGTATGAATGCCACACAATGCAATATTTCCATTTTTAGTTATTTTTTACACAATTGTGTTCAGCATAAATGTTTTACTTTATTTTAGTAGATTCTTCCGGTGTTCTGGAGATGCTGTAGGAGAGACTTAATCTGTAACCCTTCCCAGTAGGATTTCTAGTGGCGGGAGGGTTGGTAACCAGATAACACAGATTCAAGGTAAGTAGTAAAAGAACCAGAGGGGGAGATGAGGAAAACGTTTTATACGCAGTGAGTTGTTATGATCTGGAATGCACTGCCTGAAAAGGTGATGGAAGCAGGTTCAAGAGTAACATTCAAAAAAGAATGGGGACAGAGTAAAGGAGTGGGACTAACTGGATAGCTGTTTCAGAGAGTTATCCACAGCTTTCTAAGTAAAAATTGGGTATATTTTTCAGAAATCAAATAAGCTATTCTAACTGGAGATGCCTCATCCATTCTAATGGCTTCTTTGGAAAGGGAGAATGGAGAAAATTACTCAGCGTCCAAAAAGTATTTAATTTGTTTGGATAATTTCTTATGAAACCCTTAGGAAATGCGGCACAGGCATGAAGGGCCAAATGGCCTCTTTCTATGCTGTATGATTTCAGTACTCGAGAAGTACGATTACATGCTTTTATAACTTAGTTAACAGTTATGGCAAACATTGAAATACATGAAAGAACAGTCAACAGCAACTTGCATCTATATAATGCCTTTAACATAATAAAACATCAGGAATATAAAAGAAAATCAGCACCAAGCCAAGGAAAGCAACATTAGTACAGGTGACCAACAGCTTGCCCAAAGAGATAGCTTTTAAAGAGTGTCTTAAAGGAGGTGGAAGGGCAAAGAGGTTTAGGGAGAGCATTCCAGGGCACAGAGCCTGGATGGCTGAAAGCACAGCCAACCCTGGTAGGGTGAAAGAAGCAGCGATGCACAAAAGGCCAGACTTGGAGGAACCTAGAGTCCTTGGAGGTCTGTAAGTTTGGAGCAATAAATATCACAGCGATAATAACGTTTTTGTTTTCAGCTCATTGGGTAATATATAATAGTGCTTCATGACCTTCCCATATTTCCAAATTTGGCTATTCATGACCTTCATGGGAAAACTTAACTCTGCATCTGTGCATGTGATCATGCCAGTTGGGGCACATGTGTGTAAAGAACCTTGGGCAAGGTAAACTTGCAACTAAATCTTCTGATTTTAAACTGCGACTTCATGCAAGTTCTTTTTATTCCCCCAGCAATGGAACATTCTCAAACTGCAGCAAAGATGACAAAGTCAGAAACAATTTACTTGCAAGGAGAGGGACGGCAAAGCAAAAGGGTCACTACCCTAACTTTAGAGAAAGGGTGAGCTTCCTTAGCAACACACCCAGTTTCAGTTTCAAATCCGATATCACATAATTAAGAAAACCAAAAGACTTCTCATCAATTCCTTCAATGCCGATCTGCTGCGTTCGACTTACCTATGCATGCTTCCCAATCACTGCTTTCTGCGCTAGTTATACGTTTCTGTTTTGTTGAGGTTTCTGTCTGTCTTTGCCAATTATATATCAGCTGTTTCCCATCCCAATGACCTTGTCACTGATTCTGTGAACCTCGGTGAAGTCCTCACTAGCTATGCTGTTGATAGTGGTCGACCCATTTCACATCCTTCCGCTGCCATTCCCTCCTTGCTGACTATGCCGCTGACACTGTTGTATTCTGTTTTGATATGCAGCTGCTGCAATCTTCCTCCCTTGTTTTCTTCCTGACTTACTGCTCCCACCGACCACCATCTCTGATAAAGAAAAACATCTTCCCCCAGTGAATCCATCCAGTGTGGAATCTCCTGTCCCCTTGAAATAAAATTCCCTCCCTCGACCTTCAGCCCCTTCTGAAACCTTAAACCTAACCCAGGGGTGGGGAGGATTGTATTCAGATTGTTGTGACCGAGGCAGGAGGAGTGCACTGTTTATTCTAGTCCTACTTCTCCACAGCTCACAACATATTATTTAAACTTTCCCACTTATCGATATGGTCAATTTTCATATACTCTATTTTTCCCAGAATAGAGCACACTAACCAGGCTTCTTTACTGAACAACAAAATTATCAGTTTATTATAAAATAATTATTATAAAATTATTATAAAACTAGTAATTAAGTAAAACATAAACACACAGATTTACTTTTTAAAAGTTCCCTTTTTACCTTAGTCCCTTCACACTCGCACACACAGATATACACCGGTTAACCGAAAAAATAAAAGGGATTTTTTTTTTTAAATTCAGAGCTCTGTTACAGCCAAAAGAAACTTGGGCAGATTATTTTCTCATTTTTGAAGAAAACAGCAGATGAGATATGTTGTTTCAAAACTGGCATACAGTCCAACTTCTGAGTACACATAGACAGGTCACTGAGATCATTTAGAACAGTTCTTTTCAAGTAGCATTGAAAAGTAATTTAGCAGGCTTTCTTCAAATACAGGAAACAAGATGAATTGACACAGTGGACTTCTCAGGGTACTTCAGAGATTTTCTGGAAAGTGTGTTGGGTTGTAGTCTCCTGTCCTTCCTGACACTTCTTCAGCAGACATGACACTATCTCATTCCAGAAAGTAAAAAAAAGACACACATCAACCAAAAAGCTTGTGAGTTTTCTACCCTTCCAGGTGTGCTCGGCTGCTACTGGCCTTGTCCAATCAAAGGGGTGCTGTCACTTCTCTGCTCCTGTTACCAGAGTTTCTGTTCTAGCTTTAACTTGAGTCATGTGACAACCAGTAACATTGTTCCCACCTGATCCTTCAGTGCCCTCCTGATGGCTCTCTTTTTAAACTAAATCTGGTCCAACATTTATTCAGTTTAACTACAAATTCCTTGAAAAAATATTTTAACAAAAACAGAATCACTTTCATAACAGTATATAAAATCATGGTGAGGGTGAAGCCATTCTAATAATGGAGCCAGGAAAGTGGAGATCAAAAATGTCTGAGGCTCATCAGTACAGTGCAAAAGAAAAGGGACAAAGGAAATTGTAACTTACTCCTGTGAAACAGACAACTGTGGATTTAGGGGAGCAGTCTTATATCTGAACAAATACGTTTTTCAAAAAAAATGTATTTCAATGTCTACATAAACTTATCTTTCCTAGAAAATTAAAATAAATTACTGTTTTGAAGTTATTACAGGAAAGTGGCCAATTACTTATGAAGTACTAATAATTCAGAAAGGGCAGTATCAAAGATTATAGGCCTGGGGTTATCAAAGACCTTCTTAACAAATTCCATCTTAATCACTGGAACAGAGAAATGGAAAGTGAGCACAGTGGTGCAGTGGTTAGCACTGCAGCCTCACAGCTCTAGCGACCCGGGTTCAATTCTGGGTCCTGCCTGTGTGCAGTTTGCAAGTTCTCCCTGTGTCTGCGTGGGTTTCCTCCCACAAGCCAAAAGACTTGCAGGTTGGTAGGTAAATTGGCCATTATAAATTGTCCCTGGTATAGGTAGGTGGTAGGGAAATATAGGGACAGGTGGGGATGTGGTAGGAATATGGGATTAGTGTAGGATTAGTATAAATGGTTGGTTGATGGTCGGCACAGACTCGGTGGGCCGAAGGGCCTGTTTCAGTGCTGTATCTCTAAACTAAACAACAAAATGAAAGACAGAGAAATGCAGAGTAAGGGAGAGCATTAGTGACAGTGTCAGCTGTGGCTCACAAGGTTCTGGGTTCAGGTCCTGCACCATGGCTTGAACACAAAAATCTAGACTGATACTCCAGTGCAGTACTAAAGGAGGGCTGCACTGTCAGAGGTGCTATCTTTCAGATGAGATGTTAAACTGAGGCCCTGTCTGTCTGCTTGAGTGGATGTAAAAGGTCCCATAGCACCATTTTGAAGAAGAGCAGGAGCTATTCCTGATGACCTGGTCAATATTTATCCCTCAATCAACATCATAAAAACAGATTATCTGGTCATTAGCACATTGCTGTTTGTGGGTGGTGCTCATACTTGCTGTCAATTTTCCTACATTACAAGAGTGACTACACTTCAAACGTACTTCCATTGGCTGTTAAGTGCTTTGAGACGCCTGGTGGTCATGAAAAGCATTATATATATGCAAACTTTTCTTTTTAGAAGGAGTAAAATGAAAGAAAGGAAGAAACTAAGAAAGAAAGAGGAAAGCAACAAAGGCACAATGGGAGCAACAAGGTGATATTCTTGTACTAACCTCATAAGAACTGGAAATGAGGTAGTGTTTTATATAGGGTTCTCAACTTCGGTTGGATGAATTCCTGGAGGTTATGTCACATGCCTCCTGCCCCCATACTCCTGCTATTGGTCATCTGACACCTCCATCCTCAAGCCTCATTGGCTTTCCCATAAACAATTGGAAAACAAGCAGACTCTTCATTATTTGATGGGATGATTCTTGATTGTCAGTCAAAGCCTTTTTTCCATCTCCAATATTTTTTGAACTAATAAACAAAAGTACTCAAAGAAAAATGAAAAAGCATACGATTTTTCTTAATGTCGCGATGGTTTTTCTCCCCAGTTGCCTGCGGCAGTGCCAAGAGATCAATCTTTAATACCTGATGACTCCAGGACAACCCTAGTTTCATAAGGAACTCGGTAACATTGATGAATGAGGTAGGTGGAGCTTGTATGAATATAATTTTGAATTGAGCCTTGTGTTATGTTGTGCCCAAAACAAAACTAAATAATTCAATAGATAGAACAGGGAAGTGCATCAGACAAACTGTGGCATTTTGCATGTAAATTTCTGGCTTTTCTTTAAGTATAAATGCCCGACACCTTTAGTAACAACCGATTCCTTCAAGGTTTGTTTCCCAAAGTCTGAGAGGACAGACAACAGCCAAGGGGGCGGTATGCACATGAAACAGCAATTCCAGGGCCCCCACCAAACCTCTCAGTTGGGCCTGAACAGTCAATGGAAAAGCTAGTCGCTTTTCTCGAGTCGCTTTAAACAGGCTCCAGAAGCTGGCTGAGCGTGTCTACCCTGAGGCACAGTGTGGCTTTCGAGCAGAGAGATCCACCATTGACATGCTGTTCTCCCTTCGCCAGCTACAGGTGAAATGCCACGAACAACAGATGCCCCTCTACATTGCTTTCATTGATCACACCAAAGCCTTTGACCTCGTCAGCAGACGTGGTCTCTTCAGACTACTAGAAAAGATCGGATGTCCACCGAAGCTACTAAGTATCATCACCTCATTCCATGACAATATGAAAGGCACAATTCAGCATAGCGGCGCCTCATCAGACCCCTTTCCTATCCTGAGTGGTGTGAAATAGGGCTATGTTCTCGCACCTGCGCTGTTCGGGATCTTCTTCTCTCTGCTGCTCTCACATGCGTTCAAGTCTTCAGAAGAAGGAATTTTCCTCCACACAAGATCAGGGGGCAGGTTGTTCAACCTTGCCCGTCTAAGAGCGAAGACCAAAGTATGGAAAGTCCTCATCAGGGAACTCCTCTTTGCTGACGATGCTGCATTAACATCTCAAACTGAAGAGTGTCTGCAGAGACTCATTGACAGGATTGCGGCTGCCTGCAACGAATTTGGCCTAACCATCAGCCTCAAGAAAACGAACATCATGGGACAGGACATCAGAAATTCTCCATCCATCAATATCGGCGACCACGCTCTGGAGGTGGTTCAAGAGTTCACCTACCTAGGCTCAACTATCACCAGTAACCTGTCTCTCGATGCAGAAATCAACAAGCGCATGGGAAAGGCTTCCACTGCAATGTCAAGACTGGCCAAGAGAGTGTGGGAAAATGGTGCACTGACAAGGAACACAAAAGTCCGAGTGTATCAAGCCTGTGTCCTCAGTAACTTGCTCTATGGCAGTGAGGCCTGGACAACGTATGTCAGCATAGAGCGACGTCTCAATTCATTCCATCTTTGCTGCCTCCGGAGAATCCTTGGCATCAGGTGGCAGGACTGCATCTCTAACACAGAAGTCCTCGAGGCGGCCAACATCCCCAGCATATACACCCTACTGAGCCAGCGGCACTTGAGATGACTTGGCCATGTGAGCCGCATGGAAGATGGCAGGATCCCCAAGGACACATTGTACAGCGGGCTCGTCACTGGTATCAGACCCACCGCCCGTCCATGTCTCCGCTTTAAAGACGTCTGCGGCACAGTGGCGCAGTGGTTAGCACCGCAGCCTCACAGCTCCAGGGACCCGGGTTCGATTCCGGGTACTGCCTGTGTGGAGTTTGCAAGTTCTCCCTGTGTCTGCGTGGGTTTTCTCCGGGTGCTCCGGTTTCCTCCCACAAGCCAAAAGACTTGCAGGTTGATAGGTAAATTGGCCATTATAAATTGTCACTAGTATAGGTAGGTGGTAGGGAAATATAGGGACAGGTGGGGATGTTTGGTAGGAATATGGGATTAGTGTAGGATTAGTATAAATGGGTGGTTGATGTTCGGCACAGACTCGGTGGGCCGAAGGGCCTGTTTCAGTGCTGTATCTCTAATCTAATCTAATCTAATCAAACGCGACATGAAGTCCTGTGACATTGATCACAAGTCATGGGAGTCAGTTGTCAGCGATCGCCAGAGCTGGCGGGCAGCCATAAAGGCGGGGCTAAAGTGTGGCGAGTCGAAGAGACTTAGCAGCTGGCAGGAAAAAAGACAGAAGCGCAAGGGGAGAGCGAACTGTGTAACAGCCCCGACAATCAATTTTATCTGTAGCACCTGTGGAAGAGTCTGTCACTCTAGAATTGGCCTTTATAGCCACTCCAGGCGCTGCTTCACAATCCACTGACCACCTCCTGGTGCTTACCCATTGTCTCTCGAGACAAGGAAGCCAAAGAAGAAAGAAACTTTGGAACATTTTTAATCAGGTCAGATGCATGTGAGACACCAAGTCTCACTTCCACTCGACCTCAGCAAATAGAGGACTGACTAAACTCAACCTTGATGGCCAGCATTAAACCTGCAAACTTCAGCATTGTGAATTGTCCCCACCTGTGGAGCAAGTGATCCTGAACCAATTCAGAGGCAGAAGAGTGAAGTACCAGACACATTCACAAGTTACATCTTGTCTGTTTGAGGAATCGTTGTCCACTCCTTCCAGCCCATTGCTTGTTAGTGACAAATGCATTTCTGCATGCTATGTCCCACGTACCTGTTCTGTTCACCAACACAGAGTTTATCACTGAGTTTGTTTTAAGGCTCCGAGCTCAGTATAAACAAAACATTACTTTTCGTGACAGACACTGATAGTTGTAAAGTGAGCTAATGTGTGCGTGTCACTGTAGAATGTTAACCCCATACAAGTCATTTCAGTGGTGTTTGTAAATTGTTGGTTGGATCCTCATGGGTTAATACTGAAAGGAGTAACATAAGAATGTTAGCACCAGTCAACCAAAGATGAATTTAGCAATTCTATTGTTGCTCACACGGCTGGTGACTATATCTAAAAGGTTTCTTAATGTGGGAACAACCGAATTAATGTGCAGAAATGCCAGAGCTTCATTGCGCATAATGTCTAGTTTGTCTATCCATTTGATGCCCGCCTGAGATTCCAAGTGGAGAAATGAGGCACCTCCCGCAACAGATCTTAGTGGGCAGGTTGATGTGATGTGTTCCATGGAATAGACTCAAGGCCACAATCGCACTTCGGGTCATCCCTCAACTTCCACTTATAGAGCAGGTGGCTGCTTCGTCCATGCCCTGTGCAGATTCAGCTGTCCACAGTCTTCAAGTGAGGTCAAAGCCAGGAACATCTGCTGTTGGGTCAGTGATGAGGTACTGGTTCTTTATGCTGCATGCGTCCTGTGATTCCATCCATCTGGATAGTGGGTTGAGGAATGGAGAGTTGATGACAACCTACACATGGTCTCCCTGTGTGTGCGAGTTCATCGAGAACTTGCCAGCTGGTGGCATCAAGACGACAACTGAATGCCCAAAAGTGGCTGATAAACAGAAAAGCATTGGACCTGAAAGCTATCAAGTCATGTATCTCTCTCCTCCTCAGGTTCTCCAAGAAAAAGTTTCTCTTTCTTTAGGTATTGTTCCTCTCTCCTTCAAATCTGCCACCATCACCCCTTTTGTCAGAAAACCAAGCCTTGACTCCTCCAACCTTGCAAACTATCACCCCATCTCCAACCTCCCTTTCCTCTCCATTGTCCTGGAACATGCTGTCACCTCCCAAATCCATGCCCATCTTTCCAGGAACTTCATGTTTCCACGACTGCCACACTGCCACTTTTATCAAAATCACAAACGACATCCTATGTGCCTGTAACAAAGTTAAACAATCCGTCTTCATCCTTCATGACCTGTCAGCAGCCTTTGACACAGTTGACCACACCCATCCTCCTCCAACACTCTGCACTGTCATTCAGCTGGACGGTACTGCTCTCACCTGGCTCCATTCTCATCTATAATCGTAGCCAGAGAATCACCTGCAATGGCTTCACTTCCCACTCCCACACCGTTACCTCTGGTGTCTCCCAAGGATCTATCCTTGGCCCCCTGCTATTTCTCATTTACATACTGCCCCTTGGCGACATGAAAATACAACTTCAGTTTCCACATGTACACTGACAACATCCAGCTCTACCTCATCACCGCTTCTCTCGACTCCTCTGCTGTCTCTAAATTGGCAAACTACTTGTCTGACACCCAGTACTGGATGAACAGAAGTTTTGTCCAATTAAGTTTTGGGAAGCCTGCAGTTCTGTGTAAGTGAATGAGTTTTGAGTAAGTTAATGTCAGGTGATTTGTCTTCAGTCCCTGCTACAAATTCCATTCCCTAGCTACTGGCTTGATCCATCTCCCTGGCAACTGTCTGAGGCTGAAACAGACTGCTCACAACCTTAGTATCAGATTTGACCCTGAGATGATGTTCCAACCACATTATCAGCACCATCACTAAGGCTGTCTTTTCCTACCTTGGTAACATCATCCAACTCCATCCCTGCCTCAACTCATCTGCTGCTGAAATCCTCATCCATATTTTTGTTACCTCTGGACTTGTACTATTCTAATGCACACCTGGCTGTCCTGCCATGCTCTACTCTCCATAAACTTGACATGATCCATTATCCTGCAGCCCATGTCCTAACTCACACCAATTCTCATTCATCCATCCCCCCTGAGCTTGCCTGGTTGAGCGACGCCTAATTTTATAATTCTCATCTGTGTTTTCAAATTCCTCCACGGCCTCACCCCTTCTTATTTCTGTAATTTCCTCCAACCCTACAGCTTTCCAAGAGATCTGAGATCTGTGTGCTCTTGTAATTCTGGGTCCTTAAGCAAGCTCCATCATTGATGGCTGTGCCTTCTGTTGCCAAGACCCTACACTCTGGAATTCCCTTCCTAAACCTCTCCAACTCTCAACCTCACATTCTTCCATTAAGATGCCCCTTAAAACCTACATCTTCGACCAAGCTTCTGGTCATCTGCCCTAATATCTCCTTATGTGTCTCAGTGCCTCTATGAATCATATTATGGTAAAAGTGCTATATAAATACAAGTTGTTGTTGTTGTTATCTCTTGGAAACTGCTTAGAAAAGCTGTGTAGAGTCTGTAAATTGGAAAAATATTTCTCATGAGTGTGTTGCTCCTGAATTTAGGTTCCAAAAGGCCATTGTGTTCATATACAAATTTATGAAAACTGATGGTCATATGGAATTCTAAGCAATCCGTGCTCAGCACCAGCTGGGTCTTGAGGATGGTTTGATCTCAGGACATATGAATTCAAGTATAATTCCTTTTCACTGCAGCCTAGTGAGAAGAATTCGAGCTCCACCGTGTCCAAAGAAACTCACACGTCAGTAGCCAATGGGGTCAGATCTTCCGATCTGGCTTCATGAACATAGAACTCAGAATTCCTAAAACAAAATCCGAAATGGAATCCCAACAATCCAAATTATTCTCCCTACTTACTGTGTATTTATGCACTAGGAACATAGGAACTAGGAGCAGGAGGAGGCCATTTGGTCCCTCGAGCCTGCTCCGCCATTCAACTAGATCATGGCTGATCATGCAGGGAAGGTCATGTCTTACCAACTTAATAGAATTCTTTGAGGAAGTGACAAAGTTGATTGATGAGGGAAGGGCTGTAGATGTCATATACATGGACTTCAGTAAGGCGTTTGATAAGGTTCCCCATGGTAGGCTGATGGAGAAAGTGAAGGCGCATGAGGTCCAAGGTGTACTAGCTAGATGGATAAAGAACTGGCTGGGCAACAGGAGACAGAGAGTAGCAGTGGAAGGGAGTTTCTCAAAATGGAGACGTGTGACCAGTGGTGTTCCACAGGGATCCGTGCTGGGACCACTGTTGTTTGTGATATACATAAATGATTTGGAGGAAAGTATAGGTGGTCTGATTAGCAAGTTTGCAGACGACACTAAGATTGGTGGAGTAGCAGATACTGAAGGGGACTGTCAGAGAATACAGCAGAATATAGATAGACTGGAGAGTTGGGCAGAGAAATGGCAGATGGAGTTCAATCAGGGCAAATGCGAGGTGATGCATTTTGGAAGATCCAATTCAAGAGTGAACTATACAGTAAATGGAAAAGTCCTGGGGAAAATTGATGTACAGAGAGATTTGGGTGTTCAGGTCCATTGTTCCCTGAAGGTGGCAACGCAGGTCAATAGAGTGGTCAAGAAGGCATACGGCATGCTTTCCTTCATCGGACGGGGTATTGAGTACAAGATTTGGCAGGTCATGTTACAGTTGTATAGGACTTTGGTTCGGCCACATTTGGAATACTGCGTGCAGTTCTGGTCGCCACATTACCAAAAGGATGTGGATGCTTTGGAGAGGGTGCAGAGGAGGTTCACCAGGATGTTGCCTGGTAT
Organism: Heterodontus francisci; assembly: GCF_036365525.1. Lineage (NCBI taxonomy): Eukaryota > Metazoa > Chordata > Chondrichthyes > Heterodontiformes > Heterodontidae > Heterodontus > Heterodontus francisci. The sequence continues at coordinate 16,971,052 of NC_090385.1, forward strand.
GGAGGGCGCTAGCTATGAAGAGAGGTTGAGTAGATTAGGATTATTTTCATTAGAAAGACGGAGATTGAGGGGGGACCTGATTGAGGTGTACAAAATCATGAGAGGTATAGACAGGGTGGATAGCAAGAAGCTTTTTCCCAGAGTGGGGGATTCAATTACAAGGGGACACGAGTTCAAAGTGAAAGGGGAAAAGTTTAGGGGGGATATGCGTGGAAATTTCTTTACGCAGAGGGTGGTGGGTGCATGGAACGCATTGCCAGCGGAGGTGGTAGACGCGGGCACGATAGACTCTTTTAAGATGTATCTAGACAGATACATGAATGGGCAGGAAGTAAAGAGATACAGACCCTTAGAAAATAGGCGACAGGTATAGATAGAGGATTTGGATCGGCGTAGGCTTGGAGGGCCGAAGGGCCTGTTCCTGTGCTGTAATTTTCTTTTGTTCTTTGTTCTTTGTTCTACTTCAATGCCATTTTCCTGCACTATCCCCATATTCCTTGATATCTTTAATATCTAGAAATCTATCAATCTCTGTCTTGAACTTACTCAATGACTGAGCCTCCAAAGCCCTCTGGGGTGGAGAATTCCAAAGATTCACAACCCAAGAAATTCCTCCTCATCTCAGTCCTAAATGGTCTACCGCTTCTTCTGAGACTGTAAAGAAGTGACATTTGAAGCTATCCCAATGATTCAGCAGCAAGGATAGCCTAGCAACAGGCTGCTGATGAGCTATGGCCATTGTGTGTCTATTGTGTCCTCAGCATGTATCCAGTAAATTTCCATATTTCCTGATGATCTTGTCGCTGCTTCTGATCGTCATTACTGCAGTTGGCCATTACCCCACAACTCAAACACAAGATACCAACGCAAGGGAACAGGACAAGTGAAGACATTCCAGTCATCAAAAGATAGCAATGCAGCTTCTTAAAAACATGAAATTATGCTCCACATTAAATAGGGAACTGCTACAAAACTCAAGAGTTACTAAACCCATTCTCAGTGCAGACCTCAGTGTTGACTGAGGCCGAACACTCAAAGATATAATTTATTTAGCATTAGGAGACCGTGACTGCAAAATACTTTAAGTGAAATGATTAATATGGGATTAATGATTAATATGCTTACAAAAGAACATTGTCACCTATTAAAAGTGCTTGCATAATAAACGTGTATCATAGTTTCTAAGACCTTACTGGCCAAAAATTTGGCAGATGGAGTATAATGTGGGAAAATGTGAGGTTATCCACTTCAGCAGGAAGAATAGAAAAGCAGAATATTATTTACGTGGAGATTGCAGAATTCTGCAATACAGAGGGATCTGGGTGTTCTTGTACATGTATCATAAAAAGTTAGTGTGCAGGTACAGCAAGTAATTAGGAAGGCAAATGGAATGTTGACATTTAATGCAAAGGGGATGGAGTATAAAAGTATGGAAGTGTTGCTACAACTGTACAGGGCATTGGTGAGACTGCATCTAGAGTACTGCGTACAGTTTTGGTCACCTTATTTAAGGAGGAACATACTTGCATTGGAAGCAGTTCAGAGAAGGTTCACTAGGCTGATTCCTGGGATGAAGGGGTTGTCTTATGAGGAAAGGTTGAGCAGGTTGGGCCGATACACATTGGAGTTTAGAAAAATGGGAGGTGATCTTATTGAAACATGTAAGATTCTGAGGGGGCTTGACAGGGTAGATGTTGAGAGGATGTTTCCCCTCGCTGGGGAATCTAGAACTAGGGGAACAGTTTCAAAATACAGGGTCTCCCTTTTAAGACAGATGAGGAGGGATTTCGTCTCTCAGAAGGTCATTAATTTTTGGAATTCTCTTCCCCACAGTGCAATGGAGGCTGGGTCACTGAATATATTCAAGGCTGAGTTGGACAGATTTTTGATTTACAAGGGAATCAAGGGCTATGGGGGACAGGCAGGAAAGTGGAATTAAGGCCCCAATCGGATCAGCCATGATCTTATTAAATGGCAGAGAAAGCTGAAAGGGCCAAATGGCCTACTCCTGCTCCTATTTCTTATGTTTTTACATTCTTATGGAGTATTTAGCACAGGCCCAGCAATGCTCAGCTACATGCAGATGCCGAACCTTGGGGGTCATCAGCCAAGTGGCTGACATTGGAGCAGCAACGTGAAATGTGTGGACATCTGTCAAAGTTACCAGAGGCAGTTCGCTCACATGCACAGACAATGGAGGACTCTATTAATAACATGAATGGTGCTATTCCTTTGATGTTTGAACACATGGCCTCCTCCATTGAGAGAGTGGTGGCCCTCATGGATAGCCACATGTGGCAGATCACCGAGTGGATGCAGAAGGTAGGCACCAGCCTCCACTATATGGCCTCAATGTTGAGCTCTGGGTTGGTGATACAACTCAAAGACACATGGACCCATTGCCAGGTATCGGTCAGCTCCTGGTAAGCAGCGGAGTGCAGGTGTGCCATGAAAGAGTTAAGCAGATGCCTGAAGGCTATGGGGGCTCTGCTGAAGGTTCTCCTGGCATTGACAGCGGAGCCTCAGCCCCTTTGATAGTGACAGGAATGCTGCAGCCGGCCCCAATGACAGAGGCTGCCCTGCACAGATGCAGCTGGTACAGCCTGTGCTGGGCCCCTCTAGAGCTCCACAAGCCAGAGGTTGTCCACCGCGGGCATCTCATGGACCTGAGCAGCAAGGTCAGCAGTCAGCCTTCACAATCAGCTCCAGCCGCCAGGAGAGCACAAAGCAGGAACACATGGAAGCTGTCTCATAAAGGCACTTTGTTACACAAGGGGGGCTGGATTTTGTTCTCCTGCCGCCGGGAGTGGTGACAGGTGAAGAAAATGGCAGCCACCATGCACAGGCCTCTCACCGCCACCCCACCACGATTTTGCATCCGACAACTACATTACATAGGCACGGCGGCCACCCTCCCCAATCACATGGTGGGGGCGGCCTCGGTGACGCCGTTCACAGCGGCACCTGATGAAGGAGCAGGTGCTGGCGCCATTTTTAAAAGTCTGCCAGCCCTGTAAGCAGTTCAAAATAATGCAGAGTTGACCCCATTCCCCCCCCACATATAATACATAGTGCAGAGTTCACTCTGTCCCTGCCCCCATGCAATACATAATGCAGAGTTCACTCTGTCCCCGCCCCCTTACACTACATAGTGCAGAATTGGCCCCTTGCCCACCCCCATCCAGTGAAAAAGTGAAGGTGTGTGAGTGAGCCCGGGAACCACCAGCAGAGACACAGCAGCAGAGCACCTCGAGACAGAGGTTTAAAAAGAGCGCAGGAACCACCAGTAGGGACACAGCGGCAGAGACACATCTCCACATCGGCAACAGTACAGCACGCGATCGGAAAGAAACATCAAGGTTTGACATCACAGGTGGGTGATTGGCTGGGTGAGAATTTGCCGCTACAAACAGCGCAAGAGGGGAGACAGAGCGGCGTGGCACAGGGAGCTAGTCGGTGAGTACCTGGTTGGCATTTTCTTACTTTCTTATTTTCTTTTTTCTGCTGATTTTTATTTTTCTCTAACATTTAAGTACATCTGCTAAGTAGAAGCTAAAATACCAGTAGTCAGTTGGTGGTTACTCGCTTGTTCGTTCTATTTATAATCATCTTATTGTGTTTATTTAACTTCCAATTTTAGTGCAGTAAATAAATAATTCAAGGTATGGCAGGGCTGCTCACACAGGTCGAATGCACATACTGTACCATGTGGGGACTCCAGGACCCTATCCATGTTTTGGACAACTACATGTGCAGAAAGTGCCACCAAATGCAAAAACTCAAGTGCCGAATCTTGGAACTCGAGGAGCAGCTGGTGTCACTGAGGTGCTTTCGTGAAAATGAGAGATACATGCACAGCAAGTTTCAGGAGGTGGTCACCTTGCAGCTTAAGAAAGCGCAAGTAGAGAGGGACTGGGAAGGCTGCTAGGTGACAGACAGGAAGGACAAGGCAGGTAGTGCAGGATTCCCCGGAGGCCACTCCACTTTCTAACCGGTATTCAGTTCTGAGTACCTCTGCCTCGGTGTTGGGGTCCTGCAGCGATGTGAGCAACCATGTCTTTAGTGAATAACCCTTGTCACCCAGGATCCATCCACGAAGGTATTCAGCGTGGTTGAGGCACCTGGGACTATCTCAGGATGGCAGCTTCTTGGAAACCTTGTGCACACCTGGAGGATCCTTTTGTGATGGTCGCAGAAGATTTGAACATTGAGGAAATGGAACCCCTTTCTGTTCAGAAACACGCCTGGCTGCTCTAAGGGAGACTTGATGGCCACATGCATGCAGTCCACAACCCGCAGACTGAGGGAATCTTGCCACGGTGCCAAATCCGATCACGCTCTCGGCCTGACTGACCTGATCAGTGCGATACCAGATGTATTGCCCTGCCCTCTCGCACAAGGCATCCATCACCTGCTTGATGCAGCGATGGGCTGCTGATTGAGAGATCTCAAAAATGTCTCCAGATGATCCCTGGAATGGCCCTGTAGCAAAAATGTTGAGTGCCACAGTTACCTTCACCACCATAGGCTATGGGTGCCCACCACATCCCAGTGGCCTCAACTCCTCCTCCAGCATTCCTCTTAGGTCCGCAACCACCTGTATTGGCAGACGCAGTCTTCAGAGACACTGGTACTCTAACATCTCCATGAAGTTTAGCCTCTGTCTGTGCACCATTTGCGTTGGGTACCACCTTCTTCAAATATTCGCCTGCTTTATTGCCCCTATGCGCCATCCTCGTTCGCATCCCATCCCAGCGTCAGCTGCTGGTGTTCCTCTGCCTGCCGTTGCCTCTCTCCAAATGGCTAATGCAGATTCTCTCTCCCACTCTCCTCCTGACTAGAGGAGTCAAACCTGTAGCCAAGAGCACCCATCTTCCTTTGGTGCCTTCATGACTCAGTGGCTCTCACCACCCCCCACCACCCCGCTTTGCATTGTCTGTACTTGCTGTAGGGGACATGGGAGACACCCTTCCAGTTACAGCCCTCCGCACTGTCCTTCCACTCAGCAATCCCTCTGAAGGTCCCTGCCTTCCAATCTCTGCCCTGAGCCTTCCTGCTTGTAAACGCAGGAGAACTGAATGGCTCTTAGTTACTGCCAACACTTACCTGCTGCTTAGCTCTTGCCTCCTTTGAGCAGGTGAGCCACTAAAGCTCAGTGGGACCCGTCCACCACATGGAAAATTCTAAATGCAGTAGAACATCGTTTTCAATTGACAACTTAACAAGCTCAATTGGATACCCGCTGTCGGCCTGCTTGCTTCCAATCCCACTGCCTGACCGCCCTTGGGAAATTTGGCTGACAGAGGGTATTTCCTCCAATGTGTTCTCCCACTATTTTCCTGGCCAACTCCCTCCCACCCACCTCCAAGCCCATGATCACGGAGCCAATAAATTTCACCCCCCTTGATTCTGTTTATGAAGGCAAGAATCACATATGCTTTTTTAAAAAAACAGCCTTCTCAACTTGTCCTGCAAACTTCAAAGATTTGCGCATGTACAACATGGGAGATGGTGGCAGAGTGGTAATGTCACTGAGCTAGTAATCCAATAGGTCCAGGCTAATGCCCTGGAGACACAGGTTCAAATCCTAACACGGCAGCTAGTGGGGTTTAAATTCAATTAATTTTTTAAAAATCCAGAATTGAAAATTAGTCTCACTAATGGTGTCATGAAGCTATCATTGATTGTCATTATAAAACCCATCTGGTTCACTAATGTTTTTTAGGGAAGGAAACCTGCCGTCCTTACCCAATCTAGCCTACATGTGACTCCAGACCCACAGCAATGTGGTTAACTCTTAACTGCCCTCTGAAATGGCCTAGCAAGCCACTCAGTAGGCAACAAATGCTGGCCTTGCCAGTGATGCCCACATCCTATGAAACAATAAAAAAAAGTTCCCTCTGTGCCTGCATCCTCTTCACAATTACACCATTTAGTTTATATTGCCCTGTTTCTATCTAATCTGTGCCATTTTTTCATCATTTTAAACACTTCTATCATATTATCCCATAATCTGCATTGTACTAACAATATTTTATTTTATTTTTCTTCAGATCAGACAATATCCAAGTGAATCTAAAGCTTCAATATCCTTTTTGCAGTGTGGAGTCAATACTGCACACAGTGCTCTAACTACAGTCTTGTTAAAGTTTTATACCGGCTCACCATTTACTTCTTGGTTTTTATATGCTATACTACTTGTGACAAAATCTAGAATTTCATTAGTTTTTTTTTTACAATCTTATCATCCTGTGGTACTGCCTTTAATGTCCAGGCATTACATAGTGTCATGCCCAGTAAAGACATATATTAAAAGCAAAATACTGCGGATGCTGGAAATCTCAAACAAAAACAAGAAATGCTGGAATCACTCAGCAGGTCTGGCAGCATCTGTGGAAAGAGAAGCAGAGTTAACGTTTCGGGTCAGTGACCCAAAACATAAAGACATATATTCCTACTTTTAAGATACAAACTTTATTCAATATGGACTCTTTGAAATTGACTTTCCTTTAAAAAAGTGGGCAATGTGCTGCCAAGATGGCTGCCGAAGATCAGATGACCAGGCCCATGTATTCAAAAACTGCCTCACTGTCTCGGAAAGACAAAAGGATACATTCCAGACTAAGGGGTGTTAACTACACCCATCCTGAAAACATCAAGAAACATTCCTGAATTGAATGATTTTCTTCTGAGACAAAGAAGGTGTGAAATAGCCACATCATAACAGAATAGTACCCATCCAGACCTCCATAGATAGCCATTGTGTGGCCACACTAGGGGAGAAGACCATGTGTCAAATAACAGAAATGCTAATGTGATGGATTTTTCACCTCAAAAGGCAACCCTCTGGAGAGAGAGGCAGAGATCAAGCAACATCACAGAAAGAAGTCCAGCCACTGTTTGTGGAATAAGTCCAGCCAGGCAAGGAAGGAGCCCTGCTGCTAATTCTACACTTCATCTTATTGTAGCAGAGAATTGAAAATGAATACTGCCTCCAGTCTGAAGTCTTAACCACCAGAAATCTAAAACACCTCAACAAGTTCAAGACTACAAACACCCAGGCCATAAATCATGAGCACCCACCTCACTTTAAACCACTTACTCTTTTCCTCTCTATCTATCTATTCTTGTGTATGCGGGTGTGAGTGAATGAGTGCATGAGTGGCGTTGTAATCATTTCGGGAAAGGAATATTGTTAAACAAATAGTTTTTTTGACATACAAGAAAACCAGTCATTTGTCTGTTTATTTGATCCTAAAAACACTCAGGGGCTAACGCTTCATTTTAAACAAAATACAATTGCGGTCAGTTGGGAGGTGAAAAGTGGGAACTACCCGCACTCCTTTCCACCTGTCTGTAACAATAGGACTACAGCATTTTAATTTTAACTGTTTAATTACCAGGCAGCATTGTTAAAATTCAATGTGCATCATATTTTCATAGGCTGTTGCTCGAATGTTCCTTGACCTGTCCATTCTTACACTGTGAACCTATACTCCAAATCCCTTTGCTCGCCACAGCAACAAGGCTACTCCCATTCAGAATATAAACTGCTGCTTTTTTTAAAACAAAAAGTATCACCTCACACTTACTTGCATCGAACTCCATTTGCCATTTTATCCCATGACCTCATCTTAGAAATATCCCCTTACAGCTTTCTTTGGTCTTTCAAAGAATTAACTGTACCACCTATTCTGGTATCATCTCTAAATTTGGACAATGTTCTTAATGTTATTCTTATAGGTCCTCTTCTTCAATTTTCATTAGTATCCCACCTTTTGATTTAACCATGGCACCCTGCAATGTCTAGTAGTTTCTTCTTTTCAATGGAATATACTTACACTCAACCTTTGCAATTTTTTTTTCACTATTCCTCAACAGTTCTGTGTGGCAATTTATCCTTCCACCTCAATTCTGCGAGTTCATTCATGGCTTATCCTTATAAAACCTGCTCTAATCCAATCTGGTGTTCTAGTTGTTGCAGTGATCTTTTACCTTTCTAGTTGAATATTAAATCTTATTGTATTGTGATCACTACTCCCAACATGCTCACCAACATCTAGCTCATTTATCTGATTTATTTCATTAACCAGATCTAGCAAATCCTTTCTGATTGCCTCAATTATCTATAATCTTCTTTGTTTAACTACCACAGGACTTATTGTGGGATCTCATAACTTACTTGCGCGAGGCTGTGAGAGCAACTGGCCTTCAAGCAAGTTATTGCCTTCGATTGTCCTTGGCCATAAGTTACTGAATACCCCTGATTTATAGGAGACCCAGGTGATATAAAGGTCACTGATACAATTTCTCTTTAACATAGAATATTTGTCTAATGCTGTCTATATACTGTACTTTTAACAGTAGTATTTCAGCAAAGGTTTTCGAGTGTGTTGATGCCAAGAGAGCAGTACAAGGATTCTGGTGTAGGCTGGTATCACAATAAGAAAGGTTACATCCAAGATATGGAGATGGATTTTACTGACCCTCAACCTCGGGTTTCATGGCTGGGAATGGGTGGGAGAGGGCCGCCACACAACTCGATGCTGGGAAGGCCTGGGCCGATATTACTGGCAGGGGCGGGGCCTCGTGGCGGCACCCCCATTGCTCGGCAATGGGTCTGCCTCTCATTAAATATTTAAATAAATTCAAATAAGTGAATTAATTAATCTCACATCACCTCCTGATGTCCCGCCACAATCTTCACCCCGGCAGGCCCCATCAGGAAAACGAGGCAGAACACTTGTGGGGTGGGGTGGGGTGGGGCGGGGAGTTACGTTTATCAGTGCGGGGAGTGGGGAAACGGGGTCAAAATAGCATCATGGGTGTAGGGGATGGTGGGACGGGTTGTAGTTGAAATTTTGTGCAGCTTAGGGGGTGAAGGTCAGATGGTAAAGGGCAAATGTTTGGGGGAAAGGGAAAATAATTAATTTAATTGATATGGGGGGTGGGAGAAGGGCTAAAGAGACGTATTTATTTATTTTAATTCCATTTCCCTTTAAATATTTAAATTTCCCAGTAGGGCTGACAGCCCTTTAAAAATGGCGCCAGCACCTGCGCACAGGCAGCTGACGCCATTGCCGGGGAAGGACAGCCCACCCCCTCAACGTGATCGGGGCGGCACGCCCTGGCTATTTAAATGAGCTGCCAAATGGAAGATGGCAGCAGCTCCGTGACATGCTGCCTACCCCGTTTTCTTGTCCGCACATAAAATTCAGCCCATAGTCTTGTTTCACTTTCTCATCATTCCAACATTTTAACTAGCCTATTTTAAAACTTAATTTTAAGCGTGACAGTACAGCAAACTACCTTCCAATTTGTACTGAATGAGACTTCAAGGCACCTTCAGCAGCATGGCCAAACCCATGACTAGAAAGACAAGGACAGCAGATGCTTGGGTACACCACCACCTGCAAGTTCCCCTCCAAGCCACACACCATCCTGACTTGGAACTATACCGTTGTTCCTTCACTGTCGCTGGGTCGAAATCCTGGAATTCCCTTCTAAACAGCACTGTGGGCGTACCCGCACCACAAAGACTGCAGCGCTTCAAGAAGGCAGCTCACCACCACCTTCTCAAGGGCAATTAGGGATGGGCAATAAATGTTGACCTTTCCAGTGATGCTCACATCCCATGAATGAATTTTTTAAAAAGACTGCAGACTGACCATTCTATCAGATCTTCTCCATTGGTAGAACCTAACCATAGCTTGAAGGCTGCTAGGTCGCCCTCTGTACATATTTGAATGTTCAAAGTGATAAACTCTGGCGACATGATACAGTATCATTGTTTGTCAACTCATGTGGGAGAGAGATTTCTCCTGTGCACTCTGTGTAACAAAATTGTAAACCACTAGGATGATTTCTCAGTAACATTTCAGTAGGGTTGCAGTTAGAAAGTTATAGGAGTCAATAAATACTTGGCAATGTCCCATATCTCACATAAAATGTTCTTCATTTGTAGTACGTATAGTTATTCAATATTTACGAATATATCAAATCTACTTTCAGCAAACAAATCCTTCAAGATTGGTATCACTTCACTTTAGCAACTTAATACATGGAATTTTATAGAATCAGAGAATTTTATAGAGCAGAAAGATGCCTTCTGACACATTGTGCCTCCCCCAGTTGGCAAAGGACTATCTATTTATAAACATTCCCTTACCTTTCCAAATTCCCTTTTAAAATATTCTTTTTCAAATTATTCCTTTCCCTTTTAAATGCAATTGCAGATTCTGCATCCATCTCTGTTGCCAGCCCAATCAGAGGGTCGGTAGCTTGCCAGCGCCGCTGTTAGAGGCGACCAACGCTGAGGATGCAAGATGAAAGAGAGGGTGCTACCAGGGTGAGATGTTCTCAAAGGCAAGGTAAGTTTATTTTAAAGAGCCAGGGCCAGGCAGGCAAGCAGGACCTGGCGATCGAGTATGGGGGTCACCTTCAATCTGCAGCTGCGGGGGAGGCCATTGCCACCAGGGTGTCCCCTCCATGGGCCCTGGAGGGGCCATAAAGGAGGGCCCACCCACCCCGTAAACCCGCTGGGAGGCAGCCGGGGTTTACCTGGCAGTCTACCCACACGGCAGCAGACCTTCCCGATACTGGTAAAATGCTGGCAGGGGCAGGAGGTGGCCATTAATTGAGCACTTAAGTGGCTCAATTGGCTGCCCAGTAGGCAGCTGCGCCACTGAGGTGCCTACCGCTGGTAAAATGCCATGGTGGCAGGAAGTCATCAAGCTCCCCTCCCGCCTCCCAGCCCGTCTCCAAAAGGGCTGATAAAATTCAGCCATAGTGTATGCAGAGGGCACTTGCAATGACAGTTCGTTTGGGATCATGCACCAACAAAGTAGGTTTCAGGTTCACACTCACAATTCTTCATGGAATGAGCATTTAGGGATGCTGGACATCGCAAATAACTTCTTAAAAAGCAGAACTGAACAGTTAAAAAATGACCAAACACATTTGCATTTTGAGAAGACAAAGGCTGGCTGAGAGACAGAAGTAAAGTACCAGTCTAGCTGGAACAATGGGAGTACTCCCTGATTCGATTGGCGAGATTGGTTTTCAAAAGACATGGACACCCCTTTGACTTTGTAAGAGCCAAACTCCACCCCTCACCGAGTATCTCTGAAATTCCAACACCCCTCCAGGAACTGTTGTTTCAAACAAAGAGATGATCACATGACGTACCTGTTGGGTAAGGCTGAGATTTTTGAATTGTACCTCAGAGTGAATACGAGACTGCAATTTTGAACTCCACAAGGAAGACATCACTCTCTGTCTCCCTCTCCAACAAAGTCCCAGTGAAAACAAAAAACTTTACAGGCGACCACTAAAAAGACAGACAAAACCTCTGTTTGACCTTCTGGTACCAGAGAAGCAAGCCTGAAATTGTGCACGTGGCCCCAGCAAGGACTCCAAGACTTTAACTTCAATCAAGACATTACATTAAGGACATTAAGGACAGTATTTGTATTCCATTTATTACCAACTCTACTTCAACCTCCCAATCCTTTCTTCCCATCTGTATCTATTGGTGTGTGTGTGCCTCTCGTATGCATGTGAGCATGGATGCGTCGTGTATTTTAGTAATTTTAACCGGTTTAGAGTGATAAGGTTAATAAACTTACATCTTTCCTGTTCAAACCCAAGAAAACCTGTCTGATTGGTTAATTTGCAATTGTAATTAGAGTGCAGTGAGCAAGAACAGACTGACGTGGTAAGCCAAAATCACTGTGTTTAAAAAGATAAACCCTGTTACAGCCAAACCAGAGAAGGGGCGAGAGGAGAGCCTGAGACCCCTTCCTCACCTGGTCATAGCAAGTTCTAATAAAAGGTCATTGACCTGAAATGTTAACTCTATTTCTCTCTCTCTACAGATGCTGCCAGACCTGCTGAGTATTCCCAGTATTTTCTGTTTTTATTTCAGATTTCCAGCATCCACAGTATTTTGCTTTTGTATAAAATAATGGTATATCGGCAATGTCAAATAATGAAGATTTCCTCCATCAGTGACCTCATGACTTACGGAATAACCATTGTAGTGACACAGTCTGTAAATCTCTCTGTATTTCATTCATTAAAAATACTTTTATTTTGCAGTGTTATGTGGACTGTGCTAACTTAACTACCAAGGTAGCATTTCTGCTCCAATTTGAAAGATTACATTTTAGCTTTTATTCAGAGGACACTGAGAAGAACTGTTGAAATACACTCTTGTAAAATCAAGTACTGGCAATTTGCAGAAAATCATTGTTTGAATGTATTCTGGGAAAAGAAAATGATGTAAAGCTGCAAAGAACATCTAGCATTAAAATAAATAAGCAAGAGTAGTGCATTAGATGGCAAGACCAAGTAAATCTTCTGCACAGTGACAAGAAAGGTAATACACTGAAAAAAAATCTGTATGCCTGAGCTCATTAATACCATAATGTTGTAAAGAAGGAATGTGCAGTTACACCTGCTATGCTGCATTGCACATCACTGTATTATAAGTGAAATACTGGACAACTGTGTGATTATTATGTGAGGAGCAAAGTTGTAGGCTGATGACAATTTACATACATCATAAAAATGTCAGGAATTTACTTATATTTGAGATTGTAGGTATGTGGATTTGACTGTAGACTAATAGGATACGAATCCTTGCTGAGAGCCATGTGGTGATGCAGATCACTGAGCCTCCCAGAGTGGCATTTATATAGCGCCTTTCATGATCTCAGAACATCCCAAAGCACTTTACAACTTAGAAGGATGTGGGTACTCATGTCAAATGTTTCTGCCAGGCAAGTTTCGGATCTTGATGGTTCCAATCCAGGTGACCCCTTGCCCCAACACACCTATCTCGACCAAAGTGAGACAGAGAAGAGCAAAGGGAGAGTCACTCCCACTAACCTCCGTCCCTACCACTCTATCACTTTCTCACAGCTGGATCATAATCTTCACAGTGAGGCAATGCAACATGATTTTGGGGGGAAATGGAGAAATATCTATTAAATGGGAAATGATACCTTCCTTGGTTGCATCAATTTGAATCCCTGTGTTTAACACTGTAGTTATACAGCACCCTGCAAGTTCTAACTTGGGTAAAATGGGCTCCTGGAACAGCCTCACAGCGGAGGGCTTTAGTAAATGTAGTGTTTGATGGATCAGGGTTTGATTGTATCAGTCTGTCCACTATCTGTGTTCACTGTGTTTGATTGCTTAAGCCTCCGGGTAGAGATGCTGAGTGAAAGTGAAACTAAGAGACTGCTAGAAGCGTTGTAAATAAACCAGTTGATTATTTATACAAGTGTGATATCTGCACTGCTCTGAGTTAAATCAGCTATTACAAACTAAACCCACTAACCCAGCGTAAACATAACAAAAATGTGTCGACAAAGATGATTCAACAAAATCTAATGTTGCCAGTTCCAGAACGTTTCCTTCCAAGGCCAGGAAATCCTCCTTTGTGTTGGGAGCGATGAATTTCGGGGTTCAAGACTTACTTGCTCGCTACAGAGATATTGCAGCAAACCACAAGAAAGCAATACTCGTCCTTTGTTTAGGAGCAGAAGGACAGCGATTCTTCGAGCAGCTCTACCCCAAGGCTTAAGCAATCAAACATAGTGAACACAGATAGTGGACAGACTGATACAATCAAACCCTGCAGTAAACTCAGCAGCCTTATGTTCGACTGCCATTGTCTTGTGTTGATGCACAGCCAAAACCACTTCGTGATGATTGAAAGTGGCAATATAACTGCGTCCTAAGGTATCTTTCCACACCCATTGATCTTAATCATCTCTGCAATGTTTCTTCAAAAGTATATTGAGAGCCACAAATGCCAAGCTACTATAAAAGTAAGATAAAAGCAAAATACTGCGGATGCTGGAAATCTGAAATAAAAAGAGAAAATGCTGGAACTACTCAGCAGGTCTGGCATAATCTCTGGAGAGAGAAACAAAGTTAACGTTTCAAGTCAATGACTTTCATTAGAATTCCTGTTCAGAACAGTTCTGATGAAAGGTCATCAACCTGAAACATTAACTTTGATTCTCTCTCCACAGGTGCTGCCTGACGTGGAGTATTTCCAGCACTTTCTGTTTTATTATGATAAACTATCTTATTCCACTTATTATCAGGCATGCAGAACACTTGGCTGTAGAACCTCTGGACATTCTTTATTTCACTCCAAAGAAAATATATGTTTTGCTGAGTGTGCCAATTCCAAAATGTGTAGATCAATCAAGAGATATTTTTATTTCTTATCTCTTAATATAATTCATTAAACAGCCCATAGAAATAGAAAACAAAAGTGTCAGCCATGACCTGGTGTAATATTCTTGGGAACAACACCTTATTTCTTCTTTTGCAAACAAAGTTTGTATTAACGGTTTAGCTTGTGTGGAAAAATTGGTTTCTCATTAACTGGTATGACTGTTACATTTGCCCCAATAAAATATACTGAATTCAGCCAAATACAGTGACTCAGTTCTCGTGGCAATGATTTCTCCATTATTGTTGGGTTTAAAGCTTATCTATTACAGCCATTCATCTATAGCAACCATCATCTAGAACTGTCACTTCTGCATCTGCTGACCATATGTGCAACTAACAGTAAAAGCAATCTTAATGGTAATGCAAGCATTTATGTGTTATGTAGCTGGTCACCTCATCATTTAGAAAAGCTTTCTGTGATTGCAAAATTAGCCACCTCACAAAGCTAAACTTCCTCAAGCCTGAGTAGTTCCAGCATTTTCAGCATTTCAAGTTCATATGAAAATATGAGCAAGCCTGTGGAAGTGCTTAGCCAGAGCCAGTAATAAATATACGCAAGTGCAAGTTCCACTGTTAGAGGTCAGGTGTGTCACAAGAGCTTTGTTTTTTTTTGAAAAAAAAACTTAAGAGGTCTGTGTGCCTTTGAGACTGAGAAAAAAGGACTTTCTAGGAACACTGAATGCTAACTTGGTGTTTGAAGTGTGCAGGCTGTAAAACTTGTATCCAAGCAACAGGAAGATTCATGACTGTCTTGTGACTTGGTTGTTGAAACTTTTAGTATCAGTTTTGCACAGTGAAACAGACCAGGGAGCTAGGAGCAGCTAGCAGTGAGCTGGATGGGGCTGTGATTGCTGATAGACCAGGAAAAAGACATACACTCTCTGAAAATCAAGCCTTGCATCTCCTAGAAAGAAATACTGCATTTAAGGTATGGTTTTGACCTGCCTGAAAAGAGAGAAAAGACCCAGGAAAAGAGGAGTTGCTACACTCTGTGGAGGAATACTGCTTTGCAGAGAGAAAGTCTTGTGTTTTGGGTGTGGCAGATTGCTGTTGCCTCCAGTCTCAAGAATCCCTGCCTCAAGAGCAAGTCCTGTTGCCTTTTGTGTTTTTGGAAGATTCTGAAATCTCAAGAAAGTTTCTATTGTTAGACTGCTACTTTAAAATCCAAGTAGACCTGTTGCTACACCTTTTGTTGAAAGAGATGTGTGATGCCTGCTACAGACGAATTGCCTTGAACGTCTACCCATCACAGACTTCATCAAACCCGCTTGGAGAGACTTCGAGTGGCTCCTGACTATTCGACTCTGGGATACCTCACTGATCTGGAACTATCCTACCAGACTGTGACAACTAATTATTTTATTCCTAAGAAACCGTTGCAACTTAAAACAACCTTTTGACACCGGTTAACCGTTGGTTTTTGAATGCATGTGTGTGTGAGGTTTAGGAAGAATAAGTTATAAAATCTTTTCATACATATAGATTTATCTCCTTATCATTTAAAACTTGGTCTATTAATAAATAGTTAATTTTGTTGTTTAAAGAAACCTGGTTTGGCATGCTTATTTCTGGGGGATAAATAAAGCATTTAATTTGGCTATTTTCCAGTAGGTGGGAAACTTTACTAATATGCTGTGACCTGTGGAGTAGTGGGACTGAATTAACAGTGCATTACTCCCACCTTGGTCGTAACAAGTGTATTTTGTCAATTCTCCAGTCTCCCATAGCATTGTAATAAAGGCAAAAAAAGCATTGAAACCTATTACATTTCTAATATTTGCCAGTTCTGATGAAGGGTCACTGACCTGAAACGTTAACTCTGCTTCTCTCTCCACAGATGCTGCCTGACCTGCTGAGTATTTCCAGCATTTCTTGCTTTTATCCCATATCATTGTGTTCGATGTGATGGGCAGATGTGCAGTTTCTCTCTTTTATTTAAATTGCAAGACAGGTAACATTGAGGATGGGGATGTTCATGGAGACTTCCCCACCTGTTAGTTGTTTATTGTGCACCATCATTCATGACTGAATGTGGCAGGACTGCACAGCTTTGATCTTAGCGACTGGTTGTGGGATCACTTAGTTCTGTCTATGGCATGCCGCTTCCACTGTTTAGCATGCACGTAATCCTGCGTTGCAGCTTCACCAAGTTGGCACTTATAGCTGTGAGGAGGGATGATATGGTAGAAGGATCATCAAATGATGCCATATGGATTGAACTGAAGAACAAAAAGGGGGCAATCACAGTAGTAGGAGTGTACTACAGATGCCCAAACGGTCAAAGGGAGATAGAAGAGCAAATATGTAGACAAAGCTCTGAGAAGTGTGAAAACAATAGGGCAGTAATAGTGGGAGACTTCAACTATTCTAACACTAACTGGAATAGAATTAATGCGAAAGGCACAGAGGGAGCAGAATTCTTAAAATGCAGTGAGGAGAACTTTTTTTAGCCTGTATGTAGCAAACCCAACAAGAGAGGATGCAGTTCTGGACTTAGTTTTAGGGAGTGAAGCTGGGCAAGTGAAAAGGGCATCAGTTGGGGAACAATTTGGTGAAAATCATAAAGTCATCGACAGCATAGAAAGAGGCCTTTCAGCCCATCGAGTCCATGCCAGCTCTCCACAGAGCAATCCAGTCAGCCCCACTACCCCCTCGATCCCAATAGCAAGTTTATTTCCTTCAAGTGGCCATCCAATTTCCTTTTGAAATCATTGATTGTCTCCACTTCCACCACTCTCATGGCAGCTAGTTCCAAGTCATTACCACTCACTGTGTAAAAAAGTTTTTCCTCATATTCCCCCAGCATCATTTGCCCAAAACCTTCAATCTGTGTCCCCTAGTCCTTGTACCAGTTAATGGAACTGGTTTTTCTTGTATAATTTATCTAAACCGGTCACAAGCTTGTACACCTCTATCAAATCTCCCCTCAATCTCCTTTGCTGCAGGTTTGTTGAAGGTCAATCATCTCAGCTCTATGTCATAACTGCAGGAGTTCCTCAGGGTAGTGTCCTAGGCCCAAACATCTTCAGCTGCTTCGTCAATGACCTTCCTTCAATCATAAGGTCAGAAGTGGGGATGTTCGCTGATGATTGCACAATGTTCAGCACCATTCGCGACTCCTCAGATACTGAAGCAGTTCGTGTAGAAATGCAGCAAGACCTGGACAATATCCAGGCTTGGGCTAATAAGTGGCAAGTAACATTCGTGCCACACTAGTGCCAGGCAATGACCATCTCTAACAAGAGAGAATCTAACCATCTCTCCTTGACATTCAATGGCATTACAATTGCTGCATCCCCCCCTATCAACATTCTGGAAGTTTCCATTGAAAAGAAACTGAACTGGAGTAGTCATATAAATATTGTGGCTACAAGAGCAGAGTCTAGGAATCCTGCTGCGAGTAACTCACCTCCTGATTCCCCAGTGCCGGTACACCATCTACAAGGCACAAGTCAGCAGTGTGATGGAATACTCTCCACTTGCCTGGATGGATGCAGCTCCAACAACATTCAAGAAGCTCGATACCATCCAGGACAAAGCAGCCCGCTTGATTGGCACTCCATCTATAAACATTCACTCCCTGCACCACCGGTGCAGTGGCAGCAGTGCGTACCATCTACAAGATGCACTACAGCAACGCACCAAGGATCCTTAGACATCACCTTCCAAATCCACGACCTCTACCACCTTGAAGGACAAGGACAGCAGATGCATGGGAACACCACCACCTGCAAGTTCCCCTCCAAGCCACACACCATCCCAACTTGGAACTATATCACTGTTCCTTCATTGTCACTGGGTCAAAATCCTAAAACTCCCTTCCTAACAGCACTGTGGGTGTACCTACCCCACATGGACTGCAGAGGTTCAAGAAGGCAGCTCACCACTACCTTCTCAAGGGCAATTAGAGATGGGCAGTAAATGCTGGCCTAGCCAGCGATGCCCACATCTCAAGAATGAATAAACAAAAAAAAAAAGGATGAACAACCTGTTTCCTTGTAACTAAAATCTGCCATCCCTGGAACCATTCTGGTAAATTTGCTCTGCACCCTCTTAAGGACCCTCACATCCTTCCTAAAGTGTGGTGACCAAAACTGGGAGCAATAATCATAATAATAATTCAGTTAGATTTTGAGTAGTTATGGAAAAGGACAAAGGTAGACCAGGAATAAAGGTTCTCCATTGAGGAAAAGCTAATTTTACTAAGCTGTGATGTGATTTAGCTAAAGTGGACTGGAAACAGCTACTTAAAGGTAAATCAGTGCCAGATCAGTGGGAAGCATGCAAGGAAGAGATAGTAACGGTTCTGAGCAAGTATGTTCTCTTAAAGAAAAAGGGTGGAACTAACAAATCCAGAGCCCCCTGGATGTCAAGAGGCTTAAAGGAAAGGATAAAGAAAAAAGGGAAGCTTATGGCAGATACCAAAGGCTCAATACTGTAGAAAATCTAGTGGAATACAAAAAGTGTAGGGGTGAAATTAAAAAGGAAATTAGGAAAGCAAAGAGAAGACATGAAAAAATACTGGCAAGTAAAATCAAGGAAAACACAAAGTTTTCATAAATATATAAACAGCAAGAAGATAACCGAAGAAACAGCAAGGCCTAAAGGCCTATTAGGGACCATAAGGGAGGCAGGGGACATTGCTTAATGCATACTTTGCATCAGTTTTCACAAAAGAGAGGGACAATATAAACATTGCAATTAGGGAGGAGTGTGAAATATTAGATGAAATTAACATAGTGAGAGAAGAAGTATTAAGGGGTTTAATATCTTCAAAAGTGGATAAATCCCCAGGTCCAGATGAAATCTATCCTAGGCTGTAAAGGGAAGCAAAAGAAGATATAGCAGAGGTTCTGACCATCATTTTGCAATCCTCTCTGGCTACAGGTGTGGTGCCAGAGGACTGGTGAACAGCTAACATTGTACCATTGTTAAAAAAGGGAGAAAGGGATAGACCGAGTAATTGTAGGCCAGTCAGCCTAATTACTCAGAGGTAGAAAATTATTGGAAAAGAATTCTAAGAGGCAGAACAAATCTTTATTTAGAAAGACAAGGATTAATCAAAGACAGTCAGCACAGATTTGTGAAGGGGTCGTGTCTGACTAACATGATTGAATTTTTGAAGAAGTAACAAGAAGAGTTGATGAGGGTAGTGCATTTGGATTTTAACAAGACTTTTAATAAGGTCCCACATGGCAGACTGGTCACGAAAATAAAAGCACATGGTGTTCAAGGCAAAGTGGAAATTTGGATCTAAAATTGACTCAGAGGCAGGAAGAAAAGGGTAAGGGTTGGTGGTTGTTTTTGTGACTGGAAGGCTATTATTAGTGGGATTCCACAGGGCTCAGTACTAGGACCCTTGCTTTTTGTGGTGTATATCAAAGATTTAGACTTTAATGTGGGGATATGATTAAGAAGTCTGCAGACGATACAAAAATTGGCCATGTAGTTGATAATGAAGAAGAAAACTGTAGACAGCAGGAAGATATCAATGGACTAGTGGATCAGTGCCAAATGAAGTTCAATCTGGAGAAGTGTGAGGTAATGTATTTGGGGAAGGCTGACAAGGCATGGAAATACACAATAAATGGTAGGATACTGAGAAGTGCAGAGGAACAGAGGGAACTTGGAATACATCTCCACAGATCCCTGAAGGTGGCTGGATAGGTCAATAAGGGGGTCAAGAAGGCATAAGGGATACTTGCTTTTATTAGCCAATGCATAGAATATAAGAGCTAGGAGGTTATGCTGGAACTGTATAAAACACTGGTTAGACCACAGCTGGAGTACTGCGTGCAGTTCTGGTCACTGCACTATATGGAAAATGTGATTGCACTAGAGAAGGTACAGAGGAAATTTACGAGGATGCTGCCTGGACTGGAGAATTTTAGTTATGAGGAAAGATTGAATAGGTTAGTGATGTTTTCTTTGGAACAGAGGAGGATGAGGGTAGACCTAATTGAAGTGTATAAAATTATGAGGGGTCTAGATAGAGTGGATAGAAGGGCCCTATTCCCCTTAGTTACGGGGTTCATAACCAGGGAGCATAGATTCAATGTAAGAGGTAGAAGGTATAGAGGGGATTCAAGGGGAAATTTTTTCACCCAGAAGGTGGTGAGGATCTGGAATCCACTGCCTGAAAGGGTAGGAGAGGCAAATAATATATTTTTTTTTAAACTTGGATATGCACTTGAAACATCCTAACCTACAAGACTACGGACCAAGAGCGAGAAAGTGGGATTAGCTGATTGGCTCCTTGTTGGCTGGCGTGGACACAATGGGCCGAATGGCCTCCTTCTGTGCCGTAAATTTCTGATTCTATGATTGGCACCTCGTTTTCAGGTATGTTTGGTGTTGCTTCTCCTACATTCCTCATTGAACCGGGGTTGGTCGCCTGGCTTGAAGATAATGGTAGAGTGAGGATAACCTGAGCTGAGTTGCGGTGGAATACATTTTTGTTGCTGCTGATGGCCCACAGCACCTCATGGATGTCCAGTTTGGAGCTACTAGGCCTATTCTGAATCCATCCCATTTAGCAACGGTAGTGCCACACAACATGATGTAAGTATCCTCAGTATGTTGATGGGACTTTGTCTCCACTAAGACTGTGCTGTGGTCACTCCTACCAATACTACTTTGGGCAGATATATCTACGACAAAAGATTGGTGAGGACGAGGTTTTCCCTCGTTAGTTCTCTCATCACCTACCGCAGGCCCAGTCGGGCACGATATTCTTCAGGACTCGGCCAGCTCTGACAGAAGTGGTGCTACCGAGCCACACTTGGTCATAGACATTGAAGCCCCCCCCACCCAGATTGCATTCTGTGCCCTTGCTACTCAGTGCTTCTTCCAACTGATGTTCTTCATGGAGGAGCACTGATTCATCAGCTGAAGGGAGGGCAGTAGGCGGTAATCTGTAGGAGGTTTCCTTGCCTATTTGACCTGATTCCATGAGACTTCATGGAGAGCAGAGTCAATGTTGAGGACGCCCAGGGCCACTCCCTCCTGATTGTATATCACTGTGCCGCCACATCTGGTGGGTCTGTCCTACCCATGGGACAGGACATACGCGAGTATGGTGATGGAGGAGGCTGGGGCATTGGCTGTAAGGTATGATGCTGTGTGTATGACTAGTCTGTGCAACAGCTGTCCCAATTTTGGCACAAGTCGCCATTGATTAGTGAGGATGACTTTTCAGGGTTGACTGGGCTCAGCGTGCTTCTGTTGTGTCCAGTGCCTACATCGAAACGGAGTGGTTTGTTCAGTTTTATTCTTATTGTTTTTCCATGGCGGTTTGGTACAACTGGGTGGCTTGCCAGGCCATTTCAGGAGGACAGTTAAGAACCACCCACCAGTGCTGTGGGGCTGGAGTCACCGATAGGCCAGCCTGAGTAAGAACAGCAGATTTTCATCCCTAAAGGACATTAATGAACCAAATGGGTTTTTACAATAATCCAGTCACCATTACTGATACAACCTTTTTATTCCAGATTTATTTAAATAAGTGAATTTAAATTCCCCAGCTGCCATGGTATAGTTATGGCTCCAGATCATTAGTGGATTACTACACCAGTAACATAACCACTATGTCACTATACCCACACGCTTGATCTAACTCCCTTTCCTAACAGCAACCAACTGATTGAGTAAACTAGTTGTTGCTGAGGATTTTGTCAGCTACTGAAAGGTATATCATCTTTCACTGTTCACTTGCTGCTGGAGGTTTGAAGAGGACTTCTGAAACACAGCGATGTAGTAGAGTGGTGACTTCACCGTTAAGAAACTGTACCTTTAAGAGATCACTCACTCAGCACATGGCTTTACACAGACAGCCGACACACACCAGCAAGGAAAAGACCTATACCTGAAATTGTGCAGTGTATATAAGCAAAATAAATAGTGTTTGTGTTGAATCTGAATATAAAGCTTGCGGTTGTCATTTTAAAGACTTAACAGCACAACACTACAATTTCAGGCGACGGTGAAAAAAAGAGAAATAAAGACAAAAGGACAGAAAGTTCCAAGGTTAAGAAAGCAAATACAGACAGACAGACAAAAAGGTCAAGAGAAAACCAGGACTGGGTCCAGAGAGAACATGGAATGGAAAAAAAAAATTATTGTGCAGGTACACAGAAATAAAGGAAAATAAACATGATGCAGCCATAAAATAAATTATTAAAAAGGGTGCACACACTCACCATTTTACAAAAAAAAAGGGTTTACAGGTAAACCACACAGACAACCCAGGATCATTCAGAAGACTTGCATTGAAGATTCCAGACTGAAGCGAAAGTAATCATGTGTGCGCAACAATTGCCAGTCTTACCAGCCTTTACAGAGATGGACAGCAACCCAGGGACACACTGAAGCAAATGGCTAGCAAGATTTGAATGCCTAATGGGGTCCTCGATATCAGTGTTACTCCTACACTATGCTGAACCAGAAGTCGACAATATCTTCACTACACTCAGACACCAGAATTGATGATGATTATGACTCAGCGAAGAATGCTCTAACAAGATATTTTCAACCAAAGGCAAATGCTCACTACAAAATTTATGTCTTCAGGCAAGCAAAACAAGTTAAGTGCAAGACCCTTGACCACTACATGAAGTCTGAGTCAGAATTGCAACTTCACAGATGTGGACAAAGAAATCACCTCCCAGATCATTATGACTAAGAAGGCAAGCTCTTAGAGAGGGAGAATCATTAAACTTGCAAATATTTCTTGAAATTGGCAGAATGCTGGAAGCCAGTGAAAGACAAGCTGAAGTCTTAGAAGGGAAAGAGGCAAATTACATAAGACGAGAATCCCCCGGTGCCAGGTGAGGATCATCAAAAGAATCTGTGAATGCCACAGGAGGTTGGTTTCACCAGAGATACACACCAAATACAAGGACACAGAGGAAACCCTGAGAAAGGTCCGAGGCACGTCAAGGAAGACCAAGACAGAGATTACAATCACCTCACATTCGAACATTGTGGTGGTGCCTATTCTCACTATAAAACTTGGTCCTGCAAGAGAAAAGAAATGTAAAGCTTGCAGAAATTGGGACATTTCACAAGAGTATGGCGATCGAAGCCTGCACAAGACATTTAATAACATTGAATGCCAGAAAGAAGATTACATCTTCGCAGCACAAGACTTTTGTTGCTCGCAACCACATGTACTGATGCCTGCCCATGTGTGATGTGTTCATTGGCAATTTGTCAATCTCTGCAGTAATTGACTCAGGAGCAGCAGTCAACATAATGGATGCCCCGACATTCCACAAGTTAGAGGAAACAGAAACTGCAATTGAACAAGCTGATACGGATCATATACCTCTCTCTCGGTCCTAGGAATGATTCAAGTTATTCTCAAATCCTCCCATGGGTCCACGTCAGACTGAGTTCACTGTTATCGGCTCAAGCCAGGGAAATCTGCTAAGTTTCAAAACGATCAGCGAATTGAAGCTGATCATGATCAACACCATCAGAGGAAGAACTCCCTAATGAAAGAAGGCATCTTGTAGAAATATCCACAATTACTCAAAGGCATCAGCAAAGGTGAAAAACAAGAAAATCAAGCTCCATATAGATTGGTCAGTCCAACCCAAACAACAGAAACAGAGGATTCCTTTCCATACCAGAAAAGACAGAGAAACATTTGGACAGACTGGAGAAGTTGGACATCATTGAAAAGACAGAAGGGCCAACACCATGGATCAGCCCAACTGCTGTAGTCCCCAAATCCGCAGGACAAGTACAAAATTGATATCAGACAGGCCAACAAAACGAGAAAGGCAAACAATGCCAACGCTAGATGAGATAATTGAAGACATGAATGGGTCTACAATTTTCAGTACTCTAGACTTGACTCCTTGATATCGCCAATTTGAGTTCGATGAATCCAGCTGATACGTAACTACTTTCAGTAGCCACAAGTGTTTAATGTTCAGAGTAAACGTAGCCTCCCGAAATTGGGATAACTACTTGCAGGCCTGAATGGAGTCAGGAATGTCTCAGACAACATTACCGTACACGGGAGATCACATGCAGAATATGACAAGCAGTTACAAGCTGTGTTGGATCGACTTCAAGTGCACAATTTTCCATTAAATAAAGAGATGTACATTTTTTTCAGCTACAGAAGTGAAGTTCTATGGGCACATATTTAACGAAAAAGGTCTATCTCCAGATTCTAAGAAGGTGAAGGCAATCTTGAACGCAGATCCTCCCATGAATGCAAAACAGGAGACAAAGTCCTGGTATTGAGGGTGATGTGCCTGAAACCAATCACCTCCAAGTTTCAAACTTCAGTCCAACAGAGTTTTGTTCAATGTAATTTTGTAATTGTTGATTTTTTTTTTTTAAAAGGGGAAAACTTTAACTTTAAAAAGGGGATAAATAATGTAGTGTAGTGGTGACTTCAACTTTAAGAAACAGTACCTTTAAGAGATCATGCCAATGACGACATCAGGCATATATAAAGGAGACACTGTGCGTGTTAAGACATCACTCAGCACATGGTTTTATAGAGAGTAGCTATAGACACAAGAAACGAAAAGACCTGTACGTGAAATTGTGTGATGTATATAGTTAAGACAATAAATATTGTTTCTGTTGAATCTGAATATAAAGTCTGCAGTTGTCATTTATAGAAAACTTAAGAACACAGCACAACACTACAATCGGAAGATGTTCTGGGACACTGTCAACATTTCACCAACACTTGAGCAACATTTATTCTGGATATTCCCTGAAGATGTCATCTAAAAAAACGAGTGCTGTGCTACTCTACCTTTATAGGAGGCACCAGGAGAAAAGGAGTGTTTGGTCGTAGGCACTTTGCTAGGGGTCTTTGCCTTGGTCTAGAGGAGGTATTGTAAAGAGGACATGAGGCCAGACAGAGCAGCACCAGCTGCTGGAAGGGAGGGGGAAAGGAGGGTGAGGTGCAATCCTTTCCCCACCCCCACTGTGGGTACAGACTTCCCTTCTTGTATGGACCGCTTCCATCTACAAATGTGTGTCCTCTCACTTGGTCCCTTAAACATGCTGCTGTTTGTCAGTCAGCACTCCACACCTTCAGTGGTAGTGCACGCATTAATCCCACACATTCTGCTAAACAAAAATTGCATCTAATCAGCACTTGAGTGTTAAACTTGCACGTTTGTTTAAGCACCTCAAGGCAAATTCAAATTACTGTAATCAGCAATTAAGATGAAAATTGTGCGCTAAAACCAGACTTTCAAACAAGCGTGTCTTACTAGCACAGCACCTCTGTTCCTCTCTACACAGATGCTGCCAGACCTGCTGAGTATTACTGGCACTTTCTGTACCCATTTAATGATTGTTTTCACTATTTCACCAAAATAACTACACCCCTCTTTAAATTCCTGAGTGATGGAAAAAAAAGTCTTGCATTTATTTATTTATATAGCATGTTTCTTGACATCCCAAAGCACTTTACAGCCAATTAAGTACCTAGGAATTGGAATCACTGTTGTTGTAGGAAACGTGGCAGCTAGTTTGCTCACAGCAAGCTCCCACAAATAGCATTGTGATAATGACCAGATAATCTGTTTAGTTTTAGTGATGTTGACTGAGGGAGAAATATTGGCCAGGACACTGGGGATAACTACCCTGCTCTTTGAAATAATGTCTTGGGATCTTTTACACCCACGAGAACACAACTGGGGCCTCAGTTTTAACTTCTCATCCAAAGGACGGCATCCCCAAAGTCCAGCACTACCTCAATACTGCAGCTTAGATTTTTGTGCTCAAGTCTCTGGAGTGGAACTCAAAACCCACAACTTTCTGCCTCAGAGGCAAGAGTGTTACCCACCTAGCCATTACTAACACTACCATCTGAGGTTCACTGCCAAGCTTAGGTCTCAGAGTGAATGAAGCCTATGCTTGACTCACTTAACTGTTACATCATGCAGTTCAGATTGATTAAGAGTTCACCTTGTTGGGATACCCACAAGTTATTGAGTGAAGGAATTGATCCTTTTCTGCCAAATCATCGAAGCTGAAGTTAGACAACAGATCATGCACTAACAACTAGGTATTGACCACAAAATTCTAATTATTACTACTTAAACACTGTACAGAAGCAATTAATCTAAATCAGTGTAGACAGAGTAATCTGGCAATCTGAATAACAATGGAATTACTTAAAATTAATAAGTTGTATAGGCATTATTGTGTCACCATAATTCAGCATTAACGGGATTGATCAGATTACAGTTCAAATTAATATTTGTGGTGGATATAAATTGGTGAGATTAAATTAGGATTATATTCTTCAGATAGCGAACAGGTTAGCAGCATAGGCTAGTTAGTCTATTGAGTAGATTAGATTCTATGTATAGGTGTCAAGTAATGTTTCCAGAGCTTATACAACCTTGTCTTTATGTGTCAGCCATGGTACAGTTGGTAGCACTCTCACCTGCGTCAGAAGGTTGTGGGTTCAAGTTCCACTCCAGGATTTGAGCACAAAAATCTAGGCTGACATAGTGCTGCACTGTTAGAGGTGCTGGCTTTTGGATCAGGTGTTAACCTGAGGCCCTGTCTGCCCTCTCAGTTGGTTGTAAAAGATCCCATGACGCTATCCAAAAACTAACAGGAGGCTATCCCTGCTATTCTAGTCAATATCTATCCTTTAATCAGCATCACATCATCAGATTACCTGGTCATCATCACATTGCTGTTAGCGGGAGACTGCTGCGTGCGAATTGGCTGCCAAATTTAGTGCATTACAACTGTGACTACAATTTAAATATACCTAATTGGCTGTAAAGCACTTTGGGACATTCTGAAAGGCATGTTAATCATCTTCCTCCCCGAGACAGCAGCATTAGATGCTGGAACATTGTGCAGATGAATCCCTTCAAAAGGTGGAGTTACCTATTTCAATTGAAACCATCTTATGCAGCTAGCTGCCTTAATTCTCACCTTCCTTGATCTCAGGCAACTTATACAACAGATAACTTGTACAATTAAGTGACCACTTATCACTGTCTGTAATTGGTTAGTATAGCCCTACCTTACAACTTTTATAACCTCTTACTTTCCTGAATATGTACGCTGGACCAGATAAGGCATTACATATTTGTGCCTCACCATCACTGAGACAACGCTCATTTCCAGTATCTGTATTAATTGGAGTTTACGTAAATTTGAGCTTGGGAAGCCAACTACAAGGGCAATGGCAAGGTCAGACCAGGAAGCAAACACACAGATAAGAATTTCAGTGGTGGCAGAGCTGACAGAACAGTGGGCAGGGGAGGGAAACGGATGTTTCAGGCATTTTTGGAGATGGACTGACATCCCACTCAGAGCTGGGCAGGATGAATATCGGCATATTCGGTCTGAGAGAAGCTGGGGAGCTGGTTAGAAGCATGAACCAGAATCTGAATTTTTAGATCAGAACAGAATGGATTTGGTCTTGCCAATCTTTCATGGGAGGAAATACTGTCCCATTCAAACTTCATGTCAGACAGCACAGCAGCAGTTGTGAAGTTGAGGAAATAGTGGAGATGTAAAGCTGGGTGTCCTCAGTAAACAGACAGACACAACCTGATCACAGATCATTTCACCAAGAGACAGCATGTGAAAAGCACCAAGTTTGGAAGATTGGGCAATACCAGAGATGATAGTCAGATCCGATAGCAGACAATGTAACCAATTGCATGCCAGTATGATTGAATCTGCAACCCTTGGATCGGAGATGGCAGAGATTGGTAAAAGGAGGGGCAGAAAATAAAAGGAAAAGTCGGGCAGGGACCGGGGTGTCAAATGCAACGGTTGCTGCTGTTTAGCAGTCTGGTAGGAACTATGATAGTGACATTTGGTAGGTGAGACGAATGGCAGTTTGGAGAGAGCGAGAGCGAGAGAGATGGCTGTAATTTATTTTACTATAATGCCAGAAAGAAAATGTGGGGAATTAGTGGCAGTTGGGAGTATGTTTGGGACATGAGGCCTCAGATGGTCATGGTTGTATGTAGGATGAGTGATACCTGCTATTCTGTAACTTATATAACCCATATGACCTTATAATTTATGTGAAACATTATATAGTTATTTCAATATTGCCCTTTTGAGGGGACATCGCAAGGACAGCAGATACATGGGACCACCACAACCTGCAAGTTCCCCTCCAAGCCACACACCATCCCGACTTGGAACTATATCGCTGTTCCTTCACTGTCGCTGGGTCCAAATCATAAAATTCCCTTCACTAACAGCATCATGGGTGTACCTACCCCACACGGACTGCAGTGGTTCAAGAAGGCAGCTCACCACCACCTTCTCAAGTGCAATTAGGGATGGGCAATAAAATGCTGGCCTAGCCAGCACCACCCACATCCCATGAATGAATACAAAAAAAAAAAATGGCCCTGGGTTCAATGTTTAGAAATTAAAGTAACTTCTGAATTTTCCAGCCCGGGGGATGGCTTGCAGTTATACAGAATTGGCATCTTTGGTCAACCTAAAAATGCTAAGTGTACGTGCCTCATGTTTTCTAATCCAATGTTTTCTCCTTGATGCCTGGATACGATGTGTGCTCTGTGAAGTGCTTCTTCTGTGGCAAGCGTGAAGTGGCTGACGGCTGGATGTTAGTGGAGGCCTCCTGGGATTCGGGTAGTCTTGTGCTTCCTTGTTCTAAGTCATGAGCTGTGCCTACAACTTGTGCAACCACATGCAATGTTGTGCCAGCCAGCAGTCCTCTGCCCACTTTCTGACACATTCCTCTCATTTGAAAGTATTGGGGGAGTGGAGAGGAGATAGACAGGCTGAATTTGGTGTGTCTACATTTCTGCTACTCCATCATGCCCATTGCATTACAGAGCAGGTTTCAGCAGAATATGGCCTACGCCTGGTACTTTTTTTTTTACAACATCAAACCACTGGGCAGCAGTGAAGCTTGCCAAGCTCTAATGTCTAGTAGCTCTCTTTACCCAAACGGCCAGCAATTCGAAGTCGGATGAGAAAACCAGCTTTACTTTGGAGGTCAAGTCCCCCACACCAGAAATGTGAGGATTCGCAAATGATCTCACACACTGGGCCACTAATTGACACATGCTCCTTGGTAGACTGCAGCCCTGAGAAGCCATGATGTAGGACTGTGCAGCTACAAGTGGGTAGTGGAATCCTCCACATGATACTGTAGGAATTTTTAAAGGGGTTTTGGGCATACCCAGATGACTGCAGATAATAATCATGCTGAACTCTAATACTTTAAGTTAATACATGACCAATTCCATCAGCATTTAGTTTGTGGACTGCAGTTCATTATATCTCATACATCGAAGTGTCTGACGTAGCAAGACCTGGACACATTCAGGCTTGGGCTGATATATGATAGATAACATTCACATCACACAAATGCCAACAAGAGAGCATTTAACCACCTCCCCACAATGTTCAATGGCACTACCAACGTCACTGGGTCAAAATTCTGGTGCTCTAACATTGCTGTGGGTGTACCTGCACTATATGAACTACAGCAGTTCAACAAGGCTGCTCACCAGCACCTTCTCAGGGGAAATTAGGGATGTGTAACAAATGGTGGCCTTGCCAGTGACACCCACATCCCATAAATAAAGAGACAAATTCAGCCCTACCCATGATAAGACTGAAGTCGTGCTCTGGTTTTCTGTCAAGATGATTGTCCCAGTGAAAGCATTCCTCACCCCCACCCCGCAATTATAACAGCTGTGTTTCTGGCACTTCTCAGACTATCACAATTTGCTCCTTCAATTCATTACCACAAACCCTGCCTAAAATAAATGTTACTTAACCTGATTATTTTTCATAGCTATGTCACTCCCAACTTCTCTTACTCTTAATGCTTATGGCTACTCATTTTCCTTCCATTTTTGCCTAAGAAAAGTATTTTTTATAGCCTTCTCTCTTTAACCCTCACATCGCCCTTTATTAGCCCAATGTCATTATAGTATACATTGTTTTCCTTAAATAATGCAATTATGCTCTTCACATTTCTGTTTTCCATCAAGATAAATTACCACACTGCAGCCGTGTTAACTGAATAACTTTACCATACAAACTTTGGACTTTAAGCAGTGGATAGAAAGCACCTTTGTTTTTGCAGTCACAACTGATTTATGGTTTAGAGACTATGCATGTGGCCGAGGAAATGGTGTTTCATCATTTTCAGCAAGATCAGTTTCCAGACCCTGATCTTTCCACTGTCATCAGTCATAAGCTCAGTTTCTTAAAGCACGCCACATGAACTTAACCTGACAATCCTGCTTTGTTAGACCTCATTCCCCATGAGGCTCAACCTACACTTAAACTCATAACTGTCACCAGTACGGGGCAATAATTCTTGGTCACAAGTGCCTTGCACTGCATTGCCCCTTATGCCATGTGCTGTTAACCATTCCTTGCATGCAGTTTAAGTGCTCAACAGAAAGATACACTGCAATTTTGTGAACAGCAAGATGACTGGTGTCCTCAGATACAGTACCAGTGTTTATTCTGCTCGTAAAATATCAAATGCAAGGCTTCACTTACCTCCTTGCTCATTTTTCTCTAAACCAATTGCATTTGCCACAAAATAAGGGTCAATTTTTGATTAGTGCCCCAGTTTTACAACGACACCACTAAAACAACTAGTAGAAATGGGAGTTCACACTCAATGCAAACCAGCAGCGTCCACTGGTTGCTAAACATTTGAAGTGAACCTGTGGGTACCACACGCCCCTTGCTTTGTTCATTCTGTAGAGATTTGAGGGTATATTCTTACTTGGTTCAGGTGCCCTGCGGATATTCACAGGCTGATTTTCCACTGGTTGGATATTAAGGCCCTTTGTAGTTATTTGCTGCTCCACAGCATTGCGTACCACTCATGTTATTTTCCAATAAGTAGCAACATAGTTCACAGACAACAGGAAATTAAACCACTCAAACCTCAGCCACAATAATCACAACTCTGCATGACACCAGACTGGTGCAAACCACAAAGGCTGATTAGAAAACTACAACCCAACCAGAAACTCTATGCCCTTGCCACCAATACCATCCCCCACTGTTTCCAAACACGGCATCCTTTTCAACCCCGAGCTGAGCGGAGCTTGACTCTATATCCTCTCGATCACAAAGACCAGCTACTGCTACCTCTGTAACCACTTGGTTCTGCTGATCTGTTGCTGAAACTCTCACCCTTTGTCACTTCCAGACTCTACTATTCCAATGCTCTTATGGCCAGCCTCCCATCCTTAACACTCAATAAGCTTTGACTCATCCAAATCTCTGCTGCCCATATCCTATCCCCCAACCAAGTCCTGTGCATCCATCACCTATGT
Source organism: Heterodontus francisci (assembly GCF_036365525.1). Lineage (NCBI taxonomy): Eukaryota > Metazoa > Chordata > Chondrichthyes > Heterodontiformes > Heterodontidae > Heterodontus > Heterodontus francisci. The sequence goes on from NC_090385.1 coordinate 17,002,623, forward strand.
CATTGCAAATTAGACAGATTTCTTTCAGAAAAGAACATGTTGGGATACAGTACATGAGTAATTTGAGACATGATGTTTCCTTCAGAGGAAAATGGTGATTTTGGACCTACAGTTACTTAAGAGCTCCACCACAGCTTTTCCTTGTCTCACGTCTATAGACTAATTAATAGAGATTCATTGATAAAAGTCAACAACTCCATTATCATTGTATCATACAAGCACCAGGATGGTAAAAGCTGAACTAGATGGACCTTGATCTTTCTGCATCTAGCAATTCCTATAACGACCTACATCCGCTCACAACTGGCCTGCATCGAGGAGATAATGTTGAAGATAGCTGATCTTCGGTACAGGTTCACCATGCCATCACCTAACCCACAGTCCATAAACCACAGAATACAAAAGGAAATAAAATCACTAACAGAATCATAACCAAAAAATACTCAATGACGTCAAAAAAATAAAGGTCGGGTTCAACCACAAGCCGTGGGCAACCACGAGGTGTTTTTAATACCTTGATGCATTCCAAATTTAGAAAAGAAAGACTTGCATTTAAATAGTGCCTCTCCTAACCTCAGGATGTCCAATAGTGCTTTACAGCTAATTACGTACTTTTGATGTGTAGTCACTATTGTAGGTGTAGGAAACTGGCAGGCAATATATGCACAGCAAGCTCCCACAAACTGAAAAGTAATGATGTTTACTTTGGTGTTGGCTGAGGGATAAATATTGGCCAGGACACCAGGGAGAACTCCCCTGCTCTTCTTCGAAATAGTGCCATGGAATCTTTTACCGCCACCTGAGGGGCCTGACTAGGACTCAGTTTAACTCATCTGAGAGCTGGCAATTCCAATAATGCAGCACTCCCTCAATACTGCATTGATATGTTAACTTAGATTTTGTGCTCATGTCCCCAGATTGGAACTCGAACACATAACCTTCTGACTCTTCATATTGAGTCCATCAATTGAGCCATGTTTAACAACTGGAAGAACTTGCATGCCCCTCTCTTGCTAAAGTGGCTTGGAATGAAATGTATAAAAACACACCAAAAAATGAAAGATTAATTCAGGACAAAATTAATTGTCACATGGACAAGTGCAAGTTAATTAATTAAAGAAAGCCAGCATGGATTTAAGAGAAAATTATGTTTAACTAACTTGCTGGAATTTATTGAAGAGGTAACAGAGAGGACAATGCAGTTGATGTGGTGTTCATGGACTTCTAAAAAGCGTTTGATACAGTGCCACACAGACTTGTGAGCAAAGTTATTGCTCATGGAATAAACTGGACAGTAGCAACATTGGCTGAATAGCAGGAAACAGACAGTAGTGGTTAATGGACGTTTTTTGGGTTGGATGAAGGCTTGTAGTGGAGTTTCCCAGGGATCGGTGTTGGGACCCTTGCTTTTCCTGATGTATATCAAATGACCTAGACCTCGGGGTACAGGGCACAATTTCAAAGTTTGCGGATAATACAAAACTTGGAAGCATTATGAACTGAGAGCAAGATAGTGCAGAACTTCAAAAGGACATAGACAAGTTGGTGGAATGGGCAGACAGGTGGCAGATGAAATTCAATGCGGAGAAATGTAAAGTGATACATTTTAGTAGGAAGAACATGGAGACAATATAAAATAAAGGGTACAATTCTAAAAGGGTGCAGGAGCAGAAGGACCTGTGCATAAGTCATTGAAGGTGGCAGGACAGGTTGAGAGAGCAATTAATAAAGCACACCATATACTGAGCTTTATTAGTAGGGGCATAAAGTACAAGAGCAAGGAGGTAATGTTGAACTTGTATAAAACACTAGTCCTGCCTCAGCTGGAGTATTGCGTCCAGTTCTGGACACTGTACTTTAGGAAGGACGTGAAGCAGTTAACAAGAGGGTGCAGAACAGATTCACGAGAATGGTTTCAGGGATTAGGAACTTCAGTTATGAAGATAGATTGGAGAAGTTGAGACTGTTTTCCTTGGAGAAGAGAAGGCTAAGGGGAGATTTGATAGAGGTATTCAAATTCATGAGGGGTCGGGACAGAGTAGATAGGGAGAAATTACTCCCACTCACGAAAAGGATCGATAACAAGAGGGCACAGATTTAAAGTAATTGGTAAAAGCAAAAGCGACATGAGGAAAAACTTCTTCATGCAGCAAGTGGCTAAAGTCTGGAATGCACTGCCTGAGTGTGGTGGAGGCAGGTTCAATTGAAGCAGTCAAAAAAGGGAATTAGACAGTTATATGAAAAAGGAACAAGGTGAAGGGTTACGGGGAGAAGGCAGGGGGGAATGGCACTAGGTGAACTGCTCATTCGGAGAGCCAGTGCAGACACACTGGGTCAAATGGCCTCCTTCTGCACAGTAACAATTCTGTGATGACGTACAGGAAAACAAAAACTTAACCATCCAGCCTCACCCACAGAAATATGTTGTCTTGTGCATTACAATCCAGATACCTCCCACATAAGCCACATGTAGGGATAAGCTACAATACTGTGACAACTCCATTGCGGTAATGGTTTACATACCAACTTTACTAAGATAAAATTATTAAAGTACAAGTATCCCAAAGTGTTTCATAAAACAGATGTCAAATAGTAGATGTGAACAATTGACAGAGGTGACCAACATAGAGTTCATTGTGATCTGAGCATGCTGTTTCATTAAACTAACTCAGCACATTTACTAAGCTGCACAAAGAACTCCCAGAAGCAGCCTAGAGTAACCAGGAAAACTGGTTCGAGTTATTGGATTTGCCCCCATTAAATTTACCTTTGTGCTGTCGACTCCCAACATGTACATGCTTCTCAAAACCTGACACTGTTACGCTGCAAAATGCTTTAAAAGTGCTCACGGTAGCAGAAAATGATTTGGCTTTGGGAATCTAGAGGGAGTGATGAAAGCCAATATGGGGTGAATCACTGCTTGCCTTTGATGTGTTATCATCTCTCACATCTTAATTAATAGCAAGCTTAGCCTACAACAATTATAACACATATTGCTCGTGACTTATGATTGCTTTACGAATTTCAGAAATTACTATTTACTATCCAGTAAAAATATTAATCTGTATTTTCTCCTTCAAATGCTATAGTGCAAGGATTTTAGATTATTCTGGATTTGCAGCATTGGCTGTTTTTCTTTCTACATCTGTCTTTTACACAGGCAGTACTTTTACTAGTGGCATAAAACCTCTGATGAATTATTTATTTCAACAGATGAACCTGGACCATCTGCTGGAGTACAAAAGGCTGCTAGAAATATCCACAGTAGACAGGACTACTGGAAATTAGTGGACTATCAGCACATAGTCTTTGGCCCCCTTATCTCGAGAGACAATGGGTAAGCGCCTGGAGGTGGTCAGTGGTATGTGGAGCAGCGCCTGGAGTGGCTATAAAGGCCAATTCTAGAGTGACAGACTCTTCCACAGGTGCTGCAGATAAAATTTGATTGTCGGGGCTGTTACACAGTTGGCTCTTCCCTTGCGCCTCGGTCTTTTTTCCTGCCAACTGCTAAGTCTCTTCGACTCGCCACACTTTAGCCCCGCCTTTATGGCATTGACTAAATAGCGCATAGCTCTTCCAGTGACTGAAGGTGCATTGATGTGACTGAGGCCAGACATCTCCTTACCAAATCAGATGAACAAGTAGAGTCAGGATCAATGGGTTGATCGTGAAAGTGAGAATGGTGGAGCACCAGAAAATACCACCAGTGCAAGCTCACCAGGGCTTAACAGCATATAAAATTTGGAAGGGCAAGCATAGCAGGTGCATAAAACACCATGCCCAAGTTCTCCTCCACATCAGACACAATCCTAACTTGGATAGATCACCGTTACCTCATTGCTAAGTCAAAATCATGGAACTCCCTACCCAACAGTACAGTGGGAGTACCTTCACCATACAGACTGTAGCAGTTCAAGGAGGCTCACTACCACCTTCGCAATGGCAATTCAAGGATGCGCAATAAATGCTGGCCTTGTCACCAACACCTACAAAAAGCTCTGTGGTTGGAGCAAACAGTTGAATATATCCACCTCAGATAGGTAGAGACGAACACAAAAATCTGCACTTACATTCCAGTGTCATACTGAGCGAGTGTTGTACTATCAGAGGGACCATCTTTCAGACGAAACATTGCATTGAGGCCCTTTCTTGTCCACTTGGATGGGTGTAAAAGATACCATGGCACTATTTTGCACTGGGAAGTTTCCCCCTAGTGGCCTGTATAATATTTATCCATCAGCTAACACCTTAAACAGATTCTCTGATCAGTACCACCATGCCATTTGAGAGAACTTACTGTGTGCGTGCAAATTGGCAGCCATGTTTCCTACAGTACAACAATAACTCCCCTTCAAGAAGAGATACTTAATTGACTAAAGTGCTTCAGAGCGTCCTGCAGTCACAAAAAGCCCTATATAATTCTTCTAGCATTCTGAAACAATAAACAACACCAGACAGCCCATCATTGAGAGAATGTCAACTCATATGGTGTCTGCAACAGTAAACTCAGTGACATAGTGAACTAAAAAAAGATAGGGACAATCCTTGAACTGTTTAAACCCATTGTTAATCTATTGTCCAGAAGTCCTGTAGTCAGGACTGAATAGTCTTAAGCAAAATTTGCAAGCAACATGGAGGATCATCTTTCTCTGAGTTTATGGACATACAGTGACTTGTCCTTAGCATCAGACAGTGGTGGTTGCAAATTTTGTCACCCCACTCAAAGGCATTGAGTTCTCCACAACGACTTTCTGAAGCATTCTGTGCCCTAATACTGCCTCATTACGAAGCTCCAATTATCCTTCTAATTTGTTGACATCAAACTGAAAATCTCTTGTTGAATAAGTCAACTTCCATGAGTGGAACTACAACCAAAAGGGAAAAAAAAAGAGATCACCTCAACTACTCAACACAGGTGGGAAGTGCAACAGGAAGACTACAAAGCATTAAAGCTAATAAACTGATTTATCCCTTCATTTGCATGTACTTTTCCCTAGCCATGGAGGTAACAATAGTAAGAGGAATGAATGCAGGCAAGACAACGGGACACAGCCAATTTGTCCTTTAGCACACAACGTATGTGCCGTGCTATGGTGGTGGTCTGCCCAAGGGCAGATCCTCTGCTTTTTTGTTCTCCACCAGGAGAGCTGAGCATGACTAGGGAAGTGGGTATACAAGGTGGTATCATGTTACCTTCCTCAGGCCGGAATGGGAATTGTACCCATGCTATCTATGTTTCTGAATCATATGCTAGCCAACTACCCAGTCCCTCACATAATATATGTAACAGCGGAAAATAAAATTCAATTGTGTGCAATTTTCAGGCTGGATTTTGTGCCCAGTCATGTTTTGTGGCATGCGGGGGCCAGAGAATTGGAGCAGAGTGGCAGTGGCCCACCATGGAAACCGACAACGGGATTGCTGGGACCCTGACTTAAATAACATGTTTGCATTAATTAAAATCTATTCCTCAGCAATCTTTCCTACAGTTCCTATCTTCAGCGTGACGTGCAGCACTCGCGCCTTCACTTTCCTTTCCAGGGAAAGCTCGCGCTGAGTTGGGGAAGGGGGCAAATCTGCACAGTGTGTATGATTGGGGGGGGGGGGGAGAAAAGGGGGGCAACTCCATTTTTTGAACTGTCTGCAGGGTTGGCAGCCTTTTTAAAAATGGTGCCAGCACCTGCTTCTGCAGTGACGCCATGAATGGCGTCGCCAATGCCACCCCCACCACGCGATTTGGGGGGGGGGGGGCACAGTGATCATGTATAGTGGCCACCTGCACGCTGGAGAATGTGGGGGACACCCACCATTTTCCGCGCCCACCGCTGGGACCACAAAATCTAGCCTGGGTGCAATGACATGGTATCACAGAGACTGGTGGATGAACGTTCTCATCTTGGCACGGGAGAGTGCATTGACTGGAAAAAGGGGTGTGTTTTGTGACGCATTCTTCCTCCAAATGAACGGGGAGAGAGGACAGCCCTGTCCAACTCCATATTTGATTGGAAAACTTTGATTCCCACCCATTGATCAAAAATGCGCGACTGAGGTTTGTGTCGAGCAGTTGGAATCCTCCCCAAATCCCATTCTGAACATTATGTCCATCGTGTAGGCGTTCAATATTCTGTCAAAGGCCTCCTCCTGGACCAAACTGATGAGGCAGATGTCCAAACCCTGTCCCATACATAGGCGATCATATCCCTAAGTAGCGCGAGGCTCTCAGAGGCCTCCCTGCCAGGTCTGATCAGGCTGGATCACTAACTCCAGAGCAGACTTCACCCAATTGGCAATGACCATGGACAGAATTTCATAGCCCACATTAAGCAGTGAAATAACTGCCAATTTCTTATTTCTTCCCTCTACTCCTTCCGTTTGTAGATCAGTGTAATGATGCGTTTCCTCATGGATTTGGACGATCATACGAATTAGCAGCAGGAGTAGGCTACTCAGTGCCTCGAGCCTGCTCCGTCATTCAATAAGTTCATGGCTGAACTGATTACTCCACATTTCCATCTACCAACGATAACCTTTCATCCCCTTATCAAGAATCTATCTACCTCTGCCTTAAAAATATTCAAAGACTCTGCTTCCACCACCTTTTGAGGAAGAGAATTCCAAAGACTCATGACCCTCGGAGAGAAAATATTTCTCTTCATCTGTCTTAAATGGGCGACCCCTTATTTTTAAAGGATGATCTCTGGTTCTAGATTTCCCGTCAAGACCCCTCAGGATCTTATATGTTTCAATCAAGTCGCCTCTTACTCTTCTAAATTCCAGCAGATACAAGTCTCGCCTGTCCAGTCTTTCCTCATAAGATAGCCCGCCCATTCCAGTCATCAGTCTAGTAAACCTTCTTTGAACTGCTGGCAACGCATTTACATTCTTCTTTAAATGAGTTCAATACTGTACACAGTCCTCCAGATGTGGTCTCACCAATGCCCTGTATAGCTGAAGCATAACCTCCCTACTTTTGCATTCAATCCCTCTCGCGATAAAACAATAACATTCTATTAACTTTCCCAATTACGTGCTGTACCTGAATAACCTTTTGCAATTCATGCTCTAGGACACCTAGATCCCTCTGCATCTCAGAGCTCCGCAATCTCTCACCATTGAGATAATATGCTTGTTATTCTTCCTGCCGAAATGGACAACTTAGCATTCCCCACATTATACACCATCTGCCAGATTTTTGCCCACTCACTTAACCTATCGATATCCCCTTGTAACCTCATGTCCTCTTCACAACCTACTTTCCTACCTATCTTTGTGCCATCAGCAAATTTAGCAACCTTCAGTGGTAGCATTCTTAGCAGATTCAGAAGCCAAACTTGAGCACATAATCTAGGCTGGCACTTCTGCACAATACAGACAATGTCCTGCACTGACTGAGATGCTGCCCGTCCAATGAGATGTAAAAGATCCAATGGCACTATTCAAAAAGGAGCAGGGAAGTTCTCCTGGCCGACATTTATTCCTAATCAAAAGCTAACAGATTATCTGGTTATTTATTTCATTGCTATTTGCAGGACCTTTCTCTACAGATATCTACACTTCAAAATTTATTTAATGGATATAAAGCACTTTGGGACATGCTGAGGTAGTGAAATACCCTATACAAATGCAAGTCTTTCTTATTCAGAATGTTTGCAAGTTATTTGATCAACCACACCTAAGCAGTGTAATTCATATCTCACTGCCATTTAGATATTATGTGTTAGATTCAAATTCACTCAAGCTAAAAAGAAAACAAGAGGGACAAACGGGTTAAAACAGTCAATGTATATTGTCTGCAGATAGGTCTTCAGATGGAAAGGAAGAGCAATCATGCAAATTCAAAAAGATTAAACTGAACTTTTTGCTCGTCTATCTGCTGGTTGGGAAAGTCACAGGAGACGACCTCCAAAATCCTACAGCATCATTTTGAGCTAAAGACTTTAACTCACTAAATATTCATCAAAAAAAAATGTAATCAATATCTACACTTGATTCTGAAGGGAAACAAGCTAATAGTTTAATTACTCACCTTTCTATGTATCTACCTTCTTTCAGCCTCTGGCAGACAATTTTAAAATCGAGCACCTTCAGAATACTTTGCACACAAGCATTTCTGGGGGGACAGAAAAGGTCATTTTAACTAGTTTACCATGTATCATTGGGTAATTTCTCTCCTTGTCACAGCACCTTTAAAGTGCTTCCTCAGTGTGGTGCTGGTCTCCACTCAGTATTTTGGCTTTCAGGGAGTATAGCAACTATCAACTGAAGCTGCAGAGTGGTTAACTACCCACCTGAAAGAAAAGCAATGACAGTTACTACAGGCAAATGTAGACAGTCTCACAGTAGGTAGGCAAATGGTCTTGTCAGCACTGAAAATACAAAGTTAATAATTAAATCAACCATGATATTGCTCACAGGTTTGCCCCCAGCCCACGAGTGGTGTTAGAAAAAAAAACAAAAGGCTACCCCCTAAAAGGTTACAATTTAATTAACTTTCATCAGTTGCAAGACAAAACTCAAGCCATGATTCCATCATCCAATCTATCCCTATTCGGCTTGTTGCCCAGTTTTCATTTGTCAGAAGTCAGAGTGCCCTCCCCAACGCTTAAACGTTTTCCTTTAAATTCATTTTTGAGATGAGAGCATTGCTGGTAAATCCAGCATTTATTGTCCATCCTCAGTTGCCCTCAAGAACATGATAGTGTTGAGAATGGTTTGTTGCAACTGAATGGCTTGCTGGATCATTTCAGTAGACAGTTAAGCATCAACCACATAGGTGTGCATCTGGACTCACTGATTAAGGACAGTACACTTTCTTCCTTCAAGATGATTAATGAATCAGTTGGGATTCTATGACTGCTAATCTGATTGAAACCAAGCTAAGTCAGTAGTGAAGCAATCAGATTTTTTTTTTTTTTAAAAAGATTTCAAATCTCATGCTAGTTTAAGAATTTAAACTCTCATTCCCTGGATTAGTTCAGGCATCTAGATTACTAACATAACTACACTAATGTACAAACAAGCTAGTCAGTTAGTTACACAGCTCTTTTGATTAGCAATCACACTATGCTAGGGAAAATAGGTGGCATAAGGAGTTTATTGCATTCTAACTATTTCTACTTAACCATTAAAGAGGTCAGTTTTACAGAACCTGCATGAATTATTGCAGCCTTAAATGGCAATTGCAATAAAACATTTCCTACGTTTGGCTTCAAAGATCAAACTGAGTAACAGTACAAGTTAAATTTTTAAGCCAGAGTACCATCTTTGTAGCAGAAACACAGAATCCAAGTTGCTCTTCAGTGTTATGCATCTATCCAAGAGGGGAAAGAAAATTGCAAAGTTTCAGTAAACTTTTGCATGTGGGTGGCAGTGGCAAGAGTACGACTAACAAATCGCTTGAGCCAGAGTTGCTGGACAATGAATTAGGTCACAAGGAACCTGCTGCTCAATACTACCCACCATGATTTCTCCAAGTCTTTCTGTGGTCTGAGCCACCATCATGGAAAATCATGTCTGCCAGACTTAACCTTTCACATTGACTTAACACCATCTAATGAAATAAAAAGGTGTCAAATACCATTCAACAGGTGATGGATACAAGATCACTCTCTAGCACACCTAGTGGTTTAACTGAAGTGTCAATACAAACTTATGTAGAAACCTTAATGCAACCTGTGGAATGTAGTACACATTCAATTTTACCAGATTTCAGTAAAAAAGTTTCAGTTGTTTGAAGATCAGTAATGTTCCATTGTCAGATTATTTCAATTACAGATGCATTTAGGAGATGCATTCTTTTTACCAGATTTCAGACTCATGTAAAAAGTTTGCAATCTTTCTAATATATTGCATACCGAGGCAGTGGCTCAGAAACAGCAAGGAACAAGTTTTGATTTTGTACTTTTAAGCTGCTCGCTCAAAATTAAATGTGGTAAATTTCAAACAGAAAATCCAACTTACATTTTGCTCAAATGATGAGAAATGGATTTAAAAAGCATGCTCAATTCTCTGAACATATTTCAACAAATAAGTTTAGGGAACAGCTAAGAGTGTTATAAACTGCAACCTTGTATATATTTAACACCTTAAATTGAGTGAAGTTCCAAATCTTTTGCTTTAAATATGTTACTTAACTTACTGACATAGCTCACATCAATATTTGAACACTTAGCCTCCTCTGCTCTTCAACGTGAACTCCTAACCAATGAGCAGGAGCCCAACATGGAAAATTGGAGACTTATGGAATAAGTACTAGCCCTATTTTACTGATTTCTGCTGGGGGGCGGGGGGGGGGGGAAGGAAAAGAGAAAGGAAATGGCTGCGCAAGAGAAAAATACATTGGTTCCTTAACATCTACGGGAAAACATTAATTATGGAGCATTGCAACCTTCACTGAATTGTTCCTCCAGGATAAAAGAACACAATTATTAGTAGCTGCAATATACAACTAAATTTAAGACACCAATGCTTTCAGTGCTGGAATGTTAGATTTACATGCAAAAAAAAAAATCACTTAATCAATGTTCAGAATTACTAAAAATATAGCTCAGTAAGGATCAACAATATCATGCAGCACCTACAAATTAATAGCTATAAAGGTTGGATGATTGATCACTCAACCAGGTACTACAACTGCACAGCATGAACAATTTTAAAGCAATGTCGAGACTGAGCTATAAACTTTCCTCACCTGGTGTCATTATGTGTATGGGCAGACCAACTGGCACATGGGCTTTGTGCCTGCCTTTGCCCATTTAACAAGCTCAAAAATTTAAAAACCCACTAAACTTTTCAAATTATTCCAATACAGTTCCTATCCCTGACAGGACTGAGTTCCCTAGATGGGACAGAGGTCTCAATACAAGGCCATTTAAGAAACTAAGTCAAAGAACAGAGTTGAAATAGCTGATACAAAAGAATTGAAGCAAGACAGTGCAGAGTTGACATTACTGATAGTCACTATAATAATCTGCATCTGGCCAGCTCCACAAACTATGCTGTAAGCGTTCTTAAATTGTACTTTCTTATTACATTGCCCTTTATAGCAAAATACAATAGGCAAGAGCTAAGATACAAACATTTATAGTTAGGAACTTAATGAGCAGATGTGCAACAGATACATTATTGTTGGCATCTTGTATTAAATCGGGATTTTACAGCAAATATGTAGAACTTAAGATAAAACTAATGGTGGGGTACTCTAAAGAGAGGTGATCTTGAAAGCAATTGTTATTCACTCAACTACTTCAGTAAAGTCTTTATTGGAGTTTATTTTCAGTAACTAAATACATTTTTTTTTCAAACAAAAAAAAAAAGAGCACCAGTATTCTAGCAATATGATCCAGGAGTGATTCAGTTCCAGTTCGAGTCAGTATACCAATAAAGTGAAACTGGATTATGTTGCAACTAACTTGGCCCATTTTTAAATTTTAAGCATTTATTCCACTCCCTTCCCAACTTTTTTTTTTACTGCAATGCCTCAACATAACATTTGATGTGGCTTCCCTCATTTTATTTGTATATCCTAGTACTAAAAAGGTTAGCTCTTCTGTTCATTGTTCACAGATATTAGTTAACTTTACTAGTCATGTCATTAAAGAAACTGGGTGTAGGTTACAAGACCATCCCTAGTGATAAATGTGAAATTCAGTACCCCTACCAGCAATGAATACAGTGGTAGGGGTGGGGAAAGGGGTGCACATTTATGACTGATTCGGGTGGGGGTGGGGGGGGGGGGGGGGGGGGGGTGTTGAAATGCGATTGACATTCTATGCTATAGCTTACTAAACTAAAATGTATTGGTATAGGAATACCAATTACGAAATGGCAAAGACTTTAGACAAGCAAGACTTTACAAATTTAATCCTGTTTTAATTACTTCAAAACACATTTTAGCATACTAAACATACAAAAAAGAAAATATACCTTAGTTACAAGATTTAAAGTACAGAATGCTCAGGGTTGTCACTAGGATTTCAGCAAAGTGCAAAATTGGGAGTCACCAACAGCCTGTGAAGTTTCAGGTGGGGCCACATAGCACTGCACAGTCAAATGTCATTTTTATATTAAAAAAAGGACGTCTTAAAGCATTTTGCTCAATTGTTCCCAAATTGCAAAAGCATGAATACATTACCTAGAACATTTCACACAGCAGGCCTATTAGTTCCAAAACAAAGCTTTTGTTTTTAAAACAGGATAATTCCATTCTCATAGGAGAGAGAATAGCAGTTCACCGAAATGGAAAGAATCATTTGCCATTTCTCAGCCCTTTGGATTTGGCTTCTGCTTATCAAAAAAAAAATTAAAAATTCCTTGGAGGTGCAGCAGCATGATGTATATAGGCACAGGAGGTTAGTGTCAAATGATGGTTACCTCCTCTTCAATCCAACAGGTCTAGATTAACTGTAATCAACTACCCAACGGTGGCTGCCATCTTGCTACTCTGCTTCTATAAACCATACCTTACTCATTCTGAATGAAGTCAAAAGCATATTGCACGACCATTCTAGTATCTGTGACACCATGGGATGTTGCCTACAAGCATGGCAGGCTTAGAATGCCTACTGACAACTCTGATTGCTTCATTACCCCTCATACTTACAGCAATCTCAAAAATTGAAGAATTGGCTACAACGGCACTTTAAACTATACTGCACTTAAACACAACACCACATAAATACATTTTAATCCAGTTAAATCCCCCTTCTGTACAAGAGGCTGAGCCAGTTTACAGAAAGAAGAGTTAACAGTTGACTCTATGTCCACCACTGTAGTGTGAATATTACAAAAAGGCCTGTACAGTTTAAAACTCAAGCTACTTTTTGCCTTCGACCATATACACACCAACTTACAAAATTAAAAGGTTGCAACACTTGTAACAGGGTTTAAATGCTTTCAGTTACATAGCAAGTAATTAAGCGGAGGCAAATATACAATTTAATCATCATCTTCATCATCCTCTTCCTCTTCCTCCTCCTCATCTTCCTCATCATCATCGTCATCGTCACAATATGCCTCCTTCTTGGCAGGGGGCTTCTTTGCACTATCCATCTTGCCTTTGGCACGGTAATCAGCAACATCCTTAAAAAAAGGAAATTATTTCAACTCCTTGCTACTTGGAGGACCAACAATTCCCATGAGATCACCAACTTGTACAAGACTTAAACTACCAAATCTTCCTGATGTGATAGTCAATAGTATGGAACCTAGTGTATGGAAAGCTTCAGGGGGCATTACAAATGTTTTTAATGTGGTGGGGGCAGACAGGGAAAGAGGAGAGGAGAGAAGGGAACTGATGAGTACATATTTGAATATGATGGGCTCTCCACATCCAGTGGTTTGTGCATGTTTTACACAAGTTCCTAGGCTATTTACTCCAACTTAGCCTTGGGAGCCAGGTGTGGGAGTACTTAAATGTTGCAACTGGACTTACCTTATCATATTTCTCCTTCAGTTTATAAGCCTTGCTATTGAATGGCTTCTTCTCCTCTTCACTACAAGCATTCCACAGCTCACCAAGCTTCTTGGCAACATCACCAATAGATAAGCCAGGACTCACAGCTTTGATTTTTGGTCGATGTTCCGAGCAAAACAAAAAGAATCCAGATCTGTAAAGAATTAAGTATTACAAGTGCATTGAAAGAAACGTTCACATTATTTCTGCAAATTTAAAACTTGTCAGTTGGACATAAAGCAAACTTCAACTAAAGAATGAATAGCAAGCAGCCATACAACTGAACTAGTAATTATTTGTGACAGGTGAGGAATTTTAAAAAGTATGCCAAATTAAGTTTTGAACAGAAATACATAAATAAATAGTCAGTGGCACTCGACCTATTTTTAAATAGTATCAGGTCCAACAATACCAACAGTATTTTGGAGGTACACTTACGGAGGCCTTTTTGGTGCATTGGGGTCCTTCTTCTTCTTCTTGCTACCTTTGGCTGGCACGTAATTTTTCATTTCTCGGTCATAACGTGCTTTATCTACTTTAGCCAGTTCTTCAAATTTGCCTTTCTCTTTGCTAGACATAGTCTGGAAGAGAGCACATGTGTTACAGCAACTATTAACTATATATTTTACATACCTATTTACAAGGAAAACAATTTACCTTCCATCTTTCAGAGCACCTTTTAGAGAATTCTGAGAAGTTAACAGGAATATCAGGGCTTTTCTTCTTGTGTTCTTCACGGCAAGTCTGAACAAAGTAGGCATAAGAGGACATTTTGCCTCTCGGCTTCTTAGGGTCACGTTTTGCCATTTTGGTGTTTTCCTACGAACAGAAAAATATGTTATTTCTAAATTTTCCTAAAAAGCAACAAATCTGTATATGACACTGTAAAAATAAAAATTAGATTACAATTTGTCTTCTAAATTCCTATACTACACTTAATGTCAACTTTGGAAAAACTAAAATGTTTTATATTCCAAAAAATTATGCATTTTAAATACTAGAAAAAAATCTAAAGTCAAACCAAATTCCTATTTTAATTATCTACATTAATTAAAAATTGCAAAAGTAAAAAAAAAACCTCATTTGAATTAAACAAACTCAAAAAAAAGTACTGATGTTAATTTTTTTTTAAAACCCTACGCGGTACAAGTCCTTCTTTCTATTGTTAGCTAAAGATATTTCATTTCGGAGACGGATTCAGATAAGCGCAAATTAAAGGCTAAAAACGAAAAGCACCAGTCCGAATACAGCCGGCCAGGCTTTTCAACTGGACAATTCAACAGCATTGAGCTCAATAGTACTATCCAAGTCTTTCCTCAGCTATTTATCTATTTCTTTCCCGCCATGTTCTTTCCATCTCCATTTTATGTTCAAGGACAACAACAAAAAAAATCCTCTTCTGAAACAAAGACAGTGCAAACGTGCAAAGGGCGAGAATTTTTTTTTTGGTTATTTAAAACGTTGCATTCGTTATTTAAGCGCATCTATACAGCAGGGAGGAGGGGGGGACTGCACTGTACATGTATGTGGAGATAGAGAGTAATGATGGCGAATTGCAGTCGACAAGGAAAGGCAGAGAAAAAAAACAGGTCAACATCCCAATAATTCTTCTTCCATTTTGTGAAATCCTTCCTCATGAAAGAAAGTCCCCTTGAAATGCCTCCGTCGTCAGGCTGCGGCTGCTTTTGGGGTGGAAAATTGGTGGGGTGGGAGGGTTTGAAGCGGCTGTTTTATAAAGGGAGAGAAAAGAAATTGTTCCCCCTCTTTGCTTTGGCAGCACAGTGCTTATATATAGAGAGCAGGGGCAATGTGTGTCTATAGTTGTTCTCAATAGCACACACACGCTAGGCTAAAATGGCTCCATCTTTTGCACTAGGAGTGAACGACAGCCAGAAGAGCCAACAATACCTCACACAAAACCCCCTTCACTGAATATTTTACCATCTTTGAGGGGGAAAAAATAATCTGGAGTTTTAAAAAAATTAAAATCAATTAGTAAACTCCCCTCGAGTGGAAAGTTTAGCCACAGTTGAAGAGACGGGACTACACTTGACGCATAGCGGTTGCATTTATACAGTCACATTACGCCGCTGTTGGGAGAAGTCAAGAGAAAATATACAAGTTGTGAAAAAACAATTTCCACCCCGGGATCCGGATTAAAACCCACCGGTTCGGATGGAGGAAGGAAATCCGAGCGGGAAACGAAACGCAAGGAGAGGGATTTAAGTGGATTTGGCGGTGAGCGAACAGCTCATGAGATCGCGGCTCTCTCTCACTCGCTTCGCCATTAGAGAAGCTGCCATGTTAAAGACAAGCGCCTCACACACACACACACGGGAAAAAGAAAAGTACTGGGGAAACATCTTCCCGTCGGCGTAGCGGGGAAAGGGAAAGAGGAGAGAGTAGGGAGAGTGGAACTGGAGGGGAAACGAAAGGAAGGGGGCGGCTGGCGGCAGCGATTCGGTTGTTTTCCCCCCGGTCCGGGGGTACCTACCGGCGGTGGCTGGCTCTGCGATGCTCGGCGGACGCTCTCGAGCCTCCTTTTGCACTAAGTCCCGCCCCCGCTGGCTGAGGTGACGATTCACTGATTGGCCCGACGTGCCGCCGCTTTAAACAGTGGCCGCGCCTCCCTATTGGACGGCCCCACCGCCCGCCGCCCCGCCCACCCGGACCCTGCCCGTTCCTCATTGGCTCGCTGCCCCGCACGCCAGCAGATTCAAAAAAGGCCCGCCTTTTTCGAAAAAAACTTCAAAAAAAGTGTTCTGGCAAAGCGCAACAACAGATGGAGCAAAGAAAATCACTCATTTGTGTGTGTTTTTCACTCTTGAACTTCTGATTTTAAGAGTTTTAAAGCTATTGCTGCTGTCCTTCACGCAAATGATTTTTTTTTTAAAAAACCTTTGCTACTATCCATTCGGGACTTATGATTTTTTTTTTAAAGTTTTAAATCTATTGTTAATATTCATTCTGAACTTATGACTTTTTGGAAAGTTTTAAATCTATTGCTTCGGTTGTTCACTGCGAACATATGATTTTGATATAAAAACAAGAAATGCTGGAAAAACTGAGCAGGTCTGGCAGCATCTGTGGAAAGAGAAGCAGAGTTAACGTTTCGGGTCAGTGACCGAAAGAAGGGTCAGTGACCCGAAACGTTAACTCTGCTTCTCTTTCCACAGATGCTGCCAGACCTGCTGAGTGGTTCCAGCATTTCTTGTTTTTATTTCAGATTTCCAGCATCCGCAGTATTTTGCTTTTATCATATGATTTTGATAAGTGTCTTAAATCTATCGCTGCTGTTCTTCGTGGTAAATATCCATTTATGACAAAATCCACCCTTCCCGTAAAATTCAATCGCAATAGAAGAGTTTAGTCCAAGTTTTAAAAACTACAATTTCAAATTTAGTTATTGGAAGTAGTTTAGAACGCGAACAATGGAACTTTCCTAAAATAAATAGCTGATTGGTAACTAATGGAAAACAGTCAATGTAAGAAATGATTAACACATTAAGTATTTTCTCAATTTAATTATCAGATTTTAAATGATATTGATATTTGATAAAATGCCGTGAAAAAACCCAGTTGCCAAAATAAATGAATGAAATGTGTATATTAAAAAGATAAGAAAAGCGAAATCTATTTAAATAGATCGAGCTATAATCTGTATTTCATTTATATTATGAGACATGTGTAAGTTATATGTTTAAATTAAAAGCAGTGCAAGTTGATCAATGTAGGAAAATGCAATGGCCAGCTTTGAGAATGTTTGCAGGTGAATTTTATAGACATTTGCTCATCACCTCTGGTGCTGTTGGCAGGTCTGAAGCACAGGATTGCTGGTCAGCTACTAAGGGGGGAGGGGGGGGGGGGGAGCCGTGTTGAACCAAACCGATCACTTGAAGAGGCCAGTACTCAGGTAATTCCCCGTGAGGAAGTGATCTAATTAGAGACATCCTGAGGGAAGTTTCTGTAGATTGGCAGCTGCTTATAAATCCCCAGATGCTGCTCTTGGGAAGAGGCCAGGTTATCAAAATCAAAAGTAACTGTAGGAGACAATCGGCGTTTTTTCTCTTTTTACACACTTTGGTCACTATGAAATGTGACTTCTGAAGCATGCAATGCCAAAGACTTTAACAACATTATCAGATTACCTACGGTATTCCCTCAGTTAGTCAGAAGGTATACTGTTTAATAATGATAGGAATGTCATATCATGTGATACATAATGTATCATTCTGCCATCCCTTTAAAGGTACACAGTCTCACTGCTGTCTGTAAACGCAGGCTGATGTCAATCAGAATTTAATTACTGCTTAAGGGAAACTTACAGATTGGAACATGATAATTTTTGGCTCCAAGTCATTAAATTAATACACTTCTCTTTTTCTTCAAAACTTTTGATACTTTGAAGTGCAGCAGATACTCAAAATCAATATCGATATTCTCCTCCTACTCAATTTTCCCTAGGATTTTCTTTTCTCATTTCCTCACTGCACTAATTTTGTGGAATGAAGCCGTTCAGTATCTCACCTAAGTAGCAGTCTGCTTGCATACTTTGAAGAGGTCCATGGCAACAACAATGGTTTATGAAAACCGATAGGAACCATCCGGTACAATGTCTTTGTCCACGTTATTATCTTATGGTCTCACACCAAAGTAATGTGCTTTTATTCACTCTCGGAAACGTGGGCATTGCTGGTCCTTATTGTGCATCCCTAGTTGCCCTTGAAAAGGTGGTGGTTAGCCTTCATGAACCACTGCAATCCATGTGAAGGTGCTCCTACAATGTGTTAGGTAGGGAGTTCTAGACTAGGAGAGGACCTTGAACAAGGTTACCTAATTTTGTCTCAAATTGCTCTGTCTGCATCGCAGTTAAAGGTTCATCTTTTCACTTTTTCTCTTAACTCTCAAAATCCCGAGCACTTTATTCTCCTTTCTGCTGCGATCCTTCTTCATAACATTGACCTCTACTCATAATCCAACCCTATCACTTTTTGGTGATAATTCCATTCATCACTCATTTAGCAAGTTACCATCTCTTACTTTTAATGTCCTTATCCTTCTACTGACATTCTTGGTATCACTCTGTCCTCTGATCTTCCATGGAACTCCTACATGTCTTGTTACCAAAATATTGCTTTCTTCTTTCATACCAAACCTTTCATTGTCTCAACCATTCTTTATTCTTACAGTCCATACCAGCATTTATTGCCCACCCCTAACTGCCCTGGAGAAGTTGGTAGTTAGCCATTCCCATGAGTATTGGCATCATGTTGGCCTGTTTTCAATCTACCGATATCTACTCAATATTGAGTGGATCCCTCAGGATTGTCATTGTTTTATGAAGCCCCTCCCTTGTATCCTTTAACAATCTGGGATAAATGTTGTCTATCCCTGGGAGTTTACTGTTTTGAGTCCTTTTATCCAACCTAGGATTTCCTTCTCAGTTATAGCAGAGTTTTTAATTTTGCTTTGAATAATTCTGCTTTGGGAGAGCATGCTGCTCATAACTTCCTCCGAGTATTCATGAGAGAAGGCATCATTCAGAATGTCTCTTATTCTTTGCTTGTCCACTTTTTCAAGACTATTTGCAACTTTTATGGTTCTCTTCTGGTTGCCCTCTTACTGCAGCCTGTGGGAGGCGGTGTTTGCTCTGGCTGTGCTTGCCTCTCTTCCATGGTCTTGTCTGCATCAGGGTGGGCCTGGAGAGGGAGCACATGTTCCACTTGGACATATGGGGCCTTCCCAACCTGTAGGCAGCACAAAGACTGGAGTGTTTTATAGATGTACACAATGATATCATTTAGTTTTAGATTTCCTTTTGTTTAAAGTATATGTTAATTTAACCTTTTTTAATAGCTTTGCCCCTTTAGAAAAAAAGTGGGGATCACATGATGGCACTGGGGCACTTCCTCATGGATTTGCCAGAAAAGGCAAGAAAGGAGAGTTAGCGAGTGTTTGCCACATGGAGATCACAACCCAGTAGTTACCAGCAACTGCACGCTAACACTTCCAGCAGGTGTCACTGGATACCAACTAGGAGCAGGAACATAGGAACAGGAGGAGGCCATTCAGCCTTTTGATCCTGTACCACCATTCGATGAGATCATAGCTCATCTGCATTTTAACTCCATCCACCTGCTTTGGCTCCATATCCTTTTGTATCTGTCAATCTCAGATTTAAAAATTATTAATTGAGCAAGCATCTACTGCTTTTTGTGGCGGAGAGTTCCACACTTCTACCACCCTTTGCATAAAGAAATGTTTCCCAACTTCTTTCCTGAATGGCCAGGTTATGATTTTCACGTTATGTTCCCTTGTCCTAAACTCCCCCACTAGTGTAAAAAGGTTCTCTCTACTTACCCTATCAATTCCTTTCAAAATCCTAAAAACTTCGATCAAATCACCCTTTAATTTACTATATTCCAGGGACTATGAGCCTAGTTTTTGTAATCTCTCTTCATAATCTAACCCTTATAGCATACCTTGCAAGGCCAATATATCCTTTCGAAGGCACAATGCCCAGAACAGCGCACAGTGCTCCAGATGAGGTCTAACCAGTGCTGTGTATAGATGTAGCAAAACTTCCTCCCCTTTATATTCTTGCCCTCTAATTAAAAAGATTAACATTCCATTATACTTTGATTTTTTTTGTATCTACCTGACTACTGTATTTTAATGATACATGGAACACCTAAATCTCTACTGTTCCTTAATTTTCACCATTTAGTTGATACTTGGATCTATCTTTTTTTGGTCCAAAATGGATGGCCACACACTTACCCTGTGTTAAAACCTATCTACCAAAGTACTGTCCACATATTTAATCTATCAACAATTCTTAAGTAATTTTATGCTCCTTTCTACACTACTTAGTATTACCACCAATCTTTGTGTAATATGCAAACTTGGATATATGACTGTCTATTGTATTGTCTAAGTCATCAATAAATAAAGTGAAAAGTTGAGGCCCTACCACAGATCCTTTTGGAACACCACTGGTCATTTTTTTCCAATTCAAGTCCAGACCTATTATCTCTACTCTGTCTTCTGCTGCCTAATCAATCTCCTGAACAGCTCAATAATTTGCCTTCAATTCCATGAGCTTTAATTTCAGCTAACAGTCTCTGATGTGGAATCTTATCGAACGCCTTCTGGAAGTCCATATAAACTACATCCACTGACATTCCCCCTACTACGTTAGTTACTTCCTCAAAAAAATCCAGTTAGCTTTGCTAGACATAACCTACCTTATACAAAGTCAGGTTAGAGAGAGCCAATCAGCTCAGATTTCTGTAAGCACTCCGTCACTCTGTGCTTAATTATAGATTCCAATAAATTCCACGCAACAGTTGTTAAACTAACAGGTCTATAATTTCTAGGTTCCTCTCTGTTATGAACACTGGACTTTGTAGTATGATTATGTTTTAAAACTGTGATTTTTAATGTAGTATAAAAAGAATTCATAGGAGACATGTGACCTCACCAAATCTGCCTAGAAACAAGACAGGGATCTTGGTTACCATGCAAACAAAGAACCCAGATCAAAGACCCTTTTGAAAGCAGAATGCAAGGTTGTAACTCCTGAAAGATAATGGGTTTAATTCTTCCAGACTCTCATCATAAACAAGGAGGCAGGAGCTCTGAAAATGCAAACTCAAGTTGAAATTTTTAAGACTTGGAAACAAAGGCAAGGCCCACGTGGTTCTGCTGTGATCAGACTTGTGGACTCTGCAGATTGTAAAAGGAAGTGACTATTGATTCTGGAGAAATTCAACAGGCTTTCCTAAGCCTGCAGGTGCCGACAAAAAAAAAAAGACAAAGAGACCAGCAGTGGGATCCTGAGAAAGAGATAGAGACAGAGAAAACTGATCCAGCGAAAGACTGTTAAGACTTGAACCCGATTTGAATGTTGAAGCTTGCAGAGGAAAAGAGACCAATGGAGTCACCAGAAATTGCCTTATTCATGGAAGTCCAGGTCGAAAGAACTCTGAAGAAGTGAGCGAAGAGGACATTAACTTTGAGGAGGACTAGGAGATCCAACCCATTGCAACTGGGAGGAGTTTGAGACTTTTAACTGCAGTGAGGACACAGTGTAATGTATAAATGTGCTGAGGTTTTCAAGTATTTTAATAAAAGGTAAATATCTTTCTCTGTAATTTAGTGTATTAACTACTACTTACAAAGTACTGTTTAGTTAATGTTGATTTTTAGTTTAGTTGTTATAGTAAAAGTTTTAAAATGTGAAATCTGGTCATGTACTTCTTTAAATTGGTCTGGGGAGTTTATATCACTGGTTTTACAGTTAACAGTCTCAACTGAGGTCGTAACACTCTCTCCTTTTTTAAATAAAAGGAGTTACATTTGCAATTTTCCCAATCTGAAGGGACAATTCCTCAATTGGGAGATTATGGCTGAAGCATCTGCAATTTCCTCACCTACTTCCTTTAAAATCCTGAGATAGAAACAATCAGGTTCTGGGGATTGGTCAGTCTTTAGTGCCATTACTTATTTTCTAATACTGTTTTCTTTCCTACGTTAACTTTAGTGAGTTCCAGTTTTGGATTCCCCTAGATTGTCAGGTAAATTATTCTCTTCCTCTACTATGAAGATTAACACAATGTGATTATTCAACAATTATGCCAGATCCTTATTTTCATTTGCAATATTAACCCAATCTGTTTTTAAAAGGGCCTACATTACCTTGACTATCCTTTTTCTTCTAATAAGATTGTAAAAACTGAGTGTTAATCTTTATATCTCTTTTTGTAATCCTTTCCTCAGCTCCAGCTTTGTCATCTTCTTTTGTTGACCTTTATATCTCTACCAGTCTGCAAGATTTACACTATATTTGCACTTTTATATGCCCTTTCCTTTAGTTTCATGTTGTTGGGCTGAATTTTACCCCCGAACGGGAGCCATTCACTGACTGAAAAGTCAGTGGCGAACCCATCTCTGCCTGGCCTGGGGATCCGGACCGCATTTTACGGTCCCCAGGCCTTTAATTGGTCTGAGGCAGTTCTTCCATCTCATTGAGGCAGGAAGTCCCGCCTAATGGAGCTGCTGGCCAATCAGCGGGCCAGCAGCTCTCTGTCCTAGCAGTGTTACCGGGAACAGTGGCCATTGCTGGGACTGCAACCCAGCTGAAGGCCGAAGATGTCAGGGAGTCCTGGAGAATCAATAAGTTTTTGGGGCCTTTCTGGGGGTAATCGGTCAGGCCCCGGCAAGGCGAGGGTGGTCGATTGTGGGTGGGGGGTGGTGTGTGTTGGGCACTGGGGATGGTTGGGGCATCAGGGGCAGCCCTCCATCAGGCACAGGGTGCCTGATCAGGAGGGCCACCCCGCCCACCCCCCAGGCCATCAGAAAGCTGCCTACTTTTGGTGGAGTAGCAGATAGTGAAGGGGACTGTCAGAGAATACAGCAGAATATAAATAGATTGGAGAGTTGGGCAGAAAAATGGCAGATGGAGTTCAATCAGGGCAAATGCGAGGTGATGCATTTTGGAAGATCCAATTCAAGAGTGAATTATACAGTAAATGGAAAAGTCCTGGGGAAAATTGATGTACAGAGAGACTTGGGTGTTCAGGTCCATTGTTCCCTGAAGGTGGCAATGCAGGTCAATAGAGTGGTCAAGAAGGCATACGGCATGCTTTCCTTCATCGGACGGGGTATTGAGTACAAGGGTTGGCAGGTCATGTTACAGTTGTATAGAACTTTGGTTCGGCCACATTTGGAATATTGCATGCAGTTCTGGTCGCCACATTACCAAAAGGATGTGGATGCTTTGGAGAGGGTGCAGAGGAGGTTCACCAGGATGTTGCCTGGTATGGAGGGCGCTAGCTATGAAGAGAGGTTGAGCAGATTAGGATTATTTTCATTAGAAAGACGGAGGTTGAGGGGGGGACCTGATTGAGGTGTACAAAATCATGAGGTATAGACAGGGTGGATAGCAAGAAGCTTTTTCCCCCCCAAAGTGGGGGATTCAATTACTAGGGGTCACGAGTTCAAAGTGCGAGGGGAAAAGTTTAGGGGGGATATGCGTGGAAAGTTCTTTACGCAGAGGGTGGTGGGTGCCTGGAACACGTTGCCAGCGGAGGTGGTAGACGCGGGCACGATAGCGTCTTTTAAGATGTATCTGGACAGATACATGAATGGGCAGGAAGCAAAGAGATACAGACCCTAAGAAAATAGGCGACATGTTTAGATAGAGGATCTGGATCGGCGCAGGCTTGGAGGGCCGAAGGGCCTGTTCCTGTGCTGTAATTTTCTTTGTTCTTTGTTTTTAACAAGCAGCTTTTCTCGGGCCTGGGCCACCCGCCAGCCAAGGGTAAAATCTGTTAACTGGCCACTAAATGGCCTTGATTGCCTGGGGTGGCCGGGCCATTTTTCGCCACCGCCATCCTGCATAAAAAGTGGTGGTGAGTGCGAGACGGAAAAGGCCCCCCCCCAAGCCTCCTGCTCCATTTTACGCCCCCCCCCACCCGCCCACCACCACCACCCCGCTCTTTGAAGGGGGGGGGGGGGCATAAAATCCCAGCCGTTAGCTCTTTTGTCAACTATGATTGTTTTATTTGGTAAGTTTAGAGATGCAGCACTGAAACAGGCCGTTCGGCCCACCGAGTCTGTGCTGACTATCAACCACCCATTTATACTAATCCTACACTAATTCCATATTCCTACCACATCTCCACCTAACCCTAGATTTCCTACCACCTACCTATACTAGCAGCAATTTATAATGGCCAATTAACCTATCAACCTGCAAGTCTTTGCAAGAGGGTTTTCCCCTTAGAAGGATTTATTAGTGCGGTATTGAGCCAAATTCTTTTTTGAACACCTCCCCCTGTCCATCAGTAATTTTATCCTGTAACAGTTTTGATCAGTTTGCTGTCTTAAGGCTCTGTCGCATCCTATTAAAAATAGCCTTACCAAAATGTAGACTTTTAGTAGCGGTGTTAAGATTCTCCTTTTCAAATCTAACACTGAATTTAATCACATTATGATCACTGTTAGTTAATAAATTGTCAGGGAACATTTATCCATGTCTGGTTCATAACTCATTACTAAATCTAGTATGACCTGCCCTCCTGTTAGAGATACAAAAAGCAATTGTAACATCTCCACTGCCATATTGCCTTCTGGAAGCCACTCGGTTTTACTGCATACTTTGATTTCCACAGAGACTATGGACCGGATTCTTATAGGGCCGTGGTGTCGGGACCTGGCGCAATTTCCAAATTGCGGTCCAGGAGTGAGTCTCAGGATCCTGACGCCTCTGGGACAGTTTGTAATTTTAAAGAGCCAGCGGGGGGTAGGGCTGGGTGGATGCAATGGGAAACCCACACGCTGCCAATTAACGGCCCTTTAAGCTCTTTAAAAAGGAGCTTAAGGGGCCTTTTCAATGCAGAATGGAAGTTTTAAACTTTATTTTGGCAAACCCAAATAAACTGGTGCACATTAATGCACAGCTGTTGGGTTCACTGCAGGGCCAAATAAGGTTTATTTGTCTTAAAACAGTTTTCTTTTTAAATGGACCTTCTTGCACCAGTGCCATTGCTGAACCTTCAGTTTTTTCCTGCATGGGCTTTTCCATCCCCAGGGAGCTGCCTGCTCTCTTTGGCAAGGCAGCGGCAGCCCCCAACATGGCTACCGCCCACCTTTGCCACTAGCACCGGGCAAGCAGCTCCCGCCTCCTGGAGATGTTCAGCACCACTAATTGGACATGAAGCTCACCTCCTGCCCAATTAGGGCATTTATATTTAAAAATAACAGAGCACAACGCAGCTAAGGCGCAAGGGCAGGACCCGGAATTCACCCGGGCATCAGGTTCCCGACACCGATTTGAAAATACAGCCCAAGATGTTTGCAATGTTTTATCTTGACTATGATCGGATGCCTTAGGTACAAGCATCATTGAAAACAGTAGGGTAAAAACCTCATAATTCAACCAATAACCGAATATCAGGTGGAGCATGTAACAGCCAATGTGATATCACCTGTTCAATGCTGTCACCCAAGTTGAATTTCTATCCCCTAGCAAGCAGGGTTATACAGATACACAAACATATATATTATAGATATAGAAATTTTAAAAAAACTTCAGTCATGGCCTCCTATGAACCCTTACAGCTTTGTGATGACAACCAACATTATAAGAACAGAAGAACATAAGAAATAGGAATAGGAGTAGGCCATTCGGCCCCTCAAGTCTACCCCACCATTCAACAAGATCATGGTTGATCTGCCCTAGACCTCAACTCCTCTTTCATGCCAGCTCCTCATAGCCCTCAACTCCCCGATATTTCAAAAATCTATCTACCTCCTCTTTAAATACTTTCAGTGATCTAACCTCCACAACTCTCTGGGGTAGAGAGTTCCAGACATTCACCACCCTCTGAAGGAAGAAATTCTTTTGCATCTCTGTTTTAAAATGAGTGTTCCCTTATTCTGTAACTATGCCCCCTTGTTCAAGATTCCCCCACTAGTGGAAACATCTTCTCAACAGCTACCCTGTCAAGCCCCCTATCTTTAATTGTTAATGACAACACGCATGTAACCCCTCCATAACCCTTCAGCACAATAAAAGTATTGGTTTAGACATTGTTGGTTTATAATTGATATAAAATTACATTCTGGTAAAGAAGTGATAACTAGTGCTGATAATTCATTGTGTAATCCTGCTTTCTGGTTCTCATCTTCATAAAGCAATCAAGTTTTGTGCAATGAAAGCTGCACAATGTAATTCCCATTGTGACAAATACCTCAACTCAGTCTTTACGTGTGATGTGTGGGGTTGGAAATCCAGATCCGGAATCCAAAATCCACAGAAATGAAGGGAAAAAAATCAAAAGGGACAACCACTTGGACAAATCCCTTGTATTTGTCAATAACCAGGTCAAGAGGAGCATCAGCAGAGGCCTGGGAGCTGATTGTCTGCCAACCTTCTCAACTGGACTGGGAACCTCTGATGCAATCCCTCATGCATAGTTTCCAGATGAACTCGGCCATTCTGTCCCACATAGTCAGAAATGCACGTGACATTCACTATTGACACAAGAAGAATGGCCTTTTAGGCTGCTACCAGCCATGAAACTATAACCCAAAAAATTCATGTGTGCAATATGATTGTGATTGGAACACTTTAAAGTGTCTTATCTGTCCACTATTTTATCACAAGCATCTGGTTGTTTAAAATAAGTGGGTTAATGCCTGCACTAACATAGCACACTGAAAAATATATGAATTTGTTAAGTGTTCATGTGAAAATATGGTACAGTCATTTCTCCATTTCTACCCTGGCATGAATTATCTTCAAAAACAAAAGGCAAGAGGAGGAAACTGGAGGGAAAGTTCCCCAACTGAACATCTTAAAAAACACTATATTGCAAGCAGGCATTATTCTAGATTCCTCACAGGCTAAAATTAAAACTAAGTTAACATCCAAATTAACTTGCAGTGGTCATTAATTTGTTTAAGAGTATGTTTACTTTCCAGGAATTGTGCACTAATCAAATAAATAACCTCTCACCAACATTTAAGTCTCAGGTGTTTCTTCACAGTTAAAAATGGAGTTGAAAAGCTCACTTGCACTTGTCACACTCACTAATATTGAGCATAGCCCTTTCACTGCTGAGATCTCAATTCCTTTTTGATGCAGACCAATTGGGTATTGACTCATACTTTAAAGTGATGTAATAGGTTCTACTGAATTACAGGAATTAAAAGGGATTTACCTTAACTGTGGAATTCTCCAATATACTCAACTATTGACTCGTAGAAAATCACTGTTGTTTTGACAATATTAAACTGACAGTCTTAGTTTTCAGATTTCTTTTTTTTAAAAAAACCTGGCAAGCACAGCAAGCCTGCCAATTATTCATGATGTAAAAGTTACTTCCTGCAGCATACAGGCAAGCATTATGATATAATCCACATTATTTTAAAAGATTTTTTTCAGAGTTGGGAAGATACATGAGCACAAATGAGGTTTTTGTTAGTTATACAGCACCTTTCGTGACCTCAGTACATCCCAAAGCCCATCACATTCGATGAATTACACTTGAAGCACAGTCAGTATGATTATGTAGGCAAACATGGCACCCAATTTGCACACAGCAAGATTCCATAAACAGCAAATGAGATAATTGACCAATTAAACTGTTTTGGTGGTGTTGCTTGAGGTATAAAGTAATGGCCAGGGCACATTCCTACTCTTCTTCATACAGTACCAATAAAATCTACACAGGTGGGTGGGGACTTGGCTTAAAATGCTATTTGAAAGGTAGCACCTCTGACAATGAAGCACCTCATTAAGGTATCACTCTAGTTTAAATATTCAAATCCTGGAATGGGACTTCATCACATCATCTTCTGTCTCAAAGACAAGAGTGCTGCCACTGAGCCAAACATTATATCATCATTTATCTGCCACAATAGATAATTTCCATGAGTTATAGATTCATAGAATGGTCACAGCATAGGAGGCCATTGAGCCCTTGCTAGCTCTCTGCAAGAGCAATTTAACTAATCCCACTCCCCCACCACTTTCCCCATGGCCCTGCAATTTTTTTCCCCTTCAGGTGCTTATCCAATTCCCTTTTGAAAGCCAGGATTTGAATCTGCCTCCACCATCCTCTAAGACAGTGCATTCCAGATTGTAACCAATCACTACATCAAAAAGTTTTTCCTCATGTCGTTTTTGGGTCTTTTGCCATACACCTTAAATCTGTGTCCTCTAGCTCTTAACCCTTCAGCCAATGGGAACAGTTTCTCTCTATCTAGACCCCTCATGATATAGAACACCTTCATTAAATCCCCTCTCAACCTTCTCTTCTTTAAAATGAACAACCCTAGATTCTCCAATCTGCCCACGTAGATAAAATCCCTCATTCCTAGATTCATTCTTTGCTACACCCTCACTAAAGCCGTCACATGAAGTATTGAGCCATTCAAAGCAAGATCATAAATAGAAATGAGGAAAATGTTTTGACCTACCTTAGCTCATCCAACAAGAGGTGCCCAATAGTCCTCCCATTAAGGCTGTTTCTTAAACAATTCTGAGGCTTGGCCCCTGCCTTTTATTATTATGAACATGTGATGATCCCCGGCCAGTGCTGAATTGTCTGATCACAGCTGGGAACCATGGTTATAGTTGGGCTCAAGGACTGGGAAGGGTTAAAAAAAAAATAATCAGCCAAAGTTCACACTCCTGATTGTTAACTAGTGACTCAAACTAGAAAGTGCACATGTGCATATGATCAGTCTTGAATATGATGCTGATCACAGTTGAGTTGTCTGCCATCACTCCCTATCTGAGCTTACAGATGAAGAACCAATTGTTAGAGAAGGTACCATAGCAAGAGTCATTGCCTCTAGTGCAGGAAGAAAACTAAAAGTAATCAACTCCCTTAATACTGCATCACTCTTACAAAAGTAATTTAATATTTTTAAAATTAGATTTTCCTTACTATCATTCAATGTTGTTACGAGGATTTCCATTTTTTTGCATTAAAACTTGGGATTCTATATTTTTAAAAACTGAAAAGATTTCGTTGGATATTGAAACATCTGGAGATAGCTAAACTTTATGGATACTTTTAAAAACAAAAGCAAGGTCAACAAGAGGTTCCTAGTTTTGACCATTAAACAAACACTGGAAAGCAGGTAATTTCAAGGAAACGTTTGACCTAAGAGCTACCCTTTGTGACAAGAGAATTTATGACTTAGCATGTGACTTGTTTCTGGAAAATTTTAGTTTCATTTTTGAACTTTAAAAACCAGTGGGTTTGGACAAAAGCAGGCAATTGGAATTTAAGATGGACCTGCCAGGAGATCAGAAGAAGAACCAGAAAAGTATTACCTCTTTGTAAAGAATCCTGGCTCTTGAAAGGCAAAATCTTGTATGATGTGGTACTGTTGCCTCCTGCATTTTTGAAGAAACCCTGAATTTGCAAAAACCTTGCATCTTTAAAAGCACTTTTGCATTGTTCGTGAGAACTGACACCTGTTGCTACACCCCTGATGGAAGACCTATGTGAAGCCTTCTACAGTTGAATTTCTTTGAAAGCCTACCCAACACAGACTGCTCATCAACCTTGCCTGGAAAGACTTTGAGTGGCATCTAACTATTTGACTTTGGGACACCTCACCAAACCAAATAACTTCCTTCCAGGTCATTGTAGTCTGTTTTTTGTTTTATTCTTTTGAAACAGCTGTAGACAAAAATCCCTTTTTCCCACTTAACCAGTTTTTGGATGAGTGTGTGTGTGAGGGCAAGGATATATATAAAAATACAGGGCTTTAATATTTCAATTCATGTATATATTTATTTCATTATTTGTTAAGACTTGGTTTTACAATAATTGGATATTTTTTTTGTTTATTAAAGAAACTGGGTTGATGTGCTTTATTCTGGGGACAAATAGAGTATCTAAATGGCTGTTTTGGTAAGTGGGAAAATTTATTGATATGCTGTGACCTGTGGAGAAGTGGGACTGAATTAACAGTGCACTCCTCTCACATCGGTCGTAACAATGTCTTTATACTATTACCTTTCTTACAATGCTCATCTCCCTTGTAAAAGAGCTCACCCTCACCCTCCATTGTCTCTTACTACTGCCCCATCTCTAGCCATCCTAGGATTCCTCGGCAGCTACTGCTTCTCTAACTTCCTTTCCCCCTCTAAAGTCTTCAAGAATGTCATTGGCACCTAGTTCCATGAACACCTCATAATTTTTTATTATCTTCGGTCTGGTTTTCCCACAGCCTGTAGCACCTAGACTGCCCTGGTCAAAAACACTCATCCCGTTCTCCTCCATGGCACTTTCTTGCTTGGCTCCACTCATATCTGTCCCAACAATAGCCATCATAACACCTGCAATGACTGCTATTCCTGCATCAGCAAAGCTCAGTTGATCGCATTCTCACTTCGAAGTCAGAAGGCTATGGGTTCAAACTGAACAGTTCAGGATCTGAACAGCTAATCTATGATGACATTCCAGGGCAGTACCAGGGCAGCAAGGTGTTGCTGTCTTTTAGACTAGATGTTAAACCTCAGGCTTGTCTACCCATTCAAGTGGAGGTTAATAATCCAATAGCACTACTTCACAAAGCAACAGGTTAACTGATCATTCACCTCGTTGCTATTCATCGAACCTCCTTGTGTACAAAATGCCAGCCATGTTCACCTGTATAATGATTTGACTTTAAAGCACTTTGGGGTGTTTCTGAAACAGATAGCATAACTGCTAAATAAAATATATATTCTTTGTCCTGTCACTTGAGGAGCACCCAAATGTTCTCTCCAGGGTCCTCCTATTCGTCTTGTATGCCAACAACACCCCACTCTATCTTCCTATTGCCACCCTTAACTCCACAACAGTGACTGTACTCTCTGATTGTTCAACAGAAATAAAGTCACGAATGAGCCACAACTTCACTCTTTTCAGAAATAAGTCCCAATCCCCTATCACGGTTGTCCTTGCAGGACTCCTTTGACTCCTGACCCCTGTTCCCAATGCATTAAATTTGAATTCCCTGTCTCCATTTACAGATCCTTCCATGGCCTAGCCCCATCCTACTTCTACAACCTCCAGGAGCACTTGATCCTCTGCTTTTTCATCTGAGGCCTCCTTCACATCCTTCCCTCCCTCCATTCCATCATCAGAGGCACAACCTGGACCACGTCTGGAGTACTGTGTACGGTTTTGGTCTCCTTATTTGAAAAAGGATATAATTATGTTAGAAGCCATTCAGAGAAGGTTCACTCAACTAACTCTGGGGATGATGGGCTTATCTTATGAAGAAAGGTTGAACGTGTTGGGCCTATACCTGTTGGAGTTTAGAAGCATGAGAGGTGATCTTATTGAAACATACAAGATCCTGATGGGACTCGATAAAGTGTATACTGGAAAGATGTTTCCTCTTTTTGGGGAGACTAGAACTAGGAGACATAGTTTAAGAATAAGAGGTCTCCCTTTTAAGATGGAGATGAGGAGACATTTTTTTTCTCAAAGGGTGGTTATTCTGTGGAATTCTCTTCCCCAGAAAGCAGTGGATGCTGGGTCATTGAATGTATTCAAGGCTGAGTTAGATAGATTTTTAATAGACAGGGGAGTTAAGGATTATGGGGGGCAGACAGGAAGGTGGAGGTAAGACCACAACCAGATCAGCCATGATCTTATCAAATGGCAGAGCAGGCTTGAATGTTGTACTCCTGCTTCTAAGTCCTATGTTCCTATAGCCTTCAACCAAAAGGGCCCTAAGCCCTGTAAATATCTCCCTACATAACAATGACTTCAAAAATCAGTAATTGCACCCTAAAGATTGGAAACTGTTATATTAATCTGTGGCTGCAGTGTGTACTATCACTGCAACAATTCCCAAGACGTCTTCGACAGCACGTCCCAAATCCAAGACCTCCACCACCTAGAAGGACAAGGGCAGCAATGCTTTGGAACATCATCACCTCCAAGTTACGCTCCACGTCACATACCACACATACCATCCCAATTTGGACATAGTTCACTCTTTCTTCATCATCACTGGGTCATGTTCCTGGAACTCCCCACCTAACAGTGCTGTAGGAGCATCTTCACCACAAGGATTGCAGCGGTTCAAGAGGAAGACATGCCTCCACTATCTCAAGGGCAACAAGTGATGGGCAATAAATGCTGGCCTTGTTAGTGACGCTCATACCCCGAGAATAAATTTTAAACCACTTTTCTTTCTTTCTTTGTTTCTTTCATTCTCCTCCACTTTGCTACCTCTCTCATCTTCAAAAGTCTCCAAGATCTTTCCATTCATCCCTGTCTTCGCTTTCTCTAACTCTTCTATTACTGCCTAGTATCCATTTCTGCTGAGCACCTTGGGGACTTTGATAATGTTAAAAGCACAATTTAAGTAAATATTAATCCTGTTGTAGGACATTAAAGAACATATTTGGTTTTTAAAAATTCTGTTTATATGCACCAACTATCTTGAATATTTGTTCAACAGGTTCTTACCCTTTTTGTCATTATATGCAAGATTAATTGTGAGGATTTTCAGATTCAGTGCAATGTCTCTTCTCGTTACTGAGAATTAATCTATTCAGCCTTCTTGCTCTGTATTGTCAAAGATCCCTCTTCAAGGTATGGTATTTATAACACAATTGTCATACCACCCCCACCTCCAAGCATGAATTGCTCACAAGGCTTGTACTGTAACCAGCTACTAGGACATATATAAGATACTCATACCCATGAAGTACCTACTCCCCTCAGGGTAGTTATACTTCATTGTAATAGCAGAATGGGTTTGAAATCTGCACCCAGGCTTGGCTCCAAAAGAGTGAAAAACCCAAATCTGTTGCAAAAACATTTCCTTTCTCAAAGACAGATTATTGTGGGAAAACAGTTTCAGTTGCTCCCTGCTAACAGCTATTCCTGAGGGACTTGGCACTGTGTGTCAAACATCAGTCAAAGCTGGGCATTTTTGTGACTGGTATCTTATGATAAGATTAAGTTTTTATTAGCCAGGTGCTTTGAGGTTTGAGTGAAAATGTACAGTCCACAAGACAACATCTTGCATTTATATAACGCCTGTTGTAAAGGCGCTTCACAGGAGCATTAACAGACAACATTTAACACCAAGCCACATAAAGAGATATTAGGACAAGTGACCAAAAGCTTGGTCAAAGAAGTAGGTTTCAAAGAGCAACTTGAAAGAGGGAGGCGGTGAAGGTTAGGGACGGAATTCCAAGGAATATTTTATGTGGATGGTATATGCATGTGGGCGTATGTAGACAATAGAAAAGAGTCTGAATTTTAATGGTTTAAGATTTCCCTTTTTCATGGTCGATTGTCTGGAGAGAGGAATTGTGATACTGTGTGGTGGTTTTACTTTTAAACTCTTATTAAAATTAATTCCTTTTTTTTTTGATTTTCAGATCTGTGGATAGAAAACATTCTTGCCTGGTTGTAGTCATTATGGAATCCAAGCATTAGGAGGCCCAAAAAGATAAATCCTGTTTTTGGGTTCTTATGTCATAGCATCTGTCCGCATCTCTCTATACCATGGCACAAAGTGCTGGAACAGCAATCTGTCCAAATATTTAAATAAATATTACAGGGCTTTATTGGATTTTTGCTGAGCAGAAATCTGCTCATATTTTAATGCAAATCCTATGACTTTTGAGCATAAGATGGATTTGCCAATTATGTCATTTGAAAGCTGAAAACTGAATTTCTTCATGGTATGATTTCATAAGGCCAAGTGGAATGTGTGGTGCTGATGCATTCTTTCAGTCAAGAGCTTAAAATGAAGCTGGAACTGGAAGTCATTGTGTAAGATAACTCAAAGGTCCTGTCGCAGTGAAAAATGTAAATTGCATTGCAAAATAAAAGCCATTAAAAACAGGAGTAAAGTCTAAAAAGTATTGCGTTCTGAAATTCTCATTGCCTGATACATTTCTGCACCTTTTGTGTTTTTGGTGCACAATTAATTATTGAAATAAATTTATATCTCCAGGAAAATAACAAAAAAAAGTGAATTTAAAATGTTTGTTTTATGCCAGAATTTTTGCTGGTGGTACTGACACTCAATATAAAATGATTAGTACAAAAAAGCAGGCATCGGCAGCTGAAAGCACACATGAGCTTCTGCATTCTCACCTGCCATGAACACTTGGAGGTAACTGTTGTGTCTATTAATGTGGTCTCTTCAACAGACAGTTAACGCGTTGCAGATCCCTGAAAGGCTGTTAAGTGATTGCAGGCTAGATAAGCTGATGATTCTAGGATTGTTACTGCAAAACTCACTCATTCAAACATAACAGGAATTAAGAATACAACAGTATATCGG
The DNA here is from genome assembly GCF_036365525.1 of Heterodontus francisci. Classification (NCBI taxonomy): domain Eukaryota; kingdom Metazoa; phylum Chordata; class Chondrichthyes; order Heterodontiformes; family Heterodontidae; genus Heterodontus; species Heterodontus francisci. The sequence continues at coordinate 17,036,914 of NC_090385.1, forward strand.
CAATGAAGTCTAATTTAACTGGTTATGAGTACAGGGGAGAACAGCTTTCAGTGTTTTTTTTTAGGGGGTGTGCAGTGGGTGAGACATTGAGCTTTCATGTCTGGCATTTCAATTCAAATGCAGACCTCAGTGATATAGGATGCTTATCTCATCTGTCTGCTGACTACAAGGATCCTACCTGAAATGAGCTGGGCAGGACTGTGGGGCGAGGCATTTTCGCTCCAGTTTCCTGTGGGCATGGACCCATGACACAGAATTGCTCCCAACTAAAATGACGGTCTCACTCAGGGAGGCATGAGTATGTTTGTGATTGGTGCAGGAAGGGGTGCCTTTCTGCTCTGGGACTGAGGTACATTGGGGCAGAAGACAAGCAGCTTTACCCGTATCTAACTATTCCATGAACATACAAACATATGAATTAGGAGCAGGAGTAGCCCACTGAACCCCTTGAGCCTGCTCCACCATTCAACAAGATCATGGCTGATCTGATTGTAACCTCAATTCCACATTCCCCCTGTACCCTGATAACGTTTTGACCCCTTGCTTATCAAGAATCTATCTACCTTTGCCTTAAAAATATAATGCTTCCACTGCCTTTTGAGGAAGAGAGTTCCAAAGACTCACAACCCTCTGAGAGAGAAAATTCTCCTCATCTCTGTCTTAAATGGGCTACCCCTTATTTTTAAATAGTGACCCCCTAGTTCTAGATTCTCCCACAAGAAGAAACACCCTTTCCACATCCACCCTGTCAAGACTCCTCAGGAGGTAATTTTCTTGAGTTCCTCCCTCCATCTCATTTCCTGATTTACAGCTATTTCTGGGATGTTACATGTATCCTTTATAGTGAACACTGATGCAAAATACCTGTTCAATTCATCTGCCATCTTCTTATATACCCTTATTAACTCCCCAGACTTGTTTTCTAAAGGACCAATGCTCACTTTGATAACTCTTTTTTTGAATATCTAAAGAAACTCTTACTATTCTGTTTTTATATTTCTAGCCAGCTTTCTCTCGTACTCAAAATTTTTCCCTCCTTATCAATTTTTTAGTCATTTATGCTTGATCTTGGCTTGTTCAATATTTCTTTATCCCAGCAACATGAACTCAGCTTAATAAATGTAAAATTCACAAAAAAAGATTATTTTGGAAAGGTTTATAAGCAAAGTATTTAATTAAAGGAAACTGTTACACATTAACACACTGATAAATTTTAAACCCTCTTCCTTGAATCTTTTAATTTTTGGAAGCGTGTTACCTGATTCCCAAGGTAGGATATCAAACATTTGGAATGCAACTGTATAAAATAAATTTAAATTTCCCTTCCAGCACTTTAATGGAAATATTTTGTTGCTATTTAGATAACTGCAGAATGATTACAAAATGTTCAGTGTGTATCAGCCAGTACTTGAGTGTGAGTGTGTATAGGAGTCAGTGAGTGTGTTTGTGCGTGAGTGAGTATATGAGTCTGTGTGAGAATGTGTGTGGATATATTATAACAACAAGCCCAGTCCTGCCCTCACTCATTGTCCATAACATGAGCAGTTTAACCCAGTTTCACTTAAACTTTATTGAACTTACAAATACTATAAATAGTTTTCAAGTCATGTAGGTATTTTAATCAGTGATTTGAGGAAAAAAATGTCTTGGGGGTGGGGGGGTGTTGCGGTGAGGGATGTGTGTGTGGGGGTGGAGTGGTGGCGGTAGGTGAGAAAGGTCATCAGCCTGAAACGTTAACTCTGTTTCTCTCTCCACAGATGCTGCCAGGTCTACTGAGTGATCCAGCATTTTCTGTTTCTGTTTCAGGTTTCCAGCATCTACAGTATTTTGCTTTTATATTTTAGCAACAGTCTGATAAGCAGTTGTTAAAAATCTATCAGTGGGTAACTGAACCATCTTCCAGTTCTGATGAAAGATCTTCGACCTGAAGATCTCAGTTGCTCTCTCCACAGACACTAAAGGGTAGGGGAGTAGGATTAATTGGATAGTTCTACCAAATAGCCAGCACCGGCACGCTGGGCTAAATGGCCTCCTTCTGTGCCGTATTATTCAATGATTTTATGCTGTCTGACCAGCATTTTCTGTTTTTATTTCAGTGTGGCCCAGGTTTAGTCACAGTTATATGCAAAATTACGTAGAACACACAGCCCAGAAACAGGCTGCTCAGCTGGTCTCAGCCCAATCAGCAATGGGGTCCCCTTGCACTGGTGGGAGTGGGAGCAGGACTTCAGATTCCTTGTGAAAAGTAACATTTGTGAATGTTGGACAGTGGCAGGTGTAGTGTTGTAGTGTTTTGAAATTGCAAATGCATTGTGCATTGTGTACTCTAGAGACTGCTGTTGAACACACATGCTAGCAAAGAGAAAGTGAAACTAAGACAAAAGAATAAAGGAAGAATCCTTTATGTTCAGCTGCTGCAGTCTTTGTCTCTAAATCTTTGCCTCATATCCCATACCACACTCAGCTAAACCACACTCAAATCCCAAAGACATCACAGCAGGGTTAGGGTTGTGATACCCCCTCCCCCAATTCTGCCAAGAATGAAGAAGGAACAGTGAGTGAGGCACTGGAGGGGTGCTGCCACCCAAGGACCCACAATCCAGTATGGATCAGTGACTTGAGGGGAAAAAATGTCTGGGGAGGGAACAGAGGGAAAGAAAGAATTTGCATTTATAAAGTACCTTTCACAGACTCAGGACATCCCAAAATGCTTCACAGCCAATCACTGTGGAAACACGACAGCCAATTTATGCATAGCAAGCTCCCACATGACCAGATAATCTATTTTATTAGTGATGTCGGTTGAGGGATAAATATTGGCCAAGACACTCCCTTCTATATTTCGAATGCTGCCATGGGGTCTTTTACATAGATCTGAGGGACCTAATGGGGCCTCAGTACTGCACTGGCGTCTCAGTTCAGCTTATATGCTTAAGTATCTGGAATGGGACTTGAACCCATAACCTACTGACCCTGAGTCATGGCTGACTTCTCAACAATGACTCAGCTTTTCATATTTTCTGATTCAAAACCCACTCCAGCTTGTGCTGAATCTTTCCATTCCTCCTTAGTAGGAGGAGACTCAGGTAATTCATAAACACCTCTTTAGACCTGTTGAGTCAAATGGCCTGTTTCTGTGCTGTAAGATTCTGTGTATTTCTATTCTATTTATACCTAGCACAAGCTGGCTAATAATCCCCCGGGTATATAATAAAAAGGAATGGGATAAAAAAAAATCCAAAACACAATCGCATAAGAAGGTCCTTGATGATTTTCATTAACAACTATAACATGCCATTTGTTTTGAGGAGCAACATTGCCTTTTGCACATTAAACTCATTCAGAGAATGGAGAGAAAATGTGCGATTTAATCCCTGCAATTGCATATGCACCAGATGGCGCTGCATTAAGCACCACAAAATAATAAGACAGTAAATCAACAAAGAGTCATAGAGTCATTTACACCATAGAAGGCTCACTACTATAATAAAAAGCTATTATTTACACACAGCTATAAGTCTTAATAGGCATAAAGGACATTCAGACGAGCTGATGGGTGAAACTGGTGGAACGTATTGAATGATAGATAGCTGCATTACAAGGCTATTCCAAAAAAATACAGACTTTCATGTCTATAGCACCTTTTAAAACCTCAGGATGTCCAAAAGCGCTTTCCAGCCAATTAAGTACTTTCTTGAAGTGTAGTCAACTGTTGTAATGTAGTGCAAGGAGGTCTCTGGCACTCTCCTTGCTCCTGTTGCCCTATTGTTAGCAGCCAATTTGCATACAACAATGTCCCACAACCGGCAATGACCAGAAATTTAACTGGACCAGCCATATAAATAATATGGCACAAGAGCAGGTCAGAGGCTTGGAATTCCGTGGCAAGTAACTCACCTCCTGACTACCAAAGCCTGTCCACCATCTACAAGGCACAAGTCCGGAGTGTAATGAGTTCTTTATGTTGTCTGATGTAACATAAATGAGATGCATGGAGTCCAGTTTGCTGAAGATCTCTGACTGGTTTATTACAGCTAAACTATTATATAGTACAGAGAAAATTATTTACAGAACCTTCCTGTAAGTTGCAGAGTGACCCTGGCTTCTAGTCACACAACTACATCTTGGTGCTGAGCTCATTAGCATTAAAGGGACATCAATCTTAAAGGCAATCATACAATATCCCCTTTCTTTCCAAAGATAAGTCTCGTATGCGATAAGTAAGAAACATATAAAATGAGATATCAAAATTATTTACACAGATCTAGAGATTATGAACTTTACACATGCAGAAGCTTAAGAGTCCATATATCGTTTTGGTGGTTTGACAACTCTTGCTCGGAGTATATGTGTCTCAGCTATTGCTGTTTTTTCTGAGTTTTCTCCCTTTCTGCATTTAGTTTCTGTTGCTCTGCCTTCAGCCTGCTAATATACTCTGTTGCTTTTCTCAAGATGACCACTTTTGAGGCCTTGTCCTTCTTGGAAAATTCCGGCACCTCATCTCGAAGAGCTAACAGGCAATGCTTCAACTCATTCCTCCTGTGCATCTTCAGGACATTGTGTGTCCTTTGCCTCTTCTCATCCTCCACGCCTGAAGGCCTGGCGCTCAGGGCTGAGGACTTGTTGGGGAAATTGTACTTGGCCTCTTGGAGATACCTGTCTGTTCTGGCTCGTTGTCGTGCTGGCGGTTCTAGAAGTGAAGGCGTGGCATAGTTGTGCTGTTGCTGGATTTCCACACTGCACTGTTTGATGCTGGCCAGAGTCTGCGAGTGGGTTCCAGTCCTTGAAGACTTCCCCTTGGGGGTGCTCCCCAGTGCCAGCCTTTGCTTCTCAGTACTTAAAACATCAATCTCTTCTTCTGAGTCGCTGGAGCATGAAGAAACGCTGCCGGTTGACAAAGAACTTTCACCATCTGAATTTGGATCTTCATTCTTTTGGTGTGGCATCTCTGAGAAGGGGTTGATACTTATCAAACCAGAACACTGAGATCCTGGAGGAACTGTGACTCAATGCGGGTACTCTTGGTCTCTTCTGCTGTTGTGGGTACTTTGGTGACCTCGTGGATAGTTATGATGATGAGGTCCTTACACGCTGGTAGTTCTGCCACCGCTGGTCCGCTCGTGACTACTAGGTAAAATATTTGTGATTTCCATGCCGACTAGCCATAGCTGCATTGCATTGTTAGTGAGCCACTGCAAGGGATGGGTGACCCATTATATGCAGATAACTTGGCAGTGTCAGTTGTATCATTGATTTCCAACGACTCGGGTACATATCCTTCAGGATTTTGACTGGTAGGATATTTGCAATAGCTCCAGTGTCAATCTTAATCCTGAGGGTATGTTTACCAGCTTTCTTTGGGCACATGATGTTAACAGTAGCAAAAGCTTCCAGTTATTTCACTTCATCAACATGATGTGTCAGGTTCACAATGTGAAACACCTGCTTGTCTTCTGACTGAAAATCACTTCTCTCTGAGTCTTGTCTCAGGATTGTTTCGCTGCTGACTTCGTGTATCAGCTTGTGTTTACGCAGGTCTCTGGCACTCTACTTGCTGCTGTTGCCTTATTGTTGCGCCTGTCTTCTGTTTGCTTGTATCCTACTGTGACTTCTGGCTGCATCTTTGGAGCCAGATTTCTTGCATAGGTGGGCCCAGTGTCCTTTTGCACCATACGCCTGGCACAGGTCTTGAAATGCAGGATAACTTTGCGGTGAGTGAGACCAACCACACTTACCACACAGCTTGTTTGCTTTATTCGACCTGATTATCGTGCCGATACTGTTAGCAGCACCTAGTGCTTGCAGTTGCAGTTGTCCAGCTACAATGGCTTTGTATTTCCTGTCATCTTCCAGCACTGCATCAATGCTGTGACCTTTCTTTTTCCCCAAGAGGTCTTTATGAAACACTTCAATGGGTGTTGATACAATCACCAGATCCATTATTCGGTCCAACAACTCAGTTTCTGAAAAATCGCATTTGTTGTCCTTACTACGGCATCTACTGATGAACGGGTCTATTGATTCTTGTGGCTGTTGCCTGTAGGACATTAATTCCAGGCGGTGAATTCTAAAATTCATTCTTGATTGGAGCTGATCTTTTAGCACTTTCCATATCTTTGATGGATCTTTCTGGTCCTCTTCAGATAAGCCAGGGGTGTTGATTTTGTGGAATCCCTTATTTCCAATTGCTATTAGTATTTTTGCAGCCTGTTTTTCTGGTTCTACAATCACTTGGTCTATGAAACATAACTGCATTCTTTGTTTGAAAAGTTGGAACCCGGATAGGATATCCATGGCCTTTCAGTTCATGCTGGGAAATTTGGTATCCATTTTCCTGCTGTTCTTTTGCTTAAAACATGCTTTAAGACTTGTTTTGTGACTCTATGCTGTCCCCTTTAAGAAACACTATTATTTAGATTTGGATTGAGAGAAGGTGCTAATAATGCTCTGTGTTTATCTTACTTGCAGCACTTAACCTTGTCTGTTTACATAGCTGTTCAGTAGGCAATTCAATTGTTATTTTTGCTAGAGTTTGTTTCTGTTCTTCACGCTCGAGTGGTTTAATGGTATTTTAAGGCTGTGGCTGCTGAATTGGAACTCTTCTTCACACTCGAGTGATTTAATGATTTTTTGAAACTGTAGTTGTGGGGATGGAGGCTCCGCAGTGATTGGGTTTTCCTGCGCTTTTTGCAATCAGACGCCTTCTGTAAGGCGTTCAAAACTTGTTTTTTTAAACCAGTATCCGTCGACCGCTGGCACAATTACTTGCCCAATTTACCTGCAGCCTGTCATCCTGAGCTCTGTCTTCTACAGCTGGAGGTAAGTTCTTTCTTCTTTCCACTCTTGGGCCAGTTTTTCTTTTTGAACATTCACTCTAGTGGCTGTAGGGTCATTTTCAAAGCTGTCTTACCCAGGGTCTTCAATTTGGACTTTGTCTTCTCACCACAGCTGCCACCATATAATGAGTACTTTATGTTGTCTGATGCAACATAAATGAGATGCGTGGAGTCCAGTTTGCTGAAGATCTCAAACAGGTTTATTACAGCTAAACTATTATATACATTACAGAGCAAACATTTTACAGAACCTCTGGGTGTTACAGTTGCACAGTGACCCTGGCTTCTAGTCACATGACTACATCATGGTGCTTAGCTCATTAGCAGAGTAAGATCTTAAAGGGACATCATTCTTAAAGGCAATCATACAACATGGAGTGTGATGGAATACTCTGCACTTGTCTGGATGCCACAATATTCAAGAAGCTTGACACCAGCTAAGACAAAGCAGCCTGCTTGATTAGCAACGCATTCAAACCTTAAACATTCACTCCCTCCACAACCGGCGCACTCCGGCGGCAGTGTTTAACATCTACACGATGCACTGCAGCAACTCGCCAAGGCTCCTTCAATAGAACTTTCCAAACCCATGACCTCTACCACCTAGAAGGACAAGGGCAGCAGATGTATGGGAACACTACCACCTGCAAGTTCCCCTCCAAGCCACACACCATCCTGACTTGGAACTATATCACCGTTCCTTCACTGTCACTGGGTCAAATCCTGGAACTCCTTTCCAAACAGCACTGTTGGTGTACCGATACAACATGGATTGCAGCGGTTCAAGTAGGGGACTCACCACCACCTTTCAAGGCAGTTAGGGATGGGCAATAAATACTGAACTCTCTGTTGCCATCTGAACACCAAGGTGAAATTATATCAAATGTAATTATTTTTACACATCCATTATTTGTGTTTCCTGCATTACAACAGTGACTACACTTCAAAAAAAGTACTTCATTGGTTGTAAAGTGGTTTGAGATATCCGGTAGTTGTGAAATGCGCTATGCATGAACATATGAATTAGGAGCAGGAGTAGGCCACTCGGCCCTTCGAGCCTGCTCCGTCATTCAATAAGTTCATGGCTGAACTGATTACTCCACATTTCCACCTACCCCCAATAACCTTCCACTCTCTTGCTTATCAAGAATCCATCTACCTCTGCCTTAAAAATACTCAAAGACTCTGCTTCCACCACCTTTTGAGGAAGAGAATTCCAAAGACTCACGACCCTCTGAGAGAAAAAATATCTCCTCATCTCTGTCTTAAATGGGCGACCCCTTATTTTTAAACAGTGACCCCTAGTTCTAGATTCTCCCACAAGGGGAAACATCTTTTCCACATCCACCCTGTCAAGACCCCTCGGGATCTTATATGTTTCCATTAAGTCACCTCTTACTCTTCTAAATTCCAGCGGATACAAGCCTAGCCTGTCCAACCTCTCCTCGTAAGACAGCCTGCCCATTCCAGGAATCAATCTAGTAAACCTTCTCTGTACTGCCTCCAATGCATTTGCTGGGCTCCCCCATCGTAGAGGATGGGGAAGTTTGTGGAGCCACCTCCTCCTGTCAGTTGTTTAACTGTCCACCACCACTCAGACTGGATGTGGCAGGACTGTCAAGCTTAGCTCTGATCCGTTGGTTGTGGGATTGCTTAACTCTGTCTATTGCATGCTGCTTCTGCTGTTTGGCATGCAAGTAGTCCTGTGTTGCAGCTTCACCAGGCTGACACCTCATTTTGATGTATGCCTGGTGCTGCTCCTGGCATGCCCTCCTGCACTCTTCATTGAACCAGGGTTAGTCCCCTGGCTTGATGGTAATGGTAGAGTGGGGGATATGCCAGGCCATGAGGGTACAGATTTTGGTTGAATACAATTCTGCTGCTGCTGATGGCCCACAGCGCCTCATGGATGTCCAGTTTTGAGTTGCTAGATCTGTTTGAAATCTATCCCATTTCAGTCTCCACAAGGATTGTTGAGTGGTCACTCCTACCAATATTGTCATGGACAGATACATCCGCGACCGGTAGATTGGTGAGGACGAAGTCAAGTATGTTTTTCCCTCTTATTGGTTCCATCACCATTTGCCGCAGACCCAGCCTAGCAGCTATGTCCTTTAAGACTCGGCCAGCTCGGTCAGTAGTGGTGCTGCTGAGCACCAAGACATACCTGAACATTGAAGTCCCCCACCCAGAGTACATTTTGTGCCCTTGCTACCCTCAGTGCTTCTTCCAATTGGTGTTCAACATGGATAAGCACTGATACATAAACCGACGGGTGGAGGAAGGTGGTAATCTGCAGGAGGTTTCCTTGCCCATGTTTGACCAGATGCCATGAGACTTCATGGGGTCCGGAATCAATGTTGAGGTCTCCCAGGGCAATGCCCTACAGACTGTATACCACTGTGCCACCACCTCTGGTGGTAACAAGGTCTGATTCCGTGAGTATGACTATGTCAGGCTGTTACTTGACTAGTCTGTGGGACAGCTCTCCAAATTTTGGCACAAGCCCTCAGCTGTTATAAGGAGGACTTTGCAGGGTCGACAGGGCTGGATTTGCCATTGTCGCTTCTGGTCCCTAGGTCAATGCCAGGTGGTCCGTCTGGTTTCATTCCTTCTCTTAAACTCTGTAGCGGTTTGATACAACTGAGTGCTTGTTAGGCCATTTCAGAGGGCTGTTAAGAGTCAACCACATTGCTGGAATGGGGCTGGAGTCACATATTGGCCAGACCAGGTAAGGATGGCAGATTTCCTTCCCTAAAGGGCATTAGTCCCAGATGGGTTTTTACAACAATCAACAATGGATTCATGAAACCGGCGCAATGTGTGTACATGTGTGTTTCAGCTAAAAAAAAAAGTGACAGCCATTCGCTGGTTCATTCTTCAGGGCAACGCCTTGACCAATCAGAGTCAAGCTGCCTGGTTTAAATTTCAAACAAAGCTTGGCAGGTAACTGTCAGTCACCATAAACTTGTGCATTCTCCATGGCAACACCTCTACCAGAGTCCACTTGCCAACCAATCAGCATTCTCTTCTCATACAGTACAAATTTGTTGTTTCCCTTACATTGGTAGTCTTGCTAATTGTCCTGATGAGTGCAAGATGAAAAGCTTTGACATAAGGTCTCTATTTTCAGCAATAATAGGAGTTCCTTAATGCCTTAGCAGGTAAATGCACACAGACCACAACAATGTGTATTTATGTAGCGCATTTAATGTAATAAAATATCTCAAGATGCTTCGCAGGAGCATTATCAAACAAAATTTGAAATCAAGCCATGGAAGGAGATATTAGGACAGATGACCAAATGTTTGACAAACAGCGAGGTTTTAAAGGAGTGTCTTAAAGGGGGAAAGATAGAGAGGTGGTGAGATTTGGGGAGGGAATTCCCAAGCTTAGGGCCTTGGCAGCTGAACATGCGGTCATCAACGGCAGGGCAATGGAAATTAGGAGCTACTCCAGAAAATTTGCAGGCTCTGCAGTCATGTGTTAATTGGTTGTAATGCGAGAATCACAATTGACCTTAGCATCTTGGACCAAGAAAGGGGAGGAGAAAACAATCAGCCAGCGATCTTATTTTTAATCACTGCCCTGACCGAAAAGGATGAGTAGATGTCTGGTGACGGAAGCATCAGGTTCAACTGTGATGCCTACCATTGTCAAATGGTCCATCAACACTATCCATAAAGAATGACCAATTAGATGAGGTACTAGTGGACTATCGGTGCCCATAGAATCAAAGCCTGGCAAACATTAATGTCTTTGGAAATGAAAAGACAAGCAAAAAAATGAATGTACTACATTTTAGGAATGAAATTCCGAGGGTTAATGTAACCTTTATCTTCCAAACTTCTCTTGAAAATGTGTATCATAACTGCTCATGGTACAATTAACTATAATTGAAAGATTCAGATGACTGTTAGTGTGCAACCTGGTTTCAGGCTCAAGGTCCAAGATTCTCAGGCCTAAAAGGATTAGGAAAATGCAAATTTAAGGGCTCCGTTTAAGATTGCACATTCAGGGACCTATCTATGTCAGAAGCATCACTCCTCAGCCTGAGTCTGTCCTCATGTTCTTTCCAGCATGGGTCACTAGATAAGTGATCAGACATAGGGGCCCTGGCTGATTTTTCTCACCTTCCTCCCCCATGGACAATGAGCTTAAACCAGAAAATTCCAGAAATGCTCAGCAAGTCAGGCAGAAGCTGCAGAGAGAAAAACAGAATTAACGTTTCAGGTTGATGACTTTTCATCAGGACTGGATAGAGTTATAAATATAACAGGCTTTAAGCAAGGACAGAAATAGGGAAAGGGAGAAGGAGAGGAAAGAACAAAAGGAAAGGTCTGTAATAGGATGAACGACAGGAGCAGTTAAATGACAAAAAAGATGATGGGGCAAGGCAAAAGGGAATGGTAATGAGACATGTAAAGAAACAAAACATGTGTCCAGTGGAGATGTAAATGGGAATAGCAGAATCATTAACAACAGCTGCCATCCAAAAACAAAAACAAAAAACACAAAACAAAATGAGGGCAGAGGATATGATCTGAAATTGTTGAACTCAGTGTTGAGTCCGGAAAGCTGTAAAGTGCCTAATTGAAAGATGAGGTACTGATCTTCGAGCTTACATTGAACAGTGTAGGAGGCCAAGGATGGAGAGGCAAGAGTGGGAGAGAAGTAAAAGACTGGAAGCTCGGAGTCATGCTTGCAAACTGAATGGAGGTTTCCACAAAGCGGTCACCGATGGACACTGGGACAAGATAAATTGCTTCTAGATGCATTGCTTGAGATTAGTTAACTGAGCACAGTCCAGGAATCAGACCTAGCACCTTTTCAGTTTGTATGACACTTGGATGTGCATTTATCCTTTTGTGAAGACCAATAAATCATTTGGCCATGCAAGTGGGCAGCATTGGTTCAGGGCAAGCTGAATATGTTAGTCAAGAGGGTCAAGAGACAATGGGAAAAAAAAGAGGGTCATCTCAGGTTTGCCACTCAAGTTTGGGTAAAGCCACTGTCTAAGGCCCTCCCGCCATAGTATACTGAGGGGCTAGAACCCATGCAAAACCCCTCGGCACCAAAAAGATTTGGCATGAAATGTAAATGTAAATGTAAATGGTAAATATAACCTGTAAAGGCAAGTGTAGTGAGGCACCCCTCATGTACTGTATTGAAAGAAACTGATCTGTATCGCACTTTATGATATGTAAAATTTGAACTCTTATGTAATGTAATTTTACAAATTTTATGAATAAAGTATTTTTTTTAAAGGTGAAATTCCAGGGAAAGCAACACTTCATTCATAGCTATGTCAAAATTGAAGGCAAATTCCAAAGTCACAACCCCACCAAACCCCCAAGGCAAATGCTCTTCTCTATCAAGTTCAGGCAGCCCATCTCATTTGCCAACTTTGCATCTTAAATTTCTAGGAATTGAATACTCTAATTGTGTCTGATGATAGAGGGAGCATAATTTCAAACAGAGTCCCTTTAAATCTGATCTAGCTGCCATGCAAGAATTGAGAGATTTTTAAAAAACTGAGGACGCATTTTTGAAAAAAGTTTGAGTAACTCTTATTTTTAAAGCTGTGATTTGTGCAGTTCCCCAGTGTATTATAATGAGGGTCTAACATATCCAGCTGTGTGTGCTATGAATATTAATGAACCACTTTGCACTTTGTGATATGCTAATGAAATAAAGCATACAGTAAAAACACAACATTCTAAGTATTTTACCATAGAGATTTTTAAAATTTTACCATTAATGTAGGATATATTCACACATAATTTTTCTTTACTTGCCACAGAGTTCCAGAAGGGGCTGACTATAATACATGAAAGCTACTTTATTAACATGAAGATAAAGACTGTTCTTCTCTACAAGGGTTAGGCTGAACTCAAGGCAGCATGCATTGGAGGGAAAAGCCAGTTTATATTGACTCTTTTGACAAAGCAAAAATCATCAGTGTTATTGTTATTTGGCTTGTCATATGAGATTATTTTATCAACACTTTTATTTGATTAAATTAACAAAGCCTTCCACATCAAGCAAATGAAGTAAAGGTTTAACTGACCTTTTGAGAAATTCTTAAAGCCTGGTTGAATAAGATTAGGTTTGAACTTGTGAGAAAGAGACCAGACTACAACAATCAACAGGAATTCTTTATTGCATGTATACTTATTAATAAAATGAACTACACAAGACTATGACAGCTCGACTGTGCAATCAGAACATTTAGAAGATGAAATCTCACCAGGCAAGATAGAATGGCCTAAAAATTCAATGGTGCTGTGCCTGCTTCTCAGACACAAAATGGACACATAAGAATCCAATAAAAAACACACTTATTACCAGCCACAAGTGCTATATTGGAGCATAGGAAGAGGAATAGACCATTCAGCCCCTTGAGCTTGCTCTGTCATTCAATTAGATCAGTTTTTAAATTTTCAACTGACCTAGGCCCAACAGCTTTTTGGGGGAAGAGAGTTCGAGATTTCCATTAACCTTGGTGTGAAGAAGTCCTTCCTGACATCATCTCCAAATGGCCTAGCTCAAATTTTAATGTTATATCCCTCTTGCTCTGGACTCACCCACCAAAGGAAATAGTTTCTCTCCATCTACTCTATTAATTCCTTTAATCATCTTAAACACCTCAATTAGATCTACCCTGATCTTCTATAAAGGGGGCTGCTCTGTAGGCATCCAGGCTGCATACCTGAACTATTTAAAATGACAATGAAGATCAAAGTTACTCTTGTTGTAGGACCTTTTCTGATATTGGGCTGCCCTAGCACCAGTTTCATCACACGATAAACCCGCCCTTCAATTTGTGGCAGGCGGGACCCTTCAGCAGCACCATATATAAAGGACATACAGGTTAATTGCCGGTTTGTCATTTGAGACTGATGGTTAACATTTGGGTGTTTCATGGCCTGTTTTCTGACAGAAAACTTTATTGACTGCTGATAAGATGATTTTGCTGATGTTGCACTATTGTTGGCTGCCTTCTAAACAGTTTTTGGGTGGTCTGTTAGGGCTACCTATGGGGCTCGAGGTGGAGGAGGAGGAACAGCGAGGAAGACAGGAAAGCAGGAGCAACTCTCAGAAGTAGGAGGAGGTGTGCACTGCACAGGAGGTCAGACCCACAGGGAGGACTTCTCCTACATGAACGTATCTGAGCAGCAATGTCTGAGGTGCCTTCACCTCACAAAGGAGGCAGTTACTGAGCAATGTTATCTGTTGCAGTCACAGCTGGAGCCTCATACAAGGGCATGGCATAGACAACACTGCCTGTGGATGTCAAGGTAACTGTGGCACCTTACTTTTATACTACAGACTCCTTCCAGGCTGTAGCAGGTGGCATCAGCAACATCTCCCAGTTTGGAGTCCACCGCTGTATCAGGGAGGTCACCAAGGCTCTTACAACAGGAGGAGAACCTACATCTCTTTCCCCATGAACAGTGTTATGAAAGTGCTTCCATTTTTAAATATATTTTGAGAACTTGTGTTTAAAAATTGGGGCAATGGATTCATTTGAAAGACTGATGCCACCTGCTACAGCCTGGAAGGAGTCTGTAGTATAAAACACTAATTAGGCCACAGCTGGAGTACTATGTACAGTTCTGGTCACCACACTATAGGAAGGATGTGATTGCACTGGAGAGGGTGCAGAGGAAGTTCACCAGGATGTTGCCTGGACTGGAGCATTTCAGTTATGAAGCAACACTGGATAGGCTAGGGTTGTTTTCCTTAGAGCTGAGAAGACTGAGGGGGGACCTGATTGAGGTATACAAAATTATAAGGAACAGTGATAGGTTAGATAGGAAGAAAAGTTTTCCTTTAATGGAGGTGTCAATAACCAGGGGGCATAAATTTAAGGTAAGGGGCAGGAGGTTTAGAGGGGATTTGAGGAAAAAATTTTCCACCCAGAGGGTGGTTGGAATCTAGAACACACTGCCTGAAGAGGTGGTAGAGGCAGGAACCCTCACAACATTTAAGAAGTGTTTAAGATGAGCACTTGAAACGTCATAGCATACAAGGCTACGGGCCAAGTGCAGGAAAATGGGATTAGAATACACAGGTGCTTGATGGCCGGTACAGCCATGATGGAACGAAGGGCCTGTTTCTGTGCTGTATAACTCTATGCCTCTATGAAGAGATTCCATAGATGCTGGACTTTACTTTTTTTGAAAGGACTTGAGATTTTGTTTAAAAGCCAAACCTGGACTGGATGTCACATATCTTAACCTAAGTAAACAGCAGGAGTCTGGTGACTAGGGGAGTTGTTTACAGAGAAGTGACGTGTCAGGATTACATAGAAACATAGAAACATGGAAAATAGGAGCAGGAATAGGCCATTCGGCCCTTTAGGCCTGCTCCGCCATTCAAAAAAGATCATGGCTGATCGTCTAATTCAGTACCCTGTTCCCGTTTTCTCCCCATATCCCTTGATCCCTTTGGCATTAAGAAATATATCTATCTCCTTCTTGAATATATTTAATGACTTGGCCTCCACTGCCTTCTGCGGTAGAGAATTCCACAAGTTTACCACCCTCTGAGTGAAGAAATTTCTCCTCATTTCGGTTCTAAATGGCATACCCCATATCCTGAGACTGTGACCCCTGGTTCTGGACTCCCCGGCCATTGGGAACATCCTCCCTGCATCTAGGCTGTCTAGTCCTGTTAGAATTTTATAGGTTTCTATGAGATCCCCTCTCATTCTTCTAAACTCTAGTGAATATAGACTTAGTCGACCCAATCTCTCCTCATACGTCAATCCTGCCATCCCAGGACTCAGCTTAGTAAATCGTCTTTGCACTCCCTCCATGACAAGAACATCCTTCCTCAGATAAGGAGACCAAAACTGCACACAAAACTCCAGATGTGGTCTCACCATGGCCCTGTATAACTGCAGTAAGACATCCTTGCTCCTGTACTCAAATCCTCTTGCAATGAAGGCCAACATAGCATTTGCCTTCCTAATTGCTTGCTGCACCTGAATGCTTGCTTTCAGCGACTGGTGTACAAGGACACCCAGGTCTCGTTGCACTTCCCCCTTTCCCAATCTATCACCATTCAGATAATAATCTTCCTTTCTGTTTTTACAACCAAAGTGGCTAACATCACATTTATCCACATTTTCCTGCATCTGCCATGCATTTGCCCACTCACCCAACCTGTCCAAATCACATTGGAGGCTCTTTGCATCCTCCTCACAGCTCACATTCCCCTGCAGCATTGTGTCACCTCCAAGCTTGGAAATGTTACATTTAGTTCCCTCACCCAAGTCATTAATGTATATTGTGAATAGCTGGGGCTCAAACACTGATCCCTGCGGTATCCCACTAGTCACTGCCTGCCACCCGGACAAAGATTGATGGTGGTCAAGTTTCATTTGGATTCATTTTGGATATTGTTTTGAGTCAGTTGGGGGTCAGTCTGCTAAGAGAGAAGCCACCAGCTCATCCTCTCATCCTCTCCACCACCACCCCCACCCCCGCCAACCCCTTTGAGAAACCCTGAGAATCCAGTGTGTGGTCTGGAGAAATTGATGTCGCCTTTCTCCTGAAAAGCCTGCCAGACTAATCCTTGACGTTGCCTGAAGAGAACTGCTCAAAAAAATTCAAGTGAAAGCCGTCTACAAGTATCTGGACACCAGACTAAAATGGGCCAGTGGAGAATATCGCATTTCATGTCATTTTTTCCTTCAAGAATTAACAAGTATTTGGCCAATGTTTTTTTGTCTTTCTGTAAAGAGATCTCTGCAGAAAAAGCTTCTTTTTTTCCCTTTAACGTGTGTATATGTGTCTTTGAGTGAGAGTGAGAGAGAGAGAGAGAGAGAGAGAAAAAGAGTGTGTATGTGTGTTGGGCTAATTTAGAAGGGAACTTTCATATTTCAACCTGCGTGATAATACTTTGCATCTTTATTGAATAAGTGTTGTTGTATAACAAATTAATAATTTTGTTGTTTATTAAAGAAACCTGGTTGGTGGATTATATTCTGAAATAAAAATAGAGTATATAATTGGCTGTACTGGGTAAAACATTTAACTATTTGTTGTGACCCATGGAGAAGTGGATCTAGAGAAAGACAGTGCACTCCTCCAACCTTAGTCGTAACAGATACTTGGGGGTTCTGTCTGGGATAACCCAAACCCGACAATGTGCAATTGTAAGTGAGGTAATAATAATTGAAAAGGGGAGAACGGAAAACACTAGGTTTCTTGCACATTAGAGTAAAGTTTACACTACCGGAATGGCTTTGTCAGTTGCTATGACCTTACTGGAGAGGGAGGACTTATTTCTGAGTGATTTGCAAATCTTAACCAAGACTAGACTAAAAGAATAGGCAGAAATGTTGGAGTTACAGTTAAAACCAGGGGCTAAGAAAGCAGACATAATTGAAATAATAGCACAGCATTTGAAATTGGAAGGAGGAAAAGGCAATCCAGATGATAGTTCAGTTGAATTAGCTAGAATTCAGTTACAGATGAAGCAGCTTGAATTTGAAAGAGAAAAAGAAATGAGAAAACTTGAACTAGAATTTCAAAGGGAGCATGCAAAGCAGCAGGAGAGAGAAAAAGAAAAGGAAGCAAGAAAAAATATACGAATTAAAAAAGCTATAACTAAAAAAAAGGTGGCCTTGACCCTGATGAAAATGCTGGTCAGGAAAGACCTGACTCGAACCCAGGACCCAGTGGGGAGCTGTTTAAATTTGTGCAAGCCCTCCCGAAGTTTGAGGCAAGAGATGTAGAGGCATTTTTCATTTCTTTTGAAAAGATAGTTAGACAGATGAAGTGGCCAAAGAAAAGCTGGATACAGCTTGTGCAAAGCAGGTTGATGGACAGAGCTCATGAAGTTTTATGCTTTGCTTTCTGAGGAGGTTTTTGCAGAATATGAGATGGCAAAAAAGGCTATTCTCACCGCTTATGAGTTAGTCCCTGAAGCTTATAGGCAGAAATTTCAGAACCTCTGGAAGCAGCCTAGGCAGATTTATATAGAATTTGAGAGGGTAAAGCAAATTAACTTTGATCATTGGGTGTGGGAACTAAAGGTAGAGGCCATGTACAAGACCTTTAGGAAAAATAATTCTCCTGGAAGAATTTAAAAACTCACTCCCTCCGTTAATAAGAACCCACATAGACGACCAGAAGGTTTCAACAGCCAGACAAGCAGCTGAGATCATTGATGATCTCAACAAGCTTGTTGACAAGCTCTTTTTCCATCACCCCCACAAACCCGAGAAGGATAGAAGGTGGGAGGGTGAAAGGAAGGCAAGTAGCTGGGGACAAGAAGGGACAGCTGGGAACGTCCTGGGATCTCCTCCTCAGGCCAGAAAGGAAGGTGCTGAGATTGGAAGTGAGGTCCAAAAGCATAAGAGTTTCCAATGCCACAAGGTGGGACACCTCGTGCAGAATGCTGGAAGTTGCAGGATAAACCCATGGAACTTATTGGGGTACACAAGGCCAATGCAGAGAAAGGGGCCCAGACCAAGAGTACGACAGATCAGGCTGTAGCTCAAGGACAAAAACCTAACTAACTTGATTGAATTTTTCGAGGAGGTGACTAGATGTGTCGATGAGGGTAAAGCAGTAGATGTAGTCGACATGGACTTCAGTAAGGCTTTTGATAAGGTCCCGCATGGGAGATTGGTTAAGAAGGCAAGAGCCCATGGGATCCAGGGCAATTTGGCAAATTGGATCCAAAATTGGCTCAGTGGCAGGAGGCAGAGGGTGATGGTTGAGGGCTGTTTTTATGATTGGGAGCTTATGACCCCAGTAGTGTACCACAGGGATCGGTGCTGTTTGTAGTGTACATTAATGATTTAGATGTGAATATAGGAAGTAGGATCAGTAAGTTCGCAGATGACATGAAAATTGGTGGTGTTGTAAATAGTGAGGAGGAAATTCTTAGATTACAGGGACGACATAGGTGGTCTGGTAAAATGGGCGGAGCAGTGGCAAATGGAATTTAATCCTGAAAAGTGTGAGGTAATGCATTTTGGGAGGACTAACAAGGCAAGGGAATATACAATGGACAGTAGGACCCTAGGAAGTACAGAGGGTCAGAGGGACCTTGGTCTACTTGTCCATAGATCACTGAAGGCAGCAGCACAGGTAGATAAGGTGGTTAGGAAGGCATATGGGATACTTGCCTTTATTAGCCAAGGCATAGAATGTAAGAGCAGGGAGGTTATGATGGAGCTGTATAAAACGCTAGTTAGGCCACAGCCGGAGTACAGTATACAGTTCTGGTCACCACACTAGGAAGGATGTGATTGCACTGGAGTGGTTGCAGAGGAGATTCACAAGGATGTTGCCTGGGCAGGAACATTTCAGCTATAAAGAGAGACTGAAAAGGCTACGGTTGTTTTCCTTGGAGCAGAGAAGGCTGAGGGGGGACATGATTGAGGTGTACAAGATTAGGAGGGGCATTGATAGGAAGAAACTTTTTCCCTTAGAGGAGGGGTCAAGGACCAGGGGCATAGA
The DNA here is from genome assembly GCF_036365525.1 of Heterodontus francisci. Classification (NCBI taxonomy): domain Eukaryota; kingdom Metazoa; phylum Chordata; class Chondrichthyes; order Heterodontiformes; family Heterodontidae; genus Heterodontus; species Heterodontus francisci. The sequence goes on from NC_090385.1 coordinate 17,056,235, forward strand.
TTTAGGGTAAGGGGTAGGAGGTTTCGGGGGGATTTGAGGAAAAATATTTTCATCCAGCGGGTGGTTGGAATCTGGAATGCACTGCCTGAAGAGGTGGTAGAGGCAGGAACCCTCATAACATTCAAGAAGTATTTAAATGTGCACTTGAAATGCCATAGCATACAAGGCTACGGGCCAAGTGCAGGAATATGGGATTAGAATAGTTGGGTGCTGGATGACCGGCACAGACACGATGGGCTGAAGGTCCTGTTTCTGTGCTGCATAACTCAATGTCTATAACTCTATGACTCCAGTAGTCATGGAAAGACCAAGTGAAGTCAAAGAGACAGAGCAGTTTCAGGAACAGGTTCCAGGAATTTTTCCTTCTTGTGTAGTGACCTGAGCAATGGCTAAACAATTTCTATTGTCGGAGGTCAAATTGGCACCACAGACAGATAGCTGAATATCTGAAACATTTTTGGGGGATTTGGATAATCCAAAGGAAATGTTCAGGAAGTCTTCTCTGATCAAGGCTCAGCAAGCTGATCCAGAATTAAGTAAAGTGACACAATCAGCTCTAACTGAAGCAAAGGAAGTTCTGCAAGGTTACTATATTAAAAATTGGATTCTGATGAGAAAGTGAAGACCTCCTCACAGACCTGCGGATGAAGAATGGAGGGCAGTTCACCAGATAGTGGCACCCTGCAAAGTATCACGGGGAAAAGCTAAAGCTTCCCAAAGAACCATGAAGAAATGGGCAGGCAAGCATACTAAGACCCGAACATTTCAACCAGGGGGTGAGGTGTTAGTATTACTGCCTTTACAGGGTGAACCCTTGAAAGCATGAGTCAGTGGACCATACAGAGTAGTCAAAAGAATTGGTAAAGTAAATTATTTGATTGACACCCCAGATCACTGGAAAAAGAATCAGCTGTGTCACATCAATATGTTGAAACAATATCACCGCCGGGAGGATAAGCAAGAACAGATATGTCAGTAGTAAGGACCATGAAGGATGAAAGGGACAGTGAGGATGAGGCAGAAGGAGGCTTAGACAATTCTCAAAAACCTCCTACTATCCGGTTAGCTAATACTGAATTATTAAAGTGATTAGACACTATGCTTTCATATATAGATGCAGAACAACGAGAAGACCTAACAAGGCTACTCACAGCATTTAAAGGAGTCTATAGAGATAAACCAGGATGTACAAACTTAACCATAGATGATGTGGATGTACGAGAATCCTCTCCTATAAAACAGCATCTTTATCGCTTAAGTCCAGAGAAACAGGCCTAGGTGAAAGCAGAAATCCAATACATTTTGGAAACCTACCTAATTGAACCCAGTCAAAGCAGCTAGAGTTCCCTAGCCATGTTAGTGCCTAAACCTGATAGTCCAAATAGATTTTGCATAGACTACAGAAAGGTTAATGCAGTAACAAAGGCAGACTCCCACCCAATTCCTTGCTTGGAAGACTGTATTGACAGAATTGGCAGTGCCACATTTCTTACCAAAATAGATTTGTTAAAAGGATATTGGCAGGTTCCTTTAACACCCTGAGCTAAAGAAATATCGGCCTTTGTCATACCAGATGGTCTTTTCCAATGCCAAGTGATGCCATTCTGGCTAAAAAATGCCCCAGGAACTTTCCAGAGACTAATGAACTAAGTGATAGCCAGTGTTCCTAACTGTGTGGTTTACCTTGATGATGTACTGGTATACAGTGACACTTGGAAGGACCATTTGGAACACCCAGAAGCTCTCTTTAGAAAATTACAGTTGGCTGATTTGGTGATAAACCTCGCCAAAAGTGAATTTGCAAAAGCTCAAGTAACTGACCTAGGGCATATAGTAGGGCAAGCGAAAGTGTTGCCAAGAACAGCAAAAGTTCAAGCATTGATGGAGTTCCCTGCCCCTAAGACTAAACAAGAAATCATGAGGTTTTTGGCAGTGTGGTTTCTACCACAAGTTTGTACCAAATTTCAGCATGATAGCTGTTTCACTGATGGATTTGTTACAAAAAAAGACAAGCTATTGTGGTCAGGAGAGTGCCAAGCATCTTTTGATAGGCTGGAAGCCATTTTGATCAATGAACCAGTGTTGGCTGCCCCAAATTTCACTATACCCTTCGAAGTAGCAATTGATGCCAGTGACCTGGGGGTAAGTGCAGTACATTACATGATGATGAATTGGGCATTGAAAGACCAGTGGGATACTTTTCCAAAAAACCAAATCAACACCAAAAGAGATATTCTACAGTGGAAAAAGTAACCCCGGGCTTACTTCTAGCTCTTAAACATTTTGAAGTATATACCCACCATGACTACAGAAAGATGCTGGTATATACTGATCACAACTGCCATGCCTTTGTGGAAAAATTAAAAACCAGAATGCCAGACTATTTCGATGGAGTTTACTATTGCAGCCATATCACTTAAAGATTATCCATACTGCGGGGAAAAATAATGTAATTGCTGATGCTTTGTCTAGAATTTAATCTCGTTTTGAGTTATCTGAGTACAAAGATGGTACAGGGCATAATTGTATTAGTTACAGGTAAAGAGTGAATGCGAATGAGTGTGTAAATGTGTTTTAATTTTGTTTCATTTTTTCCCTCTCTTTGTAATGAAATGCATTTAAAAATGGCATTTCATTCCTTCAAGGATGGAAGTGTTATGAAGGTGCTTCCATTTTTTAATATTTCTTGAGGACTCGTGTTTAAAAATTGGGGAAATGGATTAATTTGAAAGACTGAAAAGATTCCATAGATGCTGGACTTTGTTCCTTTTTTGAAAGGTCACTGGAAGAACTTGAGATTTTGTTTAAAAACAAACCCTTACTGATGTCACATATCTAATGCTCAGTAAACAGGAGCCTTGGTGACTAGGGGGTCGTTTGCAGAGAAGTGACATGTCAAGATTTATGGTGTTCAAGAGTTGGTTTCATTTTGGATATTGTGTTACAAAAGTACTTCAATTTTTTCTTAAATTTTGAGGACTTTTTTGGGGGAAAACCTAAAAAGGATTCCATGGATGTTTTTTTCACTTGGGTCACTGAAAAGATGGAGAGGTCTTGTTTGCAAACAACATGTACTGGAAATAACCTGTCTTCAGATAAATGCCCAGCATGCGATTTTTGATTTGGGGGAGATGTTTACAGAGAAGTGACCAGTCAAGATTTATAGGGGTCAAGAGGCTTGATTCTTGAGATATTGTTTTGGTTTCGCTTTGGACAGTCAGTTGGAGAAAACCGGCCAGGAGAGCAGTCACCCCAGCTCAGCCTTTTCCACTTCTTTGAAAAACCTGCCAGTTTTTCCATCTCTTTGAGAAGATTTTAGAAGTGAGTATGAGAAATTGAGAAATTGATGCTACATTCATCCTGAAAGGCCTGCTTGAAATCCCTGTTGCTGCATTTCTCCTGAGACACTGGAAAAACCTGCCCGATAAATCCTTGATGCCACCTGAACAAATTGCTCCAGAGAAAGACTCCAGTGACAGCCATTTACGTGTATTTGGGACGCCAAACCAAAAAAATGGACAACTGACATCTTTCCATATCTTTTCTTTTTTCTTCAAGAATTAGCAAGTATTTGGCCAAAGTATTCTTTTTTGTCTTTTATTTTGTAACAGAGCTCTAAAAAGAAAATCTCTATTTTTTCCTGGTTAACCAGTGTGTATGTTAGGGGCTAAGGTAAAAAGGGAACTTTCATATTTCAATCTGTGTGTTAATCCTTTGCTTCGTTACTGATTAAGTCTTGTTTTATAATAAATAGATAATTTTGTTGTCTATTAAAGAAATCTGGTTGGTGTATTTTATTCTGGGATAAAAAATAGAGTCTATGATTTGGTAACTGGGTAAACATTTAAATATATGTTGTGACCTGTGGTGAAGTGGAACTAGATATAACAGTGCTCTCCTCCGACCTCAGTCATAACAATTGTTTTGAGTTAGTTGGGGGTCTGCCTGCTAAGAGAAACCCTAAGAATCCAGTATGTGGATTGGAGAAATTGATGCTGCATTTCTCCTGAAAAGCCTGCCAGACTAATCCTTGGTGTCGCCTGAAGAGAACTGCTCAAATTTTGTTGTTTATTAAAGAAACTTGGTTGGTAGATTTTATTCTAACTAAAAATAGAATATAAAGTTGGCCTGATCGGTAACTGGGTAAAACATTTAAATATATATTGTGACCCGTGGAGAAGCGGAACTGGAGAAAGACAGTGCACTCTTCCAACCTCAGTCATAACAACAAAGCGAAGCAGTATGATCCTTGGACCCTTGCCCAGGGTCCAAGGTGCCATAGACTGCACTCACATTGCCTTGCAAGTTCTCCACCACCAGCCTGGCATCTTAGTCAAAAGGAAGGGTTTCTACTCCCTCAAAGTCCAGCTGTTTTGCCCCCAGAGACAGCACATCCTGCAGTATTCCATCTGGTTTCCTGGCAGCAGTCATGATTCATTTATCCTTCACCAGTCTTATGTGCCACCTTTGTTCAGGTCACAGGTTGATTGCTTGGTAGCAAGGGATAACTCCCTCATGACTCCTGTCAAGGACATGGGCACAGCTGGTCTACAACAAGAGCCATGTTGCCACCATAAACGTCAATGAACATACAATTATCATACTCAAAACGCTTCTCAGCACAACCCCAAGCAGGTATCCAGATTGCTGCTTGTCTGCTGCAGGCTCCATAATGTTGCCATTGTGCAGGAGCAGCCCTTACCACCACCTGGACATGAAGTGGAATAGGAGCAGAAGCAGCATCGAGCACCTGTGGACCAGCTGCCAGAGCTCTGAGAGAGCAGCTCACCAAAGGGTGCTTCACGTGAGCCACCACTGCCCTCCCCAATACACCAACAGTTCCACAATCCTCATCACCACTTGCTTCCGACTACCATCCAATTGCCTTCCTTCAGTCCAGCCTCAGGGATCTTGACCTCATTTTACTACAAATATAAATGCCAAACCCCGAACAAAAAACAAAATTTATCAAACAACTCAATTTCATCTGTATTTAAAAGTTACAGAAATAATTAGGAATCACCCTTGCGCAAGCCCTTATGGTCTATTCTCTTGTGTTCCTTTACCGTACCAATCCTATGAAGTCTTTCCCCAATGGTTACAGCTTGGCAGGTGGAAGGCAGCGGACCTTCCATTGAGGACACCTCAGATGGCTGTGGTGAGTGAGATTTAGAAGCTCTGGGCCTTGAGGACCTGGCTGCAGACTGCAGTATCTCGGCACAGAACTGGAATCATCTGACCTGAATCAGTTGGCCATGTGGCACTAACAAGGGCATTGGCAGAGAGGCAAAAGATGCCATCATCCTGAGACAAGACAGCAGATTCCTCTGCAATGGAGATAAGACCACTCTCCTGGAATTCAGTAATTCCATGGCTCTGTGCATGAACACATGATGTAATACTCTGGAAGCTCCTGTCAACACTGGCCTCCAAAGCCAAGAGGACAGCCATCTGAGTTTCCATGGCCGCAGTATTAGCTTTCATGGAAACTGTCAGAGCCTTCAGCAGAGGCTCCATCATGGTGGGCACCACTCTTGTGAACATGGAGCTGAACACACATTCTATCTTGGATAGAGTGGTCACCATGCTCTGCGTAAAGCCTTGAATACATTGGAGTTGGGTTCCTCCATCTCTGCGGCATTGTGTGCAAGCTCGCTGGCAGGCTGTCAGTGCACATAACATTTCCTGGTGTACACACATCAACCTTCTTCGGTAGCCTCGGCTTACAAAGTCAACATGCGACTCCTCTAAAGCAGAGCTAGTATTTGATCACGCTGTCGCCTGTTGTATCCTATTTCCTTAGCCCAGCTCCTGCACAATTTGTGCCCAGAGAAGACTCCTCCTCTAGCCTATTCTCTAAAGTACACAGAGTGCCAGTTTTTGAACTGCTGCTTGCAAGGATCGAACTGAGTGGTGCTGCATCTTCATGAAGATTAGCTTCCTCCTTCTGAAGTGGCAAAGGTATGTCTACAGTTTCAGCACCTGAAATGAAAGGAAGAAGGGTTGGTTTTTAGTGTGAAGGGAGAGCAAAGAGAGATGAGTGGATGTTGAAAGCAGTTGCATTTGTGACAAAACAGTGTGTACTGTACGACTGAAGTAATAAGAGAAAGCAAGGATAATGTGTGAAGAATCGCTCAGTGTTATCTCTGCCAGTGTTGCCAGTCATCATGTCCATGGCTCTATCCCTGGTCAGGAGTTTTTTTTTGACAAATCACGCATGACCTTCTCCTGCAAGAAATAAGGGAGTATATCAGTGACAGCTTTGTGAGGTGTTTAGAGAATGTGCCCTGTCATAGAAGAATAGTTAGTATGTAGTCTGTAAGATGTGAGGTGTGGGGAAGTGAAGATTGAAAGAGTGAGGTGCTGGAGGAGGGGGGGGGGGGGGGGTGGGGGTGCAGTAACTGTAGGAGAGTGAAGGGAAGTGGGGGATGGGAGTATTGTGAATAGTGCTGCTGGAGGTGCGAGCAGAGAGTAAGACCATAAGGGGCCCGACAGTGTCCAAAAAACAGGCACTATCGAGCACAGTTTTGCCCCCCAGTACTCTTACCTTGATGATTTTGGTGAGGTCATTGACTTTCTTTCAGCATTGTGCCTATGACCTGGGATCCAAGATCGTGGCATAAACATCCTCTGTGACTTCTTCCCACTGGCAGTGAAATTGTTGCCTGGAGGGCTTACTGGCCCCTGGGAGGAAAAGGATCTCCCTCCTCTTGTCCACCGCCTGCACTAGGACCTCCAAATCAGCATCAGAGTACCTGCCAGCCCCTGTATAGGCCTCGCAGCCATTTCTCCACTTGAGAAGTTTCCTCGTGTCCACAGTCAGAGAGCTTCTCCCCTTTAAGAAGTGCTGTCTGCCTTGAAGTGTGTCAGAAATTGTCAATTTCCAGCTCACAACCCCTCACCCCACAACCCCACCCCTCAAACTAGGGTACAGCTAATGAATAGTGTGGGCAGTTCTGGCTGCATGACTGAATCATTTTAATGAAGTCTCCGCTCTAATTTACAAAGGCCGTCTCGGACCATGTGAACAGCTGCATGCAATGCACAATTCACCCCTGCACACCCGTCATCAGGCACAATCGAATATCTAGGTCAATGGCTTCAAGCACAAGCAGCATATGGACACTATGAATGAGGAGATAAAAGGTGAATGAATTATTGAAGACTACATGTGGATTTGTATAAAAGAAATGTATGATAAGTATCTGATATGTTTCAGAATACAAAAAAGGTATATGTCTACAATGAGAGTTGGTACAATCCTTTGACTGCTGCTACTCACAATTCCAAAGTTGATATAGTCTCAAACTTGAACAGATATCATTGCAAAATCATAATAAACATTTCTAAATGGTAAAATAAAAAGGAAAAAGTCAGCACGTTATGAAATTGGGCCTGCCATGGATACTTTTATAGGTTCAAACACTCCTGTAAGCCATTTGAATGTCTTACTTTTATGGGAGTTGACTCATAAAGCCCCAAATCTACTGGTACAAAAGTGGGGTCTGAGGGTGGAAGAGAGGCACTGCCGGAAGCAGATATTCATACCTGTCCAATGGTAAATGGAGTTCACAATAGATGAGGAAAACATTGGTTCAAATCCTTAAGCTTTGTTCCAAATTAAGATGAATATAGTTCAATTAATCCAATTTATAGTTGCAATAACACAACAATAATGAACACACTATGTGATCTCCACCTTTCAGTGGGCCACCTTGCTTGGCTTCAACAGACTAACTCCTTTGTATTATAACATTGAGCCTGTTTTTTCTGGGGCCTTTACCACCCCTGCTTAAAAGCTACACTGACTTTTAAGTGATTGCATCACTCTTATTCTTCACTTAACAAACTAACAGATCGATGGGGTTTCCAACACAAGGGCTGAGATATTCTCTGATTACCCAGACAAGCTAATGAATTGTTTATTGATTAGTCTCTGGGAAAATAACTTCTGTTTAGAATATTAACCACTCCATCATGGGTTCCTTTTTTGAAAAGCATTGTGGAGAGCCATAGAGTTATACAGCACAGAAACAGGCCCTTCGGCCCATCATGTCCATGCTGGCCATCAAGTACCTATCTATTCTAATCCCATTCTCCAGCACTTGGCCCGTAGCCTTGTATGCTATGGCGTTTCAAGTACTCATCTAAATACTTAAATATTGTGCGGGTTCCTGCTTCTACCACTCCTTCAGGCAGTGTGTTCCAGATTCCAACCACCCTCTGGGTGAATTAGATTTTCCTCGAATCCCCTCTAAACCTCCTGCCCCTTACCTTAAATCTATGCCCCCTGGTTATTGACATCTCCGCTAAGGGAAAAAGTTTCTTCCGATCTACCCTATCTATGTCCCTCATAATTTTGTATACCTCAATCAGGTCCCCCCTCAGCCTTCTTTGCTCTAAGGAAAACAACCCTAGCCTATCCAGTCCCTCTTCGTAGCTGAAATGCTCCATCCTAGGCAACATCCTGGTGAATCTCCTCTGTACCCTCTCCAGTGCAATTGCATCCTTCCTATAGTGTGGTGACCAGAACTGTACATATTACTCCAGCTGTGGCCTAACTAGCGTTTTATACAGCTCCATCATAACTTCCCTGCTCTTATATTCTATGCCTCAGCTAATAAAGGCAAGTTTCCCATATGCCCTCCTAACCACCTTATCTACCTGTGCTGCTGCCTTCAGTGATCTATGGACAAGTACACCAAGGTCCCTCTGACCCTCTGTACTTCCTAGAGTCCTACCATCCATTATATATTCCCTTGCCTGGTTAGTCATCCCGAAATACATCACCTCACACTTTTCAGGATTAAATTCCATTTGCCACTGCTCCGCCCATCTTACCAGCCCATCTATATCGTCCTGTAATCTAAGGCTTTCCTCCTCACTATTTACAACACCACCAATTTTCGTGTCATCTGCGAACTTGCTGATCCTACTTCCTATATTCATGTCTAAATCATTAATGTACACTACAAACAGCAAGGATCCCAGCACCAATCCCTGCGGTACACCACTGGTCACAGGCTTCAAATCGCAAAAAACAACCCTCATATATCACCCTCTGCCTCCTGCCATTAAGCCAATTTTGGATCCAATTTGCCCAATTGCCCTGGATCCCATGGGCTCTTACCTTCTTGACCAATCTCCTATGCAGGACCTTATCAAAAGCCTGACTGAAATCCATGTACACTACATCAACTGCTTTACCTTCATCTACACATCTAGTCACCTCCTTGAAAAATGCAATCAAATTTGTTAGACATGATCTCCCCCTGACAAAGCCATGCTGACTATCCTTGATTAATCTCTGCCTTTCCAAGTGGAGATTAATCCAGTCCCTCAGAATGTTTTCCAATAGTTTCCCTACCACTGATGTTCGACTCACTGGCCTGTAATTACCTGATTTATCCCTGCTACCCTTCTTGAATGATGATATTGCTTTTAAAAGCCCAACATTGGCATGGAGCACCTTAAAATACAGAAGCAGCTGTGGACCCACATCCTGTGAGTCTGCGCGTCTTGATTACTGAACCAGGTTTCATAGTGTTAATGCTGGGAGATGTCTCACAGACATCCAGGTCTCCAGCAATCCAAACTAAAGCAATGCCAGTATAAAGTGGCTTAAGAGAGTAAAGCTTTGGATGAGATCATTCAGAAGAATGTGTGTCATCAGAATCAGAATCCTTTTATAGCACTGACCAAATCAAAGGAAGTAGGGGAGAACAACAGGTAGTGCTCTACATTAGAATTCAGATAGCCAGGTAGTGAAGGATAGAACGGGAGCCTAGTATTATACACTTACATGCTTTTATTTACAGAAACATGCAATACATATTGTGCACCTCCAACCGACGAGCACATATATATATATATATATATATTCTATTTTTCTTTTTTCTTTTGGGCCTCCTTATCTCGAGAGACAATGGATACGCGCCTGGAGGTGGTCAGTGGTATATATATATATATATATATAGCACAGGTAAGTCCCCAATTACCCCCACTTGATATACAATTAACAGTAAAGAGTTCATAAATGCCAACTATTTTCAAAGATTCAACCAATGGGTTTAATGAGAAAACTTGCACTGATATAGTGCTTTATCACATCATCAGGATGTCCTCAACTTCTTCACAATCAACTAATTATCTTTGAAGTATCTTTGAAGTAATTATCTTTGACGTGCAGTCACAGTTATTAAGCAAACATGGCCGGTGACTTGTGTAGGAAGATGAATAAACAGTTAATCTGATTTTGGTGGTGGCCTTCAAGCCAGGGGGCCAACCCTGGTTCAATGAGGAGTGCAGGATGGCATGCAAGGAGCAGCACAAGGCATGTCTTAAAATGAGGTGCCAACCTAGTGAATCTACAACACAGGGCTACATGTATGCTAAACAGCAGAAGCAGAATATGATAGACAGAGCTAAGCGATCCCAGAAACAACAGATCAGATCAAAGTTCTGTGGTCCTGTCACATCCAGTCATGAAAATGGCGGTGGACAATTAAATAAGTAACCGGAGGAGGAGGTTCCACAAATATCTCCATCCTCAACGATGGAGAAGCCCAGCACATCAGTGCAAAAGACAAGGCTGAAGCATTTGTAACCATCTTCAGCTAGAATTCCTGCATCTTGGTTCCTGGGGTCTCCAGCATCAGAGATGCCAGTCCTCAGCCAATCCTAATCACTCCATGTGATATCAAGAAACTGCAGAAGGCACTGGATACTGCAAAGGCTATGGGCCCTGACAACATTCCGGCTGTACTATTGAAGACTTGTGCTACAGAACTAGCTGCTCCCCTAGCCAAGCTGTTCCAGTACAACTACACACAGGTATCTACCCGACAATGTAGAAAATTGCACAAGTATGGCCTGCCCACAAAAAGCAGGACAAATCCAACCTGGTCAGTTACCGCCCCATCAGTCTGCACTCAATGTGCAAAGCAATGGACGGTGTCACGGACAATACAATCAAGTGGTACTTACACAGTAATAACCTGCTCATCAGTTTGGGTTCCACCGGGTCACTTGGCACCAAACCTCATTAGATCCTTGGTCCAAACATGGACAAAAGAGCTGAATTCCAGAGTGGCTGCTCAACATTAAGGAAGCAGTCGACCAAGTGTGTCATCAACGAGCCTGAGCCAAACTGAAGTCAATGGAATTCAGGGGAAAACTCTCCACAAATTGAAGTCATACCTAGTACAAAAGAAGATGTTTGTGCTTGTTAGAGGCCAATCATCTCAGTCCGAGGACATCACTGCAGGAGTTCCTCAGTGTAGTGTCCTAGGCCCAACCACCTTCAGCTGCTTCATCAATGACCTTCCCTCCATCATAAGGTCAGAAATAGGATGTTCGCTGATGATTGCACTGCGTTCGGTACCATTCGAGACTACTCAGATACAGAAGCATATGCGGCAAGACCTGGACAACATTCAGGTGTAGCCGGATGGCTAACAGCTTAGAATTTGCAAAGCATGAAGGGAGAAAATAGCCATCCTTACACAAGAACAAGGACTGTGAAACAGCTGCAGTTGCAGTTTAACGAACCCAGCCTGCTGAATAGGCAGTGTGTGATAAGATGCGCTCCAAATGAGACTGTGAGACTGCTGTGGTTGCAAAGGATTGCTAGACAAGGACAGATAAGAAGAACAAGGCCGGAAAGATGTATTTTGTTTTGCTTTGCAACTAGCACTAAGCAAACGGATGATTCCAAGTCAGGGGTGTACGTGACTAAGAAGATTCTCGATGCTGGGAGCAACTGGATAAAAAGGGGAGGCTAGGAGCCTCTGAAGTGAAGACCTGCAGGAACAACCATCATAGAAGAGAACCCATCAGAGGGAGACTGATCACCTTGCCTCGCAACGGGTAGTATTTATGTCCAAGCCGTGAGTCTTGTGATTTATTGTAACAAGTAACAAGTAGTTTAACAAGTGAAAAAATGAGTTGCTTAATAGCAACAGTGGGCGGCACAGTGGCGCAGTGGTTAGCACCGCAGCCTCACAGCTCCAGCGATCGGGTTCAATTCTGGGTACTGCCTGTGTGGAGTTTGCAAGTTCTCCCTGTGCCTGCGTGGGTTTCCTCCGGGTGCTCCGGTTTTCTCCCACAGCCAAAAGACTTGCAGGTTGATAGGTAAATTGGCCATTATAAATTGCCCCTAGTATAGGTAGGTGGTAGGGGAATATAGGGACAGGTGAGGATGTGGTAGGAATATGGGATTAGTGTAGGATTAGTATAAATGGGTGGTTAATGGTCGGCACAGACTCGGTGAGCCGAAGGGCCTGTTTCAGTGTTTCTCTAAATCTAAAATCTAAATCTAAAAATCAATAAAAGTGATTATACAAAGTATCTTGTGTAGGTGTCTTTTATCCGCCATGTCAGTTGAAACCCTAGTTTGAGGGTTAACATTTTGGCATCCCTGAGTGGGCACGGTTAAGTGATCGCCTTAAAGTCACCCCGTGTCCGACCCATAGACATGCCAGACAAACAGCAGAATGATGGATAGTAAGTGTCAGCGAGAAGTAGATAGATTACAAAGTCAACTTGCCACCAACCGAGGAATGATATTTAGTGAAATTTCAAGTGAATAAAAACAAATTACTGCATCTTTTGATTCAAATGTATGAATGTTGGAAGCTTCCACGAATGAAATGAATGTCCTTGGGATGTGCAGCTTGTGTTCAGTAGAACTGACAGTTGTTAACTCTTTGTTGTCTGGCCTTAATGTTGAAAGCAGGAGTCTCTTACTTGTTCTATTTTTTTTACACGTGTATATTTTGTAGGAACTTTGAGTCATGTTTTGGTTGTGAACTAGTTGAACCAATGTGTTCCTTGGCATCGGAACAGTGAATTTGACACAGATTTTGTTGCTTTGAATTCATAACCCATTACAGGAATCAATTTTCTAAGTTGTTTGGAATTGAATGAGTGTGAAAAGTGATTGTTGAGTGTATTCATTTCAATTTAAGATTGTGCACCCAGGAATCGTTTATAAAATTGAATTATATTTTAAGTTAAAGTTTTATTTTATTTTAAAAGTTGGTTTTGCAACTGTGAAAAGGCAATGTACAATTTTCTAAGAGATAAGCTTCAACTTTGGAGGTCTGAAGATGTCTGGCAGAAATCCAATTTGAAGTTTAAAACATTGCTTTAATTGGAGTTCCAGTTTAAAATCTGTTCTTGTTTTTTTGCAGTTTAAATTAAAGACATGTTTTACTGACCGTTTTAAGTAGCAAATGTCAGTAATTGGATATTGGTTTAAGGGAGAGAAGGATAAACAAAGGAGATATGGAAAAGATTCTGTCTGTTTAAAGTTTGTTTAAGAAGTTGGTGTTAAATCTTTTGTTTTAAGAATGTTAAATAACTTTTTATTTAGAGATACAGCACTGAAACAGGCCCTTCGGCCCACCGAGTCTGAGACGACCATCAACCACCCATTTATACTAATCCTACATTAATCCCATATTCCTACCACATCCCCACCTTCCCTCAATTCCCCTACCACCTACCTATAGTAGGGGCAATTTATAATGGCCAATTTACCTATCAACCTGCAAGTCTTTGGTTGTGGGAGGAAACCGGAGCACCCGACAAAAACCCACGTTGTCACAGGGAGAACTTGCAAACTCCACACAGGCAGTACCCAGAATTGAACCCCATTGAAAAGGCGCCTGAAGAAAAAACAAGAAAAATGATGTTATTTACCTATCTTTTTAAAAAAAGCACGTGCTATTCTGTTCTGTGTGTAGTTAATAAGTATTATAAGTTAATAAGTCTGAGTTAAGTTTATACCATTAAGGTTAACTGACCTGTTAAGTTGAGAAAACTGGAAATTTCATTTGTGGCCAAAATGAACTTTCAAGTTTATTATGTCAAGTTTTGGGGGAGTCTTTAATTCTGGACATAAGACTCGCTCATATAACATTGGCAGTTTTGATTTTTAAATGTTTATTGCCATGAATTGGAATTTGGAATCATCTTTGTTGTATAAAAAAAATCCCTGGATTAGAAACCTCTTACAAAAGATGCTAAAAGTTTGGAAACAATTGGAATTGAATATAAGATGGTGTCTTTCCTGATGGAGATGCTTTCCTTTGAAGTTGATAATGTTACTAATGATTTTGTTGTTTTCAAACCGTAAGGATACCAAAAGAATTGAAAACAAACAGTTTAAAATGGAGAGTAGTTCTTTTCGATCGGAAAAAAAAGTTACGTAAAGTGATGCGGCTTAGAATGTTTTGCTCCGCCCCCTTGGATCAAGCAAAAAATTAGCAAAGCAGCTATTGTTTTTCCATTTAATCCACCACACAATTTTTGCATTGCTGAGAGTAAAATTTATATATAGAACATTATAAAATCTTAAATTTCTAAATTGACAGATATAATTGGACAAATTAACCCACCGGGCCCAGGGGCAGAGCAACAATAGATTCTTTGTGGTTTTTTAAGCAGGTGACCGTTGGTTCCAAGGCTACAAGAGAACTGACGCCACAGCAAGAGATCCAGCAGTGTTAAGAATTTAAGAACTTAACTGCAGACAACAAATGTCACAGCATCTTTATCAATAAGACAATGTGCTTGAGAAGGAGAGATAGTTGCTAGCACTTCTGTCATTAATGTAAAAAAATGCAATACCACCAAGTCTGGGCATAAGAAAGAGGAACTGTCAACAAAAATTTTTCCCCTCAAGGGAGCGTTGGTGTCAGAATCATTGGGGGTGTACAAGGGAAAGAGCCAGCAATCAAGCCAGCAATCAAAATTTTTGTTGACGGTTCCTCTAAAAGTGTATTTGATAACATACAGCATGAGTTGGTACCGGTAATACTGAATATCTCAGATATCCAGCTACCTGGCTGGTGCCCTGAGAAGACCCGAGAGTAGCACAAGGTATTACTGAGACAAGAATTTGGTGATGAGGGAATAATAAAGGGAAAAGGACGTAAACGTAGTTTAGTGAATGACGCAGCTATGGTCTTTAATACAGGAACTTCAATCATCAAGACTATAGATTTGGAAAGTGTGGACCAGAAGGTTGGAACTCTCAGCCAGCTAGTAAAGGATATTTTGAAAAAGAAACAAAAGGGACATAATTGGCGCCTGAACAGGGACTCAGTTGTAGTGCTATTTGAAGTTATTTTGAATAGCCTCGCTGAGTCCGAACTAATTTTTAAAACAAAATTACGAGTTTGACGGATTGGATTGGTGAACGGTTGAGTAATGATTCTTGATACTGTACAAGTTAGTGAGAGCTTGTACTTGGTGATTTAGTGTGTGAATTTAGGATCCTGACGAGAAGCTTATTTTGAGCTCACAGGATCCGAACTAGACACCGAAATACAAAAGGGGAAATTAACAATTCAGGGAGTCCTCTAGTGTAGGTTAGTTCAGAATTCGGGGAATCCCCACGGGCCAGGGATCCGTTGTGTAGATTAGTTCAGGATTCGGGGAATCCTCACAGACCCCAGGGGTCCATTGTGTAGGTTCGTTCAGGATTCAGGGAATCCTCAAGAGCCAGGGTCCGTTTTTGAGTTTGCAGTTAAACAGTACACAGGTCAGAGATCCGTAGGAGTGCAGCATTGGGAGGATGCTCGGACTCACAAAGCTAACTTGAAAAATACAAAACTAACATTAGACTTTTACCTGAGGACTTGCAATGGATCAAGAAACTGTTAGGTAAAACCCACCAGACATTTGTCAAAGTCATTCAGAAAGCCGAGGGAACTGGGAGAAAGATTGAAATGATCAGAGTAACCAACTGGTGGGATGATATTTTGAATTGGGATACCAACATACAGATACATCGAAGGATAAGAATTGTTTCGCACATTGTGATTATTGGTATGATTGTGATTTTGATGTATCAAATGCATACTGTGATTCTGTTTAAATGTTGGAAAGTTGAAATGGAAGGAAAGTTGGAAATGGACTGGTATGTGCGAAAACACGAATGAATGATACATATAAGTATCAGTGTAACACGGCATGGACCTGAATATCCGCTGTCACGAGGTGGGGTAGGATCAGGGCTGCTTTATGATCCAATTTGCTAATGCTTAATCGATCAAAAGGGGGACTGTAGCCAGATGGCTAACAGCTAAGCATTTGCTAAGCATGAAGGGAAAAATAGCCATCCTTACACAAGAACAAGGACTGTGAAACAGCTGCAGTTTAACGAACCCAGCCTGCTGAATAGGCAGCGTGTGATAAGATGTGCTCCGAATGAGACTGTGAGACTGCTGTGGTCACGAAGGATTGCTAGACAAGGACAGATAAGACGAACAAGGCCAGCAGATGTATTTTGTTTTGCTTTGCAACTGGCACTAAGCAAACGGATGACTCCAAGTCATGGGTGTACGTGGCTAAGAACATTCTCGATACTGGGAGCAACTGGATAAAAAGGGGAGGCTAGGAGCCTCCAAAGCGAAGACCTACAGGAACAACCATCGCGGAAGAGAACCCATCAGAGGGAGACTGATCACCTTGCCTCGCAACGGGTAGTATTTAAGTCCAAGCCGTGAGTCTTGTGATTTATTGTAACAAGTAGTTTAACAAGTGAAATAACAAGTAGCTTAATAAGTGATTTAAGTATCAATAAAAGTGTTTATATGAAGTATCTCGTGTAGGTGTCTTTCGTCCACCCCGTCAGTTGAAACCCTAGTTTGAGGGTCAACACAGGCTTGGGCTGATAAGTGGCACGTAACATTCACATCACACAAGTGCCAGACAATGACCATCTCGAACAAGAGAGAATCTAACCATCTTCCCTTGACATTCAACTGCATTACCATCCCTAAAAGCCCACCATCAGCATCCGGGGGGTTACCATTGACCTGAAACTTAACTGGATTCCCATATAAATACTATGGCTACAAGAGCAGGTCAGAGGCTGGGAACTCTGCAGCAAATAGCTCACCCCCTGACTCCTCAAAGCTTGTCCAACATCTTCAAGGCACAAGTCAGGAGTGAGATGGAATACTCTTGACTTGTCTGGCTGAGTGCATCCTGATAATACTCAAGAAACTCATCACCATCCAAGACAAAGTGGCCCGTTTGATCAGCACCCCATCCGTCACCTTCATCTAACTCAGAGGAACGAATGTTGCCAATTGAGCTTTGGTGACAGTTAGCTGACATTACCAGTCCAGAAAAGGTTTTTTTTTAAATGCAGCAAAAGGGCTGTAAATTTTACATATATTTTATAAATATTTCAATGTTCTGGCCATTTAGTGATATATCATGGGACTCCAAATGAGCAGCAAGAGTGAATGAAGCAGTGCCATGTGAAAACTAGCATGCAATATCTATTGACATGTTGGCAGATTTGAAGCCCATGGGATTAAAAGGACAGTGGCAGCGTTGATACAAGAGACAGAAAGCAGAGAGTAGTTCTGAATAGTTCTTTATCAGCCTGGAGGGAAGTATAGAGTGGTGTTCCCCATTCCCCAGGGCTCAGTATTTGGACCACTGCTCTTTTTGATATATAATAATGACTTGGACTTGGGTATAGGGGCATAAATTCAAAGTTTGATGAAGACACAAAACATGGAAATGCAGTAAACACTTACCCCAACGACACTCAGCTCTACCTCACCATCGCCTCTCTCAACTTCTCCACTGTTGCTAAATTATCAGACTGCTTATCTGACATCCAATACTGGATGAGCAGAAATTTCCTCCAATTAAACACTGGGAAGACTGAAGCCATTGTGTTTTGTCCCCGCTCCAAACTCAGTTCCCTAACTACCGACTCAGTCCCTCTCCCTGGCAACAGTCTGAGACGAAAGAAGACTGCTCGCAACCTTGGTGTCATACTTGACCACAAGATGAGTTTACGATCACAAATCTGCACCATCACTAAGACCGCCTATTTCCACCTCCATAACGTTGCCCGACTTCACCCTGCCTCAGCTCATCTGCTGCTGAAACCCTCATTCATGCCTTCGTTACCTCTAGACTTGACTATTCCAGTGCACTCCTGGCTGGTTTCCCACATTCTATCCTCTGTAAACTTGACGTCATTCAAAACTCTGTCGCCTGTGTTCTTACTTGCCCCAAGTCCCATCCCTCTATCACCCCTGTGCTCACTGACCTACATTGGCTCCGGGTCAAGCAACATCTTGATTTTTAAATTCTCATCCTTGTTTTCAAATCATTACATAGTTACATAGTATTTACAGCACAAAACAGGCCATTCATCCCAACAGGTCTATGCCGGTGTTTCTGCTCCACACGAGCATCCTGCTCTCAACATATTTTGCTGAGCATAAAAACACAAGACCATAAGAATTAAAATCAACATAAAATGTTGATGGTCTTGCCCCTCCTTATCTCTGTACCCTCATCCAGTCCCACAAACTTCCAAGATATCTGTGCTCATCTAATTCCGAGCAACCCGATTTTAATCACTCAATCATTGGCAGCCATGCCTTCAGCTGCCTACGCCCGAAGCTCTGGAATTCCCTCACCTCTCCGGCTCTCCACCTCGTTTTCCTCCTTTACGACGCTCCTTAAAACTTAACTCTGACTCAGCTTTTGGTTACCTGATCTAATATCTCCCTGTGTGTATGGACAGTTCTAGCAACTACATGCCAGTTATTTTAATATCAGTGGTGGGTAAGGCTTTAGAAACAATAATCAGGCAAAACAAAATCAATCAGACACTTGGAGAAGTTTGAGTTAATTAAGGATAGCCAACATGGATTTGTAAAAGGCAGATCATGCTTGACTAATTGAATTTTTTGAGAAGGTTGATGAAGGAAATGTGGTAGATGTTGGTTAATGGATTTTAAGAAAGCATTTGATATAGTGCCACATAAAAGGCTGGTTAACAAAATTAGATTCTTATAGGAGGGTCAGTGTCCAATTGGATTTTAAAAAATTGGCTTGAGGACAGAAAACAGCAAGTTGTGGTAGTTGTTTTTCAGGCTGGAGGATGGCAGACAGTTGTGTTCCCCAAGGATCAGTGCTGGGACCACTGCTTTTTTGCTATATATAAATGACTTGGATCTTAAACTACCGAGCAGAATTTCAAAACTTGCCGATGATACCAAACTTGGAGATACGGCAAACAGTGAGGATGATATGAACTGCCTGCAACAGGACATAGATAGAATTTAATACAGACAAGTGTGAGGTGACACATTTTGGCAGAAGGGGTAGGGTGAGGCAATATAGACTTAATGGTGCAGTTCTAAAGGGTGTACAGGAACAGTGCTGTTAGGAAGGGAGTTCCAGGATTTTGATCCAGCAACAATGAAGGAATGGCGATACATTTCCAATTCAGGATGGTGTGTGATTTGGAGGGGAACTTGCAGTTGGTGGTGTTCCCATACATCTACTGCCCTTGTCCTTCTAGGTGATAGAGGTCACAGATTTGGAAGGTGCTGTCGAAGCAGCCTTGGTGAGTTGCTGAAGTGCATCTTGTAGATAGTACACACTGCTGCCACTGTGCGTCGGTGGTGAAGGGAGTGAATGTTTAAGGTGGTGGATGGGGTGCCGATCAAGTGCCTGCTTTATCCTGGATGGTGTTGAGTTTCCTGAGTGTTGTTAGAGCTGTACTCATCCAGGCAAGTGGAGAGAATTCCATCACTCCTGACTTGTGCCTTGTAGATGGTGGACAGGCTTTGGGGAGTCAGGAGGTGGGTTACTCACCGCAGAATTCCCAGCCTATAACCTGCTCTTGTAGCCACAGTATTTAAGTGGCTGCTCCAGTTCAGTTTCTGGTCAATGGTAACCCCCAGGATATTGATAGTGGGGGATTCAGCGATGGTAACGCCATTGAATGTCAAGGGGAGATGGTTAGATTCTTCTTATGGGAGATTGTCATTGTGAGAGTGTGGTTAGCAAAGCATATGGGGTCCTGGGCTTCATAAATAGAAGCATTGAGTACAAAATCAGAGAAGTTATGCTGATCCTTTATAATGCTCTCATTAGGACCCAACCAGAGTATTGCATCCAGTTCTGGTCACCACACTTTAGAAATCATGTGAGAGTCCTTGAGAGGGTGCAGAGGAGATTTACCAGAATGGTTCAAGGGATGAGGGATTTTAGTTACAAGGTTAGGTTGAAAAAGCTGGGGTTGTTCTCCCTGGAGCAAAGAAGATTGAGGGGAGATTTGATAGAGGTGTAGAAGATTATGACACCAATCAGAATTCACTTGCCAACCAATCAGCACTCTCTTCTCATACAGTATGAAGTTATTATTTTCCCTTACATTAGTATTCTTGCAGATTGTCCTAATGAGTGCAAGACGAAAAGCTTCAGAACATGTCTCTATTTTCAGCAATACTCAGAGAACATAGATTTAATATAATCATCAAACGAACCGGGGGGAGATGAGAAGAATTTATTTTATGCACTGAGTTATGATGATCTGGAATGCACTACTTCAAAGGCAAAAGGAGATGGATAAATACTTGAAATAGAAAAATCTGAAAGGCTCTGGGAAACAGCAGCAGAGTGGGAGTAATTGGATAGCTTTCAAAGAGCCAGCATAGGCACGATGGGCCAAATGGTCTCCTTCTGTTCTGTAAGTTTCTATGATAATAGGTTTCACAGTCTAACATGTATGGTCAGATAAATGTTATGAACCTGTGCATTCTGTAAAAAGTCAATTAAACAAAAAACAACCTTTCTTTCTCCTACCAGCATTTTCAAGGGGATGGTAATTAGCTCCTGAAAGACTTCATGCTAAAAATGTGGTTTAACTCGTTTAGGAAAAAACTTAAGCTGTCTGCTGCTTGGTTGGTGGGGCGGGGCAAGGGCTGTGGGTAGGGATTGGGGGATGCTGTTCTACAGGTAAAGGCTTTGTTTTCTATGGAAGCAAGAGCTTCCTGTTTTGGATCTGGCTTTTCAAGAAGGCAATCTCCAGTAAGGAGCAACGTAGGTCACAAGGCCTGCCATGAACCAGAAAAGGCAGAAAATAAACCATGAAGGATATAGAGTCAATTAAAGGAACCAGAAAACAACAGGTAAGTTCTTTTGACTTTATGGACATATTCCCTTACTCCTAGTAATCAGTATTCATGAGGTTACTCCGGCCAAAATTCTGCCATATGGCGCCAAAGCCTAAAGGGTTCACATGTACATGGGCGGGAGGAGGGGTTGTGGGGGTGGGGGGGGTGGGAGGGGAGGGGGGGAGTTGCACACCTTTGTGTGTTATGGTACAACAACATATATTTATATAGCACCTTTAACATAATAAATCATTTCAAGGTGCTTCACAGGACCATGATAAAATAAAGCGTGACACCGAGCCACAAAAGGAGATATCGGCAGGAATTTTATGCCGCGCCCACTCCCCCCACCGGTAGCGGGCTGGGAGTGGGCAATGCCGTGCCTGTCACCTACCCGCCCCTGTTGCTATTTTACCAGCAGTGGGGTGGTGGCAAACGGCCCACCCACCTAGGCCAACTGAAGCCTGTAAGTGGCCAATTAGTTGCCACTTAAGGGCCTCCTCCAACTGCTGCTGATATCATACCAGTGCTGGATAGGTACTTCAGCACCTAAAGAGGTCGCCCAGTAATAGCTGGTGTCATCTTTGTGGGCGGGGGGAGAGGGCCCTCCTGATCGTGCACTCTGTGCCCCTGGAGACCCCCCCCCCCAGCAGCACAGGCCCCCACCACTAAAACTACCCCCCACCGCCCTGCTTTCCAACTCCCACCCACCCCCCTCATCGGGGCCCAGTCAATTGTTTCTGGCGAGGCCCATTTACCTTCCTGAAGGATGACATCCATCGTCCTCTTCTTGCTGGGTGCAGTCCCAGCAGTGACCACCGCTCCTGGTAGCTCTGATCAGCCAGTAGCTCTTGGAGGCGGATCATCCTGCCACAGAGGGGCAGAATTCCCGACCGAGGCCAATGAAGGGCCTAGGCCAGGCAAAATTGCAGCGTGGCTTTCAGGCCAGGAAGAAGCGGGCACTGCCCTGACTTTTTAGCCAGTGGGAGGGACTGCTGCCACACCATAAAATTCCAGCCACTATTCAGATGACTAAAAGCTTTGTCAAAGAGGTAGGTTTTAAAGCAACATCTTAAAGGAGGAAAGTGAGGCAGAGAGGTTTAGGGAAAGAACTCCGGAGCTTGGGGCTCTAGGCAACTGAAGGCGCAACCACCAATAGTAGAGCGATTAAAATCAGGGATGCACAAGCCAGAATTAGAGGAGCGCAGATATCTCAGAGGGTTGTGGGGCTGGGGGGATTACAAAGATAAGGAGGGGTGAGGTCATGGAGGGATTTTAAAACAAGGATGAGAGTTTTAAAATCAAGACGTTGCTTGACCAAGAGCCAACGTAGGTCAGCGAGCACAGGGGTGATGTTAAGACACAGGCAGCGGCGTTTTGGATGTCCTCAAGTTTACAGAGAGTAAAATGTGGGAGACCAGCCAGGAGTGCATTGGAATAGTCAAGTCTAGACATAACAAAGATATGAATGGGGGCTTCAGCAGCAGGTGAGCTGAGACAAGGGCGATATTATAGAGGTGGAAATAGGCAGTCTTATTGATGGCATGAATATGAGTTGGGAAGCTCAGCTTGGGGTCAAATGTGACACCAAGGTTGCGAACAGACAGGCTTAATCTCAGACTGTTGCCAAGGAGAGGAATGGAGGTGGTAGCTAGGGAACGGAGTTTGGAGCGGGGACCAAAAACAATGGCCTCAGTCTTCCCAATGTTTAACTGGAGGACATTTCTGCTCATCTAGTACTGGATGTCGGATAGCCGTCTGATAATTTAGTAACAGTGAAGAAGTCGAGAGAAGAGGTGGTGAGGTAGAGCTGAGTGTTCTCAAAATACATGTGAAAACTAACGCTGTGCTTTCAGATGATGTCACCGAGGGGCAGCATGAAGATGAGAAATAGGAGGGAGCCAAGGATAGATCCTTGGGGGACACCAGAGGTAACAGTGCGGGAGAAGGAAGAGAATCCATCGCAGGTGATTCTCTGGCTACGATTAGATCGATAAGAATGGAAGCGGGTGAGTGCAGTCCCACCCAGCTGGATGACAGTGGAGAGGCATTGGAGGAGGATGGTGTGGTCAACCATGTCAAAGACAGCAGACCGCGAGTAGGATGAAGAGGGAAAATTTATCTTTGTCACAGTCACAGAGGATGTCATTTGTTACTTTGATAAGTACTGTTTCGGTACTGTGGCAGGGGCATAAACCTGATTGGAGGGATTCAAACATGGAGTTCCGGGAAAGATGGGAACAGATTTGGAAGGTGACAACACATTCAAGGACTTTGGAGAGGAAAAGGAGGTTGGAGATGGGACGGAAGTTTGCAAGGGCAGTGGGGTCAAGGGTTGTTTTTTTGAGGAGAGGGGTGATGACAGATTTAATGGAGAGAGGGACAACGCCTGAAGAGAGAGAACCGATTAAGTGTGCGACTAAGACTGTCAAGTGGTGCACTTGATCCACCATACATTAGTCTAAACAGAGATGAAATAATGAGCATTATGTAAATAAACTCCCGTTGTACTGCTATTTCTGATTCCATCAGTCATTTGATTTCCTATCTGACAAGTCAGCATTGTACATGCTATATAGCCTAAAGCAACACTGAACTTCAAAAGCACTATTTTTTTTCAATCCTCATCTGCCCAGCATCCTTATTTCCTATGTCCTGAAGTAGTCAGATTTAATTCAATCTGCATGCAGCTCTGCACTTACACCAATATTTCCGAACCAGTCAATTCCACTGATGGTGTCCCAGTGAATAATACGGAGTCTCTTCTGCCTGATGGATTTTCCAACTAAGCATCTCACACATCCTACTCCAGAGACAGCTTTCCTGATGAGTCATTTACTTTTCCATCAGAGACTTCTCATATTTATCATTCTCCAACCATATAACCCTCCTCATAATATTGTTCTCAACCAAGCCTCATTTAACAGCATTTCCAAATGTTCACCTACCAATTTCACTACCGATCACTTCTCAAAGCACACAATTGGCAAAGAAGCTTCTCAAGCCAAGTACATTATGGATGATTTCAACTAAGCACAAGTCCAATAATAGCTTCCTGGCCTGAAATGGCGTCACTGCCCATGGAAGGAGTCTGTGCTATTTTTTGTTTACTTGAAGGATTATATATAATTAAGTGGAACTCTAAAAAGATACTATCAATTTTTTTCTGCAAGTTCACTGTTTCTCAAAAATAAATGCATTTTGAAGGGTTTCATTGCTTAGTTTTTTTTAGCTAAACCGTTGGGAGTTTGAGGGACTGAGCATGGTGGGGTCAGGTCAGTTCATTGGGTTGGTTAAGTGGGTTGCTATGCGGCCGTTCTATGTTCTGGGTCAGTGCAGGGAGGAGATGGGACAGCACCTCTGCTCCACCAGTGTGTTGCAAGTGGGTGCAGTGTATTCTAGCTCTAGGTTCTGGTTGGGTGCTGGGCTTGTTCCATTCACCTGGCATCTTAATGCCTCCACTTTTCTCTCTTTATTTGACAGAAATAGATAATCTATTCTTGATATGAGACCAGAATTGATCTCTTTAAGCAAAAGCTCAATTTAGACTTGGTCCTTAAGGCATTTTACAAAGGTAAGAAAATAGACGCATTTATATAGCGCCCTTCTCAACCTCAGGACATCCCAAAGTGCTTTACAGCCAATGAATGCTTCTGAGGTCTAGTCACTGTTGTAATCTAGGAAACATGGCAGCCAATTTGCACACAGCAAGTTCCCTCAAACAACACTGTGATAATGACCAGTGATGATGATTGAGGGATAAATATTGGCCAGAATAATCCTTTTCTCTTCTTTGAAATAGTACCGTGAGATCTTGCTCCTCCATCTGAGAGGGCTGACCAAGCCTCAGTTTAATATCACATATGAAAGACAGCACCTCTGAGAGTGCAGCACTCCTTCAGTACTGCACTGAAGTGTCAGCCTAGATTTTTGTGCTCAAGTCCTACAGTGGAACTTGAACCCACAACGTTTTGACTCAGAGGTAAAAGTGCAACCAATTGAGCCACAGCTCATATTTCATGTGTACAAAACCTTAATTTAATCTGGCAACCGCACATTCTATTTCTCACGTCTGATTTCTCAACAAATTAGCAAATTTAAATAATTCAAGGTAACATTATTTATATCTATCACATTTCTTCCTAAACCACTGAGTAAACTTGTCCTCAACCTACCTGCTTCAGATACATCTATCCATGATAACAGTGGTAGGTGTGGTCTTTGTGAAGACAGTCACTGCCACCTTGATAAGTAGGATAAACTAAGAACAAACCTAGGAGCCCAAATTTGGATATCCAGGAGATGTTATAGGCCACCAACAGAATTGAACTTCACCACAATCTATAATCTCTTGGTTTGGCATTTCCCTTGCTCCTCCATCACCATCAATGGGGAGATGGCAGCATATTGGTAATATTACTGGACTAGTAATCCAGAAGCCCAAACTACTGCTCCAGAGACATGAGTTCAAATCCCACCACAGCAGCTGGGGGAATTTAAATTCAATTAATAAATAAATCTGGAATAAAATGCTAGTCTCATCAATAATTATCATGAAACGACTGTTGTAAAAGCCCATCTGATTCACTAATGACCTTCAGGGGAGGAAATCTGCCATCCTTACCCTGTCAGGCCTACATGTGACTGCAGCTCCACAGCAATGTGGTTGACTCTTAACTGCCCTCTGAAATGGCGTAGCAAGCCCCTCAGTTGCATGCAACTGCTACAGAAATAATGCACTGTGGGTGTACCCACACCACATGGACTGCAGTGGTTCAAAAAGGCAGCTCACTACCACCTTCTCCAGGGCAGTTAGGAGTGGGCAATAAATGCTAGCCTTGCTGGGGGGATGCTCACGTCCCAAGAATGAATAAAGAAAATAAAGCCAGGACATCAACTCTGGTTCAATGGGTAGCATAAAAGAACATGCCAGGAGTGGCATAAAGCATACCTTAGATCGAAGTATCAACTTACTGAAGCTACAAGCATAGAGCCACCTGCATGCTAAACACCAAAAACAGCTGATGATAGGAGAGATAAACAACAAATGAGAACATAGTTCTGCAGCCCTACCACATCAAATCAAAAACAGTGGTGGATAACCATGCAAGAGGTCAGGGCAACAGACAAGGCTGAAATGTTTGCAAGCATCTTCAGACAAAAGTGCCGAATGGATGATTCTACGTGTCCTCCTTCACCCTAGGTACCTATCATCATAGACACTAATGCCCATCCAATGCAGTTCACTCCATGTGACCGAAGGAGTGACTGAGTGCACCAGGTGAGCAATGTCTAGGGGTCTTTTGCTATCTTTACCTGGTCTTATTGTAACAGGGTTTAATTTTAAACACACTGTTTTGAGCTCCCCTTTTTGTGAATCCTTGTTCACAGTTTCCAAATATCTGAGCACAAACTGGCTTTCTTTGGTTTAAATCAGAAAGAGGAAATTTATTAAAACCTTCAAACTTAAACCCTAATACGGTTCACGCTTACGGATATATGACGCACTCACGTTAGCATGCACACGCGATATAAACATGCAAAATAGGAACAAAAAAGAGCAGAAGAAAAGATAAGTGGAACAGTTTGAGGCAATCCCTTGTTACTGTTTCTCGAGCTTGCTGAAGTCCTTGATTGAAGATATGGTCTGGTGTTTCGTTGGGGCCCAGTATTAGTCTTCTTAAAACCTTGTTCATGGAGGAAATCTTTCTCTCTTTTAGTTTCATGTGTTTTCACAAGATTCAGTTCCGTGTGAAGAAATGAAAGCAGGCAGACAGGAGAGGAGATGTTCTCAGTCCCAGGAAAAGGTCTTTACTCCATGAGCATATGGCTTTGTCTCAGTTCAAATTCCTTTGATTGGAGTTCAAATTCAAAAAAGACTCCCAGATTGCCCCACAGGTTAGTCATGTGACTAGTTCCTTATATGAAACAGTCTCTTCAACATCCTTTGGTGGAGGTTTAAATCCAAAAGCTCTGGCCAGCTAGACATGTGACCAGAACTGGTTTGGCCACTTCTGTGTATTGGAGAAACAGGTGCTGGATCCCATTGTTTCAACATTGTCTGTTACCATGGAACTGTCTTTCCAGTCAGAGATTGCAATTTTTAAAGTTTTAATGTTCATGTGGCGATATATTGTGTGCCTCAGTCTTGGCAGGTGGGGGTTTGCATGACACTATGAATCTTGACAGCATCCCACTGAAAAGCTGCACACCAGAACTAGCCAACCTTGAGCTAAGTTGTTTCAATGCAGCTATGATATTGGCATCTACCCAACAATGTGAAAAATTGCCTAGGTATTCCCATTCATGGAAAAAGGGAACAAATCTAACCCAGCCATTTACTGTCCTATCAGCCTTATCTCAATCAACAGTTAAGTGATGGAAACAGTCAGTCATTGACAGTGCCATGAAATGGCAGCTACCAATAACCTACTAGCTAACACTCAGTTTGGATTCCGTCAGGACCGCTCAATACAGATCTCATGAATGCCTTGACTTCTTCAAATACAGGAGGTGAATTCCAGTGGAGAGGTGAGAATAGCTGTCTTCAACATCAGGGCAGCATTCAAACAATTATGGTGCCAAAGACCTCCCAACAAAACGGAGATCAAATTCTTTATTCTTTCATGGGATGTGGGTATCGCTGCCTAGGCCAGAATTTATTGTCCATCCCTAACTGTCCTTGAGAAGGTGATAGTGAGTTGCCTTCTTGCACCGCTGCAGTCCATGTGGTGTGGATACACCCACAGTGCTGTTAGGAAGGGAGTTCCAGGATTTTGACCCAGCGACAGTGAAGGAACGCCAATATAGTTCCAAGTCAGGATGGTGTGTGACTTATAGGGGAACTTGCAGGTGGTGGTGTTCCCATGCATCGACTACCCTTGTCCTTCTAGGTGGGATCAAGGAGAAAACTTTTAATAATTGGAGTCATACCTGACACACAGGAGCATGGCCATGGTTGTCAGAGGCCAATCACAGCTCCAAGACATCATAGGGAACTGTCCTTGGCCCAACATCTTCAGATGCTTTATCAATGCCCTTCTCCATCAAAAGGTAAGGAGTGGGACTGTTTGTTGATGATACAAGAAGGACAACTTGCATTTGTATGGTGCCTTGAATATAGAAAAACATCCCAAGGCATCTCAGAGGGATAAAGAAAAACAAATGAGGTCCCAGAGTGTTCAGATCCAGTCACAATTCCTCCGATATTGAAATAGTCAATGCCGGCCTACAGCAGGACTTGGACAACATCTAGACTTGTGCTGACAAGTGGCAGGTAGCATTTGACTACATAAAAATCAATGACTATGTTCAACAAGAGAAAGCTCAACCACCTTTTCGACCTTCAATGATACCATCATTGCTTAGTCCCCCACCATCAACATCTTAGGGATCACAATTGACCAGAAGCTTAATTGGATCAACCATATCAACACATGGCTACAAGAGCAGGGTAGAGACTTGGTATTCTTGTGAAAGAGTACCTCTTAACCCCTCCAAGGCTCTCCACCATCTACAAGACTCAAATCAGAGATGTGAAGGAATACTCACCACTTACCTGAATGGGTGCAGTAAGTATAGTACCCAAGAAGCTTGCCTTCCAAGGGGGAAATAAGTTTGCTTGATTGACCTGTTAGCCACTGGAGATAATGGACCATATTTTACAGTCAAAATAACAGCGAACCTAACGGTGTTCATTGCTAATAATATGCAAATAGCACAGCAGCATCAGGCGAGGGGCAGAAGTGTGGTTAAAGAAGAATATCCAAAAATTGATGTCCAAATTGTGCCACTCCACTGTTAGCTTCACAAAAACGGCATCTCACTCACAGCCTCACAATTGAAATGCATTGAAAGGCGTGAAGTTGCTGTATTTGTGTGGTAGATGTGAACTTAATTTGCCACAGAAAGTTAAATCTCATTCATTTCAGTCTAAGTGCCCTTTTAACAATCTAAAAAGTGTTAGCTACTGTCAGTCAACCTTTCTAGCACTGAAAATTAGCTATTATAAGTGTGGAGTCTCATTCCTTCAGATTTTAATTGTTGTTGTAGATTTTAAAAATGTAAAATTTTACTAACATACGAACAAAAATTTTGAATCTAATTTTAAAAAAATCTTTCCTGTATTTTCTCTCTCTCTTAACCCAATCTTTCTTTCCCTCCCTTTATTTCTCTTCTGTACTTGATTTGACATTGAATTCACTTACTTTAATTTACACTTCTTTCTCCGCCCTCATGCTATTAATTTCACAATCCTTCAATCAGATTGGTTAAGGAGTTACACAGTTGCTGGCCCTGTTCACTCGGGTTTCCCTGTTCCCTGGATGCCCGGTTTCCTCCATTCACTGTTATTAATTCGCACTTTCGGCAACTTGCCATGCAAAAAATTAAACCACCTAAACTTGCAAGAGAAAGTCTAATTAACAGCAGATGCTGTTAGATGCCCTGCCACAGCAAATTACAGTCCATTATGCACACCCTCCCACTATTGGTGCACTGCAGTTACCATCTAAAGGGTACACTGCTGCAACTCCCCAATTATTACTTCAATAGCATTTTTTTAACCCTGTGACCACACGCACTAAGGCGGCCAAAAGCAGCACTATCATAGGAACACTATCACTTCCAAGTTTCTCTCCAAGTCACTCACCAACCTGGCAGACAGATATTGGCTTTACCTCATTGTCTCTTGGTCAGAATCTTGGAATTACCTACCTACTGCTATTGTGGGGGCACCATTAATACAAAAACTGCAGTGTAACAAGGCGGCAGCCTATCATTACCTTCTCAGGGCAAGTAGGGATTGGTAATAAATGCAACATTGTCAGTATCATCCTGTGACCAAATTTAAAACAAAGTTCTATATGGTGTTTCTCAGTCCAGCTGTAACTTATCATTTTTACTTCCTACAAGTTGCCTAAAGTAGTGCTGCATGCTGAAACCAGACACTGCAACAGATCTATTGGCAAAGTGATTAGCAAAAGAACAAGAAGCGACAGGAGGGAAAATGTTTTTTTTAATCCACTGTGTGGTTAGTATTTGGAATGCATGATTAGGGTGATGGACACTGATTCAATAGTAGCCTTCAAAAAAGGAATTGGCTAAATACGTGAAGGAGAAAAATGTTGCAGGGATGTGGGGAAAGAGCATGGGGGAGTGGGACTAACTGGATTGCACTTTAAAAGAGCTGACACAGACTCGATGGACCAAATGGCCTCCTTCTGCGCAGTACTGTTCTCAGATTACTGCATCTCAGAGTGCTATTGCAACAAATATTCAGCTGAAATCTTCTAATTTTATCTTCACCAATTCCCCAGTATAAAGTGTTTTCAATTCTTATCATTGATCAGACTAAATGTTATCTAGCATCAGATTACGAGAAAAGTACTGAATGGTTACAATAACTGATCCTATGAATAGAAATATGAACATAAAATAGCCTCCATCCTTTGCTATTTTCTGATCCTATATCTACCAAAAACCTAGCCCATTTTACCTTATATCCAAGCTAAAAATCCCCTACCTCTGACCGCAACAAAATGCTGTTGATTTTTTTTTCTTTTGAAACGAACTACAATTTCAATTTTCAGTGCACAAAGTAAGGCAGGTGGAGGCAGAAGTTGGTCATCATTGTGCCCATTTGAGATGGAAAATAGCAGGTAAAAATGACCAATCTCACAGGGCCCCACACCCCAAGGACACCTGAAAAACGTCTGATGTCATAATGGCCGCAGACAATTTTCATTCGTCCAGTGCGGCCATCTGAGACAGCGCCAGGCCCCTGCCATATACTAATGAGGGCAGTTAATGCCTATTTTAGGGTTCCTCTGAGAAATTGGGCTGCCCTGTGCCAATCCTGCTCCACTCATGTTTTTATGCCACTGATGCAGCCTAGGAACTGCCAAGGTGTCAAGGTGTTCCTCCTGGCACCACAGCACTTCTGACAGCTGAAGTGCTGTAACCTGCAAGGCTACGGACCAGGTGCTGGAAGCTGGGATTAGATTGAGCAGCTAGTTTTTTTCAGCCAGCGCATACACGATGGGATGAATGGCCTCTTTCTGTGCTGTAACTTTTCTATGGTTCTATAGACAGCTATCAACCCCTGTCCAGCTTCCTGCAACCCCTCCCCCATGGTGTCATAGCATTGTTCTTACAATTTCCCTAACCACGAGACTGTTAACATTTCTTTTCTTCTTCTCACCTATACATCATTTTCAGAGGTTTAACTTTATCATTGAATATCTATTACAACACTTAGTTCAATTATATAATAAAAACAAAATACTGCGGATGCTGAAAATCTGAAATAAAAAACAAGAAATGCTGGAACCACTCAGCAGGTCTGGCAGCATCTGTGAAAAGAGAAGCAGAGTTAACGTTTCGGGTCAGTGACCCTTCATCGGAACTGTATTAGATATATTAGAAAAGTCACAGGTTATAAGCAAGTGAGGTGGGGGTGGGGCAAGAAATAACAAAGGAGGTCTAGATTGGACCAGGCCACATAGCTGACCAAAAGGTCACGGAGCAAAGGCAAACAATATGTTAATGATGTGTTGAAAGACAAAGCATTAGTACAGATTAGCTGTTAATACACTGAATATTGAACAGTAGCAAGTGCAAACCTGAAAAAAAAACAGTGGGTAAGCAAACTGAACAGACTAAGATGAAATTTTACTTTCATTTTTAATTATTTTTTTCTTTCTCTTTTTTTTTACATTCTTTTTTACAATCTTTTTTTTTGCATTTTTTAAATTTCATCTTAGTCTGTTCAGTTTGCTTACCCACTTTTTTTTTCAGGTTTGCACTTGCTGCTGTTCAATATTCAGTGTATTAACAGCTAATCTGTACTAATGCTTTGTCTTTCAACACATCATTAACATATTGTTTGCCTTTGCTCCGTGACCTTTTGGTCAGCTATGTAGCCTGGTCCAATCTAGACCTCCTTTGTTATTTCCTGCCCCACCACCACCTCACTTGCTTATAACCTGTGACTTTTCTAATATTTCTAATACAGTTCCGATGAAGGGTCACTGACCCGAAACGTTAACTCTGCTTCTCTTTCCACAGATGCTGCCAGACCTGCTGAGTGGTTCCAGCATTTCTTGTATTTACTTAGTTCAATTAGTCCAGGATATGGGATATGCCATTTAGAACCGAGATGAGGAGAAATTTCTTCACTCAGAGGGTGGTGAACCTGTGGAATTCTCGACCGCAGAAGGCAGTGGAGGCCAAGTCATTAAATATATTCAAGAAGGAGATAGATATATTTCCTAATGCCAAAGGGATCAAGGGATATGGGGAAAAAGCGGGAACAGGGTATTGAATTAGACGATCAGCCATGATCTTTTTTGAATGGCGCAGCAGGCCTGAAGGGCCAAATGGCCTACTCCTGCTTCTATTTTCTATGTTTCTATGTTCAGACCCAATAAAAATTTTTGACTGTTGTGGGTTAATATTATAAATTTTGATACCAGATGGTCCAATACAATTCTGTAACGTTCAAGCAATTCTGACAGGTTATGGGGTTAAGAATAGAAATGTCATGCTGCATTAAGAGCTGGGTATACAAAAACTTGCTTAATGTATTAATCAGTAGATGGTGCTATAGATTCTTATGCACTTACAAGCAGATAGCTGATTAATCTCGGACAAAAAGCAGTTTCCACCTGCATCACTCCATCATGACAATGTCTCTTCGGATTATTACTTAGCTGGTGCATTGATTTAGGTCCTCTCCAGAATGGTTTTTCTATGTATTTGCACAAAGCCTCCTTAACAGTTTATTGTATAATCTTATTTTGGATATTTAGAATGATTAGGTTCAGCAGTCAAGTCGCTTTCTTAGTGATGGCAGCTGATGTGTAATTTTCTGAAATCCACCTGCTTCTAGATTTCATATTGCTTTTGACTTTATTTCTGTGCATTACAATTTTCTAGTCTTTGATGCTGTAAAACATGAAGGGAAGTTCTCAAAAGCCATCAGCACCTTTAAGTGTCACAGCAAAAGAATTGGACACATCTTCTTAGCTCATGAGTATAATTGTTATTGCCCCAGGGGCACTGATTCAGGTTTTAATTATAGTTAACGTACACCACTTTCCTCCTGAAAGTTTCATTATTCAAAAAAATTAAATAAATAATTGTCATCAGCTATGAGTCTTCTGTCTAAATGTGGTCAAGAGGGTATTCATTCTGAATGAGGGGAAAGAAATCACTTACATGGCAAAAAAAACATAAATGCTGGTAACATTTAGATCGGGCAGCATCCATTGATTATTAAACATTGGGCGGGCGGGAGGTGGGGGGTAATTTTACCCTCCTCCCCACGTATGACAGTAGGACAGTGCATTTTTTGCATTCTGTGGAGCCTGGCTGGTAAAGTGACAAAATGCATCATATTTGCACTCAAAAGGTAACATGTGTGGAAAAGTAAATATTTTGTATTGTGGGCCCAAAGTAAATTGAATATAGAGCCAGCAAACGAAATACGATTTAACGGCTTTGGAATATACTGCCGCCACATGGGGAGACCGCCAGGTAAACTGATTGGGCCAGCAGCACTGGGAGGCAGGCCACCATCCTCAATTGGATGGCAGTACAATGCTGCTCAGGGACCCCCCGCCCATCTGCGAGAGGTCAGGTGCCATTTTAGGTCCCAGCGGCGGGACTACTCGTGCTGAGAAAATTCCGTCCAGCGTGTCTCGGTGAGAATACTTCAGTTTGATTTGTTGAAGAGCCAGTCGCTTGCCTGGTTCACCCGTTGCCACAGATCCCCTCTTAGAGGGCACCATGCTGGAAAAAGATGCCGGATTAGAGGAAATCTCCACTGACAAGCCCATAAAAAGTCTGTGGGCAGCTGTCAGTGAGGTGAACAGCTGTCAGTGAGGTGAACAGCAAGCAGCATTTCTTCTCCGCTGAGAGCATAAAACCTGACCAGTATTCTGGAGGAACATATCATCCTGATACAATACCAGAACTTTTCAAATAATAGTATTAGATCCTTAGAAAGTGTGCAAAGCAAAGCCACCAAATCCACAAGATCAGATTGCCATGTTCTCTGCTCAGATCTCTCTATTTTTTTGACTTGCTAACATGTTATTTCTGTTGCTGTATAATTTGAGCAGCTGACTATCATTTGGAAGTCAGGACATGGGGTTTTTTGGGAGTGTGCCCATATTTGCAGGGGCTTTCCTGGAGTGTGTCAATTTTCACAGGGGTCCCCAAAGATCTGTCAAATTTTGCAGATTGTGCCATAAATAACTCAAGTGCAACAATCACCATATTACAAAAAAGGTTTATTAATAAAAAGTTTAATATCCAATAATTTTTCACATGTCCCCTTTTTGTAAATATTATTTTTCCCTTTCGGTTTCTGTACCTCGCCTGCTTTGCTTTGTACCATCCCAAGTTATTTCTTTTCTCTTGTCCGTGCCATAAAATCTGTAACATAGCACTGACTAGTGGTCTTTATGCAGCTGCTTATATCCGAAAGTCAATAGTTTCACTGTTTGCCTCTGGATATAAAATTTAATAAGCTATCATAAGATCAGAATGCGTGGGGGGAGTGGGAGGAGGAATTTTCAGACTGGTTCCTATGTCTTTTTTTTTACAATTGCCATTTATGCTATTTG
This sequence comes from Heterodontus francisci, assembly GCF_036365525.1. NCBI lineage: Eukaryota > Metazoa > Chordata > Chondrichthyes > Heterodontiformes > Heterodontidae > Heterodontus > Heterodontus francisci. Next base: position 17,090,820 of record NC_090385.1, read on the forward strand.
TGGGCTTTTGTGTGTATCTATATTTTTGAAGCAGACAACGTGGGCAGTAGGGTTAGAATGTGGAACCTGCTACCACACAGAGCGGTTCAGGTGAAGAGTATAGATTTAAGGGGAATCTTGATAAGTGCATGAGGGAGAAAGGAATCGGAAGATATGCAGATAGGGTCAGATGAAGAAGGGTGGAGGTGGCTTGTGTGGAGCATAATCACCAGCATAGACCAGTTGGGCTGAATAGCCTGTTTCTGTGCTGTAAATTAACTGTAATTCGAAGTAAAAAAGGCAGTCACAGCTGCCAAGAACCAGTGTCACCAGAAGTCAAAAGACTTTTTTTCTAATTGTTTGAATGGCTAACAACTTTATTTTGCTCAAAGAAACTGTTTATTATTGTATTATTTGAATTTTTATTCTTCATCTCTCCACTTCCATTTCCAATCAATACTTCAATGTAATAATCCATTAAGAGATTCAGGAGTGTAATAAGTGCAGGGTGATATACTCGCTGATCTTTTTACGCTGAGATTAAACTCCCAGTATCTGACCTGCTTACCCACTTAAGATCAAAAACTCATTAGATTGAATTCTGGCACATCACATTGGCACTGCAACATGTTACAGCACCGGACCACCCATCTCAATTGGAAGCCCCACTGTCATTCAATATGTTATCTTTGCAAAAGTACTGTTTTTCTTTTTAAAAAAATTAACATGATCAAATTTTAGTTGCAGAACATGTCAAGGTTGCTATGTCACCGTCTGTGCATTTCAAGAATGTAGTCAGATTTTGATAACTCATTCAGGGACCTTCGATATTGCAGAACAGACTGCTGTTTTCTAACAATATCAACCCAAACCAACCGCTGGGGCAGCTCTGAACGTTTCGTATCACAGTAATAGCTTGGCATGTCACTATATATACGGCACACAAAATTTACTGTATTCTTTCACTTTGCAGTTACACATTTTCTCTGCCCCATCATACAAATTCCCCTTTATTCAGAAGGGTTGGGTGGTAATGTTGGGTAAACAAAATAACTGGATTTTGTTTTTCATATTTGCCAGCACCACAAAGCACAAATTTTTCTGCATCATAGAGTGGGAAATAGATCCTGTTCAGAGCATGACTATTTTAAGGTTTTGTTTAAATAACTTCCCAGTGTATTTTTAATTTCTAATGGCAAAATTACATAAGAACATCAGAAAAATGCCATTCTTCACAAGACCTACTATAGAGCTGATTAAAAAAAACTGTACCTGAGGCTAATAGGAATTCTTGCCTGCCTCAGCCCTCAGGGGTATCGAACATGTTTTTTAAAAGGGATGAGGAGAATTTAAATAATTGCTTTCAAAATACCATGTTATCAAGAATTAAATATTTATACGTTGATTTGCCTCAGGTCGTCGATTAATGAGCCTTGCTTCTTCCACATAGAGCATTTAAAATGTTTTTTTTATTAGTTTGTGGGATGTGAGCATGCCCATCCCTAATTGCCCTTGAGAAGGTGGTGGAGAGCCGCCTTCTTGAACCGCTGCAGTCCATGTGGGGTAGGTACACCCACAGTGCTGTTAGGAAGGGAGTTCCAGGTTTTTGACCCAGTGACAGTGAAGAAACAGTGATATAGTTCCAAGTCAGGATGGTGTGTGGCTTGGAGGGGAACTTGCAGGTGGTGACAATCCCATGCATCTGCTGCCCTTGTCCTTCTAGGTGCACTCGTGGTGGAGGGAGTGAATGTTTATTGTGGTATATGGAGTGTTGATCAAGCACACTGCTTTGTCCTGAAGGTTGTCGAGCTTCTTGAGTGTTGATGGAGCTCCAGAAAAATGAAGAGTATTCCATCACACTCCTGATTTGTGCTTTGTAGATGGTAGACAGGCTTTGGGAGTCAGCAGGTGAGTTGCTTGCCACAGATTCCCCAGCCTCTGACCTGCTCTTGCAGCCACAGTATTTATATGGCTGCTCCAGTTAAATTTCTGGTCAATGGTAACCCCCAGGATGATGATGGTGGGGGTTTCAGTGATGATAGTGCCCTTGAAAGTCAAGGGGAAATGGTTAGATTCTCTCTGTCTTGTTGGAATGGTCATTGACTGGCATTTGTGTGGCACAAATGTCACTTGCCACTTATCAGTACAAACCTGGATGTTGTCCAGATCTTGCTGCATTTTGGCACGAATTGTTTCAGTTTCTGAGAAGTCGCAATTGGTGAACATTGTACAATCATCAGCGAACATCCCCACTTCTGACCTTAAGTTGGAAGGAAGTCATTGATGAAGCAGCTGAAGATGGTTGGGTCTAGGACACTACCCTGAGGAACACCTTGTCTTTTGCACTGACATATTGGGTTCCCTCGCTCCCCCATCATGGAGGATGGGGATATTTGTGGAGCCTCATCCTCCTCCAGTTACATTTTTAATTGTTCACCACAATTCACGATTGGATGTGGCAGGAATATATATATATTCCACACCAGGGCTGAGCTTGTGCGTCATCAGATCACAGGTTAAAGTAACAAAAACATGTTTATCATCAATAATGAAAAACTTGTATAAATTATGATTTATCAAATGTTCAAAGTCATATATTATTTTTGTCTCATGGATTCTAATAGATTTTCCAGTCCATGACAAAATACAGATGAATGAAAACTGAGCATATAACTGGCCCTAGATCATAGGCCAAGTAGGCCCATGGCCATTGGAGACCCAAAATGCTAACTTGTGCCCAGGATGATTATTTTCTTACTTTTTTGTGCTAAAATCCCAATAGCACTTGTCATAAGAGAAAAGATGATCTCTCTCTTTCTCTCTCTTTGGCCTCCTTGTCTCAAGAGACAATGGGTAAGTGCCTGGAGGTGGTCAATGGTTTGTGCAGCAGCGCCTGGAGTAGCTATAAAGGCCAATTCTAGAGTGACAGACTCTTCCACAGGTGCTGCAGATAAAATTGGTTGTCGGGGCTGTTACACATTTGGCTCTCTCCTTGCGCTTCTGTCTTTTTTCCTGCCAACTGCTAAGTCTCTTCGACTTGCCACGCTTTAGCCCCGCCTTTATGGCTGCCCGCCAGCTCTGGCAATCGCTGACAACTGACTCCCATGACTTGTGATCAATGTCACAGGACTTCATATCGCGTTTGCAGACGTCTTTAAAGCGGAGCCATGGACGGCCGGTGGGTCTGATACCAGTGGTGAGCTCGCTGTACAATGTGTCCTTGGGGATCCTGCCATCTTCCATCCGGCTCACATGGCCAAGCCATCTCAGGCGCCGCTGGCTTAGTAGGGTGTATATGCTGGGGATGTTGGCTGCCTCGAGGACTTCTGTGTTGGAGATACGGTCCTGCCACCTGATGCCAAGGATTTTCCAGAGGTAGCGAAGATGGAATAAATTGAGACGTCGCTCTTGGCTGACGTACGCTGTCCAGGCCTCGCTGCCGTAGAGCAACGTACTGAGGACACAGGCTTGATACACTCGGACTTTTGTGTTCTGTGTCAGTGCGCCATTTTCCCACACTCTCTTGGCCAGTCTGGACATAGCAGAGGAAGCCTTTCCCACGCGCTTGTTTAATTATGCATTGAGAGACAGGTTACTGGTGATAGTTGAGCCTAGGTAGGTGAACTCTTGAACCACTTCCAGAGCGTGGTTGCCGATATTTATGGATGGGGCATTTCTGACGTCCTGCCCCATGATGTTCGTTTTCTTGAGGCTGATGGTTAGGCCAAATTCATTGCAGGCAGCCGCAATCCTGTCGATGAGACTCTGCAGACACTCTTCAGTGTGAGATGTTAATGCAGCATCGTCAGCAAAGAGGAGTTCCCTGATGAGGACTTTCCGTACTTTGGTCTTCGCTTTTAGACGGGCAATATCACAGTAATATTTAAGACCCATTTCTTTCAAAAGGATTAAGTTGAAGTGATGATTGCATTCATTTTTAAAAGGCACAAACTACGATCAAAAAACACATCATCAATAATAATATTTATATAGCACCTTTAACATAATCAAACGTCCCAAAGCATTTCACAGGAGTGTTATCAAACAAAACGTGACACTAAACAATGTAAGGAGATATTAGGACAGGTGACTAAAAGTTTGGTCAAAGATGTAGGTTCTAAGGAAAGTCTTAATAGGAAAAAAGGCCTGGTCTGGCCAATATGTGACTCCAGAGCCACCGTAATCTGGTTGACTCTTAACTGCCTCTTAAATGGCTTAGCAAATCACTCAGTTGTATCAAACTCCTACAAAAAAGTTGAAGAATAAAACTGAATGAACCACCTGGCATCATACTAAACACTGGACATGACAAAGGCACACATAGCCCAGTTGATCCTCCAAAGTGCTCTTCACCAGCATCAGGGGACTTATGCCAAAAGTGGGAGAGCTGTCCCACAGACTAGTCAAGTAACAGCTGAATCAAGCCTATCAGCCAATGTCCCCAGACACCTCCATCATCATCCCTGGGTATATCCTGCTCCACCAGCAGGACAGACCTACGAGAGGTTGTAGCGCAGAAGTATACAGTCAGAAGAGAGTGGCCCTGGGATGTCTCAACATTGACTCCGGTCCCCGTGAACTGTCACAGCATCAAGCCAAACACAGGCAAGAAAACTACCAGTTGATTACCACCTGCTGCCGTCCCTCAGTTGTTGTATCAGTACTCCTCCACATTCAACACCACTTGGAAGAAGCACTGAAGCTAGCAAGGACACATTATGCACTCTGGATGGGGAACATCAATGTGCATCACCAAGAGTGACTCGGTAGCACCACCACTGACTGAGTTCTAAAGGGCATATCTGCCAGAGTGGACCTGTAGCAAGTGGTGAGATAACCAACAGGAGGGAAATACCTGCTTGATCTCTCCTTCATCAGTCTACCTGTTGCAGGTAAATCTATCCATGACAGTATTGGTTGGAGTGACCACTGCACAATCCTTGAGGAGACAAAGTCCCGTCTTCACACTGAGAATACCCTCCTTTGTGTTGTGTGTTACTACCACTGTGCTAAATGGGATAGATTCAGAACAGATTTAGCACCTCAAAATTGGGCATCCATGAGACGCTGTAGGCCATTAGCAGCAACAGGATTGTATTCCTCATGGTCCAGCATATCCCTCACTCTACTATTACTGTCAAGCTATGGGAAGAAACCCTGGTTCAATGAGAAGTGCAGGAGCATACCAGGAGCAGTGCCAGGCATACCTAAAAATGCAGTGTCAACTTGGTGAAGCTACAACACAGGACAGCATGCACGATAAACAGTGGAATCAGCATGTCATATACAAAGCTAAGTGACCCACAACCAATAAATCAGATCAAAGCACTGCAGCGCTATCACATGCAATCATGAATATTGGTGGATAATTAAACAACTAACTGGAGGAGAAGGATCCAAATGATGGCGAAGCCCAGCATGAGTGCAAAAGACATGGCTGAAATGTTTGTAACTATCTTCAGCCAGAAGTGCCAAGTGGAATTTTTAAAATTCTTTTTCATGGGGTGTGGATGTCATTGGCAAGGTCAGCTTTTGCTTTTGACAACTGAGTGACTTGCTCAGCGAGTTCAGAGGACAGTTAAGAATTGCTGTGGTCTGGAGTCACACGTAAGCCAGACCAGGTAAGGATGGCAGATTTCCTTCTCTAAAGGACATTAGTGAACCAGATGGGTTTTTAATGACAATCAATGATACTTTCATGGGACCATTACTGAGACTAGCTATCAAAACCAGATTTTTATTAATTAATTGAATTTATTAATTCATTACATTTAATTTCACCAGCTGCCATGCTGGTATTTGAACCCATGTCTCCAGGGTGTTAGCCTGAGCCTCTGGATTAGTAGTTTAGTGACATTACCACTACACCACAGTCTCCCCCTAAAATTCATCTTGGCCTCCTCCTGAGGTCCCCAGCATCATAGATGCCAGTCTTCAGCTTATTCGATTCACTCCACATGATATGAAGAATAGCTGAGTGGATACAACAAAAGTTATGGGGCCCAACAACATCCCAACCGTAGCGCTGATCATAGAGCTGGCTGCGCCCCTAGCCAAGCTTTTCCAGTACATTTACAGCACTGACATCGACCTGACAAAGTGCAAAATTGCCCAGGTATGCCTTGTCTACAAAAAGCAGGACAAATCCAATGCAATTAATCACCAGTTTACTCAATCATCAGCAAAGTGATGAAGGTGTCGTTGACGTGCTATCAAATGGCACATACTCAACGATAATCTGCACACTGATGTTCAGTTTGGGTTCAGCCAGGACCACTCAGTCCAACCTCATTCTAGCTTTGGTCCAAACATGGTCAAAAAAGCTAAATGCTAGAGGTGAGGTGAGAGTGACTATCCTTGACATCAAGGCAACATTTGACCGATTGTGACAGAAAGGTGCGTAGTAGTTGTCCTACGATGAGAGTCTGAGTAAATTGGTGCGATACTCTCTGCAGTTTAGAAGAGTGAGAGGTGATTTCATTGAAACATACAAGATTCTAAAGGGGTTTGACAGGGTAAACACTGAGAGGTTGTTTCCCCTGGCTGGCGAATCTAAAACACGGGGACATAGTCTCCGGATAAGGGGTCGATCATTTAGGACTGAGATAAGGAAAAAAAATTTCAATCAGAGGGTTATGAATCATTGGAATTCTCTACCCCAAAGAGTTGTAGATGCTCCATCATTAAGTATATTCATGGCTGAGATAGACAGATTTTTGATCTCTTAGAGAATCAAGGGGTATGGGGAATGGGCAGGAAAGTGGAGTTGAGGCAGAAGATCAGCCATGATCATACTAAATGGTGGAGAAGGCTCACTGGGCCATATGGTTTCCTCCTGCTCCCATTTCTGGGTGTCTTATGTTCCTAAAATTGAAGTCAATGGGAATCAGGAGGGAAACTCTCCACTGGCTGGAATTATACCCAGCCCAAAGAAAGATGCTTGTGGTTGTTGGATGCTAAACATCTCAGTCCACGGACATTACTGCAGGAGTTCCTCAGCAAAGTGTCCCAGGCCCAACTATCTTCAGCTGCTTCAACAATGACCTTCCTTCAGTCATAAGGTCAGAAGTGGGGATGTTCACTGATGATTGTATAGTCTTCAGTTCCATTCACAACCCCTCAGATGCTGAAGCAGTCCGTGCCCAGATGCAGCAAGTTGTGGACAACATTCAGGCTGGTGCTGGTAAATGGCAAGTAACAGTTGTTCTACACAAGTGCCATGCAATGACCAACTCCAACAAGAGAGAGGGAATTTAACCACCTCCCCTTGACATTCAATGGCTGAGTTCCCCACCATCAACCTCCTGTGGGTTACTATTGACCAAAAACTTAACTAGACCAGCCACATTACCACTGTGGCTACAAGAGCAAGGCAGAGACTGGGTATTCTGCAGTGAGTGACCCACCTTCTGAATCCTCAAAGCCTGTCCACCATCTACAAGGCACAAGTCAAGAGTGTGATGGAATACTCTGCACTTGTCTGGATGAGTGCAGCTCCAACAACACTCAAGAAACTCAACACTATCCAGTACAAAGCAGCCCATTTGATTGGCACCCCATCCACCACCTTAAACATTCACTCCCTCAATCAATGGCACACCGTGGCTGTAGTATGTGCCATCTACAAGATGCATTACAGCAATTCACCAAGGATTCTTCAACAGCATCTTCCAAACCCACGACCTGTTTTGAAGAACAGGGGCAGCAGGAGCATGGGAACACCACAACCTATAATTTCACCTCCAAGTCACACACCATCCTGACTTGAAAATATATCGGCGCTCCTTCATCGTGACTGGCTTAAAATCCTGGAACTCCCCACCAAACAGCACTGTGGGTGTACCTGCACCAGATGGACTTCAGTGGTTCAAGAACTCAGCTCATTACTACCTTCTCAAGGGCAATCAGGGATGGGCAATAAATGTTTGCCTCACCAGCAATGCCCACATTCCATAACTGAATGAAAAAAAGAGGTAGTAAGCAGAGAGATGTAGAGAGGGAATTGCAGAGCATAGGGCCTAGGCAGCTGTGGGCATTGCCACCTATGGTGGAGCGAAGAAAATTGGAGATGCACACGAGGCCAGAATTAGAGCAGTGCATAGACTTTGAAAGGTTGCTTAGCTATAGGAGTTTACAAAGCTAGGGAGGGGCAAGACTTTTGAAAAGAAAGAGAAGAATTTTAAAATCCATGCATAACAGAGCATGTATATTACAACATACAACACGAGTACAAAACTCAAATGTGTGTATGTAGATGGTCCTACTATCTGACAGGAGAGAAAAACAAATCAACAAAGGAAAGAAACAATCAGGGCCTAGTTTTCAATTTGTATTTTCAGAATCACTGGGATATTGTACAAACATCCATTTTCCTAAATTCAACAAGCACAAAAAGTTTACTATTGGTCCAGTCATCAGGCTTCTTACAGTCTCCCCCACTTATCTTCAGCAAACTGGTGCTGATGTGATTTGCCTGCTGTACAAGTTGGAAGCATGATGGTCAGATTGGTGAAGAGAAAAAGATTGGTGAAGACAAATGTAGATCCCTTACAGTCAGAAATAAGGGAATTTATTATGGGGAACAAAGAAATGGCTGACCAACTAAATGCATACTTTGGTTCTGTCTTCACAAAGGAGGACACAAATATCATACCAGAAATGTTGGGGAACAGAGGGCTTAGTGAGAGAGAGGAACTGAAGGAAATCAGTATTAGTAGAGAAATGGTGTTGGGGAAATTGATGGGATTGAAGGCCGATAAATCCCCAGGGTCTGATGGTATGCATCCCAGAGTATTTAAGGAAGTGGCCCTAGAAATAGTGGATGCATTAGTGGTCACCTTCCAAGATTCTATAGACTGTGGAACAGTTCCTACAGATTTAAGGGTAGCTAATGTAACCCCACTATTTAAAAAGGGAGGTAGAGAGAAAGCAGGGAATTATAGATCAGTCAGCCTGACGTCGGTAGTTGGAAAAATTCTAGAGTCCATTATCAAAGATTTTATAGCAGAGCACTTGGAGAACAGTGGTAGAATTGGACAGAATCAGCATAGATTTACATGCTTGACAAATCTACTAGAATTCTTTGAGGATCTAACTAGTAGAGTTGATGAGGGGTAGCCATTGGATGAGGTTTATTTGGACTTTCAGAAGTCTTTCGACAAAGTCCCACATAAGAGATTAGCGTGTAAAATTAAAGTGCATGGGATTGGGGGTAGTGTATTGCGATGGATATAAAATTGGTTGGCGGAGAGGAAACAAAAAGTAGGGATGAATAGGTCTTTTTCTGAATGGCAGGCAATAACTAGTGGGTTACCTCAGGGATCGGTGCTAGGACCCCAGCTATTCACAATATACATTAACGATTTAGATGAGGGAACTAAATGTAATATCTCCAGATTTGCAGATGACACAAAACTGAGTGGGAGGGTGAGTTGTGAGGAGGATGCAGAGAAGCTTCAGGGTGATTTGGACAAGTTGAGTGAGAGGGCTAATGCATGGCAGATACAGTATAATGTGGATAAATGAGAGGTAGCAAAAACAGGAAGGCAGATTATTATCTGAATGGCTATAAACTGAGAGAGGGAATATGCAGTGAGACCTGGGTGTTCTCGTACACCAGTCGCTGAAGGTAAGCATGCAGGTGCAACAGGCGGTAAAAAAGGCAAACTGATATATAGGCCTTCATAGCGAGAGGATTTGAGTACAGAAGCAGGGATGTCTTGCTGCAATTATACAGGGCCTTGGTGAGGCCACACCTGGAATATTGGCAGTTTTGGTCTCCTTATCTGAAAAGGATGTTCTTGCTATGGAGGGAGTGCAGCAAAGGTTTACCAGACTGATTCCTGGGATGGCGGGACTGACATATGAGGAGAGATTGAGTCGGTTAGGATTATATTCGCTGGAGTTCAGAAGAATGAGTGGGGATCTCATAGAAACCTATAAAATTCTAACAGGACTTGACAGGGTAGATGCAGGAAGGATGTTCTCAGTGGTGGGGGAGTCTTGAACCAGGGTTCATAGTCCAAGGATATGGGGTAAACCTTTCAGGACTGAGATGAGGAGAAATTTCTTCACCCAGAGAGTGGTGAGCCTGTGGAATTTGCTACCACAGAAAGCAGTTGAGGCCAAAACATTGTATGTTTTCAAAAAGGAGTTAGATATAGCTCTTGGGTCTAAAGGGATCAAAGGATAATGGGGCGAAAGCCAGAACAGGCTACTGAGTTGGATGATCAGCCATGATCATAATGAATGGTGGAGCAGGCTCGAAGGGCCAAATGGCCTACTCCTGCTCCTGTTTTCTATGTTTCTATGTCACCAGGCAATGAGCAATATGGGCCTAGAGAGTGTTCTCATCCAAGATCCATATACCTGCACTTTGCAGTGTGAGCACTGCATCGGCCCAGCAACAACCTTATGGTGTTTGGCAGCTGGAGTCCCATCCACCACAAGTTTGAGAGGAGCACAGGCATTTGGACCACAGAGGTAGAATTGGCATGGGGAATGAGATAAATGTGCATCTGAAGATGAGGAATCGCCTCAGATGGAAGGATGCCACAGCTGTTCCGGGAGAGTAGGGGCAAATGATTGGATTCAGAGCCAGGAGAAGAGAAGGACAGGAGAGAAACGGAACACTCTCAAACAATAATTCAAACAATATTAATTAATCACAGTCAAGACTTCACATCGATTTGTAGCATTTATTCAAGAAGCTTATTTATTGAAGCTGTCAACGTTTGATTAAACACCTTTTTCTGCCTGAAATACATACAGCACTTAACTCATTGTAAGTAGAAACTTTGTAACTGACTGTAATGGAAATGGAAATGGAAAATGGTTAGCACTTCTTGGCCAATTTAGATATGGGCGTCTTAAATGGTGGGGACCTGCACCTCCAAGTGAGGTTCTTTCCTCCAATTTGCTTCCCTTGCCTCTCATCTCTTCAAGGCCATGGTTAGTTATCCAACAGGCACCTGCAGTCTCTAGCACTTTACTCAAGAGGCCATCAATTCATCTCTGAGCTGAGACAGTGTCAATGGCAGTAGCCATGACTGAACCAGACCTGCGCATCCACATGTTTTACATCAGGAGACATTGGATGGCAATCAGAAGTTTAAAAACTTTTTTTTAAAAACTGTCTTCCCTAGCCCAGGAGCACTGTGAGCAATTGTAGTACCACTACATTTTCCCCAGCTGATGTTTACATATACAGCAAAGTTTGTGAATTAAGCTTAGGAACCTTCTTGTTGTGTATGAGTCAATGCCATAAAACAGAGTGCATTTATCCACTGAACTGCAGGGGAAGTCTAGGTAAGAAATAGCAACAAATATGGTAAAAGTGAAGATGGCATACCATTCAACAGTTTTGATGAATTTTCTGGCACAAAGTAAGTCACCTTTAATGTATAAATTAACAAAATAAGGACCTACAGTTTAAATACATGACCATTTGTCCAGAAAAATAGCACAACAGACAAGACGAAAAGATCATTCAGCCCATTCACTTTGCTGCACCATCTAAGTCCCACTTCAGGACACTGTCTTGTCACTTTTCATGTTTCCTACCCCGTACCTATGTTGTTCCCTTCTTTGATGAACAAGGAATCGGTTCAATTCTTTGAGGAATGCTTTTACTATGACATTATTTCCTCTCCCAAAGGCACAGCTCTAAGCATGAAACAAAATTCTTTAAGCAAAAGTTAGCTTATAGCTTCTTAAGTTTATAACAATGTTCTTTGGTTCTCCTATCACAACTTTGCGCAAAACACTTCTCTACACCATCATTATCAATTGATTTATTTTCTAAAGAACTTGAATTGTGCCCTGGCCCCACTTAATCTTTATTCCCCAATGAGACAGGTTTAGTTTCCTGAGCTCTTCTTTGTAGCTGAATGATCTGAAACCTAGGATTATCTTTGTTGTCTTTTTCTAAATCTGATCCACAGCTTCTATCTTTTTCTAAGTATGGTGCTACAGACGGACATTGTGCTTTTGTGCACTTTCTAATGCCTTATAGATACTCAATAGAACTTCCCTGCATTTCAGTTTCTAAGATTTGCTAAGATCATATTTGTCATTGGAACTCCAGCAACGCTGCTCTGTGAGGACATGTTTAGTTACCTATTACACCTTGATCTTTCTCTGATTTATCTTATTGTATGATTTAGCTTATATTCTGTAAAAATATTTTCCACACGGATGAGCAGCTTGAAAGGAGGGTTAGGGCTTATGTCTGCTCCCATTCTTTGGCTTCGAGTGTTAGTAAATAATGCTTAACATCACTATAGTTTTAGTTAACTAATCCTGGGCTATAAAGTGCCTCAGGATGCAGGATGTCTTCTTTAAACATAGAGACTGCAGCATGTTCCACAATGGCTCAGCCACTTTACTCAATAAGCCACTGAGCCATACTGACTAGAAAGGTCTCAATTTCTCAGTTAACCTATCGCAGCCAGGAAGTTGATATTGCTACTACAACTGGCCTCATTGGCTCTTGGTTGCTGTCCAGAGACTCAAGCACCAAATGTGCTTGTGAGGACATCAAGTAATGACAAGATGCATCCTAGCAGTTCAACAGCCTCCAAACACTCATTGTCAAGGTTCGTGCATGAATAATGGTCATGCCAATTAGGCAAGGTACCAAAGGGCACTTGGTACCCCTGGTATTATACTGCATCAAGAAGTCAACCCTTTCAAGAGAGGATGGAGGGGAGCATATATACAAAGAGAACATAACACGCTGAAGTGAATGACTGCTTACAAAAAAAAATTGTCGTAGCTGGAGAATCACCTGCAATGGTTTCACTTCTTGTTTCTGCATTATTAGCTCTGGAATCCCCAAGGATCTATCCTAAGACCCCTCCTATTTCTCATCTAAATTCTACCCCTCAGTGACATCATCTGAAAACAATGTCAGGTGACAACATCCAGCTCTACCTCACCGCCACCTCTTTCAACCCCTCCACTGTCTGATTTGTTACACTGCTTTTCTGACATCCAATCCTGGATGAGCAGAAATTTCCTCTAAGTATTGGGAAGACTGCTGCTATTGTCTTCGGTCCCCAACACAAACTCCATTCCTTAGTCACTGCCTCTATCCCTCTACCTGGCAACAGTCTGAAGCTGACCCAGACCATTCACAACCTTGGTATCATATTTGACCCCGAGATGAGCTCTGATCCCATATCTATTCCAACACCAAAGCCACCTATTTCCACCTCTGATACATCTCCTGACTCCACTCCTGCCTCAGCTCATCTGCTGCTGAAACCCTTTATTTATTTATTTATTTAGAGATACAGCACTGAAACAGGCCCACCGAGTCTGTGTCAACCAACAACCACCCATTTATACTAATCCTACATTAACCCCATATTCTCTACCACATCCCCACCATTCTCCTACCACCTACCTACACTAGGGGCAATTTACAATGGCCAATTAACCTATCAACCTGCAAGTCTTTGGCTGTGGGAGGAAACCGGAGCACCCGGCGGAAACCCACGCAGACAAAGGGAGAACTTGCAAACTCTGCACAGGCAGTACCCAGAACTGAACCCAGGTCGCTGGAGCTGTGAGGCTGCGGTGCTAACCACTGAGCCACTGTGCCACCCAGGACTTTGTTACCTCTGGATTTGACTATTCCAATGCTGTCCTGGATGAACTCCCATCTTCCACCCTACGTAAACATGAGCTCATCCAAAACTCTGCTGCCCAAATCCTAACTCGCACCAATTCCCATTCACCCATCACCCCTGTGCTCACTAGCTCTCATTCCATTCCTGTTCCAGCAATACACCAATTTTAAAATTCTGATTCTTGTTTTCTAATCCCATGTCCAGCCTGCAACCCTCTAAGATCTCTGCACTCATCCAATTCTGAACTCCTCCGCCTTCCTGATTTTAATTACACCATCATTGGCAACCATACTTTCAGCTGCCTAGGCCCTAAGCTCTGCAATTCCCTCCCTAAACCTCTCTGCATCTATCTCCACTTTTCAGACACTCCTTTAAACCTACTGCTTCGACCAAATGTTTGCTCATTGTCCTAATATTTGCTTACGTGGCTCAGTGTCAAATTTTGTTTGGTAATGCTCCTGCAAAGCACCTTGGGACATTTTACTACATTAAAGGCACTATATAAATGCAAGTGGTTGATGTATAAAAGTTGTCAACATTCTACATGTCTTATATTGTGTCTTTTACCATCCCTGTTATATTGGCACAAATTAAGCATGTGATTAATACTTTATTTACATTATTCACCATTTAGCATTTGTTGTTAAAAATGTACTTATCAGAATCTGCAATATGGGTGGATGTGCTCTCCATTTCCTTCAGGAGGTTGAAATCTGACCACTTTCTATCTGACAGTGAAAATGAAATTAGTTCTGGAGACACAGAGTTCCACCTTTGCTTTGCAAACCTTGATTATGGATCACCTTTACTCACACCATTGTTTTCTGAGTACTAGGTCATTTCTTGTAGTCCTCTGCAGCCCATCGAACTTGAATGCTAGGAACAACTGGGATGTATTTCCGCATTATCACACCCAAAGTAGGCATTTGTTTTTTTTAAAATGCCTTTGCAGGCAAGCGGGCTAGCAGCAACATGCTCTCTGGTCACCTCTAATACTCTTACAGACAAGCATCTTTTCCCTTCTCCCCATATAGCAAAAATCTCCACTTTTCATATCTTCAATATAACCTCGAGGTTCTTCTTAATAATCCTGACAACATTATGTCTGTGATGCCTCTGACATCTCCAACATAACTCAGGTAGGTTTTTCTAACACTACTCACCTCCCAATTTTAAATATCTTTGCTCTGCTCCCTTTTAACCTTTCACAATAAGCTTAAAAAATGATTTTGTAAAATCCTCATGGCTACTTAAAGTGATTTATTTTCTTCATTGGCATTCTGGATGCAAGTCTCATTCTAATCCCTCATCATGACATACAAGACTGGCAGGGAACAGCAATGGTGGGACCAGAGTTAAAGGAAAGGAATCATTCTTTATTAACTCTAAGAAAGAAAAAAATAAATGTGCTAGTGGCAGGTAGCATCAGTGGAAAAACAGTTATGATCTGAAACATTAACTATGTTTCTCTCTCCGCAAATGCTGCCAGACCTGCTGAGTAGTCCCAGAATTTTCTGTTTTTATTTCAGATTTCCAGAATCGGCAGTGTTTTGCTTTTGTATTATTGTTTTAGTGGGAAGTGATAATGTAAACAAGCAAACGTTATTATTCGGGGTGTAAAGAGACCCTCAGAACCTTATCAGGCCGACTACAAGAACATCTCATCTATTTAGTAGCAGAATATGCTCTTTTCTGTGCTTTGAAGTTGGAGAGTGAGTAAATGCAAACAATGTTAGACAGCTTGTTAGTTACATAAGGTTTTGAATAGGAATAGTGCCAGTGAATTAGAGCCGAAACAGGAAAGTACAGATAATCAGAGAAAGGAATTAAGAGGTCGCTCCAATAACGTACAAACCAGCGTGTCTTCCCTGGGTGAAGACATTTTGGATCCCTCACTCCCCCCGCCCATGTGCCTTGATTGAGATTTGAAGCAAGGCATTTTTTTTTGGCAATAGTACTATCCGGAAATGAAATCTCCAAGGGGGAAAAGAGAGAAAATCAGACAGCTTTCTATTCAGCTTTTGGGGATTTGGTGATTCCCTCATCCGTGCAGGATGACAGTATTTTACCTGTAGGTCTATACTACCCAGCAACACGGAATTTAAAATTATTAACTACAATATTGGAGCAACACAACCAGATTAGATAAGATTCATTGAGGGACACTATTGGATCGACACAGTGAGATGGATGACAAATCTTTGTCGAGGTAAGGAATCATTCTCCCAGTACAAGCTGCGCCATTAGATTCAGAAAATGCCACCCACTAACATGTGCGGTGCTAATTGCAGTACAGAAGGAAAATCTGGCTTTCAGCCTGAGCGCAGCGCTGGGTTGGGATTCAGTTATAAACCAGCACAGGCCCAAACGTCACAAATAGGTTACTTTTGGCTCAGTTCCCACCTTTATCTCATGAAGCTCCAGATCAGACCAGACGGCAAAGGTAGCGAGAGAGATAGAGGAACCTGGCACCTCACAGCTAAACCAGGATGGTTATAAACCAGTAATTGACTTTGAAATCAAATATCAACAATAACCCCCTGCCATTGCTTACAGTTAGTTCATCTCTAGAGTGTGAAATAGCGCAGGGAGCAGAAGCTACATTTCAAAACAGTAAATTTGCACCCTTCTCTCCAGTAACAAGTTTTAAAATCTACTGTGGTGAACGCTTGTCGATTTACCATTTGACCGGTTGTGTATGCCAATTATTAAGTTGAAGCATTGGCAGATTTACTTTTTTAAAAATCTGTTTAAAAAAACTTTCATTTCTATTGGGGCCTTTCACGAGCTCAGGAAATCCCCAAAACTGAGGGGGGGGGGGGGGGGAAATACAAGAAAAAAATCCAAAATACTTGACCTATGTAGGCAGGAGTATTTACCGACGCATTGTCCCCCACCCGCCCAGAGTATAATCTTTTTTAAATAGTTACTGTGGAATTGTACAGGAGGGAGACAGGATGGGTAATTCCGCATCTTTGCGGAATTGGATAATGCAAAAAGGCTTGTAGGAGAAACTTTAAGTGCAAAATGATTTAAAAAAAAATAAGTTGTTGGATGTGGAAGTGTGGAGGAGGGTGTCGGGGTGGGGTTTGGTGGTCAGTGTGGAGTCGCTTCTTCAGCCAGCTCGCCTGTCTGTTGTGCGGTTCCTTCTCTCTTGCTGAGCCAGCGTACAGACGCCGAGCGTCAGTGAGTGTCAGCTGGCCGGGGTGTGAGTCGGAAAGGACGTGGTGAAGCTGTGCGCCCGGCTACTTCAAGCTGACACTTGCAGCTCAACAGCCGCCCCCTTCCTCCAACAACAACCTGATCTTCAACCTCCACGTTCCCCCCCTCTCTCGTTCTCTCTCCTAACCCTACCTCCCCCCCCCCAAGGACCATGGCCAACACTCGGAGAGTTGTCCTTCTCTGCGCCACTTTTATCCTGTTGACAGGACGAGGTAAGACGATGTTTTCTTTCTCTCTTGCTCCCTGAGGTTTGGGTGGATTCTGCATTTATAACGGGCTGGTTACTAAATGACGCAGTGGCTGAGGATATTTATATATATATATATATATGCCCTTTCAGCGGGTTGGAATCGCGCTAAATTCGTAATTTCCCTCAGAAATGAAAAAAAAAATCGGTGTTTGAGTAAAATCCCGGACTGTGTTTTATTTTTGGCACGGGGGGTGTTAGGAATTGACAATGGGATTGATCTGTACCGCCGCACTGCGCATGGCAGCCTCCACACCCCAGACTACATGGTTTCCCCATTGAAAAAAAATCTCAGCTGTACCCTCCCGCCATTGGTTTAATGCAGATTTATTGGGGGGAAATGATAGGTTTGGTAATCAAAGAGCTTCTGCATTCATTGCCGCCGAGCGCTTTTTACTTGCTAGTTCTGGGGGCTGGAGAGTTGGACGCAGAAAATGAGGCCAATCCGAGCAACCATGGAGCACATCTGCAGCAGAAAGTAGTGGCAGAGAATCCTGGTGGAGAGAAATTCAGCATCTTCCCAGTGAACATAAACAGGATCCTTCTCTAGGTGCTGGGTTCCTAAAGAAACCCACAGGTCCCGAACCATCAACATGATTGTTGTTCTTAAAGAAATAGCGCAAGATCTTTTAGTGAATCATTATTCTGCGGACGGGAGATAACGGGGAAAACGGCTCGAAAGGCTGTGGTGGGCGTTGGCTACTTGACTTAACAGAGGAAAGATCAAATCTCGTTTAATTGGCTCGATCAGCCAAAGCAGACTGCAGCTTGAGAGTAACCCTTCAAATGCAGTTCATTGGAAAGCATGAGTTAACAAGCGTTGTTTCAGATTTGTATTATCAATTTGTATTTGCCTTGCAATCTGGAGGATCGGGAATCTTCATGATGCATTTTTTTTCTCTTGAGGTTTGAGCAAGTTGGAATTAATTAAAAGACTCAGTTTGTAATGTACCCATGCCTAAAAATAGTCCTCTTAAAAGGAGAGTTAATAACTTATTAGAATAGTTAAATTCAGGACTTGACCACAAAAATCAAGGCTGACACTCCCAGTGCAATATTGAGGGAGTGCTTCACTATCAGAGGTGCAACCACTCCTTTTGGCTGAGGTACTAAATTGAGCTCCTGTCTACCCTCGTGGATATAAAATAGCAGGGGAGTTATCCCCAGTGTCCTGACCAATATTTATCCCTCAATCAACATCACAAACAGATTATCTGTTCATTATCATGGCGGCACAGTGGTTAGCACTGCAGCCTCACAGCTCCAGGAACCCGGGTTCAATTCTGGGTACTGCCTGTGTGGAGTTTGCAAGTTCTCCCTGTCTGCGTGGGTTTCCTCCCACAGCCAAAATACTTGCAGTTTTGTAGGCATGGCCATTATAAATTGCCCCTAGTATAGTTAGGTGGTAGGGAAATATAGGGACAGGTGGGGATGTGGTAGGAATATGGGATTAGTGTAGGATTAGTATAAATGGGTGGTTGATGGTCGGCACAGACTCGGTGGGCCGAAGGGCCTGTTTCAGTGCTGTATCTCTAAACTAAAATGTCACTATTTGTGGAAGCTTGCTGTGCACAGGTTGGCTGTTGTGTTTCCTACACTACTACAATGACTACACTTCAGAAGTACTTCGACATATGTGGATTAATTGAGGAAAGCCAGCATGGATTTGTTAAGGGCCAATTGTGTTTAACTTGCTTGGATTTTTTGATGAGGTAACCGAGAGGGTTGATGAGGGTAATGCAGTTGATATGGTGAACATGGACTTCCAAAAGGCATTTGATAAAGTGCCACATAACAGGCATATAAGCAAAGCTTGAGCCCATAGAATTAAAAAGGACAGTAGCAGCATAGATAAGAAATTGGTTGAATAACAGGAAACAAAGAGAAGTTGTGAGTGGTTGTTTTTCGGACTGAAGGTATATAGTGGGGTTCCCAGGGGTTGATGTTGGGACCCCTGCTTTTCTTGATATATATTAATGACTTACACTTGTGTATACAGGCACAATTTCAAAATTTGTGGATGACACAAAACTTGGAAGTGTTATGAACTGTGAGGAAGATAGTGATCAACTTCAAGAGGACATAAACAGGCTGATGGAATGGATAGACAAGTGGCAGATAAAATTTAATGCAGTAAAGTGATTCATTTTGGTAGGAAGAATGAAGAAAGGCAATATAAATTAAAGGGTACAATTCTAAAGGGTATGCAGGAGCAGAGGGACCTGGGGGCATATGTGAACGAATCATAGAAGGTTGCAGGGCAGGTTGAGAAAGCAGTTAATGTAGGATATGGGATCCTGGGCTTTATAAATATGGGCATAGAGTACAAAAACAAGAAAGTTATGATAATTCTGTATAAAACACTTGTTCGGCCTCAACTGGAGTATTGAGTTGAGTTCTGGGCACCACACTTTCGGAAGAATGTGAAGACACAGTGGCGCAGTGGTTAGCACCGCAGCCTCACAGTTCCAGTGACCCGGGTTCAATTCCGGGTACTGCCTGTGTGGAGTTTGCAAGTTCTCCCTGTGTCTGCGTGGGTTTCCTCCGGGTGCTCCGGTTTCCTCCCACATGCCAAAGACTTGCAGGTTGATAGGTACATTGGCCATTATAAATTGTCCCTCGTATAGGTAGGTGATAGGGAAATATAGGGACAGGTGGGGATGTGGTAGAAATATGGAATTAGTGTAAGGATTAGTATAAATGGGTGGTTGATGGTCGGCACAGACTCGGTGGGCCGAAGGGCCTGTTTCAGTGCTGTATCTCTAAACTAAACTAAGACATTAGAGAGGGTGCAGAAAAGGTTCACGAGAATGGTTCCAGGGATGAGGAACTTCAATTATGTGGATAGGTTGGAGAAGGTGGATCTGTTCTCCTTAGGGAAGAGGAGATTTGATAGAGGTGTTCAAAATCATGAGGGGTCTGGACAGAGTAGATGGGGAAAAACTGTTCCCATTGGCAGAAGGATCCAGAATGAGAGGATACCAATTTAAGGTGATTGGCAAAAGAAGCAACAGTGACATGAGGAAAAACTTTTTTACGCAGTGATTGGTTAGGACCTGGAATGTGCTGCCTGAGAGTGTGTTGGAGGCAGATTCAATCCAGGCCTTCAAAAGATAATTACCTGAAGAGAAAAAAAAATTGGAGGGCTATGGGGAAAAGGCAGGGGAATGGGACTAGATGAGTTGCTCTTGCAGAGGGCAGCAAGGACACAACGGGCCAAATGGGCCCCTGTGCTGCATGATTCTACTTCATTGGCTGTAAAGTGCTTTGGGAGGTCCTGTGTTCATGAAAGGTGATGTAGAAATGAAAGTCTTTTCCATATAGTATAGTAAGCATATACATAATAGGCATAAATGGGTCATTTTCTGGTAGGCAAGGAAGAAGATGCAACACAGGCAATGTTGAAAGAGGAGGTAAGTCAGAAACTAGAGGGATTTAAAATTGATAAAGAGGAAGTATTAGATAGGCTGTCTGTACTTAAAGTGGATAAAGCACCAGGATGAGGTGAGATGCATCCAAGGATACTGTGGGAAGTGAAGGTGGAAGTTGCAGAGGCACTGGCCATAGTTTTTCAGTCTTCCTTAGACTCGGGGTTGGTGCCAGAGGACTGGAGAATTGCAAACGTTACACCCTTGTTCAAAAAGGGTGCAAAGATCAGCCCAGCAACTACAGGCCAGTCAGCTTAACTTTGGTGGTGGGGAAAACTTCTAGAAAAAATAATTCAGGACAAAATCAATAGTCACATGGACAAATGCGAGTTAACAGAGAGGGGTGATGAGGGCAATGCTATTGATGTGTACATGGACTTTCAAAAGGTGTTTGATACAGTGTCACACAATAGGCTTGTGAGCAAACTTGTAGCTCATGGAATAAAAGGGACAGTAGCAACATGGATACAAAATTGGCTGAGTGACAGGAAACAAAGAGTAGTGGTTAATGGATGTTTTTCAGGCTGGAGGAATGTTTGTAATGGAGTTCCCCAGGGATCAGTGTTGGGACCCTTGCTTTTCCTGATACATATTAATGACCTAGACCTTGGTGCACAGGCCAAAATTTCAAAGTTTGCAGATGATACAAAACATGGAAGAATTGTGAACTGTGAGGAGGATAGTGTAGAACTTCAAAAAGACATAGACATGTTGGTGGAATGGGCAGACAGGTGGCAGACGAAGCTCAATGCAGAGAAATGTGAAGTGATTCATTTTGGTAGGAAGAACGTGGAGAGACAATACATAATAAAGGGTACAATTCTGAAGGGAGTGTAGGAACCTAGGTGTATATGTGCATAAGTCATTGAAGGTGGCAGGACAGGTTGAGAGAACGGTTGATAAAGTATACATTATCCTGGGCTTTATTAATAGGGGCACAGAGTACAAGAGCAAGGAAGTTATGTTGAACTTGTATAAGACCCTAGTTCGACTTCAGCTGGAGTATTGCGTCAAATTCTGGGCGCCGCAATTTAGGAAAGCTGTGAGGACGTTAGAGAGAGTACAGAAAAGATTCACGGGACTGGTTCCAGGGATGAGGAATTTCAGTTATGAAGATAGATTGGAGAAATTAGGACTGTTTTCCTTGGTGAAGAGAAGATTGACAGGTGGTTTGATAGTGGTATTCAAAATCATGAGGGTCCTGGACAGAGTAGAGAGAAACTGTTCCCACTCTTGTGAGGATCGAGAACGAGAGGGCACAGATTTACAGTATTTGGTAAGAGAAGCAAAAGTGACATGAGGAAAAAGTTTTTCACGCAGAGTGCAGTTAAGGTCTGGAATGCACTGCCTCAGAAAGTGGTGGAGGCAGGTTCAATTGAAGCATTCAAAAGGGAATTAGACCGTTATATGAAAAGGAAGAATGTGTAGGGTTATGGGGAGAAGGTAGGGAAGTGGAACAGAGGGAATTGCTCTTTCAGAGAGCCAGTGTGGACATGATGGGCCAAATGGCCTCCTTCTGCACTAACAATTTTGTGAAGCTGTAATGAGTGGTGTGCTGCAGGGATCAGTGCTGGAGCCTCAACTTTTTACAATTTATATAAGTGACTCGGATGAAGGGACCGAAGGTATGGTTGCTAAATTTGCTGATGACACAAAGATAGGTAGGAAAGTAAGTTGTGAAGAGGATATGAGGTTACAAAGGGATATAGATAGGTTAAGTGAGTGGGCAAAAATCTGGCAAATGGAGTATAATGTGGGAAAATGTCCATTTTGGCAGGAAGAATAAAAAATAAGCATATTATCTAAATGGTGAGAGATTGCAGAGGGATCTGGGTATGCTAGTGCATGAATCACAAAAGGTTAGTATGCAGGTACAGCACGTAATTAGGAAAGCTAATAGAATCGTTTATTGTGAAGGGAATTGAATACAAAAGTAGGGAGGTTATGCTTCAGCTATACAGGGCATTGGTGAGACCACATCTGGAGTACTGTGTACAGTATTGGTCTCCATTTAAGTTAGGATGTAAATGCGTTGGAAGCAGTTCAGAGGAGGTTTACTAGACTAATACCTGGAATGGGTGGGTTGCCTTATGAAGAAAGGTTGGACAGGCTAGGCTTGTATCCGCTGGAGTTTAGAAGAGTAAGAGGAGACTTGAATGAAACATTTAAGATTCTGAGGGGTCTTGACAGGGTGGATGTGGAAAGGATGCTTCCTCTTGTGCGGGAATTTAGAACTAGGGGTCACTATTTAAAAATATGAGGTTGCCCATTTAAGACAGAGATGAGGAGAAATTTTTACTCTCAGAGGATTGTGTCTTTGGAACTCTCTTCCTCAAAAGGTGGTGGAAGCAGCAGCAGCCAGAGTAGTGGCACCACGGCTGGCACTGTTGTTCAGCAGGGAGGGACAAAGCGCAGAAGAGCAATAGTTATAGGGGACTCTATAGTCAGGAGCACAGATAGGCGCTTCTGTGGACGTGAAAGAGACTCCAGGAAGGTATGTTGCCTCCCTGGTGCCAGGGTCAAGGATGTCTCTGAACGGACAGAGGGCATTCTGAAGGGGGAGGGTGAACAGCCAGAGGTTGTGGTACACATTGGTACCAATGACATAGGCAGGAAGAGTGATGAGGTCCTGCAGGGGGAGTTTAGGGAGTTAGGGAGTAAGTTAAGAAACAGGACCTGTAGGGTTGTAATCTCTGGATTACTCCCTATGCCACGTGCCAGTGAGGCTAGAAATAGGAAGATAGTGCAGCTAAACATGTGGCTAAGCAGCTGGTGTAGAAGGGAGGGTTTCAGATATCTGGACCATTGGGCTCTCTTCAGGGACAGATGGGACCTGTACAAGAAGGACGGGTTGCATCTAAACTGGAAGGACACTAATATCCCGGCTGCAAGGTTTGCTAGCGTCACTCGGGAGGGTTTAAACTAGTGTGGCAGGGGGGTGGGAACCAGAGCAGTAGGACAGCTGGTGAAGTAAATGAGGAGGACATAGTAAATAAGGCCAGTAGGACTAAGGAAGAGCAGGCAGGGAGATGTTGCTGAGCACAGCGGGACTGGTGATCTGAAGTGCATTTGTTTCAATGCGAGAAGTGTAACAGGTAAGGCAGATGACCTTAGAGCTTGGATTAGTACTTGGAAATATGATGTTGTTGCTATTACAGAGACTTGGTTGAGGGAAGGGCAGGATTGGCAGCTAAATGTTCCAGGCTTCAGAAGCTTCAGGCGGGATAGAGGGGGATGTAAAAGGGGTGGGGGAGTTGCATTACTGGTTAAGGAGAATATCACAGCTGTACTGCGGGAGGACACCTCAGAGGGGTCATGTAGCGAGGCAATATGGGTGGAGCTCAGGAATAGGAAGGGTGCAGTCACGATGTTGGGGGTTTACTACAGGCCTCCCAACAGCAAGCGGGAGGTAGAGGAGCAGATATGTAGACAGATTTCGGAAAGATGTAAAGGTAACAGGGTTGTAGTGGTGGGTGATTTTAACTTCCCCAATATTGACTGGGACTCACTTAGTGCTAGGGGCTTGGATGGGGCAGAATTTGTGAGGAGCATCCAGGAGGGCTTCTTGAAACAGTATGTAGATAGTCCAACTAGGGATGGGGCCATTCTGGACCTGGTATTGGGGAATGAGCCCGGCCAGGTGGTCGAAGTTTCAGTGGGGGAGCATTTCGGGAACAGTGACCATAATTCCATAAGTTTTAAGGTACTTGTGGATAAGGATAAGAGTAGACCTTGGGTGAAAGTGCTAAATTGGGGGAAGGCTAATTATAACAATATTGGGCAGGAACTGAAGAATTTAGATTGGGGGCGGCTGTTTGAGGGTAAATCAACATCTGACATGTGGGAGTCTTTCAAACGTCCGCTGATTAGAATCCAGGACCAGCATGTTCCTGTGAGGAAGAAAGACAAGTTTGGCAAGTTTCGGGAAGCTTGGATAACATGGGATATTGTGAGCCGAGTCAAAAAGAAAAAGGAAGCATTTGTAAAGGCTGGAAGGCTAGGAACAGATGAAGCACTTGAGGAATATAAAGACAGTAGGAAGGAACTTGAGTTAGGAGGGCTAAAAGGGGTCATGAAAAGTCATTGGCAAACAGGATTAAGGAAAATCCCAAGGCTTTTTATACATATATAAAGAGCAAGAGGGTAACCAGGGAAAGGGTCGGCCCACTCAAGGACAGAGATGGGAATCTATGCGTGGAGCCAGAGGAAATGGGCGAGGTGCTAAATGAGTACTTTGCATCAGTATTCACCAAGGAGAAGGACTTGGTAGTGGATGATGAGCCTAGGGAAGGGAGTGCAGATAGTCTCAGTCATCTCATTATCAAAAAGGAGGAGGTGTTGGGTGTCTTGCAAAGCATTAAGGTAGATAAGTCCCCAGGGCCTGATGGGATCTACCCTAGAATACTGAGGGAGGCAAGGGAAGAAATTGCTGGGGCCTTGACAGAAATCTTTGCATCCTCATTGGCTACATGTGAGGTCCCAGAGGACTGGAGAATAGCCAATGTTGTTCCTTTGTTTAAGAAGGGTGGCAAGGATAATCCAGGAAGTAATAGGCAGGTGAGCCTTACGTCAGTGGTAGGGAAACTATTAGAGAGGATTCTTCGGGACAGGATTTACTCCCATTTGGAAACAAACAAACTTATTAGCGAGAGACAGCATGGTTTTGTGAAGGGGAGGTCGTGTCTTACTAATTTGATTGAGTTTTTTGAGGAAGTGATGAAGCTGATTGATGAGGGAAGGGTGGTGGATGTTGTCTATATGGACTTTAGTAAAGCCTTTGACAAGGTCCCGCATGGCAGACTGGTGCACAAGGTGAAGTCACACGGGATCAGAGGGGAGCTGGCAAGATGGATACAGAACTGGCTCTGTCAGAGAAGACAGAGGGTAACAGTGGATGGGTGTTTTTCTGAATGGAGGGATGTGACAAATGGTGTTCCGCAGGGATCAGTGCTGGGACCTTTTCTGTTTGTAGTATATATAAATGATTTGGAGGAAAATGTAGCTGGTCTGATTAGTAAGTTTGCGGACGACACAAAGGTTGGTGGAGTTGCGGATAATGATGAGGATTGTCAGAGGATACAGCAGGATATAGATCGGTTGGAGACTTGGGCGGAGAAATGGCAGATGGAGTTTAATCCGGACAAATGTGAGGTAATGCATTTTGGAAGGTCTAATGCAGGTGGGAGGTATGCAGTAAATGGCAGAACCCTTAGGAGTATTGACAGGCAGAGAGATCTGGGCGTACAGGTCCACAGGTCACTGAAAGTGGCAACGCAGGTGGATAAGGTAGTCAAGAAGGCATACGGCATGCTTGCCTTCATCAGTCGGGGCATAGAGTATAAAAATTGGCAAGTCATGTTGCAGCTGTACAGAACCTTAGTTAGGCCACACTTGCATGCAATTCTGGTCGCCACACTACCAGAAGGACGTGGAGGCTTTGGAGAGGGTACAGAGGAGGTTTACCAGGATGTTGCCTGGTCTGGAGGGCATTAGCTATGAGGAGAGGTTGGACAAACTCGGATTGTTTTCACTGGAACAACGGAGGTGGAGGGGCGACATGATGGAGGTTTACAAAGTTATGAGTGGCATGGACAGAGTGGATAGTCAGAAGCTTTTTCCCAGGGTAAAAGAGTCAGTTACTAGGGGACGTAGGTTTAAGGTGCGAGGGGCAAAGTTTAGAGGGGATGTGCGAGGCAAGTTTTTTTACACAGAGGGTGGTGAGTGCCTGGAACTTGCTGCCAGGGGAGGTGGTGGAAGCATATACGACAGCGACGTATCTTGACAAATACATGAATAGGAAGGGAATAGAGGGATATGGGCCCCGGAAGCGCAGAAGGTGTTAGTTTCGGCAGGCATCAAGATCGGCGCAGGCTTGGAGGGCTGAATGGCCTGTTCCTGTGCTGTACTGTTCTTTGTTTGTTCTTTTGAATATTTTTAAGGCAGAGGTGGATAGATTCTTGGTAAGCAAGGGGGTGAAAGGCTATTGGGGGTGGGCGGGAATGTGGAGTTGAGGTTGCAATCAGATCAGCCATGATATTGAATGGCGGAGCAGGCTCGAGGGGTTGAGTAGCCTAGTCCTGCTCCTAGTTCGTATGTATGTTCATATTCACCAATATGAGAGAGCTAAGCACACAGGCCAGATATGTAGGTCTTTGGATTTTTGAAATGGGCATGCATGGATTCTTTTGTTAGTGATGAGGTGGTACATAAAATCAACCATGATAAATGTGATTCTTGTATTTTTACTTGCCAAAATAACTTTTAACAATGAAAATGAGGAAATGTTGGGTAAGATGTTTATTCAATAGGCAAAGGCAACTGAATAATATAGTGAACTATCTCAGGCGTAGAGTAAGCATTGCAAGTATTCTGAAAAGATTAAAAGAAAGTAAAACAAAAGGTGGATTTAAATGAAGAATTGCAGGTCATGGAGATATCACTGGTTACAATCTTAATTTATTATTTTACACAATGGTGACTTCTAAGTTGATGTAAATGTTTAGGACATAAGATGAAAGAGTAAGATGTTTGAAATTTGCCCATGATGAATAAAGTATTGTTAGCATGCACAATGGATACGCAGCTGAACAGTGGTATTACAAAGATTATTCCATGGGGCAGGGGATCCTAAATTCAGAAAAGCATTAAGTCTAATATTCTCCTTCACTGACCCAAATCCCTTAAAGGAATCCTCCAGACTCTACATTTAAGATGCGAGTAATGCTTGCTACATTAATTTTAAATTATTGGTAAGAACCCTCTTTACACTAAAATATAATTTACATTTAGCAGATGCAGTCTGTGTTTTGAGGGCCTCCCACGATGAAGATAGCTAACCCACAACTTCTTTTGCACAACATGTTTTGACTAACGTGCCAGCATTTTGCAGTTGTTTCCCACGCCCCTTTGTATCAGCTGAGCACTGGAACATTATCTGGCAGATAATCAAGCAGAATTATCCAGGCCATGCATACAATAGCAGTTTAGCGCACATGTATTCCGTAAATATAATAAAAGCAAAATACTGCAGAGGCTGGAAATCTGAAAAAAAACAAGAAATGCTGGAAATACTCTGGTCTGGCAGCATCTGTGGAGAGAGAAGCAGAGTTATCGTTTCAAGTTAGTGACCCGTCACCCTTAAATATTATTTGTTCAGAATGAAAGAAGGAGTTAAAGCTGAGGGAGGTTTAGCTTTCAGAGTTAAATTGCTTTTTATGTTTCAGGATATTACCTGAAAAAAAAATTCCTTTTAAAGGAATCATTAGGCAGCATTCAAGGAACTTTTACCTGCTGTCAATTGTATACTGAACAAACTTGCTTCTGACACTTCAAGAACTAGATAAATGTCCCTCAGTGCAGATGTAAAGTTCAAAAATAAATGACATGATCTGAGGATTTTGCTGAAGCCCCATTTAATTTTCATGTTCAAATCACTATTCCCAGCAGAAATACAATCTAATATCAAAACTGTTCCAGGGATTAGCTAGCCCTCACTATACTTATAGAATTTGAACACTCGCCTGGACATCATTAATATTTAGTAGTGCTATCTGATGCAGCTTTTGAATAACTGTTGTGCTCTCACTGGGATGGACCCAAGTGGTGTCTTCTATATTCTTTGTAACCACTGATCTGGCACTGATTTACTTCAAGTAGCAGTTTCTAGTCCACTTGAGCGAAATCATAACTCAGCTAGTAAAATTAGCTTTTCCCCAGTTGAGAATTTTTAGTTCTGGTTTATCTCGGCCCTTTTGCATAACTACCCAAAACCTAGCCGAATAATAGCATCGTAGAGTCATTTACGGCACAGAAGGAAGCCATTCAACCCATCGAGTCCATGCCAGCCCTCCATGGAGCTATCCAGTCAGTCCCACTCCATAGTCTTGCAAGTTTGTTTCCTTCATGTGGCCATCCAATTTCCTTTTGAAATCATTGATTGTCTCCCATTCCACCATCCTTGTGGGCAGCGAGTTCCAGGTCATTATCACCCGCTGCATAAAAAAGTGTATCCTCACATTCCCCCTGCATCTCTTGCCCAAAACCTTCAATCTGTGTCCCCCTAGTCCTTGTACCATTAATTAACAGGAACGGTTTTTCCTTGTCTCCCTTATCTAAGCCTGTCATAATCTTGCACACCTCTATTAAATCTCCCCTCAATCTCCTTTGTTCTAAGGAAAACAAACTCAGCTTTTTCAACCTAACCATGTAACTAAAATTCCCCATCCCTGGAACCTTTCTGCTAAATCACCTCTGCACCCTCTCAAGAACTCTCTCATCCTTCCTAAAGTGTGGTGACCAGAACTGGATGCAGTATTCCAGTTGGGGCCTAACCAGAGCTTTATAAAGGTTCAGCATTACTTCCCACTTTTGTACGCAAATGTGTCTCTTTATGAAGCACAAGATCCCATATGCTTTGCTAACCACTTTCTCAGTATGTCCTGCCACCACCAAAGATCGATGCACATGCACCCTCAGGTCCCTCTATTGCTGCACACTCTTTAGAACTATGCCATTAAGCATATATTGCCTCTCCCTATTCCTTCTGCAAAAATGCATCACCTCACTCTTGTCTGTATTAAATTCCATCTGCCACCTATCTGCCCATTCTGCTAGCATATCTCTGTCCTGTTGCAGGTGGTTCATATCATCCTCACTGTTTGCCACACCTCCATGTTTGGTGTCATTGGCAAATTTTGAAATTCTACTTTGTATTCCAAGAACCAAGTCATTTATATATAGCAAAAAAGCAGTGGTCCCAGCACTGACCTTTGGGGAACACAACTGTGTACCATCTTCCAGTCTGAAAAGCAACTATTTACTACAACTAGCTGTTTTCTGTCCTTAAGCCAATATTTTATCCAATTGGACACTGACACTTTTATTCCATGAGCCTCAATTTTGTTCATCAGCCTTTTATGCGGTACCTTATCAAACACTTCTTTAAAATCCACATAAACAACATCCACTGCATTCCCTTCATCAACCTTCTGTGTTACTTCATCAAAAAATTCAATTAAATTAGTTAAGCATGATCACCCTTTTACAAATCTCTGTTGGTTCTCATTAATTAACTTGAATCTCTCCAAGTGTCTGTTGATTTTTTTTTTTCCCCATTATAGTTTCTTCAACCTTACCCACCACTGATGTTAAACGAACTGGCCTATAGTTGCTAGGACTGTCCTTATACCCTTTCTTGAATAATCCTCTGGCACCTCCCTGTATCGAGGGAAAATTCAAAGATTGTGGCAAACTCTTCCTCAATCTCCATCCCCACTTCCTTTAGCGACCTCGGGTGCAAGCCACCTGGACCAGGTGACTTATCTACCCTAAGCAAAGCCAGTCATTTTAATACCTCCCCCTCTAAATTTTTACCCCATCCATTGCCTCTATTCTCCCTGCTTCTACTGATAATCTATCAGATTGCACTTCCTTCGTGAACACTGATACAAAATACTCTAAGTATATTAGCCTTGCCCTGCGCATATTAAGCGTATATTACCCTCTTTATCCCTAATAGGTCCCACTCCACCTCTTAATACCCACTTACTATTTACATGCCGGTAGAAGATTGTTGGGTTCACTTTTATGTTGACTGCCATTCTATTCTCATGTTCTCTCTTTTCCAGTCTTATTTTCCTCTTCATCTCTCCTCTCAGCTTATTGTATTTGGCCTGGTTCTCAGTTGAAGAATTCACCTGACTTGGATCATACACCCTCATTTTTGTTTCATCATAATCTCTATCTCCCTCATCATCCAAGGGGTTCTGTTTTTGGTTCCCTTACCTTTCACCCTTGTTGGAATATACCTACCTGCACCTGAAGCATCTCTTCCTTAAAGATAACCCATTGTTCCGATACAGCTCTTCCTGTCAGTCTTTTGTTCCATTTTACCCTGGCTCGATCCCTTCTCATTGCGTTGAAAGTAGGCCTCTTCCAATCTAGACGTTCTACCTTATTCATTCCTTGCTTTGCTGCATTACCAGACTAAACTTTATGATACTATGATCACTGTTACGTAACTGCTCCCTGACAGACACTTAGTCCACTTGGCCCACCTCATTTCCCAGCACCAGATCCAGCAATGTCTCCTTTCTAGTTGGGCTGAGAACATACTGATCAAGGAGATTTTCCTGAACGCATTTCAGAAATTTCTCGTCCCCGTTACCCTTTACTCAAACATTATTCCAATCGCTATTTGGGTAATTAAAATCCCCCACTATGCATATCTGATTTCCCTGCAGATTTGCTCCTTCATCTACCTCTTTCTCACAATTTGGAGGCCTATAGAATACCCCTAGTAGCATTATCATTCCCTTTTTGCTTCTCACCTTTAACCAAACAGATTGTGTCCTTGCCCCCTCAGGGACATCCTCCCTTTCCAACACTACAGTGTCGTCGCTAATCAGTACTGCCACCCCACCTTCCTTTTTTCCTTCCCTATCTTTTCTGAACACTTTATATTCTTGTATATTAAGTGCCAGTCCTTGTCATTTTTATTCCATGTTTCCGTTATTCTACATCATGTTCCAATACTGCTATTTGTACTTGTAGCTCACCAACCTTATTCACCACACTTTGTGCGTTTACACACAGGCATTGTAATCCTGGCTTTGCATTTGTCATTGCCCTTTTATGTCCGCTCCCATCTAACGCAGAACTACATTCCCTCTCTAGTACTGTCTAACACTCTGACATTATGCACCTTCTTCCTCTTTTCTACTTCTTATATGCTGGTGCCCATCCCCCTGCCAGTTTAGTTTATACCCTTCGCAATCACACTAGTGAATCGTACCGGGAGATTATTGGTCCCAGTCCTGTTGAGATGCAACCTGTCTCTTTTGTCTGCCCCAGAACTGGTCCCAATATCCCAAGAATCTGAAGCCCTCCCTCCTGCACCATGTATCAAGTCATGCATTGATCCTCCCTATCTTCCTATTTATATTCTCGCTAGCATGTGGCACTGGGAGTAGTCTAGAGATTACTACCTTCGAGGTCCTACTCTTTAACTTCCTCCCTAGCTCCTGAAAATCTGACCAAAGGACCTCAATACCTGTCCTTGCTATGTAGTTGGTACTCACGGTTACGATTACAGAAA
Source organism: Heterodontus francisci (assembly GCF_036365525.1). Lineage (NCBI taxonomy): Eukaryota > Metazoa > Chordata > Chondrichthyes > Heterodontiformes > Heterodontidae > Heterodontus > Heterodontus francisci. The sequence goes on from NC_090385.1 coordinate 17,122,425, forward strand.
TGCCTGTTTGTCCCCCTGACTATGGAATCATCTATAACAACTGCATTTCTGCACTTTGCTGCTCCCTCCTGTACAGTCCCTTGCCCATTGGTGCCATGGTCTGGACTGCACACCTTCAAGGTGTCGCCACTCCCAGCAGTCTCCAAAGCTGAGTACCAGTTTGAGAGTGGCACATACCCCGAAGATTCCTGCACTTCCTGCCTTTTCCCACTGTTGCGGTTGGCCACCTACCTACTATCCTGAACTCTTACTGCCTGTGGGGTGACCACCACCTGGAACGTAAAGTCCAGGAAACTCTCCTGCTCTGCAGTGATTCCAGCTGCCTGTCAAGCTCGGAAATTCAAAGCTCGGTGAGCTGAAGACGCTTCCTACACACGTGGTCTCCCAAGACTCATGAAGTGTCTTGAAGTTCCCACATGGTGCAGGAATTGCAAGCAACAGGTCACAGCTGCCCATCCATGATTTAAAAAGAACCATCAATTCCCTTTTTAAACATCCACTTCGTACCCTGTTTAAACTATCAGTTTGAACTAATACCTCTAGTCCTGCTCTGTGCTTATACTTTTATTACAACACTTACTGTTACACTACCCCAATTAAATATTTTTAATTTACCAACTCCTAATTTGAACCAAAACCCTAGTTTAGAGAGAGAAAAAAGAAAAATACTCACCAATCACTTACCACCTTCCCTGTGATGTCACACTGTGATTTACTTTAGAACGCAGTCGGTCAGCATCTCCCCCCTCAGCCTGCTCCTGTACGCTGCCACCGGTCTCACTGTGCTCTGTCTCAGACATGCTCCTTTACACTGCCGCCGCTCTCGCTGTGCTCCTTCTCGACCCGCTCCTTTATCCTGCCGCTAGTCTCACTGTGCTCTCTCTCAGACACACTCCTTTACACTGCCGCCGGTCTCACTGTGCTCTCTCTCAGACACACTCCTTTACACTGCCGCCGCTCTCGCTGTGCTCCCTCTCGATCCGCTCCTTCACACTGCCACTGGTCTCACTCTGCTCTCTATAAGCCGGCTCCTTTATCCTGCCGCCGGTCTCACTGTGCTGCCCCTCAGCCCACTCCTTTATCCTGCCGCCGGTCTCACTGTGCTGCCCCTCAGCCCACTCCTTTATCCTGCTGCTGGTCTCACTGTGTTTCCTATCGGCCCACTCCTTTATCCTGCCACCGGCCTCACTGTGCTCCCTCTCGGCCTGCTCCTTTATGCTGCCGCTGGTCTCATCTTCACTTCTTATGATCACTTCCTCCAAAGTGCTCCCCAACTGATACCTCGTCCACCTGCTCAGCTTCATGCCCTAAAACTAAGTCCAGAAGCACTCCCTTTCTTATTGGTCTTGCTACGTACTGACTAAAAATGTTCTTCTGACTGCATTTTAAGAATTTTGCTCCTTCTGTCACTTTCACACTAACTCTACCCAAGTTAATATTACTGCCATATTGTTTTTGTACTTCTCAGATATTTCCCATATATACGCTCTTCTATCTCCCTCTGACAGTTTGGGGTCTATGGTACATTCCCAGTAAGTTCTTTAGTTCAACCCTTCTGGCCTCATTTGATGACCCTTCTACCATATGATCCCTCCTCACAGCTATAATTGTTTCTTTAATCAATATTTCAGCCCCCCTCCCTCATATTTTATCCCCTCTCTACCTCATCTGCAAACTCTGAAACTAGGAATGTTGAGCTGCCATTTCTGTCCTCTTTTCAGCCATGTTTCAGAAATAGCTAGATATCAGATTCCCACCTGCCCAATTGCTATCTTGTATTGGTGTATACCATTTAGCACTGCCAAGCTCACTTGTTATTTATCTTCTAGCCTTTGTTTCCTCTCCGTTCCAAGCACGCTTACTAATTTGTTGCCTTCCATGTCCAACATTTCTTCTATCCCTTCTGAATCTACTCTAAGGCTCCCATACCCCTGCCAAGCTAGTTTAAACCCTCCCCAACAGCACTAGCAAAACCCCCTGTGAGGATATTGGTCCCGGCCCTCTTGAGGTGCAACCCGTCCGGCTTGCACAGTTGCCACCTCCCCCAGAAGTGGTCTCGATGCCTCAGGAATCTAAAGTCCTCCCTTCTGCACCATCTCGCAAGCCTTCATCACCAGTTCTATCTTCCTATTTCTATACTCACTAGCATGTGGCACCGAGAGTAATCTGGAAATTACTACCTTTTGAGGTCCTGCGTTTTCATCTCCCTCCTAGCTCCCTAAACTCTGTCTGCATCCCTCGCATCCCTCCTTCTGGTTATGTCATTGGTGCCAATTTGGACCATGACCTCTGGCTGTTCACCCTTCCTCCTCAGAAGATCCTGTAGCTGTTCAGTGATGCTCTTGATCCTGGCATCAGGGAGGCAACATACCATCCTGGAGTCACGTCTGTGGCCGCAGAATCACCTGTCTGTTCCCCTCACTATCGAATCTCCTACCACTATTGCTCTTCCACTCTTCTTCCTCCCCCCTCCCCGTGAAACTGAGCCATCCATGGTGCTGTGGAGTTGGTTCTGCCTGCACTCCACAGAGGAACCATCACTCTCACCAGTATTCAGAACTGGTTGGAGAGCGAGATGCACTCAGGGGATGCCTGTCTGGTCCTCCTTGTCCTTCTGGCAGTCACCCATTCCCTCTCTGCCTGAACATTTTTAAGCTGCGGGCTGACCACCTCCAGGAGTGTGCTATCCATGAAGCAGATTCCCCATAGTGACTCCATCTACCGCTCAACCTCCGACACTCCGAGCCCAAGCCCCTCTAGCTGGCGATACTTCCTGCATGTGTGGTCATCCAGGACAAAGATTTAAGGTGATTGGCAAAAGAACCAAAGGTGGCACGAGGAAAAACCTTTTCACAGCAGTTGTTAGAATCTGGAATGCACTGCCCGAGGGGGTGGCGGAGGAAGATTCAATTGTGGCTTTCAAAAGGGAATTGGATTAGCACATGAAAAGAAAAAAATTGCAGTGCTACAAGGAAAGGGCAAGGGAGTGGGACTAGCTGAATTGCTCTTGCAAAGACCCAGCATGAACTGAATGGCCTCCTTCTGTGCTCTAACCATTCTATGATTTTATGGTCGGGGATTCAGCAATGGCAATCCTGCTGAAAGCCAAGGGGAGGTAATGAAACTCTGTTGCTTGTTGGAGATGGTCATTACCTGGCACTTGTGTGAATGTTAACTTGCCACTTCTCAGCCCAAGCCTGAATGTTGTCCAGGTCTTGCGAGCAAGCATGGAGTGCTTCAGTATCTGAGTAGTTGCGAATGGTGCTGAACACTATGCAATCATCAGCAAGTGTCTCCATTTGAGCTTATGATAGAGGGAAGGTCATTGAATGAGGATAGGAATGTTCATGGAGCCTGCTCCTCCCATTAGCTGTTTGATTGTCCATCACCATTCACAAATGGATGTGGCAGAACTGCAGAGTTTGTGTTTTTAGATCCACATAAAGTCTTACAGTTCCATTATATGACTGAGCTCCATCAGCACATTTGCCTATTGTATTTTGTTGGTGTTTGTTTTAGTTTGTTTGAATTCGTTCCCACTCCAAATTCAACTTCAAACCGGAAGCGTTTCAGAACTGAGTTTGGAGAGAGACTGGGAACTGATCATTTTAAGGATAACACAAATTGAGATTTTATAAATGTTGACAGGAATGGATAATGTCGATACATACCAGGTCTGCAGAACTAAAGGACGTGCATAAATTTAACATTCCTCATCTGTGGTGAAAAGGTAGAGTGGACATCCAGCTGAAACTGTCAATACTGTTCTGGATGAACATCTGGGTAGGAACAACATTGGGAGAAACCAGATTTAGTATGGATAGAGATGATTGAATGCCACGTTGCTTTTGGTAGTTTCTGGACTGTTGGGAACATGGAATGCCAAGCTGAGGAAGGGAACTGGTTGAGGGTAGGTACTTTGGAATTTTACTCTATTTATCGTGGAAATGCAGGAGAAACTTTATCTGGTTGAATTGATTGTGTAGAGTATATCATCTTTGAAAGTGCCAAGTGACATAAGAACATATGAAATAAAAAGACTTGCATTTGTATAGCACTTTTCATGACCACCAGATGTCTAAGAGCATTACAGCTGCTGAAGTACTTTTTAAAGTGTAGTCACCGTTGTAATGCAGGAAACGCGGCAGCCAATTTACACACAGCAAACTCCCATAAACAACAATGTGATAATGACCAGATAATCTGTTTTTGTGCCGTTGATTGAGGGACAAATATTGCTCAAGACACTGGGGATAACTTCCCTGCTGTTCTTCGAAATAATGCCATGGTATCTTTTATGTCTACTTGAGAAGGCAGATGGGGCCTTGCTTTAACATCTCATCCAAAAGACAGCATCTCCAACTGTGCAGCACTCCCTCAGTATTGCATTGGGAGTGTCAGCATTGATTTTTGTGCTCAAGTCCTGGAGTGGGACTTGAACCCAAAACGTTGTGACACAGAAGCGAGTGCTACCAAGCGAGCCATGACTGAAATAGGAGCAGGAGTAGGCCATATGGCCCTTCAAGCCTGCTCCACCATTCAGTCTGAGCATAGGGTGATCTGCTTCAGCTCTACTTTCCTGCACTATGCTATATCCCTTGATTCCCTTAGTATCCAAAAATCTGTCGATCTCTGTCTTGAATATACTCAACGATTAAACATCCACAGCTCTCTGGGGTAGAGATTTTCAAAGTTTCATGACTCTTTTAGTGAAGTAAATTCTCCTCATTTCAGTCATAAATGGCCAGCCCCCTTGCCAGTGACACCCACATCCCATGAAAGAATAAAAAAAACAATGTTCTTGGCGAATACAAAACATTAGAAAAATCCATCAAATCCATTTAAACAACCATTTGCGTTTATATAGTGCTTTTAGAACCATAGAAAAATTATGGCACAGATGGAGCCCATCCATGTCAGCGCGGGAGTGTATTGAGAGGGGTAGAAGAAGTGAGAGACCTTGGAGTGCATGTCCACAGATCCCTGAAGGTGGCAGGACAGGTAGATAGAGTGTTGAAGAAGGCATATGGAATTCTTTCCTTTATTGGTTGAGGGATAGAATACAAAAGCTGGGATGAAATGCTGGAACTGTATAAAACGCTGGTTAGGCAACAGCTGGAGTATTGCGTGCAGTTCTGGTCACCACATTACAGGAAGCACATCATTACTCTGGAGAGAGTACAGAGTACACAAGAATGTGCCAGGGCTTGAAAGTTGCAGCTGTGAGGAAAGATTGGATAGGCTAGGGTTGTTTCCCTTAGAGTAGAGGAGGCTGAGGGATGACTTAATTGAGGTGTACAACATTATGAGGGGCCTAGATAGAGTAGACAGGAAGAACCTGTTTCCCCTAGCGGAAAGGTCAGTTACCAGGGGGCACAGATTTAAGGTGATTGGTAGAAGGATTTGAGGGGACATGAGGAAATGCTTTTCCCCCAGAGGGTGGGGGGTGTCTGGAATTCACTGCCTGGAATGGTGGTGGAGGCAGAAACCCTCCATTCTTTTAAAAGGTACCTGGACATGCAGTTGAAGTGCTGTAACCTGCAAAGCTATGGACCAGGTGCTGGATGGTGGGATTAGATTGGGCGCTAGTTTTTTCAGCGGGTGCAGACACGTTGGGCTGAATGGCCTCTTTCTGTGCTGTAATTTTCCTATGGTTCTAAAGGTGCTATATAAATGCAAATTGGTGTTGTTTAAATGGATTTGATGGATTTTTCTAATTTCATGTTTTGTATTTACCAATAACATTGTTTTTCCCCCCTGAAAATAGATACGTGTTGTCGAAACTTTTCATCTTGCCCTCATCAGAACAATCACAAGAATAACCAATGTAAGGGAACACAACTTATGCTGCATGCGAAGAGAGTGCTGATTAGTTGGCAAGTGAACTCTGATTGGTAGAGGCGTTGCCACGGCAATGTTTGTACATAGTCTGCCTGTTTCAGCTGAACAAAATAAGTGATAGCAATTTGCTGGTTCATTCATCAGGGCAATACCTTGACCAGTCAGAGTCAAGCTGCCTGGTTTAAATTTTAAACAAAGCTTGGCAGTTAACTGTCAGTCACTGTAATCTGGCGCATTCGCCATGGCAATGCCTCTACCAATCAGAATTCACTTGCCAACCAATTAGCACTCTCGTATCATACAGTATAAGTTGTTGTTTTCCCTTACATTTGTTATTCTTGCGATTGTCCTGATGAGTGCAAGATGAAAAGCTTTGACAACATTTCTCTATTTTCAGCAACACTCAAGTTCTGTACTACTAAACGACTGTTTTTTTTAAATTATTTCATGGGACGTGGGTGTCGCTGGCAAGACCAGCATTTGTTGCCCATCCCTAATTGTCCTTGACAACTGAGTGACTTGCTAGGCTGTTTCAGAGGGCAGTCTTGGAGTCAACCACATTGCTGTGGGCCTGGAGTCACATGTAGGCCAGACCAGGTAAGGACAGCAGATTTCCTTCCCTAAAGGACATTAGTGAACCATTACGACATTTGATAGTTTCATGGCACCATTACTGAGACTAGCTTTTAATTCCAGATTTTTAAAAATTAAATTTAAATTCTACCAGCTGCCCTGGTGGGATTTGAACCCATGTTCCCAGGGCATTACCCCCATGCCTCTGGATTACTAATCCAGTGACATTACCACTACACCACTGTCTCTCAGTGAAAGGTAGACCTGTGGACTGGAGCTTTTCAGTACAGTTGGTCCTCCCTGGTGACCTTGGTGACAGCATTGAGGTTGGTGCCATCAGATTTCAGGGCTGTTGTGATTTCCCCATTACATAGTTCTGTTGATCAGGCAGGCAGGTTTTGCGTCTTCATCAGCAAGAAAGAACTTGCATTTATAAAAAAACAAAAAACAGAAAATGCTGGAGTTCATCAGATCTGCTGACGTTTTGTGACTTCAAGCCTCTTGGAAAACTCCACAGCCAATGGATTAGTTTCGAAGTGTAGTTAGTGTTTTACTGTAAGGATACGTGGCAGCTAAATTGCACATAGGACAAACCTACAGACAACTATGGCTAAATAACCTGCACTTATTCATGTCGGTCAGGATCCAGGAAGAACTGGCCTACTCTTCTTCAGATAGTGCCATTGAGGACAGACAAGTCCCTCAATTTACAGTTTCATTGGAAGGACAGCACCAGTGACAGTGCAATACTGTGGGAGTGCTGTACTGAAGTGTCAGCCAAGATCATGTTTTCAAGTTTCTGCAGTGGCGCTTGAACCCACAACTTTCAGCCGTGGAGATGAAACCGAGCTCGCATTGTCAAAAAATGATTTGACTACATTTGTAAAGCCGGGCTGCAGTTTCAAGACAGTTACATAAAAATCAGATGCAGATAAATGGAATTCACCCCTCCTTCCTTTGACTGTTGTTTCATGTTTATGCACACTATTGAGATGACATGAGTGATGCACAACTCAACAGACAAGCACCCATACTGAGGCTGGCAGACTTCAGAAATCTGATAAAAGATGTTTGTACTAAACGATTGTCGGGCTGCACAGATAATACCGGAGACTAAATAAGCAAGAGCAAGATGCAGACAAATTCTCGTGAGGTGTTTTGTGGTCCTTTAAACTACAAGATTGAATGAAAGGCTGTAATTCAATTCAGGATTTGATCCAACAGAGTTGAGTTTGTCTTTATGTGACAGGTGCAGCAGTGAAGCAGGATAAAATCTAGCCTATCACTGCTAAATGATGTAGGGTAGCAGGTAGATGGTGTTGTATCATTCCCTGTACATGGATTTTTTCCAGTATGTTTGCCAATTAAGTCAGTGTTTAAATTATTTACTCTCATGAAAAGGCAAATTAGCAAGTGAACAGTTTATTTAAAAAAAAAATCAGATCCTTCCCAGAGATACCAGGTCAAAACTTATACAAATCTCTTAATTATGACCAGCCAATTTAAGTTTACCATTTGTATCTAAGCAGTTGGATTTCACAAAAGGAAAAAAATCTTTCACATAAGGAGGGGGAAAATATCCTCATTTAAGCACCTACATCAGAAATGTTACAAATGTTACATTTCTAGATTATAAAGAGTAGAGAATCTCTTGTAAAACATAAGATGTTTTAATGCTTCACAAAAAAAGTCATCATTTTAAGTAATTAGTGATCTTTTATTTTGCTGCCGTTTAAGTAGGGTGGTGACTTCTGTAGGAACAAGAGTAGGCCCTTTAGCTCCTCAAGCTTGTTCTGTCATTCAGGTACCCACTTTGCTTCCATTACATTTAATACCCTTGGCTGATAACCTATCAAACTGAGTTTAGACATTTCCGATTGATTTCCCCCCAGCTTTAACAGCTTTTTTGGGAGAGAGAGATTCAACTGCCCACTGAAATCCAATAGTGATGATGTGTTGGTCACTTGCACAGGGCCTACACATCAAAGGGAAGTTACAGGCATCATTAAAATACTCAATTCAACTCACGTGCTAGCAACCTTTCTCCCTAACAGTTAGCTTGCAGCAATTGTGGCTGGTTTTGCAGTAATGACAATGGTATTGATTTATGTGTAACATGTGAGATGAAGGGATGCATACATTTTTAATGCTATGTGCATGAAGCCAGCGTTGCTGCCAGAATTTCAATAAGGAAATAGGAATGTCACAGTAGGTGGTGTGTGGTGTGAGTCATTTAATAAAAAAATGTTCATAATCACATTAATTCTCATTTTGCTTGATAATTTAAACTTTCACAGCCCAGAGAAAGGTTATCAGGGTGTTGGCCAGATTTCACAGTTACAAGGAAATATTTTTATTTATTTTTATTTATTTAGAGATACAGCACTGCAACAGGCCCTTTGGCCCACCGAGTCTGTGCCGACCAACAACCACCCATTTATACTAACCCTACAGTAATCCCATATTCCTTATCACCTCCCTACCCTAAGGGCAATTTACAACAGCCAATTTACCTATCACCTGCAAGTCTTTGGATGTGGGAGGAAACCGGAGCACCCGGCGAAAACCCACGCAGACACAAATATATTGGAGAGGAATAAAAGCAAGTTTGGATAGTGATGTATTGCAGCATGCACCAGTCGGTTTAACTTTGAGGATAGATTTTGCACTGGTCTCTCTGGACCTTAAATCAGCCAAGGCGAAGAGGATCAGTACCTGGCCTGCTCTCAAACCTCTAATGTCATTGCTAAGTCTGCTTCAGAGATACAGGAACAGAAACTCACTTCTGACTTTTGATTATGTTCGGGAAGGGCCTTCCGACAGCACATGTAACACAATCAGGACCTTGGCCACATAGGGGAAATGGCATTGTTGCTTATTTATGCTCTAATTCAGTGCTTCCCATTTCTGCTAATGATGCACCTTCTTGGACTGATTGTATCAAATTGCCTGTTTCCACCTTGTAATTTCTATGCACTTCAAATTCCTTGATGATGTGGGATCAGCACTTGAATTCAAAAAGGCAGATTGTGTGGAGATACTTAGGATTGCTGCGGAAAAGTATTTTGGATTGGCTCTCATTTTGAGGATTCAAATAGCTTCCAGTACACGTTCCATTGTAGGTGTGGAACACCATTTTGCTATTCTGTGGTCGTTCTATACTGCACTCTTATTGAAGGGGTTTCATCCTTAATCACTAAGGCTACTTATTCCCCCCTCCCACTATCATTTACTTTGCTTTCCTGTAGACCTGCTAACCTGGTATATTTAGTTCCCAGTGCTGACCATCTTGCAGCCATATCTCAGTAATGGCTACCATGTCCTACCCTCCAAGTTGAAGTTGCGCCTTCAGTTCATTCATTCCAGGCTATTGTATAAAGAACACTTATTTGGGCCACACACGATAACCTGTCCTTCAGCTCTAATGTTTTACTAATGCTTTTTAAAAAAAATTCTCTCTCTTGGTTTTATTATTTCAGATCTTTTCGTTTTCCCTTTACCTGTGATGCCTAAAGCAGAATTTCTGAATTACTCTACTCTCTCCCCTTTTTGTTTATTTGGAACTATTATTTATACTACCTCTTCCACCCAGGCCCCTCCCCCCCCCCACCACCTACTAGTTTAAAGTCCTTGTCACCATCCTAGTTATCCTTTCTGCTAGGACCCTTGCCCCAGCCCAGTACAGGTGAAGCCTGTCCCGACAGTACAATTGCTTCCTGTCCCCATACTGGTTCCTGTGTCCTATGAGATGGAACCTCTTTCCCTCTTCAGCCATGTGTTCACCTCCATTATCTGCTTATCCCTATGCCAGTCTGCATGTGGCTCGGGTAATAATTCAGAGATTGGGGATCGAGTGGGGGAATGGGATTGACGGGATTGCTGAGCAGAGAACTGGCATGGGCTTGATGGGCCAAATGGCCTCCTTCTGTACTGTAAATGACTCTATGGTCCCAACATGGATCACAATGATCTGATCCTTCCCCTCCCTCTCCAATATCCTTTCATGCCAGTTCATGTTGTTTCTCACCCTGGCTCAGATAGGCATCATACCATGTGGGACTCTCAATCCTGCTTACAAATGATGTTTTCTGTTTCCCCCTAATTATTAAATCCTCTCCAATTATCACAATATCCCTTCCTCCCCCTCCCTGCTTTGGGCAGCCTCCTCCTCCAAGGTGCCATGGTCTGCATTCCGGTTGTCCTTTCAAAATTCTTTATCCATAACCTCAGAGGTAAGAAGTACATTGTACTCGTTGGATCGATCAGTTTCTGTGGATCCTTGTTTTCTATCTCACCTGGGTTTCCCTTACTCTGCACACTGTCCCAATTCTGAGCCTGCACCTCTCGAGATGTGACTGAAGTATGAGGCAAACTGTTCAGATTCCTCAGTATCTCCAACTTGTACTCCAGCTCACTGACTCTGAGACAGAGAAATTGGAGACAGATGTCGATTGCAGATGCTTTCATTCAGGACAGTCTTGCTGTCCACAAACTCTCACCTACTTCAGTCCAGACACACAATCAGCTCTGCCATATCATAGTTAAATTATTTATATCTACTTTTTAGTTTGTAAGTTTTTTTCCCCCCCATTTTTCTTACACATTAACTTGCACTAAGCACAAACACGAGAAAAAAATTGAAAAATCTAATTGCCTCAATCTTACACAAACCGTACAAGTATTGGAGGCAAAAAAGCAGCACCTCCTTTCCCCTCTGCATTGAATTCTCACTTTCACCAAATTCCCAACTTTTGCACTCCTTTTGCGACCACTCAGTGTGTCAGCAGATGCTGTTTGCTTCTATAGATCTTTTTTGAGCCACACCTAAGTGACAAGTGCTGACTTAGAACCCTGCTCACAGTAATTAGCATCTATCCAGGCAGTCACTTACAGTTGATTGACAGCTGCCTGCTGCTGACACGCCTACAGTTTCATTATCAGTTTTTAAAGTTATAAGTTAAATTCAAAATGCTGAACTATATTTCAGTTTTGAGATGTACTCAAAACTTACCAGAGAGTTCCCATTCTCTCTCACTTCCCAGCTTTTGCACTTTATTGACAATGCACTGCTTTTGTAGCCACTCTCTGTAACCACATGAGGCAACGGAGGACGACAGATGATATGATCACAGCAATGGGAGGAAAAGTTTCCATTCTTGTTGTGATACATGATGTTCAACTTTTTTTTAAAAAAGTCCATCTTTTTACTGTGAGAAATGGCTGTGGCCCTCCCCACAACATCCTCAGACGTCCTGCATATTTAAAGAAGGACCACGCCACTTTCCAGCACACATACCTCTCCCCTGCTCAGGTTAAAATCGGACCGGTGTGGGATGCGGGTGGACGAATCCCACAAGTGATTTTTATGTGCCTGCCAGCCTGGTTTCCACTGAGCTGATAGGTTAAAATCCCCTTCTAGTGTCACAAGGAAAATTCATTCCTACAATTGTAATTCCATTGTGTCTGTCCATGTACAATGGTCAAGGGAGGTAACCTAGGGTGGAAGATTAAATATTTGGACCCGGACTTAGCCAACATTTTTGATATATAAACCTCTAGTGAAATGAGTTGAATAGACAGCCCCATACCCCCCTGCGGCGTAAAACTAGCACTGAGCAGTGTTTGTGTAGATAAAGTCAGATTAAATAAATATATACAAAATAAAGCACTTATTCAAAATAGCAGACAGATGAGTAAGTTTTCAACTCTGAATGTTTTTTCAGAAATTAATATTTTGATTCTATGCTTATTTTCTTGTGTAGTATATAAAACGGAGAAAGGTTACTGTTGTAGCAGGCAAGGGGAAGCTCTGTATCCTAACCCTTTGTACTTAATGGATTTCCACTATCACAGAATAATCCTTGTTTGAAGAGCTCCTCCACTGAGCCCAGGAGACAGATGTTTGAACCATATAGGTTTCAATGAACATGCACTCAGATAGCATTAACCTACATTTCAGATTCAAATGAGCAGTGAGTTTAGCAGCTCAGATTAGATTTAGCCTGAGTTCAGTTTACGAAGAAATTGACCGAGCCATGAATCGAAGCCGACTCAGTCATGTTTAACTAAGAGGCACAGTTGTGTAGGCCCCTGTGCAGCTGGACTAAAGAAAAAAGTCCATGTTGGAATGTTACAAGCATGAGGAGGGTTAGCAAATATATGATTAAGTGGTACAACTTTTTTTTGGTTGAACCCATGAAGAAGAATGTGGAATTCACTACCACAAGGAGTAATTGAGGCAAGTAACAAATGCATTTAAGGGTAAGCTACATAAACACATCAAGGAGAAAGGAATAGAAGGATATGCTAATAGGATTAAATGAAGAGTGTGTGGGAGGGGCTAAAGTGTGGCGAGTCGAAGAGACTTAGCAGTTGGCAGGAAAAAAGACAGAAGCTCAAGGGGAGAGCCAACTGCGAAACAGCCCTGGCAACCAATTTTATCTGCAGCACCTGTGGAAGAGTCTGTCACTCCAGGCGCTGCTCCACAAACCACTGACCACCTGCAGGCGCTTACCCATTGTCTCCCGAGACGAGGTCAAAGAAGAAGAAAGAAGGTGGGAGGAGGCACATGTGGAACATGAACCGTGGTGTGAACCAGTTGTGCTGAATGGCCTATTTTTTTTGCTGTAAATTCTATGTAATGGGCTGCATTTTACAGACCCCCCCCCCCCCTCCACCCCGGCCCTGATGCTGGGTTTGTGGTGGTGGGAGGTGGGGGTGAAAAATGCCTCCAGGAGAAGGCCGCCACACACCCTGACGCTGTGAGGGCCCGGCCCAATATTGCCGGCGGCGGCGAGGCCTCATGGCAGCCCCCCGCCGCTTGGCGATGGGACCACCATTAACATATTTATATCAATGAAATAATGATGCATATGTTCCCGCCGTCTGTCCCGGTGCGATCTCCCTGCCGCAGGCCGGCACTCCCGTGTCTTCGGAACCCTGTCCAGGGAACCGAGACGGAATACTGGTGGGGAGGGGGGAGGAGGTAGGTTTCTCAGTGCGGGGTTGGGGAGGCGGTGGGGTGGGGGGAAGCAGGGTCAAAGTAATATCATTGGTTTAGGGGATGGTGGGAAGGGTTGTAGTTTAAAGTTTATGCACTTTGGGGGGGGGCGGGGCGGAGGGTCAGGTGGACAAGGTAAGTGTCTTGGGGGGGTGACAGCAATTAATTAATTCTATGGTTATTGGGGGGTGGGAGAGGGGCAAACTAAATGTGTTTAATTTTTTTATGCAATGTCTTTTAAAATTTTTAAATTCAACAGTAGGCCTCAAAGCCCTTTAAAAATGGCATTAGCGCCCACACAGGCAGCTGACGCCATTGCCGTGGACGGACAGCCTGTCCCCTCCACATTATCTGGGCGGCGGCCCACCCCGGCTATTTAAATGAGCCGCCGCGCTTAATATCGCAGCAACCCCACAATGTGCGGCCCGCCCACAGCGGGAGTATAAATTTCAGCCCAATGTAATTCTGTTACCTCAAATCAGTATCTTTCAGACTTTTCTGAATTGGGACCTCCTGACCTAATTAGAAAGACAGCTTCTGAAAAGAAGACCGTACTACTACTGCAGGATTTAAAAAAAAATCTAGTCCAATGAGCTTTCAGACCCCCTGCAATCCCCTTTGGAGCCCATTATGGTTCGGAGACCTAGGTTCCAATGTTAATGGGTGGTTCAAAGACAAGTATAGTGTGTTTGAGCCCTGAAGCGGGCAGCAAACCTGGGGAGTCAGTGTTAGGGAGTCTGGAGATGATTGAGCAAGTTTGGGGAGGTAGGGTGGTGGTGCAAGGATAGGGGTTCTATTCGTGATCAGGGTTTAGGGGGGTGGTCGAGGGGTTTGTGGCCTGATTGGAGCAGGGGTAAGCCAGGGTGCTGGAAACCCAAGGCTTTCACGTGTGATGCCAGGAGAGGCATCCCTGCAGCACCTGGCCCATAAGGAAATCTAAAGTTAAATATTTCAATCTTAAGCTGCCTGGGTTTCTCTGGCCCATCATCCATCTCCTAGCAGGTCTGGTCAGATAGGGAAGCTGTCACTGCCCCTCCACTTGGGCCTCTGACAGATATTACAGTCAGGCCCTGATAACATGTGGCCTTTTTCTGTGCCGTAAACGTTCTATGATTCTAACATCAAATTTAAAGGAGGACCCCAAATCTTTTTTGGGCATGTTGTGCTCACCCTCTCAAAGACCAGGACAGGAAGGTGGTGGAATCAGAGGGAGTACATAACTGCCCTTATTTTAAGGGCTCCGTGAGGTGGGGGAGTTAATGGGTCCTCAGTTTGAAAACCAGCATCTTCGGTGTACCCAGTTTTAAAATCAGTGAAATATTAAGAACTATCTGGAGCTCAGTGTTTTGACTGTTAGTAATTTGTCAAATGATTGTAATAAACCTTGAGATTTATTGATAGGACAGGATTCTTCGTTCAGAGTGGGTGCTCAGTAGTATCTTCTTCAACCCTATCGTTATATTTAAATTTAATTGAACCAGCTCACAAGAGTTTTCCGTTACAGCTTGATGGAAAGATAATGTTAAAATCTCCTTTTCCCCCAAGTGGCTAATCTTAAATTAGCAGATTGCTAACTCATGTAACAGGCTGGCATTGCTAAGCAACCACATAGCAGCCCAGGAGAATGTTAGTTAATGCGTTCCAAGTTCCCTATCTGATATGTCATTAAACAGCTTGGAACCCACAGGAATTTATTTTCAATAAAATCATGCTTCTGCTATAGGATATACAGTACTTTACATGGATTGAGACTTGAGTTACCTCCAATGCCAACTTAAATAGAAGAAAGCATAATTTGAGGAATCTGATAGCTCAGTTTATAACTGAGTCATAAAAGATACAGGAAGTTCCAGGTTTGATCTGTTGCTTCCTCTGATTTTATTCATTTCAGCTGGGTGATTACAGTCTCCATGCTCCTCACTTAAGTAGGAGAAAATTCATCCAGTTCCTTATAGCAATCCAGTCACCCATGTCAGGTGTGTACGTACCTGTCAAAGCCCCTTTCTCTCTCTTCCATCAAGTAGTTGAACAGCCTGTAGCCATTTACGGTGGAGACTAGTGTGTAAGTGACCGCCACCTGGGTCGCTTATTAGAAGGATGGCACCTCCAGAAAGGGTCACGCATTTCAAAAAAAAATGGGCAACGACTTATAATGTAGCAATGTTTATTATCTTTTTCTGTACAGTGAATAGTGCACAATTTGTAACGGTGCACAACACAATCTGAACAAGCTCTTTATTTAATAAAAGTTTAAACAACAGCAACTTGCATTTCTATAGTGCCTTTAACATTGTAAAAGGTCTCAAACAGGAGCGTCGTCAGACAAAAACTGACACCGAGACACAGAAGGTGACATTAGGACAGGTGCCAAAATTTGGTCAAAGCGGTAGGTTTTAACAAGCATCTTAAAGGTCAGAGGCTGGGAATTCTGTCACAAGTAACTCACTTGTTGATGGACAGGCTTTGGCGAGTCAACTACAAGGCACAAGTCAGGAGTGTGATGGAATACCCTCCACTTGCCTGGATGAGTGCAGCTGCAATGATATTCAGGCAACTCAACACCATCCAGGATAAAGCAGCCTGCTTAATTGGCACCCCATGCACCACCTTATACATTCACTCCCTCCACTATCACCACATAATGGTAGCAGTGTGTACCATCTACAAGATGCACTGCAGCAACTCACTAAGGCACTTTCGACAGCACCTTCCAAACCCGCGACATCTTCCACCTAGAAGGACAAGGGCAGCAGAGGCAAGTTTCCCTCTAAGCCACACACCATCCTGACTTGGAACTATATCACTGTTCCTTCACTGTCACTGGGTCAAAATCCTAGAACTCCCTTCCTAACAGCACTGTAGGTGTACCCGCACCAGATGGACTGCAGCGGTTCAAGAAGGCAGTTCACCACCACCTTCTTAAGGGCAATTAGGGATGGGCAACAAATGCTGGGCTTGCCAGAGTTGTCCATGTCCTATGAAACAAAAAAAAAAGACAAGTAAAGCGATCTGGGGAGGGAACTCTAATGGTTGGAGCTTAAGTGATTGAAGTCATGGATTGAAGTCGTGTATTGTGGATAGCACGTATAGAGAAGTGGCCACACCACAGGCTCAGACTCCACAGGTAGGAAGGGAATGGGTGACCACCAGGCAGAGCAGGAGGACTAGGCATGCAGTGCAGGAATCTCCTGTGGCTATTCCCCTGCAAAACAGATATACTGCTTTGGTTACTGTTGGGGGGAATGGCCTCTCAGGGGAAAGCAGCAACAGCCCAATTCGTTGCACCATGGTTGGCTCTACTGCACAGGGGAGGAGTAAAAAGTGTGGGAATGCAGTAGTTATAGGGGATTCAATTGTAAGGGGAATAGATAAGTGTTTCTGTGGCCGTAAAAGAGACTCCAGGATGGTATGTTGCCTCCCTGGTGATAGGGTCAAGGATGTCTCAGCAGTTACAGGACATTCTGAAGGGGGAGGGTGAACATCCAATGGTCGTGGTACACATTGGTACAAACGACGTAGGTTAAAAAAAAAGGATGGGGTCCTAAAAGAAGAATATAGGGAGCTAGAAAGTAAGTTGAAAAGTAGGACCCTCAAAGGTAGTGATCGCAGAATTACTACCAGTGCAATGTGCTAGTCAAAGTAGAAATAGCAGGATATATCAGATGAATATGCGGCTGAAGAGATGGTGTGAGGGGGAGGATTTTAGATTCCTGGGATATTGGGATCGGTTCTGGTGGAGGTGAGACCAGTACAAACTGGACGGGTTACAGCTGGGCAGGACCGGGACTGATGTCCCAGGGGGAGTATTTGCTAGAGTGGTTGAGGAGGGTTTAAACTAAAATGGCAAGGGGGTGGGAACCTTTGCAAGGAGTCAGAGGAGGGGGAATCAAAGACAAGAACAAAAGACAGTAAGAGGAATAAGAAAAGTGATTGGGAGAGAAATTGAGGGCCAGGATCAAACAGGGCCACAGTGAAAAATAGTGGGAAGGGGCCAAGTAATGTTAAAAAGACAAGCCTTACGGCTTTGTTCCTTAACGCGCAGAGCATTCACGATAAAGTGGATGAATTAATTGCGCAAATAAATGTAAACGGGTATGATATAGTCGGGATTACGGAGACATGGCTGCAAGGTGACCAGGGATGGGAAATGAACATCCAGGGTTATTCAGTATTTAGGAAGGACAGACAAAAAGCAAAAGTCGGTGGAGTGGCATTGCTGGTTAAAGAGGAAATTAACGCAATCGTGAGGAAAAATATTAGCTCTGACGATGTGGAATCTGTATGGGTAGAGCTGAGAAACACTAAGGGGCAAAAAACGTTAGTGGGGGTTGTATATAGACCCCCAAACTGTAGTGGTAATGTTGGGAATGGCATTCAAAGGAAATTAGAGACGCATGCGATAAAGGAACATCTGTAATTATGGATGACTTTAATCTGCATATAGATTGGGCAAATCAAATTAGTCACAATACCGTAGAGGAGGAATTCCTGAAGTGTATACAGGATGGTTTTCTGGACCAGTACGTTGAGGAACTAACTAGAGAACAGGCCATCCTAGACTGGGTATTATGTAATGAGAGAGGAATAATTGAAAATCTAGTTGTGCGAGACCCCTTGGGGATGAGCGACCATAATATGATAGAATTCTTCATCAAGTTGGAGAGTGAGGTAGTTGATTCTGATACTCGGGTCCTGAATCTTAGTAAAGGACGGCACAGTGGTTAGCACCGCAGCCTCACAGCTCCAGCGACCCGGGTTCGTTTCTGGGTACTGCCTGTGTGGAGTTTACAAGTTCTCCCTGTGACCGCGTGGGTTTCCGCCGGGCGCTCCGGTTTCCTCCCACCGCCAAAGACTTGCAGGTTGATAGGTAAATTGGCCATTGTAAATTGCCCGTAGTGTAGGTAGGAGAATGGTAGGGAATATGAGAGTAATGTTGGAGGGGATGTGGTAGGGAATAATGTAGGATTGGTATAAATGGGTGATTGATGGTCGGCACAGACTCGGTGGGCTGAAGGGCCTGTTTCAGTGCTGTATCTCTCTATGACTCTATGAAACTACGAAGGTATGAGGTGTGAGTTGGCTATGATGGATTGGGAAATGTTACTTAAAGGGTTGATGGTGGAAAGGCAATGGCAAACATTTAAAGAGCGCATGGATGAACTGCAACAATTGTTTATTCCTGTCTGGCTCAAAAGTAAAACCGGAAAGGTAGCCAAACCATGGCTTACAAGGGAAATTAGAGATAGCATTAGATCCAAGGAAGAGGCATATAAATTCACCAGAAAAAACTGCAGACCTGAAGATTGGGAGCAGTTCAGAATTCAGCAAAGGAGGACCAAGGGATTGATAAAGAAGTGGAAAATAGAGTATGAGAGCAATCTTGTGGGGAACATAAAAACTGACTGTAAAAGTTTCTATAGGTATGTGAAGAGAAAACGATTGGTGAAGACAAATGTAGGTCCCTTAAAGTCAGAAACAGGGGAATTTATTATGGGGAACAAAGAAATGGCTGACCAACTAAATGCATACTTTGGTTCTGTCTTCACAAAGGAGGACACAAATGTCATACCAGAAATGTTGGGGAACACAGGGTTTAGTGAGAGAGAGGAAAAGAAGGAAATTAGTATGAGTAGAGAAATGGTGTTGGGGAAATTGATGGGATTGAAGACCGATAAATCCCTAGGGCCTGATGGTCTGCATTGCAGAGTACTTAAGGAAGTGGCCCTAGAAATAATGGATGCATTGGTGGTAATCTTCCAAGATTCTATAGACTCTGGAACAGTTCCTACAGATTGGAGGGTAGCTAATGTAACCCCACTATTTAAAAAGGGAGGTAGAGAGAAAGCAGGGAATTATAGACCAGTCAGCCTGACGTTGGTAGTGGGGAAAATTCAAAGATTTTATAGCAGAGCATTTGGAGAACAGTGGTAGAATCGGACAGAGTCAGCATGGATTTACGAAAGGAAAATCATGCTTCACAAGTCTACTCGAATTCTTCGAGGATGTAACTAGTAGAGTTGATGAGGGACAGCCAGTGGATGTGGTTACTTGGACTTTCAGAAGGCTTTCGACAAAGTCCCACATAAAAAATTAGTGTGTAAAATTAAAGCGCATGGGATTGGGGGTAATGTATTGCGATGGATAGAAAATTGGTTGGCAGACAGGAAACAAAGAGTATGGATAAATGGGTCTTTTTCCGAATGGTAGGCAGTGACTAGTTGTGAACCGCAGGGATCGGTGCTAGGACCCCAGCTATTCACAATATATATTAATGATTTAGATGAGGGAACTAAATGTAATATCTCCAAATTTGCAGATGACAACTGGGTGGGAGGGTGAGTTGTGAGGAGGATGCAGAGAGGCTTCAGGGTGATTTGGACAAGTTGAGTGAGTGGGCAAATGCATGGCAGATGCAGTATAATGTGGATAAATGTGAGGTTATCCACTTTGGCAGCAAAAACAGGAAGGCAGATTATTATCTGAACGGTTATAAACTGAGAAAGGGGAATATGTAGCAAGACCTGGGTGTTCTCGTACACAAGTCGCTGAAGGTAAGCATGCAGGTGCAACAGGTGGTAAAAAAGGCAAACTGATGTATAGGCCTTCATAGCGAGAAGATTTGAGTACAGAAGCAGGGATGTCTTGCTGCAATTATACGGGGCCTTGGTGAGGCTACACCTCGAATATTGTGTGCAGTTTTGGTCTCCTTATCTGAGGAAGGATGTTCTTGCTATAGAGGGAGTGCAGCGAAGGTTTACCAGACTGGTTCCTGGGATGGCGAGACTGACGTATGAGGAGAGATTGTGTCGGTTTGGATTATATTCGCTGGAGTTCAGAAGAGTGAGGGGGGATCTCATAGAAACCTATAAAATTCTAACAAGACTTGACAGGGTAGATGCAGGAAGGATGTTCCCGATGGTGGGGGAGTCCAGAACCAGGGGTCATAGTCTAAAGATACGGGGTAAACCTTTCAGGACTGAGATGAGGAGAAATTTCTTCACCCAGAGAGTGGTGAGCCTGTGGAATCCGCTACCACAGAAAGCAGTCGAGGCCAAAACATTGTATATTTTCAAGAAGGAGTTAGATATAGCTCTTGGGTTTAAAGGGATCAAAGGATATGGGGCGAAAGCGGGAACAGGTTATTGAGTTGGGTGATCAGCCATGATCATAATGAATGGCGGAGCAGGCTCGAAGGGCCGAATGGCTTACTCTTGCTCCTATTTTCTATGTTTCTATGACCACTAGTGGAGTGTAGAAAATTGGGGATGCGCAAAAAGCTAGAATTTGAGGTGCCTAAAGATCTGCGGGTTTTACGGCTGAAGGAGTTTAGAGATTAATGGCATCAACGGCCCTCCTTAAGTCTTCCATGTAATGCACAGGATAACTTTCAACTCATTCAAAACTCAGATGCCCAGATTCTTTGGTGCACTAAGTCCTGTTCATACACCACCCAAGTCATTCTCAAATCATTGATTTTCCATCCTCGAATAAATTGAATTCAAAGTTCTCATCCCTGCTGTTGCTGAACAATCTGGCATGCTCTCCCTAAAGCCCTGCTATCTTCAGACAGCTTTACATTACCTCCTTCTTTACCTATGTCTGTGGCCCCTTCTGCTAAATACCACTTGGTACCCATGCTCATCTTCGTTAGGTGTCGTGGGAGATTTTTTACTTTCAGTTGTGTTGTATAAGCCAAAAGACTTGCAGGTTGGTAGGTAAATTGGCCATTATAAATTGTCACTAGTATAGGTAGGTGGTAGGGAAATATAGGGACAGGTGGGGATGTTTGGTAGGAATATGGGATTAGTGTAGGATTAGTATAAATGGGTGGTTGATGTTCGGCACAGACTCGGTGGGCCGAAGGGCCTGTTTCAGTGCTGTATCTCTAATCATAATCATAATCATAATCAAATGCCAGCTGTTGGCTCACTATTACGATCAATTTTGTTTGAAGATGGTTTTGTGAAATAAGTTTGCCTACTCCTGCATCTGTAATGCTTGAGCGGACTTTGTATGACTGCAATTAGTGACTCTGATTTGTTAGAGAAACTTCTAAGCCTGTTTGTGAAGAAGACACTGAGACTAGGATGCTTTGGTGGAGACTATTTATTGCTTGCCACAGAGCTTACTTCTCCACTCCTAACAATCCCCAGCCAGTGCTGGCTGGCTTTTCTTTATGTATACACATTTGAGCATAATTAACTAATCAACACCCAACACCTCACCTTATTACCTTTAACTACTAGGTATTTAACATCCATTAACAGAACTTAGACACTAACATGATTAATTGGTTAATACAGCAAAAAGTGTGTATGGATGTGCATGCACGCGCACACATGCACATATCATCGAAGATAAAGCAATTTTCATGAACTTTTCTCCCTTTATGCTTCATTCCATTCATCAGGATTCAGTCCTGGAAAGAACTTGTATTTATATTGGGCTTTCATGTCAGCAGGCATCTCAAAGCACTTCACAACCAATGAAATATTTTTTGAAGTGTATTTACTGTTGTGTGGACAATATGGCAGCCAATTTATGCACAGCAGGCTCCCACAACCAGCT
Source organism: Heterodontus francisci (assembly GCF_036365525.1). Taxonomy (NCBI): domain Eukaryota; kingdom Metazoa; phylum Chordata; class Chondrichthyes; order Heterodontiformes; family Heterodontidae; genus Heterodontus; species Heterodontus francisci. Next base: position 17,144,407 of record NC_090385.1, read on the forward strand.
TGATGACCAGTTAGTTGAGGGATAAATATTGGCCAGGACACCGGGAGAACTCCCCAACTCTTCTTTGAATTGTGCTATGAGTTTTTTTGTGTTCAAACAGGAAGGCAGGGCCTTGTCTCATCTCTTGTTTGAAAGCCAGCACTGCACCAAAGTATCATGTCGGATTATGTGGTTACACCCTGAAGTAGGGTTTAAAGCCATGTTGTTCTGGTTTAGAAGGGAGTGCTGAGCAAGCAAATGGAGCCAAGCTTTCGGACTCCTGTGGCACCTTCTAACTAGTGAACAATGTAAAGCAGAGTTATTGCAAAATATTTTGACCCATAACTGCTGTTTTTACAATACAGATACTAACCCTCCCAGATAATCCAGGAGTCTCCCTTAATGGGGCAGGGAAATCCTGAGAGATCTTTGTGCTCTAAATTTCTCTGCGCAGCAGTGCCCACCCTACTCCACCCCCCTCCATGATGTCACCAGCTGCCATCAGAGCACCAGGACCGTCTCCTGTGCTGGGACTATTCTGGAGTCAGGTGGGGATTGGGATGGACTGATTAACATGGGGAATGGGGGATAGGAATAGAGTGGATTTAGGGACCATTTTCTACCAAGTCGGGAGTAGCAATAGCAATATGGTGAGCGGGAGCAGCGGCAGCAGAGCAGCAGCCAGTAAAGAGGCAAGAGGGGACTTTACTACGGGTAAATAGTGAAATAATTTCTGCTGGTGGGCAAATGAGGAACAAGGGGATGGAGACCAAGGATTCTCATTGAAGAACCAAGGGGAAAGAGAGAAGGAAGGTTCTCGAACCTAGGGATGCTTCACTACATGTGATTGATTGTTCTAATCTCTACCTCAATCATTTAGAAGAGGATGGATTAATTATTTGAAAAAGATGAATATAGAAGGACGGACAGTAGGAATGGGGTCACAGTATTGAGTGCCTCCTCCTGTACTGCATTACTATAACTGTATGAAAATTCTCCTTTTTTGATGATGAACCCAAGGAGTGGTTCAGAAATGTTGGTTCTGTGCTGAGTTTAGGACAACGTGCCCTGTGAGAAGTACCCCAAATACCGAGCCCTCAGCCTTTTGTGCGATCTTTCGGTTTGGTTTAAGCCGGTCAGACTGCTTTTGAAGTATGGATCAGCTCAGACTGAGGCTCTCCATTCAAAATTGTCACCTTCACACAGAAGCCAAGTTCAAACCAGAGTCGAAGGAGATGGGGAACCTGACCACACCTTATGTAATGCAGGCGGATTCTGGCTGTAGTTTCAGGGTGAATATCAGTGGGTTGTAGGATTACTACTAGTTTCAGGTAGGATATCAGTCTATATGTAACTGGTAGTAATTGCACTATCGGTGTGTTGTTGTATTACTGTTGGTCATGACAATTACCAGTGGTTAGTTATTGATTTAACAATTAGTTATTGATGCAATTTCAGTTACTGGTGGATTCAAAGTCACTCCCACTTCTTGTTTCTGCGTTCCGGATCCTTCCCACACGTTCGGTTTCCCTTCTTGCCCCTCCCACTTACTCTTTCCATGCAACACCACCCCACCCCCACCGCCCCCAGTTTCCCTCCTTCACCTGCTGGTCTGCTGGTTCCAACAATAGTTGGTGCAAAACCACAAGCAAAGATACTCAGCTGCAGGGGACGGTGTTTGCGGTGAATGCAGTGACATTCAACATTCTCAGGCGTCGCATGATCAAACCTCCAGGAACATCTCCAACCCTAAACAAAACCTGATGGTTTATTCGCTTAAGGAGTGTTCCATTTAAATATCTGGTTCTTTGTCATGAAAAGATGTAAAAAAAATCACAAACACACTCGTGATAAATTATGGCACTGGTAATGTTTTTCAATTACTGGCAATAGTGCCACATTCAGGCAAAGATGTGAATAACTGATAACTGAAGGGAAGGTTTTAAGTGTAGAAATGTTGTGCAGCATAAGAACAAGTAGTTATGGAGCTGCAAAAGTATAAAAGATCTATTCCTAATTGTTGTGCCATTAATACAGCAAGACATTCCCTTGGGTGCAATATAATGACTTTTATTTTGTCGAGTGCAGATATGGTTTGGGGCCTGTACAGATGTGGTTTGGGGCCCGGCACTGACCAGATTCCTTTCAGGAAATGACATTACAGAGCCAGCTGGTTATCTGATTTAAGACAATGTAATGGCTGAAACCCCTTTTTAAAAATCGGGTTCCGTCAGGCAAACAGGGATAGTAACCGGTGTATGCAGTATTCAAGACTGCGTAATTAATAAAGTATGGCGAATCGATACAGCTAAATGTGACTTGTTTATTAGGATAGTGCCTATTGTTTGAAACCTATTGTTTCAACATTTGCTTCCTGCCTTCGCAATGTTCAGTAATATGGAAAAAGGCAAGGAGAATCCAAGTGTAAGAGACCATTCCAGTGAAGGCTCACTGACGTAGTCAGAAAGAATGTGGCTCGTGATTATCCTGAGAGGCGTAATGTAATGTGAGATCAGTATTGCAAGTCTGAGTGGGCACTGCCTGGCAAAGCCAGTGATTCTTCCCAGTTCATACTGCAGATTGTCACCAAAGAATGTTGTTTTATGCAGGCTTCAATTTTAAAATTCTCATTCTAGTTTTCAAATCCCTCCATGGCCCCGCTCCTCCCTATCTCTAATCCTCTCTGAGATCTCTGTACTCCTCCAATTCAGGCCTCTTGAGCTTCCCCAATTTTAATCACTCGACTATTGGTGATCATGCCTTCAGCTGTCAAGGCCCTAAGCTCTAGAATTCCCTCCCTAAATCTCTCCACTTTTTCCTCCTTTTGTCACTTTTGAAACCTACTCTTTGATCAAACTTTTGGCCATCTGCCCTGATGTTTCCCTATGTGCCTCGGTATCAAATTTTGTTTGATTATGCCCCTGTGTAGTGCCTTGGAATGTTTTATTATGTTAAAGCTGCTGTATAAATATTGCAGTAGTAAGTGCACTGAAATGTAGACAAGCAGATGATGAGCAAGCTCTGCTGTGGTGGGATTCGAACCCATGTCCCAAGAGCATTTGCCTGGGCTCTGGATTACTAGTCCTGTGACATTACCACTGCCTCCCCTGCCTCAGCAGGAGGCCGAGATGGATCGTCCAGTCGGTGCTTCTGGTTGAAGATGGTTGCAAATGCTTCAGCCTAGGCTTTTGTACTGATGTGTTGGGCTCCCCCATCATTGAGGATGGGGATATTTCTGGAGCCGCCTCCTCCTGTTAGTTGTTTAATTGTCCACCACTATTCATGACTGAATGTGGCAGGACTGCAAAAGCTTGGATCTGATCCGTTGGTTGTGGGATCGCTTAGCCCTGTCTATCGCCTGCTGATTTCTGCTGTTTGGCATGCAAGTAGTCCTGTATTGTAGCTTCACCAGCCTGACACCTCATTTTTAGGTGTGCCTGGTGCTGCTCCTGGCATGCCCTCCTGCACTATTCATTGAACCAGGGTTGGTCTCCTGACTTGATGGTAATGGTAGAGTGGGGGATATGCCAGGCCATGAGGTTGCAAATTGTGGTTGAATATAAGTCTGCTGCTGCTGATGGCCCACAGCACCTCATGGATGCCCAGTTTTGTGTTGCTAGATCTGTTTGAAATCTAACCCATTTAGCACAGTGGTAGTGCCACACAACACGGTGGTGGGTATCCTCAATGTGAAGACGGGACTTCGTTTTCACAAGGACAGTTTCATTTTGGAGGGTGCTTTCAGGTATTATCCAACTCTTAAGTGTTGTGTAAGCATGGAATTTAATGAGCATCTGACCTAGGTTGCAACCTCCGCTACTGTGTATATAGTAGAACCTTCATAAGAAGCTCCTTGGAGTGAGTGGAATTTCTTATCACAGAATGTGAAATGGCAATGGGAAAACCTGCTCTTGGATGTTTCTGTTTATGGGAAAATAGAGGCAACACCGGGAGAATGGGACTAATTAGAGAACTTTTTCAAAGAGCCAGCACAGCCGGACAAATGTGAGGTAATGCATTTTGGAAGATCTAATGCAGGTGGGAAGTATACAGTAAATGGCAGAACCCTTAGGAGTATTGACAGGCAGAGAGATCTGGGCGTACAGGTCCGCAGGTCACTGAAAGTGGCAACGCAGGTGGATAAGGTAGTCAAGAAGGCATACGGCATGCTTGCCTTCATCGGTCGGGGCATAGAGTATAAAAATTGGCAAGTCATGCTGCAGCTGTACAGAACTTTAGTCAGGCCACACTTAGAATATTGCGTGCAATTCTGGTCGCAACACTACCAGAAGGACGTGGAGGCTTTGGAGAGGGTACAGAAGAGGTTTACCAGGATGTTGCCTGGTCTGGAGGGCATTAGCTATGAGGAGAGGTTGGATAAACTCGGATTGTGGAACGATGGAGGTGGAGGGGCATGATAGAGGTTTACAAAGTTATGAGCGGCATGGACAGAGTGGATAGTCAGAAGCTTTTTCCCAGGGTGGAAGAGTCAGTTACTAGGGGACATAGGTTTAAGGTGAGAGGGGCAAAGTTTAGAGGGGATGTGCGAGGCAAGTTCTTTACACAGAGGGTGGTGAGTGCCTGGAACCTGTTGCCGGGGGAGGTGGTGGAAGCAGGTACGATAGCGACGTTTAAGAGGCATCTTGACAAATACATGAATAGGATGGGAATAGAAGGATACGGTCCCCGGAAGTGCAGAAGGTTTTAGTTTAGGCAGGCATCAAGATCGGCGCAGGCTTGGAGGGCCGAATGGCCTGTTCCTGTGCTGTACTGTTCTTTGTTCTTTGTTCACAGGCACAATGGGCCAAATGGCCTCCTCCTGTGCTGTAATATTCCATGATTGTAACAGCATCCTGATAAAGGAATGTGGAGGCAGGATGTAACATTGAAACAAAATAGATTTTGAAGAAAAAAATCCTCAAATAATAAGACCCCTTTGAATAAATTAGTTACATTACTTGTATTGATTTAATTATACTTTTACTAGTTACGCACTCTTGAATACCACACACACATACACACAAGATACCACCATTATCTGCCTTGCTGGAAACATTTTAGTGCAGATTATGTAAATGCACATCATTGCTGAATTCAGCTTTTAGTCCATTCTCCAGGGATCAGTGACAGGAAAGAATCAATTGATGTTTCTTCTGTCTGCTTTCCTGGAAGCACAAGTTATTTGGAATGGAGTGCATGTACTGCGACGTGGTTTCTGTTATGCCGACTCCCGTGATGTGGTTTGGCCAGTTACATCCTCAACTTTGAGCATTGTGATTGCCAACTTTAAATGCCCTGTTCTTATCTGAAATTACTGCTTTCTGGAAAGTTCCAGGGAGACACTTTTCATTAACCTAATTGGGCCCTTGCATTCCATCCACCCCCTCCCCATTAGCAGCAGTGAAGAATTTCAGTTAGGGTTTTTAAAAACCTGCTTACAGCTACTGCAATTTCTATTAACATGTATGTTCAGGAAGGTGTTTTGCAATGTTTCATGTTGAAGGTGGGGCAGGGGAGGATGGTAACTGGACACTGAGTAGGAGGGAACGTACGGTTAGGGTTGGGGGCAGGTGGGCAAAGGCACAGTCAAAAAGAAGGGTTTTGAGGATGTTTGATTGCAGGGATGGAGATGGCAACAACAACTACATTCATTTATATAGCACTTTTAATGTAGAAAAATGTCCCAAGACACTTCAAAGACATAATCGGTGGGAAATAAAGCTTGGTCAAACAGGTGGTCCTCAAGGAGGGTCTTAAATGAGAAGTGAGGTAAAGAGGTGGAGGGGTTTAAGAAGGAAATTCCAGAACATGGTACCTAGACAGCTGATGGCATGGCTACCAATGATGGGTGAAGTGGGTGTGGAACGAACAAGAGGCAAGTCAGGAGGGGCGTTTCGGAGGTGTTGTAGGGTTTACAAAAGATTATAGATCTAGGGAGGGATATGATCACATGGAAAATTAAAGATGAGAATGAAAATTTTAAATTTGAAGCACTGGTGGAGGAAGGCCCACTGTACGTCAGTGAGGACAGAGATGATTGGTGAGTGGGACTTGGTACAGGATTGGATTTGTGCAGCAGAGTTTTCAGTGAGCTGAATTTGAAAGGTTGTGGTGGTTGAACCATCGATCAGTAGAGTATTGGAAGAGTCAATTAAGTCCGGAAGTGACAAATGCATGGTTTCAGCAGCAGATGAGCTGAGGAAGCAGCTAAAGTGGAAACAGTTTGCGTTTATGAAGAGGATATGGGTAAAATAGGACAACAAGATTGCAAAGGATACAGATGATTGCTTTCCTGATGATTGAATAGAGGAAGTTGTAGCTCCTCCACAAGTAAATTTGTCAACATCATGGCATTGGAGGGTTTGATTATCACTTGTCAAACACCTCAGGATGTTTTACTATGGTAAAGGCAAGTTGTTGTTAGAGGTGGGATTAGGTTTCATCTGTATCCATGGGAAGCTGATCCCATGTTTCAGATGATGTCACCAAGGGGCGCCATGAAGAGGAGGGGGCTAAACATAAATCCTTGGGGGAGGCTGAATGAAAGAGAAGGGTAGGGAATTCCAAAGGAATATATGTAATGGCTAAAAATCAGTGGCCACCAATTGGAGTGGAATGCTAAGAATATCCCTATGTCAGAGGGACAAAGTGTGCAGGGCTAAGACTGTCACTGAGTCTATCTTAATGCATGTTTGCAGCAGAACTCCCAACACTGGGGTTTCCTTTCTGCATTGGTGCTGCAAAGAGATCTGTCTGTACTGCATGAAGTAATGGGCAAACTGGACATCATGGAGGGAGACATGAAGCAGCAGAGGCAAAGAAATGATGACATTACTGCATTTTGCTGTTGAGAGCCAGTACACGGCCGATCAAAGAAAGGTGACATTTTTTACTTAGAGAACATCAGGAACCTTTGACAAGGTCCCTCATGGCAGACTGGTACAAAAGGTGAAGTCACACGGGATCAGAGGGGAGCTGGCAAGATGGATACAGAACTGGCTCGGACATAGAAGACAGAGGGTAGCAGTGGAAGGGTGCTCTTCTGAATGGAGGGATGTGACTAGCGGTGTTCCGCAGGGATCGGTGCTGGGACCTTTGCTATTTGTAGTATATATAAATGATTTGGAGGAAAATGTAGCTGGACTGATTAGTAAGTTTGCGGACGACACAAAGGTTGGTGGAGTTGTAGACAATGATGAGGATTGTCAGAGGATACAGCAGGATATAGATCGGTTGGAGACTTGGGTGGAGAAATGGCAGATGGAGTTTAATCCGGACAAATGTGAGGTAATGTATTTTGGAAGGTCTAATACAGGTGGGAGGTATACAGTAAATGGCAGACCCCTTAGGAGTATTGACAGGCAGAGAGATCTGGGCATACAGGTCCACAGGTCACTGAAAGTGGCAACGCAGGTGGATAAGGTAGTCAAGAAGGCATACGGCATGCTTGCCTTCATCGATCGGGGCATAGAGTATAAAAATAGGCAAGTCATGCTGCAGCTGTACAGAACCTTAGTTAGGCCACACTTAGAATATTGTGTACAATTCTGGTAGCCACACTACCAGAAGGACGTGGAGGCTTTGGAGAGGGTACAGAAGAGGTTTACCAGGATGTTGCCTGGTCTGGAGGGCATTAACTATGAGGAGAGGTTGGATAAACTTGGATTGTTTTCACTGGAACGACGGAGGTGGAGGGGTGACATGATAGAGGTTTACAAAGTTATAAGCGGCATGGACAGAGTGGATAGTCAGAAGCTTTTTCCCAGGGTGGAAGAGTCAGTTACTGGGGGACATAGGTTTAAGGTGAGAGGGGCAAAGTGTAGAGGGGATGTGCGAGGCAAGTTCTTTACACAGAGGGTGGTGAGTGCCTGGAACTTGTTGCCGGGGGAGGTGGTGGAAGCAGGTACCATAGAGACGTTTAAGAGGCATCTTGACAAATACACGAATAGGACGGGAATCGAGGGATACGGTCCCCGGAAAAGCAGAAGGTTTTAGTTTAGGCAGGCATCAAGATCGGCGCAGGCTTGGAGGGCCGAATGGCCTGTTCCCGTGCTGTACTGTTCTTTGTTCTTCGTTCTAAGTCAGTTAGTTGCCCAGCCAGGTAGAGGTTCTGATTTTAAAAGACAATTAAACTGTTGACTGGAAGAAAACAATTTTGGTTTTGAATTAAATTGAATATCAATGCTGTTTTTCTTTCAATCAGTTTTTTTCCCCCACTCCTTGAAGGTATTGACTTCTACTGGGATAAGGTTGCACGGTTACTGGATACACTGCCGTACCTCCAAAGGGCATGTTCCTTGTGTGTGAGCCTAGCCATCCAGTTATGGCAAATTAGACAGTCCATGGGAAATCATGCCCAACGTCCCCATGTATACTTCCAGTCAGGTGGGGGTGGTCTGAGTAATGAACAGAAATCCATGAAGTTACTTCATCTCTTAACCATGGGCAGAGGCCAATTGTCATGCCTTTACTTCAGATCAGCTACCTCTTGCATGACTACAGATTGGAGTTGGGACCTTCTCGGTCTGTATGGTTTGCTTCATTAGCTGAACCACTCTTTAATTACAGAAAAAAAAGCAAAGCTATTTACAAGCTTGCATGCTCATTACAGAAAACTAAATGGTTCGTGTACAGTGACTGTTTTTTAATTTAGTTTTCCCCTAATGGATTACAGAATATAAAACCCAAAGCAACATTTTGGTCAGTCCCAGATGATGCTGGCTCGGGCTATTCCTTCATGATTACCACTCAATGGGCTGGATTTTAAGCGCCCGCCACCAGGAGTAGCAGCGTGCGAGGAAATGACAACCCGCACGTGCAAGCCCCGCAGCTGCTCATTTAAATACTCCGGTCGGCCCACCCACCCCCAATCACGTGGAGGGGTCGGGCTCTTCTATGCTGGCAGCTGCCTGTGTGCAGGCACTGGTGCCAATTTTAAAGGACAGTCAGCCCTGCTGGCTAACTTAAATTTTTAAAGGGAACTAAGCCTCCCACTGTTCAAATCAAAATTCTGTCGCCCCCTTTCCCACACCTCCAATAACAATCAAATTAAATATTTGCCCTTCCCGACCCCCCCCCCCCCCCCCACAAAACACTGACCTTTCAAATATGATCTTTCAACCTCCTCCCCAAACGGAATAAAGTTCACAATTCACCCCTTCCCACCATCCCCTACACTAATGACGAAAGTTTGACCCTATTTCCACCCAACCGCCCCCCCCCCAGCCCTAAAAGTCTCACATTCCCCCCCACTTTCCCACCACTGTAGCGCCTTCTTTTCCCAGACAGGAAAGTGAAGGCGTGAGAGTGCCAGCCCCCACTCTGAAGATCGCAACCCGACCATTAGATCGCAGGTAAGTGTACTTAAATGTATTGTCACAGAACCGTATTTATTTTCTCCTCGGATTAAAACAATGTGCCTTTAAGACTCTGTTAAAAACAGTGTACCAGTAAGACAGAGAGAGAGAGAAGCTTCTGGATATCTGAGGCACTGTATGCCAGCTGCTCTTGTTACCTAGACGACAGCAGGAGAGAGCAGTCACATGGTATAATGTTTCAATTTGACTGTGTGTAAAACTGGCAAAAACCGGTCTGAACCAGTTAGTTTTGAGAGATTCTCTGGCGAGGTGTGCTACTGAAGAAAAGAGCTGTTTATTCTCTCTCAGCAAAAATTCTACAAGAAGCTACAGGCTGGGTTAATTGCCTAAGGAGAAAAAAAACCACTTTATTTGAAGAGACCATTTGTATTGCTGTGGGTAGCAAAATTCCTTTTCTTTACTTCCAAGCCAGGAAGTATTTGCTTCAAGATTGAATCTCTCTTGACTAATTGTGTTTGCTGGAATTCGAAGTAAAGTTTCGACTGAGATACTGTCGGTTTTAAAATTCAAGTTAACCGATTGCCGTGCTCGTCGTTGAAAGAACTGTTTGATGCCTGCCGTGTTTTGAATGCCTATTAAGAACAGACTATTTAATCGAATCCACGTGGAGACGTCGAGTAGCATTTGATTATTTTCACATTAGAATACCTCCTCCATCAGGAACGTAACCAACAAAGACTTGCTTTTTTTTATTCTTAAGAAACAGATCATTTTTAAAACATCATTTTTTAAAAGAAACCAGTTAACAGAGATTTTTGAGTGTGTGTGTGTGTGTGTGAATGGGGGTGAGGGCGCGGGGGGAAGTTAGGTTAAAATAAGAAGTTATAAGGTCTTTAGACATAGGTTTATCTTAATAGTGTTTAAGAGTTAGTTTTAATAAATAATTTGCTGTTGTCTAAAGATACCTGGTTTGGTCTGTTTTATTCCGGGGGTTACTCGAGTGTTTAATTTGGCTAATTTCCGGTTGGGTGGGAAAACTTTAATAATATGCTGCGACCTGTGGAGTGATGGGACTGAATTGACAGTGCGTTTCTCCCGCAGCGGTCATAACAGTATGCATTTAATTAATTACCACATGTTAATCCAGGTCCCGTTGTCCAGCGGCGGAGGGGTGCTGCCACGGAGCCTCGCCGCCGGCGGAAAGATCGGGCCCACCCCTCTTGGTGTCTGGGTTCCATAGCAGGCCGCTGCTGGGACGATCTTCGGCCCCCCACCACCACCCACCATGGAACCCGATGTCGGGGGCCATGTAAAATCCAGCCCAATAACTCTACACACTGCTGGATTCTTAACCAACCCCCAGAAACAGCCTTCTCATAGTCAGAGCTTCAGTTTAAAATTCCTCATTGCATTTAAATCTACTCTGCATCATGCTAGGAGTATGCAAGCTTTTTGTCTTTGTGGGCCACAGATGTCAGTAACGTGGAGCCATGTGAGCACAATAATTGGTAACAATTTAATCCATTGATTGCCATGTTTCTCAAAACCATTATTACTAACTGATTGTGGTGTTCTGATTTAAGATTTATCCACCACCTGAGGCAATAAAACAACCTTTTCCAAACCTCCAGGCCCACAAAATTCAGGCAGTTCAAACCAAGAAATAAGCACAAATAGGACGGAGTTATCTGGACTTGGTGCTACACAAGTCAGCCGTTGCTCATTGTTCACATTCTTGCCTCCGAATCAGTAGGTTGTGGATTCAAGTTCTACTCTAGAGACTTGAGCACATAATCCAGTGCTGTACGGAGGGAGTGCTACACTCTCTGAAGTACTGTCTTTCAGAAGTTAAACTGGGACCCTGTCTACCCCCTCATGTAGTTGTAGAAGATCCCATGACATCATTCAAAAGAAGAACAGGGGAGTTCTCCCCGGTGTCCTGTCCAATATTTGTTTCTTACCCAACATCATTTTAAAAGAAAAACAGATTATCTGGTCATCATCCCATTGCTGTTTGTGGGATCTTGCTATGTACAAACTGACTGCTGTGTTTCCTACATTACAACAGTGACTGCACTTCCAAAAGTACTTCATTGGCTGTAAAGTGCTTTGAGTTGTCCTGAGGTCATGAAAGGTGCTATATAATGGAAGTTCTTTTAGATCTGGGTTGCAGTTCGGAAGCCTCTGCATCAGTCCTTTACTTAATGGCTGCACTTTCCCTTGGTGTTTCTGTCCAGTCACTGTTAACACCGGAGCAAATATTTGTTTTTTTTTTGTACAGGGCCCGTGTGTAACTGACTAATAATTTAAAAAGAATCTAATTATTGTGCTCACATTGAGTACATCAGGTCTCTAGAATAAACTGAATTCTCAAGTAGTGGTGTTGAGCACACAGTAGACCTCTATATCAATACCAATGAGGAATATTTGACTCTGGTTTTCATAGCGACCCAAGCCGCATTTTGTCTTTAAAAATAAATATGTGGTTGGGCACTTGCCCATTTAGTAACGTATTTAGCACAGAAGTAAACATGCATATTTATTTGTATTCATTTACCTTTTGGCATTGAATCAATAGGTAAGATGAACTCCAAAATAGAGAGAGACATTGATATACAATCCCTGCAGTAAGATAGTCAGGCCAGTACCAGTCATCTGCTCTTAGCCACAACATTTCCAGCTACATAATAGCATGCAGCACAGTACAATGAGGGAACGAGGTTAGTTGATGATGAGTGCATCATGTTTGTGTATCTTTATTCAAAGTCCCATATCTGTCTGTGTGAAAGTTTGTCTGTGCTTCGCTGAAAGGGATTATAGCACATCAGGCTGCAAAATCAGAGATCAGTGTCCTTCTGACTAATCACACTTCGGGAACCACTATTCAGTCACTGAGACACCAGCAGCATGTAAGCACAGACCAACCAGATCTTTGAACCATCCCTATACTCATTTCTGATTGCTTGTTTAAGAATCAGCCAGCAATATTCTGTGAAGGTCAATTTCTCTAGCAAACAGCCTCCATTAACAGTTCATCGCTCTTCCTACTTTATAACCTTAAAGATTAAATGCATTTTTGTTAAAAATCCCAGCGTGATTGATCCAGTTGCTGCAAAAAAATGTTCTCCAGTTCTTTATCAGCCTGCTAGGCTTTGAGCAGATGTGACAGTAGGTTAAACTCTCCCACACGAGCACATAGCACTAAATCTGCCCATACCCCTGTATCTCATACCAGGACTAGCCTAGGCCCCATGTAAGCAATACATTAGCAGTAGACTGAAGTAGGTTTACCAACATCAAGCAAGTGTCTGGAATTTATCTTCCTTGCTTTGCCTGGCTCTGTATCCAAGCAGCACTAGATCTACTTCTCAGCAGTGAGACAGATTTTAGCTGATCGTGCTCAACAGAACAGTTTTTCCAAAATCCCAGAAGTTCAGCAACTACCATGTTCTACAGATCCAGGCATTAGTTTTCAATCACTCTAGCAAAGAGCTGGCAGAGATACTGACTAGATCAACATCTTCCAGACCATCAAGACATGGTTGAGGGTATGAGAGAAAAATCAGTCAGCCCCTAAATCTTAAGAGGAAATCCTGCCTTGGGTCTACTTGCATAACGTATCTCATGCTTAGCAGAAAGCTATTTTAACTTGTCATGTGCTGAGACTAAGAGTCCAGGACATTGAGCTATGCAGGTAGTGTGAGCTCTCATCACCACATTAGTGATGTTGGGTGAGGAAATATTGGCCAGGACACTGGGAAGAACTCCCCTGCATATTCTTTGATTAGTGCCATGGATCTTTTACATCCACTTGAGGGGGCAGATAGGGCTTCTGTTGTCTCATCTGGGAGACAGCATCTTTGACAGTGCAGCACTCCTTCAGTAATGCTGTGAAGCGTGAGCCTAGATTGTGTGTTTGGAGTCTTTAGAGTGGGGCTTGAACCCATGACCTTTCAAGAGATAAGAGTACTACGGCATCAAAGCTATCAAGAGGCCTCTCCATAGTATTGAACTGTGCTTTGCCCCTTGACTGGCACTCCTTTCTTTTTCTCTTTACTGTGGCTTGTGTTGACTTTTAATCTGATCCTTTAGTCCTCATTTGTTTTTTAAAAATCCATGTGCAACACAACAGGAAATTCTCCAGTGCAGTAATAAGTATGTTTGTTGAAGTGGGTTTCATAACACCCATTACACCCAATTTTGCGCTGGTCAGTCCAGAATTCATCACAAAGGGTGTTTATCTGTCAGGATTAGTTACCTATGGGATCTTAGATTATTTCCAGTTAGGATAAAAATGGATAGTGTTAAGTGATCCGAGCACAGTAACTTCCTCCAAGCCTCCAGGTTCACTATGCTCCTTCAATTCTGGCTTCTTGTGCACCCCCGAATTTCATCACTTCATCATTGGTAACTGTGCCTTCAACTGCCAAGGCCCTAAATTCTGAAATTCTCTCTCTCTTTACCTCTTTCCCCTCCTTCAAGAAGATCTTTAAAAGTTACCTCTTTTTGCTATTCCAGTATCTCCTTATATCATCACCTCATTCCATGACAATATGAAAGGCACAATTCAGCATAGCGGCGCCTCATGACCCCTTTCCTATCCTGAGTGGCGTGAAACAGGGCTGTGTTCTCGTACCTACACTGTTTGGGATTTTTTTCTCCCTGCTGCTCTCACACGCGTTCAAGTCTTCAGAAGAAGGAATTTTCCTCTACACAAGATCAGGTGGCAGGTTGTTCAACCTTGCCCGCCTAAGAGCGAAGACCAAAGTACGGAAAGTCCTCATCAGGGAACTCTTCTTTGCTGACGATACTGCATTAACATCTCACACTGAAGAGTGTCTGCAGAGTCACATCGACAGGTTTGCGGCTGCCTGCAATGAATTTGGCCTAACCATCAGCCTCAAGAAAACAAACATCATGGGACAGGACGTCAGAAATGCCCCATCCATCAATATCGGCGACCACGCTCTGGCAGTGGTTCAAGAGTTCACCTACCTAGGCTCAACTATCACCATTAACCTGTCTCTCGATGCAGAAATCAACAAGCGCATGGGAAAGGCTTCCACTGCTATGTCCAGACTGGCCAAGAGAGTGTGGGAAAATGGCGCACTGACACGGAACACAAAAGTCCGAGTGTATCAAGCCTGTGTCCTCAGTACCTTGCTCTACGGCAGCGAGGCCTGGACAACCAATGTCAGCCAAGAGCGACGTCTCAATTCATTCCATCTTCACTGCCTCCAGAGAATCCTTGGCATCAGGTGGCAGGACCGCATCTCCAACACAGAATTCCTCGAGGCGGCCAACTCACCCAGCTTATACACACTACTGAGTCCGCTGCGCTTGAGATGGCTTGGCCATGTGAGCCGCATGGAAGATGGCAGGATCCCCAAGGACACATTGTACAGTGAGCTCGCCACTGGTATCAGACCCACCGGCCGTCCATGTCTCCGCTTTAAAGACGTCTGCAAACGCGACATGAAATCCTGTGACATTGATCACAAGTCGTGGGAGTCAGTTGCCAGCGTCCGCCAGAGCTGGTGGGCAGCCATAAAGGCGGGGCTAAAGTGTGGCGAGTCGAAGAGACTTAGTAATTGGCAGGAAAAAAGACAGAGGCGCAAGGGGAGAGCCAACTGTGTAACAGCCCCGACAAACAAATTTCTCTGCAGCACCTGTGGAAGAGCCTGTCACTCTAGAATTGGCCTTTATAGCCACTCCAGGCGCTGCTTCACAAACCACTGACCACCTCCAGGCGCTTATCCATTGTTTCTCGAGATAAGGAGGCCAAAGAAGAAACCCTTCAGTCAGTGTATTCAAGTATGCAGGAAACTGCTCACAGTCTGCAATAAGACTACAGCTTCAGATCTTTAGGTTAAAACTGTTTTCAATCAAAATGGCAATGGAAAAAATAAGTTTGAGCAATTTGATTGGTAGCTCTCATGATTAAAGGTGTTTTTGATTACTTTACATTTAGCCAATGTGATAGTTGGGCTACTTAGCACGTTGACTTAACAAATAGTTGTTTGTGGTCTGTCAATATTGAGTTTGTCACTTTTTCTAACCCCTATGCCCTAGATAAGAGTTTTAATCATACACTAGACAAATTTATAGAATGAACACTTGAAAATTATACAATAGGAATGACACTTTCAGGTTACGTTACTTTTTTTCCAAAAATATACTTTATTCATAAAATTTGTTAAAAAAAAAGTACATTACAAAAATTCAAAGTGGACGTTTCAAAAAGTGCAAAAAAGATCAGTTTCTTTTGAGACAGAATATAAGGTGTCTCACAACTCTTGCCATTCCATTTTATATACAATATACATTTGCATTACGTACCAAAACTATTCTCTGGTGCATTCAGCCCAAGGGGTTTTACACAGGTTCCAGCCCTTTGTTATACTGTGACAGGAGGACCTTACACAGTGGCCTTTACTGTGGTTACATCACTTGCTTACAAAACGTGATAAAGGATAGATTGTTCTGTAATTTGATTTGAGCAAGGTTTCTCTCCAATCATTAGCATGACCTTTTCTGGTGAAGACAAGAACCTGCTGAAAGTAAAAGAGTTAAATGATGTGTCAAGATGCATCCACGGTGTCAGTGTTCAATGCAATTTTCTCTATGGCCACCATTGTCATTCAACATAACACATGCTGGGAAGTTAGTTGGCAGACACACGGAAGATAACATCACATCTGAGAACAAAACTACTCTAACCTCAGGGTTTGCAACGATACAGAGAAAGAAAAACAGATATCCATTGGAAACTCAGTAGGTTAGGCTGCATCTGTTGAGAGAGAACAAAAAAGTGAATTTTACCAGTATAGAACCTTCCTCAGAACAACAAGGTATTACAGTTTGACAGGATTTGAACGAAAAACAGTGAGAATGTACACACAAAAATAAAATAGAATGACCTGTAAAGTGCTTATGTGTAGAACAAGAGATAGTTGCAGAAGTAATATTTGCAAGGGATAGTGTTTAGTTTAGTTTAGTTATACAGCACTGAAACAGGCCCTTCGGCCCACCGAGTCTGTGCCGACCATCAACCACCCATTTATACTAATCCTACACTAATCCCATATTCCTACCACATCCCCACCTGTCCCTATATTTCCCTACCACCTACCTATACTAGGGGCAATTTATAATGGTCAATTTACCTACCAACCTGCAAGTCTTTTGGCTTGTGGGAGGAAACCGGAGCACCCGGAGAAAACCCACGCAGACACAGCGAGAACTTGCAAACTCCACACAGGCAGGACCCAGAATTGAACCCAGGTCGCTGGAGCTGTGTGGCTGCAGTGCTAACCACTGCACCACTGTGCCGCCCCTCACAGCTCCAGCGACCCACGTTCAATTCTGGGTACTGCCTGTGTGGAGTTTGCAAGTTCTCCCTGTGTCTGCGTGGGTTTCCTCCGGGTGCTCCGGTTTCCTCCCACATGCCAAAGACTTGCAGGTTGATAGGTAAATTGGCTATTATAAATTGCCCCTAGTATAGGTAGGTGGTAGGGAAATATAGGGACAGGTGGGGATGTGGTAGGAATATGGAATTAGTGTAGGATTAGTATAAATGGGTGGTTGATGTTCGGCACAGACTCGGTGGGCCGAAGGGCCTGTTTCAGTGCTGTATCACTAAATAAAAATCAGGCAAAGAGAGATATCAATGAAATATAACAAAATGACAGACTGAATAGTCAAATTGGGGGTGCATATAAAAACCTGACAAGTAGATCAGGCTCCAACGGCCCAGGTGTCTGGCGGAAGATAGATCTTACATTTATATAACACCTTTCACAGCCTTCAGATGTCCCAAAGCACTTCTCAACTAATTAATTACTTTTGAAGTACATTTACTTATGGTAGGGAAACCCAGCAACCTATTTGGATAAAGCAAGGTCCCCAAACTGTGATCAGCTAATCTAATTTTGTGATGTTGGTTGAGGGCTTAACCTTGATAATAAATGAGTAACATTAATGGAATCCTAATAGCTCAGATGGAGGCCATTCGGCCCGAGTCCATGCCAGCTCTCTGCTGAACAATCCAGTGATTCCCATTCTCTGGCTCTGTCGGTCATAACCTGTAAGTTTCTTTCCCTCAAGTGCCCATCCAATTTCTTTCTGAAATAATTCTTCATCTCTACTTCCACCACCTTCCTAGACAGTACTGCATAAAATAGTTCTTCCTCACATCCCCCTGCATCTCTTGCCGAAAACCTTAAATCCGTGTCCCCTGGTCCTTGTACCATCAGCTAATGGGAACAGCTTTTCTTTGTCTAACCTATCCAAACCTGTTAGAAACTTGTACATTTCTATTAAATCTCCCCTCAATCTCCTTTTCTCCAGGGAGAACAATCTCAGCTTCTCCAACCTAACCTTTTAGCCAAAATCCCTCATCCCTGGAACCATTCTGGTAAATCTCCTCTGCACCCTCTCAAGGACCCTCACATCCTTCCTAAAGTGTGGTAACTGGAAGCAATAGTCCAGTTGGGGCCTTACCCAATTTAGACGTGAATATAGGAGGTATGATCAGTAAGTTTGCAGATGACATGAAAATTGGTGGTGTCGTAAATAGTGAGGAGGAGAGCCTTAGATTACAGGATGATATAGCTGGGCTGGTAAGATGGGCGGAACAGTGGCAAATGGAGTTTAATCCTGACAAGTGTGAGGTGATGCATTTTGGGAGGAGTAACCTGGCAAGGGAATATACAATGGATGGTAGGACTCTAGGAAGTACAGAAGGTGTACTTGTCCATAGATCCATAGATCACTGAAGGCAGCAGCACAGGTAGATAAGGTGGTTAGGAAGGCATATGGGATACTTGCCTTTATTAGCTGAGGCATAGAATGCAAGAGCAGGAGGTTATGATGGAGCTGTATAAAAACGCTAGTTAGGCCACGGCTGGAGTACTGTGTACAGTTCTGGTCACCACACTATAGGAAGCTGTGATTGCACTGGAGAGGGTGCAGAGGAGATTCACCAGGATGTTGCCTAGGCTGGAGCATTTCAGCTATGAAGAGAGACTGAAAAGGCTAGGGTTGTTTTCCTTGGAGCAGAGAAGGCTGAGGGGGGACCTGATTGAGGTATACAAAATTGTGAGGGGCATTGATAGGTTAGATAGGAAGAAACTTTTTCCCTTAGCGGAGGCGGTCAATAACCAGGGGGCATAGATTTAAGGTAAGGGGAAAGAGGTTCAGGGGGGATTTGAGGAAAAAAATTTCACTCAGAGGGTGGTTGGAATCTGGAATGCACTGCCTGAAGAGGGTAGAGGCAGGAACCAACACAACATTTAAGAAGAATTTCAATGAGCACTTGAAACGCCATCGCATACAAGGCTACGGGCCAAGTGCGGGAAAATGGGATTAGAATAGTTAGGTGCTTTGATGGCCGGCATGGACATGATGGGCCAAAGGGTCTGATCCTATGCTGTATAACTCTATGACCAGAGCTTTGTAAAGGTTCAGCATAACATTTATACTCAGTACCTTTGCTTATGAAGCCCAAGATCCCATGCTTTGCTGTCTACTCTCTCCATATGTCCTGCCACCTTCAAAGATCTATGCACATGAACCCCAGGTCTCTGTCCCTATACACTCTTTAAACCGGGACCATATTGCCTGTTCTATCCCCTTTGCCAAAATGCATCACCTCGCTTTTCTCTGTATTAAATTCCATCTGCCACTTGTCTGCCCATTCTGCTAGTGCACCTATGTCCTGTTGCAGTCGTTTGGCATTATCCTTGCTGATTGCCACCTCTCCCAGTTTCATCTCCTTGTACTTTTGAAATGGTGCCATTTGATTTTATGTCCACCCGAGTAAGCAAAATGAGTCTTGGTTTAATGTCTCCTCCAAAAGACATCTCTGACAATGTAGTACTCCCTCAGTAATGGACATATATGCAAGTCAGATTATGTGCTCAGGTCTTGGAGTGGGGCTTGAATCCATGACTTACTGGCTGTAGTAACGATGAGCCTAATGATACTTCAAAGAGAGATTGTGAAATTCTGCCAAAATGCTCATTTTAACCTGATTGCTAAGGCAAATTCTAAAAAGGTTATAAGGACACAGACCCTAAATGAGTATGTAATTATCTAACCAACTTAGATTAGGCAATAGAATC
Organism: Heterodontus francisci; assembly: GCF_036365525.1. NCBI lineage: Eukaryota > Metazoa > Chordata > Chondrichthyes > Heterodontiformes > Heterodontidae > Heterodontus > Heterodontus francisci. The sequence goes on from NC_090385.1 coordinate 17,163,827, forward strand.
TTACTCACCATCTGTGACCCAGAGAAAACAAACACTCATCTATCTGACAAAGGCGAGTAAGGAGCAGCCCAAATATTCGTTAACCAGTTTGTGAAAGGTAATTGAACTGTAAGTTATTTGTTAATTGCATCAACTCTTGTTCATTGAGGAGATGCCTTGCCATTTAGTAAATAGAAACACATTTGCTGGAATAATTGAAGGATGAAATGGATGTAAAACAAGATAAAGTGGGCAGAGAGCCAAAGATTTCAATGCAGTCGTACTAGTAGTAAAGAACGTCTGATAATTGAAGCAATTTAAGTCAGTCAGTCAAATAAGTGTCAAGTAAAGTGTTTAGCACAACCACCAACACCTTGAGATTGAACTAAGAGGTAACATGTCTGTAGTAACTGATGCAGAATAGTACAAGCGTGTTGCTCAGTAATTAACAGTTTGCACAAACTGCAGTGTAAAAATAACCTCGTGACGTGATTAAGGGAACTTCTCTTTGGCAATGCATAAGTTGTACCATACTAAAATTGGATAGCGATCGAGATGATCTCTGGATTTTTAAGTAAAATTTGTCCATCTGAATTCCCCCCCCACCTCCCCCCCCCCCCCCCAAAGTTTCCTAAATCCAGGTTTTGGAAACTGAGAAACAATTACAAAATTCAGACAGCAGGACTTAACTGGAAAAAGAAAATACTACTATCACAGAATCATTACAGTGCAGAAGGAGGCTATTCAGCCTATCGCGTCCGCACCAGCCCTCCGAAAGAGCAATTCCCTCAGTTCCATTCCCCCCCCCCTTGTCCCCATAACCCTGCACATTGTTCCTTTTCATATAACTGTCTAATTCCCTTTTGAATGCTTCAATTGAACCTGCCTCCACCACATTCTCAGGCAGTGCATTCCAGACCTTAACCACTCTCTGCGTGAAAAAGTTTTTCCTCATGTCACTTTTGCTTCTCTTACGAAATATTTTAAATCTGTGCCCTCTCGTTCTCGATCCTTTCATGAATGGGAACAGTTTTTCTCTACTCTGTCCAGACCCCTCATGATTTTGAATACCTCTATCAAATCACCTCTCGGCTTTCTCTTCTCCAAGGAAAATAGTTCTAACTTCTCCAATCTATCTTCATAACTGAAATTCCTCATCCTTGGAACCATTCTCGTGAATCTTTTCTGTACTCTTTCCAATGCCCTCACGTCTTTCCTAAAGTGCGGTGCGCAGAACTGGACACAATACTCCAAATGAGGCCAAATTCGTTCAACATAACTTCCTTGTTCTTGTACTCTATGCCCTTATTAATAAAGCCCAGGATAGGATACTGTATACTTTATTAACCGCTCTCTGAACCTGTACTGCCACCTTCAATGACTTATGCACATATACATCCAGGTCTCTCTGCTGCTGCACCCCCTTTAGAATTGTACCCTTTATTTTATATTGTCTCTCCATGTTCTTCCTAGCAAAATGAATCACTTCACATTTTTCTGCATTGAACTTCATCTGCCACCTGTCTGCCCATTCCATCAACTATGTCTTTTTGGAGTTCTACACTATCCTCCTCACCGTTCACAATGCTTCCAAGTTTTGTATCATCTGCAAACTTTGAACTTTTACCCTGTACACCAAGGTCTAGGTCATTAATATGGATCAGGAAAAGCAAAGGTCCCAACACTGATCCCTGGGGAACTCCACTACAAACCTTCCTCCAGCCCGATAAACATCCATTAACCAGTGATCTTTGTGTCCTGTCACTCAGTCAATTTCGTATCCATGTTGCTATCATTCCCTTTTATTCAATGAGCTGCAAGTTTGCTCATAAGCATTGTATCAAATGCCTTTTGAAAGTCCATGTACACCACATCAATAGAATTGCCCTCATCAACCCTCTCTGTTACCTCCTCAAAAAACTCCAGCAAGTTAGTTAAACATGATTTTCCTCTTAAGAAATCCATGCTGGCTTTCCTTAATTAACTCACATTTGTCCATGTGACTTTTGATTTTGTCCTGAATTATTTTTTCGAGAGGTTTTCCCACCACTGAAGTTAAACTGACTGGCCTGTAGTTGCTGGGCTTATCTTCATACCCTTTTTTGAACAAGGGTATAATGTTTGCAATTCTCAAGTCCTCTGGCACCGCACCAACAGCGCCCCCCCCCCCCCCGCCCCCAACCACCTGAGTCTAAGGAAGACTGAAAACCTATGGCCAGTGCCTCTGCAATTTCCACCTTCACTTCCCACAGTATCCTTGGATGCATCGCACCTCATCCTGGTGCTTTATCCATTTTAAGTACAGACAGCCTATCTAATACTTCCTCTTTATCAATTTTAAACCCCTCTAGTGTCTGACTTACCTCTTCTTTCAACATTACCAAGGAAGAGGATGCAACCCAGGCAAAGACCGATGCAAAGTGTTCATTTAATACCTCAGCCATGCCCTCTTCCTCCATGTGTAAATCTCCTTTCTGATCCCTAATCGGCCCCACTTTTACTACCCTTTAACTATTTGTATGCCTAAAGTAAACTTTGGGATTTCCTTTATGCTAGCTGCCAGTCTCTTTTCATGCTGTCTTTACTTCTCTTATTTGCTTTTTCACATCTCCTCTGGACCTTCTATATTCAGCCTGGTTCTCAATAGTATTTTCTTCCAGGCATCTGTCATAAGCACACTTTTTCCTTTATCTTAATCTCTACCTCTTTTGTCATCCAGGGAGCTCTGGATTGGTTTGCCCCACTTTCCCACTTCGGACTGTGCCCGAACTATCTCTCCTTTAAAGGTAGCCAGTCCATCGTTCATCTACTGGTTTTCCTCCCAGCTTTTGACTCCAATTTATTTACCCCAGCTCCATTCTTACCCCATTGAAGTTGGCCTTCCCCCAATTAATTATTCTTACCCTGGATTGCACTTTGTCCTTTTCTGTGGTCAGCCTAAATCTTATGATACAATGATCACTATCCCCTAAATGCTCTCCTACAGATACTTGGCCCACCTCATTCCCAAGAACCAGGTCTGGCAGTGCCTCCTTTCTCGTTAGACTAGCAGCATACTGTTGTAGAAAAATTTCCTGAACACACTCTAGGAACTCTTGCCCCTCACTGCCCTTTACACTACTACTATCCCAGTCTGCGTTTGGATAATTAAAGTCCCCCATTATAACTACCCTATAATTTTTGCACCTCTGTAACTTCCTTGCAAATTTATTCCTCCACATCCTGTATTAAAATGGTGCGCACTGCAACTCTGGGACATTCTGGTGGTGCAGGCAAGCTTTTAAGAAGTGCTAACAAGGCCAAATGGTTTGCTGCCCAGAGCAAAAAATTTAGCTGCAACAATTCATTACCAATAATACCTTCAATCTGTTAAATATTACTATCAATTGAAACCAACGTTATGCTGGATGGATGGACCAGGTCCTCAGACCACCCAAGGAGAAGAAAGGGAACAGTTTATGAACTAAGTAAGATAGTAATGGATTGCTTGGAATCTGTAATGTAACTGATGGAAGGACCCATTATACAACTAACCTGTAAAAAGGCCAGTAGTTACTCCAGCTAAATGACTACCAGCTGCAGTTACAGGACACTTTCCGAAAGTTCTTCCTGTTACACACATTTTTACGGTGAGCCCTCAGATTCTCCAACATACATTTTCATTTACTTGATTCTTAATTCCATTTCCTGTTGCCTAGGTTTTTCCCCACATTAAAATAAATCCTGGAGATCATCTAGTCTGTTCTTTACTTCCAGGAGGTTGAGTCACTATGTTTCTATGACGAAAACACCTGCAGAAGGGACTCTTCTTCTTAAAAAAAAAAATCACCAGTTTCTTCAAGCTTCCCTTGTAAAGGCTTTGTGTGTTGAGGGTAGAGCTAGCAACCCGCCTAGGATGAGAATCTGGTGGAGTGTCTCTGCTGGGGAGTAGGTGAATTGCAACAGTTCAGTAACTGCATGAAAATTTGGAATTCCAAATATAAAAGACTCATGAAAAACCCGCTTCCTATAGTCTCCTCTATTTTGAACAATCAATACTGTGGTTTGCACACTGTAGGATCTTATTTACTGAGCAAGACTGTTGGTGGCCCAGCATGTAAATTCATCATATTACAGATTGTATTCACTCTCAAGATTAATAACTCTGTAAAAACTTGCTCTCAGGATACTGGATAAAATCTAGGCAAGGAAAACTGCTCCTGTTTTGCAAGGAATATAAAGACAAACTGCGCAGTGGTTAAGGGAAAAATGGAACTCAATTCTGGCCACAACTGGGCCCCATGGCTATCTGTGATATACCCTTGATTTATAATCTGTGGTTGTGTGCAAGTGGTTTGCCACCATAGGAACAGTTCCCCAGCATCTTTTGAAACTAGAGTCCACGTGGATTTAAATTATATTGTTAATTACAGTGCTGATTTGATATGGACAAATTCTTGTGGATTTAACATGCTTGATGAATTACTGAATCCGACAAATGATAGGATGAGGATTTTGTTCTGTTGCTGAAGGGAAGGATGAGTATTTCAGGGCAGTTTTCATGGTGTCTATACTTGATACCAACTACTCTTTAGGTGGGGGATATGATACATTATATTCTATGATAATGGTAACAGTATGATGTAATAGTGAGCCTTCAAATCTCTAATTGGATTTTTCATTGAGTTTGGTTTTACATGTGCATGTAGATTTACCAGAATTTAATAGATTTTTTTTAAATAACAAGAACCAAAGCTGCATTTAGGAGGGGAGACAGGGTGGCAGGAGCGGGGGGCAAATTTAAATTTGCAAAATTCTTAAATTTGCTAGTGCTTTGAAACAGTAAATAGGTAAAGATTATTCTCACTGCTGTGAATCTGCAACAAAGGGGGCATAAATTTACAGTTATTAGTAGAAGCTTAAAGGATGGCAAGCAGTATTTTCATAGTGAAACATTCCATATCCTAATAATTCCACGAGCGGCTGTTTTGAGGCCGAAGCATTGCAACATTTAAAAGGGAATGCAACATTCAAAACATATTGAAAGCAGTACAGCTAAAGAACAAGGAAACAGGATTAGAGTAGACAGCCCCATTGTGAGAGCTAGCACTGGCATGATTTGTCGAATGTCTCCCTTCTGTACTGAAACTTCAGAGGTTCTATTGCAACCAGGACAGAAATTGATGTGGTACAGGGTTGGAGTTAAATTTACACCAGATTGCATTTCTACACTGTTCCCTGGCTGCTGAAAGACATCTCAAAGCTCATTTTACATTTCATTGAAAAAAACTTGTGTAACTTGATCCTGTTGATCTGGGTGTGCTGCAGCTGTGTTTTAAATAGTTGGCTGAATGAATTAGAAAAATAGACCAATTGCTTTCCTGAGCAAAGGAATAATTGTTGTGATAAGAATGGTCATGGCCACATCAAATCCACAAACCCTGATCACTGCATCCCTCAGGGACAAAGTCATTAAGATGTTTGCCATCTAAAGTGTTGTGGAGGCTGCGAGTCAGATATTTTCGGGTCATTGTCCTTCTGGCAGCCATGGTTCAGTCGGTAGCACTCTTGATCCAGTCAAGTGATTGTGGGTTCAAGTCTCAGTCCAGAGACCTGACCACAAAATGTAAGCTGGCATGTTTCCTACTCTACAATAGTGGCTATATTTCAAAAAGTGTTTAAACCTCTTTGGGATGTCCGGAGGTTGTGACGAGTGCTGTATAAACATTTTTCTCCCCCCATTTGTTCTTCCCAAACTGTACCATGCAAGGTAAAGTGATGATTGATTATCTATGGTAGTACAGGACTCACTCCTCCACATTTCAGGCTCGGCACCTCCAATATAGATCTGCCCCTATGCCTGTATAAACATCAGATCCTGTGATTTTCATTAAAGTAAGCATTTTAAAAAAAATTTCTTTGTGGGATGTGGGCATCGCTGGCTAGGTCAGTATTTATTACCCATAACTGTTTGCCCTTGAGAAGGTGGTGGTGAGCTGCCTTCTTGAATGGCTGCAGTCCATGTGGGGTAGGTACACCCACAATACTGAAGATTCTGGAAGGCGAGCGGGTTGGATGGGTGATAGCGGCAGGTGGCAACAGCAGGGACAGCCACAGTCAGCATAATCCAAGGAGCAGGCTCTGTCTGCGGCCGGATGGTGAGAAGCTCTGTGGAACGGATACTCAACAGTCACTACTTCAGAAAAGAAAGAGACAAGAGCTCAGTCGCCACCAGCAAGATGATAAATACCCAGGAGAGTAGTATTCCTCCCTTGAGTGGTACCTCTCAGCAACAGTACTGCACGAACCTTGGTCCAGGGCCTCTGTGGTGTTCCTGATGCCCCTCACCCATCAGTAAAGATCCCGGGTGGGCGAGGGAATGGAAGGCATCACTCTCTTACAGCTCTCTTACACACGGATGAGAAGCTAACTGTAATGCAAGAGCTACCAGTGAATGGAAAGCAACATATTATCCATTTTCAGTACAAATTAACAGACTCCAAGGTCTCCAAATGGGATGCAGTTTTCTCCGATAAGAGTCTCTTTGTGGAAATTCCTAATGGTGTTTTGGCAGAAGGAAGCAAAGAAGGGTTAACTGTGCTATTAGAATTTGCTGAGGAGAAAATGAAGGTGGAATATGTATTTGCCTGCTGCTACAAAAACAGAGAGGATCGAGCCTTGCTTCTGAGGACATTCAGCTTCATGGGCTTTGAGATTGTGAGACCAGGCCATCCCTCGGTTCCAGCTCGGCCTGATGTCCTATTCATGGTATACTCCATTGATCAGTCATTGTCTGAGGAGGAGTAACCACATCAAGGAACACTTTACTGTTTCCCACTTTTTATTGTAGCTCTATTGGGAGAGGGTAGTCCTTAGTCTAAATGCTGTGTAATACCCATAGCTATGGCCTGTAAAAGGTGCAGATTTTCGTTGTCTTTTGCGTAAGCAAAATTTGATCATCTTGCCTAGATGTTCTTTAGGCAGTCTGGGCTGAATTCAGCTTCATGGATTGATACTGAGCAGTAATAGTTTGTCTCGAATTACAAATTTGTCAAGATTTTTTGTCATTTGTTTCTTGAACTGTGTGATTATTTGTCATTGCTGTTTACAGAAAATGTTGAAAGCCTGTGAATTCCTTTCACATACTGTGTTTTTATGTACCTTCTAGAAAGCTGTTTAAAAAAAAAAGTATTTCAAATAAAAAAAAAACCAATACTGTTAGGACGGGAGTTCCAGGATTTTAACTCAGTGACAGTGAAGGACTGGCGATATAGTTCCAAGTCAGGATGGTGTGTAGCTTGGAGGGGAACTTGCAGGTGGTGGTGTTCCCATGCATCTGCTGCCCTCGTCCTTCTAGGTGGTAGAGGTCACAGGTTTGGAAGGTGCTGTCTAAGGAGCCTTGGTGCGTTGCTGCAGTGCAACTTGTAGATGGTACTCACTGCTACCACTGTGCGTCGGTGGTGGAGGGTGTAGAGCATGGCTACCCGACACGAACCCGACGACAAGTGTAGTGTTCAGGTCGCTCTGCTGGGACCGGCATTCAGGCTCGGGTCGGACACAGTGGCAGTGCTGCCTTTTGGTCAGGGAGGGAAAGGGGAGTAAGAGTAAGCATCATTAATTTCCGGTAGTCGTGTCGGGTCAGGCCAGGCACGGTAAAAAACCAAAGGACTCGGGCCCGGGTTTAAATTGTATACCCATGCAGGCCTTTAGGAGGGAGTGAATGTTTGTGGATGGGGTGCCAATCAAGCGGGCTGCTTTGTCCTGGATGATGTGAGCTTCTTGATTGGAGCTGCACCCATCCAGGCAAGTGGAGAGTATTCCATCACACTCCTGATTTGTGCCTTGCAGATGGTGGACAGGCTTTGGGGAGTCAGGTGGTGAGTTACTCCCACAGGATTCCTAACCTCTGGCCTGCTCTTGTAGCCATGGTATTTATTTGGCTACTCCAGTTCAGTTTCTGGTCAGTGGTAACCCCCCCCCCCCCACCCAGGATGTTGATAGTGGGGGATTCAGCAATTGTAATGCCATTGAAGGTCAAGGGGAGATGGTTAGATTCTGTTTTGCTGGAGGTGGTCATTCACGCCACACAAGTGCCAGGCAATGTTACTTGCCACTGATCTGCCCAAGCCTGGATATTGTCCAAGTCTTGCTGCATTTTTACACGGACTGCTTCAGTATCTGAGTTGTTGCAAATGGTGCTGAACATTGTGCAATCATCAGCGAACATCCCCACTTCTGACCTTATGATTGAAGGAAGGTCATTGATGAAGCACCTGAAGATGGTTGGGCCTAGAACACTACCCTGAAGAACTCCTACAGTGATGTCCTGGAGCTCATATGATTGACCTCCAACAACCACAGCCATCTTCCTTTGAGCTAGGTATGACTCCAACCAGCGGAGAGTTTTCCCCCTGATTCCCATTGACTCCAGTTTTGCTAGGGCTCCATGATGCCATACTCGGTCAAATGCTGCCTTGATAGAGAATTGCATGATATTCATCCAGTTACAATAAAGGAATAACAAATGTCCAAGTTATGATGGTGTGAGAGGAACTTAGAGTTAATGGTGTACCCACAGCATTCCTGCACTTGTCCATCTTGGTGATAGAGAGCATAGGTGAAGGAGGTGCTCTTGAAGTTAACCTTGAGTTTCTGCAATAAGTCAACAGTGCACTGCTAATGAAGAGAATGGTTATTGAGCCATGTGGCTGGGGTACTGATTAACTGAACTACCCTCTTCTGCATGATGTTGCACTTACACCCTTGCAAGCAAAATGATCAGTATGTGACTGGTCTCATTAAACTTCTGGTTATTGGTGACACCCAAGATGATGACGATGGTGCTGTTGAAGGTCTGCAGAGACGCCTGGGCTTTCTCTTACTCGAGATGATCAATACCTGGCAGTTAAATGTGGCAGGAATGTATCTGCCACTTAGCCCAAGCCAGGATGTTATCCAAGTTTTCTGTAGGCCATGTTAGCTGCTTCCTTCTGAGATTAGTAGTAAATGGAGTTGAACATGGTGGAACTGCCAATGAACGGCCCCTCTCTGACCTTATAATGGAGGGAAGGTAAAGCAGTTGAAAATGGTTGGACTGAGGGATTCCTGAAGTGATATCCTGGGGCTGTGGTGATTGGCTTCTTACAACTACAACCACCTGTCTTGTGTTGGATATGAAACTAGTTCAAGTGCTTTCACTTTTCACTTCCATTAACCCATGCCCATTTTTGAGGCTTTTTGACACCTGTACAGTCAAATGCTGCCAAGATATTGAAGGCAGTGACACTCGCCTCTGTTATACATGTCTAAATCAAGGCCATGATGAAATCTGGAGTGTAATGGTTCTAGCATATCCTGAACCAAAAGCTGTTGAACAGGTTATTGGCGAGGAGTTATCTAAGAGCACTATTGATGGCTTTCTCAATATAATTACTAATGATTGAAGGAGGGCGATAGGTTGGTAATTAGGGTTTTGTGGATGGAACATCACTAGGAAGTCTTTCACATTGTTACGTAGCTGCCAGTGTAATAGCTGCACTGAACTTGTGTCCAATTAATTATAGTACTGAGTTTTTCAATCAATAATGTACTTGCACTCATTGAAAAACAAGCCCATTATTCCCCTTTGAGATCTTAATACTAGAGACTTCTTCTGAAGAATATATCCTATGCCCAGTACTTTTAATTCCACAGATACATAAACTGATTTACTTAACATTGATACCAAAATTTAAAGCTGTCTGCATAGTCAGGGCTGTATGCCACTATAAACCTTGAAGTGGTAGCATCGCAAAATGATGTGGCTCCAGATTTGTATAGGCTGCGTACTTGGAATGAGTCAGCAATGTCAGTCCAGTATATTACTGGAGAGATTCCCAGACCCTCAAAATATCTGGGTTATTATAATCTAGCTGGAAATTGCTAAAAAGGCTATCTGGAGGACAGTAATATTCTCAGCTGGTCTGTTCCCTTTAGGGAGAGTTAGATCAGTCTTCCAGCCCCATTCAAGTGTCTTTGGGATCTGTCTTTCTCAACCTCAAGTTGAGTGTAATCATCTGAGAAGTACACCTGATCCAGGATAGCCCCAAAAAGGGCTAGGATTATAATCCACTACAGGCTGCAGAAGATCAGATTAAAAATTCTACTGCAAGTCATGTTGAAGTTGTTGTGTGATCAGCATAGATCAAGCAGCCATAATATTTCCACATCTTTAGCAGGAAAAGTAGTCAGTCTAATAACTATTTGAAAAATACAAATCACAAAGTAAATTTGCAGGATTAGATATGCAATGGATGATGGGATGTATAAATTACAAATGCCAGACTTGCAATTATGGTTATTTGATAAGTTACAAGGCAGCCAACAAAAGAATGAACTGGCACCCTTCCAGCTATGAGATCATAGTCCTGTCGGGTTGGAGTACTATACACAGCTCACAAACTTGGCTCACTGCCCCAGTTTACTATAGCATTGGTTTACTATGCTGAGACAGTCTATGATAAGTGGGGGTGGGGTGCACATACTCCTTCTGTTGACTGCTAGTGGTTGACTTTATGCATTTTACTTTACAAGAAGAAGGAGTTATTTTAAGTTAGCAACATTTAGAAAAGGTTCCTCGAAGATTTTCCTGGCCTATGTCTCGCTGGCCTATCTGTGCTGGGTAACAGTACGGACAGCTACAATAGGCTTCAGCACCTCTGGGCTAGAAGATAGAGAGAGAGACAAAAAAAAACAGCAGGTTACTTGCTCCTGAATACCATGCTTAGCTAGAAAGTGCACGTGTGGATGTCTGGGAGAACAGATTGGGCTCAGCTGTGAGAAACCGAATAACTCACTGTTTAGGCTCAGGCACAAAGAATGGTCACTTGAGTGTGAGATACTGGAGCACTACTGGTCAGACGAGTCAGTCCCTCCATTGGTGGGGTGGTGGAAAAAGAATATTTATCCCCTCAAAAATAAAAGGGAACGTCATAGTGATGTTAGATGGTCTCAAACTATGCTGTTTAAAATTTTTCAACACACACACACACCAACCGCCAACTGACATTTCAGATCCCTCCCATCCCCTACAATGTATTTCCGGTGTGGTAGCTTCATCAATAGAAACAAGGACCACCTTGTAAAATCAATTCAGCAACATAAAGAGGTACCACTTTTTGAGAAGAGGTTTGCCAGACGCTGTTGCTCGAATTTCTACCTCTCATGTAAATAAGGATAGATTGCCAGCCTTCCTTTCTGTGGGCGCACCTCCTGCTGTGGATCAGGAGATGGCACGCAAGACTGCTGCCTTCATAGCTCAGAGAGGTCACACAGACGACAAGGGGCCTTTTTACATTTGCGAGGGAGGCAGGGCACGCCACAAACTGATGGCTGAAAGTATTGATGAAAAATTTGAATGACTAGCTTTGCTATTAACCCAGCCTTGGAACAACTAATCAACAACTAGGAGGCATCTTGACAAATACTTGAATAGGATGGGAATAGAGGGATACGGTCCCCGGAAGTGCAGAAGGTTTTAGTTTAGGCAGGCATCAAGATCGGCGCAGGCTTGGAGGGCCGAATGGCCTGTTCCTGTGCTGTACTGTTCTTTGTTCTTTCTTTGTTCTATCTGCACTATGCCAGTCTCACTTATGCAGTATATTCCATCCTTGGGCAAATGTTTGCTGCAGGCCATTTAGAACCGATTTTGAGTATTAATTTGATACTATAGGAGATCATAGAATAATTAATGCATGTGCAATAAATTAAGTAGATAAAAAAAACTGCATTTGTTTCATGGAATGTGGGCATCACTGGCATGGCCAGCATTTATTGCCCAGCCCTAATTGCCCTTGAGAAGGTTGTGGTGACCTGCCTTCTCGAACCACTGCAGTCCCTCTGGTGCAGGTACACCAGCAGTGCTGTTAGGGAAGGCGTTCCACGATTTTGATCCAGTGACAATGAAGGAACAGTGATATATTTCCAAGTCAGTCTGGTGTGTGGCTTGGAGGGGAACTTGCAGATGGTATCCATGCATCTGCTGCCCTTCCTCTAGGTGGAAGAGATCATGGGTTTGGAAGGTGCTGGCGAAGGAGGTGTGGTGAGTTGCTGCAGTGCATCTTGTAGATGGCACACACTGTTGCCATTGTGCGGTGATGGAGGAAGTGAATGTTTAAGATGGTGGGTGGGGTGCCAGTCAAGTGGGCTGCTTTGTCCTGGATGATATCAAGCTTCCCGAGTGTTGTTGGAGCCGTACTATTCCAGGCAAGTGGAGAGGATTCCATCACATGTTTGACTTGTGCCTTGTAGATGGTGGACAGGCTTTGGGGAGTCAGCAGGTGGGTCACTCGCTGCAGTTTTCCCTGTCTCTGACCTGCTCTTGTAGCCACAGTATTTGTGTGACTGGTCCAGTTCAGTTTCTGATCAATGTAACCCTCAGGATGTTGATAGTAGGGGATTCAATGATGGTAATGCCATTGAATGTCAATGGGAGATGTTTAGATTCTCTCTTGTTGGAGGTTGTTACTTGCCACTTATCAGCCCAAGGCTGAATGTTGTCCATGTCTTGCTGCACATGAACATGGACTGCTTCGGTATTTGAGGAGTGGCAAAAGATACTGAACGTCATAAAAACATCAGCAAACATCCCCACTTCTGACCTTATGATGCTGACCTTATGATGGAGGGAAGGTCATTGATGAAGTAGCTGAAGATGGTTGGGCCTAGGACACTACCCTGAGGAGCTCCTGCAACAGTGTCCTGGAGCGGAGATTATTGGCCTCTGACAAACACAACCATCTTACTTTGTGCTAGGTAGGACTCGAACCAGCAGAGAGTTTTTTCTCTCTCTTGCACCACCACCACCACCCCCCGCACCACGGCTCCTTGATCCCACACTCGGTCAAATGCTGGCTTGATATCAAGGGCATTCACTCTCACCTCACCTCTTTCGTCCATGTAATGAGGCCAGGAGTCGAGTGGCCCTGGTGGAACCCAAACTAAGCATCAGTGAACAGGTTGTTGCTGTTTAAGCGGCACTTGATAGTATTGTCGACAGCATCTTCTGTCACATTGATGATAGAGAGCAGACGGACGAGGCGGTAATTGGCCAGATCGGATTTGTCCTGCTTTTTATGGACAGGACATACTTGGGCAATTTTCCACATTGTCGGGTAGATGCCAGTGTTGTAGCTGTACTGGAACAGCTTCGCTCAGGTGTGGCTAGTTCCGCAGCACAAGTCTTCAGTACTACAGACGGGATGTTATCAGGGCCCATAGCCTTTGCAGTATCCAGTGCATTCAACTGTTTCTCGATATCCCGTGGAGTGAATCCAGTTGGCTGAGACTAGCATCTGTGATGCTGGGGACCTCAGTCGGAGGCAGAGATGGATCATCCACTCAGCACTTCTGGCTGAAGATAATCACAGATGTGTCCGCCTTTTCTTTTGCACTGTTGGGCTGGGCTCTTCCATCATTGAGGATGGAAATATTTGTGGAATAAAAACAAGAAGTGCTGAAAATACTCAGCAGGTCTGGCAGTATCTGTGGAGAGAGAAGCAGAGTTAACGTTTCAGGTCAGTGACCCTTCTTCAGAACTTCGTGATATTTGTGGAGCCTCCTCCTCTAGTTAGTTTTTTAATTGTCCACCACCATTCATGACTGGATGTGTCAGGACTGCAGAGCTTTAATCTGATTCGTCGGTTGTGGGATCGCTTAGCTCTCTATTGCATGCTGCTTCTGCTGTTTGGCCTGCAAGTAGTCCTGTGTTGTAGCTTCACCAGGTTGGCACCTCATTTGGCTCCTGGCATGCCATCCAACACTCTTCATTGAACTAGGGTTGATCCCTTGGCTTGTTGGTAGAGTGAGGGATATGCTGGGTCATGAGGTTACAGATTGTGGTTGAATACAATTCTGCTGCTGATGATGATTCACAGTACCTCATGGATGCCCAGTTTCGAGCTGCTAGATCTGTTCTGAATTTATCCCATAAGGCAGCTCACCACCACCTTCTCAAGGGCAATCAGGGATAGGCAATAAATGCTGGCCTAGCCAGCGAGGCCCACATCCCAATAATGAATACATTTTTTAAAAAGCACAGTAGTGCCACGCAACATGGAAGGTATCCTCAATGTGAAGACAGGACTTTGTTTTCACAAGGATTGTGCGGAGGTCATCCCTACCAATACTGTCATGGACAGATGCATCTGCAACAGGTAGATTGGTGACAAAGTCTAGTAGGTTTTTCCATCTTGGTTCCCTCACTACCCACCACAGGCCCAGTCTGCCAAATATGTCCTTCAGCACTCAGCCAGCTCGATCAGTAGCAGTGCTACCGAGTCACTCTTGGTGATGGACATTGAAGTGCCCCACCCAGAGTAAATTCTGTGTCCTTACCACCCTCAGTAATTCTTCCAAGTGGTATTCAACATGGAGAAGTACTAATTCATCAGCTGAAGGAGGGCGGTAGGTGATAATCAGCAGGAAGGTTCCTTGTCCATGTTTAACTGATGCCATGAGATTTCATGGGTCCCAGAGTCAACGTTGAGGACTCCCAGGGCCACTCCCTCCCAACTGTATACCACTGTGCCACCACCTATGGTGTGAGTCTCTCCTGCTGTTGGGACAGGATATAACCAGGGATGGTGATAGGGGTATCTGGGACATTGGATGTAGTGTATGTTTCCATGAGTTGACTGTCAGGCAATCGCTTGACTAGTCTATGGGACAGGTCTCCTAGTTTTGGTACAAGTGCCCAGATGTTCATGAGAACTTTGCAGGGTTGACAGGGCTGGGTTTGCCGTTGTCGTTTCCAGTGCCCCGTCCAGGTTTATTAAAGGGTACAATTCTAAAGGGTATGCAGGAGCAGAGGGACCTGGGGGCATATGTGAACGAATCATAGAAGGTTGCAGGGCAGGTTGAGAAAGCAGTTAATGTAGGATATGGGATCCTGGGCTTTATAAATATGGGCATAGAGTACAAAAACAAGAAAGTTATGATAATTCTGTATAAAACACTTGTTCGGCCTCAACTGGAGTATTGAGTTGAGTTCTGGGCACCACACTTTCGGAAGAATGTGAAGACACAGTGGCGCAGTGGTTAGCACCGCAGCCTCACAGTTCCAGTGACCCGGGTTCAATTCCGGGTACTGCCTGTGTGGAGTTTGCAAGTTCTCCCTGTGTCTGCGTGGGTTTCCTCCGGGTGCTCCGGTTTCCTCCCACATGCCAAAGACTTGCAGGTTGATAGGTACATTGGCCATTATAAATTGTCCCTCGTATAGGTAGGTGATAGGGAAATATAGGGACAGGTGGGGATGTGGTAGAAATATGGAATTAGTGTATGGATTAGTATAAATGGGTGGTTGATGGTCGGCACAGACTCGGTGGGCCGAAGGGCCTGTTTCAGTGCTGTATCTCTAAACTAAACTAAACTAAACTGTTTTGTACAACTGAGTGTCTTGCTAGGCCATTTCAGAGGGCAGTTTAGAGTCAACCACATTGTGGGTCTGGAGTCACATGTAGGCCAGACCAGTTAAGGACAGTGGATTTCCTTCCCTAAAGGACATTACTGAACCAGATGGATTTTTACAACTATCAGTGGTAGTTTCATAGCACCATTACTGAGATTAGCTTTCAATTCCAGATTTTTATTAATTGAATTTAAATTCCACCAGCTGCTGTAATGGGAACCAGTGTCCCCAGAGCATTAGCCTAGGTCTCGATTACTAGTCCAGTGACGTTACCAGTATGACACTGTCTCCCCAGTGCACATAATCACCAGATGATTACAATAAGACTATGGCTTGGAAAAAGAAAATGGTTCACTATGCTCTGAAAAAAAGATAGAACAGCTATGTTGGCCTCTCACGTTACATGTGTAGAGAATTCCCACCAAGAGCCTTTGGTGTTTTGAAAGTTCCAGTGACATCTGAGGTTAGATGATGCTGTGATTTACTTTTGACCTGTTAGGGAGGTTGGTTTGGGTAATTAGTGAAGAAATGTACCCAGTTGAATGGAGGATATATATATATATATACTTTAAAAATTGCTTTAAATCTCCAGTCCAGTGCACGCTGAAGGGCATTGCCAGGGAGCATTGTCAATTAATGGATTTGAGGAAGAAGCCTTCGAAATGTATCCTTTCCTGCCTGAGGCAGTGTTTGGTTAGCATGTTAATCATCTTGAGCATGCCTGGGGAAAGCTTCCACTGGTAAAATGTTCCTACCCATTGACTTCTAACAGTAATCTATCAAAAACAGACGTGATCTAATGCTTATAAGATGCATCTGATATTTTATATTTTATTTTAGTTTTAGGTGATGACAACTTCGACTTGTCCGATGCCCTCTCTTTTGAGGCCACCACAAAGCCATGTAAGTTTCCTGATGCTTTATATCACATTTGGCAATATTGACTTTTTTGAGCACTAAACTTTGTAGCACTAATAGGTTAACAGATTGACCCAAACTGCATGCTGGACGTAATATCAGACTGCAATAGAAACTGCGCAAAGATTCGAAACCTGTCCTCTTCAACAATATTGGTGACCTCAACAAGTTGCATATGATCAGAGGTTGCACAGCAAACTGGAGCACTAATGCACTGGCACCAGAGTGAATGATGTAGCTTTGATCTTTTAGTCTGTTGAGTTTATAGGTGCTGATTGGAGGCAAAGTATTCCCCAGAAGAGCTGGGGATTGGCTATCTGGTGGGTCAGGGCAGGCAAGAGCCAAAGCTGTTTTAGAACAATTAGAGGCCTGGGATCTGTAGTTGTTCTACAGTGTAACAAGATGGGAAAAAAATTCCAGTAAACTTGTTAAGGGGTGGGCTCAGTGTGGGTTTGGTTATAAACAGTCCAGTGAATAACCACAGAGTTTAACATTAGCTCAAAACAATACTATTTTGACCATATTTGATGAAAGGGTTTTCATGTGGCCAATCCTTAAAAACATTAGTCATGGTTTTCTAAATCACACCATGACCCCCATTTCCTACCACTGCCCCCACCCCCAGCTGTGGAATCTCCTGGGAGGGGCACAATGAGGGGGAAAAAAGGGGGGTTGGGTGAGGAAGTCTGGAAAATTCGTCTAACGCGCAGAGATCAAACAAGATCTGGTGGACTCAGTCTACCTTTTGTACTCTGTGATGTTAACACAGCTGGGAACTCATCCAGCTCCCAGTTGAATACTTGCAATGAATCTACATTTGCAGCACCAGCTGGCAACTTATTCCAAAAGGTCGATGACCCTCTGTAAATAAAAGTCTCCTGACATCTAACCTTACATGCAAGATACATGCCTTGATCTGCGCTAACCTTTCTCATTCAAATAGCTCATCTACATGGCCCAGATGTAAATCTTTTGTTGTCCTAAAGATATTAATTAAATCTCCCTGAAGTCTCCTTTTTCTTTTAGAGAGAGTGGAAAGACTTGGCTCAGCAATGTTATAGCTTCAAAACGTACAAGAGGTTCCAATTTGAATGCTGGTACAGCCAATCAATTGCTAGATGAACAATTTGCAAGAAAAAGGGCAAAACAATCACATTCCTTTTGCTGATTCTAATGAAACCGTAGAAACATAGAAAATAGGAGCTGGAGTAGGCCATTCGGCCCATCAGGCCTGCTCCGCCATTCAAAAAAGATCATGGCTGATCGTCTAATTCAGTACCCTGTTCCCACTTTCTCCCCATATCCCTTGATACCTTTGGCATTAAGAAATATATCTATCTCCTTCTTGAATATATTTAATGACTTGGCGTCCACTGCCTTCTGCAGTAGAGAATTCCACAGGTTCACCATCCTCTGAGTGAAGAAATTTCTCCTCATCTCAGTTCTAAATGGCGTACCCTGTATCCTGAGACTGTGACCCCTGGTTCTGGACTCCCCAGCCATCGGGAACATCCTCCCTGCATCTAGCCTGTCTAGTCCTGTTAGAATTTTATAGATTTCTCTGAGATCCCCTCTCATTCTTCTAAACTCTAGTGAATATAGGCCTAGTCGACCCAGTCGCTCCTCATACGTCAATCCTGCCATTCCAGGAATCAGCCTAGTAAATCTTCCTTGCACTCCCTCCATGGCAAGAACATCCTTTTTAAACTAGTTATTAATCTAGTGACTCACTTCTGAACCCCTTCCAGGGCCTCTATCACCCACCATGTGAGGAGACCAAAACTAGACGTAGTATTCTGGATGAGACTAGATAAGGACTCTGTATAGTGTTTTTTGTGTTCTGTTGTTCTAGAAATAGATCAAATATGCATATTTGTTTGTTATAGCCACACGATTACTTGCTGTGAATCTTAAGAAGTTAGTGTACCAAATTTTCTGCTGAATATTCTTGATGTTCACAGTGGCGCAGTGGTTAGCACCTCAGCCTCACAGCTCCAGCGACCCGGGTTCAATTCTGGGTACTGCCTGTGTGGAGTTTGCAAGTTCTCCCTGTGTCTGCGTGGGTTTCCTCCGGGTGCTCCGGTTTCCTCCACATGCCAAAGACTTGCAGGTTGATAGGTTAATTGGTCATTATAAATTGCCCCTAGTATAGGTAGGTGGTAGGGAAATATAGGGACAGGTGGGGATATGGTAGGAATATGGGATTAGTGTAGGATTAGTATAAATGGGTGGTTGATGGTCGGCACAGACTCGGTGGGCCGAAGGGCCTGTTTCAGTGCTGTATCTCTAAAACTAAACTAAACCCTGCATGGTATACACATGCTTGGTGTTATTCCAACCCTTCTACACACTACATTTATGCATATTAAATTACATCTGTCAAATGCCAGCCCAGTTCCCCCTTGCATCCAGACCTGCCTCTGAGGAGCCAGCACTAGTCGCTACAGTCATTGAGGGGTTACTTAATTCTTAAAAGCGCGGAAGAGAACCAGTTCCTAAATGGACCAGTTTATTTTTACACCTTCTGATATAGTTTAAAAACAAATGTAAGTTGCAATGACAATTTTAACAGTACAGCGCATCAGAAGTGTTCTTAGCTTGAATATTCCAAGATGGCCCATCCCTCATTGAAACAATTCCTTGTATATTAAACCAAAATGAGGAGTTGGTTATGATGACATGGCCCGTTATCATTTTTTCTGAGCGTGTGCATGCGCACACCTCGTATTTTTATTTATTTTATTTATAGATACAGCACTGAAACAGGCCCTTCGGCCCACCGAGTCTGTGCCGACCAACAACCACCCATTTATACTAACCCTACAGTAATCCCATATTCCCTACCTACACTAGGGGCAATTTACAATGGCCAATTTACCTATCACCTGCAAGTCTTTGGCTGTGGGAGGAAACTGGAGCACCCGGCGAAAACCCACGCAGTCACAGGGAGAACTTGCAAACTCCACACAGGCAGTACCCAGAATTGAACCCGGGTCCCTGGAGCTGTGAGGCTGCGGTGCTAACCACTGTGCCGCCCATAAAGGCCGTTGCGAGTATATTGCTGGGCAAGTGGAAAAAATACATTGTGGGGGGTGTGGAACAGTTGATTTATTTTTACTGACTGTGGGTTTATTGAAATGCAGGGTTTGTGGGGTTGGGGATGTGGAAGTTCAAAGCCACCCCCCCCACCCGGCCTGTGCTGTGCTGACTAATATATCCTGCTCCTCCATATCCATAACTGAATTGAAGTTAACGGAAGTACAGTCTAATGAGAGTGCTGTGAATATTTCTGCTCAGGTGCTTCTCTAATGCCTAGTTAAGTGCATGTGAGTTCGTGCTGTTACAGCCAAACTGCTACTGCAGCTTAAGCAAAACCACGCAGCTGAACAGCACAAAAGATTGCAATGAAAGGAGTTCTTCATTACCGATTAACCTTGTGACATTCCTTTTGGCCAAGGCAGTAGTAAAATATTGCTGAAGACGGAGTCTAATAAGGGCTCACCAGAGACGATTCCATAGGAGTTTTGACGCAGCTGCCAGCATCAAATCTGCTCATCTGAAGCCAAGTTCACTCAAGGGAGTCAGCAGCCCAAGTTTGTGGAAAAACAATTTAACAAGAACAAGGAAACAAATCCAGCGTGTGCAACATCTAGAACACACATGCTTCCAGTTCGGCTACATAAAGCAGAAGCAAATCTGCTCCATTTCCGGAGGCGCTGTTCCCTCTGGCATTAAAGCCCTGGTTTCATTTGGATGGTGTCCAGGATCACTCACTTTGCAGCAGTAACTGTCAAGTGTCTCAAATGTTTCCCTTTCTGTAGTTATTCCTGGATTATCCCCATTCCTCTTCTGGTGCTCCGTTAGCCACCATCACATACAGGAGAATAGCTTGGTTGATTAGACAAAACATTCCCCCTTCCCACCAGCTGCAGTCTGCTTATTATTAGATGACCAAGATGCATGTTGAAGTTCCCAAGTGCTGAACACATTTAAATATCAGTGAAATCTGGTCTACCAATTACCATCCCCTTCCACTACCCCACTCCATTTATCAGCAGTTTTATGAAAGGGATTATTTAGGATTAGCAAATGTATACATTATGCTGACAAGTCTTCACAAACCACCCCTCCCCCCCCCCCCCAATTTATTTTCCTGGATAGTGAGAGAAAAAAAGCAGATTGTAATGGAGTTATAACTATCCCAGCATTCAGAATACTCTCTAATAGAGTAATTAGAGAATTCGAATACTCTCTATTGTATCAGGCTTTCACAACTGCTGTACGTTTTACAATAACACTGCTATTATATTTTACTTTCTGTCCCTTGAGAGCCAGACAAAATACTTACAAATCCCACAGCCAGGAACAAAATAGAATGAGGAGGGAAGGATATTAATGGCACTTGGCTTTCCCTTGTGGTACATGTGACAGACTCCGCTTACTGATTTTAACCACACTTATGTTTTTGGCCCCAAGATGATACCTCATGTTTATTACTCATGACTTGAAATCTCACATCCAGTTCTTGTTGAGCATGGATGGTTTTGGCCAAACACCAAGCAGTTTGTTACTGGACAGCGGTCACAACACAATGTGCTATTACCCAAATTGCTGTTGAGTTTCTACATGTCTACAAGGTCACAGGAACACTGCACTATTACAAAATATTGACAAAGCAAAACAATAAAATGGCATGTTTTGTTCCCTCTTCTCCACAAATTCACCAAGTTGTAAATGCCTAAAAGCCAGTCCTGTAGGGTGGAGTCCATACTCACAGCAGAGAGTGCACAGCTTGTGATTGTTTTTAAATTAAAAGGATAAAGTCTCAATACAGATTGTGTAGCCTGTAACCTCCATATTGTGCCCCCTGCTGGGAGCACAAAAAAGCAGCACAGGCTCTTATTTATATCTTCGAATCCATTACAAAATAAAATCAGTTCTTTCACACTTGACTCCACACAGACACACTCAGAAAGACCTTCCAGAATAATTCCAGGGAACGGTGGGGGATTAAAAAAAAAACAAAGCCATATTTTATATATGCACACATACCAGAGGCTACAAAACCAAACAAAAAAACTTACATTTTACATTTGGTCTGTCACCCATCAGTATCCACACTGCACAATTGATGAGGGGAGCTCATCTGTTATTTTTTGTAAGGGACCTAGGTTTAAGGGCTTCCCCTCTTTGGGACTGAAATTATCAGTGGCCCATGGTAAACTGCTGAGTGATTCTTAAAACTCCATCCTCCACAATTCCTTTTATTGTCCTCTGCTTCTTGCTAAGCCTCTAATTAGAATCACATTTCCACTTGCCCTGGTTCAGCCAACTGAAAAATATTCATCATTAAATCCTCTTAAGCCTCCAACCAGGGTGCAGGCTCCACCTGCAGTCATTAGGAGAGCATTCGTTTTTCGACATGCCAAGAGCGAGCTGCCAGTAAACATACTTATCATTCCAATTGTGCATTGTTTAAAATTCTCTCCAAAATCACTTTTCTGTCATTCTGTGTGCCTGTGTGTTGGTGGAGGGGAAGGGGTGACAGAAAGGGATGTGAACATTGCTTAATTTTCCTATGATTTGCTGTGCAATTCCCAGAACTGAGAGATTACAGCTATTGGGAAAGAGTGAACAGGTTAGGGCTTATTTTTCTTTAAAAAAAAGTTGGCTTAGAGGTGACTTGATAGAACTATTTAAAATAGTGAAAGGTTTGGATAAGGTAGATGTGGAAAAAAAGTTTCCACTTATGGGAGAATCTAAAACTAAGGGCCATGAAGACGAGCTAGTTACTAATAAATCCAATGGAGCAATAAAGTGAAATGTACTCAGAGTAATGTGGAACTTGCTAACACAAGTTGAGGCAAAAAGCTTAGATGCTTTTGAAAGGAAATTAGACCAATACATGAGAGAAAAAGAATGGAAAGATGTGTTGAAAGGCTAAGATGAAGTAGATGGAATGGGGGAAGACCCATGGGGCGTATAAGCACAGACTAGTTGGGCTCAATGTCCTCTTCTGTGCTTTATTTATTCTATGCATTTCTGTGTAATTAATTCCATCCTTTTTTTCAAAAAAGTGATACCGAAACAGACAACAATCATCTATCAGTAAATTATACATTGAATAAAATGAGGAGAAAGCAAAAGAGGGAATACATGGACTGGAAAGATATTATTGTGTGTATTATTCAATTAGGTTCCATCTTCCTTACCTGTTCTGTCTTTCGTGGCTCATGGGCACATACAACAAAACAACAGCAGAAAATGATTTTAAAAAATGAATGAATATGGCCCACACTGGTTGGTTTCGAGCTACTGACAGAACCCCATGAAACAAGAACAGTGCAGTTTTTGTAAATCCTAAATAGCTAAAATAGTTAGTTTAAAAATAACTCAATTAACTCAAAAGTTTAATCACAACTGAAATGTACTTTGTAACTAGACAATTTAAATTGCATAAAATAAAACTAAAGCCACACTGGTCATCCTTCCCTTTAGGATAACTACATGAATGACTCACACAGAACAGATGAAATATCCAGCTTTTTATGCAGCGCATCATTACCTTAAAGCGATAGACTAAGTTCAAATTGAGGTTGATTGGAATCAGTAAATTCTTTCTAAGCTCACCTCTGACACCTTTAACTCGCCTTTAATAATCTGACTAATAGGTTCAGAGTCTCATACTTTAAACACAGCAGAATTGCTTTTTCAAACTAAAAAAATTAGTCTCGATTCAAATGCTAAAGGAGCAAATGCATTTAGTCACACTTCAAAAACAGAAATACACCACAGGTTTCCCAGCCGAGTATTTCACATCCCTTTGTACAGTGATGTTGTGGTTTTGTGGACTTGCAAACCTGAGAATGTGAGTTCATAATCCCTTAAAAGATGGACCTGACAGCCAATCAGAGAGCCGGCAGTACTGTAGTATTGGCAGCGTCGTCGGGAGCGGTAGCCACTGTTGGTATTGCGCCAGATCTGGGATAGGCCCAGTGCTGGGGCCCTAGACCTCAGGTATGTGAGGCAGGATCGCTGGTGCCAGTCTGGCAGGCCCTGGTGATGTGAGTGGGGAGGGGGAAGAGGGTGGGTGATGAGTGCAGGGGAGTTGCTGTTAAGGGAGGTGGGTTGTTTGCTTGCGGGGGCACTCCATGGGTTACAGATTGCCCACAGAGGAGGCCTCCCACCAAGCCCGCAGGTAATTCACCTTGTTTCACTGGGCAACCTCGCCGCGTGTTGGAGGCGCCAACTCCCCCCTCCCCCCCGGCCCCCGTCACTGCTTAATTCCAGTGGCGGCAAGAAGAGGCCCTTAAGTGGATGAATAATAGGCCACTTACGAACATAAATATGAATATACGAACATATAAATTAGGAGCAAGTGTAGGCACTCGGCCCCTTGAACCTGCCTGCCACTTAACAAAATCATTGCTGATCTGATTACAATCTCAACTCCACATTCCCGCCTACTCCCGATAACCTTTCACCCTCTTGCTTATCAAGAATCTATCTACCTCTGCCTTAAAACTATTTAAAGACTCTGCTTCCACTGCCTTTTGAGGAAGAGAGTTCCAAAGGCTCTCGACCCTCTGAGAGAAAAAAATTCCTCCTCATCTCTGTCTTAAATGGGCAACCAATTATTTTTAAACAGTAAACCCTAGTTCTAGATTCTCCCACAAAAGAAAACATCCTTTCCACATCCACCCTGTCAAGACCCCTCAGTATCTTCTATGTTTCAATCAAGTCGCCTCTTACTCTTCTGAATTCCAGCAGATACAAGCCTAACCTGTCCAACCTTTCCTCATAAGACACCCATCCATTCCAAGTATTAATCTAGTAAACCTTCTGTGTACTGCCTCCAATGCATTTATATCCTTGCGTAAATAAGGAGACCAGTACTGTACACAGTACTCCAGATGTGGTCTCACCAATACCCTGTATAACTGTAGCATAACCTCCCTACTTTTGTATTCAATTCCCCTCGTGATAAACGATAACATTCTATTAGCTTTCCTAATTACTTGTACCTGCATACTAACCTTTTGCAATTCATGCACTAGGACACCCAGGTCCCTCTGTACCTCAGAGCTCTGCAATCTCTCACCATTTAGATAATATGCTTATTTTTTTATTCTTCCTGTCAAAATGGGCAATTTCACACTTTCCCACATTATACTCTATCTGTCAGATCTTTGCCCGTTCACTTAACCTATCTATATCCCTTTGTTAGCCCCCTTATGTTCTGTTCATAAGTTACTTTCCTACCTATCTTTGTGTCATCAGCAAAGTTAGCAGCCATACCTTCAGTCTCTTCATCCAAGTCATTTATATAAATTGTAAAAGGTTGAGGCTCCAGCACTGATTGGCAAGATGTAATGAGTGGTGTGCCACAGCAATCAGAAAATGACCCATTTATGCCTACTCTCTTTTCCCTGATAGCTAGCCAATCTTCTATCCATGCCAATATGTTACCCGCTATACCATGAGCTTTTATTTTCCACAGTTACCTTTGATGTGGCGCCTTATCAAATGCCTTTTAGAAATCTAAGTACAGTACATCCATTGGTTCCCCTTTATCCACAGCACATGTTACTTCTTCAAAGAACTCTAATAAATTGATTAAACATGATTTCCCTTTCACAAAACCATGTTGACTCTGCCAGATTACCTTGAATTTTTCTAAGTGCCCTGCTATAACATCTTTAAGAATAGCTTCTAACATTTTCCCTAAGACAGATGTTAAGTTAACTGGCCTGTAGTTTCCTGCTTTCTGTCTCCCTCCCTTTTTGAATAAAGGAGTTACATTCGTGATTTTCCAATCTAATAGAATCCTCCCCGAATCTAGGGAATTTTGAAAAATTAAAACCAACTCATCAACTAGCCACTTCTTTTAAGAACCTAGGATGAAGTCCATCAAGACCCGGGGACTGTCAGCCCACAGCTCCAACTGTTTGCTCAGTACTACTTCCCTGGTGATTGTAATTTTCTTGAGTTCCTCCCTTGCTTCCATTTCCTGATTTACAACTATTTCTGGAATGTGACTTGTATCCTCCATAGTGAAGACCAATGCAAAGTACCTGTTCAATTCATCTGCCATCTCCTTATTTTCCATGTTAATTCCCCAGACTCACTTTCTCTAGGACCACTACTCACTTTGTTAACTCTTTTCTGTTTTAAATATCTATAGAAACTCTTATTATCTGTTTTTATATTTCTAGCTAGCTTTCTCTTGTACTCTAATTTTTCCCTCCTTATTAATCTCTTCGTCATTCTTTATGTTGTGTCCAGTCTTCTGACCTGCCACCCATCGTTGGAATGCATTTATTCTGTGTATTCTGAAATATCCCCTTAAATGTCTGCCACTGCATCTCTGTTGACCTATCCCTTAACCTAATTTGCCAGTTCACTTTAGCTAGCTATGGTTTCATGCCCTCATAATTACCCTTTTTGAAGTTTAAAATACTAGTCTTAGACCCACTCTTCTGTCCCACAAACTGAATGTAAAATTCAATCATATTACGATCACTGCTGCCTAGGGGCGAGTTCACAATGAGGTCATTAATTAATCCTATCTTGTTGCACAATACCAGGTATAGTATAGCCTGCTCTCTGGTTGACTCCAGAATGTGCTGTTCTAAAAAAAACTATCCTGAAAACATTCTATGAGCTCCTCATCTAGGCTACCTTTGCCCTTTTGATTTTTCCAGTCGAAATGTAGATTAAAATCCCCCATGATTATCGCCTCAAGGGCCTCAAGTGGTCTCTGGGTGGGTAAGTCCTCTTCAGCCCTTCCCGCCCGTGACTTAATTGCATGGTGATGGGCCCTCTGCCACCCTTCCCCCACCCCCTCCCCCACCCCACCTCTCGTCGCAATTCTATTGGCCCCCCTCCTAGAGCCTATCTCCAGGGGGCCCATTAAATTCAGCCCTATAAATGCAAATGCAGGTCTTTCTTTACATAGAACTGTTAACGTCTGAAGGAGAAATCTGGCTTTTATGGCAAGATTCATGTGACTTCTTTACATTTCAAAATAGAGTATTATATTTAATTTCCTCTTCTGTTGTTTTCTGTTGCATCTTTGTTCTTTAATGTTGCCACTTGACAACTGAAAGTAGGGACAGGCAGGAGCACCCTGAGGTGACATGCTTTCTGACCCCATCACTCATTTTGTTGCCTCGTAGCCTAGCTGTGATATCGCACACCTACATGATGGACGTGCTTTCCAAAATGGGGTTTGGGGAGGGAATCTGCAATTGGATCCAACTGCTCTACACAAACATCAGTAGCGCAGTCTCAATCAACGGGTGGGAATCGGAAAGTTTCCCGATCAAATCTGGAGTCAGACAGGGCTGTCCTCTCTCCCCGGTCTTGTTTGTTTGCTGTATTGAACCCTTTGCTGAGTCTATTAGGAAGGATGCGAGCATAAGAGGGGTGACAATCCCAGGCAGCGGAGGCACTCAGGTCAAAACCTCCCTGGACATGGATGACGTCGCCGTCTTCTGCTCGGATCCGCTGTCCGTGCGCAGACTGATGAGCGTCTGCGACCAGTTCGAACTGGCCTCGGGAGCCAAAGTTAACCACGGCAAGAGCGAGGCTATGTTCTTTGGGAACTGGGCTGACCGATCCTTTGTCCCCTTCGCCGTCAGGGCAGATTACCTGAAGGTGCTGGGGATATGGTTCGGAAGGGCCGGGGCGTGCACCAAAACATGGGAGGAGCGAGTAGCCAAGGTACGACAAAAGTTGGGCATGTGGGGGCAGCGATCTCTCTCCATTGTGGGCAAGAACCTGGTCATCAGGTGCGAGGCGCTCATGTTGTTGCTCTACGTGGCGCAGGTCTGGCCCATACCCCACTCCTGCGCTGTGGCAGTCACCCGAGCCATTTTCCGCTTCGTCTGGGGATCTAAAATGGACCGGGTCCGGAGGGACACGATGTTCAAATCTCTGGATAAGGGCGGGAAAAATGTACCCAACGTGGCCCTCATCCTGATGACCGCTTTCGTGTGCGACTGCATCAAGCTGTGTGTAGATCTCCAGTACGCAAACTCCAAGTGTCACTACGTGCTGAGGTTCTATCTGTCCCCGGTGTTGCGAAGGATGGGCCTGGACACATTGCCGCGGAACGCTCCATGCAGTTGGGCCGTGCCGTACCACCTATCCTTCGTGGAGCAGTTTCTGCGGGAAAACACCTTTGACCACCGGTCCATCAGGCAGTGGTCTGCACGGAATGTCCTCAAGGCCCTACGGGAAAAGGAGACGGTGGATCCTGTCGGATGGTTCCCCGAGCAGACCGTCAAAGTTATTTGGCGGAATGCCTCATCACCAGAACTTTCAAACAAGCACCAAGACGTAGCTTGGCTGGTGGTGAGAAGGGCCCTCCCCGTCAGATCCTTCATGCACACCCGAAGTCTCGCCCCCTCCACATAGTGCCCCCGCGTTGGCTGTGGTGGGGAAGAGACGGTCGCCCACCTCCTCCTGGAATGTGTCTTCGCAAAGCAGGTGTGGAAAGAGATGCAGTGGTTTTTGTCAAGCTTCATTCCAAGCAGCTCTGTAACACAGGAGTCTGTGCTCTACGGGCTGT
The DNA here is from genome assembly GCF_036365525.1 of Heterodontus francisci. NCBI lineage: Eukaryota > Metazoa > Chordata > Chondrichthyes > Heterodontiformes > Heterodontidae > Heterodontus > Heterodontus francisci. The sequence goes on from NC_090385.1 coordinate 17,191,723, forward strand.
TCCCAGGGACGCACAACGAGACAAACATCAACTGCTGCTGGAGGACTATCAATTCGGTGAAAGACGCCCTTTGGTCTGCCCGAAACTTGCTGGTCTTCCAGCGCAAAGAGTTGTCCACCACCGAATGTTGCAGACTGGCACATTCCAAGGTCTAGGACTACGTGCTGAGGGACGCACTAAAGCTTGGGGCAGCCACAGCAAAGGCTCAATGGGGAAAGACCACAGTGTAAGGTCCCCCCACCAAGCTGAACTGAGGGGCTGGATCCATGGGAAACCCCTCGAACTGTATCGTTAATATTTTCAATTGCAGTAAATGTAAAACTGTAATTGGCATGACAATTGTGAAGCGGAAGGGTTGTGAAGAAACTCATGATAGTATTGAAGGAAACTGATCTCCCTTGCAATGTTTGTATTTTTTGGTGCTGTTTTGAAACTGTTTGGCAATGTAATTTTTACAGATTTTTATGAATAAAGTATATTTTGGGAAAAAAAAGGAACTTGCTTTGTGGGAATAATGGATGTAAAGCTGCATCCAGCCACTCTATTGGTGCAATGCACAGAGCATTCATTCGCAAGCCAACACAATGCTATGATACTACCACAGAAGTGCTTGTCTTTTCTAAATAATCCCAGTAGTTGCAGCTGATTCTGCATGAGCTAAATGAAGATGCTGGTGGACGCATTGCCTGAGTGTAACCTACAGGATCTTTACGGTGTTTCTCTGTAATGCAGTGTACATCAGTAACAGAAAGTTTATTTTCTCAACAGCTCCTGTGAAACCTCGCAATCCCTCAGGTGGGGCAGGCATAGGTGAGTGCTTTCAAGGCTAATGTGATGCACAGTTTAACTTTGAAAGAACTGCTTCAGGCATCTTACATACGAATTAGGAGCAGGAGCAGGCCACACGGCCCTTCGAGCCCTCTGTATTCACTTCCTCAGATTATTCCACACTGCTTGATGTTGGTTGGATAAATAAGCAGCAGAAAATGCATCCAGACAGTTTGTGAGACATTTAATTTTCGTTAACGCAACAATATATTATCTGAAATGCCCTGTCTGAAAGGGTGGTGGAAGCGAATTCGATAATAACTTTCAAAAGGGAAATTGGATTTATACTTGAAAAGGGAGAAATTTTCACGGCTATGGGGAAAGAGTAGGGGAGGGGGTAACTGTTACAAGAGCTGGCACAGATATGATGGGCCGAATGGCTGCCTCCTATACTGTATGATTCTATGGTGACCAGAGCAGTCCATGGCACAACTTGATTGAATTCAAGTTGCATGAAGGTTGTATTTGTGTCAACTGATATATAGTCATTTCCATGTGATTGTGGTCTGCTGGAATTACTTTTGAAGAAAAAATGGACTAGGGTAGGAGAGGCTTAAAGGAGGTATTTCTTCACTGGTCTGTGCAAAATGGAGGAAAAAATTATGCTCACTTTGCACGATGCAAAACACTACTGCCACCATGGACCATGTCCGTAGCACTTAGTGATAGTGCAACTACAATTACTGTAAAATTTGTTTTACCACAATTTTAACTCTGATTGAAACAACTTGCACATTTTGAAGGAAGGAGAGGCTAAAATGGTCATGTAACCAATTTAGACATCTAAATTCTGGAACTGTTGGGAAACTTGTACATTGAATAAAACATTTCTGTTGGGTTGTATGAATTATGTCACAATATGTGATAAAAGGGTGGATGTATTGTACTTAGATTTCCAGAAGGCATTTGATAAGGTACCACATCAAAGGTTATTGCAGAAAATAAAAGCTCACGGTGTAGGGAGTAACATATTGGCATGGATAGAAGATTGGCCAGCTAACAGGAATCAGAGAGTAGGCATAAATGGGTCATTTTCTGATTGGCAAGATGTAACGAGTGGTGTGCGACAGTGATCTGTGCTGGGGCCTCAACCTTTTGCAATTTATATAAATGACTTGGATGAAGGGACCGAACATATGGTTGCTAAATATGCTGATAACACAAAGATAGGTAGGAAAGTAACTTATGAACAGGACATAAGGAGGCTACAAAGGGATATAGATAGGTGAAGTAAGTGGGCAAAGACCTGACAGATGGAGTATAATGTGGGAAAGTGTGAAATTGTCCTTTTTGGCAGAGAGGCATATTATCTAAATGGTGAGAGATTGCAGAGCTCTGAGTTGCAGAGGGATCTGGGTGTCCGAGTGCATGAATCGCAAAAGGTTAGTATGCAGGGACAGCAAGTAATTAGGAAAGCTAATAGAATGTTATCATTTATTGTGAGGGAAATTGAATACAAAAGTAGGGAGGTTATGCTTCAGCTATACAGGGCATTGGTGAGACCACATCTGGAGTACTGTGTACAGTATTGGTCTCCTTATTTAAGGAAGGATGTAAATGTGTTGGAGGCAGTACAGAGAAGGTTTACTAGATTACTACCTGGAATGGGCGGGCTGTCTTATGGGAAAGATTGGACAGGCTAGGCTTGTATCCGGTGGAATTTAGAAGAGTAAGAGGTGACTTGATTGAAACATATAAGATCTTGAGGGGTCTTGACAGGGTTGATGTGGAAAGGATGTTTCCCCTTGTGGGAGAATCTAGAACTGGGGTTCACTATTTAAAAATAATTGGTCGCCCATTTAAGACAGAGATGAGGAGAAATTTATTCTCTCAGAGGGTCGTGTGCCTTTGGAATTCTCTTCCTCAAAAGGCAGTGGAAGCAGAGTCTCTGAATATTTTTAAGGCAGAGGTAGATAGATTCTTGATTTACAAGGGGGTAAAAGGTTATCAAGAGTAGGTGGTAATGTGGAGAAATCAGTTCAGCCATGAACTTATTGAACGGCGGAGCAGGCTCGAAGGGTAGTGGCCTACTGCTGGTCCTAATTCATATGTTCATACGTCATGTCTTGTGCCCTTTCTGTGGTGGGTTTTACATTAATGGGAGAAATCAATCCTATTTGGGAAGATTTTGGTTTTATCTGAGAATGTGAGCCAGCTCATCAGGATCCCTCCAACAGTCTTTGTTTTAATCTGAGATTTGCACCCTCAGGACACTGCCTGAAACTGATGAACGTCCAGCTTTGTAATCGATGGTATCAAGGCTGCAGACACACAGTGCCTCCACTGAGAGAGCAACTGCCCTGCAGTATCACAAGATGAATTTATCTCCAACACTACGGTACACAGTTCAGAAATCTTGGTAACAAACTGTTTGCAAGCAAACTATTCTTTTAAATTGGGCTTTAAGGTTATGGACAGCTTTTTATTTGTGGTCAGCATTGAAATGAATACTCCAGGTTCCACACATTTTATCCACAGTAGTTTAGAGATTATTTTAGCTGACTAGCAAACCAGATATTGTGGGTTAATTTCCCACCATGGCAAGTTGCAAAATTGAATTCAGTTAATCTGAAAATTTGCAAGCTGCTGATGGTTTGAAAATCCCACCGAAGTCTTTTAGGAAAGCAAATCTGCCCTCTGAAATGCAAGTCATTTACACAGCGGCCACTACCACCACCTCAGCACATCTAGAATTGCAAAATAAATGCGATCTTGCCAGTGTCATCTGTTCTAGTTGTTCTGACTGAGGCGGGAGGAGTGCACTGTTCATTCTAGTTCCACTTCTCCACGGGTCACAACATATATTTAAATTTTTTTCCAGTTGCTAAGATAGTCTATATTTGTCCCAGAATAAGGCAAACCAACCAGGTTTCTTTAATAAACAACAACATTTTCAGTTTATTATAAAAAAGTTTTAACCAGTAACGATGCAACGCATTAACACACAGATTGAAATATGAAAGTTTCCTTCTTACCTTAGCCCCTCACACACGCGCGCACACACACACCGGTTAACCAAAAAAATAGAGATTTACTCTTTAGAGCTTTTACAAGAAAAAGAATACTTTGGCCAAATATTTGCTGATTCTTGAAGAAAAAAGAGAAGATATGGAAAGATGAGACATGTCCTTTGTTTTGGTTTGGTGTCCCAAGTACACGAAGACAACTGTCACTGGGATCTTCCTAGAACAGTTCTTGACTGGCAATTTTGAAGATAAGTTTGGGCAGGCTTTCCAGAAAAAGTGCAGCAACAGTTTCAGTCTGCTTCTTACAGTTGCTTCTCAGAGCTTCTTAAAGAGATGGAAACGTTGGCAGGCTTTTTTAAAGAGATGGAACAAGCTGAGTTGAGGTTTGCTCCCTTGGCAAGTTTTCTCCAACTATCTTTTGTAACACTGTCCGCACCCCCACTCACTACCCAAAGCGAAACTGGAAACAATGTCACAAGAGTCAAGCCTCCTGACCTCTATAAATCTGACCTGTCACTTCTTTGTAGACATCTTTCCCCAAGTCAAAAAAAACCCTGCTAGGTAATTATCTGAAAACAGGTGCCTTCCCATCAGGGCTTGTTTTTAGCACTCCTTGATTCTTCCAGGAACTGTTGTTTACAAGCTCAGTCCAAAAGACCTTCTGGTGACCTTTTTTAAAAAAACACAAAGTTCTGGCATCTATGGAATTGTTCTTCAGTTTTAACACACAAATCCTCATAATTTAACAAAAAAAGGAAGCACTCGTAACACAGTCCAGAAAGCCAAGTGGTGAAGGATAGAACTGGAGACAATTTTTACACACTTTTCTAAGCATTTATTTACAGAAATACACATTACGAATATGCACCTCAACACAACAACCACAGTTTCAGTCTGTTCCTATTTATAGGAGCACCGTTGAATCCCCAGTTAATGCCCACCGCCTGCATGTAATTAAATATAATTAATATATGGTTAACATTACCCACATCCTAAGAAAAAATTAAAAGTAAAGTTCAGTTCCACGCACAAATTCGCTTTGATTGTCGTATTTCTTCTCTTCTTCTTTGGCCTCCTTGTTTCGAGAGACAAGGTGGTCAGTGGTTTGTGGAGCAGCGCCTGGAGTGGCTATAAAGGCCAATTCTAGAGTGACAGACTCTTCCACAGGTGCTGCAGATAAAATTGGTTTACAGGGCTGTTACGCAGTTGGCTCTCCTTGCGCTTCTGACTTTTTCCCTGCCAACTGCTAAGTCTCTTCGACTCGCCACGCTTTAGCCCCGCCTTTATGATTGTCCACCAGCTCTGGTGATCGCTGGCAACTGACTCCCACGACTTGTGATCAATGTCACAGGACTTCATGTCACGTTTGCAGACGTCTTTAAAGCGGAGACATGGACGGCCGGTGGGTCTGATACCAGTGACGAGCTCGCTGTACAATGTGTCCTTGGGGATCCTGCCATCTTCCATACGGCTCACATGGCCAAGCCATCTCAGGCGCCGCTGACTCAGTACGGTGTATATGCTGGGGATGTTGGCCACTTCGAGGACTTTAGTGTTGGAGATACGGTCCTGCCACCTGATACCAAGGATCCTCCGGAGGCAGCGAAGATGGAATGAATTGAGACGTCGCTCTTGGCTGACATATGTTGTCCAGGCCTCGCTGCAGTAGAGCAAGGTACTGAGGACAAAGGCTTGATACACTTGGACTTTTATGTTCTGTGTCAGTGCGCCATTTTCCCACACTCTCTTGGCCAGACTGGACATAGCAGTGGAAGCCTTTCCCATGTGCTTGTTTATTTCTGCATCGACAGACAGGTTACTGGTGATAGTTGAGCCTAGGTAGGTGAACTCTTGAACCACTTCCGAGTGTGGTCGCCGATATTGATGGATGGGGCATTTGTGACGTCCTGTCCCATGATGTTCGTTTTCTTGAGGCTGATGGTTAGGCCAAATTCGGTGCAGGCAGCCGCAAACCTGTCGATGAGTCTCTGCAGACACTCTTCAGTGTGAGATGTTAACGCAGCATCATCAGCAAAGAGGAGTACCCTGATGAGGACTTTCCGTACTTTGGTCTTTGCTCTTAGGTTGAACAACCTGCCACCTGATCTTGTGTGGAGGAAAATTCCTTCTTCTGAAGACTTGAACGCATGTGAGAGCAGCAGGGAGAAGAAAATCCCAAGCAGTGTAGGTGCGAGAACACAGCCCTGTTTCACGCCACACAGGATAGGAAAAGGGTCTGATGAGGCGCCACTATGCTGAATTGTGCCTTTCATATTTTCATGGAATGAGGTGATGATACTTAGTAGCTTTGGTGGACATCCAATCTTTTCTAGTAGTCTGAAGAGACCACGTATGCTGACAAGGTCAAAGGCTTTAGTGAGATCTATGAAAGCAACGTAGAGGGGCATCTGTTGTTCACGGCATTTCTCCTGTAGCTGGCGAAGGGAGAACAGCATGTCAACGTTGGATCTCTCTGCTCGAAAGCCACACTGTGCCTCAGGGTCGACACACTCAGCCAGCTTCTGGAGCCTGTTTAAAGCGACTCGAGCGAAGACTTTCCCCACTATGCTGAGCAGGGAGATTCCACGGTAGTTGTTACAGTCACCACGGTAGTTGTTGCAGTCACCGCGGTCACACTTGTTCTTATAGAGGGTGATGATACTGGCATCGCGCATGTCCTGTGGTATTACTCCTTAGTCCCAGCACAGGCAAAGCAGTTCGTACAGTGCTGAAAGTATAGCAGGCTTGGCAGTCTTGATGATTTCAGGGGTAATGGCGTCCTTCCCAGGGGCTTTTCCGCTGGCTAGAGAATCAATGGCATCACTGAGCTCCGATTTTGTTGGCTGTACGTCCAGCTCATCCATGACTGGCAGAGACTGAGCTGCATTGAGGGCGGTCTCAGTGACAACATTTTCCCTGGAGTACAGTTCTAGGTAGTGTTCCACCCAGCGGTCCATTTGCTTGCGTTGGTCAGTGATTGTGTCCCCTGATTTAGGTTTGAGGGGGGCAGTCTTCAAGATGGTTGGCCCAAAAGCCCTCTTCATGCCATCATACATTCCTCTGATATTTCCGGTGTCAGCGGCCAGCTGAATATGACTGCATAGGTGTTGCCAGTAGTCATTTGTGCAGTGCCTGGCTGTTCTTTGTGCAGTGCTTCTGACTGCTTTAAGTGCTACGGATGTTAACTCGCTGGGGGTTTTCTTGTAGTTCAGCAGTGCAATGCGCTTACCGGCTATGACAGGTTCCAGCTCTTCAATGTGAGATTGAAATCAGTCTGCATTCCGCTTCACACGTTTGCCATAAGTGGTCATTGCTGAGTCATAGATGGCGTCTCTGATGTGGGCCCACTTGGTCTCTGCATCCCCTGTGGGAGTGTTTTGAAGGGCTTTTTCGAGTGAATTTAGAAAGTTACGTTAACATCTGTGGATGAGAAATTCTGCTCGTGTTGATGTGCGGGCGGCCCTTCTGCTTGGAATGATGCAGCTTCTTTGGTTTGAGTCTAACCTTGCTGCACACCAGGGAGTGGTCGGTGTCGCAGTCCGCACTGTGGAAGCTGCGTGTGATTTGAACGCTGTTTAGAGAGGCTCGCCTTGTGATGATGAAGTCCAGCTGGTGCCAACGGCGTGATCTTGGGTGCCTCCAAGAAACCTGGTGACAGGGTTTAGTATGAAAGAATGAGTTGGTGATGCAGAGGTTATGATCGGTACATAACTCAAGCAGTCTCTGACCATTCTCATTCATCCTACCAGTGCCATAGCACCCAAGGCAGGAGGGCCATGAATCATGGTCGGCCCCAACCCTGACATTAAAGTCCCCAGCAGGAACAGGTGTTCGATGTTGGGGATGCTACTAATGATCTCATGGAGTTCCTCGTAGAACTGGTCTTTAGCTTCAGGTGGGGAGCAGAGTGTTGGAGCATAGATGCTGAGTAGGTGTACTAGACCAGAGGCGGTGAACAGTCGGATGGACAGTATGCGTTCTGAGCCATTTGAGGGTGGCTCTATCATGCTGAGCAAAGAGTTTCTGATGGCGAAGCCCACTCCATGCTGTCTTGGTTCTTCAGGATCCCTACCCTGCCAGAAGAAGGTGTAGTTGGAGAACTCTTAGAGATCCGCTCGCAGGGAGGCGTGTCTCCTGAAGTGCTGCAATGTCTACATTGAGTCTACTGAGCTCGTTGTTAATGATGGCGGTTTTCCGAGAATCGTTGATTTGTGTAAGGTCTTCCGACAAGCCAGGACACATAGTTCTGACGTTCCAGCTTGCAAAACGAAGGGCTGGTACCTTTCCTTTATTGGTCGTGCTGTTTGGTGCGGTGTTGCAGTCCACTTGTCGGGGAATGACCCTGAGCTCCAAGCACCCATTGAAGCAGGTGGACTGTGGCGGGACAGAACCTTACTGACCGTGGGCTGCCCAGTTTGAGGCGGCCGGTAGCTGTCTAGTGAGATGCGATGACCTCTCACTCCGACAAAGGCAACCCGTGGCGCCCAATCTCTACACCAATTGAGCTGGATTTATAACCGTAACTGCTGCCTTCCGTGTTGATTTGGTCGCTGTGAGGCGACTATGGAGTGACCTCTCCATGGCGCATGCCTGGGCGGATGTATGGAGGTTGTGAGTTGCCCAAGCGTCAAAACCCCCCTCTCGGCCTTCCTGGTGGGGTCCAAAGGAGTGCAGAGCACGACGTTTGGCACCGGTATGGCTGCAGGAACTGCCGGAAACATGCCAAAGGTGACACATGACCACCTTCGGGGTTCCGCTCCAGATTTTCTGTTAGGGTTTACTCCCTTAGCCTTGGTCTCTCCCGAGACGCCCACAAGGCAGTGGGGTTGCTAGGGCCCCTACACAGGGGTAGGTGGATGCCGGTGGGAGGAGGTGCGAGGGGGGGTGGCCATCAGAGCGGAGATTTAAAAAGAGCGGGAGCTGAGGGACAGAGCGGAGATTTAAAATAGATTTGAAATAGGAACATTAAATATACTACCCTCTTTTCAGTAGGGCTGGCTGTTTTTACCTACTTGATAGATATCAACTGCTTGGGAGAAGCTTCTTGCAGCATTTGATCACTGATGATCTCTGGCAGCCTGATGCTGGTAGTTTAAATGCATCCTTTGTTTGGGAGGGAGAAGTGAAATATAATAATGCACCTTTCCAAGCTGAATATTTTTATCACTGTGCAGTGCAGATGTAATGCACTTTACCTCGCAGACACTTGAGTTTCTGGTTTATCTGTTTTCATGGTTGAACAAGCAATGATCCACCCAACTGCAGCCATTCCTGATCTTCAGTGTTGTGGATAAAACTTACGTGTAGTTATTGGAGAAGAAACAGAAGGCACCAGAAAAATAAAGAATTCGTTTCTCAGCTGAGAAGAGAACAGATAACATTTTAAAGAAAAGCACACCCCAAAGATTCTTTCTTCAAATCCTGACTCCATCATGGCAAACATGCACATTTTTTTCAATGTCTATAAACTCCCTGTGCAAAAACTTGCAACAACAGGCTAACATCAATCACTACAGGGTCATTTGCCGCGCTCCCGTGTATTTAAGTCCGCAGGAGAATTCTAAATAATCTCTGGCATAAAGTAGCTGCTGTTAACATGGGTGCCAAAGTGGATTATTTTCACCTTTTAATGAGTAAACGAAATGAATAACGTTAATATGTGTTAGGAGTTTTTTTTAAATAGCATTTATAGCACAGAAACTGGCATCTTGACCCAAATGAACTATGCTATGTTTATGCTTCATGCATGCCTCTACCCACACTGCTTCAACTAACACTATCAGCAGAACATTCTATTCCTTTCTCCCTTGTGTACTTACGTAGCATTTCATTAAATGCATCGACATGATACAGGAAATGTGTTACATGTATTCAGTATTACATCCTGGAAGTCTTTCTTAAAGCATTTAGTCTGTGCAGCAATACGCTGAGAATCTTGAATCAGTCCATCGCATTTCAATCATTTTTTTTTTTCAGGTTGCCCTGCTATCCCCTCCCCTCCACCCCCAGCGTGTTTTTATACTGTAGTTTATAAACCTGTATTAATGTTTTGAGATGTCTTTCCCCCATTTGTTTCACATATTTCTTTAAAAAAGTCAATGAAAGCCAGTCAATTCCTTCTGGTTTCTTCTGACTGCCAGTTGACCATTGGATCTGCATCGGGTAGGTACAGCAGTTACTCCTTATGACATTAAACTGACACATACGCAGCTGCACCTTAGCATGAGGAGCAGTGTGTTGTGTGTTACACAGTAGAGTGTTCCTGTCCTTTCAAACCACCACAAATAATATGGGAGATCTGCTGATCTCTTTCATGTTATTTTCTTTCCTTTTTTTGACCATGTGCTGGTCTGCTACAGAAATGTTCAGTTCATCGCATTGCACTCCCCCCACCGTACAGTACAGAAAAATACTATAATACTATTGCTTTTCCTTTGTACTGTGCATTCTGGGAAGGCCAACATCATGGATGCTCTGTACTCGTACCATAAAACTGTTGGAAATAGAAAAGCGGTACAAGTATCTGGAAAGTTTCAGCACAGCTTTGAACAATGTCATCATTCTCAGAAAACATTTCTGGATGGCGAATAGGTTGAGTTATCCCAGTAAGTAAAAAAAAAAATGCATGTGTTCCAATTTGGAATTCTTTACACTTGCAGCAGCACTGGTTGACAATATCTCCTATTCAAGGATATTGTTTGAGTGAACTTCTGAAATGTTAGTTTCTTTTTAAATAGGTTGAAGTTCTTCATTTGAATTTAACTGGTCCTGTTCAGGAACAATATTTTTCATTTCTACAACACCCTTTAATGCAGAAAAATGTCCCAAGGTGTTTCACGTGGATTTAAGTAAAATGGATGCTGAAATAAAGAGAGTACAGATTACGAGGGATGATCAAAAGCACGGTCAAAGAGGCAGGTTTTAAGGGGAATCATAGAGGAGGACGGGGAAGTAGAGAAGCAGACGGGATTTAAGGAAGAAAATTCAGGGTATGACCTTGGCGGCTGAAGACACATTCGCCAATGGTGGGATGTGGGGGCATGCACAGGAGGCCAGAGTCTGAGGATTCGAAAGCTCAGGAGAGGGGAATGGTAGGGCTGGAGGAATTAATGACTATCAGGTAAATGGTTTGAACCCAAGTCCAGTTCAGTGTCCCAGTTAATTACCTTCAAACTTGTCGCTTTCAATACAGCTGCTTTTTTTGCCTGTCATTACAAATCACAGTAATGTATCTGAATGATAATTGAATATGCAGTGAAGACGTCTCATTTGACACAATGTGGAGGATGTGCACTGGAGAAACTATTGAACATGCAATATATAAAAGGAATGATCTAATCCATAATTCACAAATGGCAAAGTCAAGTGCAAATTCGATTAACTAGGTTGAAGTTGAATTTTCTTTCAATTTGTGATATTTGCATGAACCTCGATAGCACCTTTGAATATTGGCCATTTAAAAAAAAAAATGAAGATTGAACAATATCCTTTCTACATTGGGATCTGCTTGGCATTGTTGAGGTTAGATGGCAGACCCTTAATACAAGTAGTGCCCGTTCACCCTAACCTATCCAGTGGATGTTGTTCATTCGTCACATTCAAAGTGTAAAATGTTCACTGCATCTTATATAAAGTTGATTCCTGTCAAGTGACCTTGGCAGACATGGATGCAGCGAGGGGAGGGGGAGAATTCCAAGGGGAATGACCAGTGTGAGAGAGAATGGTTTTAATGGAGACCTGGGCATCAGAGGTGGTGGTGAGTGTGTGGCTGAGCAGGCTGGTGCCTGCAAAAATGTTGTAGTGTATATACTGCCAAAGGCTAAACGTTTGGAATTTGAAAGTACCGTTGTATGTGACTTGGGAGTAAGTCTTTTCTGGGGTCAGGCACAAAAGGAAGTGAAGTGGGAAGGGGGATGTGGATGGAGAAAGATGGAAGTAATTGATCACAAGTGGCCTTTTCTGTGATTCACACAATGGAAGTAGAGAGGGCACGTGAGATGGCAAGGTTGAAGGGGTGGCCATGAATATGTGTCGGGGAGTTTATGTGGAAGGTGAAATTAAAGGAGGATAGGAGGGCAGTGAACTCAGAGGAGAGAGGGCATGGTAAGATGGTCCTACACTAATATCTGCAATCCCAATAGACCCATTGAGAAGAAGATCCCAAACAGTGCAGGTGTGAGAACACAGCCCTGTTTCATGCCACTCAGGATAGGAAAGGGGTCTGATGTGGCACTGCTGTGCTGAATTGTGCCTTTCATATTGTCATGGAATGAGGTGATGATACTTAGTAGCTTTGGTGGACATCCGATCTTTTCTAGTAGTCTGAAGAGACCATGTCTGCTGACGAGGTCAAAGGTTTTGGTGAGATCTATGAAAGCAACGTCGAGGGGCATCTGTTGTTCGCGGCATTTCTCCTGTAGCTGGCGAAGCGAGAACAGCATGTCAGCGGTGGATGTCTCTGCTCGAAAGCTGCACTGTGCCTCAGGGTAGACACACTCAGCCAGCTTCTGGAGTCTGTTTAAAACGACTCGAGCGAAGACTTTCCCCACTATGTTGAGCAGGGAGATTCCACAGTAGATGTTGCAGTCACCGCGGTCACCCTTGTTCTTATAGAGTGTGATGATATTGGCATTGCGCATGTCCTGTGGTACTGCTCCCTCATCCCAGCACAGGCAAAGCAGTTCATGGACTGCTGAGAGTATAGCAGTCTTGGCACTCTTGATTATTTCAGGGGTAATGCCATCATTTCCAGGGGCTTTTCCACTGGCTAGAGAATCAATGGGATCACTGAATTCTGATTTTGTTGGCTGTTCGTCCAGCTCATCCATGACTGGCACAGAGTGGGCTGCATTGAGGGTGGTATCAGTGACAACATTTTCCCTGGAGTACAGTTCTAGGTAGTGCTGCACCCAGCGGTCCATTTGCTTGCGTTGGTCAGTGATCATGTCCTCTGATTTAGACTTGAGGGGGACAATCTTCTTGATGGTTGACCCAAAAGCTCTCTTAATGCCATCATACATTCCTCCGATGTTTCCGGTGTCGGAGGCCAGCTGAATACGGTGTATAGGTGTTGCCAGTAGTTATTTGCACAGTGCCTGGCTGTTCTTTGTGCAGTGCTTCTGGCTACTTTAAGTGCGACGGGTGTTAACTCGCTGGGGGCTTTCTTGTAGTTCAACAGTGCAGTGCGCTTAGCGGCTATGACAGGTTCCAGCTCTTCAAAGTGAGATTGAAACCAGTCTGCATTCTGCTTCTCACGTTTGCCAAAGGTGGTCATTTCTGAGTCATAGATGGCATCTGTGATGTGGGCCCACTTCGTCTCTGCATCCCCTGCAGGAGTGTTTTGAAGGGCTTTTTCAAGTGAATTTAGAAACTTATGTAATATCTGTGGATAAGAAATTCTGTTAGTGTTGATGCGCAGGCGGCCCTTCTGCTTGGAGTGTTGTAGCTTCTTTGATTTTAGTCTAACTTTGCCGCACACCAGGGAGTGGTCAGTGTCGCAGTCCGCACTGTGGAAGCTGCGTATGATTTGGACACTGTTTATAGAGGCTTGCCTTTTGACGATGAGGTCCAGCTGGTGCCAACGGCATGATCTTGGGTGTCTCCATGAAACCTGGTGACAGCGTTTAGTAAGAAAGAACGAGTTGGTGATGCAGAGGTTGTGATAGGTACACAACTCCAGCACCTACACTGTTTGGGATCTTCTTCTCCCTGCTGCTCTCACATGCGTTCAAGTCTTCAGGAGAAGGAATTTTCCTCCACACAAGATCAGGTGGCAGGTTGTTCAACCTTGCCCATCTTAGAGCGAAGACCAAAGTACGGAAGGTCCTCATCATGGAAATCCTCTTTGCTGACGATGCTGCATTAACATCCCACACAGAAGAGTATCTGCAGACACTCATCGACAGGATTGCGACTGCCTGCAACGAATTTGGCATAACCATCAGCCTCAAGAAAACGAACATCATGGCACAAGATGTCAGAAATGTTCCATCCATCAATATCGGCGCCCACGCTCTGGAAGTGGTTCAAGAGTTCACCTACCTAGGCTCAACTATCGGCAGTAACCTGTCTCTAGATGCAGAAATCAACAAGCGCATGGAAAAGTGTCCGCTGCTATGTTCAGACTGGACAAGAGGGTGTGGGAAAATGGTGCACTGACACGGCACGCAAAGGTCCGAGTGTTTCACGCCTGTGTCCTCAGTACTTTTCTCTGTGGCAGCGAGGCCTGGACAACATATGTCAGCCAAGAGCGACGTCTCAACTCGTTCCATCTTCGTTGCCTCCAGAGAATCCCTGGCATCAGGTGGCAGGACCATATCTCCAACGCAGAAGTCCTCAAGGTGACCAACATCCCCAGCATATACACCCTACTGAGCCAGCGGCGCTTGAGATGGCTTGGCCGTGAGAGCCGCATGGAAGATGGCAGGATCCCCAAGGACACATTGTACAGCGAGCTCGTCACTGGTATCAGACCCACCGGCCATCCACGTTTCCACTTTAAAGACGTCTGAAAATGTGACATGATGTCCTGTGACATTGACCACAAGTCGTGGGAGTCAGTTGCCAGTGATCGCCAGAGCTGGTGGTCAACCATAAAGGCGGGACCCGAAGAAGGGTCACTGACCCGAAACGTTAACTCTGCTTCTCTTTCCACAGATGCTGCCAGACCTGCTGAGTATTTCCAGCATTTCTTGTTTTTATTTCAGATTTCCAGCATCTGCAGTATTTTGCTTTTATATTAGGGTGTATAGTTCTGGTGGTAGCACTGGGTTGGATGATGGGATCTGGAGCATAGGAAAGAGCCTGGTGTGTCTGAACTATGGGTGAGTGTTTCCAGGCATATCTGTACTGGGGTAGGTAGTGGTTTGTGCACTGAAGATAGTGGGTAGGGGAGTCCTAGCAACTGAGAGTACTAATCCGGGAACATAGAGGAAGGTGCATGCTTATGTCAGTACTGGGAGATGAAGGTCCCAGAGGAAGGGGTTAATAGCAACTGGAGCATAAATGGGAAGGTTATTCCTGGTGGTGTGTTGAGAATTACCAAGTTCTTGGTGCAATGATAGGGGGATCCTGGGATCTGGAAGCACTGGGAGCTTTCTGTGGGTCTAGGAGTACTGAGAGGGACATTCAAATTGCTCGAAATACTGGTTGAGAATAGTTTTGTCCGTCAGTTTTCCTGGCACAACAGCCTATTTGGAACAAATTTTTTAAAATATTCATACCATAATAACTGGTGTGGTCTGGGTGTGCAACTGAGAAATGTAGTGTTAATTGGCATCATTTCAAACTGCAACGCTAAAAATTCCACAGCTTAAAAGAATCATTTAAAGAGATCACAGATTCTTCTGAGATTTGGATTCAGTCGGAATCCTTGTAAAGTTAAAGGGCTGCCAGCAAATGACAAACTCCTGTTGCAGGCTACCTTGACAGTAGAATATACTTGAGAACTCAACCAATTAAACAATAACTTCATCTTGTGTTAACTGGATTAGGTCATTAAATGCCTGTGTGGCAGTTAAAGCATAATTCAAAGTTCTGCAGTGACATCTGTTGGCAGAATCAACGTGCTACTGCACATGAAGAAAAATTATTTTTCCTTCTCCTTTGTCTATTAATCTTACTTTAGCTTGGGAGCTAAACTGGTGGAAGAAGGGGAATGGCAATGTCTGTGAACGCGAGCTTGTTACCTCGTTAGTTTATCTGTGTCAACTGCAAGGTTCTAATGTAGATACGTTTGCCACCTGTCTGCTTTTAGACCAGGCTTGAGCGAAACATCTAGAAATTTCTAAAGTGAACCTCTCCTGTGCTTTTGCTGCTATATAAAATTTTAACCTCTGGTATTTGTCACTTCTGACGAGAGCAGTGAAATGTTGAATTTTTGTCACTTGTGGTAAATGGTTGTTTTTCAGATTGGGGGATAGTAGACAATTGTGTTCCCCAAGGGTCAGTGCTAGGACCACTGCCTTTTTGATATACATAAATTACTTGGATATTGGGATACCGAGTAAAATTTCAAAATTTGCCAATGAGGTGGAGGTGTCGCAAACAGTGAGGATGCTACCAATCAACTGCAACAGGACACAGATAGGCTAGCAGAATGGGCAGACAAGTGACAGATAAAATTTAATGCAGAGAAATGTGAGGTGATGCATTTTGGCAAAAGAGATAGGGAGAGGCAATATAGACGTACTGGCACAGTACTAAAGAGTGTGCAGGGACAGCGGGATCTGGGGGTTCATATGCAAAATCTTTAAAGGTGGCAGGACATATTGAGGGAAAGCATATGGGATCTTGGGCTTCATAAATAGAGGTATTGAGTACAAAAGCAAGGAGGTTATTCAGAACCTTCATAAAGCTTTGGTTAGGCCACAACTAGAGTATTGCGTCCAATTCTGGTCACCACACTGTAGAAAGGATGTGAGGGTCCTTGAAAGGGTGCAGAGATTTACCAGAATGGTTCCAGGGATGTGGGATTTTCACTACACGGTTAGGTTGGAGAAGCTGGGGTTGTTCTCCCTGGAGCAAAGGAGACTGGGGAGATTTAATTGAGGTGTACAAGATTCTAACAGGTTTGGATAGGGTAGACAAAGAAAAGCTATTCCCATTAGCTGATGGTACAAGGACTAGGGGACACAGATTTAAAGTTTTGGGCAAGAGATGCAGGGGGATTATGAGGAAGAACCTTTTTACGCGGCAAGTGTTAATGACCTGGAACTCTGCCTATGAGTGTGGTGGAAGAGAAGACAATGAATGATTTCAAAAAGAAATTGGATGGGCACTTGAGGGAAATGAACTTACAGGGCTATGGGGACAGAGCTGGGGAATGGGACTGACTGGATTACTCTACAGGGAGCAGGCATGGACTGGATGAACCAAATAGCCTCCTTCTGTGCTACTGTGACACTGATTCATCAATCTCACATTTTTATTTCTCTTTGAATACCTCTGTTTATTTTATCAAAGCTGCTTTTTGGTTCAGAAGCTGTTGTTTCCTTGTAGTCTCAGTAATAGCGATTGTCTTGCTCTTTCTTCCTATAGATGATTTTAGCTTATGGGATTTGCTTAAAACTACTGCATCTCCTCGTAAAACCACAAAGTCACCCAAAACCACCAAAAAACCGCGAAAGAAGGGAAATTCGGGTAAGTCTCTTTCTGAATTGCTGAGTCTTTGCGCTAGATTTTACACTCTCGCCCGTGGCAGGTTTGGCAGGGGAGAGCATTTAATCGGTGGAGGGTGGGGACCCCATCACCACCTCACCTCCACCCTAATTAAGTCCATGGCAGGATGGCCCATGGATGGCGTTCCTACCCTGCTGCCAATTGAAGTCCTTAAGGGGGCAATTAATGTCTAATTAAGGGTTTCATCCCCCTGCTGCCACCAGTATTAACCTGTTAAATTAGCAGCAGGCAGGCCTGTCTCCACGGGGGAGCATAACGAGTAAACCCATGCAGGTTGCTTGCCAGCTCCTAGTGCTGGGGGGTATTGGGGGAGGGAGTCATCCCCCATTCAAAGGAACCTTGCATCAGGAAGGGGGTGGGCCTGCTGCCGACCCCCCCCCCCCCCCCAATAGACCCCTTCCCCACAACCCCCACCCCGAGAAACCCCTCCTGCCCTGACTCAACTGTGGCCTGGGTCCATTGACAATCTTGGGACTTGGCTGGGTGCATTACCGACAGCAGCCACCACCTCTCAGCAGCTGTCAGCAGATGGGACCTCCGTCACCAGGGGCCCTAAATCCTGGGGAAGGCCTGCTGCTGCCCAGTTAAGTGCCGTTTGGCATGTAATGTGGTGGGCATTCCCGAAAAGAGGCAACGCAGGGCTGTAGCCAGCTCTTCAACTGGTGGCTGAGACCTCCCGTCGCCTCCACAAAATACCGCAGAGAGGGGTGGCAGCCTTGGTACAGTGTAGCAGTAACTCATTTCAGGGGACCGTAAGATTAACCACACTCTTATTGGTCTTAGAGAGGTGTGTGTACCATCAGTTCCTGTTGTATAGGTGCAACTCACCTCTCCAGCACCTTTCTTGACCCTTCATCTCAAACTGCTTTTCCAGTATCCAGACTTGAATTAGCTGCAATTTCTTTAACGCATCAGGAACGCCAACACCTCAGTCTTTGGTCCCCACCACAAATTCTGTATCGTTGCCACTGATTCCACCGTCCTCCTTGGCCACTGTCTCATGTTGAGCCAGATTGTTTGCAGGCTTTGCCTCTTACTTGACCTCAGGCTGAGCTTCCATACATTCTCCATTGTGAAGACTGCCTACTTCCATCTCCATAACATCACTTGCCTCTGCCCGTTAATACTGCATGGAAGTGTGGGCCTAGAATCTGTGCTCCAGTCTTGGAGTGAAAATTGAACCCAGCATCTTCCAAGAGTTTATTTATTTATTTAGATACAGCACTGAAACAGGCCCTTCGGCCCACCGAGTCTGTGCCGACCAACAACCACCCATTTATACTAACCCTACAGTAATCCCATATTCCCTACCACCTACCTACACTAGGGGCAATTTACAACAGCCAATTTACCTATCACCTGCAAGTCTTTGGCGGTGGGAGGAAACCGGAGCACCCGGTGAAAACCCACGCGGTCACAGGGAGAACTTGCAAACTCCACACAGGCAGTACCCGGAATCGAACCCGGGTCGCTGGAGCTGTGAGGCTACAGTGCTAACCACTGTGCTGCCCAAGTAATCCCCAGCTCCAGACAACCCACCTCCCCATTCCTACCTCAAAGTTGCTTTTAATAATGGAAGTTTGTTCATATTTATTCTTTGGGCAAAAGTTCATTCATTTTAAAATTCCACTAAAAATAGAGGCTGTAATCCTGCTAATGTATAACTACCAGACTTATGTTTGCTATTGGTCTTTGATAGCGCCAAGGACTAAAATGTACTATTTAGACTGATTGAGAAAATCTGTTGTAATAAATAAATTAGGAACATAGGAAGAGGAGGAGGACATTTATCCCCTCGAGCCTGTTCCTCCATTCAGTGAAATCATGTCTCATCAATGACCTAACTCCATATACCCAGCTTTGCTCCATATCCCTTAATAACTTTTGGCTAACAAAGATCTTGCAATCACAGATTTAAAATTAACAATTCATCTTGTAAATCAACTGTCATTTATGGAAGAGACTTCCAAACCTTTACCACTCTTTGTGTGTAGAAGTGTTTCCTAACTTCGCTCCTGAAAGATCTGGCTCTAATTTTAAGTCTCTGTCGTCTAGTCCTAGACTCCAGAACCAGCAGAAATAATTTTTCTCCACCTACCCAAAATGTTTCCTATAATATCTTTAAAACTTCAATCAAATTGCCCCTTCGCCTTGTAAATTCCAGGGAATACAACCCAAGTTTGTGTAATCTCTCATTGTAACTTAACCCTTGGAGTCCAGATATCATTCTGCTGCACTCTCTCCAAGGCCAATATAACCTTCCTTGGGTGTGATGCCCAGAACTGAACACTGTATTCCAGGTGTGCTCTAACCAGGGCTTTGTATAGCTGTAACATAACTTCTCTCCACCACCCCCCCCCCACCCCCGCACCCCCTTGTATTCCAGACCCCTAGATGTAAAGCCAGTTATTCCATTAACCTTTCTGATTTCTTTTCTGTACCTGTCCACGATTTTTTAATCTATGTTTCTTTGAATTGCCACTGATTGTAGTTTTCTACACAATCATACCATTATTACAGCACAGGAGGCCATTCAGCCCATCATGTCTGCACCAGCTCTCCTAATGAGCAATTCGCCTAGTGCCATTCCCCCAAATTGTCCCCGTGACCCTGCAAATTATTCCTTTTCAGCTAATAGACTAATTCCCTTTTGAATGCCTCAATTGAACCTGCCTGCACCACACTCCAGGCAGCGCATTCCAGACCTTAACCACTCGCTGGTGAAAAGGTTTTTCATCCTGTTGCTTTTGCTACTCTTGCCAATTGCTTGCCAATCTGTGCCCTCTCATTCTCAATCCTTTCACGAGTGGGAACAGTTTCTCCCTATCTACTCTGTCCAGACTCCTCACAATTTAGAAAGTACTCTGATCTATCCTTTTCAGATCCAAAGTGGATGACCTCAGAGTTACCTATGTTCAATTTCATTAACTACAGTTTTGCCAATTCTCTTAATCTATTAATATATCTCCGTAATTTTATGCTTCCATCTACACTGTTAACAATGCCTCCTATCTCTGTGTCATTGGCAAACTTGGATATGTGGCTTACTATCCCATTATCTAAGTTGTTAATAAATATAATAAATGGTTGAGGACCCTGTACAGGTCCCTGCGGGAAACCGTTAGTCACATCTTGCCAAATAATGTAAAAAACATTATCCCTGTCTTCTCCTGCCACTTAGCCAGTTTCCTAAACAGGTCAATAGCTTGCCTTCAATTCCATGAGCTTCAACATTAATTAACTGTCTCGTATGAGCTGCTTTATCAAATGCCTCCTGGAAGTCCGTATAAATAACATCCATAGGCATTACCCTGTCACTACTTCAGTCACTTCCTCAAAAAAGAATTTCATCAGGTTCGTCAGGCATGACCTACCCTTTACAAATCCATACTGGCTGTTTGATCAACTGAAAAATTTCAAGATGTTCACTCACCCTGTAGGCTCGAGCAATTTCTTGATAATAGATGTTGGGCTGAATGTTAATAATTATTCGGTTTCCCTCTCTAACCTTTCTTAAGTAGCAGAGTGACCTGTGCAGTTTTCTAATCTAAAGGAATGGTTCCTGAATCAAGAGATCTTTGGAAGATTATAGTTAGAACATCTGCAATGTTATCACCTACTTCCTTTAGAACGCTGGGATGGAAACCATCTGATCTTGGGATTTGTCACTCTTTAGTGCCATTGTTATTTTGCTTACATTAATTTTGGTGCGTACCTGTCCCTAACTCAGTATTAGTTTCCTATGTCCACCTTGCGAACCTCTTGCTGTGCTGTATATTCAGTTCCCAGTCCTGACCACCTTGCAACCATGTTTCAGGAATGGCTATCATGTTGTACCCTCTCAGTTGAACTTGTGCTTGCAGTTCATTCAGTTTGTTCCTTATATTGTGCGTTGGTATAAAATAATGTTTATTTGGGCCACACATCCTAATCTGTCCTTCTGCCATTATGTTTTTCTGAAGTATTATTTCTCTCTCCTGATTTAATTACATCTTTTTTTAGTTTTCCCTTTACCTGTGGTGTCTAAAGCACAATTAGAACAGGTGAATGCATGACTGGAAAGGAGGGAGGGCTTTAGATTCCTAGGACACTGGGCCCAGTTCTGGGGGAGATGGGACCTGTCCAGGCTGAACGGGTTGCACCTGAACATAGCTGGAAAAAATGTCCTTGCGGGGTAATTTGCTGATGCCATTGAGGAGGGTTTAAACTAACTTGGCAGGGGCGTGGGAAGCAGGACATAATACAAGAGAGGAATACCAAGCTGCACAGAGAATTGGGAGAGACAGATTGTACTCGAGTAGGAAATAGCCAAGTATTAGGTGGGGTCAATGTAAGACAGAAAGTAATAAAGTCTAAATTAGGTGCAGATAGCCTGCATTACCTGTGAGTGTGGTGGAGGCAGGTTCAGTCGAGGCATTCAAGAGGGAATTGGATCGTTATCTTAAAAGGAAGAATATGCAGGGCTATGGGGAGAAAGTGAGGGAGTGGCACTGGGTAAATTGCTCTTTTGGAGAGCCAGCACAGACACGATGGGCCGAAGGCCTCCTTCTGTGCTGTAGCAATTCTGTGATTTCATTACTCCATTCTCATCCCTTTTGCTTGTTTTGGAATTATTATTTATGATTACCTGAGCCACCACCCCACCCCACCCCCAGCCATTTACTAGTTTAAAGTCTTGGTGACCTCCTTATTCATGCTTTCTACTAGCGTCCTGGTCCCAGCCCAGCTCAGGTGGAGCCTGTCCCAACGGTACAGTTCATTCCTATCCCAGTACTGTTGTTAGTGCCCCATGAAATTGAACCTCTTTTCCACAGCACTTCAGTCATGCGTTCACCTCCTTAATCTGCTTATCCCTGCACCAATTTGCATGTGGCTCAGGTAATAATCCAGAGATTATAACATTTGACATCCTTTTTTTTAAATTTAGCTTCTGCCTGCTGGTACTCTGTGGACCTGTTTAAATTCTCCTGCTTTGAAAACTCACTTACTTTTCCCCCTACCCTTTGATTGCTTTTGAATGGATTTCCTTTGCACCTTTAGACACAAGTGACTTTGGTTCTGATTTCGACCTATCGGATGCTCTTGATGACAGTAATGACAACTATGGCAAGGGAGGTAAAGGTGACTCAGGTAAGGAATGAAGGTGGCAAAGGATCTGCCACCACGTAGTTATTTAAGATCAACATCTATTTGGTATTGGGCACTTAATTCATCATTTAGTAGAAAGTTACCTGTGGTACTTTAAATTTTAAAAAAGCATTCAAACCAGGAATGAGACACAAAATTAAAATTTTTGCATCAGATCTCTGTTTTCATGGAAACCACTTTCCAATTGTTATATGCAAGACCAGTGTTAGATTTTTATATTTGCACAGTCACTCATAAAATTCAAACGGACATGCAAAAAATGGGATGAGGAACAATTTAACTGAATTTTAATGAAAACCCCACTAAAAATCCAGTAGGAAAATGGGTTTTAGATTTTTAAAAACAAGAACAACTCTTCTCACTCAAGTTCAGCATAAGCAATGTAAAATATTCTGACGGTGGTTGAAGTCTGATGCGAGCAGAATGTCCTCTTTCAAACCTCACACATGTAACACTAAACGGTGGGAATGTGTGAGCATTCAGCCATAGGAATGGGCAGTGCTTACTGCTGTTAAAAGGAGAAAGCTTACAGGTGAGTCATCAGAGAGTCTGGGACGAGATTTTTCCTTTTTATGTTTTGTCGTTCTGAGCTAAAAAGTCTCTATCTGTCATCCTTCTGTTCTAGGCTCCAAAGGAAATGACAAACCAAAAGGAGGTAAAAAACCGGGTAAGGAGGCTGTCACTAGAGCTGGGTAATCCAGGTGTTTTCAAAATAAAGCCCAACATAGGCTAAAGGATCTGATTTGGTACTCTAAGCCAGAGTTTTGAGACAGCTAGCAGGGCTTTCTAATGAGACTGAGCCCTTTTCAGTAGCAAAGACATCTTCACACACACAACCATGAGCCAATGATCAGTCGGACTGCGGTAGCCAAGTGAAGCCGTGAAGGCACCTGGTAACCGCCTAAACTGGCGGTAGTTATTACAATCCAATCATCTACCATCCAATCTAGGAAGAAATTTTCCGTTCAGATTAAGGTGCCGTATTGAATGTACACAGTGAGTGAGTTTTGAGAATTATATTACATTGCTGCAAAAGTGACATGCTATTTCAGAAAACCTGATGTCTTATAAAGCATTCATTTTTGCAGATTGCAAACTAACAGCCTTAATATCACGATCTCATGCACACTCCCAAGATGAAAGTTTCATTAGTCAGCCCAGACAGAACAAGAGGCACAACACTGACTAACAGACATAAGCCAGCATCTTCAGCTATTGCAAAGATTTGGCCATTGAAATCATTTTTAATCAAAAGTTGAAAGCTGAAAAGCAGAGTGCAGATTTACAACCCACCATGTCCCTTTATTTAAATCATAGGCAGTGGGCTGAAACCTGTAAAGGTTATTTGAGATTCAACACATCATCTAAATATCAGCAAAACAATTGGACTCATTGCCTGCTCTGTAAAGATCAACTGAATTGAAATTTGTTGGACCAAGATACCATTTGAAAGTCAGATAATGTTACGCAGAAATTATACAGATTTATTGCTTCTGTTGATCTCTTACTCCTGTGTTTTGAACTCTGCCCTCCTACACCTTACCACTTAGGTAGTGCCTATGTAAGTTAGTTACAGTTCAGCAGGTTGCCATAGTTTTAGACCAAGTGCGTTGTTTCAGTGCCAGAGCAGAGGTGCATTTTAACCCCTAAAATTCCCAGAAGGATTAAAGATAAAAATGGAAGGCAGTGCCACCATATTCCAGCAGGATGCTTCACAAACAGAATACTTTACTAGCGTCTCAAAGCAGGATTGGAGTACCACATCTCCTAGCTGTCCACTGAACTTCAATCTTTCTTTAAGTGTACTTTTCATCCTGAGGCTATTCAGAGCCAGTATCCTTGGACTTCTCTGGTTTCACCCAGCTTTACTCGCAGCCAGTTGCAGTCTCCTATCCTGTTGTTCACTGCATTCTGACTATTTCCATAGATCTTCCCTATCCTCTCCAGGCAGTGTGGCTGTGAACATCACTCTCCTTTCTGGTTTTACAAATGCTCTGTTTATAAAAGGAAATTTAAACATTGCATAATCTTTGTACCATTAACAAAAAGTTATTAAAAAGCAGCCTTGCATGACTGCACAGTTCCACCGGAATCTAACTTTGACAGTGTTTCCTCTCAGGTTTGATGAATTTTGCAAATGTTAAAGAGGCTGGTGCATGGCTATATGATGTATCTTTCTTCCTTTATCTCTGGCTTGCACGGTCTCTACTTTATTTTTGACAATTGTGAAAATATTTCAATTTTGAGAAACTTTCTTTAAACTTCTCAAGGAGTGAAGCAGTGAAGGGGTTAACATTTGAAAACCAGGAGTTCCTGTTTGCAAAATGGTGACATCAGACACTCCGATATGCCACTCAGTTATTTTGAAACCATTTCAATGACACAGACGTTCTTCAGAAAATCCTTGCTCATAAAGATCACCCCTTCAAAATGATCCAAACCCCAAATGTGTTGTAACAGCAGAAAATACTCAACAAGTCAGGAAGACTCAGTGGAGAGGGAAACAAAGTTAATAGGTGGCATTTAACCCCCAAAACAGAGGGGTTGGAATCAGGTAATATATGAAAATTTTAAAACTCTCAAATTGTACTCCAACATAGCAATTTCAGGCTTATTGGAGACACGACAGGGACAGGCAACCAACCTGCTCCTAGGAGGCTGGTTGGTCATTTATAATGAGACGATGTGCCTCAGAATTAACCTATCTCCCAGGTTTAACCCTGGCTGGCTGGGTTGCGCAGGAGAGAACTGCTTGGTGGAAGAGTTAAGTGCCTTAACAGCATTGCTGGTGGGTCAAGAGAAGCAGGAATATTTCCCTCAGCTCCCCCAAACCCACCTGAATAGGAGATTGGATCACTCCCCACCCACCCAGGGATCAAAGAATGGGCTCCCCCCACCGCCCAAGAATGATTAACGAATTTGTTGTGACCGCATCATATCTGCTGAAAAGTTTGATTTCCAGAATACTCAATTCAATTTGCAAACAGAAGTTTCCAGGTAAAATCCATAAGCTAACCATGATTCTGAATTAATTATTCTTGAGTACAATTCTGTGCACATCAAAGTGTTATCACGATAATTTTTGTGCTACCCATTTGCTGTAAGACTGAAGCTAATCATCATTCAGTTTCTCTCAATGAAACTGGCTCCAGGGATGTCTTTTGACTTTCGATCTGAGTTGCTGATATTCTCGGAGCCCTGTGCTGATTTTATTCTGCACCGATCCTTTGCAGTTTGTTCTGCTTCCACAGCTCTCTCGGTGTCCTGTCACCACCAGTCAAAAGCCAGATCAGAGAGCCCTCTGTGTCATTTTTATGTCCTTACATTTTGGTCTAGCTTAATACGAAGATAAGACGTCAAATTCAAAAATAAATGCAAAAGTAGAGAAAACGGAAAGAAAAGTATGAGCTGGGAGATGCATGGAAACTCGATTTGAATCCAGACGGGGACATCCTTTATATCATGGCTGTGAGGAATCTCAAATGAAATTAGTTCAAGCGTTTCCGAAAAGGAACCTCACCACTACAGAAGGTTATCACAGTGAAACGATCCTGTCTATGTATGTTCCTGCTGTAGGCTGGATTTTTTTTCCAGACTAGATTGACAGATTACATCAACTTAAAGTGACAGGTGAGATAAACCTCAAGTCCCCTGCCATCAGGTAGCTGTGAGAGTGCTGTGAAATTGCTGAGTTATTCCAGCCAAACGTCGATCTGAGGAATCATTAGTTTGTTGTACAGCAAAGGACACATCATTTTTACTTTTTTCAAAGGTTGTTTTCATGTTGACATGTTTTGTTAGTTCAGTTCTAAGCAAGGTCAGCCTAAATTGCATCATGTCACATTTTGGGTAGGATTCCATTCAATCATTTGGGAATTATCCAAATACTGCTGTTCGATCCAAAACATTAACCTGTCAGACAACTTGATGTGAAAGATAAGTTAACAGCTAGTGTACTTGGAGAGAGAATGTAGTCTGTAAATAAGGTCTATTTGTGAGAGCTGTCCCTCTTTACAACACCATTATCTCTTAACTTAACAAGCACAAGCATAGAGTATGCTCCTGATTGTCTCCCGCATGTCAACATTTTCTCTTTGGCTGGTAGGTATTTAATAAGATTTGGAATAAACAGAATACACTGTGGACATTTCTAGAAATGTACAATGTAGATTAGGTCCCATTTGCATTGTTGAACTGACGTAACCTACAAGAACCTTCACATCTGATCATTTAGATGGGAGCGGGCAGCGGGGCACAAATTCCTGTCTTGTCATTCAACAGTGGAGGTTTTCAAACCTTAGAATGCCTCTTCCACTAAAATACCTGATTCTGGGGTGCACAGGTCTGTTCCAATGCATTTAGCACTGATACCATCTCCTATCTGTTTGTAGGTACGGCTGGCATTTCAGACAAAGACCTTGAAGATCTGTTGGGTGGTGGGGACTATAAACCAGATAAGAAAAAATCAGGTAAACCTCATGCAATTGGATCCATAAATTTGTTGGTTTACACACAATGAATGGATGAATGTATTGCACGATTTGTTGAATGATTGCTTGATGTCAAAATGTAGATACAAATATATAGAAGTTACAATACAGAAACAGGGCATTCAATCCAATCAGTTCATATCGATGTTTAACCTCCATTTGAGCAGATTTAATTACATTTACCCATTTTGTTCTCATATCCCTTCAATCCTCTTTCCTTCATCCACAATCCAATATTGAATATTAATGTAGTTTCTGCCTCATGTACTAACCTCGGGAGTAATTCCACATTCTCATAACTCTTGTGCACATGTGTTGCTCTTGCCCTCGGTTATAAATCTTTTGTTCAACTGTGGATCCCTTTTACTTGACGTCTCAACTCCAGATAATCTGCTTCTATCTACCTTGTCCTATCCTTTTAAACTCTTAAACACATCTAAATCACACTGTAATCTGCATTTTTCAAGTTTCTTCCTTTATTTGATATGAAAATGGTCAATTCTATTGCTGACAGGACCTACACTATACTGTTTTTTTTTATAAGTTGTCTAGTAGAGTATGGTTAGGATTGCTCTAATGATGTAATGAATGGGGCTTTTCATCCTGGCTGTAGTTTTTACACACTGTACCCTGTTTACACTCACTTGTTCTGATTCTGGGATACGGTTTTAGTTAATTATTGCAGTTACTACTCAATGCATGGACCAGCATATCATGCCATGCAGACATACCTAGCAGTGATTGGGACTGAACAGGTTACACCAGTGTGATTCAAAGTCAGGTGTTATAGAACACGTTTTGAGCCAGAGTCAAGAGGATGGAATGTTACTGCCTTTGTCAACCGGTTATGTGCATCATTCATACAAATAGTAAAATTAAACGATTAGCAGTCTCAATGAAATTCTCAGGTCTGGCAGCATCTGTGGAGAGAGAAACAGAGGTTAATGTTTCAGGTCTGTGACCTTTCATCATAATTGGCAAAGGTTATAAATGTAATATGCTTTGAGCAAGTGAAAAAGGGGAGGGGGAAGAAGAACAAAAGGGAAGGTGTGTGATAGAACAGAGGGCAGGAGAGATTAAATGACAAAGATGTCTTGGAACAAAAGGCAAAGGAAGTGCTAATAGTTGTAGTAAAAGACAAAGCATTAGTCCAGAGAGAGTGTTAATGGCAGAATAATGAACAGCTCTGTCCGAAAGCAAAAACATGTTTAAGATGGGCATATGGTTAAAAATTAAAATAAATTTTAAAAAATTAAATGGCAGTCATGCGCTGAAATTGTTGAACTCAATGTTGAGTCCAGAAGGCTGTAGAGTGCCTAATTGGAAGATGAGGAGCTGTTCCTCGAGTGTATGTTGAGCCTCATTGGAACACTGCAACAGGTCAAGGACAGAAATGAGGGCAGGATGGTGCTCTATTTATTGGAAGCTGCCATGACTCCTTCAGCCTCCAGCAATTCATGCTGCCTCATCTGCCCAGAAGCTTTGCCCTCACCAGGGAGGATCCTGTTATCCCTTTTACCACCTCATACCACCTTTCCTGTCATGGCACCAGTAAAAAGAGTCCCAGATATATGGCTTAAAGTGTCATTATTTATAAAGTGCAAAGAGAGGAAAACAGTAGACAGAGACAGTAAGAACACACACCAGTGACTCAAGTAGTGCTCCCCACAATGCAGTGGCTTCCGTTTTTGGCCACTCCTATACTGAGTTCCCCCTGTGGCCTTGCAGGAGGTGGAAGCTGCCTGCTCACTTGTCTCAGCATGCAGCTGAGATGTATGTGGCAGTTGTCCTCATCCTGGAGGTGCCTGTGGGGACCCCTCCAGTGGCTGCTGCACCCGAATCATTGCAGCGGTGGCCACCCTCACTTGGCCCTGTTGCACAGATGGTTCTTCATTCAGAGGAGCCAAGGAGGCTGAGGTTGAGAGGTGCCACCCTCATCCTACTCCGTGACATTCTTAGGTCTTGTCGGGTGCTCTGGATGCCTGGAGGGGCGCAGCCGACATCCTGTCAAGATCTCTGCGCCACCAGTGCCACTGACCGGTCCAGGCTGCACAGCATCTCATGCATCCTGTGGACGTCAGTGCACAGTTCCTGCATGCACTCTGAGTGATGCCACATGTGGCTCTCTAAGAGGTTGGCCACTGTCTATGGAGGAGCTCATGCATTCATAGCCCTGAACCATTGTGGTGCATGTGAGCTGGATGGACTCCTCCATCCTCTGCCCAAGACACTGCACTGCCTCAGGGAACTCCAACATGCAGGAGCACATCTCCTGCTGCTGTTCAAGGTAGAGGCTCCTTTCCAGTGACTCCTGAGGCCTTGCATCTGTGCCCAGCTGAGCAGGGCTATATCTGTCCTCCCTCCTCCAAGGGGAACTGACCACAGCTGCCTCTGCCTTTGGCACCTCCTCTTACCAACTAGTGCCATGATTATCACCCTATGCCATCCTATCTACACGCACGCGAGGACTCACCAAGGTGAGAGTATCTGTGATGGTGGATGGTGTGCTGGTAAGGTATGACGGTCTTCTTCATCTCCTTCTTGCTCCTCTGGGCCCGTGAAGGGAGGGGGAGAGGGTGCTGCAGATTGGACATCTGCACCTGTGGGGGACACATGAAGAGATGAGAGCTAGCTTAGGACAATAGAATCCGCTGCAGTGCTGAGGCTGCCCAATATTACTCAGTGTGTGATATGCTATTGGATGGGATGGAGTGCGCTGCACCCACTTTATGACCACTTTACACTCCATAATCAGCAGGTCCACCATGAACTCCTGACTTGCCAGGCCCAACTGCCTCCTCTTCTACTATCCTGGCTATCTCCATCACTGCCTGCTCCATTGGTGTGATGCAGTAGAAGAACAGCACCCCTCCTCCTGCCTGGGTCCTCTCCCGGACATTGTGTGCCCATTTCTCCTGCTACAGAGAGCGAGATAAGGCAATGCTGTTCTCTGTAGCCAATATCATCTGCCCCAATCCATTAGGAACTGCATGTCTCAGGTCCCCAGCAGCACAATGGCTGTGAACCATTCTGAGGGGTCAGTAAGTGGCCTTGTCACACACCCCTCCCGTGCTCTAGAGCAGCATGTGCCCTGAGGCTCCTCAGGTGGTATATCTGCTGGAGGGTGCAAGCAGTGAGACCTGTCCGGAGGGTTGGGGGTTGCACTCACCTTGCCAGAACATATGAGGTCATTGAACATTTTATGGAAGTGCAACCACGTTCTTGTGACGGCAGCAACCCCTGTCTGAACCCATTCCCCAATACCAGGTCCAGAATGGCCCCATTCCTAGTTGGACTATCTACATATTGTTTCAAGAAGCCCTCCTGGATGCCCCTTACAAATTCTGCCCCATCTAAGCCCCTAGCACTAAGTGAGTCCCAGTCAATATAGGGGAAGTTAAAATCACCCACCACTACAACCCTGTTACCTTTACATCTTTCCAAGATCTGTCTACATATCTGCTCCTCTACCTCCCTCTGGCTGTTGGGAGGCCTGTAGAAAACCCCCAACATCGTGACTGCACCCTTCCTATTCCCTCGCTCCACCTATATTGCCTCGCTGCACGACCCCTCCGAGGTGTCCTCCCGCAGTACAGCTGTGATATTCTCCTTAACAAGTAATGCAACTCCCCCACCCCTTTTACATTCCCCTCTATCCCGCCTGAAGCTGCGAAATCCTGGAACATTTAGCTGCCAGTCCTGTCCTTCCCTCAACCAAGTCTCTGTAATAGCAACAACATCATAGTTCCAAGTAGTAATCCAAACTCTAAGTTCATCTGCCTTACCTGTTATACTTCTCGCATTGAAACAAATGCACTTCAGACCACCAGTCCCGCTGTGCTCTGCAACATCTCCCTGCCTGCTCTTCCTCTTAGTCTTACTGGCCTAATTTACTAGTTCCCACTCAGTTATTTCACTTGCTGTCCTACTGCTCCAGTTCCCACCCCCCTGCCACACTATTTTAAACCCTCCCGAGTGACCCTAGCAAACCTCGCAGCCAGGATATTAGTGCCCTTCCAGTTTAGATGCAACCCGTCCTTCTTGTACAGGTCCCATCTGTCCCTGAAGAGATCCCAATGGTCCAGATATCTGAAACCCTCCCTTCTACACCAGCTGTTCAGCCACGTGTTTAGCTGCACTATCTTCCTATTTCTAGCCTCAATGGCACGTGGCATAGGGAGTAATCCCGAGATTACAACCCTAAAGGTCCTGTTTTTTAACTTACTACCTAACTCCCTAAATTCCCCCTGCAGGACCTCGTCACTCTTATGTCATTGGTACCGATGTGTACCACAACCTCTGGCTGTTCGCCCTCCCCCTTCAGAATGCCCCCTGTCCGTTCAGCGACATCCTTGACCCTGGCACCAGGGAGGCAACATACCATCCTGGAGTCTCTTTCACGTCCACAGAAGCGCCTATCTGTGCCCCTGACTATAGAGTCCCCTATAACCATTGTTCTTCTGCGCTTTGTCCCTCCCTGCTGAACAACAGTGCCAGCCGTGGTGCCACTGCTCTGGCTGCTGCTGTTTTCCTCTGATAGGCCATTCCCCCCAACAGTATCCAAAACAGTATACTTGTTAGAGAGGGGGATAGCCACAGGGGATTCCTGCACTGACTGCCTTCCCCTTCTAGCGGTCACCCATCTATCTGCCTGCACCTTGGGTGTAACCACTTCTCTAAAACTCCTGTCTATGACGCTCTCTGCCACCTGCATGATTCTAAGTGCATCCAGTTGCCGCTCCAATCGATCCATGCGGTCTGTGAGGAGCTGCAACTGGGTACACTTCTTGCAGATGTAGTCGTCCGGAACGCTGGAAGTGTCATGGACCTCCCACATCTCGCAGATGAAGCACTTCACCCCTCTAACTGTCATTTCTAGCACTAATTAAATTAATTTAAAATAAATAAATACTTATTAAATCCTTACTAAATTGTTATAACTATATGGTCCCTAGTGCTAGATTCCTACTATAAATATTAAATGCTAACTAAATACAGTAATCATCTCCCTATGGTTTAGTAACTCTACTTATTAATAAGTTAATTAGGGTTTTAATCAATTTTCATCAATGTTTAAATTTAAAATTCAGTAAAAAAAAATTCCCTCCCAGCCAATCAAGTCACAGCTTTCCTGTGACGTCACTTTCAGTTTTTATTACCAGAGGTAAGTTTTTTTTTTATACTTACCAGTCCGGAACTCTGCCCTCCGAGTTTTCTCCCAGTCAGCTGTGCTCTTTGGAAGCTCTGGGCTCCCCTCACTCTGAGGACAGGTAGGAAATGAAAGGAGCTCCTCACTCCCTCCTTACCGAACTTCCTCACTTACCAAACATCCACTATAGCACTCTATTGCAACCCAAGTCAGCACTCCAGTACAAAAATAATTTGCACCCACCCATGGGATCCTTCACATCTAAGGAAGCATCCGTAGTTATAACAGTGTCTTTTTCCTTTGCTTAAAAAAACTAATAATTAAAGCTTCATTCCTGAGAAATGCAGTTACACCAATATTATTCTTCACATGTAGGGCACCCTTGTTTACATAGCAGCCCGTTCGCACACAACAAAGTCCCACAAACAGCAGTTGACATGAGTAACCAGTTTTTTGGTTTTGATTTTGATGATGCTGGTTGAGGGAGGAATGTTGGCCAGGACCCTGCTCTTCTTCAGATAGCAACACAAGCTGTTTTGTAGCCATCCAAACAGGCAGCCAGGACCTTTGTCTCATTTTTGTATCTGAGAGATCACACCTTCACTAATGTTGAGGTAGACTCCTTGTTGTTCAAGTGTGTCCAAGCTGTAAATGAATTCTTCATCATCTGTGTGTCCTCTCATGACTTAAAAGTCCAATGCAGGATCAGTATGGACGTCCATATAACTGGCAGTTCATATTGTCGTTGGTGCGTGGAACTTCTGTAGTTGTGCCACCTCTGGCCTTCCTCTGGGTATGTCGGATGTTGTGAGTTTGGTGTAGATGATCTTCGAAACATGCTGAATCAAATTCAGTGCTTGCCTCCATGTGGGCCAGTCAGCTGCAGTGTTTTCCCAAGAGAGGTGGTCTGCAATGCATAAGTTTATAAGGTTGTCCTTATATCGTTTGTACTGACCACCTTGATGTCATTTACCCTGAGACAGTTCCCCAGAGAAGATCTGCTTGGGGATTCTGTAATCATCCATGTGGGAGACCTGAGTTGAATTTTCAGGAGGATGGTCTCCATGCTGTTGCCCCCAGCACGATGAAGTACCTCGTTGTTTGTGATTTTGTCCTGCCACCAAATTCTCATGATGGACCTCGGGTGTCTTTGGTGGAAGCATTCCAGAAATTTGATGTGGTGCCTGTAGCAAACCCAGGAACCTGCGTCATACAGCAGGTTGGTAAGGACTATGGCCTGGTACAGTTTGATTTTAGACTTCAGCTTAATGTCATTCTGCTTCCAGACACAATCATGGAGTCGGCCGTAGGTAGAACCTATTTTCTGGATGCGTGCATGGATATCTTCAATAGTGACATCCCTAAAGAGCACACTAACAAAGTATGAGAATTATTCTACAGCCTTGAGACTGGTGCCATCAATGGTTATGTCTGGTGCTTCATACTGTGTGCCCGGTGTTGGCTGAAACATAACCTCAGTCTTGGAGATCAAAGTTGTTGGAAGCACTCGAGAATTTGTTGTGGGCAGCTATGGCACAGTCATCTGCATCCAGAAGCTCTCTGATTACTGCCTCTGGGACTTTGGTGGAGACATGCAGTCTGGAGAGATTGAAGAGTTTCCCTGAACAGAACCTGCAGGCATGTCTCTGATGGCTTCCTTAAGCATTGCAGCAAAGAAGATTAAAGAGTTGGGGAGCCACAACACATCCTTGCTTTACGCCGCTGGTTACTGCAAAGGTATTGCTAATGTAGGGGTGCACTGAAACTGCCGGTCCAGTTAACGTGTGCAGCTCCCAGAGTGGGGCTCGAACCCAAAACCTTCTGACTTGGAGGCAAGTGTGTCGACCCAACTTTCGGGTGAGGTGTTAAACCGATGCCCCACCTACCCTCTCAGATGGACATAAAAGATCCCATGGTACTGGTTTGGCAAAGAGCTGGCAAATTCTGCCCAATTCCCTGGCCAATATTTATCCCTCAATCAATATCATTAAAAAAAAAGATTATTTGGTCACTTTCCCATTGCTGTTTATGGGACCTTACTGTCCACATATTGGCTGCGACCTTTCCTACATTAATTGGCCTTACTCTTTCCTTAGTTAGAGACCATGCTCGGAATTTTACATTGGGTGTGAGGCCCTGCCCACTGGCTGAAAGGTCAGGGGCGAGCCCACCTCCTCCAAGCCTGGGGAACCAGGCCGGGATTTTGTGCTCCCCAGGCCCTTGACGCAGGAAATCCCGCCTCATGGAGCTGCCGGCCAATCAGTTATCTGGCAGCTCTTAGTCCCAGAAGCGCCATTAGGAGCGGTGGCCGCTGCTGGGACTACACCCAGCCATCGGAAGATAGAGGAAGGACAGCCCAGGAACTAAGGAAAGTTTTTTGGGCCTCGCCGGGGACTGTCAGCTGGGCCCCGGTGAAGCAAGGGGGTGTTGGTTGGGGGCGGTGGGGGGGATGGGGTAGTGTTGTGTGGTGGGGTGGTTGGAGCTTTAGGGGAGGCCCTCTGTGGGGCACAGGGTGCCCGATCAGGAGGGCCACCCCCCCCCAGTCCACAAGAAGGCCACCAGCTTTTACCTGGCGGTGTTCTTGGGGCTTTTGCCATCCAGCCGCCGAGGGCAAAATACCCACGGCGGCGGGAGGAGGCCCTTAAGTGGCAGTTAATTGGCCACTTAAGGGCCTTGATTGGCCTGGGGCAGGCTGGCCATTTCTCACCACCGCTGCCCCATGTAAAATTGCAGCAGGGTGGGAAGGCGTCGTGTATGCCACCCCCCCGCCTCCCACACAATTTTATGACCCCCTGCCACGAACCCGCTCGTTAGGAGGCTGTAAAATTCCGGCCCATAAAAGTAACTTGTGTGGAGGTGGAAGACGTGGGCATAGTTCTTAATTAATACTTTGTGCCTGTTTTCACATAAAAGAGGGACGGAACAGACATTGTAGTTGAGGAGGAGAATGAACTATTGGATTGGATAAACATGGTGAGGAAGGAAATATGCAGATGTTTCGCATCCTTGAAAGTGGATAAATCACCACACCTGGATGAAATGCATGCCAGGCTGCCAAGGGAAACAAGGGAAGAAATAGCGGAGGCTCTGACCATCTTTTTCCAATCCTGTCTGGCTACAGATGTCATACTGGAGGACTGCTAGCATTGTATCATTATTTAAGGAGGGAGGAAGAGATAACCCAAGTAATTATTGGCCAGACAGCCTAACCTCGGTGCTGGAACATTATTGGAAAAAGTTCTGAGAGACGGTGTAAATCATCACTTAGCGAGGCACGGATTAATCGAGGACAGTTAACATGGATTTGTTAAAGGATGGTTGTGTCTGGCTAACTTGATTACATTTTTTGAGGCAGTAACAAGGAGGGTCAGTGAGGGTGGCACGTTTGATGTAGGCTACATGGGTTTTAGCAAGGCTTTTGGCAAAGTCCCACGTGGCAGATTGATCGGTAAATTAAATTAAAAGCCCATGGGATCCAAGGGAAAGTGACCAGTTGGAGCCAAAATTGGCTCAGTAGCAGCAAGCAAAGCGTAATGGTCGATGTTTTTGTGACTGGAAGGCTGTTTCCAGTGGGTTTCGGCAAGGCTCCGTATTGGGTCGCTTGCAGTTCGTAGTATATATCAATGATTTAGACTTCAATGCAGGGGGCATGATTAACAAGTTTGCAGATGATACAAAAATTGGCCATGTGGCTGATAGCGAGGGGATAAGCTGTCGACTGCAGGAAGATATCAATGGACTTCTCAGGTGTGCAGAAAAGTGGCAAATGAAATTCAATCCAGAGAAGTGAGAGGGAATACATTTGGGGAGGTCAAACAAAGCATCGGAATTGACAATAAATGGTAGGATTCTGAAAAGTGTAGAGGACGGAGGGACCTTGGAGTGTATGTCTGCAGATCCCTGAAGGTAGCAGACAAGTAGTTAAGATGGTCAAGAAGGCATACAGAATACTTTCCTTCATTGGCCAAGGCCTAGGGTATTAGAACAGGGAGGTTGTACTGGAACAGTTGTTACGACTGAGGCGGGAGGAGTGCACTGTGTTTTCTAGTTCCATTTCTCCACAGGTCACAATGTATATTTAAATGTTTACCCAGTTACTGATGCAGTCAATCATAGACTCTACTCTTTATCCCAGAATAAAATACACCAACCAGGTTTCTTTAATAAACAACAAAATTATCAGTTTATTATAAAACAATACATAACCAGTAACGAATCAAAGCATTAACACACAGAGTGAAATATGAAAGTTCCCTTTTACCTTTGCCCTTCGCACACACACACACACACACACACACCGGTTAACTGGAAAAAAAAATTTTTTTTTTAGAGTTTTGTTTTAAAAAAAAAAGACAAAAAAGATTACTTTGGCCAAATACTTACTAATTCTTGAAGGAAAAAAGAAAAACTATGGAAAGATGTGAGTTGTCCCTTTTTTGGTTTGGAATCCCAAATACACTTAGGCAGCCGTCACTGGGATCTTTCTCGAACTGTTTTCTTCAGGCGATGTTGAAGATCAGTTTGGCAGGTTTTCCAGGTGAAATGTGGCATCAGGGTTTCTGGCAGACCTTTCAGGAGGAATGCAGCATCAATTTCTCTATTTCTTACGCTCACTTCAAAGAGATGGAAAAGCTGGCAGACTTTTCAAACAGATGGAAAAGGCTGAGCTGGGGTGACTGCTCTCTTGGCTGGTTTTTAAAACTCCAACTGCCTTCAAAATAGTTCACACTCCAACACACTGTACAAAGCGAAACCAAAAATAATATCGCAAGAGTCAAGTCTCCTGACCCCTGTAGGTCTTGACTTGTCACTTCTCTGTACACATCTTCACCAGGTCCAAAAATCTCCCTGCTGGGTATTTATCTTAAGACAGGTAACTTTCAGCAAATATTGGTTTTAAACTTAGTATTTGGGATTCCAAACCAAAAAAGGGACAACTCACATTTTTCCATAGTTTCTCTTTTTTTCTTCAAGAATTAGTAAGTATTTGGCCAAAGTAATCTTTTTTGTCTTTTTTTTTAAACAAAACGCTAAAAAAAATATATTTTTTCCAGTTAGCCTGTGTGTGTGTGTGTGTGTGGGGCAAAGGTAAAAGGGAACTTTCATATTTCACTCTGTGTGTTAATGCTTTGCTTCGTTACTGGTTATGTCTTGTTTTAATAAACTGATAATTTTGTTGTTTATTAAAGAAACCTGGTTGGTGTATTTTATTCTGGGATAAAGAGTAGAGTCTGTGATTGACCGCATCAGTAACTGGATAAACATTTAAATATACATTGTGACCTGTGGAGAAATGGAACTAGAAAACACAGTGCACTCCTCCCGCCTCAGTCGTAACAACTGTTCCAGTACAACCTCCCTCTTAGTGACCACAGTGAAAAAAAAACATCCATGGAATCCTTTTCAGCTTTTCCAAATAAAACAATGTCCATAATTCTAAAATACGAGTCCTCAAAAAAAAATTAACAAGAAATGTTGACGTACCATCATAGCACAGTATAAAACACTAGTTAGTCCGCAGCTAGAGTACTGTCTACAGTTGTGGTCACCATACCATAGGAAGGATGTGATCACACTAGAGAGGGTACAGAAGTGATTTACGAGGATGTTGCCAGGAATGGAGAATTTTAGCAGTGAGGAAAGGTTGGTTAGGCTGGGAATAAAAGCAAAATACTGCGGATGCTGGAAATCCGAAACAAAAACAAGAAATGCTGGATTCACTCAGCAGGTCTGGCAGCATCTGTGGAAAGAGAAGCAGAGTTAACGTTTCGGGTCAGTGACCCTTCTTCGGAACTCAGTTCCGAAGAAGGGTCACTGACCCGAAACGTTAACTCTGCTTCTCTTTCCACAGATGCTGCCAGACCTGCTGAGTGAATCCAGCATTTCTTGTTTTTGTTTTGGTTAGGCTGGGGTTGTTTTCTTTGGAACAGAGGAAGCTGTGGGGTGATTTAATTGAGGTGTACAAAATTATGATGGGCCTAGATAGACTGAATAGGAAGCACCTATTTCCATCAGCAGATAGTCAATAACGAGGGGGTATAGATTTAAAGTAATTGGTGGAAGGATTAAAGGGGAGTTGAGGAGTAATCTTTTCACCCAGAGGATAGTGCGGGTTTGGAACTAGAAAGGGGGGTAGAGGCAGAAACCCTCATCATGTTTAAAGAAACACTTGGATGTGCACCTGAAATACCATAACCTACAGAGTGACGGACCAAGAGCTGGAAGGGAGATTAGACTGGATTGCTCTTTCTCGGCCGGCACAGACACAAAGGGCTGAATGGCCTCCTTCTGTGCTATAATTCTTCCTATGTTTCTTTTACAACAGTAACTACACTTCAAAAGTACTTCAGTGGCTGTAAAGCACTTTAAGATGTTTTGAGGTTGTGAAAGGCACTATATAAATGCAAGCCTTCTTTTCTTCCCTCTCTTTTTCTCTACAACAGAACAATCTTAAGCAGGATCGATCCCAGTGTTTATTATCCTACTAAATGATCTGTTATGGAGGACCATCTTTGGAATCCAGTTCCTAGTTTCCTGCTGCCCTTCCTGCCCCCTTTTCTTCCCCAAGGCTTCCTGGTGGGACACAAAATAACTTCTTACCTTGTTTTCTAGGTGACAACGCACCTTCCAATGATCAAGATCAGGGTAAGTGTTCCTAATTTGTTGAAGCAAATTACATCAAGTGGTAACTTGGCTGCTGACAGAGCCTGTAGTGGTGACAGCTTAGGCCATTTACACCTGTGATCAAAAGGAATTAACTGAATGATGGTGGTGGAAGTTTGAGATGGTCACAATCTTTGTTTCTGACAAGTGTAAAAGTGTGCTTGCCATGTTCTGGTGGATTTAAGAACAGGAGGAGGCTATTCAGCCTTTCGAGGCGTTTCCGCCGTTCAGTTAGATAGTGGCCGCTCTATATCTTGACTCCATCTGCTTAACCCTTAATGCCCTTGAACAAAAATCTATTAATCTCAGTTTTGAAATTTTCTATTTTCCTAGTCAATTGACCTAATGCTAGATTCTTTGGTCCCCATGTTTAAATCCTGGCCTGTGTTGGCATTGGTACTCGGGCTTCACCTGCCGAGTCATTGTCGACCGCAGTGCCAAACAGCGGTTCGGGTCTGGGCCTAGCAGAGTCCATATGTATTGTCAGAGCAGCAGTTAAGCCATGAGTGGTGCTGGAAGAAAGCAGCTTGATTACATTCGCTACAATGGAAAAATAAATGGGAAAAATTGCAGATGAAATGAAAGAACTCATTTTCTTAAGATATCAGTATTATAACTCTCCCAAAAATAATTGGTTATCAACACGTTTTTATTGTTTCTTTAACATAATAAAACATCCCAAAGTGCTTCATTGAGGCATGAAGTGGAGAGCGATGGGAGAAACACTAGGGAAGATGACCTGAAAGAGTGGCTAACAAGATAGGTTTTGAGGAGCAATTGAAGAGGGGGAGGTGAAGTAGTAAGGTGGAAGTCTTTGAGTGTGGGACTGAGGTACTTTACAGTTCTGTGACTAAAGGGAGTGGAAGGGCCAATGAGGCACATAAAGTCAGGAGAGCATACACTAGAATGTTGGGTTGGAGAAAGTTACAGAGGTAGGGAGTGATGAGGCTGCAACATGGATTTTCAATTCAATGCACTGGGGCATGGGAAGCCACCAAAATTGGAAAAATTGTGTTGATAGGAGAGCAGGAATTGGCACACTGTTGGACTTAGACATTGGCAACAGATGAGTTGTAGATTTTAAGGGTAGAATTGGATAGTTGGTTAAGGATGGCAATAGTTATAAAGCCAAGGCGGTAACCAGGTTTGGATAAGTGTTTTAGTGTTTGTGGGAGTGAGATAGACAGGGGAGTGATATTACTGAAAGGAGATTCATTATTCTTGGTGGTAGCTAGGATTTGGGGCTCAGAAGTTAGCTTCTTGCCATACAAGACACCAAGGTTCTGCATGTTCAAGGACAGGCAGGAAGATGTGAGTGGAATTGAGTGCTAGGGTATGGAATTTATGGCAGGAATCAATGGGATGGTGCCATTCTTGCTGATAGTAGAAAAGGTTTTTCTCATCCATCACTGGATGTTGGATAAGCAGTCTTTCAGCACAATGGTAATCATGATCAAATCTAAGCTCTGCTGTCCTACCACATCCAGTCGTGAATGTTGGTGGACAATTAAACAACTAACTGGAGGAAGTGGCTCTACAAATATCCCCATCCCCAATGATGGGGGAGCCCAGCACATCAGTGCCAAAGATAAGGCTGAAGTATTTGCAACAATCTTCAGCCAGAAGTACTGAGTTGATGATCCATCTCGGCCTCCTCCTGAAGTCCCCAGCATCACAGATGCCAGTCTTCAGCCAATTCGAATCACTCTGCGTGAAATCAAGAAACTACTGCAGGCACTAGATACCGCAAAGGCCCTGACAACATTCCAGCAATAGTACTGAAGACCTGTGCTCCAGAACTTGCCGCACCCCTAGCCAAGCTGTTCCAGTACAGTTACAACTCTGGCATCAACCCGGCAATGTGGAAAATTGCCCAGGTATGTCCTGAACACAAAAAGCAGGAGAGGTTCAACCCGGCCAATTACAACCCGGCCAATTACCCCCCCAATTAGTCGACTCTCGATCATTAGTAAAGGGACAGAAGGTGTCGTCGACAATGCTATCAAGTGGCAGTTGCTTCGCAATAACTTGCTCAGTGACGCTCAGTTTGGGTACCGCCATGGCCATCAGCTCCTGACCTCATTACAGCCTTAGTTCAGACATGGATAAAAGAGCTGAACTCGAGGTGAGGTGAGAGTGACTGCCCTTGACATCAAGGCAGCATTTGACTGAGTATGGCATCAAGGAGCCCTAGCAAAACTGGAGTCAATGGGAATCAGGAGGAAAACTCTCCGCTGATTGGAGTCATACCTAGCCAAAGGAAGATGGTTGTGGTTGTTGGAGGTCAATCATTTCAGCTACAGGAGTTCTTCAGGGTAGTGTCCTAGGCCCAACCATCTTCAGCTGCTTCATTAATGACCTTCCTTCAATCGTAAGTGGGGATGTTCACTAATGATTGCACAATGTTCACCATTCGCGACTCCTCAGATACTGAAGCAGTCCGTGTAAAAATGCAGCAAGACCTGGACAATATCCAGGCTTTGGGCTGATTAGTGGCAAGTAACATTCACGCCACCCAAGTGCCAGGCAATGATCTTCTCCAACAAGAGAGAATCTAACCGTCTCCCCTTGACATTCAATGGCATTACAATTGCTGAATCCCCCATTATCAACATACTGGGGGCTACCGTTGTCCAGAAACTGAACTGGAGTAGCTATATAAATATCATGGCTACAAGAGCAGGTCAGAGGCTAGGAATCCTGCGTCGAGAAACTCACCTCCTGATTCCCTAAAGCCTGTCCACCATCTCCAAGGCACAAGTCAGGAGTGTGATGGAATACTCTCCACTTGCCTGGATGGGTGCAGCTCCAACAACACTCAAGAAACTCGACACCATCCAAGACAAAGCAGCCCGCTTGATTGGCACCCCATCCACAAACATTCATTCTGTCCACCACTGGCGCACAGTGGCAGCAGTGTGTACCATCTACAAGATGCACTGCAGCAATGCACTAAGGCTCCTTTGACAGCACCTTCCAAACCCGCGACCTCTACCACCAAGAAGGACAAGGGGAGCAGATGCATGGGAACACCACCACCTGCAAGTTCCCCTCCAAGTCACAAGCCATCCTGACTTGGAACTATATTGCCATTCCTTCACTGTCGTTGAGTCAAAATCCTGGAACTCCCTTCCTAACAGCACTGTAGGTGTACCTGTCCCACATGGACTGCAGCGGTTCAAGAAGGCGGCTCACCACCACCTTCTCAAGGGCAATTGGGGATGGGTAATAAATGCTGCCCTGGCCAGCGATGCCCTCATCCCATGAATGAATAAAAAAATGGGGTCACGGATAGGACAGAGAGCTGTTTTTTTAATGAAAAGAGCGAATGCTGGAAATACTCAGCAGGTCTGACAACATCTGTGGAGAGAGAAGCAGAGTCAACGTTTCAGCTCAATGACCTTTCATCAGAACTGGAAAAAGTTAGAGATGTTACAGGTTTTAAGCAGGTATAGAGGCAGGGAAAGCAGGGAGTGTTAATTTTGTGATTATATGCAGGTGAAGGGAGTTAATTGGGATTTTAGTTGAACACTTAAAAGCAGATACTCACTGGGACTGGGAGAGGGTTTTGTGTGAAGAGCTGCATGTTTGTAATCGTTTTACTCTACACAGTAAATGTGAAACTGAGTAAATATAGGCTCCAGCCTTATCCTGTAAAAAGCTTTCTGGAGTTTAACAAGGAGGGGATTAAAGAACACAAGGGATGGTCTGTGATGGGGTGGAAGGTAGGAGAGATTAAATAACAAAAGGGATGTGGTGCAAGACAAAAGAGAATCTAATGGAACATGTAAAGAAACAAAAAAATGTGTGTCAAGGAGGTGTAAATGGGAATAGCAAAATCATTACCAACAGCTGCTGTCTGAAAAAAAAATGGGAGCAGAGGTTATGATCTGAAATTGTTTAACTCAATGTTGAGTCCGGAAGGGTATAAAGTCTATTTGAAAGATGAGGTGCTGTTCCTCGAACTGATGTTGATCTTCATTGGAGCTGTGTAGCAGGCGAGGACAGAGAGGTCAGTATGTGAGTGGGATGGAGAATTAAAATGACAGGTGACTGGAAGATTGGGGCTTCTTCCTAAAACGCTGCAGTTCATGGTGGTGAAG
The DNA here is from genome assembly GCF_036365525.1 of Heterodontus francisci. Lineage (NCBI taxonomy): Eukaryota > Metazoa > Chordata > Chondrichthyes > Heterodontiformes > Heterodontidae > Heterodontus > Heterodontus francisci. The sequence continues at coordinate 17,234,249 of NC_090385.1, forward strand.
GTACTCCCACAATGCCGTTAATTGGGGAACCCCAGCATTTTGACCCTGCACCAATGGAAGAACTAAGCATCAGCATACTTGTGAAAGCTGACCTTGATACCCTCAATTGATATCTGAGAGGGACAGAGTGTAGCCACGTAATACTCTCCATTGCTGCCGCACATCATGTTTATAAACCAAGAATTTTATTGCTCAGAAGCAAGAAATTCATCATAATGCACAGTTGCACATTTCAAATTGTTGTACTTTACAGGTTTTGGTGCATTGACTACAGCAGCCAGATTAATCGAGCTCATACACTACAGAAGCTAAACAGTTTAGATTCAGATTCATTAATATCTCACAAGAACACAGAGCGGCTGTGTTTAGTATAGAAAATATACTGAAATAAGATCAAGTAATAAATTATAGCTAATGTTGTTATTCATGTTTCTCATTGTTACCATTGTTTCTCATTCAGTGTTTCCCTTTCTCTCCCAGTGGCTATGCCTGAAACAACAGTAGCTGGAATTGTCAGTGCTGTGGCTGCAGCTTTGTTGGGTGCAGTCTCCAGTTACATTGCCTACCAGAAGAAGCAATTATGTTTTAAAATACAAGGTATAGCACATTCATCAAAGTGTTGCATAGAATTCCTTAGAATTTACAGCACAGAAACAGGCCATGCGGCTCAACTGGTCTATGCTCCACATGAGCCTTCTCCCACCCTACTTCATCGAACCGTATCAGCATATCCTTGATTTTTTTTTCTTCCTTGTATACCTTTCTAGCTTCTGCTTACTATGCTATTCACCTCAACCACTCCGTGTCGTAGCAGGTTTCACATTCTCACCTCGCTGAGTAAAGAAGTTTCGGCTGAATTCCTCATTGACCCTAGTTGGTCTCATACTGCTACCTACAGGCTACACAATAGCACTGCAACTAGCATTCCAAAAACATGTAGAAACCACCCTGTTGATATATCAGCCGTTTAAAAAGAAAACACAGCAGCAGTTCCTCGTTTCAATCTGCTGGCCTGCTGTGTCGGGTGGGCCTCAGCTGCTACAGGGAGAGGAGAAGGGATAATAGTCGTGGCGCTGCCTTCTGACTGACTGCTACTAGAAAGTGCACACACGTGTATAACACACGAGAATTGGGTTAGATTCGGCTGTGAAACCTTCCTCTGTTGATTCAGATGGCGAAAGTAATTAGAAGTGCTCGCCAGTGAGGAATCCCACCTGAAACATTAACTTGCCATTCTCGTTTCAATGTGGATTGACTTTCAGGCATGTCCTACCTTTGCTGTTGGCATTGCTGTTTATATCAGCATGCTTTTCATGATTATTTTTTTAAAGCCCTGCTATTGACCCTGGCCTGTTTTTGCCCTGATTCTGTCGTCCTCTTCTTTGTAATAGTTTCTCCCTGCCTATTTTTGGATAGCCACTGAAGACGATCAGGCAATTAAAAAATTAACTTTTTTAAGAAAAACAAGATGCAGGTTGCGGGGGAGGGGGTGGGGGGTGGATGCAGAACTGCTCCGCTATCTAATCTTTCTCTTGTCTCCTCACAGTGTGAGGTGATCTGGTGCAAATCTATGCAACACCTGATGAATTCATGGTGTTGTCAAGTTAATGATGTCGCAAGCTACTTGTTTTCACCTCTATGACGGAGGAAATCACAAACTCCCCCAAGGATTTATTCTGACTGTACTCAATTTTATACATAATATATATTTCTTGGAATGTAGGCATATCTGGCAAGGTCAGCATTTATTGCCCATCCTTGGTTGCCCCATGGTTATTGAGTCAACCACCTAGTGTGGCGCTGCAGTCACATGTACGTCAGACTGAGTAGGAGTGGCACATACCTTTAAATGCATTAGTGAATCACTTTGGTTTTTAAGGAAAGCTTGGTAGCTGTTTTTCTCTCCAATACCAGTCCAAATTTTATTAAATTCAGTCTTACTTCTTGCCATGGTGGGACTTGAAGTCTCAATTCTCTGGGTTGCTAGTCCCATACAATAACCATTACTCTGCCATATCCTTCAATATGCGAGCATTTAAATTACACTATTATATTTTACTTCTCTGATGCTGACCATATGCAGTCCAGACTCTCGACAGTAGCACAGCTAAGCTCGGCAACTCCTCCAGGAGACTTGGGGTATTAAAGATTAATCTCTGCACTCTGCTATGAGCAAACCCTGGAGAAAGATCGTTGGAGCATGAAAAACAGTTTTTCTTTCATATTTTTATTAACTCTAAAATATTGGACATTGGGGGTGGGGGAGAGAATGGCTGTTTGACCAGAGGGGTGGAGGCAGTTGGACGTGAGACATAATGTCATGAAACCTTCAGGATTGAGTCCAAGCAGAGTTGACAACCCTCAGCATGGCAGGGTAAACAAGGGTCCGAGTGCTGCTACCAGCTGACCTGAATGCAGTTTTAGGATCTGGTTCTCGCCAGGCTGCTTCATTTACTTGGCCACTGTTACTTATTTCTGGCTGCAGGTGAGTTAAGTGCTCAACCTGCTATTTTTGCATGGATGACCTGCACGGACTATCTCTAGCTCTAGGGAAAGATTCATAGGCAGCAAACAAAAGTTGCAGTGATAATTTGAACACCTATGCAATACGCAGTCTTGTTTGTTTGTTTTGCGACTGGAATTCTCTGCATAATGTAAATGAGATGGGTTCCAGGGTTCAAAGGCCAATACAAACAGATTTGCTTCCATCTGTACATTATTAAGGGGCAATAATCCTTAACTTCAATCCACATAGGTTAGATATAGCAACTCAGTTTTTGATACAAACTTACACACGTACAAACTAGCATTGTAACTGGAAAGCTTTCAAGTCCCATGACTAACTACCATTTAAAAGAAGCTTTTTTTCAGAGAGGAATGAATCAGACTTCGATAGATTTGCTCACTGGGGTAAATGTATTAGAATTCACTTAGTGCTGAGTTCAATATGTCTGCAGCTGCTTAAAGTGTTAGTGCATTGAAATTACTGAATTCCGAACCTGTCATATTTGCTTTCTTGTGCACCGTTAATTCCACAGGGAATCTTAATCAACAGTATGTAAAAGGAGAAAATGCTGAAGCAGGCACAGTGACTGAGCCTCAAGGTGAGTGTCTGTCTCTTTCCATTTCTGTAAATATAATTTATTTACTTCCAAAAGTCTTTACATCATAAAATGATTACTTTGTTCATTTTTTTAAAAACTGGTGTTGAATAAATAACTTTTTCTCATGTTTACTTACAGAGGATTGGTTTCTCTTTTAAAAAAAAATCTGCTCGCTTTTTTTAGTTCCAGTTTTATTTCTGTTTGCCCTTGATTCTCCTGCACCATCTCCTACCCAAGTTGGATCTTCTCACAGGCATTTGCCATTTTACTCTGCTTAAGAACAGTCCCGAACAATTGATTTATTTGAATGTTTCTTCCTGGTCATAGAAACATAGAAAATAGGAGCAGGAGTAGGCCATTCGGCCCTTTGAGCCTGCACCGCCATTCAATACGATCATGGCTGATCGTCCAAACTCAGTACCCTGTTCTCACTTTCTCCCCTTATCCCTTGATCCCTTTAGTCCTAAGAACTATATCTAACTCTTTCTTGAATATATTTAATGATTTGGCCTCCACTGCTTTCCGTGGTAGAGAATTCCACAGGTTCACCACTCTCTGGGTGAAGAAATCCCTCCTCATCTCAGTCCTAAATGGCATACCCCTTATCCTTAGACTGTGACCCCTCAGTTGAGAAAGTGCCTGACCTTCACTCAGCACCTCCCATTCCTCCTTCACCACCACAGCCATGATTGGAATCTCACCAGGTTTGGTGAATAGACAGTGTGATAGAATACACTGGAGCAGCATCCTATGCCATGGTGGGCCCAATGCATCTTCCATGCTGGGAAAGCACCAGCTAGAAATTGCTTTTGCCGATATTGGCAAATGAACAGTTAATGTTCTCCTTTCATTTGTATTGAATGGGTTAACACCACCTTTATCAGACAGAGGCCATGCCAAAGCATTCGCTATTATAACCAAGAGCAGTATCTAAGCGTGCTTGGACATGGAAGCACATTGACCCAACCTCTCCTTCCTCTCAAAGTTCTCAATGACCACTAGTGAACTTACCAGCAGTGACTTTTTTCCCCCATTTTGAGATCTTTTGGTAAAAATTTGCCTGGTGATATATTGATACTGGCATTTCTAATGAATTTGATAAGACTTTTAGAAGAACAACATGTTTAACCTTTATCGTTAGTCAGTTTAATTTAAATCAAAACAATGGAAAATACTACACCCAAGAAAAACAGATGCTAGTTTTCATAGATCATAAACTTCAATAATTCGCTGACAATGGAACATGCTAACTGTGAGCTCCGCTCCAGTGAAACTGTATTCATGCTATTAAATTTCCAATGTCCTACTTCATTTAACATGTAACTAGGTGGATAATACTATTGTAATGAAATTACTGCCTGCTTACAGGGTTCATCTGAGCACTGCTCATTCAGCCTATGAAGAGTATCTCCACGTTTGTTGGAAGTCTCTCACTCCCCCGGTCACCTTCAGGTCCTGGAATCCTCTTTGCACGTCCATGTTCCTTTTTATTTTCAAGCTCATATTCATCAATATTTTCTGCTTTCTTTTTCCTATTCTGTCAAGTTTTCGTTGGTTTGACTTCTTGTAACATGCGTTTGTGATGGGCTATCTCGAGGCTGCCTCGACTAACCCCCTGCCTTTACTCTGTAAATGTTGATTTGGCATAGTGTTTCCTATTGACTCCCATTGCTCTCTAATACTTCACATTCAGCCAGCTCTGTCAATGGGTGAATATCTTGCTCCGGCTGGAATTTGTTGTGATGCAGTTTCATTATAAACAGGTTCAGCTCTGCTAGTATCCCAGACAGTAATTCTTCAATTCTGCACAATATGTCTAATCCTTGCCTTTTTTCCTTGGAGCTAATTACCTCCTTTCCTTACCGCAGTCATTTGTTTAGCCAAGTGAACTGATGATCAGAACTTCTCTGCAACTAGGATGCTAATTCTGCTCCTGTTGACTTAGAGACATTGGGGGTGGGGGGGGGGGGGGGGGGTGGGGGGACTTGCATCCTCAAAGCTTTTTTTGAATGTGAGGATGGGTTTTAGGAGGATAAATCTCGACAGATAAAAGTAGGTGTAGAGTACAAGTATACAATGTACAGGATCTGTGCAAGACACTTGAGCTGGAAATTCTTGAGACAAGGCCTCCGATGACTACCAGTCATAGCTGAGCCCTGGGTAAATGTTGGCATACTAATAGGATGTATGGCCTGGCTGTCTACACTGCTATTTTTTCTTTCAAGACTCTCTTCGGTAAAGTTAAGACTGGGTAAGTGAATATGTATAAATGAGGACAGGTACAGTATGCGGTAGTAGCAATTTGGTGAAACAAAGAAATACACTAATTACTTGGGTGGTACTGAAGGAGAATTAATGTCGAAATCTGCAGGAGAGCAAAGAATTTACACACGGCTGGCACAAGGGAAATATAGTTGCAGGACAAAACTGGGTGTGCATGTGGCTTCCACGTCTTCATAGATTGCATCAGGAAGAAAAGATCCAAAAAAGTTTACTAATTTCAAGAGAGCTGATGTGATTTGGACATAAATAAGCAGCTGTATAGCACAAGACAAGGGCAAGCACATCTGAATTGAGAAGCAGATGCAGTAGGCTGACTAGTTAGCAGATGAACTTAAATGGCACAAGGCAAGGTTCCAGACAACATTCTCTGACCTTAGCAAACCTTTACGATGTTGCTTGGTGAGATTGCTGTGACTGGCACAATCACAGTATGATCCAATCTAAACCGAATGTCAGCAACAATTCCTATGTTGGGCTCAAGGAATGAACAGTTTCAGAAGTTTTGGTGCTGATCCAGACTATGCTAATCACTGCTTGAATGTACTGTGGGCTCTGAGAAAGGGTGTCTGCTGACTTTGTTTATATTTCTGGACTCTCAATGGCCTTGGTAATGTACATTGCCTGCCTCCCCTATTTATAATGATCTATGTCTATGTTTTCTTCCTGACATCCATCGCGGTGGTTTGGCTGAATCTTCCTGCAGCTGACCGAAGCCTCCTGCAGACGCAGTCAGAGAAGCCTCCTGCAGACAACGCAAATCAGATCTAGATTGGAGTGCTGGAAAATACAGCCTTTGCCTTGAGACCGGCTCCTGCTTAAAATGGCTTTTTTTTGTTTTATTTAACATAAAACGGCTACTCAATGGAAAGTGATTCCTGACAACCTTAGATTGGCCCTTTAAATATGTGTTAGACCAGTGGTTAGAGAAGGTACAGGACGCTGGTTCAATGTTGCCGTACATTCTACATAAAAAATAAAGGACAACGCGAAAGTATTTGACTTGGGTATGAGCAACTCACCAGAAGTTGCAGCTCGGACAAAGCATGTATTTTAGAGATTTCTTTATGGTGCTTTAAGCAAAAATTAGGTTTAATGGGTAGAGCTGTTGCTGTAGCAGGGGGAGGGTGTGTACAGAGTGACACCGTTCTGGTGAACAGCCATGGGTTGGTTCTGTGTAAATCAAAAATGATGGCAGAATTAAGAATGTGATACATTCGTTCCGGAGAGCAGTGTGTCCATCCCCAGCAATTCATTTTCAACCCTTCACAAATGCAAACTAGAATGATTTGGGAAAAAAAAATCATACAGTTAAATATCTGCAACTGAACAAAAGCCTTTTTTACAAGAATATACTTTATTCATAAAATTTGTAAAAATACAAAACAATTCAAATTGGGCATTTCATAAAGTGCAATAAAGATCAGTTCCTGCTCACAACTGAGGAAAACCACCCTTCTCTCCTTTTTTTCGTGCAGTGCTGTTAGAGATTGTGGAGAAAGCAGTTAAAGCTGAGCCAGGGACTTGAAAGTCCCCAACATATGATTGTGACTCTGGAAGACTTAAATATTCCTACTTTAAGATTCAAATTTTTCCATCATCGTAGATATTCAGATCAGGCCATCCCGTTCACTGGAAACTGAACTTTAGAAACTGGTCCGGGGAGGGAACTGATAATTGGACGCTAAATGCTGTCAGTGTCTGGTAACAGAAACCTTACATCTGCCAGTTCATTTCCGCAACAATGATAACTTTTATCTGAATTGTTATTTCAAATTTTACACGATTGAGGGTGTGCACCTTTAGAAGAGGTTAGTGTGTGGATGCAGCTTCCTTGCATACATATTTTTTTTAGAAGACTGTAATCAGTATTTAACTCCACAACTCCTTTACTGGTTGAACACCTTGCTTGGATCAGTGCCTGCTGTATGAGTGCTAGGGAGGCATAGTGGTAATGTCACTAGACTAGTAATCCAGTAGCCCAGGCTAATACTCTGGGGACCTGGGTTCGAATCCCACCATGGCAGATGGTGAAATGTGAATTGAATTAATAAATCTGGAATTAAAAGGCTAGTCTAATAGTGACCATGAAACCATTGTCAATTGTTGTAAAAACCCATCTGGTTCACTAATGTCCTTTCGGGAAGGAAATCTGCCATCCTTACCTGGTCTGGCCTGCACGTGACTCCAGACCCACAGCAATGTGGTTGACTCTTAAATGCCCTCAGAAATGGCCTAGCAAGTCACTCAGTTGTATCAAACCAAGGGCAATTAGTGATGGGTAATAAATGCTGGCCTAGCCAGCGACGCCCACATCCCACGAACGAATAAATTAAAAAAAAAATCAATTTTCATAAGCAAAGGGCATAAACCACTACACAAAGCAAACATAAGCAAAGTATTTATCCTGTATAAAGTTCTGTGGCTGCTAGTCTGTACCCCTTGTGTTTTGTTAGAGACAGAACAATCTACATTAAAAGTTGTTTTTGGTTCACTCCCTGTAAGTCTCTCACTTGCTTCTTGTTGCACCTCAGTTGTGCTACTTCAGCAGATCCTCTGATTTGAACAATGATGTGGATTAACTTTAGAAATATAAAACAAACCAGCCAGTCATTGACCCTGAGTTTGGAATGTACAAGCATTTTCAGCTGCACTTTGCCCTCGGCAGTTTCTAAGCAGCTACAATGACCTGATTTGCCAACTTAGAGCAGTAGCCTTTACAGGAATAGGTCAGACTGGCAGCTGAAACATCACAGCTATGCTCCAAAGCTAAAGCTACCCATAAGCAACTCACAGGAGATGTCCCAGTTTACACAGTAAGTTTGATGCACCTGAAAATGGCAATTTTAGATTAAAAAGTGACTTTTGTTTCCATGACCTGTTCTCAGATAAACTTTATCCTTTAGCTTTTAAACGGGCCCATCTGTAAAATCAGGCAATGTAAGCTTGCACAGTGCTCTGTAAAACTGTAACTCCCCACTAATTTAAGAAGAATTTAAATAAATTTTCCAGCTGTTGCATGGATCACATCTGTTTCAGATATTCCAGTCAGAATGCTGGAATGCGTGACTGTTTGCAGATTGCACTGACTGGGTTATGCTCATTGCTGGCTTCATGATTGGAGGAATGCGGTTAGCCTCATCGTCTGTAAGCAGGTGCTTCATCTCAGTTGTGTGGCTACTTACTGTTAACACACACAGCGTACACTCAGCTCACTGGGGACTGAATACCAAGTGTGCATGCTCCTCAAAATTCCACACCTCTGCAAATAGAGTAACACTTCAACAATCGTTTACCATCTGACTGCCATGTTTTAAACAGTGCCTAGAAAATACTCCGTGCAATATTGGCATATAGTGCTTTTAACTTGTTGGTATGATGTTGAGCCTGCTTTAAACAAGACACCAGGTGCTTTATTTTAAAAGGGGCAATGAAAAAGTAATATCTTAAGTGAAATGACAGTCATCAGTCGAGGTACAATGTTGTGTTTAACTCTTAAAAATGACTATTAATCTCCCACATATCCCATTAAGTGCCATTAAATCTAGGATTGTACCCAAATTGGTGGCCGGTTGTTGATTTGGCAAATGTATGTTGGCGGATAGAGCCTTCTGAGAGGCAATGTAATAAATACCAGTCACTCAGCGCTGCAGTGTAGATGCACTTCAAGTGAACAGTTAATGACAGTCACCATTGCAGTAAGAAGTTATATATCTGTAGCACCTTTCACATTCTCAGTGTGTCCCAGAGCACTTCATAGCCAGTGTAAACAGTTGCAGATTTTTTACAGATATTTTTCCCTTGCCAATTTTCTTCTGCTTCCTTACTGCAATTTAATTTTATGTGCAACTTCCAGGAGCTCACCTGGATAGCAATCATTCATATGTTTGCCTTGAACAATGAGTGGAGAGATACTAGTGAATCATGGGGTAAATTGCAGCTATACCCAATCCTAGCCTCACACAATATTTACATCACTGAATAATTGTCAGGAGCGAGAACCCTGTCTGATTTGTCCCACCCCTCTTACCCTCACCTGGGGGCAATGCAGCATCCCTACAGTCACAGACATATGCTGTAAAATTACTATTGGGGTGGGGTCTTTTACTGTAACTTTAGCAGAAGATTAGCTGAAGCTACTGAGAAACCACTAATGACCATTTACTTCAGGGTTTCTGCCAGTGTGACGGGGAGAATCCTGCGGGTGCATTTTGGACGCAATTACCCGATTATGACCAAAGTGGAAACTTTACCGCCATTCTGTATACCATGCTCCCAAGTCATTCTCAGGGCCATAGAGTTCATCCTGTTCGTACTTTAAAAATCTTAAATACCTTAATAGGATCTCTTCTTAGACTTCTCTAGTAAATGCAAATTCAGCTCTGCCATCCTGTAGCTCCTGTCTGTTGCCAGTTATCATCTGTTGCATCTGTAAAACTTGATAGTAATTTAATGAGCTTTAGTAAAACTAAAAGAAAATCCCTGCAATTCATATTACAACTGTTTTATAAAGGATTGGGTTGTAGTTTATTACAAGACATTGGGTATAGACATGTTAAACCCCCTGAACCTGGTTATGGAAGGCATTTGAAGAATGAGATTTACAACCCTACAACAAACTACTACTGTGTGAATGTATATGTGAATGTGACTCAGTGGGTTGAATTTTCCCCAGAGGCGGTCAATTAAGAAACTATCTCCAGGAGCCCCATCCAATCCAGTATCAGGAAGTCAGGTCAGTGGAGATGGTGGGTAGGGTGGTCGGCTCCTTTGCGGTATGGATGCTGCTGAGGGGCCAGCAGCAGGAGTGGCAGCAGCACCATGTAGGAGGGGAGCAGCAGCCATTGCAGTAGGTACAACATTGGCGGAGATGTCGGTTTGCATGAGTGGCTGCAATGGCATGTTTTCTGCTTGGAGAGACCTGAGCACTGCGATTTAATGCTGACAACTTAATAAAAGGCCTCACATGGTTCGGAGCATGGACTTCCCACTGTGAAGCTGCCTCTGCTCAATTTCCAGGTTCCTGACACAGCACCATCAGAAGAATTGCAATCCAATTCCATAACAGGGGCTAATTGTTCCATTAAGTGCTCTAATTAGCTACCCCCCACTGCCAGATGGGTAGCCATTGCTGCAGGGATCCTGCCCGGTGGGGCTGGGAAAATTCAGCCCGGTGATAGTGTGTGTGACTAATTGCGTTTTTGAATGTGAATGCTTGTGTGTTGTTATGATCGTCTAGTTCATACAGTTTTTAGAGGTCACTTTTAGTTTTGGGGAAATTGTAAATGTAAGGTAATTGAAACTCTGGAATATAAGGTTTGCCAGACCACTTTGCACTTATAGGGTCAGAGTTTGGGGGGTGAGAGCCATAAAACAGCAGGCGATCCCATTTAGTTGGGGAACTGAAGTCAGTAAGTCTGAAGTGAATTGCCCTGTCTTTATTAGCAATATAAATTATTCATGTCGTTATCCAGAATCAAAGGGAGGTTTTGGAGTTGGAGTTAATTCGCTTAATGAGCTTAAGTTTCTATCTGGGACAACCCAGATGTACCATATTGCTATGAAGGTAGATTATGCAGGGACATGCCCTTTTTGGTCTTGGATGTTTCATCTCTGTGATTGCTCACAGAAAGTTAGTCTGTGTTTTGGAGCAGATTGGACCAGGTTGAAAGAGAATCTCCCAGAAGCTGGGATAAGGAATCAAAGGCCTTCAGGAACCAGCAGTGTTTGTGAGTTGGAGTTACTATGCAAGAATGAGGGTAAAGCCCTTGCTCAGTCTTGGGAAATCCAAATTGGTGAGATGTTGAAATAGGACTGTATGGTTTGCCTCACTGGTTGCTAGAGGGAGAATCCACAAGAAACACCTCACTTCAGAAGATAGCTGGGAAACTAAGGAGAATTGAAGTGAATTCCTAAGAACTGTGGCATTCCTTTGGTCCCAGGAGAAGTGAAGGAACCCTGAGGATCTTGTAAAGTATAGGGGAACTCTTGGGTGCAAGTAAAAGTCAAACAGGGAGTGTTCTGTTGACATTTGAGTTTAACATATAAGACTTAACGTTCTGTTGAGATTTTCGGGTTTAAAGTATAAGACTTTATGTCCTGTTGGGATTTTGGGTTTAAAATATGTGATTATAAAATATAGTGTTAATTTAATAGTGTTTGCTTTGTTTGGCTCATGTAAAGGTTTTTGTTTAAAGTGCAAAATCTTGTGGTGTAATTCTTTCAGTTAATAAAAGTTCAAATTTTTTTTTTTTTTAAAGTTACTGGTCTCCAACGGGATTATAACAGTTGTTACAACCAGGTGAGAAAGGTGTCTAGGGGTCTTTTACTGTCTTCACCTGGTCTTAATGTAACAGGATTTAATTTTAAACACACTGTTTTGTGCTCCCCCCTTGGTGAATCATTGTTCATCACTTTCCAATTATAAGGCAAAGAAATTAGCATAAACAGGCTTTCTTAGGTTTAAAGAAGAAAAGTGAAATTTATTAAACATTAACCTTAAACTCTAATTTGGTTAACACCTATAGATACATGCTGCGCCCCACACTAGCATGCATACGCGATACGCACATGCAAATAGAGACAGAAAAGAGCAGGAGAAAAATAAAATGGAGAGGTTTGAGGCAATATCAGAAGAGTTTCTTGTTACTGTGCTCGGAGCTCACTGTAGTCCTTTTGTAGGTAGTCTTGCTTTTCGTTGGGGCCCAGTATTCTTAAATCTCTTGGGGTTCATGTGTCTTCAGTGGTTCTTCAGTTCCATGAGAAAGATATGGGAACAGACAGGAGCAAGATGTTCTGACATTTAAAACTCTGCAGCAAGTTCAAATTCAAAAAAGCTGCCAGTTAGTCATGTGACTAAACTGGTCTGACCAGGTTTTCTGTGTATTGGAGAAGCAGGGACTGGGTCCTTTGTTCCAACACTGTCTGCTAGTATGCACAAAAGGTCTTTCCGGCGAGGGGCTTGTCAGTTCCTTGTGATAGGCCCTCTTCCCAGCAGCAAGTTTAAGTTTTAATATTCATGTGGCGAAGTAATGTGTGCCTCATTCTTGGCAGGTGGGTGTCTGTATGACCCAGTAGATACAGATAGTTCTGTTTGTGGAAATTTTAGTAGGCTGACTATTTAATCTTAAAATATAATAGGCAGTTGAGGGAAAACTCTCATAGTGATATATTTGTTACATATTTTTGATGCATATTAACATGTTCATTTTAGTTTGCCAATAAACAAGTCACACATTCAACTGGTGATTTAGACAGCTCTTCCAGGAAAGATACTGCTGCGATTCATATGATTGACAGTTCATAAGTACAGGTCATGCTTTCAAATGTCTTATTTATCCACCACCCAGAATACGACTGTGCAATTATTTTGAAATAATATCCTTTGGTTTGGATTATATACTGCAGTTTTCAAAATATACTCAGCTAAGTTTTCCTTGGGCCTGATTGTTTACATTGATTTATGCCCATTTTGAATTTAGGAGGATACTTGGGTATAATTTGACATCAGGAAAATGGGTCCAATTTGGGGTGCACAAGGAAGAGACTCCAGATCCATCACCACACTGATGTGTGATGGTGTAACTATCAGTCTTTCAACATGTCTCACCTCCTCACTCTCTGTGTTCCTATTCTAGCCTCTTGCAGATTATCTGTTTTCATCACTCTACCATTGGCACCCGTACATTCAGCTGTTTAGGCCCTAAGCTCTCGAATTCCCTTCATAATCCTCTCCTTCAAGACACTCCTTAAAATCTACCTTTTGACCAAGCTTTCCTAATCACTTATGTGACTTGGTGCCAAATTTTGTTTTAATAAAGCTCTTGTGAAGCACCTTGGGATGTTTTATTACGTTAAATGCAAGTTGATGATGTATAAAGAATACTTGAACACACAGAAACCCCTAATAAATGTATAACCAAACCTCATGGGTGACTCTGGTACTGAACATTGTGGGTGTCTTCATAACATCTCACAAGAGCAGGTTTTTGACCAAAAGGTTAACTTGAAGCAGCTTCTAATGTTATAGACAGTATGAGAGATGGGATGCATGTCAAAAACAATGAAAAAAAATCAGTGATACAGCTGTGCCTGGCTCAAATTTAACTTGAAACTTTTCCCCAGTTTATTATTTATGTGGATTTTAAATGCCAAAAGCAAACAGCACCTTACAATGAATTGTGCATGCTACATGCTTGGATGTTATGTTAACATATTTAGACTGTTGTTTCTACTAGTTCCACAACTGTGTCAAATCTGTTGAGTATTTCTTACTCTTGTAGTTAACTGACGCCGAAGTACATCGGCAGCAACACAAAGCTAAACCCATCAGACGCCCAGGGCTAAATTACAGAGGTTTATGCAGTGTCAACTGGTTTAGTGGATGAAGCTATAATTTACTCCTTGTACGTTAAAATGAGCAAATGGTAAAGTTCCTTTAACTTGCAACTGTTTATGATTGGGTGAGTTGTAGCAGAGATGGACTGACACACAAATGATGTGTTCTTCCATACAAAGGTGCAACTTTCAGAAAATACAGTAAGCTGAATCATGGTGTATAGTGAATGCAGCAAGATTTTCAAATAAATGGATAATCAACTATTTAACGAATATGGGAGAAAGGTAAACTTAATAGTGTTGTAATTTAAAGAAAAGAAACACTGCGTGAATACTCCCATGGGTTTATTGATTTTTTTGCCACAGGCCAATGCAATAAATGCAGGAGACAAGAGGTTAACAGACTAGCTCCAGATCTGTCCTTTCTAATAGATGATGGCATGTTTAAATTTTAGTTAGAATACAGCTGTCTTATGTAATTTCAGCTACGATGTGACTTAGTAATCCATGTTGAACTGCAAAATCTACCACAGTTGACGTAACTTTGTACCTCAGTGACTCTTAATATTGAACTGTAAACACATTGAAAGCACTGAATAAACTTGTACTTGAAGTGGGTTTCTACTTACTCATTATTACAACTAGCAGAGACACACAAAACGTTTACAGTCAAATTATTGCAACAGTACATCTTTAAATACAGGGTTTCTAGTTATTTTTTTCACCAAAAACTTCTCACTTTGTAAAAAGATAAAGCTGGCCATCTGTAAAAACAGGCCTAGGAATATAAATACAAATTTTGTCAAGAGTCTGTCCCTGTAGCTTGTTTATAGTCAGACTATGGAAGTCTAATTGGGAAATGTTTTCAAGTTGAAAAGGCAGGTTTACATCTAATGGGCTCAATATTATTCAAGGAATTAAACACTCTGGGCGGGATTTTATGGGCACCCCTGAGGCAGGGATCATCACGACAGGGCAGAGGACCCATCGCCAACCAATCATACTGGGGGGGTGGGTAAGGCCAATGACAGCATTCCCACCTGGAGGCCGACTGACGTCCTTAAGTGGCCTATTAACGCTGCTGGGAGCTTGCCAGCTGTGGGGGGAAGCCTCCACCATGCAGGAAGGTTGCTTTGTAACATGAGGTGCACGCCCTGCAGGCTTGTGGGGGGGGGGAGGGGGTGTCTCTCCATGGGCAATCTGTGGCCCCTGGAGAACCCCCCCCCCGCCCCCGGGCCAGTAACCACATCACTCCCCAAGCCCCCCCACCTCCTGGCCTGCACAATCATTTCCCCACCCCCTCTTGCCGGGGGCCTTACGGACTGACCCCCCCCCCCCCCACCTACCTCTGTTCCAGGGTGCCACCTCTGGGCCCGGATCAAAGACCACTGCAGTGGCCAGCAGTCCCAGTAGCACTGCCCAAACTGCAGTACTGCTGGCCCTCTGATTGGTCGGCTGTACTTGGAAGTGGGATTCCCCGTCTTTAAAGGGCTGGAGACCCAGCTTGTGATACTTTGATTGAAAAAGACTGGAGGAGTGTTCTGGGGGGCTGGCAGGGAGAAGGCTAAGGCGTGGTTCCCCCCTCTTTTTTGGCTCAGTGCCATGAACCCCACCACCTACACAAAATCCAGCATGCTATTTCCTATATCAGCATCTACTATCGAAGAAAACACTTTCCCAATTACCAATCTTCTTTCATGACAAAGTCCTTGTTTAGGATTCAAGTTTCGTAGCAAGATTTATAACTGCTCCTTCCTGGAGTTCAAGTTTGTGTGGTGGCGTGAGTTGGAGTTAGAGCGTGTAGAAACTCTGGAGGGTATAGACTGTTATCTTCATTTATAGAATCAATGCTGATGTATTCTTTTAATGCACCCGGCAGCTTTTCTATAACATTTTCCTTCAAATCTAGTGTATCTTCATTTTTTTTAGCACAAAGAATAGCTTTCCAATACTAAGTTGTATCAAATAATTGTTACCTACAATTTTGCCACACTTAACCAATTTCATCATCTCATCCATCCCTCTCATCAGTCCCATCCCATCCCTCACGGAACCAATCTCTCCAGCCAGAGTAACTTTGTTATTACCTTACCTTAAGTTATTTTTGTTCTCCCAATGCCCCATCCTGTCGCTACCACCAATGTTTGGCAGCCGCACGTGCATCATGCGTTCCAGTCCTCCACGTGCCCCATGTGCTTCTGCATGCACCAGGCACCGCCCACTACATCAACCCACCAATTTATGCATCCCTTAAACTGACCAATCAAAACAGTCCAGGCAGACAAAAACTGACATGATTATAGATAGTTTGGTCCTTTTTCCAGTAATATTCATTTTACTCCTGTTTTAGAATGTAATATCATTGCTGAATATGTTAGTTAAACAGTTCATTGCTGTATAAAATCTGAGTACCAGTAAATCACTGTGTTTGGAAAATGATTTATCAAACTTTTATTTATATAGTGCCTTTCATGCCCTTGGGATATCTCAAAGCACTTTACAGCCAATGAAATACTTTTGAAGGGGAGTCACTGTTGCAACACAGCAAGCTCCCACAACCAGCAATGAATCAAATGGCCAGATAATCTGTTTTATTTGAGGATAAATATTCGCCAGGACACCAGGGGGAACTCCCGTGTCCTTGTTCTTCAAAAAGTGCCATGGGATATTTTACGTCCACCTGAGAGCGCTGACAGGGCCTCCTAGTATACACGATCCATTTAAAATGTATTACATTAAAGGCAAACCATATCCATATTTAAATGTATCAAATGTTCACTACTATAAGATCACACCATCACCAAAGTTACATGCATTTGTACTTCCCAACTGTTAAGATGCTTTAAAAATGTATTATGCTTTTGTGTGTAAATGAACTCAGGATCTGCAGTATTTTAAAGCGTTATTTATCCACTTCAGAAATACGTACATAGGTAGCAATGTTGGCAGTGGGATTGCTAGTTTTCTTTGATACAAGACACAGGCAGCCGAAGTTGAAAAGCCACAACACTACAGAAAGGTAAAAATTAACACTTGGTAGTCCAGGAATTGTTATGGAACAGATAAGGCTTTGCTAGTCCAGACTGTCAGCCATTTACAGCACTTGCCAATCAGGACAATCCAGATGTGGGACATTACCAAGTTGCGATTAGCATTCGGCCTTTGGGTCCAGGTACAATTAAAATAGTCAGTTTTAGATACTTACAATGTTAGTTCAGCTCTCTCTCATCAGAAACCCGAAGTATAGATTCAAATTCAGCTTTAGTTTATCCAAAGCCAAACTCTGATGTTCATCTCAAATACAAAGTGCATCAAGTTTACAAAAAAATGGCTAAAAGTCGAACTGTCTGACCCATTTAGCTAATATCGTTAAAAGTCACTTGATCAGAAAGTGATAGACAGCTTTGGGACTGTGGTTAAAACATGCAATCACTGGCCTCTGGTGAAAGATTTACTCAAGTACTGAAAAAACAAATATAAATCTTGTCAAGGCAGTCATAAAAATAATTCATGTGAAGTTTGAATCCTGCATCACTATAAATGTAGAATGGGACACATCTACAGAACATCACTTCATTGGAAGAACAACTGGAATGAAAAAATTATAACCTTGTCATACTTTTAAATCTGGTGTTCAAATTCTGCATTAATGGCACAAAGGACACTTTCCTCTTTTGTACAAACAAAAGGCCTTTCCTGGTTCCAAGAGCTTTGCATCTTCTCTCCCGTGATATTTGCAATCTCTGGAATCCTTGCTATTACAAATAAATTGAGTTGTCTAATTATGCTGCAGCATTCTTGGCACAAACAGACTGGATGTCTTGGTGTTCGAGTCCTCCTTCAGTAAGCAAACAAAACTTAGACATGCACTAACCTCTTCTCCAGACAGGAAAAATACATCCAAACTTGGAAGGGAGATGAAGTTTCAAAAAAAAAAGTTAATATCAAACCATACACCTGCCCTAACCACATTTCAGCTTTGTGTGTGTACGTCATGGGTGAGAATATTACTACCAAGTTTTGAAGAATTTTACGCATATGAATTCACTGCTACCCAAGACTTCAAAAAATTCTTCTTGGAAGCTTCCGAGAAGTGTTTAAATTTATGTGCAATGATGAGTTTAAAGATGGGGAATGATAGAGCCATTTATTGGCACTACATAAATTTATCCAGATTTTATTAAGGACAAGAAGTTAAAATAGTAATAGTAAAGTTCGCTACAAGAAAACAAAAATGGGACTCATTTTTGGGTTGTGACAGGATACCTGCCTCCAACCCCGAGTCACAAGTTCAAGTCATAGACGGCAGATGCTGGGCATGCTTTGGGGAAGAGGAGGGTTGAAATGTTGAGGAGTCTTCTCATTAGTTGACTGCAAAGGAAACTTGGCACTGTGGTCCCTTGGATAGGCTGGCCCATCAAATATGTATGCTCCCCACCACCCCCCTTTACTGGCTAATTCATGGATTGACCCACCAAAGTTTAGGCCAGCTTGTAGAGTGGCACTCAAATCTACCCTTCCACTGAAGGTCTCAACATCAGAATGGTCATACAACAGGGGCATCCACACATAGGCTTTCAAAACCTGAAACAGGCTGCCAAGTATTGCACACACACTAAGAAAGGTCCGTATTTACAGCTTTCAAGTACACGTTGCAGTCTTGCCAGTTGTAGCTCCAATGACCGGGTATCAGCTAACCATGGCAGAAGGAGAAGGGGAGTTCAGACAGTTGTCTGTACAGGTGTCACTGAATGAGTGGGCGAAGCTCTTTCAGAGGAAGATGACACCACCATATTGCTGACTTCACGCTGAAGCTCCTCGACTTTCTTCTGAAGCTCAGCACGGATGCCGAGAAGCTCTTTGCAATTCTGGTGTATTGGCACCTGTCACAGAAAAGTATAATGAGATCATCATTCAAAAACAACTCTCATATACCCAGTCACTGCTTTGCAAGGGTCAATAGTTTGTTGGTTCATAACTTAAAGTTTTCTTCAATGATCTAACAGCAACAGGCCTTGTGTTTTAGTGCAGCAAGCGTCGCAAGACACTTTTGACATTGGACAGGCAGATGGCAAACAGTAGGGCAGAAGAGCAAAACACACTTGGTCAAAAAGACGGAAGAGGTTTTCGATAGGTGGAGTGGGTAGTTGCAGTAAGATGTGGGGCCAAAGGAGAATGTTCCAAAATATTGAGTGGAGGCATTTGCAAATCTGATTTAAAAAAATAATCTGCAAAGCATTAGTAAAGCCCAACCACATTGGTTTAGTTTTTGCAATTTTCCTAGATGCAAAGTCAGTTGAGAAAAACACTCGAAACTCAGCTGATGGTTGAAAAGATATTCATCAAATGATCACATTGAGATGTTAAAATGCACCGAGGGAGCATTGGTGCAATGTTTATTATTTGTAGGTTGCAGTAGTGCAGACTAAAGGAACACAACACACTAAATCATCTCAGAAAGGCTGATGCATGAAGTCTCGAAATCTACAGATTATAAATACATCCTTGGCAACCCCAATATCAAAATCACCACTATTCTAGTTATCATACAACCTTGCAACACAAATGGAGGCCATTCAGCCTATCATGCCTGTACTGGCTCTTTGAAAGAGTTAGTTGATTAGTCCCACTTGCCCGCTCTATCCCTATAGCCCTGCAATTTTCTTCCCTTTAAGTATTTACTTCCCTTTTGAATGCTATTATCGAATCTGCTTCCACCACACTTTTAGGCAATGAAAGTGGCCTGGGGAGGCGGTGGCCTAGTGGTAATGTCGCTGGACTAATAATCCAGAGCCCAAGCTAATGCTCTGGGGGGCATGGGTTTGAATCCATCACGGCAGATGGTGAAATTTGAATTCAATTAATAAATCTGGAACTAAAAGCTAGTCTATTGGTGACAATGAAATGATTGTTGCAAAACCGTCTGGTTCACTAATGCCCCTTAGGGAAGGAAATCTGCCAACCTTACCTAGTCTGGCCTACATGTGACTCCAGACCCACAGCAATGTGGTTCTTAAATGGCTTCTGAAATGGCCACTCAGTTCAAGGGCAATTAGCGATGGGCAATAAATGCTGTCCTAGCCAGTGACGCTCACATCCCAAGAATAAAAAAAAAATTCCAGATCATAACTCGCTGCACAAAAGAAATTCGCCTACATTCAGCAGCCAGAATACCATTCTCCCTACAACCCCACTACTCAAATACAATGTCTTGTGAAGCAGCTACAGTCGAACTCAATGCAGGATTGTTAGTCCAGTACATTTGGACCTTGTGTGTGTATAGATCTGATTCATGTCTGGCAGATCTTCAGCTATTTATGTAGAGGAAGCTTATACAGTCTTCATTCTTCAAATGCAGGGACAATCCCCATGTACCGATATATAAACTAGCCTGATAGCTTCTGGGGAAATCACATGAAAATGAAATCATGCATCCTGCACTGTAGGGATGATGCCCAGGGGTACGTTAAAGCTCACCCTATTCTATAGCTGCCACCTGAGCATCCTTAATCAGTGTAGGACACACTCAAACGTTCATTTGGCTCTCTGTGACTTTTTGCTTTCGGCCCTTGTGTGACTTCCCCAGATCCATCAAGCTCAGCTGTACTTTGGTGTCAAGCACTTGGGTATGTAGCAAAACCACCATCACCTAGTGGAAATGAACTGAATTTATTTAGTCTCCTTAAGACTTGTGCAGTGAAACTATAACCGAAGTGGAACAGAGGGGAGGAATCATTTATGGGAAGGTGCCTATCATTTAAAAACTGAAGAACATGCAAGATATAGGTTCCGAGCAGCACATGGACTGGAAGTTGGTGAGCAGAGGTGGGGGGGCAAAACCCCACGTCCACCAGGTTCCTGCTCCACTGGCACAGCCACTGCAAATTCTCATGGAATTGGGTGGTGGGGGGGGGGGGGGGGGGGGAGGAGGGCAGACTCTTTGTCCCCTCCCCCATTCCACATGTGGTTTCAGGGTGGCTCCACTGGAAATCCTGCTAGATATACCACTCAATGATTCTGGGTTGCAGGGAGTGAGCAAATAGGCAATTATTCTTGGAGAGATCAATTTTCTTTTGATTTCATGGCCTACTATCAAGCTTTATGCTCTGCAGGATATTACATCAATGGATCTCTGAGCAGACAGTCCTGTAGTTTTTCCCCCCTGCCCACTAAAGGCCTGCTTGGATATACAATTGAAACCCGACCCGGGCCTGACCCAACCACATCTAACCCGAACCCGAGTCTTTTGTTCTTTTCCTGCGCCTGACCCAACCCAACCCAACTCGACTACCAGAAATTAATGACACTTACCCTTACTCTTACTTCCCTTTAACTCCCTGAGCAAAAGACAGCACTTCCACTGCATCCGACCTGGCCAGACCCAAATCCAACACGTCGTGGGGTCCCGTCGGGTTCAGGTCGAGTAGCCATGCTCTACTGCCTACCACCACCCCAATCCACAGAATGGCAAGTTGGCTGTTCTGAAATCCTCCCAGTCTCACTGGCTGGGTGCCCTGTAGCCGAGGCATCCAACCACCCGCCCCAATATGGTAATCCACCCTCGGATATGGCACAAGGTCATGGCAATACCAATGCAGTGGACTGGAAGCAACAGCACCACGGGAACTTCCAGCCTCTGCAATCTATGTGTCTTTATTCTGTACACCACAAGAGGATACCAAAATAGTACAGATCTGAAGAGGGTCAAAGGCTGCATTAATGCCACAACACCAGTTGTCAGCATCCGTATATCAAAGGATTTACTGTGTGCCATAGTTCAATCTTCGGTGGGCCGAAGGGCCTGCTTCAGTACTGTATCTCTCTATGACTCTATGACAGTAATGGTCTGTAAATGTGTGAGGATCTCTCTGCATTTGTGTTATGAATTGGAATCTAATTAAACAATGCCCAGGGAGGAGCCGGGGGACAGATGATATGACCCTTAATTTGCCCCTGCATCCATTTGTCTTTGTAATGCTTCATCTTTTACCATTGCTTTGCAAGCACCTTCCTTGTGAAATAAGAGATCCTGTGCAGCTTAACCTGCTATATCATGACAATATTTTCAAATCTGTGCTGAGTACAGAAGTTCTCCAGAACTTACGAGGCCTCTACTCCTTGAGGCTTTGCAGAATGATAGAATTATAGAATGTTACAGTGCAGAAACAGGCCATTCTGTCCATTACATCCATTCTTCAAATGAACCACTAAGTCTAATTCCATGCTTCTCTTTATTCTCCCGACCCTTTGAAATTCCTTTGTCAAGCAACTATCTAATTGGCTTTTTAAAAAGACTGCATTTGCTGAGAATGCAACCACTAGGTGGCACAGTACTGACACATGCACAAATGCAGCCTCATTCACTGAAACAGTCTGCGTCGTCTCGGGCAGCTGCCAGTAAAAAAGACGGCGCTGCTCAATTTAACACAAAAACCAAACCCACCCTTAAACCCAAATCCCCACAGTGGCTGCGATCGCCACCTCCCTCCCACCCCCAATAATAGCCCGTTCCCTCCTGCCAACGCCCTTGTCTCTGCCGCTCCTTCCCGCGCCTGTCTTCTTGGCGCTCGCTCCCTGCTTCTCTCCCACCCCTCCCCCCACCCGCTCGCTCCAGGATCGCCGCTTCCCTCTTATTGGCCACTGGCTCCTGCATCGCCCCGTCACTTGCTCCCTGCCTTCCGCTTTGGCGGCTCATTACCCACCCCCCGCCACTTCTTCGGGCAGCGCACAGGGAGGGAAGGGCAGGAGCGAGTAGCTGCGGGGGGGGGGGTGGTGGTGGATGGGAAAGGGAAGGGCGAGGGTGGAAGCGAGTGGCTGAGGGGAGGCAGCCGTGAGGCGGGTTGGAGGAGGAAATTGAAAGCGGGAATGGCGGGAGAGAGCGGGGAGGGGAGTGGGGACGGCGGGGGGGAAGCAGGGTCGGGGAGCAGGGACGTGGATATCAAGGGACGAGGACTGATGACTTGGTTAGGACAGCGTACGCGCACTTTCATACTGTCAAGCTGGCAAATGTTTGCACGCACTCGACGTCCATGATCGCTCTGCATACATTCTGCGTTGTCATGAGTCACTTAGTTTTAAATACTGCTCATTGCACAAAGCAACATTATAAAATTTCTGAGATGTTAGAGACAGTTTATTGGAGACCTACTCTGTTCAAAAAGATGTTACAACATTTTTCATGATAGAGCTGAGATTAAGGGGTGACCTAGTAGAGTGCCGCAGGAGTGTGCAGAGTTCTGATGATAAGGTGAGTAGATCATTTGCACTTCCACTGACTGATTGGCAGCATGATGAGGAGAGTACACAAATGCAAGATAAATACAAAGAATTAGAGATTAGACAGAAATTGTCTTTACACAGGTTAGTTAGAACATGCTGTTGTTGAAGCAGAGTCAATCAGCATTTTAAAACAAAGTGATTCCTGTCAACGTAGAGCATGTGCAGAGCGGTCATCAGTGCGTGCAAACATTTGCCAGCTTGCCAGTATGAAAGTGTGCATGCACACGCTGACATCACCACGTAATGAGGCCCTCACCCCTCAATAGCCATGATCGCTGCCTCCATTCGCCCGAACAGTATCCCACTCCCTCCCGCCGTCCCCGCTTCAATTACCACTTTCAATTTCCCGCTCCAACCCGCCGTGCTGCTACCTCCTCAGCCACTTGAAAATATTCACAAGGATGTTGCCTGGTTTGGAGAGCTTGAGTTATAAAGAGAGATTGGATAGGCTGGGTCTGTTTTGCCTGGAGCAAAGGAGGCTGAGAGGGGACATGATAGAGGTATATAAAATTATGAGAGGCATAGATAGGGTAGATAGCCAGAGTCTGTTTCCCATGGTAGGGGTGACTAAAACTAGAGGGCATAGATTTGAGAGGGAGGAGGTTTAAAGGGGATCAAAGGGGTAAATTTTTCACACAAAGAATAGTGGGTATCTGGAATGAGCTGCTTGAGGAGGTGGTGGAAGCAGGAACAGTAGCAACATTTAAGAGGCATCTGGACAGGTATTTGAATGAGCAAGGCATAGAGGGATATAGAATCAATGCAGGCAGGTGGGATTAGTATAGATAGGCATTAAGGTCGGCATGGACGCAGCGGGCTGAAGGGCCTGTTTCTATGCTGTATGACTCTATGACTTGCTCCCGCCCTCACCCTTCCACCCTCAGCCACTTGCTCCCGCCCTCGCCCTTCCCCCACACCAGTCACTGGCTCCCACCCTCGTCTCTTTCCCCCTCGGCTGCTCATTTCCTGCATCGCTGCTCCCCACCGCTCCCCCCCCCCCTACCCCACCCCCCCCACCAGCAGCCACTCGCTCCCACCCTCGTCCTTCACCCCACCTCAGTCACTGGCTCCTGGCCTCGTCTCTTCCTCCTTCGGACAGTCACTCCCTGCTGCGTTTGCATTGTGATAAATTGAGCAACGCGATCTATATTACTGGCAGCTGCCTGAGATGTCGCAGACAGTGACGTGTCAGTGGATGTAGCTGCGTTTGCACATTTGCCAGTACTGCGCCACCTAGTGGCTGCGTTATCAGCAAACACAACCTATTTAAAATGACCATGAAATTCTCCACATCCAGTTCCACTGGCAATGATGAAAACTGCCATGGCCCTCAGGACTGGCCAACACCACTGTTACAAGCAAGGGTGTGCAAACGCAGCAATGCCAACTCTCAATTTCCCCCTCTCGAGGAAGCTCTTCACTCTCGGTACATTCCGGTTAGTCTCAGGTTGAGACTTTGAGCTCACTGAGCCCTGATCCAACCAGTCTGACACCACAGGTTAATGCACTAACTGAAAACGCTGCCTTTCGCCATTTGTTGTTCAGTCAATAGCTTTCAATAACTGTAATATTCATACTGCAGAGTCCCAGGTTGTGCAGCTGCTATCATTCAGTCTGAATGTGTTTGATGAGTCTCGTGTCATGCATATAGATGAAGCACTGAATGACTCATAAACCAAGATGTATGACATTCAATAGTTGGATGCATGTAGAGTGCATTTCCATGTACTTAATAGGATTAAAAACTCTTGACTAATTTAATCAAAGGCTGTAAAAGTTAAGGCATTTGTGGCAGTGATTAACAACTGTGATCAACTGACAGCCAACAAATAAATATAAAAGGCAAAGTAATTTTAGCTGCTATTTTCTTTACTGCAATGCAGATTATCTGGAGACTGCTTTGAAAAAAAAGGTGCAAATGAATATTTAGTACAAGAAGTTTCAGGTAGCTGTTTATTACACCCATATTAAATATTTACGTCATAAGGGTGATTTTGTTTATATAAGAAAGTTTATAAAATCAAACCATCAAAAAAAAAGAGCTAACCCTCTAGAATCTGGTCATTTTTTTCTTTAAACATATTTTTTAATAATGGTGATTATTCAGCAGCCCAGTAACCTCCGCGCTGTCCCCTATACAGAGCCTCTGAATAAGTTATTGTCTTAAAACAAACAGCAACTCGGAGAACTGTAAAAGGATCTGTCTGGCCCTGGTACAAACTGCTGCAGACTGAACAACAATTACGTCAGCCCTTTGACCTCTGTGCCCTCACCATAATGCCTAAAGCGGGTTCAGTACTAATGAGAAAAGCAGGCAGACAATTGGGACATTAATCCCAAACAGTCAACAATTTCTTTACATTATTACATAGAAAAACATGGAAATTACAACCAGAAATGGGCCGTTCAACCTAACCCGTCCATGTTGGTGCTTATTCTCCATTAGCACTATCCTAATCCCATGCGCCCACCCGGTTTCCACAACCCTTTAAGCCCCATTTCCCTCAGACACTTATCTAACCTATTCTGAAATGTTGGTGTGGTCGCGGCTTCAGTCACAAACTCCACTAGTGCATTCCACAGCTTCACAACCTCTGGAAACAAATGTTTCTCCTGCTCTCTACACTAATCTCTTGCATTTAATCTTATATCTAAGCTCCCTCGTTCTAGACCCCTCAATCACTGCAAACAGTCTAGTTACGCTGTCCCATCCCTTTATAATTGTAAACACCAATCTCAAATTACCCGTAAGAGGGTTCAGAGCAAGTACGTTCCCGTACAGAAAAAGGATGGAACTAACAAATCCAGAGCCCCCTGGATGTCAAGGGGCTTAAAGGAAAGGATAAAGAAAAAAAGGGAAGCTTATGACAGATACCGTGGGCGCAATACTGCAGAAAACCTAGAGAGTATAAAAAATGTAGGGGTGAAATTAAAAAGGAAATGAGGAAAGCAAAGAGAGGGCATGAAAACATATTGGCAAGTAAAATCAAGGAAAAAACAAAGAGTTTTTATCAATACATAAAGAGCAAGAGGATAACTAAAGAAAGAGGAGGGCCTATGAGGGACCATAAGGGTAACCTGTTTATGGAGGCAGAGGACGTTGGTAAGGTTCTTCATGAATACTTTGTGTCTGCTTTCACAAAAGAGAGGGACAATACAGACACTGCAATCAGAGAGGAGCAGTGTGAAATATCGGATGAAATTAACATGAGGAAGTATTACGGGGTTTAACATCTTTGAAAGCGGATAAATTCCCAGGCCCAGATGAAATGTATTCTAGGCTGTTAAGGGAAGCAAGGGAAAAAAAATAGCAGAGGCTCTGACCAGCATTTTCCAATCCTCACAGGCTACAGGTGTGGTGCCAGAGGACTGGAGGACAGCTAACGCTGTACTATTGTTTAAAAAGCGAGTAATTACAGGCCAGTCAGTCTAACCCTGGTGGTGAGAAAATAATTCGAAAAAATTCTGAGGGACAGGATAAATCATCATTTAGAAAGACAGGGATTAATCAAAGGCAGTCAGCACAGATTCGTTAAGGGACGGTCGTGTCTGACTAACATGATTGAATATTTTGAGGAGGTAATAAGGAGGGTCAATGAGGGTAGTGCATTTGATGTAATCTATATGGATTTTAGCAAGGCTTTTGATAAGGTCCCACATGGCAACTTGGTCACAAAAGTAAAAAACCTGTGCGATCCAAGGCTAAGTGGCAATTTGGATCCAAAATTGGCTCAGAGCCAGGAAACAAAGGGTAATGGTCAATGGGTGTTTATGTGACAGGAAGGCTGTTTCCAGTAGAGCTTTGCAGGGCTCAGTACTAGGTCCCTTGCTTTTTGCGGTATATATCAATGATTTGGACGTGAATGTAGAGGGCATGATTGAGAAGTTTGCAGATGATATAAAATTAGCCATATGGTTGATAATGAAGAATAAAGCTATAGCCTGCAGGAAGATATCAACAGACTAGTCACTGGGCAGAACAGTAGCAAAGAGAGTTCAAACAAGAGAAGTTGAGGTGATGCATTTGGTGAAGGCCAACAAGGCAAGGGAATACACAATGAATGGTAGGATACTGAGAAGTGTACAGGAACAGAGGGACATTGGAGTGAATGTCACAGATCCCTGAAGGTGGCTGAACAGGTAGATAAGGTGGTCAAGAAAGCATAAAGGAAACTTGCCTTTATTAACCGAGGCATAGAATATAAGAGCTGGGAGGTTATGTTGGAAGTGCAAAAAACATTAGATAGGCCACAGTTGGAGTACTGCGTGCAGTTCTGGTCACCACACTATATGAAAGATGTGATTGCACTAGAGAAGATACAGGAGAGATTTTCGAGGATTTTGCCTGGACTGGAGAATTTCAGTTGTGAAGGAAGATTGGATAGACTTGGGTTGTCTTCTTTGGAACAGAAGAGGCTGAGGGGAGACCTAATTGAACTGTATAAAATTATGAGGGGGCTAGATAGAGTGGATAGGAAGGTCCTATTCACCTTGGTTGAGGGGTCCATAGCCAGGGGGCATAGATTCAGTGCAAGAGGTAGGAAGTTTAGAGGGGATTCGAGGAGAATTTTTTTACCCATTTAAAGCACTGAAGGCCATTCGGCCCATCGAGTCCATGCCGGCTCTCTACGGAGATATACTGCCAGTCCCACTCCCAATCCCTGCAGCCTTGCAAGTCTAGGGCCAAAGGTGCGGGGGGTCTGGAACTCACTACCTGAAAAGGGTGGTAAAGAAAGAAACCCTGATAGCATTTACAAAAGTACTTGGATCTGCACTTGAAGTGCCGTAACATACAAGGCTACGGACCAAGAGCTGGAAAGTGGGATTAGGCTGGATGGGTCCTTGTTGGCTGGTGTGGATATGATGGGCCATATGATGGGTCTCCTTCCATGCTGTAAATTTCTATGCTTTAATAATCGCCTCTGTTTTAACAAAAGTCAGGACCAATTTTTCAAATCTTTTTTCATATTTTTATTTCCTCATTCCAGGCAGCATCCTAGTGAATCTGCACAGTTCTCTCCCTATTGCCTCAACATCCTTCCATAGCATTAAGTCCAAAATTGTATGCAGGACTCCAACTGTGGTCTCACTAAGGTATTCTATAGATTTATCATGACATTTCAGCTGACATTCTATACCTCTTCCCATAAAACCCAGTATTTCATTAGCTTTTAACAGAATCATAGAATGGT
Source organism: Heterodontus francisci (assembly GCF_036365525.1). Classification (NCBI taxonomy): domain Eukaryota; kingdom Metazoa; phylum Chordata; class Chondrichthyes; order Heterodontiformes; family Heterodontidae; genus Heterodontus; species Heterodontus francisci. Next base: position 17,262,441 of record NC_090385.1, read on the forward strand.
TACAGCACAGAAGACAGACATTCGGCCCATCATGTCCATGCCAGCTCTCTGCAAGACCAACTCTGCTTGTCCCACTCCCCCGCGCTTTCCCATAGCTCAGCATCTTTTTTTTCTCTTCGGGTGCTTATCCAATTCCCTTTTGAAAGCCACAACTGAATCTGCCTCCACCACACTCTCAGGCAGTGCATTCCAGATCCTAACCACTCGTTGCGTAAAAAGAATCTTCCTCATGTCACCATTGCTTCTTTTGCCAATTCCCTTAAATCTGCATCATCTGCTTCTGTCAATATAAATAGTTTCTCCCAATATACTCTGTCTAGACATCTCCTGAATGTGACCACCTCTATCAAATCTCCTCTCTACCTTCTCTTCTCTATTGAGAACAGCTCCAGCCTTGCCAATCGATTCACATAACTGAAGTCTCTTATCCCTAGAACAATTTTCATAAATCTTTGCTGCACCCTCTCGAAAGCGTTTACATCCTTCCTGAAGTGTGGTGCCCAGAATTGGACACAATACTCCAGTTGAGGGCAAACTAGCGTTCATCATAATTTCCTTGCTTTTGTCCTCTATCCCTCTATTTATAAAATCCAGGATCCCATATGCCTTTTTTTTTTTAAGCACTTTTGCAACCTTCCCTGTCCCTTCAACAATTTGTGCACATACATACCCAGGTTCTTCTGCTCCTGCACCACCTTTAGAATTGTATCCTCTCCTCGGTCTCCCTACAAAAATGTATTATTTCGCACATCTCTGCATTAAATTTCATCTGGATGTGTCTGTCCATTGGACCAGGCTGTCGATGTCCTCTTTAAATCTATCACTATCCTCCTCACAGTTCACAATACTTCCAAGTTTTGTGTCATCTGCAAATTTCGAAAATGTTGTGCCCTGTACACCCAATTCTAGGTCTTTTTAAAAATTGTTTCATGGTATGTGAGTGTCACTGGCAAGGCCAGCATTTATTGGCCATCCCTAATTGCCCTTGACAACTGAGTGGATTGCTAGGCCATTTCAGAGGGCAGTTAAGAGTCAACCACATTGCTGTGAGTCTGGAGTCACATGTAGGTCAGACCAGGAAAGGGCAGCAGATTTTCTTCCCTTAAGGAGATTTAGTCAACCAGTTGGGTTTTTACAACAATCAATGATACTTTCGTGGCACCATTACTGAGGCTAGCTTTCAATTCCTGATTTTTAAATTAATTAATTGAGTTTATTAATTAATTGTATTTAAATGCCACCAGCTGCCATCATTTGAACCAGTGTCCCTAGGGCATCAGCCTGGACCTCTGGATTACTAGTCTAATGACATTACCAATACACCACCCTCTCCCCCGCAAAAAATATATATATCAAGAAATGCAGTGGCTCTAGTATTGAACCCTGGGAACTCAACTGTATATACTCCTTCAGTCTGAAAAATAACTGATCACCACTACTCTGCTCCCTGTCACTCCACCAAATTCGTATCCATACTGCCACTGTCCATTTCATTCCATGGGCTTCAACTCTGCTGGCAAGCCTACTATGTGACACTTTTTCAAAAGCCTTTTGGAAGTCCATGTACACCACATCAACCACATGATTTGCCTTTAACAAATCCCTGCTGGCTTTCCTTAATTAATCCACACTTGTTAATTTTGCCCCGGATTATTGTTTCTCAAAGCTTTGAATGGCCTTATCCACATGTGCTGCTACTTTTAATCTCTTGTGCTCCTGAACCCCCAAATCTCCCTACTCTTCCTTATCACACAGCTTTCCATCATTCAAAGTAGAGTTTTTTTTTCCAATCAAAATGTACCAGCTCACAGGTACTGGCATTGAATCCCATCAGCCATTTGTTTTCCCATTTCATCATCTTATCAATATCCCCTTGCCGCTTCCTTTGGTCCTCAGGATTATGTACTACGACACTAATTTTAGCATCACCTGCAAATCTAGACACCACTCACTCCCTCTGGCCCTGTGTCCAAATCATTGATGGACACAGTGAACAGAGATCGGTCCTAGAATAGAATACTCAACGCTCTTTGCTTCCAAATCACGGAGAAATTGCCCTCAACTCCTACTCTGTTTTGTCCCTTTCAATCCATTTTTTAAAAATCTGTTTTGTTACCCTCCCCTAATTCTATATGCAACCTTTAATCTTCTCCACTAGTCTCCTGTGCAGTACCTTGTTAGCACCACATCTGTCACCACCTCAAAGATATATGAATTCTATATATGCAGAAATATAAAAGGCAAAAGCACTGTGAATGTGCTGAGTACAAGGTATATATAACAAATTACAGAAAGCAAAATGTGGGACTCGTTCTTCCACTCCAACTTTCCCCCCCAAAACCCTACTCCATACTTTCATCAACCAGAGCTTTAACTTGTCTAATGCACAGTGAATGGAGCTCCTTGTCCCAACCCTCCAAAAGCTTCAACCCATTCAAAACCCTGCCGACCACAACTTCACCACACAAAGTTCCACACTCCCATTCTCTTCAAATGCCATCAGTCAGCGACATCCCAGTAAGTATAAATTCTTGTCCTTACCTGCAAATCCCTCATGGCGTCACCCATCCTACTTTAATCATCTCCTCCTGTCTTGAATTTCCACACCTACCCTCCGCTCCTCTAAGAACATGCTTCTCCTAATCCCCTGCTCCACAATGAATGCAGCTCATTCAGCCACTAAGCTCCTGCTCTCTAGAACCTGCTGCTCAGTTCCTTTCACCGCACCTGCTGGACTAGTAATCCAGAGGCCCCAACTAATGCTCTGGGGACATGAATTCAAATCCCACCACGGCAGCTGGTGGAATTTAAATTCAATTAACTAATTGTTTAAAAACTGGAATTAAAAGCTAGCCTCAGTAATGGTGACCATGACACGAGGAAAAACTTTTTCACGCAGCGAGTGCTTAAGGTCTGGATTGTGCTGCCTGAGAGTGTGGTGGAGGCAGGTTCAATTGAAGTACTGAAAAGGGAATTAGACAGTTATATGAAAAGGAAGAATGTGCAGGGTTACGGGGAGAAGGCAGGGGAATGGCAGTACGTGAATTGCACTTTTGGAGAGCTGGTGCAGACACAATGGGCTGAATGGCCTCCTTCTGCACTGTGATTCTATGAAACTACCAGATTGTTGTAAAAACACATCTGGTTCACGAATGGCCTTTAGGGAAGGAAATCGACCATCTTTACCTGGTCTGGCCTACATGCGACTGCAGACCCACAGCAATGTGGTTGACTCTTAACTGCCCTCTGAAATAGCCCAGCAAGCCATTCAGTTGTACTAAACTGCTACAGAAAAGGCGAATACGCATAAAACTGGATGGACCACCTGGCATCGAGCTAGGCACTGGAAACGACAACGGCTTACCCTGCTCTGCTGACCCTGCAAAGTCCTCTTTACTAACATCTGGGGACTGCTGCCAAAGTTCGGACAGCTGTCCCACAGACTAGTCAAGCAGCAGCCTGACATTGTCATACTCACATAACAATACCTTACAGCCAATGTCCCAGACACCACCATCACATCCCTGGGTATGTCCTGTCCCACCGGCAGGAGAGACCCACCAGAGGTGGCGGCACAGTGGTATACAGTAGGGAGGGAGTTGCCCTGGGAGTCCTCAACATCGACTCTGGACCCCATGAAGTCTCATGGCATCAGGTCAAACATGGGCAAGGAAACCTCCTGCTGATTACCACCTACCGCCCTCCCTCAGCTATGAATCAGTACTCCTCCATGTTGAACACCACTTGGAAGAAGCACTGAGAGCATCAAGGGCACAGAATGTGCTCTGGGTGGGGGACTTCAATGCCCATCATCAAGAGTGGCTTGGTAGCACCACTACTGACTGAGTTGACTGAGTCCTGAAGGACATAGCTGCTAGACTGAGCCTGCGGCAGGTGGTGAGGGAACCAAGAGGTAACAGCCTGCTTGATTTCGCCCTCACTAATCTACCTGTCAAAGATGCATCTGTATTAGTAGGAGTGACCACCGCACAGTCCTCGTGAAGACGAAGACCCGATTTCACATTGAGGAAAACCTCCACCCTGTTGTGCGGCACTACCACTGTGCTAAATGGGATAGATTCAGAAGAGGTCTAGCAACTCAAAACTGGGCATCTATGAGGTGCTGTGGGCCATCAGCAGCAGCAGAATTGTATTCAACCACAATCTGTAACCTTGCGGCCCGGCATATCCCCCACTCTACCATTACCATCAAGCCAAGGGATCAACCCTAGTTCAATGAAGAGTGCAGGAAAGCATGCCAGAGCAACACCAGGCATACCTCAAAATGTGGTGCCAACCTGGTGAAGCTACAATATTGGAATAAATGCATTCTAAACAGTGGAAGCAGCATGTTATAGAGCTAAGCAATCCCATTACCAATTGAAGTCAATGGGAATCAGGGGCTGGATTTTATAGAGGTCTCGACGTCGGAATCCGTGCCACGGGAGGGTGGGGGGCATGAAGATTGCCCCAGATGAGGCTTGCCATGGACCTAGACGCCGGCAGGGTCTGGTGCTAGATTGCTGCCAGCAGCGAGGCCTCGTGGCAGCCCCCCACTGCCGCTCAGTGACGGGGCCGTAATTTAAATAGTCAAATTCATTAATTTACCAGAGTAATGATGTTCCGGTCGCCTCCTGAAGTGCCACCACAATCTTCATCCTGGCACACGGCACTGCCGCGCCTTCTGATCCCCGTCTGGGGAAACGAGGCGCAACACCAATGGAGAGTGGGGTCAAACTATTCTGATTGGTGGAGAGGATGGTGGGAAGGGGTAAAGCTAAAAGTTTGTGAACTTTGTGGGAGCAGGGGGAAGGTCAGGTACACAAGGTAAGTATATTTTAGGGGGGAGAGGGCAAGGAATGAGTGTATTGTTAATGGGGAGGGGGATGGGAGAGGGACTGGAAACAGGTTTGTAATTTTTTTTAAATCAGCTTTATTAAACTTTCCCTTTAAACATTTAAATTAAATGCAAGGGCAGGAAGCCCTTTTAAAATGGCGCCACGCCTGCGCCGTGGCACCGGATGCCCTTGCCGGGGATGGCTCGCCCAACCCCTCCACGTCATCGGGGAGGGTGAGGAGGTTAGGCGGTCCGCCCTGGCCATGTAAATGACCCGCCGCATATATGGCAGCAGCTCCGCGGAGTAAAACCCATGCATGTGGGCCGCCATCTTTTACGACCGCTGCCGCATCATAAAATTCAGCCCCAGGGCCACTGGTTGGAGTCATACCTAGCACAAAGGAAGATGGTTGTGGTTGTTGGAGGTCAATCATCTCAGTCCCAGGACATCACTGCAGGTGTTCTTCAGGGCCATGTCTTAGACCCAACTATCTTCAGCTGCTTCATCAATGACCTTCCCTCCATCATAAGGTCAGAAATGGCGATACTCGCGGATGATTGCATAGTGTTCAGTACCATGTGCAACTCCTCAGATACCGAAGCAGTCCATATCCACATGCAGCAAGGCCTGGACAACATTCAGGCTTGGACTGATAAGTGGCAAGTAATATTCGCGCCACACAAGTGCCAGACAATGACGATCTCAAACAAGAGAGAATGTAAGCATCTTCCCTTGACATGGAATGGCATCATCATCACTGAATCCCCCACCATCAACACCCTGGGAGTTACCATTGACTAGACGGTTAACTGGACCAACCATATAAATACAGCGGATACAAGAGCAGGTTAGAGGCTGGGAATGCTGCGGTGAGTAACTCACCTCCTGACTCCCCAAAGCCTGTCCACCATCTACAAGGCACAAGTCAAGAGTGTGATGGAATACTCTCCACTTGCCTGGATGAGTGCAGCTCCAATAACACTCTAGAAGCTCAACACTATCCAGGACAATGCAGCCCGTTTGATTGGCACCTCATCCAGCACTTTAAGCATTCACTCCCTCCACCACTGACGCACAGTGGCAGCAGTGTGTACCGTATACAAGATGCACTGCAGCAACTCGCCAAGCCTCCTTCGACAGCACCTTCCAAACCCAAGACCTCTACCACCTAGAAGGACAAGGGCAGCAGATGCATGGGAACACCACCACCTGCAAGTTCCCCTCCAAGCCACACACTATTCTGACTTGGAACTATATCGCCGTTCCTTCACTTTCGCTGGGTCAAAATCCTGGAACTCCCCTCCTAACAGCACTGTGGGTCTACCTACACCACATAGACTGCAGTGGTTCAAGAAGGCGGCTCACCACTATCTTCTTCAGGCAATTAGGGATGGGCAACAAATGCTGGCTTTGCTAGCGACACCCACATCCCATGAAAGAATAAAAAAAACCTTCATCGCTGCTTTCAAAAATCTCAAAACCCTTCTCTTTGGCCGTGCCTTTAGGTTCCCGTCCTTTACATTTTCCTTTTGTACTTGATATCCATAGTTTTGTCCTCCTGATATAAAAGGCTTCAAATGTCGTCTATGAGAAGTTCTATAGAAATGCTGTTCTCGGCTGTTTTCCTTTATTTTCAGGGTCCCTCTATCCACATTGTTAGATGAGACCATTAACTGTCTGACATGAGGATCAACATTCCAAAGATTAACATAGACATGACCCACTCGCTTTTAGTGAAGTGTCCGATACTTGCATTACATGCTAAACATAATTAAAAGCATATCTAAAACAAGTGAAATGCTGTCATTTATTTACACCACACTTCAAGGTATCAACATAAATGAGAAACTGTTTGCAAAGTGACACCTCTGGATTATTCAACTTTTTTCCCATTTAGTTCAGTGGGATTCGGCGTCAGATCAAAAAGAGCCTCGACCTTTTCCTGCCCCCACCACCCCCCACCCCCCCACCCCCAACTCGGAGTGATCCTCCAGTCTTTGTACTTCATTGTAGTTGAGGGGGAGTGTGAAATATTGGATGTGATAAACATAGGGACAGAGGACATATTAATGGGATTAGCATCCTTGAAAGTCAATAAATCATCAGGCACAGATGAAATGTACCCTAGGCTGTTAAAAGTAGTAACAGAGGAAATTGCGGAAGTTCTGACCATCATTTCCCAGTCCTCACTGGATACAGGTGTGGTGCCAGAGGATTGGAGGACTGCTAATGTTGTACCTTTGTTTAAAAAGGGAGTGAGGGATAGACCAAGTAATTACAGGCCAGTCAGTCTAACCTCAGTAGTGGGCAAATTGTTGGAATTTATTCTGAGGGACAGGATAAGCTGTCACTTAGAAAGGCACAGGTTACTCAAGGATAGTCAGCATGGATTTGTTAAAGGAAGATCTTGTCTGATTAGATCGAATTTTTTGAAGTAGTAACAAGGAAGATAGATGAGGGTAGTGCAGTTGATGTGGTCTACATGGATTTCAGCAAGGCTTTTAACAAGGTTTCACACAGCAGACTGGTTAAAAGAAATAAAATCCCATGGGATCCACGGAAATATAGCAAGGTGGATACAAAATTGGCTCACTGGCAGGAAATAAAGGGTAATTGTTAACGGGTGTCTTTGCGACTGAAGGGCTTTTTCCAGTGTTGTTCCACAGGGCTCAGTACTGGGTCCCCTTCTTTTTGAGGTATATATTAACAATTTGGACATAAATGTGGGGGGCATGATCAAGAAGTTTGTAGATGACACAAAGATTGGTCGTGTGGTAGATAGCGAGGCGGATAGCTGTAGGCTGCAAGAAGATATTGATGGTCCGGTCAGATGGGCAGAAAAGTGGCAAATGGAATTCAAACCAGATAAGTGTGAGGTGATGCATTTGGGGAGGTCAAACAAGGCAAAGGAATACATGATTAATGGGAAAACACTGAGAAGTGTAGAGGAAGTGAGGAATCTTGGCGTGAATGTCCACAGATCCCTGAAGGTAGCAAGACAGGTCGATAAGGTGGTTAAGAAGGCATATGGAATCCTTTGCTTTATTAGCCGACGTATAGAATACAAGAGCAGGGAGGTTATGCTGGAATTGTATAAATCATTAGTTAGGCCGCAACTTGAGTACTGTGTGTAGTTCTGGTCACCTCATTACAGAAAGGATGTAATTGCACTAGGGAGGGTACAGAGGAGATTTACAAGGATGTTGCCGGGACTGGAAAAATGCAGCTATGAGGAAAGATTGGATAGGCTGGGGTGGTTCTCCTTGGAACAGAGGAGGCTGAGGGGAGATCTGATTGAAATGTTCAAAATTTTGAGGGGCCTGGATAGAGTGGAGGTGAAGGGTCTATTCACCTCAGCAGAGAGGTCAGTGACGAGGAGGCTTACACTTAAAGTGATTGGTAGAAAAATTACAGGGGAGATGAGGAAAAGATGAGGGTGGTGATGGTCTGGAACTCACTGCCTGAAAGGGTAGTTGAGGTAGAGACCCTCAACTCAAAAATCAAAAGGAGTCTGGATATGCACCTCAAGTGCCGTAATCTGCAGGGCTACGGGCCAAATGCTGGAAGGTGGGATTAGAACGGGTGGATCGTTTTTCAGTCAGCACAGACACGATGGGCCAAGTGGCCTCTTTCTGTGCCGTAAACTTCTATGATTCTATGACATCAAAAGTTTCACGAGTCAGGATCCTCATCCCTTTGAAGACGGGGATCCCGCCTCCATGAGCTGCCAGCCAATTGGAGGGCTAGCAGCTCAACAGTATCTGCAGCACCACCCGGACAATGGCCACTACGGTACTGCAGAGACCATGGACCCAGGTCCAGCGTTGGAATCCCGGACCAGAGGTAAGTGAGGCAGGGTCGCCGGGGCCAGTACGGAAGGCCCCGGCAAGGGGATGATCGTGCCGTCCAGGAGGAAGGGTTTCCCAGGTGGTGAAGTGGTTCCTGGCAGGGGTCCTCCACAAATTGCCCACGGGGAGGAAGAATCCCTCCCAGCACCCCCGCAAGTCCATTGGGAGTGCGCCTCGTTTTACAAGACAGAGGCCCCTCCACTGCTGGTAAGATCCCAGTGTGGGGGGAGGGGGGGGGTGGAAAAAGAGGTCCTCAATTGGCCATTAATAAGCTAATTAAGGGTCTCAATAGGCTTCTGGGGTGGGAAGACCATTGCGGCCTATCCCACTGCTGGTACGACTGCTCGGAGACAGCGCTCCAGCACCACCTGGCACCCGTCGCGATTCTCCGTGGTCCCCCCACCCACTCCCGGCCCCACCTCAGGGGGGCCCATAAAAATCCAGCTCAGTATTTCGGATAAGAATGTCGAAACATTTGAAATTCTCTGCAGATAGTAAACTAACTTTCTTAACACCAACCATGTCTCACTCTGCATCTCGAAGAAACAGCAATTGAAATGTTCAAATTCCTCCAAGCTAGCAAGTGATTCTTCTTCAGAAATGGCATCAGCCATTATCACTTTTTTCCTGTAGTCCGAATAGTGATTTTGTTTATTAAGCCACTGTATGCATAACATATTAGTTTGCCAATTACCCACATGTAGCAGAAGCCAGACTGGAGTTTAAAGTTGGTGTACGTTACAGCCCAAGAGGAATCGGCATTAACAGTCCCCCAGGAGATATATCTAAATAAAATCCTGAGGATTGAAATTAAAACAGAAAATGCTCAGCAGGAGTAAAGACAGAAAGTACATGAAACATGCAGCAGGTCTGGCCTGGAAATCTGAAATAAAGACAGAATGCGCAGTATTTTGCTCTTGTATTAATTGCTCAGCGGGTCTGGTCACAATCTGCACAGGGATAAAAACAGGTTAATGATGAAAGGTCATCAACCTGAACTGTTTCTCAGTTTCTCTCTCCATTTGATCTGCTGAGTGTTTCTGGCATTTTCCAATTTTATTTCAGATTTCCCGCATTCACAGTATTTTGCTTTTGTTGTAATGTTTTGCCCGTTAGATTTCTAACCAGCATTTGAAATAAAGCAAATAAGCGTATGTTGAATGTTAACTCAAAACATCCCAATGAGGAGTGTCTGCCTGATTTTATTAACCCGTCCTTTTTGGATCAAAGTGACTCCTGACAACGCAGCTCAGCACCAACATCATCAGAGCGCTCCCAGCTCTGCACATGCGCAGAATGGACTCTTGCTGTCAGTATGGTGCTGCGTATGCACAGCCTACATCAGCACCCGGCTTGCCAGGACGAATTCGCGCATGTGCGTGAAAGCATCATCCCATAGTGCAACGTCTGCTCACCTCTCGCTCCCTGCCACGCCACTTCTCCCCCCTCTGCTCTGCCTCTGCTCCCCACTCCCTCCCACCATCGCTGGGCTGAATTTAAAAAGCCCGACGCAGGAATAGGCGTCGGGTGGAAAACTTTGCGGCCCGCACACTGGGTGTGCACGTCGCGGAGCTGCCGCGATTCCAAACACGGCAGCTCATTAGCACGGCCGGATGACCGCCCACCCCCCACGATGTGGGGGGGCGGGCGAGCTGTCCCCGGCAACGGGCGTCCAGCGCCAATGCATAGCGCCAGTGCCATTTTTAAAGGACTTAGAGCCCTAAATGACAATTTGAATTTTTAAAGGAAAATTACAACTCACATTATTAAAAAAGTGACTGAAAATTTTTTGCCATCCCCTCTCCCTTCTCTCCAATAGGCTCACATTAAATTCACTGCCCACTCACCCCCCAAAATACTTAGCTCGACGAAGTGATTTCCACCTCCGAAGTTCTGAAACGTAAACCCTCATCCCCTCCCCATCAGCCCCCCAACCAATCCGAGGAGTTTGACCCCACTCCCTCCCCTCCCGCACTGAGAAAAGCTCCTCCTCCACCCCTCCCCAAAGGAGTCGTGTCTCGTTTCCCCGAACGGGGATTCGAAAGCATGGCATTGCCGGCCGCCGGAATGAAGATCGGAACCTGCTCTCAGAATCACTGTGCTCTGCATATTAATGAAAGGTAAGTATCCATCTGCATATTGTAATGCGGGTCCCATCGCCGCGAGGCCTCGCCGCTGCCGAGATCGGCATGGGCCCTGCCAGTGTCAGGGTCGGTAGTGAGCCTCATCTGTTGTGTTCTTCATGGACACCCCCCCCACCGTTCCTGGCGTCGGAGAGCCTTTAAAATCCAGTTTCTCTTCCCTGCACAAACGAAGTGGGGGAAGAGAGTGACAAGATAGACAGGGAGGGAGAGAGCGGGATGGAGCAGGGAGCAGAGGGGAGGAAGCGGCGAATGGTTGGGGGTGGGGGGGGGGGGGAAACGGAGATGTGGTGAGTGGGGAGCGATGGTGAAAAACATATGAACAAGGAGCAGAAGTGGGCCATTCAGCCCTTCGAGCCTGCTCCACCATTCAATATGGCTGATCTGGCTTGCGTCTCGAATTCCACACACCCATCTATCCCCAATTATCTTTGATTCCCTTGCCGAACACGAATCTATCTACCTCCCCTTAAAAATATTCAATGACCCATTCAGCTATGAAGAGAGACTGAAAAGGCTAGGGTTGTTTTCCTTAGAACAGAGAAGGCTGAGGGGGGACATGATTGAGGTATACAAAATTATGAGGGGCATTGATAGGTTAGATAGGAAGAAACTTTTTCCCTTAGCAGAGGGGTCAAAAACCAGGGAGCATAGATTTAAGCTAAGGGGCAGGACGTTTAGAGGAGATTTGAGGAAAAATGTTTTCACTCAGAGGGTGGTTGGAATCTGGAACACATTGCCTGATGGGGTGGTAGAGGCAGGAACCCTCAACATTTTAGAAGTATTTAGATGAGCACTTGAAACACCACAGCATACAAGGCTACTAACCAAGTGCTGGAAAATGGGATTAGCATAGTTAGGTGCTTGATGGCCGGCACAGACACGATGGGCCGAAGGGCCGGTTTTTGCGCTGTATAACTCTATGACTTCGCCTCCACCACCTTCTGAGACAGGGAGTTTCAAATTCGCACAACCCTCAGAAAAAATTCTCTTCACCTCTATCCCAAAAGGGCGACCTCTAATTTTTAAAAAGCCCCTAGTTCTGGACTCACCCACAAGAGGAAACATCCTTTCCACATCCATCTTGTCAAGATTGTTCAGGATCTTATAAACTTCAATCAAGTCTTCCCTCACTCTTCTAAATTCCAGTGAAAACAAGCCCAGTCTGCCCAACCTTTCGTCATAAGACAACCTGCTCATTCCAGGTATCAATCTAATAAACCTCCTCTGAACTGCCTCCAATGCATTTACATCCTTCCTTAAATAAGGAGACCAAAACGGCACACTGTATTCGAGATGTGGTCTCACCAATGCCCTGTATAACTGAAGCATAACATCCTTACTTTTATTTTCAATTCCTCTCGTAATAAAGGATAGCATTCCATTAGCCTTTTTTATTACTTGCTGTACCTGTATACTTTGTGACTCGTGCTAGAACACCTAGATCCCTCTGCACCTCGGAATTCTGCAGTCGGTTTCTATTTCAGTAATACTCTGCTTTTTTATTCTTCCTGCCAAAGTGAACAATTTCACATTTTCCCACATTATACTCCATCTGCCAGATTTTTGCCCACTCACTCAACCTATCTATATCAGTCTGCAACCTCCTTGTCCTTCACAACATTCTTTCCTACCTATCTTGTGTCATCTGCAAATTTAGCTACCATGCCATCACTCCCCTCATCTAAGTCATTGATATAAATTGGAAAAAGTTGAGGCCCCAGCACAGACCCCTGCGGGACTCCACTCGTCACATCCTGCCAATCAGAAAAGGACCCATTTATGCATACTCTGCTTTCTGCCAGCCAGAGAAGCGCGGGAGCGGGGTACTGTTGGGGGTGGGATGGAAGCAGCGTTCGCAGCCACTGGGGATTTGAGTTTCATTTGTTTTTGTGGCAAGTTGAGCAACGCCATCTTTACCACTGGCAACTGCCAAAAACGTCGCAGACAGTGACGTTTCAGTGCATGAGGCTGCATTTGCGCATGTGAAAGTACTGCACCACCTACTGGTTGCGTTGTCAACAAACGCAGCCTTTTCGGATACCAGTGCACCTGATGTCCCAGTGGTCTGTGTTTCTAACAGCTGCCAGTTTGCTAGGCAATTTCCTTTCCTTCGCAGACAGGAACTGGTTAATGACACCAGCTAATAGGGAAGTTGACTCCAGCAGTTTACTTCGATCACTTGCAGCATTCCATTCTGGCCAGCATAATTCTTTCACTCCCCCTTGCTGCCTCTGAACCAGGCAGCTGTAACTCTCTGCTAACCTCTCATCCCACCCACTTTGTCTGCACATTCCTTAGCCAGCAATTAGCATTAGAGCGCTGAGCTCAGTTCTGCTCAGTGACGGCCCTGCGCATCCTCAGCAGTCAGGGCTGTTCACAACCAGCAGAAATACAATCAGAAACCGAATTAAACTGACAGACTGATAGAAGGATGGGGAAGGCAGGAAGGGAAAACAGAAATGAAAAAAAGCAAAAAGAAAATAACTTAAGGTAAACATTTTAATAAAAAGGTGAGAAAGATAAGCAGCAACTATGTGGAAAATTAAGCAAATTAATTATAAGAAAAAACAATAAACCAAGAGTTCAGTGTATGAAGCTCTCCCACACCCACCACCACCCCCCCCCCACCATTCTCTTCACCAAAGATGCACCTAAACAAATCTGAGTTCTGATGAAAGGTCATTGACCTGAAACGTTATCTCAGTTTCTCCCTCTACAGATGCCGCCTGTCCCGCTGAGTATTTCCAGCATTTTCTGTTTTTAAATCCAAGACTGAATTTAGACTAACAATTAAAAAAGTTTCTGTAAAGGGCTCAAAACATCTGTATTTAACCTGGTGCAAATATATCAAACTGAGGACAACATCAAGTCCACTATTAAACCTGACCTTGTGTGCCTGGAACTATTGTGCCAGGTTTCATCACATTCATTAGCACAGGCATGACAGGCCGAACGGCCTGCTGTGCTGTAATATTCTATGATTCCAACTGAATGTTTAATTTAACTGTTAAGGTGAAAATCAAAGTAACTCCTGACATCGCAGCGGCCTGCTGACATCATCACAGTGCTCCAAGTTGCGCACATGCGCAAACGGTCTCCTGCGCTCAGTGAGATGCTGCACATGCACAGCCTTGCCAGGACTAATGGCACTACTCGCTCCCGCCCCACTGGCCGTTCTCCCACCTCGGCCACTCGCTCCAGGCCTTGATGCTTTCTCCCCACTTCCCCTCCTCCCCACCGGCTGCATCCCCCCACACAGCCACTCGCCACTGCTCCCTCCCCACCCACCTTGGCCGATTGCTCCCCACTCTTCACTTACTGCTCCCCCCCCCACCCCACTCTCCGGCCGCTCACTCCCTACTCCACCCCCCCACCCCTCCAGCTGCTAGCTCTAGGCCGCGCGGCTTCCCTCCTCTAGGCCACTCACTCCTACATCGCCCCCACACTCCTTGCGGCCCGCCTTGCTTCTTCAGGCGGTGCGCAGAGAACGATCGAACGTGGGAGCATGTGGCCGAGAGGAGGAAAGTGGCGTGGCCTAGAGCTAGCGTCTGCAGCCGGGATGGGTGTGGGGTGTGGCAGGGGGGGGGGGGGGGGCAGAAAGTAGGAAGCGAGCGGCCAGAGGGGGGGGGGGAGCTGCAGGAAGCGAGGAACAATCGGCCGAGGGGAGGCAAGGTCTGGAGCGAGGGGCTGAGGGAGAGGGGGGGGGAAAAACGGCATGCCGTAGAAAGTTGCTTTACATTCCAAATTTCAATGGCAGTATCATAGCTGAGATCTTCTCTGTCAAAAAGAAAATCAAAAACAGTTGAGCAGGAGACATCCAAGAAATGATACAAATGAAGCAATGGTAGGAGGGAGCAGGGGACTGTTGGGAGTGGGATAGAAGCAGTGATGGCAACCTTTGAGGGGATTGTTGGGGTAAAGTTGTTTTTCTGTGATAAATTGAGCAGCGCGATCTTTAATCCTGGCAGCTGCCTGAACGTCACAGCATAACATTGTACTTTATTTAACATTTACAGTGCCTATCAAATATTTTCATTGATCTCATAACAAGCATTTATGATGTTCTATTAAAATATTGTATAGTAGATGTTTGATTGTTAGTGTGTGATTTGTTTCTTATCGATAATTGATCTTCTGAAAGTTTATAACTTTAAAGTTTTCTTTAGTTTTACAAAATTTTGCAGCAGCTGTCAAGTAACCAGTTTTACAATTTTAATAATGGTAGAACAACAGCCATGGATAAGATAAGCTTTGGGTAAACCTGTACTATGTTCATTAGCATGTTAATGTGTCATTTTTCTTAAGTGAGGATATGACATGAAGGGTTCTTCATATAATAAATGGCCATAACAAATTTTAATGGGAGCTGTTGTTAACACAATTTATTTTATGCACACAGCCCACCAAGATTTATTAAGTGGCCCTCCAGCCCGAATAATTGCACCCCTGGTATACCTTAACAGTTTGTCAAAACACTAGCCGGTACTCAAACTGACAGTGAACACCAGTGTCTGGCTAGATCAACTCACAGACCTGAGTGATGATTTTCTTTTTATATACAGGCAACACTAGACGTTCAATTCCAAGATAGGCTGCAGAGCTGGGCTGAGAGATGGCAAATGGAGTTTAATGCGGGAAAGTGCGAGGTGATTCACTTTGGAAGGAGTAACAGGAATGCAGAGTACTGGGCTAATGGGAAGATTCTTGGTAGTGTAGATGAACAGAGAGATCTTGGTGTCCAGGTGCATAAATCCCTGAAGGTTGCTACCCAGGTTAATAGGGCTGTTAAGAAGGCATATGGTGTGTTAGCTTTTATTAGTAGGGGGATCGAGTTTCGGAGCCACGAGGTCATGCTGCAGCTGTACAAAACTCTGGTGAGACCGCACCTGGAATATTGCGTGCAGTTCTGGTCACCGCATTATAGGAAGGACGTGGAAGCTATGGAAAGGGTGCAGAGGAGATTTACTAGGATGTTGCCTGGTATGGAGGGAAGGTCTTACGAGGAAAGGCTGAGGGACTTGAGGTTGTTTTCGTTGGAGAGAAGGAGGAGGAGAGGTGACTTAATAGAGACATATAAGATAATCAGAGGGTTAGATAGGGTGGATAGTGAGAGTCTTTTTCCTCGGATGGTGATGGCAAACACGAGGGGACATAGCTTTAAGTTGAGGGGTGATAGATATAGGACAGATGTCAGAGGTGGTTTCTTTACTCAGAGAGTAGTAGGGGCGTGGAACGCCCTGCCTGCAACAGTAGTAGACTCGCCAACTTTAAGGGCATTTAAGTGGTCATTGGATAGACATATGGATGAAAATGGAATAGTGTAGGTCAGATGGTTTCACAGGTCGGCGCAACATCGAGCGCCGAAGGGCCTGTACTGCGCTGTAATGTTCTAATTCTAATTCTAAAAAGAGTTAAAATACATTCACACAGAGATTTTCTACCCCAAAGCACGTCGTAAACACCCAATGTTATTATTTAGGGCACGGTTAGAGTGCACAGCGGCGCAGTGGTTAGCACCACAGCCTCACAGCTCCAGTGACCCGGGTTCAATTCCGGGTACTGCCTGTGTGGAGTTTGCAAGTTCTCCCTGTGTCTGCGTGGGTTTTCTCCGGGTGCTCCGGTTTCCTCCCACAAGCCAAAAGACTTGCAGGTTGGTAGCTAAATTGGCCATTATAAATTGCCCCTAGTATAGGTAGGTGGTCCAGAGGCCTGGACAACGTATGCCAGCCAAGAGCGACGTCTCAATTCATTCCATCTTCGCTGCCTTCGGAGAATACTTGGCAATTGGTGGCAGGACTATATCTCCAACACAGAAGTCCTTGAAGCGGCCAACACCCCCAGCTTATACACACTACTGAGTCAGCGGCACTTGAGATGGCTTGGCCATGTGAGCCGCATGGAAGATGGCAGGATCCCCAAAGACACATTGTACAGCGAGCTCGCCACTGGTATCAGACCCACCGGCCGTCCATGTCTCCGCTATAAAGACGTCTGCAAACGCGACATGAAATAGTGTGTTATTGATCACAAGTCGTGGGAGTCAGTTGCCAGCATTCGCCAGAGCTGGCGGGCAGCCATAAAGACAGGGCTAAATTGTGGCGAGTCGAAGAGACTTAGTAGTTGGCAGGAAAAAAGACAGAGGCGCAAGGGGAGAGCCAACTGTGCAACAGCCCCGACAAACAAATTTCTCTGCAGCACCTGTGGAAGAGCCTGTCACTCCAGAATTGGCCTTTATAGCCACTCCAGGCGCTGCTTCACAAACCACTGACCACCTCCAGGCGCGTATCCATTGTCTCTCGAGATAAGGAGGCCCAAAAGAAGGGAAATATCGGGACAGGTGGGGATGTGGTAGGAATGTAGGATTAGTATAAATGGGTGGTTGATGGTCGGCACAGACTCGGTGGTCCGAAGGGCCTGTTTCAGTGCTGTATCTCTAAACTAAACTAATACCTAGAAAACACGTATTGTCTTTGCTTGGCTAATATCCAGTACACATCCCATTACATTTGTGACTCCAAGTCAAATAAAGTAAATATAACACCCCACACCTTCAACAGCATGTAAAACAGTTTCTAAAGCTTAATGAATATTAACATTAGGAAGTGCTATTTTTTAATTATAGATAGGAATGAAGGATGTGTATCAATGGGATTTAATTATTCAATAAGACCACAATTAGCACAGTTCCTAATCGCATCTCCATTCAGGTAAGTGGATCAAGTGGTGTTACCAGCAACTCAATCATTTCTGTTGATCTGAATATTTACTAAGGTGACATTGATGGGAAGCCACTGAGGAGTCAAACTGAAAGAACAGCTGAGGGGTAGAGGAGGCAGTAAAGAAACAGGATGGGAAAGTTGGGGGCTGTAAGGTGAGCAGGTGTAGGGAAAAAAGCAGATAGAACATAGAACAGTACAGCACAGTACAGGCCCTTCGGCCCACAATGTTGTGCCGAACCTTTAACCTACTCTAAGATCAAACTAACTACCTACCCTTCATTCTACTATCATCCATGTACCTATCCAAGAGTCACTTAAATGCCCCTAATGTATCTGCTTCCACTACCACCGCTGGCAGTGCATTCCACGCACCCACCACTCTCTGTGTAAAGAACCTACCTCTGACATCTCCCCGAAACCTTCCTCCAATCACCTTAAAATTATGCCCCCTGGTGATAGCCCTTTCCACCCTGGGAAAAAGTCTCTGGCTATCCACTCTATCTATGCCTCTCATCATCTTGTACCCCTCTATCAAGTCACCTCTCATCCTTCTTCGCTCCAATGAGATAAGCCCTAGCTCCCTCAATCTTTCTTGGTAAGACATGCCCTCCAGTCCAGGCAGCACCCTGGTAAATCTCCTCTGCACCCTCTCTAAAGCTTCCACATCCTTCCTATAATGAGGCGACCAGAACTGAACACAATATTCCAAGTGTGGTCGAACCAGGGCTTTATAGAGCTGCAGCATAACCTCGCGGCTCTTAAACTCAATCCCCCTGTTAATGAAAGCCAACACACCATACGCCTTCTTAACAACCCTATCAACTTGGGATTGACAGAAAAGAAATACTTGCATTTATATAGCAGCTTTCACGACCAGACATCTCAACACGATTTACACCCAATGAGGTATTTTGAAGCATAGTGATTGTGGCAATATTGGAAAAGCAGCAGACAATTTGTGGCACAGCAAACTCCCACAAACAGCAAGGAGATAATGACCAAATAATCTGTTTCCACGATGTTGGTTAAAAGGATAAATATTGGCCAGGACACTGAGGGGAACTCTGCTCTTATGTGAAATAGTGGTGGAAGATCTTTTGCTAACACCCGAGAGGGTAGATGGGGCCTCAGTTTAACATTTCATCCAAAAGACAACACTTCTGACAGTGCAGCAGTCCCTCTGTCGTGTACTGGGGTGTCAGCCAAGGTTATGTGCTCAAGTCTCTGGAGTGGGGCTTGAACACACAAACCTCTGCCTCAGAGGCAAGAATGCTACCAACTGAGCCACAGCTGACACATTCCTCTATCCTTCCTGAACTGCAAGCACAGAAATTCCTAAGAAATGCGGGGACAAAAAGGATCCACAGTATGAAGGAAATAGAGATAAATAAACTGGGAAACCCCAAAGGCAGTGAAATAGTAAGTTTTACTGAGCATTTCCGACAAATGGACAGAAGGGAACTCTCATGTTTTGGGCTCCAGAATGTTCTATTATTCTATCACCATCTTACCTGAGGTCTCATCCTTGGGTTCCACCTCACATAATAATTAACCCACAGTTCCAAGTGCCGCAAGCTGGTGACAGGGTAAAGCACATGGTTTTCATAATTCACATAAAATGGGTTGGTAAACTCCTCCAATTGGCTGTTTATGTAGGACCAGAGGGACACTGTCTTTGTCTGCACTTCCTATAACAAGAAGAAACAGTATACAATGGGGTTAGATTTTAACCTAATTTTGTTCAGTGGATGCTATTAGCCGTTACACTGTATAGATCAACACTTCACAATTCAAGATCACAAATGATGATTCCCACGACAAATGGAAAAGCCTGGGGCTGAGAAATTCTTTTCTGTATGTGCCTTCAACTCCAGCAAGTCACAAACCCATAACGAATCAGAATTCATTTTAATTTGTTATCTCAGCAACTTGTTCAGTGACACAGTTGGCAGAAATGCCGAAGTGCAGAGTTATTAATTGTTGAGATTAAGACATTCATCTTTCTTCAAATAACCTTCCTACTGTGTATACTATATGCTACCAGGAATAATACAAATAGCATAGAGACTGTGAGAACTGGGTTCCAACTGTGTTTGTCAGTAAACATCTGACAAACTTTAACAAGGGCTGAGGAGTATCAGACTTCACTTACCTCCTTCACTCTTTGTTGTTCACAGTTATAAAGGAATGTCCCAAACAGACAGCTGTACAGATGGTCAAGGATGGTCAGTAGGAAGAGCTCGTTAAACTCGAAGGCCGCGGGAAACTAGAGGTGGAAGGGACACAGACATACAAGATATAAAAAAAAGAAAACAATTTCTAAACCTTACACACTGCTTGGGCAGAGTGGTGATGTGACGTGTAAGAACTCTGAAATGCTGTTGCCATGGAATGGTGAAACTCCGATTTTTGCCTACCATTTTCCTTACAATGAGTTCCTACCTTCAATTTTATCCATTTGGCTGGTGGATGGGGGGGGGGGAGGAGCAGCTGGAGAGAAAAAAAGAGAGAAAGACACAGCGACAGACAGCAAAGCAAGACAGACAGACAGGTACAGAGGGAGAGTAACAGACAGAGAGACACAGAGACAGAGGGACAGGCATGCAGGATGGACGATGCAGATGATACAAAACTTGGCAGCAACGTGAACTGTGAGGATAGTGTAGAACTTCAAAAGGCCATAAACAAGTTGGTGGAATGGGCAGACAGGTGGCAGATGAAGTTCAATGCAGAGAAATGTGAAGTGATTCATGTTGGTAGGAAGAACAATATAAAATAAAGGGTACAATTCTGAAGGGGGTGCAGGAGCAGAGGGACCTGGGTGTATATGTGCATAATTAATTGAAGGTGGCAGGACAGGTTTAGAGAACGGTTAATAAGGCATACAGTATCCTGAGCTTTATTATTAGGGACATAGAGTACAAGAGCAAGGAGGTTATGTTGAACTTATATAAGACACTAGTTCAACCTCAGCTGGAGTATTGCGTCCAGTTCTGGGCGCCGCACTTTAGCAAAGAGATGAGGGCATTGGAGAGAGTACAAAAAAATTCACGAGAATGGTTCCAGGGATGGATTGGAGAAATTAGGACTGTTTTCCTTGGAAAAGGCTGAGAGGTGATTTGATGGAGATATTCAAAATCATGAGGGGTCTGGACAGAGGAGATCGAGAGAAACTGTTCCGACTCATGAAAGAATAGAGAATGAAAGGGCACAGATTTAAATTATTTGGTAAGAGAAGCAAAAGTGACATGAGGAAAATCTTTATCATGCAGAGAGTGGTTAAGGTCTGGAATGCACTGCCTGAGAGTGTGGTGGAGGCAGGTTCAATTGAAGCATTCAAAAGGGAATTAGACAGTTATATGAAAAGGAAGAATGTGCAGGGTTACAGGGAGAAGGCAGGGGAATAGAACTGAGGGAATTGCTCTTTCAGACAGCCAGTGCATGAATGATGGGCCGAATGGCCTCCTTCTGCACTGTAACGATTCTGTGGAAGAACAAAGACAGATGAGTCTCGAAGACTGCTCGCGTGCATCACCTACTGGCCAGTTAGAGAACAACACTGACAGAAGCCTGAGGATGGGTGTTCTGCCTGCCTTCTTGGCGTCAGGAATGGATGATGCCATTGGTAGATGGAAAAGGGCTAAAATATAAGAAATCATAAATACTTTAATGGTACTGTACAAAGTTCCGTAGGTTAATATGTTTTGTTATGTTTTAGGGGTTGTTATTTTTTGAATTCCTCTGAAAATATATCCATCTACTTTCAGTCTTGTATCATCTCCAAACTAACACAAAAGTATTTTGTTTCGGTAAAAGCTACAATCATTGCGTGCAAGAGACATCTAATGACTTCATATTCTGAAGGCTGAATTTTAATATTCATGCTCTTGATAAACTGCTGCACATTACAACAATGGAGCAGACCAAAAGAGCAGGCCCATAAGCTCTAAATCACAGATTTAAGATGGAAATTTTCTCTTTGTCCCTGTGCAGCTCAATCTGCAAATGGAAAGGCTGGGTAACTGAGGTGATAATAAATGGAAATGGCTCGCCTCAATGGCCAGGATTTTATCTGGCAATGGAGATCTCGCCCCTTCTGTGGGAAACCTGCCAAATCAAGTGCCAATTAAGCATTTAACTGGACAGCGAGGGGTCTTCCACGGGATCAAGGGCTCCAGTGACAGAATTCCCGCCCTCTGGAGAGTTGCTGGCCAATCAGAGGCCGGCCGCTCTTTAACTAAGCAGCGCCACCAGAAAGGTGGTGGCTGCTGCCGGTGGAGCACCCACCCGAGGCCCAGGAGCAGCGCTGGACCCAGGCCACAGGTAAGGGAGGCGTCGTGTGGGGTAGGGTCTGGTGGGGAAGATCAGCAGCAAGGGCGGGGCGGGGCGGGGCGGGGCGGGGGGGGGGGGGGGGGAGTGGCTCTCAGTGGGCACCACCTCTTCCCAATGCCAGGTCCTTCAATCAGGCATTGTGCCTTTTAACAAGGGACATAGAAACATAGAAAATAAGAGCAGGAGTAGGCCATTCGGCCCTTCGAGCCTGCTCCACCATTCAATATGATCATGGCTGATCATCCAACTCAGTAACCTGTTCCCGCTTTCGCCCCATATCCTTTTGATCCCTTTAGATCCAAAAGCTATATCTAACATCCCCCATCCCCGGAGCCAGCAAGCAGCCCGCACAGATTTTTCTTGCCGTGCTACCCATGCAGGGGCAGGCCCGCCCGCTGGTCAGCTAATTGCGGCAGCAGTGGAATGAGACCCTTAACTGAGCATTGATTTCCCACTTAAGGGCCTCAATTGGCGAAGGGACAGGTAGGCCAACATCCCACCCAATTACATGCTCTCCCCACCGCTGGGGAAGAGCATAAAACTCCCCCCAATGTAACTGGAATTACTACATTCTAGAATAGAAATGTTTTAAGAAGGAATTACATGATGCATCTGTTTGACTTGGGTGCAGTTTTGGCAGCCCCTTAAAGAAAGGGCATTGAAGTCATGGATAGTGTGTGATGTTGACCTACCCAGATGACAGTAGGGATGAGACACTACAGTTAGAGAGAGACTCAGGATGTCGGGGGTTATTTCCAATAGAGAAGGCTGAGCAGATTGAAGAGAGATTTGTTGAAGAAAATCATCAAGAAAGGGCAAAACCTTTTCCTCTGGCTGGGGAGTTGATAACAAGTGGTCATCAATTTCAACTAGCTACTGAGAGAATGAGGAGAAAGATTAGGAGCAATCTCTTCATTCAGAGTTAGTAGTGCATGGAGCGTTCACAGGGAATAACTGAAACACAAGCAACTGTATCATTAAGAGAAAGTGGGTGAAAAGCGAGAGAGAGAGAGAGCGCGAGAGCGAGAGAGGAAAGGCAGTAGGAGTAGCTCCAGATTGCTCCAGTATGGAGCTGACACAGGCACGATGAACTGAAACTGTACTGTAAACACGGTTCCAAGTAAAAAGGTCACATAGTTAGAAAATGACTAATGAAAAAGGGCTTCATTTTTCCCCCCACTCATTCACAGGTCACATGAACAGACAGAATGGAGCCCAAAATGGGCAACGCTACAAAGTATATAGCATTTCCTGTCACATCAGATTTTACAGCACTCATTACATAACAATTCAAGGAGAGCTCGGTGGTTGCACACGTGCAGGAGGCTAGAAAGGGTATGCACAAAATAAAATTACATACAAGGAACACAGTAATGCAAAGGAAGCAGGCGTTTAGTAGCCCTCTGAGGAAAAGTTAATCTCCGGCATCCAAGGAAAGGCGCTCCAAATACTGCAGCCACCCACAGACCAGGGAAATACAGGCTCAATGGAACAGTGCCACTGAAAATAATGAGCACTTGATGAGCCAGTCGGCAGGAAAAAGACCCGCATAGTTTTTGATCCTCACGATGCATCATTAGCTCAGCTATTATCATGTGTCCTGCTGGAAAGACAGACTTGCATTTATCTAGCACCTTGCTGCACTTCAGAGCATCCCAAAACGGTTTACAGCCAATGGGGTACTTTTGAAGTGTAGTCACTGTTATAATGTAGGAAACACGGCAGCCAAGCACAGAAAGCTCCCACAAACAGCAGTGAGGTTAATGGCCAGATAAGCTGTTTTACTGATTTACTGTTTGTTGTGGGATAGCTACTGGAGGCAACATATGTAAAGGCTCACAAACTGTTATCACTTAACACTAACAAGTCATCTACTGCAGTCATCCAAAGAAAGCTCCTACCTGCTTTGTCATTTGCCACACGCAGTCAATGAACTGAAGGAATATGGGTGATCGGTCAGCATCAGCATGGTTCTCATCACCGTGCCCTATTCTCTGGACAAGAAAGAAAGACTTGCATTTATATAGCACCTATCACAAACTCAGGACATCCCAACGTGCTTTACAACCAATGAAGTATTACTGAAGTGTAGTCACTGTTGTAGAAAATGCAGCAGCCAAGTTGCGCACAAGATCCCACAAACAGCAAATGAGATAATGACCAGAAAATCTGTTTTTGCGATGCCGATTGAAGGATAAATAAATATTGGCCAAGACACCAGGGAGAACTCCACTGTTCTTCTTCGAAATACTGCCATGCGATCTTTAATTCCACCTTAGAGGGCAGACAAGGCCTTGGTTTAACGTCTCATCCAAAAGACGACACGTCTGACAGTGCAGCACTCCATCTGCACTACATTGGAGTGTCAGCCTAGACTATGTGCTCAAGTCTCTGGGATGGAACTGAAGCCCAATTCTGGGTTGATAAGATTCACACTCTTTAAATGAGGTCACGAGCAAAATGAACCAGATTTGGTTGCTGCGAACTGTATTATGCCCATTAGTTACTTACAACTGCAAATCTGTGTCCAAAACTTAGCCACTCCTTTTCAAGCAGCACTTCAAACCCCTTGATGGATCGGTAGTAGCTGTCGAGGATCAGCATAGTCAGGGCTGTTAGCTGTGAAGTCCGATCCCAGCCATCGCTGCAGTGGACCACAACGGAGGTTTTCGCAGATTCAATCTTGTCCGCCATGCGAACTGCTCCAGCCAAAAGGATCTGGGAGAGAACAGATGACAGTCCATCAATAAAAGATGGGCCAAGGCCCAGACTGCACAGCACAGAAGAGATTAGCATGAATTGAAGAAACATGTTGCATTTCTTTAGTCCCTAATCATGTCCTCAAGAGGTCCCAATGTGATTTCCAACCAACGAATCACTTCTGTTGTACAAGCAACCACAACAGACAAATTATACATAGCACGATCCCACAGACAGCAAATAAGTGAATGATCAGATTATCTGTTTTTTGCGGTTGTTACGACCAGGTGAGAAAGACGACTAGGGGTCCTTTTCAGCCTTCACCTGGTCTTACTGTAACAGCGTTTAATTTTGTTAAACACCGTGTTTTTAGCTCCCCCTCGGTGAATCCTTGTTCACCGCTTTCCAATTATAAGGCAAAGAAACCAGCACAAACAGACTTTTAGTTTTAAAGAAGAAAGGTTAAATTTTATTAAACTTCAACTCTAATTTGGTTGACGTCTATGGATACACAATGCGCCACGCTAGCATGCATACACGATACACACATGCAAATAGAGGCAGAAAGGAGAAGAAAAATAAAGTGGAAAGGTATGAGGCAATATCTGAAGAGTTGTTGTTCTCTTGAGCTCACTGCAGAGTCCTTGATTGTAGATAGATCTTGCTTTTCATTGGGGCCCAGTATTCTTAAACCTTGTTCACTGTAGGAGAGTTTTCTTTCTTGGGGTTCATGCGTCTTCAGACATATGTGGCTGACAAGCCCATTTGTTTAATTTAAAATAATTTAATAAAAGGTCATCATCCTGAAATGTTAACTCTGTTTCTCTCTCCACAGATGCTGCCAGACCTGCTGAGTATTCCCAGCATTTTCTGTCTTTACTCCAGATTTCCAGCATCTGCAGTATTTTGCTCTTGCGTTTGTTTAATCCTTTATTTGTGAGGTGAATCAGGTGCGTTCCCCGTCTCTTTCCCCTTCTTCCGAGCTGATGATTATACACCTGATAGTAGCGATACTATGGCTCCCTATATTGGGTATGTTGGAGCCACCGACAGCAGCATCGTGTAGTCACAGCACTAAATGCGACTCCTCAAAAGCACGTCTTCATTTTAAAAGGAGGTAATTCCTGTGAGTTATAGCCAAGAGACTCCAGAAATAAATAACGACGTCACCTTTCGGAACATATTTGCTAGTCTTGGTCAAATCATCTTTGAAAACATGGAGCACAGACAAAGAAAGAGAGAACTCCCAATTCCTGGGTTACACATGTGTCTACCAAAGGGCAGTGTTTGAGAATCCAGAGACATGTTTGCAGGTTGGACATCTCATTCGGCGGAGGCCAGGGGGCTGCTGGGTAAGTAAAACACTATATATTTGGGCGGTTTAAAATAACTTTCCTTTCAGTGCAGCAGCTTTTTCGGGAGCAGCGTGTGAGCGAGTGAGCAGCTGGGAAAGTCAGTTTGAAAGTAAATTTAATTTCCTTTTGTTTTTCGGCGGAGGCCAGGGGGCTGCTGGGTAAGTAGAACACTATATATTTGGGCGGTTTCTGAACCCGAGACACCACACATGTAGTGTCTCCCACCCGCCCTCCTCCTCTAACCAAAAAAAAAAAGACTCGGTGGGGTGTTTATAAGGTAAGGTTTTTTCGATTTCTCTGGTTTTATTGTGATGGGTAAAAACTTTTCGTTCCTTTTTCATTTAACTAAGTTTAAACTTAAGATTAAAAATGGCAGGAGATCTCAGACCCGTATCATGCTCCTCTTGCTCAATGTGGGAGCTCAGGGACATGGCTGATGACCCTGACTCCTTCACGTGCAGGAAGTGTGTCCAGCTGCAGCTCTTGTTAGACCGCATGACGGCTCTCGAGCTGCGGATGGACTCACTTTGGAGCATGCGCGATGCTGAGGAGGTCGTGGATAGCACGTTTAGTGAATTGGTCACACCGCAGATTAGGATTGCTGAGGGAGAAAGGGAATGGGTGACCAAAAGGCAGAGAAAGAGCAGGAAGGCAGCGCAGGAGTCCCCTGCGCTCATCTCCCTCCAAAACAAGTATACCGTTTTGGATACTGTTGAGGGAGATGGCTCACCAGGGGAAGGCAGCAGTAGCCAGGTCCATGGCACCGTGGCTGGCTCTGCTGCTCAGAAGGGCGGGAAAAAGAGTGGAAGGGCTATAGGCGTAGGGGATTCGATTGGAAGGGGAGTAGATAGGCGGTTCTGTGGTCGAAAACGAGGCTCCCGAATGGTATGTTGCCTCCCAGGTGCACGGGTCAGGGACGTCTCAGATCGGCTGCAGAACATTCTAAAGGGGGAGGGTAAACAGCCAGTTGTCATTGTGCACATAGGCACTAATGATATAGGTAAAAAACGGGATGAGGTCCTACAAGCAGAGTTTAGGGAGTTAGGAGCCAAGTTAAAAAGTAGGACCTCAGAGGTAGTAATCTCAGGATTGCTACCAGTGCCACGTGATAGTCAGAGTAAAAATGAAAGAATAGTCAGGATGAATGCGTGGCTTGAGAGATGGTGCAGGACGGAGGGGTTCAGATTTTTGGGACATTGGGACCGGTTCTGGGGGAGGTGGGACTATTACAAATTGGACGGTCTACACCTGGGCCGGACTGGAACCAATGTCCTTGGAGGTGCTTTTGCTAACGCTGTTGGGGAGGGTTTAAACTAATGTGGCAGGGGGATGGGAACCAATTGAGGTCAGTTGACAGTGAGGAGGTAGTAACAAAAGCCTGTAAGAAACTAGATAATGAAGTCAGTGTGACTAAGGGGAAGAGCAGGCAGGGAGCAGATGATGAATATAAAGGGACTGGTGGTCTGAGGTGCATTTGTTTTAATGCAAGAAGTGTAGTTGGTAAGGCAGATGAACTTAGGGCTTGGATTAGTACCTGGGAGTATGATGTTATTGCTATTACTGAGACTTGGTTGAGGGAAGGGCATGATTGGCAACTAAATATCCCAGGATATCGATGCTTCAGGCGGGACAGAGAGGGAGGTAAAAGGGGTGGAGGAGTTGCATTACTGGTCAAAGAGGATATCACAGCTGTGCTGAAGGAGGGCACTATGGAGGACTCGAGCGGTGAGGCAATATGGACAGAACTCAGAAATAGGAAGGGTGCGGTAACAATGTTGGGGCTGTACTACAGGCCTCCCAACAGCGAGCGTGAGATAGAGGTACAAATATGTAAACAGATTATGGAAAGATGTAGGAGCAACAGGGTGGTGGTGATAGGAGATTTTAATTTTCCCAACATTGACTGGGATTCGCTTAATGTTAGAGGTCCAGATGGAGCAGAATTTGTAAGGAGCATCCAGGAGGGTTTTCTAGAGCAGTATGTAAATAGTCCAACTCGGGAAGGGGCCATACTGGACCTGGTGTTGGGGAATGAGCCCGGCCAGGTTGTTGAAGTTTCAGTAGGGGACTACTTTGGGAATAGTGATCACAATTCCGTAAGCTTTAAAATACTCATGGACAAAGACGAGAGTGGTCCTAAAGGAAGAGTGCTAAATTGGGGGAAGGCCAACTATACCAAAATTCGGCAGGAGCTGGGAAATGTAGATTGGGAGCAGCTGTTTGAAGGTAAATCCACATGTGATATGTGGGAGGCTTTTAAAGAGAGGTTGATTAGCGTGCAGGAGAGACATGTTCCTGTGAAAATGAGGGATAGAAATGGCAAGATTAGGGAACCATGGATGACAGGTGAAATTGTGAGACTAGCTAAGAGGAAAAAGGAAGCATACATAAGGTCTAGGCGGCTGATGAAAGACGAAGCTTTGAAAGAATATCGGGAATGTAGGACCAATCTGAAACGAGGAATTAAGAGGGCTAAAAGGGGTCATGAAATATCTTTAGCAAACAGGGTTAAGGAAAATCCCAAAGCCTTTTATTCATATATAAGGAGAAAGAGGGTATCTAGAGAAAGGATTGGCCCACTAAAGGACAAAGGAGGAATGTTATGCTTGGACTCAGAAAATGGGTGAGATTCTAAACGAGTACTTTGCATCGGTATTCACCGAGGAGAGGGACATGACGGATGTTGAGGTTAGGAACAGATGTTTGATTACTCTAGGTCAAGTCGGCATAAGGAGGGAGGAAGTGTTGGGTATTCTAAAGGGCATTAAGGTGGACAAGTCCCCAGGTCCAGATGGGATCTATCCCAGGTTACTGAGGGAAGCGAGAGAGGAAATAGCTGGGGCCTTAACAGATATCTTTGCAGCATCCTTAAACACGGGTGAGGTCCCGGAGGACTGGAGAATTGCTAATGTTGTCCCCTTGTTTAAGAAGGGTAGCAGGGATAATCCAGGTAATTATAGACCGGTGAGCCTGACGTCAGTGGTAGGGAAGCTGCTGGAGAAGATACTGAGGGATAGGATCTATTCCCATTTGGAAGAAAATGGGCTCATCAGTGATAGGCAACATGGTTTTGTGCAGGGAAGGTCATGTCTTACCAACTTAATAGAATTCTTTGAGGAAGTGACAAAGTTGATTGATGAGGGAAGGGCTGTCGATGTCATATACATGGACTTCAGTAAGGCGTTTGATAAGGTTCCCCATGGCAGGCTGATGGAGAAAGTGAAGGCGCTTGGGGTCCAAGGTGTACTAGCTAGATGGATAAAGAACTGGCTGGGCAACAGGAGACAGAGAGTAGCAGTAGAAGGGAGTTTCTCAAAATGGAGACGTGTGACCAGTGGTGTTCCACAGGGATCCGTGCTGGGACCACTGTTGTTTGTGATATACATTAATGATTTGGAGGAAAGTATAGGTGGACTGATTAGCAAATTTGCAGACGACACTAAGATTGGTGGAGTAGCAGATAGTGAAGGGGACTGTCAGAGAATACAGCAGAATATAGATAGATTGGAGAGTTGGGCAGAGAAATGGCAGATGGAGTTCAATCAGGGCAAATGCGAGGTGATGCATTTTGGAAGATCCAATTCAAGAGTGAACTATACAGTAAATGGAAAAGTCCTGGGGAAAATTGATGTCCAGAGAGATTTGGGTGTTCAGGTCCACTGTTCCCTGAAGGTGGCAACGCAGGTAAATAGAGTGGTCAAGAAGGCATACGGCATGCTTTCCTTCATTGGACGGGGCATTGAGTACAAGAGTTGGCAGGTCATGTTACAGTTGTATAGGACTTTGGTTCGGCCACATTTGGAATACTGCGTACAGTTCTGGTCGCCACATTATCAAAAGGATGTGGATGCTTTGGAGAGGGTGCAGGGGAGGTTCACCAGGATGTTGCCTGGTATGGAGGGCGCTAGCTATGAAGAGAGGTTGAGTAGATTAGGATTATTTTCATTAGAAAGACGGAGGTTGAGGGGGGACCTGATTGAGGTGTACAAAATCATGAGAGGTATAGACAGGGTGGATAGCAAGAAGCTTTTTCCCCAGAGTGGGGGTTTCAATTACTAGAGGACACGAGTTCAAAGTGAAAGGGGAAAAGTTTAGGGGGGATATGCGTGGAAAGTTCTTTACGCAGAGGGTGGTGGGCACCTGGAACGCATTGCCAGCGGAGGTGGTAGATGCAGGCACGATGGAGTCTTTTAAGATGTATCTAGACAGATACATGAATGGGCAGGAAGAAAAGAGATACAGAAGCTTAGAAAATAGGCGACATGTTTAGAGAGAGGCTCTGGATCGGCGCAGGCTTGGAGGGCCGAAGGGCCTGTTCCTGTGCTGTAATTATCTTTGTTCTTTGTTCTTTATTCCCTCAAGATAGAAATACAAATGAAGGGAAATGATTGAAGAATTACAGAAAGAGAAAGGCTTTTAATCTTTAACGTCAAAGATTCAACAGTCAAAATTTAGAGCACAGGCACAGTCAAAGGTAAGATTTTTCAATTACAAAATAATGATGTTCATCAGAATTTAGACCCAAGATTTTCTCTCCTCAAACTCAACTTCCAGTTCAGGACACCCACAATCACAGAAAGTTGCCCTCAGAAAACTCTCTCAAATGGATAAATGCCTGGGAGTTAAAGACTACAGTTCAATCTCAGGATCTAACTACAATGAGAAACTAGGCCAGGTTTCTCTTACGCAGAACTGACACTGACTGAAGTCAGTTGAAGTGTTGGGTTTTAACCCACCCAGAAGCAGCTTTTCTTCTTACTAGCAGAGCCCCGGGAACCAGGGGTCAGTAAGGGAGGCCAGGGAGTGGAAGGCGGCCAGTAAGGGAGGCCGGTGAGCAGTGGGGGTGCCAGGTTCCATTCACTAATTCAACCCAACTATCAAGCAGAAAATGCAAACAGACTGAAACTATATTATATCAGATGCATTATTGTTGTTGCTACGTAAAGCCCCTATCCCTCCAACAGCTAGGTAAACAGCAGCTTTATGGCAGCCTTTAGAGGCTTAACACAGAAGAGGCAGAACTTTCAAGTTGGGCAAAGGGCCTAAAATCCTCTGAAATGTCCTCCTCCTTTCCGCCTGCCCGTTATAAACCCCACCCGACTTGCCCTCGCAGGGAAATAAAAACTAGGCAGAGTGTATAACAGGGTGGCTGTAAGGTATTTTAATATCTCTTGTATTTCTGTTTGTAAGTAAAATGTAATCAGTGGACCAGCGTGTGCAGCTCACCAGGTGGTAGGAACATGAAGTGCGGAGGACATCGGGACAAAAAGGGAGAAGAATCCCGACTGAAGACATTATCGCTAGGGCTCATATTGGACTTTTTAAATATCCAGTTTTAACTGAACAGGGACACACACACAGGTCAGGACATGTCATCAAGGTGGTGGGCCAGACTAATTACAACATCTACAACATCTCTCACAGACAATGGCCTCTTTGGATATGTGTAAATGGTTTTCTTCCTGCCTTAGCAAGATGACGATATTACACCCATTGCTGGTATGCACCTGGAGACCCCCTTGCTGAGAGCAGGAAATGACTGCATGCAGGTAGTCTTGCATAGTGGCATGGAACTGTTTTTTTCTCCTCTGTTTAAAAACAGTGTGCCTTTAAAAACTAAGGGGCACAGTGTGCCAGCAGCTGCATCGGTTTCCTAGGCAACGGCAGGAGAGAGAGGGGTCACATATTGTACTGTAACCTTTGACTGTGTGTAAAGACTGGCTATAATCAGTTTGAACCGGAGATCAGCAAAGTGTGCTCTGAAGGAAGAACTGGTCTATATCCCAGCAGAAAAATCTACATGAGCTTCTTCTTCTTTGGCCTCCTTATCTCGAGAGACAATGGGTAAGCACCTGGAGGTGGTCAGTGGTGTGTGGAGCAGTGCCTGGAGTGGCTATAAAGGCCAATTCTAGAGTGACAGGCTCTTCCACAGGTGCTGCAGAAAAATTTGTTTGTCGGGGCTGTTACACAGTTGGCTCTCTCCTTGCGCCTCTGTCTTTTTTCCTGCCAACTGCTAAGTCTCTTCGACTCGTCACACTTTAGCCCCGCCTTGATGGCTGCCCGCCAGCTCTGGCGAACGCTGGCAACTGACTCCCACGACTTGTGATCAATGTCGCAGGGCTTCATGTCGCGTTTGCAGACATCTTTAAAGCGGAGACATGGACGGCCGGTGGGTCTGATACCAGTGGCGAGCTCGCTGTACAATGTGTCTTTGGGGATCCTGCCATCTTCCATGCGGCTCACATGGCCAAGCCATCTCAAGCGCCACTGACTCAGTAGGGTGTATAAGCTGGGGATGTTGGCCGCCTCGAGGACTTCTGTGTTGGAGATACGGTCCTGCCACCTGATGCCAAGTATTCTCCGGAGGCAGCAAAGATGGAATGAATTGAGACGTCGCTCTTGGCTGACATACGTTGTCCAGGCCTCGCTGCCATAGAGCAAGGTACTGAGGACACAGGCTTGATACACTCGGACTTTTGTATTCCGTGTCAGTGTGCCATTTTCCCACACTCTCTTGGCCAGTCTGAACATAGCAGTGGAAGCCTTTCCCATGCGCTTGTTGATTTCTGCATCTAGAGACAGGTTACTGGTGATAGTTGAGCCTAGGTAGGTGAACTCTTGAACCACTTCCAGAGCGTGGTCGCCAATATTGATGGATGGAGCATTTCTGACGTCCTTCCCCATGATGTTCGTTTTCTTGAGGCTGATGGTTAGGCCAAATTCGTTGCAGGCAGCCGCAAACCTGTCGATGCAGGCACTCTTCAGTGTGAGATGTTAAAGCAGCATCGTCAGCAAAGAAGAGTTCCCTAATGAGGACTTTCCGTACTTTGGACTTCGCTCTTAGATGGGCAAGGTTGAACAACTTGCCCCCTGATCTTGTGTGGAGGAAAATTCCTTCTTCAGTGGACTTGTACGCATGTGGAAGCAGCAGGGAGAAGAAAATCCCAAAAAGTGTGGGTGCGAGAACACAGCCATGTTTCACGCCACTCATAATAGGAAAGGGGTCTGATGAGGAGCCACCATGTTGAATTGTGCCTTTCATATTGTCATGGAATGAGGTGATGATACTTAGTAGCTTTGGTGGGCATCCAATCTTTTCTAGTAGTCTGAAGAGACGTCTGCTGACGAGGTCAAAGGCTTTGGTGAGATCAATGAAAGCAATGTAGACGGGCATCTGTTGTTCGCGGCATTTCTCCTGTATCTGACGAAGGGAGAACAGCATGTCAACGGTCGATCTCTCTGCAAGAAAGCCACACTGTGCCTCAGGGTAGATGTGCTCGGCCAGCTTCTGGAGCCTGTTTACAGCGACTCGAGCAAAGACTTTCCCCACTATGCTGAGCAGGGAGATTCCACGGTAGTTGTTGCAGTCACCATGGTCACCTTTGTTTTTATAGAGGGTGATGATATTGGCATCGCGCATGTCCTGAGGTACTGCTCCCTCGTCCCAGCACAGGCATAGCAGTTCATGTAGTGCTGAGAGTATAGCAGGCTTGGCACTCTTGATTATTTCAGGGGTAATGCTGTCCTTCCCAGGGGCTTTTCGTCTGGCTAGAGAATCAATGGCATCACTGAGTTCTGATTTTGAGCTATAGGCTACGTTATTGCCTAAACAGGAAAAAACCTCTGGAAAAAGAACATTTGCATTGTTGGAGGTGGTAAATTCCTTTTTTACTTCATAACTCTAAGAGATCTTTACCTCAGAAGCGACTCTCTGTTGTCTGTTTGTGTTTGCTAGAATTCTCAATGACGTTTCTACTGAAAGACTACCAATTTTAAAATCCAAATAGACCTGTTGCTATACTCCTTGTTGAAAGAACTGTGTGATGCCTGCTGCAACTGAAGTGCTTTGAACGCCTATCCTTTAAAGACTGTTTGTCGAATTTGCCTGGAGACTTCGAGTGGCATCTGATTAGTCTATGCTGGGACACCTCGCCAAACAGGAACGTAAATCACCGGCTACTTATTTGTTGCTAAGAAACGTCATTTTTAAACCAGTTAACCGTCGGTTTTTGAATGTGTGTGTGCATATTAGGGTTAAGAGAAATAAGAAGTTATCAAGTCTTTTCGACATAAGTTTATCTCAATAGTGTTTAAGATTTAGTTTATTAATAAATAGTTAATTTGTTGTTGTTTAAAAGATACCTGGTTTGATCTGTTTTATTCTGGGGAGTTACTAAAGTGTTTAATTTGGCTAATTTCCATTGGTGGGAAAACATTAATAACATGCTATGACTTGTGGATAATGGGACTGAACTGACAGTGCGTTACTCCCGGCTCGGTCGTAACAATAGCCATGGTGGGATTGATAAGATACTGAAACCCAATCGGATGAACAGATTTGAAATATTACCTTTTATGTTGAGGGACCAGAGTCAGAAAGGGGTATAAAGCCACAGCTCACAAGGATATTGTGGCTGCAGCCAGGGAAGCGTGATTTGGTCAGTCATGGGAAGTCGTGCGGAAGAATTTGTTCAGTAGACTGACTACCCAGGAACGAGCTCCAGTACGCGGGTCTAACTAAGCAACTGGTGTTGTAAGTATATACCATTGCTTAGTAGGTTAATAAAAGTTTTTCCATATAAAAAGGAAATTGTGTCCAAAGTTTGTTTTGTGTCATTGATACCTAGAATACAGGGCCCAGACCTTAGAGGGAAGTATGAATCTTACAGTGGCTTTTTTTTTAAAAAACTTATTCATAGGATGTGGACATTGCAGGCTAGGCCAGCATTTATTACCCATCCCAAATTGCCCTTCAATGGAGTGGCTTGCTAGATCAATTCAGAGGGCATTTAAGAGTCAACTACATTGCTGAATGCCTGGACTCACAAGTAGGCCAGACCAGGTAAGGACAGCAGATTTCCTTCTCTAAGGACATTAGTGAACCAGATTGGTTTTTACATCAATTGACAACTAGCTTTTAATTCCAGATTTATTAATTGAATTCAAATTCCACCTTCTGCCATTGTGGGATTTGAACCCATGTCCCCAGAGCAATACCCCAAGTCTCTAGGTTACTAGTCCACTGACAATACCACTACGCCACTGCCTCCCCTGATCTGCTAATGCTTTGTTCCCACCCTTGTTGAAGTTGAAAGTGCCGCCCAAGCAGAGCTCATTACCCTGAGAGAATAATACAAATGTATTCTTGATTAAGAGTTCCTGAGACCGACATCTCCATTTTCCTACCTCAGAACTGATAAAACCAGAGGCCCCAGTGTATCCTGTCAGTACTTGAACCACACATGTAAAGGCTCACAGAGGGTCTCTACTAACTACAACTCTAAGCTGCAGTGCTAAGATTGAACTCAGTGCCTCAGGATAGGAAAGGAGGGGGTGCAAAATTGCCTGCTCCTGGTCACTGTCCTGCTGAGTATGTGGGGGTATCTGGAAGTCATGCTCCAATGTGATGCTACTGTGGCCAACTAGCCCAGTGATATTCGCTATCAAGATTAAATGAATGACAGCCACTTGAACAAGGTACCTGGACATGGGCGGAAACTGAGAGGAGGTAGAGGTTACTAATTAAGCATGCAATTTCCCCACTCTCACCGCCGTCATTATTTCATCCCACTTCCTTACTTTTAAAACATTGCCCCTGTAATTATGCATCACAAATAGTGATTGCTCAGGTTGGATTGATTCAATTTTATGAGATACAAGCATCAAGGAGACAAGTTACATCGAATAGTGAAAAATAAATAATGAACTGTAGGTGTCTCACCCTTATGTATTCTAACCAATGAGTTGAATCGATATTTGACAGCCACTTGGACTCATCTATAACAGGGTAAACTACATCCTTCAGTTTTCTCAGAGACTCCCTCATGACATGGATATTGTGGATTTCCAAGAAAACAAGCTCAGCGTTTGAATAGGCAGTTTCACTCTCATAGCCTCCACCTTTTGCCTAAAAGAAAGTGGCAATTATACAAATATAAATGGTTGTTTGGAAGCACAGAACTTGAGTATTGGTGAAAATACAGACAAGTTGTCAAAGCTTTTCGTCTTGCATTCATCAGGACAATCCGCAAGAATATTAATGTAAGGGAAAACAACAATTTTATACTGTATGAGACAAGAGTGCTGATTGGTTGGCAAATGAACTCTGCTTGGTAGAGGCGTTGCCATGGAGAATGCACCAATTTAGTGACTAATAGTTAACTGCCAAGCTTTGTTTGAAATTTAAAACAGGCAGCTTGACTCTGATTGGTCAAGGCATTGCCCTGAGGAATGAACCAGCAAATGACAGTCACTTATTTGTCTAGCTGAAATAGGCGCAATGTTTGTACATGTTCTTTCCGTCTGCAAAGAACAAGACCCTGTGTATTAATATATGTAGCTTCCAGTACACACAAATGTGCCACACTGTGAGCCCTACTGCCAACCTTAAATTGGTTGTCAGCGTAATTTTTAGCACACTGAAGATTATTTAGCAAACGTTGTCCAATCACGGAATCACATCTAGTGTTGGACACTGTGTTTTGAGTTTTGCAAGCACGGGCTGGTTGGGTACGGCTTGTACCTTGCCCATTGCGAACAGCAGAAAAGACATGTTGTTTGATACGATCCGCCAGTCTTTGGGATGTACAGACGATATAGCTAGTAACAGATGTGGTGTTTGCCACTAACAGGATGCTGCCATCAAGCCAAAAAGACATCCTGCCTATCACACACAAGTAATGTGATATATGAATTTCAATACCAGTGTGATGCTAGGTATATTGGCCGTACATCGCAAAGACTGGTGGATCGCATCAAACAACATGCCCCTACCGCTGTTCGCAATGGGCAAGGTACAGGCCGTCCCCAACCAGCCCGTGCTTGCAAAACTCAAAACAGTGTCCAACATTAGATGTGATTCCGTGATTGGACAACGTTTGTTAAATAATCTTCAGTGTGCTAAGAATTATGCTGACAACCAATTTAAGAATGGCAGTAGTGCTCAGTGTGGCACATTTGCGCCTACTGGAAGCTACATATATTTAATACACAGGGCCCTGTTCTTTGCAGACAGCAAGAATATGTACAAACATCGTGCCTGTTTCAGCTGAACAAAATAAGTGACAGCCATTCTCTGGTTCATTCCTCAGGGCAATGCCTTGACCAATCAGAGTCAAGCTGCCTGGTTTAAAGTTCAAACAAAGCTTGGCAGTTAACTGTCAGTCATCGTAAACTGGTGCATTCCCCATGGCAACGTCTCTACGAAACAACGTTCACTTGCCAACCAATCAGCACTCTCTTCTCATACAGTATAAAGCAGTTGTTTTCCCTTACACTGATATTCTTGTGGATTGTCCTGATGAGTGCAAGACGAAAAGCTTCGACAACATGTCTCTATTTTCAGAAATATCAATGGATTAAGAAAGCATGAAAACAAGACTGAGCTCACATGACTTAAAGACATTTCTCTTACTCCTCCCCAACACTTTCAATTTTATGTCCAATACATTATTACTAATGCAGAACTGCAGTGACTGAGCATATGGTATGGATATCACAAAGAGTTGAAATTCCATCTCAGTTAATTGTCCAACATAAACATTACACAAATGCAACAAAATCTGAATTTACTGCAATGGTTTATGGGCTTTCAAGTTTCTAAACATTTTTTTTAAAATAGTTTATTTACAGCCACATTTAGTACTCCCAACACAATCCCTTTACCTTATTGGCGTCTGCAACGCTGCTTTGCCGAGCGTCAAAGATGATTAACTTGTGAGACTGCGCATTGGCATCCATTATGGTTTGTAAGTACTTCTCATCCTCCTTGCACCGCTTGTCATTCGGCCCTACCATTGGTTGGCTGCACCTAGTTATTGTTGCTTGGCTTTCTGGATGGATCCATGACAAAATCTGGGGAATAAATAGATAGAGTTTTGGGGTACATTCATAATCAGTGTTTTCGGCTATTTAAAAAAAATTTATTCATTCACAAGAACAGGTATAGGCCATTTAGCCCTTCGAGACTGTTTCGCCATTCATTGGGATGATGGCTGATTTGTGACCCAGCACAATATGCCTTTGCTTCATTACCATTAATACCTTTGGTTAGCTATCAATCTCAGTTTTAAAATTAATAACTGATCCAGCATCAATTGTCATTTGTGGAAGAATGTTCCTAACTTGTGTGGAGAAGAGTTTCCTAATTTCACTCTTGAAGGTCGCCTTCACATAGTCCATCTCCGACTCTTCCCTTCCTTTCCTCAACTTACCCGTCTCCATTTCTGGGTAGAGGTTATCAACAAACATTCACTATAAGTCCACTGACTCCCACAGCTAGCTGGACAACACTTCCTCATGTCTGCTTCCTGCAAGGCCTCCATTCCATTCTCCCAGTTTCTCCGTCTCCGTCACATCTGTTCTGATGATGCAACCGTCCAAACTAGTCCTTCCGATACGTCTTCCATGTTCCTCAACTAAGGATTACCCCGCACCACGGTAGAGAACTCAGGACACTAATACAGCAAAAGGCTACAAAAGACTTGAACGTGATTTGAAAGTTGAGGCTTGCATAGAAGAACAAGGACCAAAAGGAAGTCCAGTTCAAAAGTGCTTGGAAAAAGTGAGTAAAGAAGACATTGACTTTGAGAAGGTCTGGGGGATTCAACCCATTGCAACTGGGAGGAGTTTGGGACTTTTAGCTGCAAAGATATCACTTCAAGGAGGATTGTGTAATGCATAAATGTGGTGTGAGGTTTTAATAAGTGAAGAAAAATACCTTTCTCTGTAACTTGGAGTTTAAGCTACTTACGAAATACTATTTCGTTAATAGTGATTTTTAATTTAGTTGTTATAATAAGTCTTAAAATGTGAAATACTGTTGTGAAACCTGGTCTGGGGAATTCATATCTCATGTTTTAACATGAACGTCTCACTCAGTCATGATACTAATATATTAGCCCCAATCTCATGTGCCCTTATCTTGTCTCATAACCTTTTATGTGGCACCTTGTTGAATGCCTTTTGAAAATCCAAATATACTACATTCACTGGTTCCTCTTTATCTACCCTACTAGTTACATCCTTAAAACACTCTTAATAAATTTGTCAGACACGATTTCCCTTTCATAATATGATACTGACTTTTGCCTGATCATATCATGAATTTTTAAGTGCCTTATTAACACCTCCTTAACAATGGATTCCAGCATCTTCCCGATGACTGATGTTAGGCTAACTCTCCCTCCTTTCTTGAAAAGCAGTGTTATATTTGTTTAATACTACCTGGACATTTTTTAAGAAGGTAGCTGCACATTTATAAAAATAAAAACAATTTAAGCATCAGTCATTAATTAATCTAAAATGGAGGAAAAATGGATTTAGTTTAAAATAAAATCTTGGCCAAAATCTTTTCCCCTTGCAACTGCAGTGGTATTGCAGTTCTCAAAGGGAAAATAGCTGCAGGAACTGCTTCTGTATCAGGCCCAGGAAGGTAAAGTTCTAAAGGAAGTAATTGTTCCAGTGGTTTGATGTGGTAATGCCAGCAAGACTCAAAAAAAAAAATGCAAGGGACTCTCTTAGTAACTCACTGGGATTCGTCCACGCGTCCGGAATGCTGCCACTTTGCAAAGGTCATCATCTTTGACACTGGTTGGCACCACCACAACCGAAGGGTAGGTATCACAGAGCTCGTAGTTGCTGTTGATTTTACTTATTGTCCAACTTTCATTCGGCAGTCCCTGTTACAAAAGTTAAGAGAGAGTTTTAAAAAAAAAGACAAAAGCAAAATCCTACTGAAACATTAACTCAGTTTCTGTCTCCACAGCTGCAGCCTGACTTGCTGATTGCTTCCAGCACTTTGTTTTCCTTTCACTCCACTCCAGGACTTGAGCACAAAAAAATCTAGGCTGACACTCTAGTGCAGTACTGAGGGAGTGCAGCACTGTTGGAAGTGCCGTCTTTTGGATGAGATGTTAAACTGAGGTCCCGTCTGCTCTCCCAGGTGGACGTAAAAGATCCCCTGGCACCATTTTGAAGAAGAGCAGGGGAGTTATCCCCGGTGTACTGGCCAATATTTATTCCTCAATCAACATTGCAAAAACAGATTATATGGTCAGTATCACATTGTGGTTTGTGGGAGCTTGCTGTGCTCAAATTGGCTGCCACATTTCCTACAAGTCAACACTGACTACACTTCAAAAGTACTTCACTGGCTGCAAAGCACTTTGAGATGTCTGGTGGTCGTGAAAGGTGCTCTATAAATGCAAGTCTTTCTTTTCTTTTTATTTCAGTTAAAAAGGCAAGCTGAAAGAGTTCAAATTCAATCATGCTTACAGCTCAGCTAGCCCACTGTCGCACACACAGCTCATTGATCTTGGGTGCTGCTTACATACACAGCACAGTCATCCCACTGGGCCTATATTTATACAGAACTGTCTCATCTGCACTCAGCCCATATTGGGAAAGAGTGGGGAGTGGGACTAACAGGACAACGCTCTCAAAAGAGCTGGCACAGACACAATGGACTGAATGGCCTCCTTCTGCGCTGTATAATTCTTCAACTGTGGAATCAAGAATTACAGAAATTTTAAAAATAAGATACACGCACAATAATATATACACTATCGTCAATGCAGCAGACAGTGTATTTCTCAGATCAGTATATCTGAATTGCGAAAGAAGTTTTGATGACAAGTTTTTCCCTTCAATATTAATGCATGAATGCAATGCATTTGATAAATTGTGGTCTCGCACAAGAGAAAATGAACAGAACTCCCATTTTGTTGTTAAAAAAAAAACTCGTTGACGAATGTACTTCAAGGAAGGGGACGGTGCCACCCCCCACTCAGTCTGACTTACACATGCTTCCAATCCCACTCTATGTGGCTGACTCTTAAAGCTCTCTGAGAAGCTGAGCAAGCTCCTCAAGTGGACAGCTTGTCATGACGTTCCAAGGTCAACAACAAGAACTCACGTTTAAATAGCACCTTTCCCATGGTATCATGTCCCAGGAGAGCTAGGGAGCAGCAATAAATGTATCCTTGCCAGCAGTGCCCACATAAGGAGAGCAGAAGAAAAATGGGAATGGCAGATTCTCAATCCACTCATTCCCATCTATAGCTCACAGGCTGGATGATAACAACACTCTGTTAATTCGGCACTAAAAAGTAGATCAGGTTGAGATAACGTGCTTCATACAGAAAGTGACATTACACGAAATATGTTGTGTGTTGGCGCGACATTGATGACACACCTGTCTTTTATATTCTGCAACTGGGTCATACACCTTCCAGCCCTGAACAGGGAAGTTCTCCTTGTATTTCATTGCAAACAGTGGCTAAATGGAAGCAAAAAAAAAACAGCAATTTACCCAGACAGCACATTATGACTGAACACATCATATGCAACTTAAAGCAGTGTTGTCCAACACGTGAGCCACATGTGGCTGATTAGGAATCCAGATGTTCCTAACTGTATCTTTGATCAGTAAATAAAAAGTGAGCAATAGATACTGTCGTTGGGCATGTGATCTCAATACACCTATTTGCATAATTTCAGGATGCTACCTTTCACACATTTGTGTGTTAATTGATATTACGGTAAAAAGTAGAGTGTGCAAACGATTTTTAAACACTGTGGGCACTTTACTTCCTTGGTTACTGCTCATTAGTTATCCACTAAAATAGTGCATAACACGGGAGAAAATGCTGCACGGACACCATGGAAACACCAGCAACACTGTATGGAGAAGGGAGCTGCCATCGCGGTCAGCTCGACCAATTGGAATAACTGCTTAGGGCCAGCAGAAGGAAGTAAGCCAACCATTAGCTTTCAGCTCCAACAGGATGGACAGCAAGCATGATCCAACTGCGTCCTGGATGGGTAGTAACTGGGAGAGAGAAGATGGGTCTGGGGGATGGTTCTGCATGAAGAGCAGGTAGGTGGAGACTCTGGATTGATTGCAACTACCGGACAAAAACTAGAGGCTGCACCAAGATGTGGTGCGTCTGATAAATTCATGCCAGAATTCCAACTTCAGTGAATAAGAAAGACTGCAAAGTATTGCAACGAATGGTGGTAGATGCTTGTTAATTAAACATACATAAGGTGGGTGGAAGGTGATTTCTACAAAACTTAGTCTGCGAGGCAAAACCTGTGTTGCTGCAGCCATACATGTGCCGAGTCAGCAATTTCCATCGGATATCTAACAGCCACTTGAGCTGATACTAGGCTATCAACAGCCACAGTTTGAGAGAGAACTTTGTACAGGGACGACTTTTGGAAGACAATCATTTCCAATGGAGAAATTACTTCACAGCTGTTCTCTGAAAGATAAGATGCCGGGGAGTACTTGGATCACCAAAAGATCACATTTTGAGAAAACTGTCCCAGGTTTATTTAAATAGAACACTTATGCCCTTGCAAATGAAATTATCTACCGTAGTAAATTGCCCCCCGGTTGTTTGCACTTGTTAGTATTAGTGTCGCAGCCTCTCAAGTAAAATTTCAGTGGGTCTTTCCAATAATTCCCTTACACTATGTAGACGTGTGTTCATTTTTCCTTTATCTGGCCAGCATTAATTTTACTTTCATGATGGCTGCTCCAGCAGTCTAGGCAGAAAACCTTATAGCCAGAACTCAAAGAACTTTAATAAAAGCAAAATACTGCAGATGCTGGAAATCTGAAATAAAAACAAGAAATGCTGGAGTTCTGAAGAAGGGTCACTGACCTGAAACGTTGACTCTGCTTCGCTCTGCACAGATGCTGCCAGACCTGCTGAGTATTTCCAGCATTTCCTGTTTTTAACTCAAAGAACTTTAACTTGCATACAAAATTTGCTTTCCGCTGGAACTACATTAGGCCTTTTGAGGAGAAAAGTGCAGCTGTTTCGTCTGATCTAATGGCATTTACAGCTCTATGTGTTTCTAAAAAATCCATTTCACAAGACCTTCATTCTTTCTGAAGCTAAATGATGGGTTTTAGCACCCTTTACTAACTGCCTTCTGGGCAGTGCTTCAACTGGAAGTGCCTAACCCTGGGAGCACTGGCATGACCTGGGGCCTCTGTAGGACAGGCAGCGGCTACTTTACTCAAGAATGAAAAATAAACATTTTGGTTGTGAATGATAGCGACATATACTTCTATAAATTTCTGCAGAACAATTCTGCTCTGTCACCATTATGCATTAAGCAGCTTCTGAGTGCAGCACTGATTCCAAATTTCATTGCAGAACAGTGAAATGCAGCTGATTAGCGAGCACTTTTCAGTCCCCTGTTTCACCAGCCCCACCACAACTCCCTTTTAAATTGTCAGAAAATGGTATGAGTGAATAAACTCCGATTCAAACCCAATCTTAATACAATAGGTGTTCTTTGAAATGATTCATAATCAGTCAAATTTTAAAATTTCATTTGCCAGGTCCTTTTTGCCTATTAAGCTTCTGATCACCGAATTCCAGGTTTAATTTTATTTGGATGACATTCTTACCGCATATATAAAATACAATATTCCCAAATAAAAAGGAAGATAATCACTTCGTACAGGAGACGAGTGTGTTGGTCCTGACAGTGGTACCATAGGCAGCGTAGTGTCACAGCACATCTGAGTGTCGTATAATCAACAGATACCAAAAGGTGTTGCTTTCAATCGGACATACAGAACTTATGTTCTTCCGGAAAGTGGCAGGTTTCATCTCCAATTGGAAAACTCAACATTGACAGCACTACATCTGAGCTCATCCCAGAGCTTTGCTAGTGAGTGGAAGGGTGCTGTGGTTGGTGGAAATTAGTGAAGGCTCACACTCTGGATCAGTGTCCACTGGCTAATGGCCGAATCTGCACATGTATCAACTTCAGGCAAGATCTGTGTAGCTCCCTGTGGTGAAATAACCTACTGGTGGTCAGTGTTCAGTGAATGATGGGCATTTACTGGAAGGTTGTTAGTGCTCAGGGGAGGATAGAGAGGAGAGAAAAGAACCCAAGAAATGGAAAAATAACTCAAGAGAACTTTAGCTGCATGCAACAATGGTGTGGATGAAAGCAGAGAATCACTGCCCACAGCAAAATATGTGCAAATAGATGACACATCCAGAGAATCATAGAATGGTTACAGCACTGGAGGCCATTCGGCCTGTTGTATCTGTGCCGGCTCTCTGCAAGAGCAATTTAGCTAGTCCCACAACCCCACCCTTTCCCCAAGACAATTCATATTTTTCTCTTCAGGTGCTTATCCAGTTCCCCCTTGAAAGACACTATGACTATGCACATATGATGGTTCTTCTCAAGAGCATCTTATAGGACAAAGAAAATACTTGCACATTTTGCCTGGGTATCATGCACATTGGAGAAACAGGAGGGAAATGGATGCTGTAGAAGATAATATTACAGTACTTTAATCCTAATACACTTAGTGTGCACGTGTCTGTTTTTATGCAGGTCAAAAAGTTTGACACTTCTATTTATCATTCGAACCCTTTCCCATCTGTTTTCCACTGCTTAGGAACATATGAGCAGGAGTAGGCCATTCAGCCCATCGAGCCTGCCGCACCATTCAATATGATCACGGCTGCCACTTCAATGCCTTTTTCCCACACTATCCCCATATCCCCTTACGTCATTTGTATTTAGAAATCTGTCAACCTCTGGTTTAAACATACTCAATGACTGAGCTTCCACAGCCCTCTGGGGTAGAGAATTCCAAAGATTCACAACCTCGGAGTAAAAAAAATTCTCCTCATCTCTGTCCTAAGTACGTCCCCCTTATTTCGAAA
The DNA here is from genome assembly GCF_036365525.1 of Heterodontus francisci. Taxonomy (NCBI): domain Eukaryota; kingdom Metazoa; phylum Chordata; class Chondrichthyes; order Heterodontiformes; family Heterodontidae; genus Heterodontus; species Heterodontus francisci. The sequence continues at coordinate 17,307,087 of NC_090385.1, forward strand.
TTGTGACACCTGGTTCTAGACTCCCCAGACGTTGATGGCCCCCTGGCCTGCCATCTAGAGAGCTGGTGGGCTCCACACACAATTGTGGGGGGGGGGGGAAAAGGGGTGTTCAGTTGGCGGGAAAATCCCGTCTCTATCGGAAAATGGCTCTTAATTGGGCTCTTAAATGGCATAATTGGCTGCCTGCCTTGTTGGGAGTGGGCTGCCAACTTCCTCCCCCCTGGAGGCTGGAATGCATCGAGGAGCCATCCCAACATGGCTCTCTCCTATTGACCCGCCCCCACCACCTCCAACTCCGTTTCCGTTTCCACGGCGCTGAGAAAATTCCACTCTATTATAATGATAATGACTTGTAACCTCTTACCAGTATATTATCAATTATACTATAAAAGAATTTACGCATTCAAATGTTTATCATCAATTATTATTTAAAACAAAACACAGGGGGTGCACTTAGTCTCACCTCAATAGTTTGTCAGGCAGCTATCAAAAGTTACACCTATTGCACAGTTCAAAGTCATCACACTATGAAACAAACTTACCAAGTTCTTCGAGACAGGAAAAGCATACTGCATGAGGTTCTCAAAGATCTCGAGTTTACCATGCTCTTCCTGTTTGTATGCAAAACGCAGATTTCTCATATCCTGTTAAGACAATTGGACAATGTCAAGTCTAATGATGTCCGGAAATAAAGCAAAAATACAAAGCTAAAGTGTGCAAGGTCTGATAAAGGTATGGCCTGATTGTATTAGGAAATGCTAAAGTACAAAAGTTAGGAATTGTAGTACCTCAAAAAAAAGGCAGAACAAAATGAAAGAAAATTCCACTCTATTATAATGATAATGACTTGTAACCTCTTACCAGTATATTATCAATTAAACTGTAAAAAGAATTTACGCATTCAAATGTTTATCATCAATTATTATTTAAAACAAAACACAGGGGGTGTTCATAAACTGTTCTGTATGATGAAGGCAATAATTCTGGAAAACACAAAAAAATGAAGGCAGCTGATAGCTCAAAAGGACACTTCATTTTCTGAGAGAATGAAACAAGATTATCTTATAATTAGCTCCATGGTCAACATTGCGACCCAACTACTTCATACAGTCACACACTGGAACACAGGGACAGGAGTAGTCTGCTTAGCACCTCCAGCCTATTCAACCTAACTCCACGTACCTGCCTTTGCCTCATATCCTTTAACACCTTTGGTTAACAAAAGTCTATCAATCTCAGTTTTAAAATTAACAATTGATCTAGCGTCAATTGCCATTTGTAGAAGAGATTTCCAAACCTCTAAGGCTGTTTGCATGAAGAAGTGTTTCCTAATTCCATTCCTGAAAGGTCTGTCTCTAATTTTTAGATTATGCCCCCTAGTCTTGGACACCCCAGGTAGCAGAAATAATTTCTCCCAATCTATCCTATCTGTTCCCCTTAATACCTTGAAAACTTTGATCAAATCACCCTTAACCTTCTAAATTCTGGAAAACACAGCCCTAGTTTGTGTTTCTCCTTGTAATTTAACACTTCAGGTGGAATTTCACACTCTCCCCCACATTCTGGTAAACCTACACTGCACTCCCTCCAAGACCAATATATCCTTCCTAAGGTGTGGTGCCCAGAACTGCTCACAGTACTCCAGGCATGGTCTAACCAGGGCTTTGTACAACTGAAGCAGGACTTCTACTTTAGTCCCCTAGATTATTGCAAGGGGGTCAGTTAGCTCAGTTGGCAGGACAGCTAGCGTGTGATGTAGAAAAACGCCAACAACATGGGTTCAACCCCCGTACTGGCTGCGGTAGTTCATGGAGGACTGCCTCCTCGCCTTGCCCCATGCTTGAGGAGTGGTGACCCTCAGGCTATACATCACCAACTATCTCTCTAATGGGGAGAGATGCCCAAGCAAGATTATTGCAAATGGGAAATGTTACCTTGCACACAATTTCCAGGCCACAGGAATTCTCTTGAACGCCAGCAATCTTTTCAATACGACTCACGACCCCAAGTGGAATGTCCAAGGTAAAAGGGGGATCCTAGTTTATAAATACAAATCTGTAAGTGAGGGATAGTTGATACCAAACAGTAAATCAAAGAGAGACTGGATGGAATTTTTTGTTGTTGTTGTATTTAATGTCTCCATCCACCAAACGCGCCCCCCCCCAAAACCCCCAGCCACCTCCACCAGCTCCTTCCTCGTTAGTTGAGGTCTCTTCATCCCTTAACCAGCATTCACTAAAACAGATTATCTGCTCATTACCTCATTATTGCTCTTGGTGGGAGCTTGCTGTACCCAAATCGGCTGCTGCGTTTCCTTCATTACATTCCGTGAAACTCTATGAAGCACATCACCAAGCCTGTTTAACTTACCCGCTCCACACTTTTGAAGTACAATTTGTAGTCAGTCACAGTGAGTGTTCCACTAATGGCACCAATGAAAGGACAGATGTAGGTGACATCTTTGGCTGTGAAGCAAACGTATAGATGTTTTAACTCTTTCTATCCATTTTATTCCACCTGAACCATTTGCATAAGCAGCAAAGCAAAACTGCTGTACTGCTCGTTGCCCTGCCCTCCTATGTAACAATTTACATTTATAAAGTGCTCCTTTCGTTAAAAACACACACATCTTAAAGTGCTTCACAAGGGAACACCAGGAAGTGAAGGGATTTTGCTGGGTAGTGAAACTGAAGGCACAGTCAAAGAAAATAAGGTCTTACAAAGCTTCCGAAAGTTGACAGAGAGGCAGCAAAGTCATATGGTTTTGGATCAGTGAAGGGCTGGAATCACCTCATGGTGGAGCAGCAGAAACCAGGGAACATGGAGGAATTTGGAACTGGGAACCAGAGAATGTAGAGAAATGTGGAGTCAGGAATAGGGAACAAGCAGAAATCAGCTGCTGGGAATGGGAAACAATGTAATTCGAATGGAGTTGACACTGAGTGTGATCATTCAAAGTCAGGAACACAAGCCTCACGTATCACTAGTGTAGTTTTTCCCAAATGGGTTAACATAGGAACAGGAGTAGGCCGTGCAGGCCCTTGAGCCTGTTCTACCATTTAATTAGATCATGACTGATCCGTACCTCAAATTCATTTACCTGCCTCTGCTTCAAACCCCTTGATACCCAGTTTTGGGGTAAGACCGAGGAGGGATATGAAAATAAGGATGCAGATCTTGAAGTTGATTGGGGGTGGGGGGGGGGGGGGGGGGGGGAAGCACAGGAGCCAGAAGATTAAATGAGGACGGGGTGATGGGGGATGCATGTGGGGGAAATGGGTGGCGATTGAGTGATGGGGCAATGGGGCATGAAGGAATTTGTGGGAGACGACTTGGTGACAAGAGTTATGAATTATCTGAAGTAATTAATTGGAGTGCACTCCCTGACAGCTCGACCTGTACATACACTGCCTGGAGTGTAAGTGAGCTATACAGGCCAAGATGTCCTAGGCTTGTTATCAGGTCTGTATTGAGTTCACTGATTTCAGCTTGGACAGCAATAAGCTTCCTCCCTCTCCCCAGTTTGGAGAGGGCGAGAGTGGGGGGAATGGGCGATTAGTAAGGGAGCCAGGGATTCACTCCTGTTATTATCCACCAACTGCTGCTGGGAAATGCACAAACACAGAAAGGATTGGACCCGATACACCACGGTTCAATAGACTGTAAATTCGCATTTCCCCAGCTAACATAAGGTGAGTAGAGATCTGGACCAGCACCATGGAAACACATCATTCCCTGTTCTCAGGAAAGGAGGAGCAAAAACCGGGGTGGGTGGTTGGGGGGGAGAGCAAATAAAAATTATTACCCATATATTGATTATTCATGAATAATGTTTGATTACACAATACAGTTAACATCAATGATAAATCATTCCAGTTACTGCAGGGATGTTACAATGCAAAAGATGTCATTTTATAAACTAACAGTAAAAAATAAGATTTATTATGAAAGGTATTTGAGACTTCTCTTAAACAATCTAAACGCTCTTTTAAAACAATGGCCCCGGGGTCTCAGCCATCTTGTTTGCTAGAATTTAGGAGCCCTAAAAATGGTTGCCAATAATGCATGACTTTTCAATTCTTTTTGAAGAATGCTGTTATTAATTATGGTAATATTAAGTTTTTTTTTTTAAATGGGTTGAAACACTACTTAGAAACAAAGGTAAAATGAGTGCAGCACTTACCAATTGCTTTAATAGCTTCCCCAGGAAAGAGTGGTGCCTCCTCCATTTGAGCCAGTTTATTTCCATCCCTTAGTACCTGACAATTAACCACACCCAGTTAAAGACACAGCCCACCCGTTAATCTCACCTTCTCTGCTTATTTTCTGTCACCTCTCTCTCACTCTCTTAATAAATTAACTCCAGTGTTACCTAACTGGAGCACCAGGTAATTAAACCTGTTGGAGGTCCCACCCAACAAATGGCTCTGCAATTTCCAAGCTATTTCACAAATTCCAAATTAAATTTGTGCCGTCTTTTCCTACTTCAGACCGATCTGAAACAGTGGGTGCATTACAAAACAATTAGGGAGTTGAAACAAGTGGTCCATGACTGATTACAAAAAAAAAAGCTGAAAATACATTTTACTTTTCACAGCTTTGTAACTAATAAAAAACCATTGAAAGTGGCACTATAAATTTAAAGGACACATTCTTGGTTTCATTCTGGGTCTCCTCATCAACCCCACTCACAACACGCTTCAAAACCAAAGTTCACCTTGACTTATTTACCATAAGATTATTTACCTGTCCTAGTTTTAGTAACTCTTTCAGTCTGCCAGTTTACAGACAGAATAGACTAGCATTTCCGATTATTAACCTTATTCTGTTGATGATGGATGACTGCAGTTATTCTGCAGATAAGGCAAAGAATACTAAAACATTCGAATTTACATATTGCCTGCAGTCATTTAGCACAACTGGATTAATGTTAAACATGCTCTTGCATGCAGTGAATGCAGATGAACAGCCACAACTTCACCACACCACAAGCCTTTTTTTTTGCATTAGCTGTGTAGAATTTTATTACAAAGCAGTCCAATTGCTCCATTAGATCAAGCTAATGAGTTGCCTTACTGTAGCATTTTATTCCAATATATGAGCATTCCATTTCACAAATATACACATTTATATAATGCATTGTTAGAAGGCACTGCACAGTTAATGATTTGTCTTAGTAACACTGTAGAAGACTGCTATTCTGAATCCTGCACAGACCAGTAAGGGAAGATGTTTTGTAAAGAGCACTTCATACTGGCATGGGTTACGGGCTTGAGTATTTTTTTCAAATTGAAACAAAGAGTAATTGTTTATGCTGTAACTGGAATTTTTAAAAAATTCATCTATGGGATGTCAGCGTCGCTAGCTAGGAAAGCATTTGTTGCCCATCCCTAATTGCCCTTGAGAATTGCCTACCCATCTGACGAGTGCAGATAAATTTAACTGCAACTAGAGTACAGTAAATGGCAAATCAAAATAATCCGAGCTGTGTTTGGGCCTGACCCATTCAGATTAGCACTGTCCTACTCGAAGGAGTGAAAACACAGAATCATGCAACATAACAAACGGTATCTTTGATCTGAAATGAGAGAGCAGTTTGCTTACATGGTTTTTGTTTTTGTTTTGAAATCTAAAATACCTGCATGCAATTCATTCATTGGTAGGTGCTGGTTAGCTGAAGTCTGTACTCTCAGCTATAAGTCAAAGGGGTAAAAAGAAAATGACATTTTTCAATAAAGAGAATTATCACTTGCCAAGGAGTGTACACCCAGTTCAGGGTCAGCACCAGAATGACTGGACCCATTGCCTCCATCCTGATTCTCCTGCAGATCAACGTCAGCAGTGGGGGAAGCATGCACAAGGTGAGAGGCAACATATGTTACAGTTTACTGACATGCAACACTACAGCAAAAGGAAGAGCAAGCACACATCATCGGGAGCAGTTTTATAGATCTCTTTTTTAAAAAAATACATGATTCACAGAAAGTAAACCAACAAAATTTTCTTCAGTAAAGCATTTCAATATAAAGCAAACTTTTTTTTTTTTAAAACGTATGAACAGCTTACATCTATCGACTAAAATCAAACAGGTGGTGGGAATAGCATGAATTGTACATATGGAATGAATCGGGGGGTTCCTGCCTTTTGGCTTGGAACTGTTAGCCGTGGTGGTATGTGCCTATGTGCAGAAGCCTGCTTGGATACTGCCACATTGCAAAAGTCTCAATGTCTTGTTTTTTATTTTGCTGTTTCATAATTGCCTTGCCATCAAGCATGAGAGGATTCAAACCAGTCAGTATGTGGAGGACTGTGACGCTAACAAGATCCTGTTGACGGATTTTTGCTGCTGGCCAGCTTTAGAATGATGTGGACAAGAATCGGAAAGATTCCAGAGCTCATTGAGCAGTTTTAAAACCTGGGCAGTAAATCAACAGCTGGGTTTCTTTCCTATCTTATAAATAACATAGGGTAGGAAGTCACACTAGACATATTTCTGCAAATAGATACAACTTGCTTGCTGTGAGAATCAGGCTAAAGGCTACAATCATGTTTACACGTCAGTATTAGTCAAAATCCTACTTCCAGGCAGTATTAAATCTAAAGTACAATCAGACAATAGAGAACTTTCCATAGTGTTGTAAAAAATTTGGTTTTAAATTAAATCTCACAATGCCATTCCCACATTGTGGGAGATTCTCATAAGCATGAGCAATGCAATGATGATAATAACACAAGAATATCAGCAACACAGCCATGTCTGAATTTCACAATCATTTAGTGCCTGAACAACTCCAGAGTGGCCATGATGTCTCATGTTTAAAACTACAGTGGTGTCAACATTACTGACTGAACAACAGAACCACGGTCAACTGAGAGCGAGGGGAATGTAGCCGTTCTACTGTGTTTGGCAGATCGAATAAATTCATGTCCCAGGACATCAAGATAGTATCTTCGTCCCGCCCGTCATTCAATCTGTCCCCCCTCCAAAATGTGTTGGATGAATGTGCAAAGTGCTTATCCTGCGGCTGGGGTGGACACTACTTTCTCAGGGCAGTGATTAACAATACATGGTATTCCAACTTGGCATGTCCAGCACACTAACTGCACAAACAGCAAGTAGAATTCTGCTTGAGGAAGCAACCAGCTGAAAAGTACCAAAATGGTTTCAAAAACACAGCGCTCATAATCAACTAATCCCTTCCCATTGCTAACCAGCCAAATTCAACACTTCATTGGGGAACTATATCCCAAAACTACTGCCTTCGTAGAGGTCTATAATATGTACATCTGTTATCCCTCACAGACAACTTTATATCTATTATTGCTGTCCTGCAATTTGATACACAGAAAGGACCATCACTACAGGGCCCTTTCGAATGGACAGAAGGATTTAAAGTGAAATACATATCCCTTCAACCCATAGACTGTTTTATCTTGAAATGCACTCTGTGATAAAACTACAATTATTACAATAAATGCAAAGCCAGCATCATATTCAATATTACAAGGGAGTGTTTCGCTAAAAAAAAATTACAAATGGCTTTTGATGATGCACCTTCATGGATTCAGTATGCTGCATTTGACCACAACAGTTCTTCGAAGAAACAGCTGGAATTTCAAGACAGCTCATCATTACCTCTGGCCTAATTGACACTAAACAGGAGAAACTATAGAACCACTGATTACACCAACTCACAATTTTCTCTGCTTCATTCTTTCAGTAACTCTACACTGCACCAATGTTGAGTGCAGAAGGGGAATTCCACATTTTATACACCTGCCAGGGACAGAGACTGGAGTTTGATGTAGTTGCTGCAACCAATTTGGAAAAAATGCCTTTGTATTCTGGCAATAACGGACAATTTAGGTGTGAATCAAGAGGAGGATGATTGCATTAGTATGTGTAATGAGCTGAGGCAAGGGCTGACTTAAGAGAATTACCTGTATTAATAGAGACTTAACAAGGATGTTGATGCACTTAAACACCCCCTTTCATAGTCAACTTCACAACATCTAGTTTGCAATGTGCCTTCATTGTGTTTGTGATGTGCTGGTGCTGGGAATACATTAGCATTACCGTATAACAAGCAGTTAGTGCATAATACTTACTGATAATATTTATTTTAAGGAAGCTGTCTCAAGAGTTCTTATTCCTTCTCCAAAGGTACAAGGTTTTCATGGAGTTATTCAGTTACTTTGGGTTTGCCAGTAAAACTGGGTAGGTTTTAAAACTGGGACCTATGGGTCCAGGGATGCACAGGAGGATCCCTGGGTTTCAGGAGAATCTATCCATTTGGAGCAAGCCATCAGCATAGTCTCTCGAGAATTTACAGAATCATAGAATGGATCCAGCGCAGGAAGAGGCCATTCGGCCCATATGTCCATGCCAGCTCTCTGCAAGAGCAATCCAGCTAGTCCCACTCCCCTGTCCTTTCCCTGTAGCCTGAATTTATTTTGCTCCTTAAAGTATTTATCCAATTCCCTTTTGAATGCCTCAATTGAATCTGCTGCCACCACACTCTCAGGCAGTGCATTCTAGATCCTAACCACTCGCTGTGCAAAATAGTCTTTCCTCATGTCACCTTTGGTTTGTTGACAATCACCTTCTGTCAAAGGGAAGAGTTTCTCCCCATCTACTCAGACCAGGCCCCTCATGATTTTTAACACCTCTATTAAATCTCCTCGCAACCTTTTCTTCTCCAAAGAGAACTAGCCAGTTTCTCCAATCTGTCCACATGACTGAAGTCCCACATCCCTGGAACCATTCTAGTAACTCTCTTCTGCACCTTCCCTAAGGTCTGCACATCCTTCCTGAAGTGTAATGCTCAGAATTGGACACAATACTCCAGTTGAGGCCGAGCCAGTGTTTTATACAGGTTCAACATTACTGCTTTTGTGCTCTATACTTCTTTATAAGGTCCAGCATCCCATATGCTTTTCTAACCACTTCCTCAACTTGCCCCGCCACCTTCAATGATTTGTGCACACGTACCTCCATTTGTCTCTGTTCTTGCATCCCCATTCTTAAGTATTTATTTATTCAGTTGCTGTATACTAACAAGAAAATCATTCCCTTTGGTGATAATTCTTTGGGTAACTAGCACTGAGTTTCCAGGAGCTAGAATATGGGCAGCATGCCAATACTTACAGAGAGGATCCCCGGGACTGAGGGGGATTTCATTGTATTGTGTCAATACTTAGACAGGAGGTCTCTGGCAGTGTGTCAATATTTCTGGTGGGATTTCTGCGACTGTCAGTATCCAGGCAGACTATCACCAGGAGCATATCAATGTTTTTAATGAGGGTCCCAGGGCTGTGTCAGTATTTGTAAAGACTTTACATAGAATATACAGCACAGAAACAGGATACTCGACCCAAACTGTCGATGCCGTGTTTATGCTACACACCAGCTTCCTCCCACCCTATCAACATATCCTTCTATTCCGTTCCCCCCTCTTGTGTTCACCTAGCTGCCCCTTAAATACATCTCTGTTATTCACTTCGATGACTGCGGTAGCAAGTTCCACCTTCTCACTGCTCTCTGGATAAAGAAGTTTCTCTTGAATTCCCCGTTGGATTTATCAGTGACTATCTTGTATGGCCCTAGTTTTTGTCTCCCTGCAAGTGGAATCATCTTCTCTATGTCACCTTATCCAACTATTTCATAAACTTAAAGACCTCGATCAGGTTACCCCTCAACCTTCTCTTTTCTAGGGGAAAAAAGCCCCCACCTTTTCAATTTTTCCTTTCTGGTATCATCCTTATAAATCTTTTTTGCACCTGCTCCAGTGCCTCTATATCCTTTCTAGAAAATGGAGACCAGAACTGTTCACAGTAACTCCAACTGTGGTCTAACCACAGGTTCTATACAAGTTGAACTCTGTTTCTCTGCTTTTCAATTCTATCCCTCTGGAAACAAACCCCAGTGTGTTGCTTTTTATATAGCCTTATTAACCTGTGTCATTAATTTTAGTGATCTGTATATCTGTATCCCTCAATCTCTTTGCTCCTCTAGCCCCTTTAGACTCCTGTTTACCAAGGAGTATGTTGCATCTTTATTCTTCCTACCAAAGTGCGGCACTTCATACTTATATATATATAGAAATTCACCTGCAATTACACACCAATTCTGCAGCTTCATTAATGTCTTGTATTTTGTAACCGTCTTCCTCAGTGTTAACCATATTCCCTAATTTGGTGTTATCAGCAGGAGTGTGTCAGTATTTTCAATGTGGTTCCTGAGGCTGTGTCAGTATTGGAAGAGAGAATCCCTACACACAAACATTTGAAAACTCCCCAATTTAAATTGCTCCTGTTGAATTGACTGTTTCACAGCAGTTCTCACAATCAATGTTGCAAAATCAAAATTCAGAGAGATCTGGAAAACAACCGAATAATATTTACTATCACAAATCAGTGCCTGATTCTCATCAAAGCAACAGGCTTCAATTTAAGGGATCAGGGGATAGTTGAAATCTGTTTGATTGCTATGTCTTTGGAGCAGGGATGACACCACATGAGAACAAACCCCTTACCCTGCCAAACACCGCAAAGCCAAACACATCAACTTAGTAGATTGCATTTTAATAAGCATTGCAAAAGTCAAAACTCCCACTTCATTAAAAGGAGGTAAAACATATAACATTTGTACTGACACTATAAACAGGAAACGAGAGGCCAAACACACGCTGGAAGCTTCGCATCAGAGTACAAGAGACAAACAGGAAAGAAAAAAGCCTGATATGTTCCTGATTCGTGTTATCCTTACCCTTAGATCAGGCCTCCTGAAAACCTGTTAGTTAAAATACATTAACAAGAAATCAATAAAAGAAACTCAATACGTTGGTCAAAGTCTCCCAACATTGAACTCGGCTCATCCCAATCGGACAATGTTGGAAGTAAAATTACATTATTAACACCTATGCAGTGAAATCCACAATGTAACTCTATAGCCTCCTGGAGTTTGTTGCTTTTATACCATAGTCTTTGATTTCGCACAAATAATTCAGAAGGCGCTCACAGGATTAAGTAAATGTAGCAGTGAGTACAAGAGCAGGCAGCTTAGCTGTACTTCTTTTGATCTGTGTGGGTAGTCCCGCTGCGCCCTGTGATCACACGGGTTTCCCAGCAGTATATGAAAACTGGCAACAGAGGTAGCACAGTACTTCAAAACGCCAGTAATCTAAGGCATGGTAAAACAGACAGAGGCGGGATGTGGCCTGTTTGCAATTCCTGATCTTGCACATTAGACAGCAGAGGGAAATCATTTCAGGCTGCTCTTGTTCTCTTCCCAGCAGTGGCATTGCAGGTAAGGAGCAGGACTCAGCAGTGCAACAGAATGGAGGGGTCGAGCAAAGAAAATGAAACAGTAAGGAAATGAAACTGGAACAACACTGGCAGCAAAAACTCTGATGTCACGCCTCATGGGACTCGGGCACACTGCTCTCAAACAGCTTCCAACTGCTCAGGTTAAGTCCTCAGACAGGCACAGAAGCAATGTCGCCACATTTACTCATTTACCGCTCAGCTCTTAGCTACAACCGAGCCCTCGGTCTTTCAACCTGTGCAAATGAGAGGTTGAGGCAGTCTGGAGATAGGCTGCCAAGTAGGACATTGCTTGGAGAGCGGAAATAAGCAGCAAAAGACACGACAGATAGAAATTAGTCTGGCCTGTTCTCGGGCCTAGGCTCAGACCTGAAGCAGGAAGCCCGAGGATCAAGGGAGATTTACATATTCACAGGGCCCAACCCCTGTTTTAACAGACGCCTAAAAAATGGGCCTCAAGAATTTGGCAGCAGGACCAATGTTTGTGTAGACTGAGCACAGGCCGTCCCACTGGGAAACTTTGCACCTGTTTTATATCTGAAAAATGAGCAGGGCACGTATCAACTTCCACTCCATCAGCAACAGTGTGTAAGAGGAACCGTTCTGAGTGTACAGGCGCTAGGGTCTGGCACAGAGTGTGCAGTGCTAATTGTGCAGCAATTGTTTGATTATATGCAGGGTGAAGAGTATTAATTGGGGTCTTACTTGAACACTTATAAGCAGACACTCACTGCAACTGGGGGAGGGTTTTGAGTGAGGAGCTACTTGTTTGTAATCCTTTTACTCTGCACATTAAATGTGGAACTGAATAAAGATAGGCTCCAGCATTATCCTTCCATAACAAGCTTTCTGGAGTTTAACATGCAGCCTACTCACTGCCAGGAGTCATGGGTAAATGACTATATATAAAATATATCTATCTCAAAGGAAAATTCTGGAAATTACAAATAAAAAACAGAAAATTCTGTAAATACAGAACAGGTCAGTCAACAACTATAAAGAGAAACGACTGGTTACTTTTCCAGGTGCGTATCTTGATCAGAACTGAAAAATTAAAAATAAGCTGTTTAGTAAAGTCGGAAAGAGGGAGAAAAAGGGGTTAAGGTGGAAACAAGAAGTATTTAAATCATGGTAAAGGACTGGAAGCAGTACAGAGGAGAATGTACCATGAGCAGCGAATATTGTACAACATAAGGATTCATAAAGATTGCTGTCTCACATAGAAGGCCTTGGACAATGGAGGAGATAAACATTGCATCTGCTGCAGTAACACAGCATGGCGCCAGTGGAGAACAGAAAAGGGGATCTTGTGCTAGAAACTAGACAGGGGAGGTGATAGCAGGGAGGTGGAAGATATGCTTGGTGGTGGGATCATGCTGAAAGTGGCAGATGTGTGGAAGATGATCTAGTGAATGTGGAGGCTGGTGGGGTTAATGGTTAGGAATAAGTGTTCCCATGATGCTGCTGTTCAGGGAGATAGGGGTGGGGGAAGAGTGAAAAATAGAGGTTCAGGAAATGGATCAGACGATGACCGGGGTGCTGGTGATCATCATGGAAGGGAAATCTTGGCTGCTGAAAAAGTAGGGCATTTCAGAAGCTCCAGTATGGAAAATGGAGTCATCAGAGTAAATATGATGGAAAAACTGGGATAAAGGAATGTAGCCTTTGCATGAAGCTGGCTTGCATAATCCAGGTCATTGTGGGAATCAGTGAGCTTGTAGTAGTGTCACCACTCGAAATGGACACGGAGATGTTCAGGGAAGAATCTGAGACAAACCATGTAAAGGTGAGCGACGGGTTGAAAGATGATGTGAAACTGCAACCAAAGTAGCAACAGTGGCGCAGTGGTTAGCACTGCAGCCTCACAGCAGCAGGGACCCGGGTTCGATTCTGGGTACTGCCTATGTGGAGTTTGCAAGTTCTCCCTGTGTCTGCGTGGGTTTTCTCCGGGTGCTCCGGTTTCCTGCCAAAAGACTTGCAGGTTGGTAGGTAAATTGGCCATTATAAATTGTCACTAGTATAGGTAGGTGGTAGGGAAATATAGGGACAGGTGGGGATGTTTGGTAGGAATATGGGATTAGTGTAGGATTAGTATAAATGGGTGGTTGATGGTCAGCACAGACTCGGTGGGCCGAAGGGCCTGTTTCAGTGCTGTATCTCTAATCTAATCAACAGTACAGATTGAGACATTGCTGTTGAAGAGCAAGTATTGGGCCGTACTCAATAGATATGTATTGTACAAAACACCAAAAGCATCAGAGGAGAAAGTGTGAACATCTATTCAAAAGAGAATAAAGGGAGAAGACTCGCTGATAATTCATTAGAATCCAAAAACAAACATAAATGAAAAGATACAGCAATTCAGAAATAGGTATGAAAGGCTTTTGTAAATTTAGATCTGAAGGGAAGAATTGATCGTAAAGCTTAATTTATTTCTTCGCGTGTATCTCAACCAGGTATCGCAGTAAAAGTGCTTGTCAAACAACAGATTCTATTGCAAGATTTCTATGCATTTACTTCTGTTGTACCAAAAACCAAAGAATTTGAGCTTTCAGTCATACTTAAGTTCTATAATAACTGAGAGATTTAGATCAGCATTCAAGATGCCATTCAATCAATGAAGGATAGCTGGCAGTCCATGATAGATATCATCTGATCGTGTTTCAGTGCCTCGGTTTGACTTGATGTAATAAATCTCTTGTGGATAGAGTGTTACACTGCCAACAAATCTAACAGGGAGAAGAGTTTTCATAATCCACGCACCTGAGACAAAAAGGGGAAATGTTTGACATTGACTTCTTCATACAGTACCCTTCTCCTTGACTCCACAGTCTGAACTATCAGCTGTGCACAGACTTGGATCCTTCAACCTTATTATTCTATGGCTTTTTGTGTAAGGATTAGATGGCCCGTCATTGGTCTCACTACTTCACAGAATCATAGAAACTTACAGCATAGGAGACCATTCGGTCCATTGTGCCCATGCCGGCTCTTTGAAATTCTCACATCCTCACTTTTTGTCTGTAACCCTGTAAGTTCCCCAACCTCAAATACCTGTCCAATTCTCATGTAAAACTATTTATGGAATCAGCTTGCACCACCTTTTTCAGGTAGAGCGTTCCCAATCATGACAATCCTTCTCCTCATCACCCTATCATTTTAATCCTATGACATCTGATTGTCGACCCACTCGCCAAAGAAAATAGTTTTCTCCATTTACTCGATCAAAGCCTCTCATCATCTAGAAAACCTCCAATCGGTCACCTCTTAACCTCGGTTTTATGGAGAACAGTCCGAACCTTCCCAACCTCTCCTCGTGACTGCAGTCTCTCATCCCTGGTAACATCCTGGTAAACCTCCTCTGTACCTTTCGAAGGCCTTTACATCTTTCCTGAAGTGTGTCCAAAATTGTCCACTAGAATCCAGAACAAAGAACAGTACAGCACAGGAACAGGCCATTCGGCCCTCCAAGCCTGCGCCGATCTTGATGCCTGCCTAAACTAAAACCTTCTGCACTTCCGGGGTCCGTATCCCTCTATTCCCATCCTATTCGTGTATTTGTCAAGATGCCTCTTAAACGTTGCTATCGTACCTGCTTCCACCACCACCCCCGGCAAGTTCCAGGCACTCACCACCCTCTGTGTAAAGAACTTGCCTCGCACATCCCCTCTAAACTTTGCCCCTCTCACCTTAAACCTATGTCCCCTAGTAACTGACTCTTCCACCCTGGGAAGAAGCTTCTGACTATCCACTCTGTCCATGCCGCTCATAACTTTGTAAACCTCTATCATGTCGCCCCTCCACCTCCGTCGTTCCAGTGAAAACAATCCGAGTTTATCCAACCTCTCCTCATAGCTAATGCCCTCCAGACCAGGCAACATCCTGGTAAACCTCTTCTCCACGTCCTTCTGGTAGTGTGGCGACCAGAATTGCACACAATATTCTAAGTGTGGCCTAACTAAGGTTCTGTACAGCTGCAGCATGACTTGCCAATTTTTATACTCTATGCCCCGACCGATGAAGGCAAGCATGCCGTAAGCCTTCTTAACTACCTTATCCACCTGCGTTACCATTTTCAGTGACCTGTGGACCTGTACGCCCAGATCTCTCTGCCTGTCAATACTCCTAAGGGTTCTGCCATTTACTGTATAGTTCCCACCTGCATTAGACCTTCCAAAATGAATTACCTCACATTTGTCCAGATTAAACTCCATCTGCCATTTCTCCGCCCAAGTCTCCAACCGATCTATATCCTGCTGTATCCTCTGACAATCCTCATCACAGTCCGCAACTCCACCAACCTTTGTGTCGTCTGCAAACTTACTAATCAGACCAGCTACATTTTCCTCCAAATCATTTATATATACTACAAACAGCAAAGGTCCCAGCACTGATCCCTGCGGAACACCACTAGTCACATCCCTCCATTCAGAAAAGCACCCTTCCACTGCTACCCTCTGTCTTCTATGACCGAGCCAGTTCTGTATCCAACTTGCCAGCTCCCCTCTGATCCCGTGTGACTTCACCTTTTGTACCAGTCTGCCATGAGGGACCTTGTCAAAGGCTTTACTGAAGTCCATATAGATAACATCCACTGCCCTTCCTTCATCAATCATCTTCGTCACTTCCTCAAAAAACTCAATCAAATTAGTGAGACACGACCTCCCCTTCTCAAAACCATGCTGCCTCTTGCTAATAAGTCCATTTGTTTCCAAATAGAAGTAAATCCTGTCCCGAAGAATCCTCTCTAATAATTTCCCTACCACTGACGCAAGGCTCACCGGCCTATAATTTCCTGGATTATCCTTGCTACCCTTCTTAAACAAAGGAACAACATTGGCTATTCTCCAGTCCTCTGGGACCTCAGCTGTAGCCAATGAGGATGCAAAGATTTCTGTCAAGGCCCCAGCAATTTCTTCCCTTGCCTCCCTCAGTATTCTGGGGTAGATCCCATCAGGCCCTGGGGACTTATCTACCTTAATGCTTTGCAAGACACCCAACACCTCCTCATTTTTGATAATGAGATGACTGAGACTATCTACACTCCCTTCCCTAGGCTCATCATCCACCAAGTCCTTCTCCTTGGTGAATACTGATGCAAAGTACTCATTTAGTACCTCGCCCATGTCCTCTGGCTCCACACATAGATTCCCATCTCTGTCCTTGAGTGGGCCGACCCTTTCCCTGGTTATCCTCTTGCTCTTTATATATGTATAAAAAGCCTTGGGATTTTCCTTAATCCTGTTTGTCAATGACTTTTCATGACCCCTTTTAGCCCTCCTAACTCCTTGCTTAAGTTCCTTCCTACTGTCTTTATATTCCTCAAGTGCTTCATCTGTTCCTAGCCTTCCAGCCCTTACAAATGCTTCCTTTTTCTTTTTGACTAGGCTCACAATATCCCGCGTTATCCAAGGATCCCTAAACTTGCCAAACATCCTTCTTCCTCACAGGAACATGCTGGTCCTGGATTCTAATCAACTGACGTTTGAAAGACTCCCACATGTCAGATGTTGATTTACCCTCAAATAGCCGCCCCCAATCTAAATTCTTCAGTTCCTGCCTAATATTGTGATAATTAGCCTTCCGCCAATTTAGCACCTTCGCCCGAGGACTACTCTTATCCTTATCCACAAGTACCTTAAAACTTATGGAATTATGGTCCTGTTCCCGAAATGCTCCCCCACTGAAACTTCGACCACCTGGCCGGGCTCATTCCCCAATACCAGGTCCAGTACGGCCCCATCCCTAGTTGGACTATCTACGTATTGTTTCACGAAGCCCTCCTGGATGACTCCTTACAAATTCTGCCCCATCGAAGCCCCTAGCACTAAGTGAGTCCCAGTCAATATCGGGGAAGTTAAAATCACCCACCACTACAACCCTGTTAACTTTACATCTTTCCAAAATCTGTCTACATATCTGCTCCTCTACCTCCCGCTGGCTATTGGGAGGCCTGTAGTAAACCCCCAACATCGTGACTGCACCTTTCCTATTCCTGAGCTCCACCCATATTGCCTAGCTGCATGACCCCTCCGAGGTGTCCTCCCACAGTACAGCTGTGATATTCTCCTTAACAAGTAATGCAACTCCCCCACCCCTTTTACATCCCCCTCTATCCCGCCTGAAGCTTCTAAATCCTGGAACATTTAACTGCCAATCCTGTCCTTCCCTCAACCAAGTCTCTGTAATAGCAACAACATCACAGGGCGGCACAGTGGCGCAGTGGTTAGCACCGCAGCCTCGCAGCTCCAAGGACCCGGGTTCGATTCCGGGTACTGCCTGTGTGGAGTTTGCAAGTTCTCCCTGTGTCTGCGTGGGTTTTCTCCGGGTGCTCCGGTTTCCTCCCACAAGCCAAAAGACTTGCAGGTTGATAGGTAAATTGGCCATTATAAATTGTCACTAGTATAGGTAGGTGGTAGGGAAATATAGGAACAGGTGGGGGTGTTTGGTAGTAATATGGGACTAGTGTAGGATTAGTATAAATGGGTGGTTGATGTTCGGCACAGACTCGGTGGGCCGAAGGGCCTGTTTCAGTGCTGTATCTCTAATCTAATCTAATCATAGTTCCAATGACTAATCCAAGCTCTAAGTTCATCTGCCTTACCTGTTATACTTCTCGCATTGAAACAAATGCACTTCAGGCTACCAGTCCCGCTGTGCTCCGCAACATCTCCCTGCCTGCTCTTCCTCTTAGTCTTACTGGCCTTATTTACTAGTTCCCCCTCATTTATTTCACTTGCTGTCCTACTGCTGTGGTTCCCACCCCCCTGCCACACTAGTTTAAACCCTCCCGAGTGACGCTAGCAAACCTCGCAGCCAGGATATTTGTGCCCCTCCAGTTTAGATGCAACCCGTCCTTCTTGTACAGGTCCCATCTGTCCCTGACGAGATCCCAATGGTCCAGATATCTGAAGCCCTCCCTTCTACACCAGCTGTTCAGCCAAGTGTTTAGCTGCACTATCTTCCTATTTCTAGCCTCACTGGCACGTGGCACTGGGAGTAATCCCGAGATTACAACCCTAGAGGTCCTGTCTTTTAGTTGAGACCTAACCAGTGATGTTCCACAGCATGATCTCTTTGCTTTAATATTCTATTCCTCTATTTATAGGGGATGCAGGTCTAATTTGGCAGCTCTTTCAGACAGTCGGTACAGGAATGACAGACCGAATGTCATCCTTCTGTGCTGCAAGATTCTATAAACGCATGTAACACATATGTTTTTTAACCATCTTATCAACTTGCTCTGCCACCTTTAAGGTTTATGCATATGGACACCAAAGTCTCTCTACACATCTACACTTTTCAAAATCAGGCTATTTATAGTATAATGTCTTTCCATATTCGTCCTCTCAAAGTGAATCACTTCAAACTTCTCCACATTGAACTCCATCTGCCATGTTTCTGCCCATTTCACCATCCTGTCTATTTCATCCTGAAGCCTTTACCTATCCTCATCACTATCTACTAATCTGCAAGTTTCCCATCATCTGCAAACGTTATAATGGGCTCCCTAAACCAGAGTCTAGGTCGTTTATAAAAATTGCAAAGAGTAATGGCCCCAAAACTGATCAGTGGGGAGAACCACTGCAAACCACCTTCCAGTCTGAAAAACATCCATTCACCCCCACCCTTTGCTTCCTGACACTGAGCCAATTTTGTATCTATACTGTCACTTTCCCCTTCATTCCAGGGACTACCAGCTTCTTAACAAGCCTCCTGTGTGGCATTTTGTCCAATGCCTTCTGAAAGGGCATATGTACACTTACTACATCTAACTTGATGAACTCTCTCTGTTGCCCCATTACGTCTGCAGTCCTGTTGGGAAGCACAGAAATTAAATTTGAAACTCTAATGGTCAGATGTCCCAATTGTCAGAAATTAAAAGCAAGTGAAGTCATACTATCAACAGTGATGTAAATCCTCCTTTAAAGAGGAATGCAACTTTACATTAACAACAGAATTATTGATCTTCTTCAACAGTACAGATCCCTGCATTTGCAGAAATCACAATTACTGTCTCCCAAAAGCAGTTCATTGCATGAAACATGTTGAAATATTTCAGTCTGATGTAAATAAATGTATCTAACTTAAATTATAGTACTCTTTATACATCAATGATGTACTGATTACATCAATCAAAAATGTTCAGTGTAACCTACATAATGTATCACTTAGTTATTTATTCATCTTTAACATTTGTGACATAAGCGCAATGATGATTTTTAACATGTTTTTCATTGTACATGGAGCAGGCCAGTGCCATAACACAGTGGATATACTAACACACTGCACCAGAGTGAAACAACATCTATCATTTTCCACACAGTGAGTTCCTTATTGTCCAAACCATTAGGCAGAGTGTGAGAATGTGTTAAGGAGATGCTTAACCAGAGGGAGGGATAAACTCAGGAGCATCAGCCTAGTTACCCCCACACAACTCCTAGTCGTCACTGAGATAGACGCACAAGGTATCAGCTGGTGAATAGGGAAATGGCATGGGGAACAGGCAAGTAAAGGAGAGACAGTTATTATGAAAAACAGATTCTAAGGCTGCAGGTATCACAAATTTAAACTATCACTTACCCTATAATCTTTGGAGATGGTGTCCGACGCTGGCGTAGTTGAAAGCTGGGTTGAGATAGTAGCAGCTATAAGCTGTTTACACCATTCAACATGAGATCCTGCAGAGCTGTTTGAACAGGAGAAAATGTAAGGCTCCATCAACAACATTCACTAAATAACACCCAGTCCCCACTGTTTATCATGCGCGTGTTGGTATTAATGCAATTTACCCATTTTACAAGGTGATCAGTAAAACCAAAGGCCTGAGTAACCAACAGCTTTTAAAAACCAGGAAATCTCCATTTAGAAACTGCCTCTCCTAATCGTTAGCAGTTTTCATTCAAAATCTGACCACTAAGATAAGTGCACTTTAACAAGCAAACAGCTGAATAATGATTTGACTTTATCTGAAATCAGCAAGGCTTTATAAATCAGTTAAGTACAGGGTACGTATTTATTGAACTCCCCAAAATACCCGCCACGCTTAACATGTTATAAGCAATGCCTCTGTAATTTACTCCTATGGTAACGGAAAATGGTTTAACACCATTTACCTGATACAGGCAGCCAACCATGATAAGTGTGGTTGGTGCAGGCGGTGGGGACTGTACATTACAGGGTTGGCCAAGAAGTATGTGTGCACGTTTTATTTTATATATCTGAGCAGAGCCATAACAGATTATCTTATATATATTATCTGCCATGGGACTGCTCATAGTAACTCAAAGAATGTACAGTTTTATTAGGGAGGCCACATTATAGCAAGGGAGCCACAGTGTATTGCTCTGCTACTGAAGTATAAGTGTACAACCTTCTGCAGCTACAATCTTATTGATGTTAAGTAAACACTGGGTAAGATCCCACACAGCTCAATTAAGAGGCTGGTGACACTGTGTGTCCGGAACGTTCTGTAGCTGGACACTGTGGCTCCATATTCCAAATCATTGCTTTTATTATATAGCTTTTTAAAATTGCAACACTATAAAGTTATACTCGTGACATACTTTAAGTGTGCAAAATAGAATGTTTTTATAAAATGCAAGTCAAATTCTCCTGACGTTGCAGTAAAAACCAGGAGCAATGTTCAGGTGAAGCAGGGGTAAGTAGCAGGAGAGAATTAGACCAGGGCATGCAGACATAATTCAGTCCCTATTTTAAAAATTGACTTTCTATCCTTATATTAATATTTCCATTATAAATATGGACATAAGCATTTATGAGGGAAACTACGGGCTGGATTTTGTGCTGGAGGTAGGGCTCCCGGCGCCGAGCTGAAAAGGCAGGGGAACCCAGCCTCTGCCTTTTCTTCACTCCCCACCCCCCACCTCCCCGAGCAATGCTCCGGTCTTTCTCAGTCAATGTTTTAGGAGGCGGGTTTCCCGTTCCTTTAAAGAGATTAAAGGGTCAGGGATCCCGGCAGTTCAACTGTATCGGCAGCACCACTGAGAGCGGTGGCCACTGCTGGTACTGCAGAGGCCTCGGACCCAGGTCCAGCTGTGGGACCCCATGACAGAGGTAGGTGAGGCGTGGTCGCCGTGGCGAGTCCAGAAGGCTCAGCAAGTGGGTGTGGGGGTGTTGTGGTCATCCAGTCCAAGGGGAGGGGGTTCCTGGGGGGTAAAGTTGTTCACAGTGGGGGTCCTTCATGGGCCGCAAATTGCCTCAAGAAGGAGGCAACCCCCCCCCCCCTCCCCCACAAGCCCACAGGGAAGGTGCCTTGTGTTGCAAGGCATCCTCCCCGCATGCTGGAGGCCATCACCCCCCACCCCCCCACCCACCCAAACCCGCCGCTGGTAAGATTCCAGTGCCGGTGGGACCAGGCCCTTAATTGGCCATTAATAGGCTACTTAAGGGCCTCAATTGGCCTCTGGGCAGGAAAACTGTCGTCGGTCTATCCTGCCCTCAGGAAGATCGCTGGGCGACGGACCTCCCCCCCGTCACCATCATGATTTTCCAAGCCCCCTGCCTCCAATCCCACCTTAGGGGCCACTTGGAATCCCAGCCCATGTATGTAAACTGGTCACACTGTAATTACATCCTCCTGCCTGTGGTGGTACTGCAGCGTCTCCACAGCATGACAACTTTATATAGGCAGTAAAGATGTGCAAAGGAAACGCGACCGAGCCTGAACACCAGACCCAGAAGTCCAACCCGACCCAGCCCAAACCCTCTAGCTATATACAATGCAGTGATTTCACTTAGTGGGAAGCCTCTCCCTCCCTTCTCTCACAGTTATATTTGGAGACTCAAATGCAGGTTATGACCACAATCTACTGTTAGTTCAGTTATTTTGTGCTAAAAAAAAAGAAAAATAAATTATCCCATAATTTGAATTATGTAACTCAATTAAGAGCACACTAATTCTAAAAATACTGATGGAATGTAGGTATGTTTCAATTCTGCTATTGTTTTAATGCACATTTCCTAAATGCATGGGCTTTTTTGTAAGCTCTAGATTTCTGGTGAATCCTTACCTAATGAACTCCAGTACACCAAATCATTTCCAACACCTCAATGTCGCATTAATCTAGATACTTAAAGTTGCAACATCCCAATATTATTTTGCTCTTTGTCAACAGAGGAAACAATTGTATCAAACTTCAGTATAATTCCCAAACGATACAAATAAAAGCTTACAAAGAAGTATCTGAATTTTGTCACTGATGTGTTGCTCAGTTGGGTTCACTCATTTAAAATCTGGATTCCCATGCTATTCTCTGTGTACACCAACAGCGATGCAAATGAGGTTAAATTGCAAACAGCTATTAAGGTTACATAGTAAAGGACTAGTGTTACAATGGGAACTGCAATTAACTGGAACACTATAGAAGGAAAAAAATTGTGGCCGATGCAGCTGAATAAATACATATATATATATATATATATATATATATAAGATGAAAGTATAGCCACATATTGTTACAAAATGGAGTATTTACCCAAGGCATTGTGGGACAAGTTAGTTAGCTTGCAGCCTTGAGCATGGTACTGCTTAGCACAGACAATCAGCCTGACCAAAAAGGGCCCCTCTTATCAGTGTATAAGACAGCTGCTTTGTGTAACTGCAGACTGCACGAAGCAATCAGGAATGCAGGCTTGATAAAGGTAGAAGGATTCATTGTGAAGACTCAAGGATAGTTGATAAGGGGTCTGGGAAACATCACAAGATGATCAGGGGGCTTGCATGAGCTGATCACGTAGCCACATGATGCCTAATGAGTAATCTAATTGGTAATATGTATAATGTATGTAATCAATAACCGTTATGATTGGATCATGTCCAGCCAGGATGGGCTGAGTAACTGTATATCTGTTGTGGATTTTCCTTTGTTCGGTGGAGAGGCATCTGGACAGCCCAGTGACCTGCTCCCCGCTGGCTGGCGTAATAAACTGTTTGACATTGGAGCAGACCTGAGTGTCGAGTGATTCTTCTAGTTTCATTCCCGCTAACAAACACTATGATGTAAATTTAAATTATTTAATGCAAAAGCCTTTGCCAGTTAAGTCAACTTTCAGACTTTCTTCCTGTTACAGTAAATTTGATAGCATTGCACTTAAATGTTTTAGGTTTTTTTTAGTTTAGAGATACAGCACTGAAACAGGCCCTTCGGCCCACCGTGTCTGTGCCGACCATCAACCACCCATTTATACTAATGCTACACTAATTCCATATTCCTACCACATCCCCACCTGTCCCTATATTTCCCTACCACCTACCTATACTAGGGGCAATTTATAATGGCCAATTAACCTATCAACCAGCAAGTCTTTGGCATGTGGGGGGAAACCGGAGCACCCGGAGGAAACCCACGCAGACACAGGGAGAACTTGCAAACTCCACACAGGCTGTACCCAGAATTGAACTCAGGTGGCTGGAGCTGTGAGGCTGCGGTGCTAACCACTGCGCCACTGTGCCAGGGGAAGTGGTGAGGATGGGAGCGAGGGCCTGAGGGGTAGGTGGTGAGGGTGGGAACGAGGGGCTGAGGGGGAAGTGGTGAGGGTGGGAACGAGGGGCTGAGGGGGAAGCGGTGAGGGTGGGAACCGAGGATTGAATGTCCTCAAGTAAAAACTCACAGCAAGTATATGGTTAGATTTTTACCAATTAACGCTATGTATAATTGCAACAATATGAGCATTCTCTTGCCACTAAGCAGAAAATGCAGGCACGCAGCTTCAGTTTCCCTGGGTAAGAAGCAATATAGGTGCTGGAAGTGTAATTCTCTTCCATTAGATCCTCACCTTCATGATTTATGTTTGGAGTTTTTTGAGGATGTAACTAGCAGAATAGATAAGGGGGAACCGGTGGATGTGGTATATTTAGATTTTCAGAAAGCTTTTGACAAGCTCCCACACAAGAGGTTAGTAAACAAAATTAGAGCACATGAGATTGGGGGAATATATTGGCATGGATTGAGAATTGATTAACGGACAGAAAACAGAGAAGGAATAAATGGGTCATTTTCAGGTTGGCAGGCTATGACTAGTGGGGTACTGCAAGGGTCAGTGCTTGGGCCCTAACTTTTAACAATCTATATCAATGATTTGGATGTGGGGATTAAATGTAATATTTCTAAGCTTGTAGATGACACAAAACTAGGTGGAAGTGTGAGTTGTGAGGAAGATGCAAAGACGCTTCAAGGGGATTTGGAGAGGTTAAGTGAGTGGGCAAAAATGTAGCAGATGGAATACAATGTGGAGAAATGTGAGGTTATCCATTTAGGCAGGAAAAACAGAAATACAGAGTATTTATTAAATGGTGAGAAGCTGGGAAGTGTTGACCTTCAAAGGGAATTGGGTGTCCTTGTTCATGAGTCACTGAAAGCTATCATGCAGGTACAGCAAGCAATTAAGAAGGCAAATAGTATGTTGGCCTTTATTACAAGAAGATTTGAGTATAAGAGTAAAGATGTCTTGCTACAACTATATAGAGCCTTGGTGAGACTGCACTCGGAGTATTGTGTGCAGTTTTGGTCTCCTTACCCAAGGAAAGATCTACTTGCCACAGAGGGAGTGCAATGAAGCTTCACCAAACTAATTCTTGGGGTGGAGGGATTGTCCTATGAGGAAAGATTAGATAGACTGGGCCTTTATTCTCTGGAGTTTAGAAGAATGAGAGGCAATCTCATTCAAACATACAAAATTCTTACAGGGCTCGACAGTAGATGCAGGAAGGATGTTTCCCTGGTTGTGGATTCTAGAACCAGGCCAGTCTCAGAATAAGGGGGAGGCCATTTAGGAATGAGATGAGGAGGAATTTCTTCACTCAGAGGGTGGTGAATCTTTGGAATTCTCAGCCCCAAAGGGCAGTGGAGGCTCAGTTGTTGAGTATGTTCAAGACTGAGATCAATAGATTTCTACTGTTATATATGTTATATATTGTTATACTATCTGTAAAGTGTTTGGAACTAATTAGCTAGGAACTAGTTGTTATGTGTAAGTGTACCACTGGGGAGTCATGTTATATGTTACACAACAACCAGTTGAATCAGGGTTCTATAGCAGACAGCATGGTGCTGTAATAAACAAGACTGACCCCAGCCTTTTCCAAGTTTAAAGTGTGATTCTTTCCAACATCTGGGAACCAGAAAAACAAGGGATACAGGGATAGTGCAGGAAAATGGGGTTGAAGTAGAAGATCAGCCATGATCTTACTGAATGGCACACTGGGCACGAAGGGCTGAATGGCCTACTCCTGCTCCTATTTCTTATGTTCTTATGGTCCTCCAAAAAGGTACTGGTCTCAAACTAATACCTGCAGTATTATGAAATGCTCCGCCATGTGAAAGTGCTCAGTTCAAAGACAGGGCTGGAATAACCCTCCTGTTAATGTTCAAGCAGCCACATGCAACAAGTTGGTGTATTCTACCCTTTTTAATTTGCAGCAGCATTATCCTCTAGCGCTTGAGGGCCCACTGGAAATATGTGCCACATCTCCAACCACTACCATTGGGATCCATCAAAGGCAGAGTTCAGCACCTTTACACAGAGATAGTTTCCATTTGAATTCTAGTAGGCCAGTGTCGGCACTACTCAAATCTGTTTCCTTTAACCCATTAGCACAACAAATTGGGTCTGCAAGTCTGGCGCTGGGGTAAGGGAACCGAATTTAGCAGCATAAATGATGAAAACCAGCTCACGGCTGCTGATCTCCCAGTTTATAGATGAAGAAATTAGGAAAGCAAAGAGAAGACATGAAAGAATATTGGCAAGCAAAATCAAGGTGAACCCAAAGATGTTTTATCAATACATTAAGAGTAAGAGGATAACTAAGGAGAGAGTAGGGCCCATAAAAGACCAAAAAGGTAACCAATGTGTAGGGGCGGAAGATGTTGGTATGGTTCTTAATGAATACTTTGCGTCTGTCTTCACAAAAGAGGGGGGCAATGCAGATATTGTAGTTGAGGAGGAGTGTGGAGTATTGGATGTGATAAACATAGGCAGAGAGGAAGTATTAATGGGATTAGCATCCTTGAAAGTTGATAAATCACCACGGTCAGATGAAATGTACCCTAGGCTGTTAAATGAAGCGAGAGAGGAAATAGCAGAAGTACTGACCATCATTTTCCAGTCCTCACTAGATACAAGTGTAGTGCCAAACGATTGGAGAACTGCTAACATTGTACCTCTGTTTAAAAAGGAAGCGAAGGATAGACTGAATAATTACAGGCCAGTCAGTTTAACCCCAGTAGTAAGCAAATTATTGGAATCTATTCTGAGAGACAGGATAAACTACTTAGAAAGGCACAGGTTAATCAGGGATAGTCAGCATGGATTTGTTAAGGGAAGACCTTGTTGACCATCTTGATTGAATTTTTTGAACAAGTAACAAGGATGGTAGATGAGGGTACTGGAGTTGATGTGGTCTACATGGATTTTAGCAAGGCTTCTGACAAGGTCCCACATGACAGACTGGTTAAAAAAATAAAATCCCATGGGATCCAAGGAAATGTAGCAAGGTGGTTACAAAATTGGCTCAGTGGCAGGAAACAAAGGTCAATTGTTGACAGGTGTTTTAGCGACTGGAGGGCTGTTTCCAGGGCTCAGTACTGGGTCCCCTGCTTTTAGTGGTATATATTAACCATTTGGACGTAAATGTAGGGGGCATAATCAGGAAGATGACACAAAGATTGGCCGTGTGGTAGATAGCGAGGAGGGTAGCTGTAGGCTGCAGGAAGATATTGATGGTCTGGCCAAATGGACAGAAAAGTGGCAAATGGAATTCAATCTGGATACGTGTGAGGTGATGCATTTGGGGAGGTCAAACAAGGCAATGGGAAAATACTGAGAAGTGTAGAGGAAGTGAGGGACCTTGGAGCGAATGTCCACAGATCCCTGAAGGTAGCAAGACAGGTCGATAAGGTGGTTAAGAATGCATATGGAATTCTTTCCTTTATTAGCCGAGGTACAGAATATAAGAGCAGGGAGGTTATGCTGGAACTGTATAACTCATTGGTTAGGCCACAACTTGAGTACTGTGTGCAGTTCTGGTCACTTCATTACAGAAAGGATGTAACTGCACTAGAGAGGGTACAGAGGAGATTTACGAGGATGTTGCCAGGACTGGAAAAGTGCAACTATTAAGAAAGATTGGATAGGTTGGGGTTGTTCTCCTTGAAACAGAGAAGACCGAGTGAAGATCTGATTGAAATGTACAAAATTTTGAGGGGCCCGGATAAAGTGGAGGTGAAGGGTCTATTCACCTTAGCAGAGAGGTCAGTGACGAGTGGGCATAGATTTAAAGTGATTGGTAGAAAGATTAGAGGGGAGATGAGGAAATACCTTCTCACCCAGAGGGTGGTGGGGGTCTGGAACTCACTGCCTGAAAGGGTAGTTGAGGCATTGACCCTCAACTCCATCAAAAGGAGTCTGGATATGCACCTCAAGTGCCGTAATCTGCAGGGCTACGGACCAAATGCTGGAAGGTGGGATTAGAATGGGTGGATTGTTTTTCGGCAGACACAGACAGGATGAGCCAAATGGGCTCTTTCTGTGCCTTAAACATTCTATGATTTTATGACAGTGCCAATGCAAGAGCAGTCAGCACTGTGTATTAAGAATATGCTCTCACTATCAATGTGTGTACCTCCTGCTCTCTGTGGAACCAAGATTATGGTATTTCAATATAACTCCACCAAATCTCTCCCATAGTTATCAGAACTAATTATACTCAGGAAAGCAAAACATTTGTAAAAGAGCCTGGATTCTTTAACGTAGAACTATCAAAATTCAACCAGATGCAGATTTCTGGTTAATTGTGAAATCATTTAGAAATGTTCACATATAAATGTGTACATTCCAAAACCAAGAGTTGTTAACAGCACAACTGTGTGTCACTACACAGTGCATACGGGGCTAGAGACCGAGCTCTGTGCACTCGATCCAGGCTCCATGTCCAGCTGTATCCCAGACTCCCTGCACTGACCAATCCCAATGAAACTGCAGCCGGGGATCTGTGCACTGTGCCCAGGATCCCAATGCAACTGAAGCCGGGGATCTGTGCACTGTGCCCGGGATCCCAATGAAACTGCAGCCGGGGATCTGTGCACCGTGCCCGGGATCCCAATGCAACTACAGCCGCGGATCTGTGCACCGTGCCCGGGATCCCAATGCAAATGCAGCGGGGGATCTGTGCACTGTGCCCGGGATCCCAATGCAACTGCAGCCGGGGATCTGTGCACTGTGCCCAGGATCCCAATGCAACTGCAGCCGGGGATCTGTGCACTGTGCCCAGGATCCCAATGCAAATGCAGCGGGGGATCTGTGCACTGTGCCCGGGATCCCAATGAAACTGCAGCCGCGGATCTGTGCACCGTGCCCGGGATCCCAATGAAACTGCAGCCAGGGATCTGTGCACTGTGCCCGGGATCCCAATGCAAATGCAGCGGGGGATCTGTGCACTGTGCCCGGGATCCCAATGAAACTGCAGCCGCGGATCTGTGCACCGTGCCCGGGATCCCAATGAAACTGCAGCCGGGGATCTGTGCACCGTGCCCGGGATCCCAATGCAACTGAAGCCGGGGATCTGTGCACCGTGCCCGGGATCCCAATGCAAATGCAGCGGGGGATCTGTGTACTGTGCCCGGAATCCCAATGCAACTACAGCCGGGGTGCACTGTGCCCGGGATCCCAATGCAACTGAAGCCGGGGATCTGTGCACCGTGCCCGGGGTCCCAATGCAACTGCAGCCGAGGTTAACCGTGCTCCACAGCCGTCTGGGTCGCTCTCTGCTCCCGCTGTCGGCCCGGTCCGGCCTCCCTACCTGTCCTGTGAATCCACACTCGCTTGCCCGGAACCACTCGGCAGCCGCGGCGGTTTCTTGGCGGCCAGGCTCTCGGAACTGACCAGTCTGTCCATGGCTCCGGGCTTTTTGTTGGCCCTTAGGTCGGATTTCCTCTCCCGGGCCGGCGCTGCACAGCTCAGCTTCGCTCGGGCGCTTCCTCTTCCTGTAGCGGAGGCGAGTCAGAGTTCAGACGCCAGCCGGCGGAGACAGAGTTACAGCCAGACTGACAGCTGTCAATCAACGGGAACGAGGGCTGTCAATCAGTGGGAGTGACAGCTGTCAATCAGCGGGAGTGACAACTCCATCCCCAAACCCGGGGGCAAGATAACCTGCTTCGCTGCAAAGATCGCACCGTGATTGCCCAAACTCACATCTCCCTTTACACATTTCAATGAATTTTTAATCTCCGTTGCCCTACTCCGTTCAACTATCATTCCCAACTTATTTCCTTGCAACATGTCCATTACCACGATGTTATTTGCATTGTTTTGAATCAAATCTACTGTTAGATTCAACAGCAAAAAAAAACCCAAAATGGATTTCAGTAAGATGCAGACAAAATAACAATCCCATTTTTTCTTCGGTTAGATACAAAGGAAGCTTTAAGACTAATTTGTTTGCACTAACAATCCTGATTTTTCTTTTAAATTGAAGATGCAAATTCTCTACATTCGCTTACAAAAATATTGCATATTTTACATTTTTCTCTACAGTTTAAAAATTATGTAGAGAGCAGCCCAAAATACTGGAATTGATTCAAACAACTACGTTTGGCCTGCAAAATTCAAGTTACCAAATAAGGTCAGGTTATTGGTTCAGGGCTCACAGCAAAGGGCAGGAACACTGATGTTATCAACCTCCCCATAATATTTTTACACAAAAAAAAATCAAATACGCTATCATGCGGCTGTCTAGACATAATACATCCTGTAATTTTCTTGTTCGGCACAGCCTACATTTCCTGCAATTTTATATTTAATGCATGTCCGATGACTATTGTATCCCAAGCTTGGTTCGCTGTCAGTTCACTTGCACCCTGGGTCACCGGTTTGCAGCATGATCTTTTAATTTTATAAATCCATTAGAGATTTTTCTTTCTTATTACATGACTGAAATGTCTAACACTGATGAGCAAAATACTGCAGAGCAATATTTGTTCCAATTCCATTGCATTTACTGTCTTGTTTTTAAAAATAGAATTTTGCTTCATTATTCATAAGTACGGCAACATGATATCATTGCTATAACAGAAACTTGGCTTAAAGAGGGGCAAAAATGGCAGCTCAACATCCCTGGATATAGAGTTTTCAGGTGGGATAGAGAGGGGCATAAAAAAGGAGGGGTGTAGCATTATTGGTTAAGGAATCAATACAGCTTTGAGGAGGGATGATATACTAAATGAATCATCAAATGAGGCCATATGGGTTGAGCTCAGAAACAGAAAAAAGGGGCAGCCACATTACTAGGAGTGTACTATAGACGCCCAAATAGTGAGAGGGAGATAGAAGAACAAATATGTAGGCAAATTTCTGAGTGCAAAAACAAAAGGGCAGTAATAGTTGAAGATTTCAACTACCATAATATCAACTGGGATACAACAGTGTGAAGGACACAAAGGGCACAACATTCTTGAATTGCATTCAAGAGAACTTTTTTAGCCAGCACAGAACAGGCCCAACGAGAGGGGGTGCAATTCTAGATTTAGTCTTCAGAAATGAAGCTGGGCAAGTGGATGAAGTAGCAGTGGGTGACCATTTTGGAGATAGTGACCATAATACAGTTAGTTTTAGAAAAATCATGGAAAAGGATAAAGACAGAACAAGAGGATAAGTTCTAAATTGGGGGAAGGTAAATTTTACAGAGCTGAGAGGTGACCTGGTGAAAGTGGACTGGATACAGCTACTTGAAGGAAAATCGGTGGCAAACCAGTGGGAGACATTCAAAAGTAAGATTCTACAGGTACAGTGTAGACATGTCCCCATGAAGAATAACGGTGGTACGGCCAAATCTAAAGCCCCTGGTTATCCAGAAGCATACAGGGTTAGATAAAGCAGAAAAAGAAAGCTTATGAGGGTCTTAAAAAACTAAATACTTTAGAAAGCCTAGAGGAATATAGAAAGTGCAGGGGTGAAGTAAAAAAGGAAATTAGGAAAGTAAAGAGAGGACATGAAAAAATATTGGCAGGTAAAATCAAGGAAAATCCAAAGATGTTTTAACAGTACATTAAGAGCAAGAGGATAACTAAGGAAAGGGTAGGGCCTATCAGAGATGTACAAGGGAACTTATGCGTGGATACAGAAGATGTGGACAGGATTCTTAATGAGTTTTTCTGTCTCTGTCTTCACAAAGGAGAGGGATGATGCAGACATTATAGTAATAGAGGAGTTTGAAATATTCGATATGATAAGCATAATGAGAGAGTAAGTACTAGAGGGTCTGACATCCTTGAAAGTGGATAAATCACCCGGGCCAAATGGATTGTATCTTCCTGGAACAGAGGCCCAACCAGTCCCCATCCACCAACACCCTCCTCCGCCTGGCTGAACTTGTTCTCACATTGAACAACTTCTCCTTCAACTCCATGCATTTCCTTCAAGTAAAAGGTGTCGCTATGGGTACCCGCATGGGTCCTAGTTATGCCTGTCTTTTTGTGGGATATGTCGAGCATTCTTTGTTCCAGTCCTACTCAGGCCCCCTCCCCCAACTCTTTTTCCGGTACATTGATGACTGTATCGGTGCCGTTTCCTGCTCCCGCCGCGAACTAGAAAACTTTATCAACTTTGCTTCCAATTTCCACCCTTCTCTCACCTTTACATGGTCCATCTCTGACACTTCCCTTCCCTTCCTCGACTTCTCTGTCTCCATCTCTGGGGATAGGTTGTTTACCAATATCCATTATAAGCCCACTGACTCCCACAGCTACCCCGACTACACTTCTTCACACCCTACCTCCTGTAAGGACTCTATTCCATTCTCCCAGTTTCTCCGTCTCCGACGCATCTGCTCTGATGATGCTACCTTCCATGACGGTGCTTCTGATATGACCTTTTTCCTCAACCGAGGATTTCCCCCCACTGTGGTTGACAGGGCCCTCAACCGTGTCCGACCCATTCCCCGCACCTCTACCCTCACC
This sequence comes from Heterodontus francisci, assembly GCF_036365525.1. Taxonomy (NCBI): domain Eukaryota; kingdom Metazoa; phylum Chordata; class Chondrichthyes; order Heterodontiformes; family Heterodontidae; genus Heterodontus; species Heterodontus francisci. The sequence continues at coordinate 17,339,384 of NC_090385.1, forward strand.
CCTTCCCCTCCCTCCCAGAACCGTGACAGGGTTCCCCTTGTCCTCACTTTTCATCCCACCAGCCTCCATATCCAAAGGATCATCCTCCGCCATTTTCGCCACCTCCAGCGTGATGCCACTACCAGTCGCATCTTCCCCTCCCTTCCCCTGTCAGCATTCCGAAGAGATCGTTCCCTCCGCGACACCCTGGTCCACTCCTCCATTACCCCCACCACCTCGTCCCCGTCCCAGGGCACCTTCCCTTGCAATCGCAGGAGGTGTAATACCTGCCCATTTACCTCCTCTCTCCTCACTATCCCAGGCCCCAAACACTCCTTTCAGGTGAAGCAGCGATTTACTTGTACTTCTTTCAATGTAGTATACTGTATTCGCTGCTCACAGTGTGGTCTCCTCTACATTGGGGAGACCAAGCGCAGACTGGGTGACCGCTTTGCGGAACATCTCCGCTCAGTCCGCAAGCAGGACCCTGAGCTTCCGGTTGCTTGCCATTTCAACACTCCCCCCTGCTCTCATGCTCACATCTCTGTCCTGGGATTGCTGCAGTGTTCCAGTGAACATCAACGCAAGCTCGAGAAACAGCATCTCATCTACCGATTAGGCACACTACAGCCTGCCGGACTGAACATTGAGTTCAATAATTTCAGAGCATGACAGCCCCCCACTTTACTTTCATTTTTAGTCATTTTTAGTTATTTTTTCTTCCTTTTTTTTTGCATTCCTTTTTACATTTTTTACAATATTTTTTTGCATTTATTTCATTTCATCTTAGTTTGTTCAGTTTGCTTACCCACTGTTTTTTTCAGGTTGTTTTTCTTCAGGTTTGCACTTGCTGATGTTCAATATTCAGTATATTCACACCTAATCTGTACTAATGCTTTGTCTTTCAACACACCATTAACATATTGTTTGCCTTTGCTCCGTGACCTTTTGGTCAGCTATCTGGTCCAATCTGCACCTTCTCCTTTGTTATCTCTTGCCCAACCCCCACCTCACTTGTTTATAATCTGTGACTTTTCTAATATTTGTCAGTTCCGAAGAAGGGTCACTGACCCGAAACGTTAACTCTGCTTCTCTTTCCACAGATGCTGCCAGACCTGCTGAGTGAATCCAGCATTTCTTGTTTTTGTTTCAGATTTCCAGCATCCGCAGTATTTTGCTTTTATTATTATGGATTGTATCCCAGGTTGTTAAAGGAAGCCAGGGAGGAAATAACAGATGCTCTGAGGATCATCTTCAAATCCTCACTAGATACAGGCAAGGCACCAGAGGATTGGAGGTCTGTGAACGTTGTACCATTGTTTAAAAAGGGTGCGAGGGATAGGCCAAATAATTATAGGCCAGTCAGTCTGACCTCAGTAGTGGGCAAATTATTAGAATCAATTCTGAGAGATAGGATAAACTGTCACTTCGAAAGGCACGGTTTTACGACTGTTAATTCAGTCCCACTACTCCACAGGCCGTAGCATATCAAATAAAGTTTCCCACCTACCGAAGAATAGCCAAATTAAACACTATTTTTCCCCCAGAATAAAGCACAGCAAACCAGGTTTCTTTAAACAACAACATTAACTATTTATTAGAAAAGAAATGATAAGTCTTAACTACTAACAAGATATATCTATATATATGATAAAACTCCTTAATTCCTTAAGCCTCATGCACACACCCATACATTCAAAAAGAAACCAGTTAACCTGGAAAAAAGATTTCTGGTTTACAGCTGTTTCTTAGGAATAGAAAGAATAATAAAAGTAATTGGGGTTTACGTTCTGATAGGATGTTTTTGGTACAGGGAGGTTTCCAGAGTCAAATAGTCAGATGCCACTCGAAGTCTCTCAAGGTGAACTTGATTAACAGTCTGTGATGGGCAGGCATTCACGGCAATTTAACTGCAGCAGGCATCATGTAGGTCTTCCATCAGGGGTGTAGCAACAGTTCTGCTTGGGTTTTGAAGCAGCAGTCTAGTAGAAGAAGAATTCTTCAGATTTCAGGATTTCTCAGTGCACAGGAGGCAGCAGGAATCTCACTAGATGCAGGAATTCTTCAGAGACCAGAGGCAACAGGAATCTGCCACCTTTCAAACACAGGATTCGTTTGCAAGTCTACTTTACAGAGAGCAGTAACACTTTTCTGGGTCTTTTCTCTCTTGCTCCAGGCAGGTCAAAACAAAAATTTCAAATGCCTGCCCTTTGTCCAATTCACAGACTTTTTAAAGGGTCCAGGGTAAAAAAAAAGAATCTTCCTGTACATGGTCACATGTCCAGACACAGTGTCTCCCCTAGTTCAAAAGCTGCTCTGAAGAAAGGTCAAATCCCTGGGGTTTCCTTGAAACTGCTGGCCTTCCTGCCCTTGTACACCCATAAAGTTCAATTCTTGTTCTGAATTTCCTTTCAAAACATTGCAGGAATTCCAATTTTTTACAGGTGTCTTCCACTGAGCAATAAAAATCCTTTGATCAGTTTTGTAAAACACATAGAAGTCAAAGATTTTAGTACAAAAATAAAAACCTTTTATAATGACAGATTAATCAGGGATAGTCAGCATGGATTTGTTAAGGGAAGGTCATGTCTTACTAACTTAATTGAATTTTTTCAAGAAGTAACAAGGAGGATTGATGAGGGTAGTGCAGTGGATGTGGTCTACATGGATTCTAGTCAGGCCTTTGACAAGGTCACACATGGCAGACTGGTCAGAAAAATAAAAGCCCATGGAGTACAGGGGAATGTGGCAAGTTGGATCCAAAATTGGCTCAGTAACAGGAAACAAAGGGTAGTCGTCGACAGATGTTTTTGTGAATGGAAGGCAGTTTCCAGTGGGGTTCCACAAGGCTGAATGTTGGATTCCTTGCTGTTTGTGGTATATATTAATGATTTGGACTTAAATGTGAGAGGCATGATTGGGAAATTTGCAGATGACACAAAAATTGGCTGTGTAGTTGATAGTGAACAGGATAGCTGTAGAATCCAGAATGATATCAATGGTTTGGTTGAGTGGGCGGAAAAGTGGCAAATGGAATTCTATCCGGAGAAGTGTGAGGTAATGCATTTGGGGAGAGCAAACAAAGCAAGGGAATACACAATAAATGGGAGGATATTGAGAGGGGTAGAAGAAGTGAGAGACCTTGGAGTGCATGTCCACAGATCCCTGAAGGTGGCAGGACAGGTAGATAGAGTGGTGAAGAAGGCATATGGAATGCTTTCCTTTATTGGCTGAGGTATAGAATACAAAAGCAGGGATGTAATGCTGGAACTGTATAAAACACGGGTTAGGCCGCGGCTGGAGTATTGTGTACAGTTCTGGTCACCACATTACAGAAAGGACATAATTGCTCTTGAGAGAGTACAAAGGAAATTTACAAGAATGTTGCCAGGGCTTGAAAATTGCAGCTATGAGGAAAGATTGGATAGGCTAGGGTTATTTTCCCTAGAAGAGAGGAGGCTGAGGGATGACTTAATTGAGGTGTACAAAATTATGAGGGGCCTAATTAGACAGGAAGGACCCGTTTCCCCTAGCAGAGAGGTAAATTACCAGGGGGCACAAATTTAAGGTGATTGGTAGAAGGATTAGAGGGGACATGAGGAAAAACTTTTTCACCAAGAGGTTGGTGGATGTCTGGAATTCATTGCCTGGAATGGTGGTGGAGGCAGAAACCCTCAACTCATTTAAAAGGTACCTGGACATGCACCTGAAGTGCTGTAACCTGCAAGGCTATGGACCAGGTGGGATTAGATTGGGTGGCTAGTTTTATCAGCAGGCGCAGACACGATGGACTGAGTAGCCTCCTTCTGTGCTGTAACTTCTATGGTTCAATGGTATGTTTTTGCATCAGTGACATCAGACTAACATTGTTACACATTGCATATAGTCTAGTCTGATAATCTTAGCCCTGTGGATCTCTAAAAAGGGTAATGCTGGTAGTACTAATTGTGTATTTGCTACATTCAATGTACATAATTTGCCATTAGCTCGACATCCGCAAATGAGTAAATTATCCAGTTTTTGACCGACTGTTGCAGACTGGTACATACTGAGGGATGCACTAAAGCTTGGGACAGCTGCCACAAAGGCTCAATGAGGAAAGGTGTAAGGTCCTCCCATCATAGTATACCGAGGGGCTGGAAACCGTTTAAAACTTCTTGAGTTGCATGCACCAGAGAATGTTTGACAAGAAATGTAAAAGTACATTGTAAATAGCACCTGAAACATCAAGTGTAGTGAGGCATCTCATGTACTGTGTTGAAAGAACCTGATCTGTATTACACTTTATGTAATGTCAAATTTGAACTGTGTTACGACCAGGTGAGAAATGTTTTGAGCTCCCCTTTTTCTGAATCCTTGTTCACAGTTTCCAATATAAGGCAAAGAAATGCACACAAACAGGCTTGCTTTGGTTTAAAGCAGAAAGATTAAATTTATTAAACCATAAACTTAAACACTATTATGGTTAACGCCTATGGATAATATGACACGCCCACACTAGCATGCCCAAGCGATACACACATGCAAAAAGGGACAGAAAAGAGCAGAAGAAGAGATAAGTAGAACAGTTTGAGGCAATCTCTTGTTACTGTGCTTCAAGCTCACTGTAGTCCTGGATTGAAGATATGATCTTGCGTTTCATTGGGGCTCAGTGCTCCTTTTACACCTTGTTCACGTAGAAGACTTTTTCTCTCTCTGAGTTTACATGTCTTCAATGGTTTCAGTTCCCTGAGAGATGAGCGGGCAGGAGAGGAGAGGTCTTCTCAAACCAGGAGCCAGGAGCTTTCTGAGTTTGACTCCTTTGTTGGAAGTTCAAATCTCAACAGCCAGCTAGTCATGTGACTAAAACTGGTCTGTTCACTTCTTCTGTGTACTGGGGAAGCAACGGCTGGGTCCCTTTTGTTCAATCACTGCTAGTACTATGCACATGTCCTTCCAGTCAGGGTCTTGCAATTTTACGTTTTAGTGTGCATGTGGCGAAATAATGTGTGCCTGAGTCTTGGCAGGTGGGGGGTTTGCTTGACACCTCCACACCCAGGGGAATGAAATGCAATTTGAAGAAAAACGGCATATTTCATTACAGAGTTTGAGAGAAATATAAGGTACAGAAAGAAAAACCATGCATTTCTCTCTTTCATTTCCATTCGTTCGCCAATCTTAAAGCCTATTAAAAATGGTATTTTCAGGGTGCCAGGGCTGCTTTCATTTTCTCTTTTTTTTTTTCTTAGGAGAGTTATTAGGGTCAGGGAGGTCTATCCTGAACTCTTTGAATCATGCAAAGACTGTTGGCTTCAGGGGATGGGTGGTTCCTTTTTCCTCTGACTGTGGGGGAGGAGTCTTTGTTACTCTCCCCTTTGTTTTCTGGGACACTCCTACCTGCAGGTATTTGTGCAGACTTAACTGCATTGTCCTGTGACACTTCGACTAGGTGAGGCATCACCCTCATGGTTTCTCTGCTCCCGAGAGGTCTCTCTTTGTCTCTGCAGGTTCCTGTAAATGCTGCTAACAACTCTGGTGGGGTACGTCTAGAGTTTGCATTCACATAGGAGGATGTGAAGTCTAGCTTTTCACATTTTTCGGGGTTGGTTCACCATCAGTAGGGATTTTCATCCGGGATTCTTCCCTGACTTCCTTTAACTTGCCCTCTTGGTCACTTTTCCCCCTTTCTCTTTCTAAACCTTTGCCAGCCGTGTGCCTGCCTTTCCCCTTTTGTTCTCAGCGGGGGTCCCTTACAGTTCATCAGCCCTGTGCTGGAGTTTCCTCCTAACAGAGGTACAGGACTTAGGATTGCAGGTTTCACTGTATGTTGGGGTTTCCCCTCAACCTGGCACATGTGGCAACTCCTGCATTACTCCAACACATCTTTGTGGAGTTTTGACCAGTCACACCCACTGTCTTATGCGGGTTTTGGTCTTTCATATACCAGCATATACAGCCACTGTAGTCTCGTGGGCCCTTCTTAATATTTCTCTCCTGTACCTCTGTGGCACCACTACTGTTCACCCCTTGCCCTCACGTCTGTGAGGAGAACTTCATTTCCTCATCAGTACCTCATTCTTTAAATAGTAGCAATCAGGGACTCCCTCTGCTTCACTTTCAGACTGGGCAGGCTGTGCTAACTCTTGCAATACTGGGTCGTCTTGCTGAGCCTCACCAAGGGAAAATCCATTTAATTCATTCCCTGGGACTCCTAATTTTCCAAAGAAAGTCTCGGACAGGCAGACCTCATGGTTATTTGTCTGCAGTCGTAATGCAGTCTCCTCTGGGGGAGTTGGTTCGATCATGGCCTGATATACTGATATACCACATTCAGGGACACTGCAGGGTACCATCTCCTACCACTGCCCTGTCTCTCTGACCTCCTGTGGTCTTTCTTTCACTACTGGGGGGGGGGGGGGGGGGGGAGGGGTCTACCACCTTCACCCCTGCCAGATCATTACCCAAGAGCAGGTCAGTCCCGTCCACAGGCAAACTATGGACAACTCCTACAGTCACTGGTCCTGAAATTAGGTCGCACACCAGGTGTACAGATACAGGCATACACTGCCTTCCAATGCTATTTACCACCATTGTGGTGTTCACTGCACTCTCTGGGGGAAAAGATCAAGCCTTTTCCCAGTTAAAGGGATCTAGTCGCCCCGTGTCCCTAAGAATCACTATGGGCTTTCTTGCCCGACCCGAGGGATATGGGGTTTCTTTCCTTTAAAATACAAAACCCTCATAACCTTCAAGAATCCTATTAACCTTTCCTGCATTGGCTGTAGTAAGCTTCCTGGGTTGTACTCTTACTGAAGTTAAAGCCACAGCTTGTTCTGTGTTTTTCATCAGGGTCCCATCTGCACTGAGCGTGTGTGCCCTCATTAACCCTACCGGTTTTCCCTTTAGTTTCCAGCAAACAGCTTTTAAATGCCCTACTTTATTGCAATGTTAGCACACAGATCTCCGGGTCTCACTCTTGCTCTGACCACTTCTTCTGTGTATTGGGGAAGCAACGGCTGCGTCCCCATTGTTCCAACACTGATAGTACTATGCAAATGTCCTTCCAGTCAGTGTCTTGCAATTTTACGTTTTAATGTTCATGTGGCGAAATAATGTGTGCCTGAGTCTTGGCAGGTGGGTGGGGCGGGGTTTGCCTGACAACTCTTGCATAATGTATTTTCACAAATTTTATGAATAAAGTATATTTTCGGAAAAAAATTATCAAGTTTTCAGTTTAAAAACTCATATACTTAGTTCATCTGAACATCTGTTATTTTGTGTAATATATATACCTCCCTCCTTTTTATCCCTCGTGCTACTATCAAACACCACAATGCAGCTAACCTGATTAAACACGTCATACTGTGACAAGTTACACATAATCCATTCAGTTCACTATTTGGTGGCTTCCCCTATCACCTACATGTACATACTTGTTAGTCTGAATGGCTAATCATTTCACCCATTACTAACATGGACTCAAGCACATAGAGGAAACATTTTTGTATGAAATAATGGAAAAATAAACCTCACTGATAGGCAACCCTATAGCTATAGACTATATCATTAAGAATCCTTCTACTTTTTCTGTGTGGTTTGGGTCCTCTGAATCCTGAAGGCATGAATCTTGTGGGACAGTTGTACAGGCGCCAATATTGCTTACATCACCCACCTCTATCCCTGCCTAGGCTCATTGAAGCTGTCATGCTGGGTCCCCACCTGCCAAGAATGAGGCATATTAATTTTGCCATGTGGACATTAAATTTCAAATTCTTTCTAGGAAGAAGGGAAGGCTTGTTACAAGGGCTGCCGGGCACCTGGCTGGAGGACATTTGCATACCAATTGGGACAAGAGAGGTTACTTCCCTTATCCACTAATCCTAAAATGGAGTTTGATCACCAGGTATTGTGTGTAAAAGGAGAAATTCCAGGGTCTGCTAGGACAAGAGAATCCACAAACACAGAAGTGGTTACACCAGTTGGTCATGTGACTAACCTGCTGGCCAACTTGGGGAGTTTTTTGTACAGACAGTTTGAACTCAGAGAGACTGTTTGTTCCCGGACTGGGAAGACCTCTCCAGTCTGCTCCCATCTCTTTCTCACAAGCCTCTGGACCCACTGAAGACATGTAAACCTCAAGAGAGAAAAGTCGCCTACAACGAACAAGATTTAAGAAGAATACTGGGCCCCAACGAAAATCAAGACCTACCTACAATCAAGGACTCTACAGCAAGCTCGAAGAACAATAACCAAAACCATCATCAGATATTGCCTCAAACTTTTTTTATTTTATTTTATTTCTTCTGCTCTTTTCTGTCTCTATCTGCATGTGTGTATTGCGTATGCAAGCTAGCGTGGGCACATCACGTATCCGTAGGCATTAACTGAATTAGAGTTTAACTTTAATAAAGTTCAATTTTTCTTCTTTAAACCGAAGAAAACAGGTTTGGCTGGTTTCTTTGCCTTACAATTGGAAAGCAGTGAACAAGGATTCACCAAGGGGGAACTAAAAACATGGTGTGTTTAAAATTAAACCCTGTTACAGTAAGACCAGGTGAAGATTGAGAGGGAACTCCGAGACCCCTTTCTCACCTGGTTGTAACAAAGCATTAAGACACTGGGAGCCAAATTTAAAGTTCTTATCCTTTTTTATTAAAATCCCTCCATTGTCTTACTCCTCCCTACTTCTGTAACTTCCTCGAGCCCTGCAACTCCTCACCGCCCCCAATTCTGGTCTTGTGTATCTCCTTTCTTTGTCCACCATTGGTGACCATCCTGTTAATCATCTGCAGCTCACAGTTTAAAATTCATTCCCTGAAGTCTGCCCCGTCCTCCTTTGACCAAACTTTTGTCCATCTTTCCTAATTAATCTCTCCTTCCTTGGCTGAGTGTCAATTGTCCTTCCATCTCTGTGAAGCATCATGCAATGTTTTTCTCCATTAAAGGTGTTACATAAATACAAATTGTTCTTGTCAAAATCATCATTCTTCATGTCAAGCTTAGACAATGAGTATTGGCACGTTATTCAATAATAAAGAAATCAGTCAAGCTCAATCCTATCCTCCCTAGGCAGCCACTGTATAGTTTAATGATTGAAAGGGATTTTTGTTCAAAGTTCTGTTATAGACAAAAAATACTTGCCCATTATTGAAGAAAACAGCAGATGAGATATGTTGTATTCCAAAATTGGCATACAGTCTGGCCTTTGAGTACATGTAGACGAATCACTGGGATCTTTAAGAACAGTTCTTTTCAGGCGGTGTTGAGAATTAATTTAGCAGGCTTTTCTTCAAACACAGGAGACAAGATGAGTTGACACAGTGGACTTCTCAGGGTCTTTTAGAAAGGTGCTGGAAAGCTGAACTGGGTTGGGTCTTCTCTCCTTTCTTGGGAATTCTCTTCTCTCTTTGGAAGCTCTTTCCCTTTTTATTTCTTCTCTTCTCTTTGGAAGTTCTCTTCTCCAACCAACTCCAAACAATTCAAAAGAACAATCAGAAACAGAAATTCCACCTTCTGACCTGTCACTTCTCTGCACACATCTTCCCCAATTACAGGGTTGTTGTTCTATGTTTAACTTGAGTCATGTGATAATCACTAACTGTTGTTATCAAATAAAAACAAAAAGTGCTGGAAATACTCAGCAGATCTGGCAGCACCTATGGAGAGAGAAGCAAAATTAATGTTTCAGGTCAGTGACCTTTCATCAGAACTGTTGTCGTCAAACCAGTCCTCTTGATGATCCTCTTGGAAAAAGCTGGTCCAACATTTCTTCAGTTTGACTATGAATTTTGCAAAAAAATATGTTTAACAAAAACAGAAGCTCTTTCATAAAAATAGGCAACAGAAAAGGGAACCATTCCCATTGGCAATGAAGCCAGCTGCCGAACCCCAATTATTGCTGATATGTTAATTCGCATGGACTGGGCCACGCACTGCAGCTAACCATAAGCCATAGTGAGGGGGAACTTTATCAAACATTATTTATGATTTAAGTTCCATATCATATTCTGGAAAAATCACATCTTGTTCTTGTTGACCAGTTGAGTACTTAACCATAGGTAATACACCCACTACATAACACCATGCGAAGCCAAGTAAGCCTCACTTTATATAATTTTCGATGCTACTAGCAATCTTCTGTGGCATTGCTCATGGTAAACTGTATTATTGCTAATTTTATAATGGTAGGAGTATTATACCATGTAATGCACAATGCATTACTCCACTGCCAAAACGGAGCGGTGTCACTTTCAGACCACAAAGTCCAACTTGAGTAAATGATTCAAATCAATGAGTTTATTACTTAGTAAGAAATTTTGCAGGTTGTAAATTTCAAGCTCTTTGACAATGATTGAGTTTATTTTCAGAAAAAAGAAATTGTTTTACATCTGCAACAGTGCAATGTCTAGTGTGCAATGGACATGTGCTAAGCTATATATACTATCAATGTGAATGCAAAGCTCCCATAGGTCACAGGAAGTCAGGCCACAAATGTTATATCATGTAAAACACAATGGCCGCAAAATTCAATTATGTAGCACCTGTAACAGGTGAGGTTTCAGGTCCAGAATGATATCCGTGCCACGCACACACACTTCTGGTGCTGGCCATGGCAGACGCCATTTTGGGCAGGTCGTTAGCATAGACTCTAGCAGCGTACGCCAGAAGAATGCAGAGTAAGCAGTGACATCAGTCAGTGTGTAACATTGATTCAACTCTAGCGGTGCCATTTTCAACCTGAACGCTCCAACACCTCCCTCTTAATCTTGCAGAGCTGAACGTGTTCAGCAGCAGGAAGGACACTGCAATTACCCAACCCACTCCACTACCAACACTATTTGAAGGGATCTCAAGCACTTTCAGATTAATTGTTTATTGATTTCTATTGACTGGTGCTGAGTTAGTAGAGGTGTTTGGTGGCTTGTACTGTTATATAAAGTTGGTGATGTCTACAGGGAATGGTGTGACATGTGGTGATGGCCTTGGTTCTTACTTCAAGGGTTCTACTCACAACACTTGCTTCCAGTTATTGGTGCTGTAGTTTCTATCCCCCTTAACCTGCAGTATGATAGGGGAAATGAGGAGAGGCGACACAGAGGACAAGCTGCTCGAAAAGGGAGGAGGAGTGGGATAAGGGTTCTCAGTAAGAGGCCATGTCCACCCAGAGTCTTCAGGGAGCATTTCTCCTATCTCATCCTCAGCAAGGATCAGGTCGCACAACATCTCCTTTTCACGAAGGAAGTGCTCACTGACATCACCTATTGCAGACAGACCTGCAACCTCAGAGCAGTGCAAGGACAGCATTACCAGTGGTTGTATAAGTGACTGTGGCTTTCATCATCTTTGCATCAGGTTCCTTCCAGGCTGCAATACGTGATATCTCCAACATCTCACAGTTCGCCTTCCATTGCTGTGTAAGGGAGGTCACTGAAGCTCTTTTTGTAGAGAGGGGAATACATTGCATTTTCTCTTGTTAGAGGGAAGCTATTGGCAGAGCATGCACATGGCCTCACCAGGGCAGAAGACTTTCCGATGGTGTTGGGTGCCGATAACTGCATGCACGTCACTTTACGGGCATCACATGTAAATTTAGAGATGTACGACGAGTGCAAAGGGCTCCACTCCCTCAATGTCCAGCTGGTGTGCGACCATACTCAATACAACATACAGGTCAATGCCCAGTATCCTGGCAGCAGTCGTGATGCCTTTATTCTGTGCCAGTCTGCTGTACCATCAGCATTTAAGCCAACATGATAAGAAAGAGAGTGATTAGGTGATACGAGCTATCCACTGACCACTTGTCTCACAACTCTGGTGCACAACCCACACACAAATGGGTAGTATTCGTATAACAAGAGCTATGCTACCATTAAATATGTATTGAACAGACCATCAGAATGCTTAAGCAACTCCTCTACTGCCTGGACCGCTCTAAACATTCCAAAGCAACTTTATCAAACCATCCAAATTCTGTAAAAATGCCAACCACCCTCGTGCATTCCAGGTCTGCCAATGTACTAGGTATTTGTATGCACATACCCATTACCCTTTCTCTGTATAGCATACCATCGATGTATTCATTCGAGTTCTCTGGAGCAAAACTCATGTGCAACCTATGTTCTGGCAAGCTGGCCCCTGCCCTGACTGTGTGCCACATGTATCAGGTGTCTCAGTACATGCAGATCCTGTCTTTAAGCTAGCATCTAAAGTACACGGTGTCAATATCTGAGCTGGTGCCTGCGAGTGAGAGCGTAAGTGACGGTGTTTCATCATCAGTCTCTTCTTCCTCTTATATATCTTGTTTCTGCATCACTGCCTGGGCAAGCTACAGTTCTTGGGTATCTGAAAGAAAGGCACAAGGGTAGGATTGTGGTGAGGAGAGGGAGGAAACTAAGATGTGCATGCTTACACCATCTGCAGCCTGTATATCATGAGTGTGGGACGAAGGGGAAGTGGGATGTAAGGAGGATTAGCTCTGAGAATACCATCACCTTTGATGCTTTTAGACCCACCTCTAGCCACGGCCGCTCCAATGATGGCAAGCACAGTCTGCTCCAGGGGACAGGATATGCAGTTGTGGCTGTTACCTGCTAGTTATGCTGCTGCCTGGGTAGTGCACCACCTTGTCCTACAAGAGGAAAGTGTCAGTGAGCGTGGTGCAATCCGTTTGGGTGATGTCTGTCATAATTGACCAGCTAGCAGTGAGTGCAAACTGAGGGGTATGGATGTGATGCATACAGTAGTATTCACTGTGAGGGTGAGGTGAAGCCATGAAGGTGAGATGAGTCATGGCTGATAGAGATTGTTGGTAGGTAAGTGATGGGGGTATGGTCAATTTAGTGGTTGAGGCTAGTGGTGCACTTGGTAGGATATGGCATTTGAACGTAGATTCACTTACATTGACCACTCGTATGAAGTCATTGAACTTCGTGCAGCACTGCATCCAGGTCCTCAGGGCTTGACTGCTGGCAGTTATCTGCTTTCACTGCCTTCAGTGTCCGGCTGGAGGGTCTCCTGTCGATAGAGGGCTCTGCTCCTGGCCACCTCCTGCACTAAAGCTTCCAGTGCTGCATCGCAAAACCTTGTAAACATGCTATAATAAAAGCAAAATACTGCGGATGCTGGAAATCTGAAATAAAAACAAGAAATGCTGGAACCACTCAGCAGGTCTGGCAGCATGTGGAAAGAGAAGCAGAGTTAACGTTTCGGGTCAGTGACCCTTCAACGGAACTGGAACTTCATTGAAAACATGCTTTCTGCCATATGGTCATTGTTGTCTCTTTCTTGGGGGAAAACTCACTCTAGAATGACTTCGGCACCTGCTGCAGACAAAATGCACCTCCCCTTTAAAAGGTGCAGGCTGACATTAAGCAGCACAGGCTAGCGTGAACTCACGCTCACCCCTCAATTTTGCACCCCACCGGCCTCTTGGGCGCAGCCACTCAGCACACGTTGCAATCTTGTAAACGAGCTGGTAGCACAAGGTTTACGTGCTGCCTGAATTGGAAGCAACGAACACGGGTTAATTATACATCTCAGGACTTATTAAATTTCACGGCCAATGTAAGGCTACAATATTCTATTACTGTTTAATTAATTCACTTCTGTTTACTTAAGGTTGAAAATTGTAATCATGTGATTCATTAAAAAGCTGCAGCCTGTAGCTCTGGTATATTCTGTGCCTTAAAGAGTTTTCCAGTTCATTTGCAAATTTCTGTATTTGTTTGTTTATAACAAATAAAGAGTACAACACAAGCACTTGATGCTTTGTGGTATCTGAAGTGTAATGAGGAGAATTGCGGACAAAATTTAAAAAAAAATACCGATGACAGAAATTAGTGTTTAATATGTTAGCAGAAATATTAGAACATCTGAAGAAAGATATATTACATTATGTAATGGTTTTATTTCACAATAACCAGACAGTAGCATATTTGACTGTACAGGGCAAACATACAACACAGATCAATTTTATATACTGTTTAATTATAATCAATTTGTCAAAGCAATGTATACAAGGCTTGTGAAAAGTTGAGACTATTATTTTAGTCCATGTTCCATTATTTATCTTTGCTTACTGTATAACATTTATGTCTTTATCATGAGTAATGTTGTCCCCTCATAAAATCTGTGCAGCGTTCAGAAAATGCAGATGTGGTGGGGAAAAAGAATGCTAGTTTAAAGGCAAATATCCTGAGCATAATTAAATATAATCAAAAAACATATGGACAAGATACAAATGCTACATACCAGCGAGGGTGAAATTCCTAAAAGGATAATGTTTACAAAATTGTCAGAGTATAATGCTACATTCTTAAAACAGAGAAGTCATAATTTTCACTAGAATTAACGAATGCAGGAATTTCACCCCTTTGCAGGTTGTTTCTGGTCCACTCTGTAGTGGCAAAGCCTTGTCAAGTAAATCTGAGACAGACACAAAAATGACACCGACTTACAGAAACAAAATGAAGACTGCATTTAGATCAAACTATGTTTAAACCACAAGTGTGAAGTCTGAGATTTTTTAAAAACTGTAATAATAGACGCAAGTGCTGTAATTTACTTATTGTATCATAATTGGTGATCGCAATTAGCGGTCACGAAAATGGTTTTAATGACTATTAAAGAGGATTCTTGTTACTTTTATGGAACATTTTGGAATTTACGTGTACAGTTATGGTAAAACAGGACGCTCAATAGAGATTAACAATGGGTTACATCATATTCAGAAGAAGGGCCTCTAATCCTTATGAACCTTTCACCCCTGCAAAATGTACTGTATCTCATCAATCCCCGAGTACCCTTTAGAAATATAATTTATTTCCATATATTTGCAGTTACAAAAGCCCATGTTTCACCAGACACCCGTTTCAAGGGAAAGTGTTTTCTCTGAGGGCAGCAACATTAAACAAAATGAATACAGTCAGTAGTCGTAATGCAATATGTGCAGCACACCGGAAATGTCCGTTCAAATTTTCCACTTCTTGTGGTTAAACTTATTATATACCAGACCAGTAATTCAGACCTTCAACAAGCCGGAGAAACATCCGAATACCAAATGGTAAGAAATCGGACAGCAACGCTGTTTGGCCACAAAATATAATTTGTAAAGATCAGCAGATTCTGTGAGCATCAGCCTTAACGTGACAGTTTAATCTGTCAGCATGTAAATTTATTTCATCTTTCTTTAATTACGAACGCTTCATAGCCCATAGAATAAAGACCTTTGGCTGTGACAGTTTGCTACTTAAATGAAGTGAAAGGAAAAATGTTCCAAGATACAGATCAGCCAACAAAACAAAATAGTTTAACCAGTCTGGAATTCCGTTATTTTGTAATATTCTTGTGAAGAATATTGCAAAAAATGGAATGCTTAACAATCCATAACTTATTAATGGTATTAAGACACAGAGTAGGCATTGCAAACACTCATTACTGAATATCTAAAACCAATTACAGTTTCCGAGCTTTGAATTCAAATTTCTTTTTAAAGCATTTTTAACTGAGGTATTGATTGACAGGAGGCCTGACGAAACCAAAAATGTAAGAAAATGTGCTATCCCCACAAATAATCACGTGCAACAGAAAATTCAGGGAGCAACCAGACTTTACAACCAGATGTAGGACAATGGCAAGGATTTCAACTGACCAAGCTCTTCCCTTATGATTGTCATCTACACCAGTCTCTCAGCATACACAGCTCTGATAAGTGCAAATGTTTGAACTACTGGTTAAATCAGACCTATAGCAGTGATGTATGTCAAATTTTCAGCACTGAAATATCTCATTTGATTTCATGTTCAGATTACGACAGAGGCCATATTTACATTCAGGACATAAACTAAAACAATTGCAATGATCCATTTATGACCCACAGCTATCAGCCAAATCCAACGAAAGTTCAATAGCTTTCAATAGGCTTCAGTATAACCAAGTTTAAAAAGTAGAGTAGAAACTCAACAAATTCATATGTACGTAAATTTTCCGTAAAGCCAAACATGATTTCTCTCTGAACTGGTTTCCCTTGTGCAATGGAATAAGGTGTAAATGGAAGAAACCAGGAAGCATCTAAATTCAATTAAGACTTCGAGAATTTGAATAGGATAATGTACCCATTTTGAAGAATGTCTAAATCAGCTCAATTTGTAATAAATTTGAAAGAAATTTGCATTTTTATAGTGTGTTATGTCCTCAGGATGTCCCAAAGTACTTCAGAGCCAATTAATTACTTTTTGAAGTGCAATTACTGCAATGCATGTAAAATTTTGCAATTAAACAAGGTGCCACAAACAGCAAAGGTATGAATGACCAAATTATGTTGTGGTTTACTGGTGCTGGTTGACGAGGAGTGTTGACCAAGACATCAGAAGAATTCCCCTACTGCTCTTAGGATAGTGCCATGGGATCTTTTATGTCCATGAGCTGGTCGATGAGATCTTGATTTAATGTCTCTTCCAAACACTTTCAACAATGCAGCACTCTCCCAGTACTGAAGTGAACTGCCAGCCGAAAGCAAGTTGTCAAGTATTCACATCCCTCTTACTCGTGTGAGTGCTGACAATTTAAATTTTGTGCCAAAGATACATGGAAAAAAAACCTCCAAAACAAATGGCCCTTGCATAATAAGTATGACATTCCTAAAACAGTGTTCATATCAAATTTGGCTGATATAAACTGATTGGAACAAATAGATGGCCAAAAGTGTAAACAAGCCTATGTACGTTACCGAAAGGAACGTTAAGCTAAAAAATTGCATTTTACAAGAAAACACACGTGACACTAGGGAACTGGGAGCTAAAGTCTACAGATTATTGTTGGTATGATTAATGGCATTCCCTTGTCCACTATTTCAATGCAGATATTTACATGGTGATTTTAAATGGATTAATACCTCTGGTAAAATATCAGACACCTGTTTGGCAAACATATTAACTGTGCCAACAGTAATTTTCAGGTTCATGAAGGCCAGTGTTTGAGCCCTACTGTGTTATTTTCAGATCCATAGCTATGAGGAGGCAAAATAATTAAAGCCAAGGATAAATAGCTGCTAAAATGCTTCAGATGGCCAGACATTTCCAAAATCAGGTCATTATTCGTTACTGGCCCGTAAAAATAAAACATTTGTACAAAATCTTAAATGTAAATTCACTTAATGTCAGTATAATAGCTGTAAAGGGACAGAGAATAAAATAATCAGCATTTTCAAGATATAATTGACTAGTTTAATAAATTTATTCCAAATTTTGTTTAAATTATGCATAACATTTTTAGCTTATGGAAAATAATACACAAATGAGTGGGAAAATACTTCGGCCAATTATGTAAGCAGGGAAGCCCTACTAGAAATGCAGGTGTTTACCTAGAGTATCAGATTTATTGCAAATGCTCTATGCATAGGCAGACATTTCCATTCAAGAAAAGATTCTACTCTACATATAAAACATAGGGGAACTCAGACTATGAAATATTCATAGAAATAAACTGGTCGTATTTTATTCAAGTCCTGACTTTGATACTGAAAAAAATAATAACACTTAATTGGATGGGGGGGTGGGGGGGGAGGGTGGGAAAGGGGAGAGGGGGAGGTGGAAAATGACCATCTACAGTCACAGAAAAATACACCAGAGGGCTGAAATTGAGCTTGGGTAGCAGCATGTAAGAGGCAATTGTGAATCTGGTGCGGTCTAAAACTGGCTGCCGATTCGCTATTGCCCGTTTGAGCTACTGCCCAAGATCAATTTCACCCCATATTGTTTTCAAAAATTTTTTTAGTCTGATGTCTTTGCTTGGCACTGACCCTACAGCTCCATTAATACTACAGTACTATCGTCATTAACTAGGCAACACCATTAAAGTAAGAAGCAGTATGCGATCTGTAATTTGCAGTGCAAGCCACATATGCAATGTGTAATGTAGAATCAGAATTTCCTGGTCAGTTCTTGCAGTAATCCAAAGAAGCTTGATAGCTGTCCTCCAGACCCTCACTACTCATATGGATTTGAGATGAGTAATTCCACAGTTTTCTTTATTCAGTGATTGAGAAAGTCAGCATTACTACTGACTGAAACAGAAATAGCAGGACAGTAACCCTAAATAAATGGCAGCCTGCTACCATTTAAACTAAGGCCCAAACCATCATTTAGAACAATGCCATTTATCAAAATATTTTTAATTCAGTTTTTGTATAAAGAGGAATTATAGTATTAACATGCAAATAAATCAACACCCCTATCCAGCATTCTTTTAACACGTTGCAGTATAGCATAAATGAATTCTTAAGAGTCTCTAAAGTAATCAGTACTATAAGTATTCAGAATTCCATGCGTACATCTCAAAGTGTTGTCTGTGAGTGTGGAGATACTGGCACTGGTGAAGATGAAGTTGGTGAATTGGAAACATGGGGAAGCATTCCTGTTGAAGAATCTGAAATCTGCAGTTCCTCTAGTTTCTTCAGTAACTGCTCTCGTACAACCAACAACTCTTTGTATCGTTGTTGAACTGGGTCCTGCTGCTCAGAGGGGGGACAGGAAAGACCGTTACTTAAATATTTAACATTTTATTATGTGAAAAAACTGCACCATTCTATAACAAGCAGGCATTCATTCCCCCTGAAAATTAGCATTTCTGGTGAATGTTGAAACATTTGGATTTGGATTCAGTTCCTCAGCTCCTTGCCCTATAGTGTTTCCAAGTAACTGATGGACCAGATTCCAAACATAACACGAGTTACACTTGCATCCCTTTAAGAGAAATGTTGTGAATTTCTGTACTGTTTCTGGGTACATACGTTACATTAAATTTACACTGTATTTTCACTAGAGTGCAAAACCAAAAAATATTTTAATTCAAAAGGTAAAATACTGCAGATGCTGGAAATCTGAAATAAAAACAGAAAATAATGGAAATACTCATCAGGTCCAGCAACATCTGTGCAGACAGAAACAGTTAACACAGCAATGAGAATAGGATATAAATAGTTAAAGCAGATGTACTTAAAAGATTGGCAGTACTCAAAGCAGTCACTCAGTTGGATGAGATGCATCCTAGATTTCTGAGTGAAGTATGGATGGAAATTGTGGAGGCTCTGGCCATAACGTTTCAGTCCTTCGTAGATATGGGAGTGTGTCTGAGGATTGCAAATGAGGGATAAACCCAGAAATTACAAGCCTTTTAAACATCAGTGGTGGGGAAACATATAGAGACAATAACCAGAGACAAAAATTAATTGGCCCTTGGAAAAGTATCAGCAATTAATGAGTCAGCACAGATTTGTAAAAGGCAAATCTTCATTTGACTAACTTGATTCAGCTCTCTGATAAAGTAATGGAGAGGGTTGTGAGGGTAGTGCAGTTGATGATGTGTATATGGATTTTGACAAAGTACCACATAATAGATCTGTAAGCAAAAGTAAAGCCCATGGGATTAAAGTAACAGTGTCAGAATGTATATAAAATTGTTAAGGAACAGAAAGCAGAGAACAGTGGTGAATAGTTTTTCCAGACTGAAGGAAGTATATAGTTGTGTTCCTAAGGGATATTAGTAACATTGCTCTTTTTGATAGATATTAATGACCTGGATTTGGATATATAGGACATAATTTCACAAAACTTGGAAAGGTAGTAATCAATGAGGCGGACAGCAACTTCAGAAGGACATAGATTGGTGATGTGGGCAGACATGCAACAGATGAAATTTAATGCAGAGAAGTGTGAAGTAATAAATGTTGGTAGAAAGAATGAGGTGTGGCAATATAAACTAAACGACACAATTTTAAAGGGGGGGGGGGGTGGTTGTGCAGGAAGAGAGACACCTGGGGATGCACGTACACAAATCTTTGAAGGTTGCAGGACAAATTAAGAAGTTGTTTTAAAAAAAAGCACGAGATCCTTGGCTTTATAAATAGAGGCACAGAGTACAAAAACAAGGAGGTTAAGCTAAATTTTACAAAACATTAGTAGGCCTCAGCTGGAGTCTTATATTCAATTAAGGACACCACATTTTAAGAAGGATGTCAAAGCCAGAAGAGATTTAATGGAACAGCTCCAGGGATGAGGAACTTCAATTATGTGGAGAGACTGGAATTGCTCTCCATACAGCAGAAAAGGTAAAGAGGAGATTTGATAGAGGTGTTGAAAATTATGAACGGTTTTGGCAAGAGTAAATAAGGAAAAATTGTTTCCAAAGAATACAGATTTAAGGTGATAGGCAAAAGGACTAGAGGTGACAGGAGGATTTTTTTTTAACCCAACAAGTTATGATGATCTGGAATGCACTGCCTGAAAGGGTGGTGGAAGCAGATTCAATAATAACTTTCAAAAGGAATTGGATAAATACTTAAAGGGCTAGACGGACAGAGCAAAGGAGGGGGACTAATTAAATAGTTCTTTCAAAGAGTTAGCACAAGCACAATGGGCCGAATGTCCTTCTGGTATGATTCTATACCAGAACATTAATGAGATGTTGCAGGGATAAGCCTATGCCCTGCACTTCGAAAGGCCAGTAACGTAAACCTTGATTATTGAGGAAAAAAGGATCATACTGGTATAATTTTGATGGACAAAATGTAACAAATGAAAACCAAGTTTTACTAAAATTAAATCACCACACAAATGAGTTAGACATTTTAGATGAGATCTTGGGGTCAGTGAAAATCTGTAACATATTGTAGATTTATTTGGGATTTAAAAAAAAATAGGCATAAGGAAAACACATGCCAAGCCAATGAATCTCTTCAATTCACCTTAGTGCAATAGATGGTGTAAGGAAACCCAACAGCAGAAGTATAATCTTTTAGTAATTTAAAGAAAAAGGTAGTAGAATGGTGCGTTCCGTGCGAACATGCCACAAAGGGTAGAGCATAGGCTTACCCGCAACACCCCATTAGATGAATTTATAATCTCACATGGGTTGGTGCCTGGCAAAGCATGGTATTTCCCTAGAGAAGATGTACAATTTGATGGGATGTCTCTCACCCTCAAAAGCTTTCCAATGTTCATAAAGACCGGGCTAAACTGTGGCGAGTCGAAGAGACTTAGTAGTTGGCAGGAAAAAAGACAGAGGCGCAAGGGGAGAGCCAACTGTGTAACAGGCCCGACAAACAAATTTCTCTGCAGCACCTGTGGAAGAGCCTGTCACTCTAGAATTGGCCTTTATAGCCACTCCAGGCACTGCTTCACAAACCACTGACCACCTCCAGACGCTTATCCATTGTCTCTCGAGATAAGGAGGCCAAAGAAGATAATAGAGATAATTATTCATTTCTGATCAGCACATACCTGTTGCCTGAACCAAGGGTTCCACCGGATGTAATAGTTGACCCACAGATCCAGGTGCCGCATGCTGGCTACTGGGTAGAGTACACGGTGTTGGTCTTTTGTATAAAAGGGATTGATGTACTTGTCAACTTCACTATTTATATAGCACCATAAGGACACAGTCCTTTTTCGCAACTCCTTGAATTGACAAAAAAAGCATGGCATTTAATATAAAGTTGCAAAAATACAGGGAAGTACAAATATCAGCAGGAAACTTCCTGCTGGTTACCATCTACCTCCATCCCTCAGCTGATGAATCGGTGCTCCTCCATGTTGAACACTACTTGAAAGAAGCACGGAGGGCAGCAAGGGCACAGAATGTACTCTGGGTGGAGGACTTCAATGTCCATCACCAAGAGTGGCTCAAAAGCACCATAACTAACTGAGTTGGCCGAGTCCAGGTAGTTTCTTTACACAGAGAGTAGTAGGGGTGTGGAACGCCCTGCCTGCAACAGTAGTAGACTCGCCAACTTTAAGGGCATTTAAGTGGTCATTGGATAGACATATGGATGAAAATGGAATAGTGTAGGTCAGATGGTTTCACAGGTCGGCGCAACATCGAGGGCCGAAGGGCCTGTACTGCGCTGTAATGTTCTAAAAATTCCTAAAGGACACAGCTGCCAGACTGGGCCTGAGGATGGTGGGGAGAGAATCAACACGAAGGAAAAAATCTGCTTGACCTCGTCCTCATCAATCTACCTGTATCTGATGTGTCTGTCCACGAATAGGTAGAAGTGACCACCACATAGCCCCTGTGGAGACAAAGTCTCATCTTCACACTGAGGACACCTTCCATTGTCTTGCGTGGCACCACTGTGCTAATTGGTACTGATTCAGAACTGAGCTAGCAGCTACAAACCAGCATTCATGAGGTGTTGTGGGGCCATCAACATCAGCAGAATTGCATTCCACCCTGATCTGTAACCTCAGGGCCTGGCATATTCCTCACTCTATCGCTACCAACAAGCCAGGGGATCAATCTTGCTTCAATGAGGAGTGTAGAAGAACATACCAGGAGTAGCACAAGGTGTACATAAAAATGAGGTGCCAACCTGGTGAAGCTCAATACAGGACTATGTGCATGCTAAACAGAACAACATGAAATCGACAGAGCTAAGCAATTCCACAACTAACAGATCAGATCAAAGTTCTGCAGTCCTGCCACATCCAGTCGCAAGTGGTGGAGGACAATTAAACAACTAACCAGAGGAAGAGGCTTTATGAACATCTGCATCCTCAATGGTGGAGGAGCTCAGCACATCAGTGCAAAAGACAGGACTGAAGCCTTTGCAACCATCTTCAGCCAAAAGTGCTGAGTGGATGAGCTAGCTCTGCCTTCTCATGACATCCGCAACATCATAGATGATCGTCCTCAGCCAATCTGATTCACGCTACAAGATACTAAGAAATGGCTGAGCATACTGGATACAGCAATGGCTACTGGCCCAGGCAACATCCTAGCTGTAGTACTGACGACTTGTGCTCCAGAACTAGCCGCACCTCTAGCCAAGTTGTTCCTGTACAGCTACAACACTGGCACTTATCAGACAACGTGGAAAATTGCCCAGGTATGTCCTATCCACAAAAAACAAATCAGGCTAATTACCGCCCCAGTCTACTCTCAATTATCAGCAAGTGATGGAAGGTGTCATTGATGGTGCTATCAAGTGGCACTTACTTAATAATAACATGCTCACAGATGCGCAGTTTGGGTTCCACTAGGGCCACTCAACTCCAGAACTCACTACAGCCTTGGTCCAAACATAGACAAAAAAAACTGAATTCCAGAGGTTAAGTGAGTGACTGCCCTTGACATCAAGGCAGCATTAGGCTGAGTGTGGGATCAAGGAACCCTAGTAAAATTGAAGACAATGGGAATCGGGGAAAATTCCCTCTGGCTGGAGTCACACCTAGCACAAAGGAAGATGGTTGTGGTTGTGTGGTGGCAATCATCTCAGCTGCAGGAGTTCCTCAGGGCAATGTCCTAGGCCCAAAGATCTTCAGCTGCTTTATCAATGATATTCTGCCCATTGTAAGATCAGAGGTGGGGTCGTTCACTGATGATTGCACAGTGTTCATTTCCATTCACAACTCCTCAGATAACGAAACAGTCCATGGCCACATGCAAGACCTGGACAATATTCAGGCTTGGGCTAAGTGGCAAGTAACATTAGTGCCACACAAATGCCAGCCAATGATCATTTCGAACAAGAAAGAGTGTCTAACCACCTCTCCTTGACATTCAACAGGATTATCACTACTGAATCCTCTACCATCAACAACCTGGGGATCACCAATGACCAACTGGACCAGCCACATAATACCATGGCTACAACAGCAGGTCAGATTTTGGGTAGTCTGTGGCAAGTAACTCATCACCTGATTCCCCAAAGCCTTTCCACCATCTACAAGGCAGAATTAACTCAATACTACCTGGCGAGTGCAGCTCCAACAACCCTCAAGAAGCTCAACACCATCCAGGACAAAGCTGCTCGCTTGGTTTGCAGCCCAACCACCACATTAAACATTCACCCCTTCCTCCAACACCAGCACATCATGGCTCTGCAAACTGCACTGCAGTAACTAGGGAAGACTTCTTCGAGAGCACCTTTCAAACCTGCGACCTTCAGAAGAATAAGGGCAGCAGGCACATAGGAACATCACCACATGCAAGTTCCCCTCCAAGTCACTCACCATCCTGACTTGGAAATATATTACTGTTCCATCATCCTCACTAGGTCATAATCTTTGGAAGTCCCTACCAACAGCAGATGGACTGCAATGGTTCAAGAAGGCAACTCACCTTCTCACCACCACCTAAAGAGCAATGGGTAATAGATGCTAGCCTTGCCAGCAATGAACAAATAAAATAAAAAGAGCATACAGAGACATCAATACTATTGATTCAGGTGAATACATTTGGCATACATAATTTTCATCCACTATTTAAGCTAAATTATTATACTTGTAGAGAGGCATTTACACTAGTACTTCTAAATGGAAATTACTGTAACTTTTCAAAGAGCGTTACAACGTTATGCTGACGTCAAGAGGAAAGCTGTGATTTGGTGCCCAAGGATAGAACAGATACTTTCTGCAGCTATCAGAAGGTCAGGGCCTTGATTCATACATAATTTGAAACACAAGTAAAGAGATAGCGAGAGGGAGAGATAAATTCTGTTAAGACATACAAAAGAAAGAGAAAGCAAAGAGAAGTTGGGGGCAGAGAGGAAGTACAATGACAACAAGAAAGCATGAGATTCATACAGAGACAGAAAGCAGCACTGTGGCAGAGAGAATGGAAGATATAGAGAATGGGAGAGGAACAAAGATTTCCAAAGGGGAAACAAGCAGAGAGGAAAGGAGACCCTCAAAATTAGTATTGCTTACATTTATATAGTGCCTTTAACATAGTAAAACATCCCAAGGTACTTAACAATAACACAGCAAGGCAACTAGCATGGAAAAATACTGGCCCTGGGATTAATATAGCAATCAACACATACACACAATCTTTTTATTAAAGTATGCTGCACTTCTTCCTTTTTTTCAAGGATTCCATGTTTTGAGTTTTTAAATTGCAAAATGGAAGAAATTAAATGAAAGATAATTTTTTTAAAAATGTGACTGAGATTCTAATTCAGTTGCTTCCCTGTCAGTCCTCATCTGACTCCATAAAATGTGTGCTGACTCCAGTTCTCTCTCCCAGAAAATGTTAGAAATAGGGAAATATAAAGATTGAAAGGTAGATAAGGGGGAAAAAAACAAACTGGGTTGGAACAAAGAGAAATAGAAGTGGCAAAGGAAAACACAAACAGTTGAAGGGAAAAACTGAACAGCGAAGAAGCAATCAGAGTTAATAGGAAGTTCTACATTTATAGCACAAGCTTAAAAAATAAAGTTATATACAGAGTATGAAATATGAACATTTTATTATTGCCGTACCCATCCCCCTGCCTTACTGCTAGAGGACAGGTAATGAAATACTTCAGCAGATATTACAATAAGAGCAATACTGCTGGATGCACTTCGCTGATCTGCCTGGTCAATAATTTCCAAAATCTGTTTGTACCAACCTCCTTTGATCGCTGCTGCTCACAAGTATAAAGGAAGGTCCCAAACCGACAGCTGTACAGGTGATCCAGAATGGTGATCAAGAACAGCTCATTAAACTGAAAAGCTGTCGGAAACTAGAGCAGAGAGAAATTAACGTCAATGAAAAGCATCCCTTTTAAGCATGTTTTGTTAAATCTCTCTGAAGGTGGACCAAGTTAACACTAGATGAGGCAAAGTTGGGTTCAAATTTTGCTTTACTCCACAGTAAGATGAAAGGTACAGAGCAAATGTTCAGATGCGAGTAGTTTAGTTCAAATGGATGCAACTTATTTGACATATGATACCAAATAATATGTGACACTACCCCACTTAAATAGGTTACTTTAGTTAACTTAAACAGAACAACCCTTCTGTATTCTGTCCTACATCCCAGGGCAGAACCACTTTTCCAGCAGTCCCGTCTTTTGCAGCCCACCTTTGGGAAAGAATGCCTTCTTTCCCAAAAGCCAATATGCTTTTCAGTCAGTGTCTATACCACTTTTTTGTCTAAAAAAGCGTTCTGCAACACCAGCTTGTCATAACGGAATACCTGCCCCAGAGCCTAGTCCACCAGCCTAACTTGGCACCAACCTCTGCTGCGTTCATATGAAAAGCATCGTCACAGCAGAACTGAAAGTAGACAGTTGCTGGAATGTCAAACTCTATCATCTCAGTATGCTAGTTTTAAACACCACATCTGAAACCTTACCCCCATTATCCTGTGAATTTAAACCCTTTACAACTTATAGTGACTTTAATGTAATAAAACGGCCCAAGGCACTTCATAGGAGCAGTATAAAAAAAAAATGACACTAAACAACGAGATATTCGGTCAGATGACCAAAATCTTTATTTATTTAGAGATACAGCACTGAAACAGGCCCTTCGGCCCACCGAGTCTGTGCCGACCAACAACCACCCATTTATACTAACCCTACAGTAATCCCATATTCCCTACCACCTACCTACACTAGAGGCAATTTACAATGGCCAATTTACCTATCACCTGCAAGTCTTTGGCAGTGGGAGGAAACCGGAGCACCCGGCGAAAACCCACGCGGTCACAGGGAGAACTTGCAAACTCCGCACAGGCAGTACCCAGAATCGAACCCGGGTCCCTGGAGCTGTGAGGCTGCAGTGCTAACCACTGCTCCACTGTGCCGCCCCACCACTGGTCAAAAAGGTAGGTTTAAACGAGTGTCTTAAATGAGGAAAGTGAGGTAGAGCGGTAGAGAGGTGTAGGGAGGGAATGTCAGAGCTTAGGACCTACGCAGATGAAGGCATGACCACCAATGGTGAAGAGACTGAAATCAGGGATGCTCAAGAGGCCAAAATTAGATGAGCACAGATATCTTGGAGGGTTGTAGAGCTTCAGGAGATTACAAAGATAGGGAGGGGCGAGGACATGGAGGGATTTGAAAACAAAGATGAGAATTTTAAAATCTAGACAATGCTTGACTGGGAGTCAATGTAGATCAGCGAGATCAGAGGCGATAGGGGAACAGGACTTGGTGTGAGTTAGGACATGCGCAACACAGTTTTGATAATCTCAAGTTTAGGATGGTGGGAGACTAGTCAACTGTGCACTGGGATAGTCAATTATAGAGGTAACAAAGGAATGATGAGGGTTTTAGCAGCAGATGAGCTGAGGCAGGAGAGCAATGTTACACGTGAAAATAGGCAGTCTTAGCGATGGTGTGAATAGGTGGTCGGAAGCTCATCTTGGGGTGAAACATGACAAAGGTTGCAAACAATCTGGTTTAGTCTCAGGCTGTTCTCAGTGAGAGAGATGGAGTAGGTAGCTAGAGAACGGAGTTTAGAGCAAGTTTATTAAAAGTACTTTTCAAAATACCATATCTATATCCTTTCTGTGAAAGAATAGTCAAAAACTTCATATATGTAATGGTGTCCATTAAGTGTCTATCATGCAATTAAATTATAATACACATTCACATTTTACATTCCCCCCACTTAGTATCAAAACCACTTACTTGCTTTGTCATTTGCCACACACAGTCAATGAACTGCAGAAATATAGGAGACCGATCTGCATCTGCATGGTTCTTGTCACCATGTCCTATTCTCTAAAGTAAATAATTAAGTCAACTTCTGTTTTGTCAAAACACACTTTATAAACTACCAACTAAAAATTACTTATGATTCTAAATTAATGAACAATTTTAATTGCTGATTCATATTAGTGAAACTGGAACAATAACCTGATTCTCCAGTAATAGTGCTGCAATGTTCTAAAGACAGGTTATATAGAATTTTCATTAGTGCTGAGGCTCTATACTTGAAACTTTAGTTTGCCTTTTCAGATGCTGACAAACTTTTCTGTTTTTAAGAATTTTTACAGTGACTACCTATAGTAAATTGATGGGAAACTGTATTCATCTGAACTACTGCACAATTGTATATAATATAAATTAAGATGCCTGCACACTACTGGTGTCTCTCCGTCCTTTCAACCAGGTTTAGTACTTCAGAATTATTGGTCAGAGACTCCCTGACAGCTTAAGACTCTGTATAGAATTCTCTCTTCAGTGAGATTGTGAAATCTGTCACCGTTCAGGACGACACTGGTTAAAACTTCAGTTATTCAGCAGAGGCAAGTATTCTACAAAAGTAAAAAAAAAAATCTGCTTCCACAACATCAGTTTTAGAACATATGTACCAAAAATGATTGAGACTGCAACAATCATACATAGATATTTGTTGCAGCAATTTATATGGTCATTAATATTGTTCTAAGACTGTGTAAATTACACTCATAGGGCTGAATTTTGTCCCCCCTCGCCCCGCCCTGCCCCGCCGGGAGGGGCGGTGGGCAAAAAAATGTCAGCCTGCATGGTGCCCCACCCAATCACATGGTGGGGGCGCGCTGAGATGCCAGCAACGGCGCAGGCACATTTTTAAAGGGCAGTCAGCCCTACCAGATCATTTAAATATTTATAACCATTCCGCTCCCCCCAGTAAACCGCAATAAAAAATATCGCCCCTTCCCCCCCCCACCCCCCCCCAAGAACATTTACAGGTAATAGTTGCCCTCTCCTCTCCCCACCAAAGGACTTACATGCAAGACATGACCTTTTCTCCACCCCCCACAACTGTTCAAAGTGCAGAGGTCAAAGCAACCCCCCCACACACTATTAATGCACATTTGACCCCATTACACTCCCCCCACCACTACACTGAAAGTCCCAAGCTCCCCCCTTCCCCAGCTCAGTGCCGCCAGCTTTCCCTGTACGGGAAAGTGAAGGCGCGTGAATGCCAGCCCAGCGGCGGGGGTGCCGCCACGGAGCCTTGCTGCTGCCCGCAAGATTGGGCCCGGCACTCCTGGCATCGAACTCCTTGCGGAACGCTGCCGGTACAATCTTCCAACACTCCCGCCACCACTCATCCTGACGCAGGACCTCAACAAAGTCCAGTCATAATTATGCACTTACAACTGACTGGAATTAATTTAAGGCCAACTTTCCTGAGATCAATTTCTCCTCAAGATAAACTTATTTATGTACAAAACTATTATACATGGCAGTGTAGTTTATGAAGATAAGTCGTGCATAAGCAAACTTGGGCGGCGCAGTGGTTAGCACCGCAACCTCACAGCTCCAGCGACCCGGGTTCGATTCTGGGTACTGCCTGTGCGGAGTTTGCAAGTTCTCCTTGTGTCTGCGTGGGTTTCCGCCGGATGCTCCAGTTTCCTCCCACAGCCAAAGACGTGCAGGTTGATAGGTAAATTGGCCATTGTAAATTGCCCCTAGTGTAGGTAGGTGTTAGGGGAATTGAGGGGATGTGGTAGGGAATATGGGATTAGTGTAGGATTAGTATAAATGGGTGGTTGATGGTCGGCACAGACTCGGTGGGCCGAAGGGCCTGTTTCAGTGCTGTATCTCTAAATAAATAAAACTCATTTGGTTATTTTCTCCCTATTGTTACAACTCAGATAGCTCAGTGCTGAAAGATAAAACTGAATCCTTGTCTTGATACAGTTAGAAGATTATATTTACATACTTCGTGCACCTCCAATCCAACCACCACTGTTTCAGCCTGCTCCTATACAGGTGAATCCCCAGTTAATGCCCAACAACTGAATACAACTGAACACCCAATTAAAATACAATTAACACTCTGCTCCCCACCTGAAGTTAAAGACCAGTTCTACGAGGAACTCCATAATATCATTAGTAGCTTCCCCAATACCGAACATCTGTTCCTGCTGCGGGACTTTAATGCCAGGGTTGGGGCCGACCATGACTCATGGCCCTCCTGCCTTGGGCGCTATGGCATTGGAAGGATGAATGAGAATGGACAGAGACTGCTTGAGTTGTGTACCTATCATAACCTCTGCATCACCAACTCGTTCTTTCACACTAAACCCTGTCACCAGGTTTCTTGGAGGCACCCAAGATCACGTTGTTGGCACCAGCCGGACCTCATCGTCACAAGGCGAGCCTCCTTAAACTGTGTTCAAATCACATGCAGCTTCCACAGTGCAGACTGCGATACCGACCACTCCCTGGTGTGCAGCAAGGTTAGACTCAAACCAAAGAAGCTGCATCACTCCAAGCAGAAGGGCCACCCGCGCATCAACACGAGCAGAATTTCTTATCCACAGCTGTTACAAAAATGTCTAAATTCACTTGAAAAAGCCCTTCAAAACACTCCCACAAAGGATGCACAGACCAAGTGGGCCCACATCAGAGATGCCATCTATGAGTCAGCCATGACCACCTATGGCAAACGTGTGAAGCGGAATGCAGACTGGTTTCAATCTCATTTTGAAGAGCTGGAACCTGTCATAGCCGCTAAGCGCATTGCACTGTTGAACTACAAGAAAGCCCCCAGCGATTTAACATCCGTAACACTTAAAACAACCAGAAGTGCTGCACAAACAACAGCCAGGCGCTGCGCAAATGACTACTGGCAACACCTATGCAGTCATATTCAGCTGGCCTCAGACACCGGAAACATCAGAGGAATGTATGATGGCATGAAGAGAGCTTTTGGGCCAACCATCAAGAAGATCGCCCCCCTCAAATCTAAATCAGGGGATACAATCATTGACCAACGCAAGCAAATGGACCGCTGGGTTGACACTACCTAGAACTGTACTCCAGGGAGAATGTTGTCACTGAGGCCGCCCTCAATGCAGCCCAGTCTCTGCCAGTCATGGATGAGCTGGACGTACAGCCAACAAAATCAGAACTCAGTGATGCCATTGATTCTCTAGCCAGCAGAAAAGCCCCTGGGAAGGACGGCATTACCCCTGAAATAATCAAGAGTGCTAAGTCTGCCATACTCTCAGCATTCTACGAACTGCTTTGCCTGTGCTGGGACGAGGGAGCAGTACCACAGGACATGCGCGATGGCAATATCATCACCCTCTATAAAAACAAAGGTGACCGCGGTGACTGCAACAACTACCGTGGAATCTCCCTGCTCAGCATAGTGGGGAAAGTATTCGCTCGAGTCGCTTTAAACAGGCTCCAGAAGCTGGCCGAGTGGGTCTACCCTGAGGCACAGTGTGGCTTTCGAGCAGAGAGATCGACCATTGACATGCTGTTCTTCCTTCATCAGCTACAGGAGAAATGCCGTGAACAACAGATGTCCCACTACGTTGCTTTCATTGATCTCACCAAAGCCTTTGACCTCGTCAGCAGACGTGGTCTCTTCAGACTACTAGAAAAGATCGGATGTCCACCAAAGCTACTAAGTATCATCACCTCATTCCATGACAATACGAAAGGCACAATTCAGCATAGCGGCCCCTTTCCTATCCTGAGTGGTGTGAAACAGGACTGTGTTCTCGCACCTACACTGTTTGGGATCTTCTTCTCCCTGCTGCTCTCGCATGTGTTCAAGTCTTCAGAAGAAGGAATTTTCCTCCACACAAGATCAGGTGGCAGGTTGTTCAACCTTGCCCGTCTTAGAGTGAAGACCAAAGTACGGAAAGTTCTCATCAGGGAACTCCTCTTTGCTGACGATGCTGCATTAACATCTCACACTGAAGAGTGTCTGCAGAGACTCATTGACAGGATTGCGGCTGCCTGCAACGAATTTGGCCTAACCATCAGCCTCAAGAAAACGAACATCATGGGGCAGGACGTCAGAAATGCTCCATCCATCAATATTGGCAATCTGGCAGTGGTTCAAGAGTTCACCTACTTAGGCTCAACTATCACCAGTAACCTGTCTCTCGATGCAGAAATCAACAAGCGCATGGAAAAGGCTTCCACTGCTATGTCCAGACTGGCCAAGAGAGTGCGGGAAAATGGCGCACTGACACGGAACACAAAAGTCCGAGTGTATCAAGCCTGTGTCCTCAGTACCTTGCTCTACGGCAGCGAGGCCTGGACAATGTATGTCAGCCAAGAGCGACATCTCAATATATTCCATCTTCGCTGCCTCCGGAAAATCCTTGGCATCAGGTAGCAGGACCGTATCTCCAACACAGAAGTCCTCAAGGCGGCCAACATCCCCAGCATATACACCCTACTGAGCCAGCGGCACTTGAGATGGCTTGGCCATGTGAGCCGCATGGAAGATGGCAGGATCCCCAAGGAAACATCGTACAGCGAGCTCATCACTGGTATCAGACCCACCGGCCGTCCATGTCTCCGCTTTAAAGACGTCTGCAAACGCGACATGAAGTCCTGTGACATTGATCACAAGTCGTGGGATTCAGTTGCCAGTGATCGCCAGAGCTGGCGGACGGCCATAAAGGCGGGGCTAAAGCGTGGCGAGTCGAAGAGACTTAGCAGTTGGCAGGAAAAAAGACAGAAGCGTAAGGGGAGAGCCAACTCTAACAGCGCCGACAACCAATTTTATCTGCAGCACCTGTGGAAGAGTCTGTCACTCTAGAATTAGCCTTTATAGCCACTCCAGGCGCTGCTTCACAAACAACTGACCACCTCCACGCGCTTACCCATTGTCTCTCGAGACAAGGAGGCCAAAGAAGAACACCCAGTGGAAATTTTATGCCCCTCACCAAGGCATTGGGAAATCTGTGGTAACTTTACCAGGTAACCATTAGGTTTATGCCAACCTGGATAATATTAGGGAGTTGGGAATAAGGAGGGAAAACCATGAAAGCAAAGTCAGATTCTGTCCTCATATAACGCACACTTAAGGGGTTACTGGATATCAAATTGGAGCAGAACTCGGACTCGTGCAGTGTGTGCCTGGATTTTTGATATGTGATCTTAGTGGGTAAGATTCCCAGCCGGGCACACAAAGTCAGGAAATTATTCCCACTGAATGAACTTTAGCCCGAGCCGAACTATATAGATAATTTTAACTAACGCACAAAGAATGACCATCAGCCAATGTATTGAAGGACTGCGACTGCTCGCAGAAGTGTATGATTGTGGCAGTCATTGTCTTTTAGCAAAGGAAAGGGGAAAATAATAAACTACACTATAAAGAGCCTGTTATATTCCAGAAAGCCAGGGCGTGAAGGGTAGAACTGGAGCCAGTCTTGACACACAAGCATTATTTTTAAAACAGAGATACACATTACAAAAATACACCTCCTAACCTAGCCCCTACAGTTTCAGTCTGTTCCTATTTATAGGGGCACAAGTGAATCCCCAGTTCATGGCCATCACCAGCATACAATTAAGTATATAATTAATAGCAATTTACAGAGCATTCAAATCAAGTACGTTGAAACCTCCTTGTTGAAAATTTAATGGAACAGTAATAGCAGAAAGTTCAAATACATCAACAGTAAACTTCAAGAAATCAACCCTTGAATGAAATGCAGTTTGTGTTTCAACCCAACTGACTGCATACTACTTTAAAAGATGGGGTTCTTGAGGAAGAACTTTTGCTGGGCTCAAACTGGAATGAATGTTTGTAAATTGTAATTTGGAGATCAGAGTACAGACAAAAATTAAGTTCTTGATAACTGCAAGCACCAATTTCTGGACCAATGTTCCGCTGCCTCTGGAGGTAAAAAATAAACAACTGCTCAGATTTTCACTATGAAATTTGGGGCGGCACAGTGGTTAGCACCGCAGCCTCACAGCTCCAGCAACCTGGGTTCAGTTCTGGGTACCGCCTGTGCGGAGTTTGCAAGTTCTCTCTGTGACCGCGTGGGTTACCGCCGGGTGCTCCGGTTTCCTCCCACAGCCTAAAACTTGTAGGTTGATAGGTAAATTGGCCATTGTAAATTGCCCCTAGTGTAGTGTAGTGTAGGGGGATGTTGTAGGGAATATGGGATTACTGTAGGATTAGTATAAATGGGTGGTTGTTAGTCGGCACATGCTCAGTGGGCCGAAGGGCCTGTTTCAGTGTTGTATCTCTAAATAAAAATAAACAAATTATTAACTTCATTTATAATGGGAGGAGAAGCAAGTAAATCGGTTTGCTTCTATAGGACTTCTAAACTATATTAATCAATGTTTAATGATATAGAAGTTTACTATAAGCAAGTTTCCTTACATAACAGCTGAAGTGATGACATCAAAAATTACAACTTTCCAAAATGTATTGCATTGAAAGGAATATTGATTTACTTTAGTCTCAGAAACAAGTGTTGTGCCCCATCCAAGACAAAGAATATAGTGTTCCTATATGATGAATAGCAGCTTGAAATTCTTACCGTTGCAAATTTGTGTCCAAAACTTATCCACTCCTTTTCAATGAGTACTTGAAAACCTTTTGTTGTTCGGTAAAAGCTGTCAAGCATCAGTAGAGCCAGAGAAGTAAGTTGTGCAGTACGGTCCCAGCCATCACTGCAATGTATCAAAGCCGAACTTTTGCCAGATGAAACCTTATCTGCTACTCGAATTGCCCCTGCCAGAACAAACTACATATAAAAATATAAGTTGCATAATGAGTTTTTTTCAAAGCTGGTATGTTTATGAATTTTAAATAGAAATAACAATGCAAACAAATGATCACCTCTTCCAAGAATATAACTTAATTCAAAGCTTGCATAGAAAACTGACTGGTACAATTAAAGACAAGTTTATTTGTGTGAATTTTATGTTAATTGTGACACAATTAAAAATCTCAGGGATCAGATTATTTTCTGTAAAAAAAAACTAAAATACTTGGATGCTCACCAAAAACTAGATTACTAGATGTTCTCAATATTATTTGTATATTTATTTTACATTTTAATTTCTAACTTAAAAAAAAAACTCTGCAACTAATGCTGCATATAGCTCTTAGTCACAAATCAGCACTTCATTCATTTCACAGAGCAACAGCAGTCAGAACCATCTCACCTTAATATGTTCTAACCAGTGTGTGGACTCAAGACTTGACAGCCAGTGGGATTCCTCTACACTAGGGTACACAATGTCCTTTAACTTCCTTAGAGATTCCCTCATCACATGAATATTGTGAATGTCGAGGAAGACGACTTCTGCTCTCTGATAGGCATCGTCACCTTCGTAGCCCCCTCCTGTGGCCTGAAAAGAGAGAGTGATTTAATAAGGGCTTTCTTCTCAATTACTTGAAAAGCAAACTAGATTTTGTAAATAAACCAGAAAAGTGAGCACTGCGCGAGGGTGGGGCGCTGGTAGAAATACACACTCCAACAGTTGAGCACTAATTTGATCTTAGTGTATATTAAACTATTTAACTGTTTAACATATTCTCACAATTTAGTGAAAGTATTTAATATGCCGGAATTTAAGGTCACATTAATGTATCAGTTAAAGAGAATGAAACATTCAAAATGTTCTTCAGGATTATTTACATGCAATGGGCCTTTGATTAACATACTAGTTTGGCATTAGAACAAACGACGTCGGAACTGAAATTTTGGCAGCAGTTATATGTGACACGATATAGGGTTGGATTTTATTCCAGCGATGAGGGTCCCGGCAGTGGGCCAGAAGGTGGGGGGAGACCCCGCCTCAGCCCTTCATTGGACCCCCTGTTGCTATCTCACGGCAGGCAGCCAATGAACTGCCTGCCATCGGGGATGCCGTCAGTTAGGGAGGGTGGGTGGTCTTCCCGGGGAGGAACAGCCATCACTGCTGGGAGGGGATGTCCTCTGGGGGCCTCCCCTGACCCCACCAGGATTTTCCTGGCGGTGTCAGGCCCCTCTGTCCTCCATAAAATTGGAGTGGAGGTGAGAAAAGGCCCTTGTGGCCATTAATTGGCCACTTGAGGGCCTCAATTGACCTGGGACAGGAAGGATGTCCTCTGCCTTCCCCAACCCGGACAAAATGGCAGGGGGCCCAGGCAATGTTGGGAACAGTATTCCTTGCCATTCTGCTTGGCCATCCCCGTTCCTGTCTCTAAGGGCAGGATAAAATCCTGCCCGTAAATACACAGTGGCTTTGGAAATTTAATGTAGTTAATATGTGGGCTGATAATTAATACAGTTGAGTATAGGTATTGTGATGCACAATGTTATTAAATTGTTTCAATGGTTACAATAAAAAGGTTTCAACCATACGAAATTACAGATAGTTCCATACCAACTCCATCAAGCATGTGGCTTGAATTAAATATTGCCACAGTGACAGTTACTTTTGCTTTTCATTCACTTTTCAATATCTTTATCTTGATTTTTGTTCATTTTATCAGCCTTTAATCCTTTCCTATTTTTTCTATTGCTACTTTTTCATGCCTTTTAAATGAGGTCTTTTAAACAATTACCTTCAATATCAGACAGGAACACTGTGGACCATGTTACTACTTCAAACAATACTAGTCTAGAAGGAGATGGCCAAGCAATGGAGCGAGTCAGCCATGCCTGTCATCTCAGAGTACAGTCCAACGACACAACCCAATCCTAAAATACAGGATCAGTGCGGGTGTCGAACAGTGCTGGGATTCATACAGATAGCCATCTAATTGGCAGGCAGACAATCCGGTGCCCCTGCTACAGCTCTATTTGGTTCTTTTGTAACTTTAGGGAAATGATTAATAGATTAGTGGAGTGTGTGAAGAAGGGATGGATGTCAAGAATGTAGTAGAGGGAACTAAAGTGGAATAGGTTTCTCATGCTGTTGCACAATGTGACCGAGTAGTAAACAAAAATCAGGGATCTTGCTGTGGCCAGCTCAACATAGAAACATAGAAAATAAAAGAGTAGGCCATTTGGCCCTTCGAGCCTGCTCCACCATTCATTATGATCATAACTGATTATCCAACTCAGAAACCTGTTCCCGCTTTCGCCCCATACCCTTTGATCCCTTTAGACCAAGAGCTATATCTAACTCCTTCTTGAAAACATACAATGTTTTGACGTCAACTGCTTTCTGTGGTAGCGAATTCCACAGGCTCATCACTCTCTGGGTGAAGACATTTCTCCTCATCTCAGTCCTGAAAGGTTTACCCCGTATCCTTAGACTATGACCCCTGGTCTGGACTCCCCGACCATCAGGAACATCCTTCCTGCATCTACCTTGTCAAGTCCTGTTAGAATTTTATAGGTTTCTATGAGATCCCCCCTCACTCTTCTGAACTCCAGCAAATATAATCCTAACCGACTCAATCTCTCCTCATAAATTAGTCCCGCCATCCCAGGAAACAGTCTGGTAAACCTTTGCTGCACTCCCTCCATAGCAAGAACATCCTTCCTCAGGTAAGGAGACCAAAACTGCACACAATATTCTAGGTGTGACCTCACCAAGGCCGTGTATAATTGCAGCAAGACATCCCTGCTCCTGTACTCAAATCCTCTCGCTATGAAGGCCAACATACCATTTGCCTTTTTTACCGCCTGTTGCACCTGCATGCTTACCTTCAGCTACTTGTGTATGAGAACACCCAGGTCTCGCTGCATATTCCCCTCTCTCCGTTTATAGCCGTTCAGATAATAATCTGCCTTCCTGTTTTTGCTACCAAAGTGGATAACCTCACATTTATCCACATTATACTGCATCTGCCATGCATTAACCCACTCACTCAACTTGTCCAAATCACCCTGCAGCCTCTCTGCATCCTCCTCACAACTCACCCTCCCATCCAGTTTTGTGTCATCTGCAAATTTGCAGATATTATATTTAGTTCCCTCATCTAAAAAATTAATATATATTGTGAATAGCTGGGGTCCTAGCACCAACCCCTGCGGTACCCAACTAGTCACTGTCTGGCATTCGGAAACAGACCCATTTATCCCTACTCTTCGTTTCCTCTCCGCCAACCAATTTTCTATCCATTGCAATACACTACCCCAATCCCATGCGCTTTAATTTTACACACTAATCTCTTATGTGGGACTTTGTCGAAAGCCTTCTGAAAGTCCAAATAAACCACAACCACTGACTCCCCCTCATCAACTCTACTAGTTACATCCTCGAAGAATTCTAGTAGATTTGTC
Organism: Heterodontus francisci; assembly: GCF_036365525.1. NCBI lineage: Eukaryota > Metazoa > Chordata > Chondrichthyes > Heterodontiformes > Heterodontidae > Heterodontus > Heterodontus francisci. The sequence goes on from NC_090385.1 coordinate 17,377,049, forward strand.
AAGCATGATTTTCCTTTCATTAATCCATGCCGACTCTGCCTGATTCTACCACTGTTCTCTAAGTGCTCTGCTATAAAATCTTTGATAATGGAATCTAGAATTTTCCCCACTACTGACGTCAGGCTGACTGGTCTATAATTCCCTGCTTTCTCTCTACCTCCCTTTTTAAATAGCGGGGTTACATTAGCTACCCTCCAATCTGCAGGAACTGTTCCAGAGTCTATAGAATCTTGGAAGATGACACCAATGCATCCACTATTTCTAGGGCCACTTCCTTAAGTACTCTGGATACCATCAGGCCCTGGGAATTTATCAGCCTTCAATCCCATCAATTTCCCCAACACCATTTCTCTACCAATACTGATTTCCTTCAGTTCCTCTCTCTCACTAAGCCCTGTGCTCCCCAACATTTCTGGTATAATATTTGTGTCCTCCTTTGTGAAGACAGAACCAAAGTATGCATTTAGTTGGTCAGCCATTTCTTTGTTCCCCATAAAAAATTCCCGTTTCTGACTGTAAGGGACCTACATTTGTCTTCACCAATCTTTTTCTCTTCACATACCTATAGAAACTTTTACAATCAGTTTTTATGCTCCCCGCAAGCTTGCTCTAGTACTCTATTTTCCCCTTCTTAATCAATCCCTTGGTCCTCCTTTGCTGAACTCTAAACTGCTCCCAATCCTCAGGTCCGTTGATCGTTATACTGGCAAATTTGTGTGCCTCTTCCTTAGATCTAATGCTATCTCTAATTTCCCTTGTAAGCCATGGTTTGGCTACCTTTCCCATTTTACTTTTGTGCCAGACAGGGATAAACAATTGTTGCAGTTCATCCATGCGCTTTTTAAATGTTTGCCATTGTCTATCCACCGTCAGTCCTTTAAGTAACGTTTCCCAATCCGTCATAGCCAATTCGTGCCTCATACCTTCTTAGTTTCCTTTACTAAGATTCAGGACCCTAGTCTCAGAATCAACTGCGTCACTCTCCATCTTGATGAAGAATTCTATCATATTATGGTTGCTCATCCCCAAGGGGTCTTGCACCACAATATATAGTCAATTATTCCTCTCTCATTACACAATACCCAGTCTAGGATGGCCTGTTCTCCAGTTGGTTCCTCAACATATTGGTCCAGAAAACCATCCCGCATACACTCCAACAAACAATCCAGAGGAGAAAGCTAACCAAGTAGGACAGGAACACATATCTAAAAGTGAGCCATATTTTTAAAATTTGTGTTGGGAAGTCAGCAACACTGGCAAAGCTGCATTTATTGCCCACCTTTAATGACCCCAAGAGGGTGGTGGGCCTTCTTTTAATGATATTACAACTGAGCAGCTTTCTACAAAAGCAAAATACCTCAGATGCTGGAAATCTGAAATAAAAACAGAACATCTGATGAAAGGTAATCAACCTGAAACATTAACTCTTGTTTCTCTCCCCACAGAAGCTGCCTGACGTGTTGAGCATTTTCAGCATTTTCTGTTTTTATATGACCAGCTTGCTAGGTAATTTCAGAGGGCATTCAGAGTGTGTGGGCTAAAGGCCTGCGACCTGACCCGAACCCGACGGGACCCGACGACATGTGTCGGGTTCGGGTCGGGCCCACCTTCAGGGTACGGCGCTCGGGTCGGGTCGGGTCGGACTGGACCCACACAGGTTAAGTGCTCTGCTGGTAAGTATTGAAATTTGTTTTAAAAACTTACCTGAGCTGGAAGTCCGGGACGACAATGAGTCTGCGCAGTGAGCGAGTGACGTCACTGTGACGTCATCACGCACACGCTGCAGCTTCTTGCAGGTTCGGTGTCAGGAAGGTAAGTGAAGGGATGGTTGGGTCGGGCTGAGTAGTGGCGGGTTCGGGCTTGGGGCAAAATCGGAGGGACTCGGGCCAGGTCGCTGTGGTTCGGGTCGGGTTCTTTTTCCCGACCTAAGGCAGGCCTCTAGTGTAGGCTACAATGTAATGTTGACTAACTCCTGAAAAGCATTCATTAAAGATTTAATAAGTGAAGTGTCATAGCTTCTATGTTACTCGCCTATTACCCTAACCACTACAATATCTTACCCTAAAGTGCACTACGTCTCTGCTCTTACGTTGTTACACACCTTGTTGGCTACTGCATTGACACTTGGTCTTGCATCAAAGATGGTTAACTTCTGGGTCTGCCCATTGGACTCTCGAATAATATCAAGATATTTTTCATCATCTTTGCTGCGTTTCCCACTCATGCCAACCAGAGGCTGACTACAACGAACTATCACAGCTTGATTGTCTGGATGTATCCAGGATAACACCTGAAACAGATGCAAACACAGGTCATTACAAAAATTGACTTTTAAAATTAAATTTATGGTTATTTCACGTGGTTATGTCTGCAAAATAAGCAACACATAGAATACAACCAGGACTCACTTTACCCATGCCCTCCCAACACCTGCTTTCCTCCCCCCACCAGAAAAGGTTCTCTAATTATCTCTTGACGAGGAGTAAATAATTAAATTCATGGTGCTCCAAAATAGAACAAATCAAGTGCTTCATCATCAATCTTGGAGGCACAAGGTGCGTGACTTAATATGAAAGCCTTTTCCAATCCACATTCACTTATTGCACAGCGTTAAAACATGGTGTTACTATTTCTGCTTCTTAGGTATACAAAGCCAAGATAAGGTTTTTAGCTCGGTGACTCAACATCATCTTTGTGGTGTGACTACATGGTGCCAAAGATTCTATTTTGGCCTGGCAAGAGGCATTTTGTTGGGAATTTCGTGACAACTATCTAACACTTCAAGAAAGAGAGGGGCATCTCATATGACCTCTATTATTAATGCAATTTTTGTACACATTATGGATAATTCACAAAATAATTCACATTTCAAAAAACTTTTTAAAAAATTAAACTTTAAAAATAATTGAAAAAAATCTTTGTAACTCAAGAATTAACATGTCCCACAAATTATCAAGCCATCCTCCCATCTGAATAAATTCTGCAGTCTGTGAACAGTCGATGGATTTTATATAAGTGCAATAATTTAACGTTTCTAAAGAACAGTGAATCTGTGAAACAAATACCCTGCACACATTAGCAATTGTAACCAAACGTTGCAAAAAAATTATACAAAACTATATTGGATACGAATATTAATTTTTAAAAGATGGTCTATTCAAACTGTTAACATTTCAGACAATATTCTGGACTTAAGTGACTGCATTCCTTTATTGCACTGCATATGGCCTGATTAAATTTTCACTCAAAAAGCAGATTTAAGGTCAAAAGATCAAAATTGTTGTTATACTAAAATTTGAACAAGTGTGGATTCGATACAGGGAGGCTTGCTCAACAGGATAGCTAGTCAGAGCCAATCATCAAATTCTGGCACTGCACGTTGGGAATCACTGCTTACGTTCACTTGTTTTCTAACAGAGTGAAGATGACATATTCCACATTCCTTTGTTCACTGTGGACATGACGAACAGTAAACGGCAAAACTTCCATTTGAGGGCCAAAGAAAATTCTGCCCCTTTTCAATCATTAAGAAACCACACAAATTAATAATTGCTGATTTCTTCAGATGTCAGGGATTTTACCAAAACAAATTTGAGAGAAAATCTGCCTTTACAAAGGACAATATATAGTTTCCTTTTTCACATACTGCTAGTTGAAGCTTTGAAAGGAATTGCTATTAGAATTTTTGATAATTTTATGTCAATAGATTACTATTTAAAAAATTCTACTAATGGAACTCTACTAATGGAATATTTCTCCCCCATAGTTGTGGTTAAATAAAACCCCAAGCTTTTGGGAGAAACTGAAACCTTCAAATATAAACTTGAATGACAACATTAGAAAACACAAAAGGAAGTTCAGTGGATTAATTTAATCATGTAGTGAAATATGTAACTTTGTTTGTTAAATCCTTATTTTGCACACAAGAAACTTCAGTTACTGAAGGAAAAATAGGCAGATGAACAGGAGCATTCTGAATTATTTGTGGGGACAGCGTCAACCACAAGATGATATGCTCTCACTAAAAAAAATGATATTGACACAGGCTGTGACAGGGAAGCACGGTACCTTTAACATTGGAAACGCCGATCATAGCTCCACTTACAGAAGCAAAAAGCACTTAGAATGAGTTTTCAATGATACATAAACCCACAAACTATATGTAGTACAGTAGCATAGTATGAATATAAATTGACAATGTTGCCTTTTTAACAAGCCAATAAAAGAAATTTCATGCAGTTTAACTTGGAATTTTGAGAAATGGAAAACAAGCTAGGTTGAAGAAAAGAAATGGAGGGACTTGGGAAACTGTACAAAATCTTCAAACAGATTCCCTAATGATCCTAAATTTAAAAAATGAATTCAGTATGAAAGATAAACAGATGATTATCACCAGATTTTTTCAATACTTTATATATATTATTTTTCTTTGCCATACCCACCGGTAAACGACCCTTGGATCTGAAAGCTGCCACTTTTCTCAGATCATCATCACTGGCACTGGCTGGAACCACTAAGATTGGTGGATAAGTGTCACAAAGCTCATAGTTTTGATTTATGTTTGTGATTCTCCATTTCCGCTTTTCATCAGGTAAGCCCTGCAGGCACATAAAGTTAAAAAAATATACAGAAATGAAGTGACTAAGAGACAACCAAAAGCATCAATCACATTAACTAAAATATAGAAATAACCTTCCTTTTGTGAAATATTTTCAACTAGATCAGGATTAATATTATGCTTGAATCAGCATTTCTGGATGCAGCAGATGGAATTATACTATCTAGCATCAAGGTAGTCTGTCCAATATTATATTACCTAATAGGGAGGCCTTCTCTGAGTAAGGTTTGATCTCCATGAACAAGGTGTTATACAAGGCTGAATATGGGAAGGTAGCTTAGTCGAGACACTAGGAAGTTGAATGAATGAACACTACCAGCCAGTTTTCTGATGAAGGGTCACTGACCTGAAACGATAACTCTGCTTCTCTCTCCACAGATGCTGCCAGACCTGCTGAGTATTTACAGCATTTCTTGTTTTTACTACCAAACAATAGATACTAGTAAGCCAAAATGGTAAACCAAGTTAATTGTTTGGAAATGTAAAAGCTATCCTGCTTAAAGGGGGAAAAAGTATGGGGGAGTAATACTTACCCCCACCCCCGAGTTATTGCTCTATCTTATGAAAGAAAACAGTATCCTCGGGAGAATTCTGCTCATCATTGTGGGGGAACGAACAAAACATTTGCTTGTTTCTTATGGATTAAATCTATACCAATAGTTAAAAGAAAAAACAGAATTCTCCTGAGATTAAGATTTGCTTCCACAGAAGAGAGAAGTGCTTTGATCAAAAAGTATTCTCCTTGGACTTTCCTTTTTGATTAGATGTAGTTGCCTCAGCTAACCACATGAGAATGCTAAAGCACCAGAATTTGGACTTCTCAAGCTTTAACTTAATGAAATATTTCTAGCAGGTTGAACAAAATTCATTTCAGCACTTTCTAATTCAGATGCAGCGAACAATTCTTATGACTTTATTTGAAGGAAAGGGTGAGAAGTAAAACTAATCACTCCCAGTCAGTTTACCAAGGGGATTTAACACAAAATGAATGCAGCTACAAAAGAGAACTGGTTGACTTGGGTGTAAACAAGTACAGAGAAGACAATTAACTTCCTGGGAGGCATGTATTGAGTAAGTTGCTAGACAACCTGTTGCCGATTCCCTGAACAAAAACCAGGTCACTTAAACATGTACATCATTCACCAAATAAACTGAACAACTGTAGGGTATAACTTACAGCTGGCACTGTGCATGAATGATCAACAACCACACACCAAAGTCCTCCCACCATGTATTTTAAATGGGTTAACCTCCTGCATTAAAACAGTTCAGAAAGCAACTTGGCATGAATTTTACATATTAGAACAGCAATCTTAATTTTTATCCTTATGATGGTTTTGGTAATAAAATGGTCTTTGGATCAGAATCCCCACAGCACCAGCAAGTTCACTCACATTCTAAAACAATAAGTGATAAACAGATTACAAACTTTGACTGATTGAATGTATTAAACCAGTGAGGATGGCTGAATAACTCATAGGTTAGTTATGGTTAGTCATATGAAAAGGAAACTAAAATTACAACACTCTATAGTACTCCTGCCAAATTACAGTGGAAATAAATGAGACTACACTGGTACAAAACGACAGCTACACACATTTATATAGTAACTTTCATGTAAATAAGCCACCCAAGACATCACACAGAGGTGTAATCAGTCAAAAATGGACTCAGACAAAAAAAAATTAGGAAAGATGATGAAAAGTTTAGTCAAAGTGGTGGGTTTCAAGGAGGGTCTTAAAGGAGGATAGAAAAATACAGCTGGATTTTAGGAGCTCACTGCCAATCTGGGCGGCGAGCTCAAAAAATGGCAGCCTGCACACCAAAGAGCTGCCCATGGAAATTTGAACAGACTTAGACAGGGATTTCCAGAATGTGGGACCTAGATAGCTGAAGTCATAGCTGACAACAGTGGGGCAAACGGCTGGGGAAGAACAGAGAATTCAGGCAGTGGGAAGTGTAGGGTTGAAGGAAGTCACAGAAACAGGGAAGGGCCGGACCACAAGAACTTAAAGACAGGGATGAGGATTTTAGTTGGAGACTTGAGGATCTGGAGCAAATGTATTCAGTAAATGGTGACTGGTATGCGAGATGTGTAAGGGATTGGATACGGGTAGCAAAATACTGGAAGAGCAAAGGATTATGAAGGGTGGAGAATGGAAGGCTGTCAGGAGAGCACTGGAATAGTCGAGCCTGAAGGTGACAAAGGCATTGGTTAGGGGTTTCAACAGCAGATGAGCTGAGGCAGGAACAAAGTCAAGAAATGTTATGAAAGTAAAAGTAGGTGGTCTTTATCATGAAGAGGATATAGGGTTAGAAGCTCAGCTTGGAGTTGAATAGGACACCAAAACTGCGAATAGTCTGGTTCAGCCTCATCCAGTTGCCGGTGATGGGGATGGAATTAGTCTCAAGGATACAGAGTTTCTGGCAGATGCCACAGATGAAGGATTCAGTCTTTCCAATGTTTAACTGGAGGAAACTGCGGTTTATCCAAGACTGAATGTCAGACAATGGAAGGGTGGAGAGGGGTAGTCGAGAGGTACAGATGGGAAAAAGTGATAGCTGCCCCCATGTCTGTGGATATTGTTGTCAAGGGCAGCTTGCATCTTAGGTTGAGGAGCCAACAATAGATCCTTGGGGGTCTCCAGAGGGAACGGTGAGTATTGGCAAAACAAACCATTGTTGGAAATGCTCTGGCAATAATTGGATAGCTAGGAGTGGAATCAAGCGAGGGTACTGCCACTGAGGCGAATTACAGAGCAGAGGCATTGGATAAGGATGGTGTGGTCGACCATGTCAACTGAGAAGGAATTGAGGAGGAATAATGCACCACGGTCAAGGCTACGGAGAATGCTACTTTTGAATTTGGCATCAGTGCTGCGGCAGATACAGAAACCTGACTGGGGAGATTCTAATGTAGAGTTACAGGGAATCAAGGCATGGATTTTGGAGGACAGCAGGGTCAAGGATTTTGGAGAGGACAGTAAGGTTGCAGATGGTGTGTAGTTGGCAAGGACAAAGGGGTCAACTGTGTTTTCTGTTTTTTTTCCCCAAAGGAAGGGGGCTAATAACATTTTACAAAAGGTGACAGTACCTAAGGATAGGGCAGTTTACAATGTCAGCTGGCACTGGAGACAGTTGAGTGGTCAGCAGTTTAGTGGGAATAGGATCAAGGGAACAGGAGGTGGATCTCATAGATAAGATGAGCTTGTAGAAGGCATGAGAAGAGGGGAAAGAACTACAGGAAGACACACGTTCGGGGCTAGGGTAGACTGTTAGCAAGGAGGGGTGGTAAAGAACAGCAGAGGCAGTTGGCTGGATAATCTCAATCTTAGTGATGAAGATTCCTTCCCGCACCTACTGAAGGTGAGGCAGGAAGGAGCAGGGGAGACAGGTTTAAAAAACACTGGGAGTGGATAAAACAAGCTGGAGGTTATTTCTGTTCTCCAAGATATTCCCAGAAGAGTAGGCACTTTTGGCAGAGCAGTGAGGCCCAATAACTCTTGATGTGGTCCAGCCAAACCTGGTGATGGATGGCTAAAAGAGCTATGCAGTAGATAGAGTCAGAGTCATTTATGTAACAGGAGGTGGCCATTCGGCCCATCGGGTCCATGCCGGCTCTCCGCCGAGCTATTCAGTCAGTCCCACTCCACCACTCGATCCCCGTAGACCTGCGAGTCTATTTCCTTCAAGTGGCCATCCAACTTCATTTTGAAGTCATTGATTGTCTCCGCTTCCAACACCCTTGTGGATAGCGAGTTCCAGGTCATTACCACCTGCTACGTAAAAATGTTCCTCCTCACATACACCCTGCATCGTGTGCCCAAACCCTTCAATCTATGTCCCCTAGTCCTTGTACCAGTTAATGGGAACAGCTTTTCCTTGACTAACTTATCTAAATCTGCCATAATCTTGTACACTTCTATTAAATCTCCCCTCAATCCCTTTGTTCTAAGAACAACCACCCCAGTTTTTCGACCCTAATTTTGTAATTAAAATCCCCCATCCCTGGAATCATTCTGGTAAATCTCCTCTGCACCCTATCGAGGACCCTCACATCCTCCTTAAAGTCTGACCAGAACTGGACACAATACCCCACTTGAGACCCAACCAGAGCTTTATAAAGGTTCAGCATAACTTTCCTGCTTTTATACACAATGCCTCGGTTTATGAAGCTCAAGATGCCATATGCTTTACTAACCACTCTCTCAATATGTCCGGCCATATTCAAACATCGATGCACATGCACCCCCAGGTCTCTGTTCCTGCACACTCTTTAGAACTGTGCCATTAACTGTGCCTCTCCCTATTCCTTTGCCAAAATGCATACCTCACACTTGTCTGTATTAAATTCCATCTGCCACCTCTCTGCTAGCCTATCTATGTCCTGATGCAGGCAGTTCATATCACCCTCACTGTTTGCCACACCTCCAAGTTTGGTGTCATCAGCAAATTCTGAGATTCTACTCTGTATTCTGATCCAAGTCATTTATATATAGCAAAAAAAAAAGCAGTCACCCCAGCACTGACCCTTGGTGAACATCAGCGTCTACCATTCACCAGTCTGAAAAACAACCATTTACTACGACTCACTCAAGTCTGAACTCCTTGAACTTGAGGGAGCGAAGGGGGCCCCTGTAACTGGGCGTGCTGACCAGGATAGGAGAAAGTACAGGTTTTTCTGAGGACAAAGATAAAGGGATGGTAAACTCGACTTTAGAAAGACTGTTTGGTTGTTGAAAGATGCAAAGCAAATTCAATATTAAATAGCAATTCAAAGCTGAGCAAGCTCCCATCAGTTCATAAAGCAACTCACCTGCCTCTGAAATTCTTCAATTGGGACATAAACTTTCCACCCATCTTCAGAGTAGGTTTCTTTATTTTCAAATGCAAAAAATTGCTGAAAGAAGCACAACAGTAATTGTTAGGACAAAGTATTGCTATATTGGTTAATTTCTTCTGTGAGCACAGTGGCGCAGTGGTTAGCACCGCAGCCTCACAGCTCCAGCGACCCGGGTTCAGTTCTGAGTACTGCCTGTGCAGAGTTTGCAAGTTCTCCCTGTGACCGCGTGGGTTTCCGCCGGGTGCTCCGGTTTCCTCCCACAGCCAAAGACTTGCAGGTTGATAGGTAAATTGGCCGTTGTAAATTGCTCCTAGTGGAGGTAGGTGGTAGGAGAATGGTGGGGTTGTGGTAGAGAATGTAGGATTAGTATAAATGGGTGGTCGTTGGTCGGCACAGACTCGGTGGGCCGAAGGACCTGTTTCAGTGCTGTATCAATAAATAAATAAACAAACAAACAAACAATCTTCCTCCTGTATCTTTCTGGAATATTCCAATCAGACTGACTGGGCAAAGTATAGCTCAGAAGTTCAGCTGAGAAAATCAACCCCATACTGGAGCTGGCAAGCTGCATTATTCTGAGCGTCTGAAGACAGTACTTTCCATCAGTGAAGCTGTTTTGTTTCTACTGCTGGCTAGTTTCAGAAAGCAGAGTGAGAAAAAAAGTGATCATTGCCAATCCCTCCTGCTTTCCACTCTCCCTTCAAATGGTGTAAGGCAATAAGCTTCTATGTTGGTACAGTACACATTAAAAAAAACACTCTGCTAATGGGCTGCATCCATGATACTATATACAGCGAGTTTTGTTCATTCAATTTTTTTCCTTCTCAGCTTCTTACTTGAGCTCTCCCAAAATAAAACAGGCCTGCACGAGTCCAATTCTAATAGACTGAGGAGCATGTTAATTCACCATTGCAAATTCCCATGTGGCGTTTGCTATTGACAGGCACCTCAAGTTTACAGAATTAAAAAACACATGAAAACAGTTGGGTAATTGTTTACATTGTCTCCTTGCCAAATTCATGTTTTATTTTCAATTATTTTGGCAGTAGACACTGTAACAAACCAAACTCAAATGGAAACACACAAAGTAGAAAAAGATAATGGTAAGATCCTGCACCTTGCAAAATTACTGTTTTAAACAGATTTCATACAAAATTACTGGATCTTCCACTGCAATAGCCAGAGAATAACAGCAGGCATTTTTAAAATTGTAAACTAAAAGAAAATAATCTGTCTGAGCAGTAAAATCAATGGTATAATCTGATGAAGGTCAGAGCTGAGGATTCAGGAAAAATGGTGGAGAGCTTATCACTGGTTGTAATAGGGCAGATAAGGGGAATGTAGTGTACTTAGATTTTCAAAAAGCATTCAAAAAGGTTTCAATAAGACTTTATTACATAAAACTATGGCTGATGGGATTGGGGGTGATATATTAACATGGATTGAGGATTGGTGAATGGACAGAAAACAGTAGGAATAAATGGGTCATTTTCAAGTTGACAGTCTGTAACTAGCAGGGTACCACAAGGATAAGCACTGGGGCCTCAGTATTTACAATACTGGACAGCAGGTGCATGGAAAACCACGACCTCCAAGTTCCCCTCCAACTCACACAGCACTCTGACTTGGAACAATATCGCCGTTCCTTCATTGTCACTGGGTCAAAAACTTGGAACACTCTACCTAACAGCGCTGTTGTGGTGGATGTACCTACACCACACAGACTGCAATGGTTCATGAAAGTGGCTCACCATCACCATCTCAAAGGCATTAGGGATTGGTAATAAATGCTGGTCTTGGCAGCAACACCCGCATCCCATGAACAAATTAGAAAAACTTGCCTTAGAGGGAATGCAATGAAGGTTCACTAGACTGATTGCTGGGATGAAGGGATTGCCCTATGAAGACAGACAGAGTGGGCAAAACCTATATTCTTTAGCATTTCGAAGAATAAGAGGTGATTTCACTGAAACATAAAATTCTTAAGGGGCTTGACAGGGGCTAACATCTGCCATAGGAAAAATGCTAGAATCCATTATTAAGGAGGTTACAGCAGGACATATAGAAAATCATAATGCAATCAGGCAGAGTCAACACGGTTCTGTGAAAGGGAAATCATGTTAGATTTATTAGAGCTTTTTGAGGAAGTAACAAGCAATAACATGCCACATCAAAGGGTACTACACAAAATAAGAGTTCATGATGTACGGGGTAACATACTAACACAGATAGAAGATTGGTTGGCTGACAGGAAGCAGGAAGTAGAGATAAATGGGTCTTTTTCAGGTTGGCAGGATGTGACTAATGGAGCAGTGCTGGAGCCTCAACTATTTCCAATCTACATCAATGATTTGGATGAAAGGACTGAATGCATAGTTGCTAAATTTGCTGAAAATACTAAGATAGGTAAGGAAGGTAAGTTGTCAAGAGAACACAAGGGATATAGATAAGTTTAATGACTGGGCAAAATTGTGGCAGATGGAGTATGTGGGACAATGTGAACTAGTTCACTTCGTCAGGAAAAATGGAAAAGCAGATTACTTAAATAGAGAGACTCTGCAGAACTCTGTGGTACAGAGGGATCTGGGTGTCTTGGTATATGAATCATAAAAAGTTAGTATGCAGGTACAGCAAATTAGGGAGGAAAATGGAATGTTGTTGTTTATTGCAAGGGGAATAGAATACAAAAGTAGGAATAGACTGGACAGATCAAATCAAATTGGCAAGAGTAGCATGGATGACGAATTTGTAGAGTGCCTCAGGGATTGTTACTCAGAGCAATATGTTGCAAAACCTACCAGAGAACAGGCTATTTTAGATTTGGTATTGTGTAATGAGGTAGGATTAATAAGAGATCTCATAGTTAAGGATCCTTTAGAGGGAAGCGATTGTAACATGGTAGAATTTCAAATTCAGTTTGAGGGTGAGCAACTCGGGTCTCAAACCAGTGTCTTCAACTTAAACAAGGGCAATTACAGAGGTATGAAGAAAGAGTTGTCTAAAGCGGGCTGGGAAAATAAACTACAGGGGAAGTCAGTGGATGAGCAGTGGCAGACTTTTAAGCAGATATCTCATAACACTCAGCAAACATTTATTCCAGTCAGAAGGAAGGACTCGAGGAGAACGATGAACCACCATGGATAACAAAGGAAGTTGAGAGTATCAAATCAAAAGTAAAGGCGTACAATGCGGCGAAAAAAAAAGAGTGGTAGGCCAGAGGATTGGGAATTTTTTTTAGAAACCAGCAGTGGATGACTAATAAAATAATAAAGAGGTAGAAAACTGATTGAGAGTAAATTGGCAAGAAATATAAAAACAAACAGTAAGAACTTCTATGGGTATATTAAAAGGAAGAGAGTAGCTAAAGTAAGTGTGGGACCCTTAGAGGATGAGGAATTAATAACAGGGCACAGGAAAATGGCAGATAATTTAAACCAATATTTTGCATCTGTCTTCATGGTGGAGGACACTATAAACATCCCAACAATAATAGATGAGCAAGGTGTAAATGGGAGGGAGGAATTTGTAACAATCTCTATCACGAGGGAAAAGGTGCTGGACAAACTGATGGGACTAAAGGCAGACAAGTCGCCAGGACCTGATGGCCTGCATCCAAGGCTTTTAAAAGAAGTGGCTGCAGAGATGGTGGTGACCTTGGTGATAATATACCAAAACTCACTGGATTCAGGTAGGGTACCAGCGGATTGGAAAACCGCTAATGTGACACTCCTATTCAAGAAAGGAGGGAGGCAGAAAGCAGGAAACTATAGACCAGTTAGCTTAACATCTGTCATTGGGAAAATGCTTGAGTCGATTATTAAGGAAGAAATAGCAGGACATTTAGAAAAACATAATGCAATCAAACAGAGTCAACATGGTTTTACGAAAGGGAAATCAAGTTTGACAAATTTGTTAGAGTTCTTTGAGGATATAACAAGCAGAGCGGATAAAGGTGAATCATAAGATGTTGCGTATTTGGATTTTCAGAAGGCGTGTGATAAGCTGCCACATAAAAGGTTATTGCACAAAATAGGAGCTCAGGGTATCAGGGGTAATGTGTTGGCATGAATTGAGGATTGGCTAACACACAGCAGGCAGAGAGTCGGGATCAATGGGTCTTTTTCTTGGTGAGGCCACACCTGGAGTACTGCGTACATTTCTGTCCCCGTATTTAAAGAAGGGTATACTAGCATTGGAGGCAGTTCAGAAAAGGTTCACTAGGCTGATTCCTGGGATGAAGGGGCTGTCTGATCAAGAATGGCTAGGTTAGGCCTTTATTCATTGGAGTTTAGAAGAATGAGAGGCGATCTTATAGAAACATCACAGATTTTAAGGGGGCTCGACAGGATAAATGTTGAGATGATGTTTCCACTAGTGGGGGAATCTCAAACTAGGGGACATAATTACAGAATAAGGGGGCACACATTTAAAACTGAGATGCAAAGGAATTTCTTCTCTCAGAGGGTGGTGAATCTCTGGAATTCTCTGCCTCAGAGTTGTGGAAGCTAGGTCACTAAATGTATTTAAGGAGGAGGTAGATAGACTTTTGAAATCTCGGGGAGTCGAGGGTTATGCGGAGCAGGTCCGAAAGAGGGGTTGAGGCTTGGGACAGATCTGCCATGATCTTATTGAATGGCGGGGCAGCCTTGAGGGGCTGAATGGCCTACTTCTGCTCCTATTTCTTATGTTCTTATGAATGTTTTGCTACAGCTGCACAGGCCCTTAGTGAGAGCACATCTGGAGTAGTGCGTATAGTTTTGGTCTCCTTACTTAAGAAAGGATAAAATTGCATTAGAAGCAGTTCAGAGAAGGTTCACTTAACTGATTCCTGGGATGAAGGGGTTATCTTATGAGGATTGAACAGATTAGGTCTGTATCCACTGGAGTTTAAAAGAATGAGGGGTAATCTTATTGAAACATACAAGATCCTGAGGGACTTGACAGGGTGGGTGCTAAAAGGATGTTTCCACTTATGGGCGAGACTAGAACAAGGGGACAAAGTTTTTAAAAAGGGGTTTCCCATTTTAGATGAAGATGAAGAGAAATTTTTTCTCTGAGGGTCGTTAGACTGTGGAATTCGCTTCCTCAGAGAGGAGTAGAGGCTGGGTCGTTGAATATATTCAAGGCTGAGTTAGATGGATTCTTGGTAGACAAGTGAGTCAAGTCTTATGGGGCAGAGTGAGACCACATTCAGATCAGCCATGATCGTATCAAATAGCAGAGCAGGCTGCAGGGGTTGAATGGCCTACTCCTGCTCCTAATTTGTATGTTCATATGATATAGAAGCTCAGTCATGGTCTGACTGAATTGTGGAGCAGAGTCGATGGACTGTATGCCCTATCCTTGCTCCTGTTTTTCTTGTTTCTTATTTGCAAAATTTATCTTTGTGCAGATCCAAGGAATAAAAAAAACTGCACTAAATTACTGTTTTTTCCACAGCATTACAGCACATTGGACTATTTAATCCATAACCTATAGAAGGTACTATAGCCAAATTTGCAGATGACACTAAAATAGGTGAGACAGTAAGTTGCAATAAAGAAATAAGAAATCTACAAATGGATATGGATAGATTAGATAAATGGGCCAAAATGTGGCAGATGGATTTTAACGTGGATAAGTGTGAGGTTATCCATTTTGGTCGGAAGAATAGAAAGGCAAATTATCTAAAGAGAGAGAAACTTCAGAGTGCTTCAGTGCAGAGGGATCTGGGTGGCCTCATGCATGAATCGCAGAAAACTAGTTTGCCGGCACAGCAGGTGATAAGGAAGGCAAATGGAATTTTGGCATTTATTGCTAAAGGAATAGAGTATACAGTCATAGAGTGAAGTGTTGCTGCAACTGTACAAGGTATTAGTGAGACCGTACGTGGAGTATTGCGTACAGTTTTGGTCCCCTTACTTGAGAAACGATGTAGTTGTATTGGAGACAGTTCAAAGGAGGTTCACTAGATTGATTCCAGAGATGGGGGGGCTTGTCTTATGAAGAGAGATTGAGCAGTTTAGCCCTTTACTCTCTGGAATTTAGAAGAATGAGAGATCTAATTGAGGTATTTATGATTAAGGGGATTGACAAAGTAGACAGAGAGGATGTTTCCTCTGGTGGGGTAATCTAGAAAAAGAGGTCATAGTTTTAGGATAAGGGGTAGCAGTTTTAAAACAGAGATGAGGAGAAATTACTTCTCTCAAAGGGTCGTAAATCTGTGGAATTCACTACCCAGAGTGCGGTGGATGCCAGGCCATTGAGTAAATTTGAGGAGATAGACAGATTTTTAATTAGAAATGGGTTGAAAGGTTATGGAGAACGGGCAGGAAAGTGGAGTTGAGGCCAAGATGAGATCAGCCATGATCATATTGAATGGCGGAGCAGGCTCCATGGGCTGAATTGCCTACTCCTGCTCTTAGTTCTTATGCCTGGTACACATTTAGATTAATGAAGCTAAAACCAAATGGCTTGATTTGTTATTATTGCTCCCAGGAAAGGTATTTTGTCATCTTGAGATGACAATGACTGTAAAGCTTAAGAGTAAATACAAAGAAAGCAATGACATATGTAGAGATTCCATTAATTAAAATAAAAAGTACATTCCTTATAGCTTGTCACATAAATAACAAAAATAAAAACAATGCCACACATGAGAAACAGGCCAAAGTATACAATAAGTTCCTCTGTACATTTCTATCCATAATGAATTGCTAGTCACAATGTACCATTCATGGAAGGACATGTGAGCATTTCACATATTCGAGTCTCTCCTAGAAGATAGAAAATACCAAATCGCTAAACTGATACAAACAGGTTAAAACTGTATTGTCAAATTTAGTTACAGGCTAATTAATACACAGAAGCCAAATGATATAGCAAGCTACAGAATCAGCACAGTACTTTAAAGAAAAAATGGTAATCAGTCAATATATGGTTCGATTATATTGCTTAGTCTCTGGTAAGTGACAAGACTTCTAGATAAAGGCAGTTTGGCTTTTGGTAGTAAATTCAGATGTGGTATTGTGGGCCAACGATGAGAAACTCAGTTCATTCACAGATTTCAAATTTTCTACCAGAACTAATACCTGTGGGAGAATTTCACAATATGCATTCAGGTTAAAGGCTTCACAGGTCAGCGCTTTCACTTAACCATGAGGAAAGACACAACTGTAGGACTTCACATACATTTCAATTTGCACCTTGAACAAAGACCCCTGCATCCTGCCTAGTTTCCAGATCAACCAACCTGGCCTGGTTCTGTAGACAACTTATTTCCTATATTTTGTTTCAAAACCTGATAAAGACAGCTTCTATTCTAACTCTAGCTATTCAAAAACTGTACTTAATAAAATAAAGTTGTTATTTTTCCTTAACATTCAATCTCTGATCTGGGCATTTCCCTTTTATTTAAAATACAAATTGGAAAGAAGAACTGCTGATTTTCTTGATGTATCTCGTGTATTCAATCAAAAATAGCAGACTGGCAAAAGTTTCAGTAATGGCCACCAGGTAAAACTATTTAAAGGGTCAGCTTGGCTCAGTTGGTAACACTCTGGCCTCAGAGTAAGAAATATGTTGGGCAAAGCGCGACACCAGGTCTTAAGCACCTAATATAGGTTGATGCTTCAGTGCAGTACTGGGGGAGGTGCTAAGAGATGGCAAACAAGGCCCATCTGTTTCCATAACATTCAAAGACAGCGCAGGGTTTTCCCAGGTCCAAGACAATATTCCGCCTAAATCAATACCAGCAAAATCGGATTTACCATTCATGCATCTCATTTTTTATTTGTGGGAACTCACTGTTGTAAACAGACAACAACTCACTCTACTCAACAGTTACCGTGCTTCAAGTGATTCAATGGTTGAGAAGTGCTTTGGGATGTTACGATAGTGCCATAATATGCTATGGAAATGGGGGTTCTTCATTTCCATTAAACAATCTTAAAAAGTGCCAAAGTCATATTTTCTGAATAACGCCAAAATATATAAAGATTGATGCATTGTATTCTAACAAAGCCCTGGAAGCAGAATGATTTCCAGTTGAACTTTTCTAGTCCTCTCATCTCTCCACTGACTGAATGTTCATTCCAATTCTGGAAAGACACTCCTGACTGGCCAACTACACTGCAACTTGAAATCGTCACCACCAGACTCAACTATTCCCATGTTCTCCTGACAGGTCTCCCATCTTCCATTCAGTGAACTTCAGCTCATCTATCATTCCTGTCCTCACATTCTGATATTGTCCTCCAATGTTTCCAATTTAAACTTTTCTTAAGTGTTTAAACCCTTTTGTGGCCTCAGCCCTTCCCATCTCTGTAACCTCGTCCAGCCGCACAAACCTCCCAAACCCCCTGAAAATCTTTATCCTTAAATTCTGGCCTCTACTCTCCCTCTCTTTACCCCAACATTAGCAATGGTGCTTTAAGCCATGTAGGCCTCATACTCTGGAATTCCCTCTCTAAACCTGCTTGAATCTCCACCTCTCTCTCCTATAAGATTCCCTTTAAAATCCACCTTTTGGGCCAAGGTTTTGCTCATCCTTCCTAATACCTTCCCCTTTGGCTCTTTACTGTCTGATTACACCTCTGTGAAGAGCCTCAAGACTTTTTAAAAACTTTGTAGACGTAGATAATGTGAAACAGATTTTATAGAAATTATTATGGCAGCATTGTAGCAAGGATTGTCTGTTTTATTATCTCATCACTGAGCTAAGTTAGAACAAAACTAATAATTCACAGGTTATAAATCTCAACAGTCTGTCAGTCAGTCCATGATTTTAACAATGCTCTATGCAGCCCGACTGCTAAATGCTAGTGACAAAAATGTGCTCTCCACTTCAGTTCCTTCACCAACTACTGATTTTAGAAAACACTTTGAGAATAACGTAGGAACATGTTTGGAGAAAAATCAAACATTAAACTGCTAATTTCAGCCAAGCTGCTGTCAAGAGTCACACACCAGAGCCTGGCTCCTTCCTACGGGAGAAGGAAATGTCTTCCTCCTGGCTGTCATCACACATGTCTGGTGCCCAGATCTTGGATTAAGATGTGGATGTCAACTGTGGCTCAGCGGGTATCACTCTCACCTCAGAATTAGAAGGTTGTGGTTTTAAGTCCCACTCAAAAGACGAGCAGATAATCTAATCTGACAGTGAGAGGGCACTGCACTGTCAGAAGTGTTGTCTTTCGGATGAGATGTTAAATCGAGGCCCCGTCTGCCCTCTCAGGTAGACATAAAAGATCTCATGGCGCTATTTGAAGAAAAAGCCAGTATCCTAGCTACTCTTTATCCCTGAAACATCACGACAACAGATTATCTGGTCATTTATTTCATTGCTGTTTATGGGAGCTTGTTGTGCACAAACTGCCTGCTGCGTTTCCTACATTACAACTGCGACTACACTTCAAATTGTATTTTCTTTCTTTTTTCTTTTGGGCCTCCTTATCTCGAGAGACAATGGATACGCGCCTGGAGGTGGTCAGTGGTTTGTGAAGCAGCGCCTGGAGTGGCTATAAAGGCCAATTCTGGAGTGACAGGCTCTTCCACAGGTGCTGCAGAGAAATTTGTTTGTTGGGGCTGTTGCACAGTTACTCTTGATTATTTCAGGGGTAATGCTGTCCTTCCCAGGGGCTTTTCCGCTGGCTAGGGAATCAATGGCATCACTGAGTTCCGATTTGGTTGGCTGTATGTCCAGCTCATCCATGACTGGTAGAGGCTGGGCTGCATTGAGGGCAGTCTCAGTGACAGCATTCTCCCTGGAGTACAGTTCTAGGTAGTGCTCAACCCAGCGGTCCATCTGTTTGCGTTGGTCAGTGATTATGTCCCCCGATTTAGATTTGAGGGGGGTGATCTTCTTGATGGTTGGCCCAAGAGCTCTCTTCATGCCAAATTGTATTTCATTGGCCGTAAAGCGCTTTGGGCCATCCTGAAGACGTGAAAGGTACTGTAAAGATAAGTCCTTCGTCTTTAATAAACAGCAGTCTGAGCATAGGTCACCTAATATTTTAGCCATTAACTGTCTGTGGTCTAGAAAAAACAATGAGTTCACGCACTTACAAAAATAAAATCTATTCTTGCCAAATTTTCTTGACCCTAGTCCTCTGAGAACATTCACTTTCCCAGGTGCAAATATTAGGAAGATGACAGAGACCCCCAGATTTGAGGGGGCAGGTCAAAGGGTGACAACTGTACTCATTTTTGTTTAAACATCCCCAATGCAGAATTTTTATGCACAAATCAGGATTTTCTCACCGTCAAACTATCAGAAATCAAACTCCTGATCTCTGAGCTTCGAGGTACACCTGCAGACCTGCAGCTATACCTTATTTCCTGCACCATTCCACTGGTCTTAGTCTGTAGCATGGGTAGGCCAGTGTTTGGGTACCTCGGGCAGGAGCAGCACAGTCTCTAGCACAGGGGCAGGAGCAGAAAATTCCACCATACAGTGTTAAATCACAGAACTGGTCCTGTGATAAAACTAGATGAGCTGTAACAGCTCCAGCAATCAAATGCAAACCATTTCTCCATACATTTGCAATGGCCCACCGCACAAACCCTCTGGTTTAGCACTGATTAGCAACTGAACTCACAGGGGCCTACAGGAAGGAAAGCATAGGAAATGGAACAATCTCAAACTATTGCAGAAGGACATCTGACGTTTGGACTACGGCATATTGATGGAGCAGAGAAGAACTTTACTGTTTAACTAACTGAAAGGCCAACATTGAGTACCCAAAATAGACACTAATTTACTCCGTTAGCATTCAATATAAAAGGATAAAATGCAAGAGCTTCTCAAAAAAAAATCACAATTAACTGTGCAAAGTAAATATAATTCCACAAGCATTAGGAAAAAATCCTCACAAAAACAAAATAATGATGTATAGATACAAGGAAATAATTTCAAAAATTCAAATACCAGGGCTCAGATAATAGTGGAGTTGCATAAATTTCACTCCTAATATATCTGAAACAGCCCAGTGGTAACATTCTTCCATTTGAAGGCAACTGATTTAATCCCCACTCCAGACTTGAGCATTTAACCAAAGTTGACACTTCAGTGCAGCACTTAGGGAATACTTCACTGTCAGAAGTGCTACCTTTTAGATAAGATTTTAAACTGATATCCTATCTGCCTCCGCAGGTGCATGCAACAGCCCCCATGACGCTATTCAAAGACGAGTGGGTGAGTTCTCAATGTCTTGACCAACATCACTAAAACAGATTAACTGGTAATTTATCTCATTTGGCATTTGTGATATCTTGCAGTGTACAAATTGGCCACCACTACAACATTATAACATTGCAACATTCCCTACAACATGTGAATTAAGAGCTTAACAAATATTAGGAGTAGGCCATTCGGCTCTTTGAGCCTGCTCTGCCATTCAATAAGATCATAGAGTCATAGAGCACAGAAACAGGCCCTTCGGGTGATCGTGTCTGTGCCGGCCATCAAGCAGCTATCTATTCTAATCCCATTTTCCAGCATTTGGCCGGTAGCCTTGTATGCGATGGTGCTCATCTAAATACTTCTTAAATGTTGTGAGGGTTCCTGCCTCTACCACCCCTTCAGGTAGGGTGTTCCAGATTCTAACCACCCTCTGAGTGAAATTTTTTTTCCTGAAATCCCCTGCCCCTTACCTTAAATCTATGCCCCCTGGTTATTGATCCCTCCGTTAAGGGAAAAAGTTATAAAATCATGGTTGATCTTCTAACTCAACTCCACCTTCTCACACTATTCCCATATCCCTTAATTCCCTTGGTATCCAGAAATCTATTGATTTCCGTCTTGACTATACTCAATGACTGACTGCCCACAGCTTTCTGGGGTACAGAACTTCAAATATTCACAACCCTGTAGAGTGAATAAATTTCTCCCCATCTTAGTCCCAAATAGCTGAGACTGTGGTCCCTAGTTCTAGACTCCTCAGCATCTATACCCTGTCAAGCCCCTTAAGAATTCTATGTTTCAATGGGATCACCTCTCACGCTAGAAAATATAGGCCGAGTCTATTCAATCTCTCCTCACAGGAAAATCCATCACCCCAGGAATTATTGCACTCCCTCTGGGACAAGTATATTCTTCCTTAGGTAAGGAGACCAAAACTGTACACCGAACTCCAGGTGTGGTCTCAACAAGGCCCTATATAATTGTAGTACGACTTCTTTACTCTTATACTCCAACCTCCTTGTAATAAAGGCTAACATACCATTTACTTTCCTAATTGCTTGCTGTACCTGCATGTTAACTTTGTGATTCGTGCACAAGGTCACCAAAGTCCCTTTGAATACCAACATTTCAGATTCTCACCATGTAAAAAAATATTCTGCTTTTCTATTTTTCCATCCAAAGTGGATAACTTCACACTTCCGCACATTACTTACCATCTGCCATGTTCCTGTTCACACAACTTATCTGTATTCCTTTGTAGCCTCTTAGCACCCTCCTTACACTTTACATACCCACCTATGTATCGCCAGCAAATTTGGATAGATTACACTCTGTTCCCTCATCTAAGTCATTGATATAGATTGCAAATAGCTGAAGCACAAGTGCTGATCCTTGTGGAACCCTGCTTAATAAAGCCTGTCAATGCAAAAATAACCCGTTTATTCCTACTCTCTGCAATCTGTCCATTAACCAATCATCAATCCATGCTAATATATTACCCCAATCCTATGAGCCCTAATTTTGTGAAGTAAGCTTTTGCTTGGTTATAGTCACTACACAGTGATAGAATCATACAGTCATTATGGCACAAAAGGGGGCCATTCAGCCCACTGAGTCCATGCTGGCTCTCCATGGAACTCTGCAGTCAGTCTCGCTCCCTGGCTTGATTCGCGTAGCCCTGCAAGTCTATTTCCCTCACGTGGCCATTCAACTTCCTCTTGGAGTCAGTGACCCTCTCCGCTTCCACCACCCTTGTGGTCAGCGAGTTCCAGGTCATACTATCAGCTACATAAAAGAGTGCTCCCTCGAATTACCCCTGCATCTCTTGCCCAAAACTTTCAATCTGTGTCTCCTAGTCCTTGTACCATTTGTTACTGGGAACAGTTTTTCCTTGTCTAACTTATCTAAGCCTGTCATAATCTTGTCCACTTCTATTAAATCCCCCCTCAATCCCCGTTGTTCTAAGGAGACCACCAGTTTTTCCAACCTAACCTTGTATCTAAAATTCCTCTCTCTGGAATCATTCTGGTAAATCTCTTCTGCACCCTCACATCCTTCCTAAAGTCTGACCAGAACTGGACACAATACTCCCCTTGGGGCCTAACCAGAGCTCTATAAAGGTTCAGCATAACTTCCCTGCTTTTGTACTCAATGCCTCAGTTTATGAAGTCCAAGATCACATAAGCTTTACTAACTCAATATGTCCTGCCACTTTCAAAGATCGATGCACATGCACCCCATATCCCTTTATTGCTGCACACTCTTTAGAACTGTGCCATTAAGTATATATTGCCTCTCCCTATTCCTTCTGCCAAAATGCATCATCTCACACTTGTCAGTATTAAATTCCTTCTGCCATCTCTCTGCCCATTCTGCTAGCCTATCTATGCCCTGTTGCAGGCAGCTTATATCATCCTCACTGTTTGCCACACCTCCAGGTTTGGCATCATCAGCAAATTTTGAGATTCTACTTTGTACTCCAAGATCCAAGTCATTTACATATAGCAAAAACAGCAGTCGTCATAACACTGACCCTTGAGGAACACCACGGCCTCCCATCCTCCAGTCTGAAAAGCAACTATTTACAGTGACTCACTGTTTTCTGTCCTAAGCCAATTTTGTTTATCCAATTCGACACTGACCCTCCTTTTCCATGAGCCTCAATGTTCTTAACCAGACTTTTACGTGGTACTTCAGAACACTTCAGAAGTACTTTATTAGCTGTGAAGCACTTTGTGACATCCCATTCGTTCCTTTCTCAAAAGTCTTGTAATCACTTCCAGGTATTATTTCTTTCCAATGTCATTTGAATGTTATAAACAAATACACAACAATGGCATGCAGCATCACTTCCACCATGATACCTGGCAACAAAAGAAGAAAAGAAACAACCAATAATCGAGCATGATTTTAAGAAGCGACCCGGGTTCAGTTCTGGGTACTGCCTGTGCGGAGTTTGCAAGTACTCCCTGTGACCGCGTGGTTTCCGCCGGGTGCTCCAGTTTCCTCCCACAGCCAAAGACTAGCAGGTTGATAGGTAAATTGGCCATTGTAAATTGCCCCTAGTGTAGGTAGGTGGTAGGAGAAAGGTGTGGATGTGGTAGGGAATATGGGGTTAATGTAGGATTAGTATAAATGGGTGGTTGTTGGTCGGCACAGACTCGGTGGGCCGAAGGGCCTGTTTCAGTGCTGTATCTCTAAATAAAAAAAATAAAAATAATAAAACAGACAGATATAATTAAAGATTCATTGGGCATAGATGGCTTCTGTAAATTACTTGATTCATATATGTAATTTATAAATATCAGCTCAGGTCCACCCATGACACCACTGCACTCCTGGACAGCTTCTGCTCACTGTGCATTTGAATCTTTAAGCCTTTTTATGAGGAAACAAACTTAAGGCCTAAATATCATCACCCCCTTCCTCTATTTAATGGGAATGCTATCCATAGATTTTCAAAGCAATTGTAGCAGATTCTCCCCAGTGGCTCAGCATCTAATTTCACGTACAACCCTACTCCCACCACCATAGACAAAATAGAAGATCATACTATTCTAAGAGAAACTCAGATGCTGGCTGCCTTGCTGCGTATTTCCACCATTTTGTGTTTATATTTTAACATTTGCTGTCATTTTCCTTTTTATCTCAATTTGTAACCAGTACTGCATCAAATACAGATGAGGAAGATGTCTTGCCCTTACAATCAAATACGCACCCTAAAGCCCTCTGCCTTGTTGAATCTCACCCGACCTTCCGAAAATCTTCTGAAAATATGCCTATTTGTCCACATTTTCATCTACCTCCCTTAATTTACCTCCCACTGGACCTGCTACCACAATGAAAGCACTAAATAAAGGCAAGTTGCTTTTTCCCCAATTGTACATCTTCAAACACCAAATATTTGTAAAATCCTTTTTTTTTCCAAATTCAACTTCATGTAGAATTATCAATATTCAACAATGGGGAAAAACCCTTCATGCAGCTCCTGGCTAATACTTCCTTAACCAGAGTACAAGAGAACTAAGAATTACTAAGCGGCAAGTTCATGAAGAAGACCGATCGTGGACAGCATTTAGTGACAGAAACTATTTGCGTACTAGAATCTGGGGAAATATAAGCGGCAGGGAACACAAGATAAGGTTGTGTGAAACAATATATTGCCACATCCTAGTGGCATTTGTGGATAGATCTGAAGAATCTCAACTTTGCAATTAAAATGTGAACTTGAGAAAACTGAAGTCTTTGAGAGTCATCTTTAAAGTGGTGAACATTCTACAATATAGTACAGCGACATGCAGAAAGCATGTCAAACCCTATGTGTGATGATGATTATAGAAGTTCCAGCATCTCCACCACATTTATTGTAGGATGAGAAGCTACAAGTACAAACCTGTGGTCAGGAAGCACTTTTGCACCATTAAAAAAAAAAGTGGTTATTACCTGGAATGGTTGCCTTGGTAGAGCAATGGAGGAGAAGACTGGAATCATTCAAAAAGCATTTTGAGTGGTGTAAGGGTGAGGGGAGGGGGTGAAGATGCAGAATCAGAGAATGATACAACAGAGGAGGCCATTCACCCACTGTGCCTGTGCCAGCTCTTAAGGAGAACAATCCAAGATTCTCTGGTTTCTTGCCATAACTGTAAACTCCATGAGCTAGATGGATCGAAGACTTATTATCAGTACTTTTCCTTCTGATTTCAAAATACCAGCACTTTGTCTTTAATTTTCAAGGAAACAATACTTGTCTTTCAAACCATGAAGTAAACACAGCACTTAAATTGATTCATGGGTTTGGAAGTTATGCCATGGGATCCTACTGTACAAACAATTAATGTGCTCATCTAAGATTCCTCCTTACTATTGTCATGAAAACCCCACCAACCAAGAATGAGGCATGTTAATTTCGTCATATGAAACTTAATTTTAAACTGTTGCTGGACTGAAAAGATGACTTGTTTAAAGAGATCACAGCAGTGGCTGGAAACATTTGCATTCTAAGAGACAGTTGCCTGGAGAGGAACTGCTCCCTGATCAAATTCACCCAAATGGATTTTGATCACCAGACATTGAATGTGTAAAGGCCAGCATTCCATTCCCACCCTGCCCCCCAATGAGGGTGCCTGCTAAGATGGAGAATTCACAAAATCCCAGGACAGTTCGTTTAAAAAAAAAAGAGGTTCACATGACTAACCAGTCAGCCCAGGTTTGGTTTCGAGTTGTGTTCACAGAACAGTTTGAGTCAGACTGCAATTTGAAGACAACAGAGAAGGAAGGAAGGTCTCTCTCTCATGCAAAGAGAGGGACCCAAAGAAGGAAACTAAACCTCAAGACAGAAAACCATCAAATCAGGTCTGAAAGTGGACTGGGCCCCAACGAGACAGCAAGATTGAACTGCAATCAAAGACTTTATATCAAACTCAAAAGACAGTAAATGAACTCCAGTTATTGCTTCAAACCTTTCCCCTTGATTCTTTCTCCTTTCCTGTCTCTATCTGCATGTGTGTTTATTGCATATGCATGCTAGCGTGGTCGCGTCGTATATTGTTTGTAGTTTTAACCGAATTAGAGTTTTAAGGTTCATTGATTTAAACGAGAAAGGTGGAAGTTGGATTCGACCCACAAATGATAAATTGCAAGTGGCAAGTCAAATTGATCCCAATCAAAAAGAGAAAAGATTCCAATACAGGTTTTCTTGTGGTTGTGTGTGCTAGAATACTAACATGTCTGCGACTGAAGCCAGTAACTCCCCAAGTCAGGGTAAAGTAACTTGGGATAAGTTAGAAGAACTGTCTATGGAAGAGTTGAGAAAAATGGCTGAGCAGTGTGGGATCATTGTCCGTGCCAAGGCTAGAAAGTCTCAACTCCTAAGACTAGTGGTCAACCATTTTTCCCGTGAATCTGAAGAAGCAGAAACAGAGTTAAAAATAGACTCCGTCAGGCTATTGCTAGCAAAGACAATTGGAACAAAGGAAACTTGAATTTGAGGAAAGAGAAAAAGTGAGAGAGAGACAGGAGAAAGAAAGAGAGGAGAGAGAAAAAGAACCTACCATAAGGAATGTGAGGAGAGTGCTGAGGTGGCTTGAGTTAACTCGGGGGTGACACAGAACCCCAGTTAAAGCATGGCCAATATGGAGGATCGTAATTCAGGGTCAGGCATTGAATTGTTAAAATTTACCCAACTGATCCCAAAATTCAATGAGGGTGATGTGAAGCATTTTTTGTATCTTTTTAAAAACTTGCAAGGCAGTTAAAGTGGCCAGCTGAGGCTTGAACTCTCCTGCTACAAAGCAAGTTAACAGGCAAAGCCCATGAGGTTTATTCCCTGCTGCCAGATGAGAGTTCATCAAATTATGAACTGACAAAAAATGCTATCTTCGGGGCATATGAGCTAGTACCGGAAGCCTATCGCCAGACATTTCGCCCCTCTCAAGAAGCAAGCTGATCAAACTTACCTGGAGTTTGAGAGAAGTAAGCATCTGGCTTTTAACCAGTGGTTGAGGGCTATGAAAACCTCAGAGAGGTAATTCTACTCGAGGAATTTAAAAACTCTCTCCCACTCTCCATAAAGACACATGAAGAGGAACAAAAGGTTCATAGAGCTCGGCCAGCCATAGTTCTGGCTGATGAGTTTGCTCTCATCTATAAGTCGGTTCCCCAGGGGAAAACCTTTCCTAACCACCCGCACAAATCCGAAAAGGACAAAGAGTAGGAAGGCGATAGAAGCCCAAGCAGTCCTGGGAGAGAAAGAAAAGCAGGAGACACAGGGGGCCCTCCTCCAGCCAAAAATGAAGGTGTTGTAAGTAGGAGTGAGACCCAGAGATCTGTGCTTCCATTGTAATAAAGCAGGTCATCTAAGAGCTGACTGCTAGAAACTATGGGGAAAGCCTGCAGGGTTAATCAGGGCACACCCACTCAGTGAAGGAGAAGGAACCCTGATGGAAAGCACAGCAGAACAAGCTGTGGCTTTAACTGCAGTAGTATTAAGGCACAGGAAGCATACTGCTGCAAGCGCAAGAAAATTTAATAGGATTCCTGAAGGTTGTCAGGATTGTGTGTCTAAAGGGAGAGAAACCCCATACCCCTCAAGCAGGGCAGGCACACCCATAGTAATCCTCAGGGACACAGGGCCCACTAGATACTTTTTACTGGGAAAAGGCCTGACCTTTCCCCCCCCCCAGAGAGTACAGTAAAGACCAGAATGGTGGTAAATGGTATTGGAGGGCAATGTACGCCTATACCTTTACGTCAGGTGAACTTGGAGTGCGACCTAGTTTTGGGACCGGTGACTGTAGGGATTGCCCCTAGTTTGCCTGTGGACGGGGTTGACCTGCTCCTAGGTAATGATCTGGCAGGAGTGAAGGTGGTAGCCTCCCCAGTAGTGAAAGAGAGACCACAGGAGGTCAGAGAGACAGAGCAGCGACAGGAAGCAATCCCCTGCATGTGTAGTGAATCGGGCCATGATCAAACCAGCTCCCCCAGAGGAGACTGAATTGGCACTGCAGGCAGATGACCATGAGGTCTGTCTATCTGAGACTTTCTAACTTTCCAAAGACGACCCAGGGAATGAATTAAATGAATCTTTCCTAGCCGAGGCTCAGCAAGCCGACCGAGTATTGAAAAAGTTAGCACAAGCTGCCCAGTCTGTAATTGAAGCAGCGAGAGTCCCTGACTGCTACTATTTAAAGAATGAGGTACTGAAGAGGAAGTGGAGTTCTCCTCGCAAACCTGAGAGCAAGGAGTGGACACGACTTACTGGTGCCGCAGAGGTACCAGAGAAAAATATTCAGAATGGCCCATGAGATTACAGTAGCTGCACACGTCGGTATACGAAAAACCAAAGCCTGCATAAGACAGCGGTTGGGCTGGCCAAAACTCCACAAAGATGTGGTGGAATACTGCAGGAGTTGCCACATGTGCCAGGTTGAGGGGAAACCCCAATCTACAGTGAAATCTGCACCCCTAAGTCCTGTACCGGTGTTTGGAGGACCCTCCAGCAGAGGGCTGGGGAACTGTAAGGGAACCCCTGTCGAGGACAAAAGGGGACAGGCAGGCACTGGGCTTGCAAAAGGTTAGAGAGGAAAGGGGAAAAAGGGACAAAGAGGGCAGATTAAATGAAGTCTGGGAGGAACCCCTAATGTCTGGTCAGCCAACCCTCAAAATGTTTGAAAAGTTAGACCTCACATCCTCCTATCTAAATGCAGACATTAGAAGCACCCAACCAGAGTTGCTCACAGCATTTACAGAAACCTGCCGAGACAAAGAAAGTCCACAAGAGGGCAGAGAAACTGTGAGGGTGATGCCTCATCTAGTCCAAATGCCGCAGGACAGTGCAGTAGAATCTGGGCAAATACCCGCAAGCAGGAGTGTCCCAGAGGACAAAGGGAAGATTAGCAAAGAATCCTCCTCCACAGTCAGAAGAAAAGGGAACCAACCATCCCCTAAGGTGAAAAGCCCTAGCATGACTCACCAAAGCACTGAAAGAGAGTTCAAAGGGGATCCACCCAATGCTGACTCCCATGAGCAGATCTCCACCCCAGGACTAATTAAATCTAACCATCCCCCTGCAGACTTCAACAGGAACAAAGACACCTTAGGCAGTCATGGAAATGTGCACACTGAAGAATTTCCCCAAAAATCACATGTTTATTGGGATGCCAAAAAAGGCATTTTAAAGCAGCACTGCTACCAGGAAAAGCCAGGCGGTAACAAATTTTCAGGATTTCTAAATGAATGAGAGAGATGCATGCGTGTTTTCCTGTACTTACTCTTCTCTCTAGTCTTTTTTTAAATGAAATGCTCTTCTAAAAATCACATTTCATTCCGCTGGGGGTGGAGGTGTCATGAAAACCCCACCTGCCAAGAATGAGGCATATTAATTTCATCATATGAAACATTAATTTTAAACTGTTGCTGGACAGAAAAGATCTGTTTAAAGAGATCACAGCAGTGGCTGGAAACATTTGCATTCTAAGAGACAGTTGTCTGGAGAAGACAATGGAACTGCTCCCTGATCCAATTCACTCAAATGGATTTTGATCACCAGACATTGAATGTGTAAAAAGCCAGCATTCCATTCTCTCCTCCCCACCACCCCCACCCCCCGATGGTGTCTGCTAAGATGGAGAATACACAAAAACGCAGGAGAGTTTATTTTTTTTAAAAAAAGCTGTTCACATGACTAACCTGCTGGCCCAGGTTTGGTTTTGAATTGCGTTCACAGAACAATTTGAGTCAGACTACAATTTGAAGACAACAGAGTAGGAAGGTCTCTCTCTCTCACTCACACAAAGAAATGGACCCACGGAAGGAAACTAAGCCTCAAGACAGGAAGCCATCAAAACAAGTTTGAAAGTGGACTGGGCCCCAACGAGACGGCAAGATTGAACTGCAATCAAAGACTTTACATCAAACTCGAAAGACAGTAAATGAACGCCAGCTATTGCTTCAAACCTTTCCCCTTGATTCTTTCATCTTTTCCGTCTCTATCTGCATGCATGTTTATCGCGTATGCATGCCAGCATGGACAGATTGCATATTTTAAGCAGTTTTAACCGAATTAGAGTTTTAAGGTTAATAAACTTCCACCTTTCTTGTTTAAATCTAAGAAAACCTGTCTGGTTGATTTCTTTGCCATTACAATTGGACAGCAGTGAACGAGGATTCATTGAGGGGAAGCTAAAAACATGGTGTTTTAAAAATTAAACCGCGTTGCAGTCAAACCAGGAATAGGCTGAGAGGGAACCCCTAGGCCCCTTTCTCACCTGGTCGTAACACTATTTTAACAGAAGCACCAATTGATTTAAGTGGGATACCGTCTCTACTAAAATAGTGCAAGAATTGTAAATCCAGTTGTCATCACCCAACACTGACATACATGCACTCTCCAGCGAGGATCACTGTACAGTGATCCTCGAACAGGAACCCTGATGTATCTTCCACCTCTTAACACAAGAATATGAAGAGCAACTGTGTGTTCCAAATATAGCCTCAGCTAAGATCACATAACTCAGTGTATACTAGAAATCAAACTTGGGATCCTCTGGTTTCTGATGAAATATTGTTACACTGGACTGCATCTTTATCCACTATGCTATTTCGGGTGAAGTGCGATAGCGTATTAATTTCTCCATAATTTCTTCCTGATGATTCAATATTTTACCCGTAAACTTGCACAATGGAGAATGCAGCAAAACTGTGAAACTTACTTCCTGATTACTATTGATAATGAGTCCGATCTTCAAACTAGAGAAGATGAATTCTTGCAGTATGGAAGCAATTCTAATTCTTAGCATTGATACATGCGCGGTCACCATAAAGATTTTTTGAAATGTTGATTAGGATGTTCGTTCTTCAATTGAAAATGATACAATATGAAAGTAAATGTATTATTCTATAACATTGGGGCACAGTAAATATAATCTGTTCACCTTTACACAAGGGGAGGCACACCTGCAAACACCCCATAGAAGAATGTGCATAACCTAAAATAATTCTACACCACTCCCATAGCAGATTGCAAAAGCTTTTACACTGTGGTAGTATGCTAGTTTTTTTTTAAATAGCCATAATTAATTTTACCTCATTAAATGTTTAGGTCATAAAACCAGTTTGGATTGTTGAACAAGTTTGTAGGGTTTACTGTCACTTCTTTATTAATTTACTATGATGTTTATTTTGGGCAACACAAAAACATTCAATGTGTAGGATGAAAACAATCATTTCATTGCCACTATGGTTTACATGCACAAACATTAAACTTGCTGGAGGCAAGTGCCTCAGAACACATGTCAAACTACCCAACAATGTGCAAATTTAAACCACATTTTAAATACTCTGCTGGTCTTGTCATTCTGAAATTAGTAGCACACTGCAGAAAAGCACAGAACAAAAGGCAGCATTGATGGAACACCTGCAAGCAGTACTGAGGCAGTTACAATGACTTCTTCTGTTTCTAGTTTATGGCACCGATACCTCTCTTCTGTAATGAATCACTAAACTAAAAGTCGCTTAGATTCCATTCTGGAAAATACAACTTACAAATTTAGAACTTGGCTGAAAAATGAAATGTTCCACTTCTCATATGACTCATGGGCATATGTTCTTCTGAAAAGCAATCTACAAATTCATTTTCACTAATTGATGCTTTTGATCAGCATTTAAACATCACCATCTTAGCCAAGGGGCTTCTAAATGACGTAGTCTTGGAAGATATCATAATGCTTAATCACACAGACATAAGGGAAAGAATTCCAAAAAGAACAAAGTGTGCCACACGAGCTAAACTCTCCAGAAGTTTAGTTGCAACTTTTTTTTAAACCAGCAAACGCCTCCCATCATCATGTTAAATTTCCACACCCAAAAAGTAATCAAAGGAGTCAAACAGTTTTGGCGCAGCTTTAAAGGTTAATCACTGGATAGATAATGTGACATAAGTTCTTTCTCCCCTTGCTAGTTTTCAGCTCTCCCCTTCTCCTACAGCTGGACATTGACTACTTGCTGGGGTATGAAAGCATTGATGCCAGTCACACTCAAACAACCCACTCAAACAGCCATTGTTCAAGTGCAAGCCATGACATTATGAGTAACCAGGATATTCAACTGTGGAGGGCATCAAAACTGCGCCTGATCCTGTTCTCATCCATTGTTCACTCCAATACACACAGGTATGCATACATTTTCTTCAAAGACCTCCAGACGGCAATCAGAAGGAACCCTGGCCAATTACAACCTACACCCCCACCCCCCAACCAGCTAGCCCAGAACACAGAGTAACTATGGCAGGATGGTGATGTAGTGGTAATGTCATGGGACTAGTGAACCAGAGGCCCAGGCTAATGCCCTGGAGACATGGGTTCAAATCCCACCATGGCAGCTAATGAAACTTAAATTCAATTAATTAATTTTTAAAAATCTGGACTTGAAAGCTAATCTCAGTAATGGTGCCATCAAACTATCGATTGTTGTAAGAACTCACCTGGTGCACTCATGCCCTTTACAGCTACCTGGTCTGGCTTACATGTGTGACTCCAGACCCACAGCAATGTGGTTGACTCTTAACTGCCCTCTGCCTAGCAAGCCACTCAGTTGTCTAGGGCAATAAGGGATGGGCACCAATTGCTGGCCTTGCCAGTGATGCCCACATCACATGAAGGAATTTTTAAAAACTGCAGGGCACCTGCTGATGCCTTTGCTGAAAACGGTTAACTCAACCTGACCATACTCAGATCAATCCTAGAACCAGCTGTTCACTGAATAAACTCAACCATTGAGAGAACTGTTAGCCTTTTTTAAAAAACAAATAAATCAACACTAGTTACTTTATCAGAACTTATTACTTCACTGAGCATAACATGTGGTTAAATAATCATTATGCATTACTTATGTTACTGTTTCCTGCTTTGCTATGTTATGCGAGTACAAACCTTAGGTGGAAAGATCATCTCAGCTGATATATTAAGCCAGACTGACCAAGACAATCCAGAGGATGATCTTTAGTCTGCACTAAGTTAATTTAGTGCAGTTGGGACGGCAGTAAGAATGCTATAATTGACTTCAGTATCCCGAAGCTAGGGGGAAGATTTCTGCGTCCGATCGACATCCACACAATACTCTATTATGAGTCACTGAATATCAGATGAAGATAAGATTCATTGTGCAGTTTCTCAAACACCAACCAACACTCACAAATTAGGTCCTCCCATGAACAACCACCACTTGGGTGAAATGCAATGGGCAGCAAGGACCCATGGTACTGATAGCCCTCTAGCAAGAGAGAGTGGTGTAGTGGTAATGTCACTGAACTAGTGATCCAGAGGCCCACAGGTTCAAATCCCACCAAAGCAGCTGATGAAGTTTAAATGTAATTAATACAAATTCAATTAATTAATAAAAATCTAAAATTCAAAGGTAGTCTCAGTAATGGTGCCATTAAAATCCCATCTGGTTCACTAATGTCCTTTAGGGAAGGAAATCTGCTGTCCTTACCTGCTCTGGCCTACATGAGAATCCAGACCCACAGAAATGTGGTTGACTCTTAACTGCCCTCTGAAATGACCTAGCAAGACACTCAGTTGTCAAGGGCAACGAGGGATGGGCCTTACCAGTGACACCATGTCCCATGAAAGAATAAAAAGAAAAATGCCTTTAGGAGTACAAGAAAGATACCTAGGATTAGGGAAATCAAAAGTAGAGAAGTGACTAAGCCAGAAAACCACATACAAAAAGTTTTTTGGTACTGATTCATGAACTACATTTTTAAACATACCATAACGACCACCCTAATGAGCGGAGGGATTAAAAATGACATATTCTGGAAACCTGAGCTCAAATTCCATGCTGGGAAGGTTTTTTTGGATGTGCCAACCGTTACACATTAAGGCACATAATCTCACCAAATTCTCGCAACTAATTTCAAAGCCTTTCATCTATCCAGTTTTTCAATTAGTGGAAGACTTGGTCTAAATCATAAGGCTATCATTCCAAAACTAATATGAAAACCAGTTGAATTATTAACCCCATAGCATCAAAATATTACATACAATGTACAGCACAAGTACAGGCCATTTGGCCCAATTGGTCATGCTGGTTTATATCACATGACCCTCCTCCTATCCCTTTTGATTCTTTTCTCCCTCAAGTACTTCCCTAGCTTCTCCTTGAATGAATCTATGCTATCTGCCTCAACTACTCCTTGTGGTAGCCAGTTCCACATTCTAACCACTCTCTGGGTAAAGAAGTTTCTTCTGGATTCATTATTGGATTTATTATTGGCTATCTTATTATTTATGGCCTGTACTTTTGGTCTCTTTCACAAGTGGAAAAATCTTCTCCACTCATCAAATTCTTTTGTTATCTTAAAGACCTCTATGAGGTTGCCCTCTCAGTCTTCACTTTCCTAGAGAAAAGAGCCCAAGCAAGTTCAATCTTTCCTGATAGATATAACCTCTCAGTTCTGGTGTCATCTTTGTAAATCTTTTTTGCACCTTCTCTAGTGCCTCTATATCCTTCTAATATGGTGCCCAGTACCGTGCACAATACTCCAACAGGATAATGGGAATAATTACCCAAACAAAGCAAAACACAACAGGTAATTATTCTTGCGAAAAATACAGTCTGCTAAAGCATGCTTACTCTTGAAAGGCCACTGTAGCTAAATTATTGTACAGAATAAAACTGTCACATGATGTGGCACAATAAAAATAAGTGGAGACTTAATGACTGGGAGCGCTTTAACAAGTGGCA
This sequence comes from Heterodontus francisci, assembly GCF_036365525.1. Lineage (NCBI taxonomy): Eukaryota > Metazoa > Chordata > Chondrichthyes > Heterodontiformes > Heterodontidae > Heterodontus > Heterodontus francisci. The sequence continues at coordinate 17,411,915 of NC_090385.1, forward strand.
CTGGAAGGAAATTCACATGGTTCCTTCCTGAATCCATTATAGTGACAGGAATTTCCAGTAATTTCCTGGTTGGGTTGGATACCTTGCCCATATTACAACAAAAAAAGGTGTAAGTTTTAATGTTTGTGAAAGTGTGAAACAACCTGCTGACGGTCAAAAGCTGTGGTGCAGTTTCCTGCTATATCCTATGGGTGCAATTGATGGCCACAAGAAGCTGAAAACAAAACAATGTTTAGTTCAGATACTAATTCAATTGCATTTAGGCTCAACTAAAGGAACAAATATTAGTTGTTCACCTTTAATATGAATTACACACACTAAAAACTCACAATAACTACTGTAAGATTTGCATTAAAAGTTGGAAGAGACAATATCAAGTATGACCTTTTAGATACAGTAGGGCCAACTATAAATTGCTTTTTTTTTTTTACAGAAGACTAATCCATTCTTATTTCTTTAGTTCACACCGGAGGTTTTGTGGAAGTTTATTATTTTTTTTAATTTAGAGATACAGCACTGAAACAGGCCCTTCGGCCCACCGAGTCTGTGCCGACCAACAACCATCCATTTATACTAACCCTACAGTAATCCCATATTCCCTATCACCTCCCTACACTAGGGGCAATTTACAACGGCCAATTTACCCATCACCTGCAAATCTTTTGGATGTGGGAGGAAACCGGAGCACCAGGCGAAAACCCATGCAGACACGGGGAGAACTTGCAAACTCCGCACAGGCAGTACCCAGAATCGAACCCGGGTCCCTGGAGCTGTGAGGCTGCGGTGCTAACCACTGCGCCGCCCAAGTGAAGATTTAAACTGTACAAGCATGCGATTGTGACTCAAAGCAAATGTACCATCCTCATGAAATAATGGTTAAACATGGTTTTGCGTTTAACATTACAGTCTATTTATACAAGAAATTTGAGGAATAAGAATACAAGGACACCATAGAATCATGTTACTAATGAACAAATCTTGCAGCTAGACTAAGCAATGCTGTATGATTGATGAAGAGGAATAATTTCCAGGGTCACTATTCAAAAATCATAAATGCATTGCCCATACTACCTCTCTACCTCTGTCTGCTCCTTTAAGATGCTCGTTAAAACCTACCTCTTAGACCAAGCATTTGGTCACCTGCCCTAATATCCCATGTGGCTGAGTATCAAATTTGGTCTGGTAATGCTCCTGTGAAGCACCTTGTTACAAAGGCGCTAGGTAAGTGCAGGTTGTTGTTGCTGTTCCACACATCTGTAATATCACTATAAATAGCAACAGCAGAAAGATCTTCTCTTTTAAAAAAAGACTGCATATGGGGCTTAACTGTCAAGTTGAAGGAAGCTATACATGTCAGGGATCTCTTGCAATAATCATGGAAATTTGATATTGGAAAGCCTAAAAAAATGTATAACTTCAGAACACATTTCAACAAAAGTTTTGTCTTATAATATTAAAATTTCTGACACAAAGGAACTTACAGAATCAATAAGCAAGAAACCTTCAAAATCCCAAAATTAAAACAAAGGGTCAGATTGTTAGTTAAATTTGCAACTGTAGCATTTCAGCCCACGATTTAATCTTCCATCTTTCCTGATCCTCCTACATTACCCGTCTGGCTTCAAACTGAACATAATTTGGAAAAATGCCAACTCATTATCCACTACTGTGCAATCAGCTCAGAAACAGGCTGAGGCACTGAAGAAACTAATGTTGAAGGATATTTAGAGTTATCTGAACTAGTCGGAGGACTTCAATATGAAGTTCGCATTTTGCAAGAATTTGAATAAACTACCATAACATCCAAATGTACAAGATTTGTTTCTAGAGATCATACTTAATCTATGAAACTATGTGCTTCAAAAGGGGAAAAATATTAACCAATATTTGATAGTATAATGAATTTTCTACAAAAGTCACAAACTAGAATGAAAGATCCTGCATGAAATGTCTTGACAATGGTGTTTGTAGAAACTCCCAAAAAAGTAGTCATAATGCAATGAGCACAAACAGATCTTTTTTTTTTCATTTCATGGGATGTGGGCACTGCTGGCTAGGCATTTGTTGCCCATCCCTAATTGCCCTCGAGAAAGTGGTGATGAGTTGCCTTCTTGAACTGCTGCAGTCCATCTGGTGTGGGTACACCCACAGTGCTGTTAGGGAGGGAGCTCCAGTATGTTGATCCAGCAACAGTGAAGGAAAAGAGATAGATTTCCAAGTCAGGATGGTGTGAGGGTTGGAAGGGAACTTGCAGATGGTGTTCCCATGCCCCTGCTGCCCTTGTCTTTCTAGGTGAAAGAGGTCACGGGTTTGGAAGAAGGTGTAGTGAGTTGCTGCAGTGCATCTTGTATATGGTACACACTGCTGCCACTGTGTATTGGTGATGGAGGGAGTGAACATTTAAGGTGATGGATGAGGTGCCGATAGGAAGCTCGGCACCATCCAGGACAAAAGGAGCCTGCTCTGCGTGTTGTTGGAGCTGCACTCATTTAGGCAAGTGGAGGGTATTCGATCACACTCCTGTTTTGTGCCTTGTAGATGGTGGAATGGCTTTGGGGAGTCAGGCAGTGGGCTACACACTGCAGAATGCCCAGCCTCTGACCTGCTCTTGTAGCCACAGTATTTATGTGATTGGTCCAGTTCAGTTTCTGGTCAATGGTAACCCCCAGGATGTTGATAGTGGGGGAATTCAGCAATGCTAATGCCTTTGAGTGTCAAAGGGAAATGGTTAGATTCTCTCTTATGGGAGATAGTCATTGTCTGGTGCGAATGTTACTTGTCACTGATCAGCCCAAACTTGAATGTTATCCGGGTCTTGCTGCATATGGACACTGAGTGCTTCAGTATCCAAGGAGATGCGAAAGGTATGGAACATCGTACAATCATCAGCGAACATCCCCACTTATGAACGTCAATGGTGAAACAGCTGAAGATGGTTGGGCCTGGGACACTACCCTAAGGAACTCCTGCTGTGATGTCCAGGGACCAAGATGACTGGCCTCCAACAACCATAACCATCTTCCTTTGTGTTAGGTATGACTCCAACAAGTGGAGAAATTTCCCCCCCGATTCCCAATGACTTCAATTTGGCTAGGGCTCCTTGATGTCACACCCAGTCAAATGTTGTCTTGATGTCAAGGGCAGTCACTCTCACCTCACCTCTTGAGTTCAGCTCTTTTGTCCATGTTTAGACCAAGGATGTAGTGAGGTCAGGAGTTGAGTGGCCCTGGTGGAAACCCAAACTGAGCATGAGCAGATTGTTGCTGTTTAAGTGGCGCTAGATAGCACTGTCGATGACACCTTCTATTACTTTGCTGATGATCGAGAGTGGACTGATGGGGCAGTAATTGGCCAGATTGGATTTGTCCCGCTTTTTGTGCACAGGACATAACTGGGAAATTGTTGGGTAGATGCCAGTGTTGCAGCTATATTGGAACAGCTTGACTCAGGGCGCGGCTCGTTCTGCAGCACAAGTCCTCAGTTGCTGGAATGTTGTCAGGACCTATAGCCTTTGCAGTAGCCTGTGCCTTCAGCTATTGCTTTATATCACGTGGAGTGAATCAGATTGGCTGATGACTGGCATCTGTGATGATGAGGAGCTCAGGAGGAGGCCAAAATGGATTATTCACTTGGCACTTCTGGCTGAAGATGGTTGCAAATGCTTCAGCCACATCTTTTGCACTGATGTGCTGGGCTCCTCCATCATTGAGGATGGGGATATTTGTGGAGCCTCCTCCTCAGGTTAGTTGTTTAATTGTCTACCACCATTCATGACTGGATGTGGCAGAACTGCACAGCTTTGATATGATCCATTGGTTGTGGAATCGCTTAGCCCGGTCTTTCGCATGCTGCTTTCACTGTTTGGCATGCAAGTAGTCCTGTGTTGTAGCTTAACCAGGCTGACACCTCATTTTTAGGTATGCCTGGTGCTGCTCCTGGCATGCTTTCCTGCACTGTTTATTGAAACAGGGTTGACCCTTTGGCTTGATGGTAATGGTAGAGTGGGGGATATGCCGGGCCATGAGGTTACAGATTGTGGTTAAATACAATTCTGCTGCTGCTGATGGTCCATAGCGCCTCATGGATGCCCAGTTTTGAGCTACTAGATCTGTTCTGAATCTATCCCATTTAGCACGCTGGTAGTGCCGCACAACAGGATGGAAGGTATCCTCAATGTGAAGATGGGACTTCATTTTCACAAGGATTGTGCAGTGGTCACTCCTACCAATACAGTCATGGAGAGATGCATTTGTGACAGATAGATTGGTGAGGCCAAGGTCTATTAGGTTTTTCCCTCTTGTTGGTTTCCTCATCACCTGCCGCCGGCCCCGTCTGGCTAATAGGACCTTCAGGACTCGGCCAGTAATGCTGCTACCAAGCCACTCTTGGTGGAGATTGAAGTGCCCCACTCAGAGTACATTCTGTGCCCTTGCCACCCTCAGTGCTTCTTTCAAGTGGTGTTCAACATGGAGCAGTATTGATTCATTAGATGAGGGAGGGTGGTAGGTGGTAATCAGCAGAGGCTTCTTTTTCTATGTTTGACCTGATGCCATGGGGTTTCATGGGTCCGGAGTCAATACTGAGGACTCCCAGGGCAACTCCCTCCCAAATGTATACCACTGTGCTGCCATCTCTGGTGAGTCTGTCCTGCCGGTGGGACAGGACATTCCAAGGAATGGTGATGGCGGTGTCAGGAACACTGGATGTCAGGTCTGTTTCTGTGAGTATGACTGTATCAGGCTGTTGATGAGTCTGTGGGACTGCTCTCCCAGTTTTGGTACAAGCCACAAGATGTTAGTCAGGAGGACTTGAGGGTCAACAGGGTTGGCTTTGCCATTGTCGTTTCCGGTGCCTAGGCTGATGCTGGGTGTTCCATCTGGATTTATTCCTTTTCAATTTTTGTGTAGTGGTTTTGTAAAACTGAATGACTTGCTAGGCCATTTCAGAGGGCAATTAAGAATGAAACACATTGCTGTGTATCTGGAGTCACATGTAGGTAAGGGCAGCAGATTTCCTTCCCTAAAGGAGATTAGTGAATCAGATGGGTTGTTATGACAATCAATGGTAGTTTCACGGTCACCATTACTGAGACAAGCTTTCAATTCCAGATTATTTAATTTTTTTTTTTATTCGTTCGTGGGCGTCACTGACTATGCCAGCATTTGTTGCCCATCCCTAATTGCCCTCGAGAAGGTGATGGTAAGCTACCTTCTCGAACCACTACAGCCCCTGGAGTGTAGGTATACCAACAGTGCTGTTAGGAAGGAAGTTCCAGGATCTTGACCCAGCAACAGTGAGGGAACAGCGACATAATTCCAAGTCAGGATGGTGTGTGGCCTGGAGGGGAACTTGCAGGTGGTGTTGGTCCCATGCATCTGCTACACTTGTCCTTCAAGGTGGGAGAGGTCACGGGTTTGGAAGGTGCTGTTGAAGGAGTCTTGGTGAGTTGCCGCACTGCATCTTGTAGATGGTACACACTGCTGCAACTGTGCATCGGTGGTGGAGGGAGTAAATTTTGAAGGTGGTGGATGGGTGCCAATCAAGCGGGCTACTTTGTCCTGAATGATGTTGAGCTTCTTAAGTATTGTTAGAGCTGCACCCATCCAGGCAAGTGGAGAGTATTCCATTACGCTCCTGACTTATGCCTTGCAGATGGTGGACAAGCAGTGGGGAGACAGGAAGTGAGTTACTAGCCACAGAATTCCCAGCCTCTGACCTGCTCTTGTAGCCATAGCATTTATGTGGCTGGTCCAGTTCAATTTCTGGTCAATGGTGACCCCAAGATGTTGATAGTGGAGGATAATTCTATCAGCTGCCATAGTGGGATCTGAACCTGCGTCCCCAGAGTATTAGCCTGGATCTCTGGATAACTAGTCCAATGACATTACCACTACGCCACCATCTCCCCCGTCTTCTGCTATCCACAAAGCCTCAATTTTCATAGAGTGTGCTTCAAATTTGTGTTGGTCATTTTTGAACCCTTTGCAGTTTCAGCATTCTAAATTTCTTCATAGGGGAGATTCAGTTGTTTCCACGGTGCCCTGCACTATTCCCAACCAGGAATTACACTCCATTCCCACACGTCTTCCAATGTCACTCGTCACTTGTCATTATTTATTTTATTTATTTAGAGATACAGCACTGAAACAGGCCCTTCGGCCCACCGAGTCTGTGCCGACCATCAACCACCCATTTATACTAATCCTACATTAATCCCATTACCCTCTCACATCCCCACCTTCCCTCAATTCCCCTACCACCTACCTATATTAGGGGCAATTTATAATGGCCAAGTTACCTATCAACCTGCAAGTCTTTGGCTGTGGGAGGAAACTGCAGCACCCGGCGAAAACCCACGCGGTCACAGGGAGAACTTGCAAACTCCACACAGGCAGTACCCAGAATCGAACCCTGGTCGCTGGAGCTGTGAGGCTGCGGTGCTAACCACTGCGCCCAATAAAATTGCAAAAACAATTCAGATGGATTTTTCCCCTCTAACATTTCCTTCTTCAGTAAGTATGATGCACTGAGTACAACTGCAGCACCTTTTGCTGCCATGTTCTCATCTACCTGTCTGCTGCCTAAAACACACCAACGACATCGCTCTTCCCACCACCTCTCCGAGATGGTCTACCTCTGTGGTACCACCATCTTATGGTTGTATTCCTGATTACGCTGGTGTTATCCAGGTGTAGTCAGAACATCTCCTGCTGTGATTTCTCCCCTCAGGACTGCTATTATCTCCAGTGTCCTTTAGGTTTCCGCCTATTCTTCATCAACATACTGCCCCACCGCAATATTATTAGCAAGCATGGAGTCAACTTCCAAACATTGCTGATGTTTGGGAGAAATCAAAGCAGGAGATGTTCTGACTACACCTGGATAACACCAGCATAATCAGGAATACAACCATAAGATGGTGGTACCACAGTGGTAGACCATCTCGGAGAGGTGGTGGGAAGAGTGATGTAGTTGGTGTGTTTTAGGCAGCAGACAGGTAGATGAGAACATGGCAGCAAAAGGTATTTGTTTTACCTGAAACCACCACCAACTCCAAAACTGTTACAGGTTTGTCTATTGCTCGTCTGAGATCACGGTTAGGGTTCCAGCAACTTGACATCAGAAAGACTAAAGTCATTCTGTTCCGTTCCCACCAAAAACATCACATCCAATCCCTGAATGCCATTCTCTCTCCCCAATTATTCACTCAAAGTGCAAGTTTGCTACCTCAGTGTCCTGTTTGACAAAATTGAGCTTCAAACTTCACATCTGAATGCTTTGACAAACAGGGAGTGGGAAAAAGGAGTATACTGGTGTTGGATGAGCAGAAGGTGTGTGCAAAAACACACAGTGGAGGAGGTCACTGAGGCGGGGTGGAGAAGATAACGGAGAGATTTGAAGATGAGACAAACATCCTAAAAATCAGTTAACTTTAAAATGGTAAGCCAGTGGAGCTTGGCATGGACTGGCATGATGGAAATGCAAGTTGTTGTGCAGGGGAGAATGTGGACCTCGTTATTTTGGTAGTTTTATGTTGGATGGTGGAGGTGAGGAAGCCAGCAGTGAAAACTGAAAGTGTTGTAGCTGGGAAGAAAGAAGATACTGCAAGTAGTTATCCAGCACAAAACAATCCACTTCAACCTCTAACAGAGCAGATCCCTCACCCCATGACCATAAACTCTCAGCCAAGCCAATGTAATCTTCATTTTACACTTTTCCCACACTCTAATCTCATGTAACTCACCTGGGAGACCGGAGAGGCAGCAAACCTGTGAGGAATCACACTGGAGAGAGAGCTATACATCCAGTCCGAGGTTTGGGGCCTACACTCACCTGGGAGACCGGAGAGGCAGCGGACTTAAGAGGAATCGCACCAGAGAGGGAGCTATAAATCCAGCCTGAGGCTCGGTACCTGGGAGACCAGAAAGGCAGGCTGGCTAGAAGTCGGCGCGCGCTGGATTTGAAGAAAGAGTGAAAAAAAACTAACAGTGACATCACAAGAAAGCCGTAAGCTGACTGGTTGGTCAGTAACTGCTTTTAGGGAGTGTCCGTAAATAGCTGGAAAATCAGGAAAAAAAGTCATTTTTTTTAAACCTTCAAATAGCTACCTTAAAAGTGGTAAGGTTAGTATTACTAAAGTTTAAATTAGTGTAAATTAGTAATTACTAATTAGAAAGTGCTGCTTGGGCAGAGTGTGAAGCTGTGAGTTTGGTGTGTGAGGGAGTTCAGTGACCAGGGGAAGGAAGTGCTTCTTTGTCTCTTCTTTTTCTGCCTTTTCAGCCTCCAGTGTTTGGTTCTTCCTTCAGTATAAGGGGAGAAGCTGATTGGTGAGTGACTGGTAAGTTAATCTAAGCATTTCACTAACAATAATTAATTTGTAAAGTTAAGGTATGGCAGAGCAGCTGGCCCAAGTGGAATGTGCCTCCTGTGGTACATGGGAACTTGTGGATGCACCATGTGTCCTTGTGTCACTGTGCTGCATCGGTGAGACACAGATCCACGTGGATAGCACATTTAGGGAGGTTGCCACACTGCAGGTTAAGAATGTGGAGCAGAGAGGGAACGGGTGGCCACCAGGCAGTCGAAGAGAACCAGGTAGGTAATGCAGGAGTCCCGAGTCAATTTCACTTGCTAATCGGTTTTCCATTTTGGATACTGGCGACGGCGAGTGGAGTGCAGCAAGAGACGAGTCCGTGGCACCATGGGTGGCTCAGCTGCACAGGAGGGGAGAAAGAAGAGTGGAAGGACAATAGCAATAGGGGTTCGTTAGTTAGAGGAACAAACAGGTGTTTCTGCAGCCGTACACGTGTCTCCAGGAGGGTATGTTGCTTCTCTAGTGCCAGGGTCAAGGATGTCACAGAGTGGCTGCAGGACATTCTTCTGGGCGACGGTGAACAGCCAGAGGTCGTGGTCCACATTGGTACCAATGACATAGGTAGGAAGAGAGAGGAGGTCCTGAAAGCAGAACTTAGGGAGTTTAGGAAAGAAATTAAAAAGCTGGACCTCAAAAGCAGTAATCTCAGGATTACTCCCAGTGTTATGTACTAGTGAGCATAAGAATAGGAGGATTTAAGCGATTGAACACGTGGCTGGAGAACTGCTGCAGGAAGGAGGGCATCAGATTTCTGAGGCATTGGGACCTGTACAAGATGGAGGGGTTGCACCTTAGCAGGACAAGAACCAACATCCCCACAGGGAGATTTGCTAGTGCTGTTGGGGAGGGTGTAAACTAAATTGGCAGGGGTTTGGGAACCCGAGAGGGAGCTCAGATTGGAGGAAAGCAAAACTGGTAGCAGGAAGTAGAAAAGTAGTAAGCAAAATTAGAAATGAGATGAAACAAAAGCAAACATCAAATAGAATCAGAATATGGAATAAATTAATGACAAAGGCACTCTATCTGAATGCACACAGCATTCGCAACAGGATAGATGATTTGAAGGCACAAATATAAGTAAATGGGTATGATTTAATTGCCATTACAGAGAAGTGGTTACAGGGTGACCATGACTGGGAATTGAATATTCAGGGATATTCATCATTTAGGAAGGCTAAGTAGAGGGGAAAAGGAGGTGCAGTAGCTGCTAATAAGGGACGAGATGAGTAGATTAGTGACAGAGGATCTTAGATCGAAGGAGAAAATCAGATCGAATCAGTTAGGGTGGAGGTGAGAAACAGCAAGGGGTAGCAACCATTGATGGGAGGTGTTTGTAGGCCACCAAACTGTAGTGATAATGTTGGGCATGGTATAAATCAAGAAATTAGAGCTGCATGTAGCATAGGCAATGTAGTAATAATGGGCATGTTCAATTTACATATTAGATTGGACAAACCTAATTAGCACTAATTCTGTGGAGGATGAATTCCTGGAGTGTGTACGAGATGGGTTTCTGGAGCAGTATTTTGAGGAACCAACTAGGGCTCAGGCTATTTTAGATTTAGTATTTATGTAATGAGAAAGGGCTAATTAATAACCTTGCTGTGAAGGAGCCATTAGGAAATAGCGACTTTAATGAGATACAATTTTACATTAAGTTTGAAAGAGGAACAGTTCATTCTGAAACTAGGGTCTTAAATCTGAACAAAGGAAACTATGAAGGTATGAGGGGAAAGTTGGCTATGGTGGATTAGGAAAATGCATTAAAAGATTTGATGGTAGACAGGCGAAGGCTAGTATTTAAAGAAATATTACATGGGTTTACAACAAATATACTTTCCTCTAAGACACAAAAACCTATCAAGAAAGGTGAATCAACCGTGGCTAACAAAAGAAGTTAAAGATTGCATTAGATCAAAGGAAGTGGCTTATAAGATCGCCAGAAAAAAGTGGGAAGCCCCAGGATTGGGAGCAATTTAGAATCCGGCAAAGGATGACCAAGAAACTGATAAAGAAAGGGAAAAGAGAATATGAATGCAAACTAGCAAGAAACATAAAGCCAAACTGTAAAAGATTCTTTAGGTATGTGAAAAGGAAAAGATTAGCAAGGACAAATTTGGGTCCATCACAGGCGGAGATAGGAGGATTTGCAGTGGAGAATGGGGAAATGATGGAGAAACTAAACAATTACTTTGTGTCTGTCTTAATGGATGAAGACACTGAAAATGCTAAGGAACCAAGGGACTTGTAAAAATGAGGAAGTGAAAGCAATTAGTATAAATAAAGAGGTAGTATTTGAAAAATTAATCGGATTGAAAGTTGATAAATCCCCTGGACCAGATGAGCTACATCCCAGAGTAATGAAGAAGGTGGCTAGAGAGAGACAGTGGCTGCATTGGTGGTTATCTTTCAAAATTCTATAGGTTCTGGAAGGGTTCCAGCAGACTGGAAAATAGCAAATGGAACCCCACTTGTAGCATAGATAAAGGAAAACCAGTGGATGTAGTGTATTTGGGTTTTCAGAAGGCTTTTAGATAAGGTTCCACACAGGAGGTTAGTAAACAAAATTAGAGCACATGGGATGGGGACAATATACTGCTATGGACTGAGAACTGGTTACCAGACAGAAAACAGACAGTAGGAATAAATGGGTCATTCTAGTGAAATTTGAATTCAATTAATAAATCTGAAATTAAAAAACTAGTCTAGCAGTGACGATGAAACCAGTGTCGATTGTTGTAAAAACCATCCGGTTCACCAATATCCTTTGGGGAAGGAAATCTGCCGTCCTTACCTGGTCTGGTCTACATGCGATGCCAGACCCACAGCAAAATGTGGTTGACTCTTAAATGCCCTCTAGCCAGCAACATCCACATCCCATGAACGAATAAAAAAAATTCCCAGGTTAGCAGGCTGTTATCAGTGTGGTTCCGCAAGGATCAGTGCTTGGGCCACAGCTGTTTACAGTCTATATAAATGATATGGATGCGCGAACCAAATGCAATATTTCTAAATTTGCTGATTATACAAAACTAGGTGGGAATGTAAGTTGTGAGGAGGATGCAAGGAGGCTTCAAGGGGATTTGGACAGGCTAAGTGAAGAGGCAAGAACATGGCAGATGGAATATGTGAATAAGTTTGAAGTGATCCACTTTGGTAGAAAAACACAGAAAGGCAGAGTATTTCTTAAGTGGTGAGGGGTTGGAAAGTGTTGATGTCCACAGGGACCTGGGTGTCCTTGTTCACGAGTCACTAAAAGCTAGTATGCAGATACAGCAAGCAATTAGGAAGGAAAATGGTATGTTGGCCTTCATTGCAAGGGGATTTGAGTACAGGAGTAAAGATGTCTTGCTGCAATTGTATAACGCCTTGATAAGACTGCACCTGGAGTATTATGTACAGTTTTGGTCTCCTTATCTAAGGAAGGGCATACTTGCCAAAGCGAGAGTGCAACGGAGGTTCACCAGATTAATCCCTGGGATGGCAGGATTGTCTTTTGATGAGAGATTGCAGAAACTGGGCCTGTATTCTCTAGAGTTTCGAAGAATGAGAGGTGATCACATTGAAACTTACAGAATTCTTACAGGGCAGATGTGGATAGGATGTTTCCTCTGTTTGGTGAGTCTAGAACCAGGTGACATCGTCTCAGAATAAAGGGGCAGGCCATTTAAGACTGAGATGAGGAGGGATTTTTTTTTACTCACAGGGTGGTGAATCTGTGGAATTCTCTACCCCAGAGGGCTGTGGAAGCTCAATCATTGAGCTCAATCAAGACAGAAATCGAAAGGTTTCTAGATACTAATGGCATCAAGGGATATGGGGATAGTGGGGAAAAATGGCGTAGAGGTAGATGAGCAGGCATGGTCTGTTTGAATGGTGGAGCAGGCACGATGGGACAAATGGCCTACTCCTGCTCCATTTCCTATGTTTCTTATAAAATAGTTTCTGACCACTTTTCTGATTGGTCAGTGAGTTGAATTGGTGGACAGAGCAAGCACTCAGCACACAGCAGAGAGATCAGGTCTACAATGGATATGGTCAAGATTTCTACACGTACAGTGACAGGTGAGTTTGGTACGCACTCGCGAGATTATAATATAAAATTGAAAGGGACTAAAGTAGAATTTAATCAATGTTATATCAAATAAAAAGAGACTAAGGTTAAATCTAGGAAAAATATAAATTGGAGACAGACTCAAGTTAAAAATATAAAATAGAGAGAGACTGAGGTAAAACATATTCAATGCAATGTAATATAGTGCGACCCATTTTAAAAACAGGACAACTTCTGTTGGGTGTGTAGGTCTTGGTTTGTGGAATTTTTTTTTTAAGGTCCAGTGAGACTTTGCACCTGTGGGCTCACAGTTGCTTGATTAGATATTGTAATATTTTGTTGTAACATTAAAGTACAATTAAACATTAAAGTTGAGTGACAGTTTTTTTATATCGATTCAATACCAGGCACCTGGTAAATGGGGAAGTCACATCTTTGGTGGGCAGTGCCTGGTGCGCGCAAAGATGCGTGGGGAGGAGACTAGGGTGATTGGTACTGGAAAGATTTGGAGGCAGATTACGATAAAAGAAGTTTGACATCGCAGAAGCTTACACAATAATACAGCTTCTGTCTGTCTGCATTTTCTGATTGGAAGATGGGTTGAATTGGTGGGCACGTACCTCAGTTAGTGGCCCCCAATTCTCCCCATTCCCCGGGCCTCAGCGAGCGGACACCCGAAGAAGAAAGTTGAAGGAGTGAACCTCAGAGGCATATAAACTATAAAATGGCACAAGTAAGGGGAGCCCAGAATGCCACTCTAATGCTAGTCAGGTAGAAGATAAAGATGCAAATCTTGGCCTGGGTTACTGGGCTCCAGGCCCCAGCCCCCACTGCTCCCTGGCCGGAGACGACATGATGTGGCAAAATGGTGGGACAATTATTTGATACAACTAATTACTCGGAGGCTATTCTTGATGCTAAAAATGAAGGTTCACCAGTTTTGAATGAAAATGTTTTAGAAAAGCTGTCAGAAGAATTAAAACAATATATCAGCATTGATTCTATAAATGAAGATGATGAAAGACCTGCTCGGGTCTGCAAATGAGACCCGACCCGAGCCTGATTGAACCCCATCCAACCCCGAGCCTGGCCCGGCCCGAGTCCTTCCATTTTTTCCCACGCCTGACCCAACCTGACCATCAGTTAACTTACCTTCCGTTTTTCACTTTGTTCCTTACCTGCACAAGTTTAAAATCACTGTAACAAAACCACCTTTAAAATCCAAAAAGTAAATTAACATTCGAGTCACTTACCTGAGGTGGTGATAGAACATGTCCGATTCGGCCCGACCTGAGCCGGATGAGCGACCCAACCCGAACCCGACACGTCGTCGGGTAGCAGGCCTTTACTATACCCTCCAGAGTTTCTACACAGTCTAACTCAGGGTTGTCCAACATAAGGCCCACAGGCCAGGATCGGGCCCACCAAAGGTTTTTACCTGGCCCGCAGATGTAAACTGTACCGGCCGTTCGTCATCCTCACTAGGGGACCGTGACTGGAGATGAGAAATTTCCCTTTGCCTCCTTCTAGCAGACTGGCTTTTTAAAAATTCGCACCATCAGTTTCACAGCTGGCAGCTGCTGACATCAGGAACCACAGTTTCCCAACTTTGGACAGATTCAGCACTTTTTAAAAGCCCACCAGAAAACCCCAAATCTGCCTGAAGTTGGAAAACCGCCATTCCCAATGTCAGCAGCTGTCAGCTATGGAACTGCTGGCGCAATTTTTTTTAACTAACCAACCACCATCTGCTGAGGGGGGGGGTGGGGGGACCGGGGAACACGGAGAGAAAGGGGGGGGGGGCGACAGGGAGGGAGAAGGGGGGGGGGGGCCCCCACAGGGAAAAAGGGGGGGGGGGCCCACAGGGAGAGAGAAAGGGGGGGGCCCACAGGGAGAGAGAAAGGGGGGGGCCACAGGGAGAGAGAAAGGGGGGGAGCCACAGGGAGAGAGAAAGGGGGGGAGCCACAGGGAGAGAGAAAGGGGGGGGGGCCACAGGGAGAGAGAAAGGGGGGGGGCCACAGGGAGAGAGAAAGGGGGGGGCCACAGGGAGAGAGAAAGGGGGGGGGCCACAGGGAGAGAGAAAGGGGGGGGGCCACAGGGAGAGAGAAAGGGGGGGGGCCACAGGGAGAGAGAAAGGGGGGGGGCCACAGGGAGAGAGAAAGGGGGGGGCCACAGGGAGAGAGAAAGGGGGGGGGCCACAGGGAGAGAGAAAGGGGGGGGCCACAGGGAGAGAGTGCTAATGGCAGAATAATGAACAGCTCTGTAAGACTAGCAAATGGTCAAAAATAATTTAAATATATATATATAAAAAATAACTAAAATTAAAATAATAAATTTTTTTAAATGGGTAAGTTATAATATTGCTACGAAACCTGAATCCTAAACAAAAATGGTCATGGAACAAGACTGGTAGTAAGGAAGCTGTTTTCTTCTATGATTGATAGTTGCTGAAATTATAACAGGCAGATTTTCAAGGAAATGGATCGTTTATTCCTCCAATAATATTGACCCCATCAGATGTTAACCTCCCTTTTCAACTCAGGACAAAACAGGTCACAATTAGACTTTCATATTCTGTGATTATAAACAAGTCACAAGGTCAGACTCTTGACAAAATTTGTAATTATATTGCTAGACCGGTTTTATACATGGACAGCTTTATGTAGCTTTTCCAGAATGAGAAGTTTTGAATGTTAAGTCTTTGGTGAAACAATAACTAGAAATTCCGTATTTAAAGGAGTACTGTTGCAATAAAGATACTAATTTGACCACAAATGTTTTGCAGGTCTCTGCTAGTTATTCTGTAATGCATCCTGCACCAATGCATTATCCTTGCCAGCCTCCCTGTTTCCCACTGCATGGATTTTAAAATCCATGACCTCATCTGTCCATGGCCTCACCCAACCCTAACTCTCTGGCCTCCTTCAGCCCAACTCACACCCACTGGTCTGACAATTCATGACCTAGCCTTCAACCATTACAGCTCTGTACTCAAACGCTCTAACTCCCTCTACATTGCTACCTCTCCCCACCTTCAGAAACATCCTGAAAGTTCATCTTTCTGACAACAGCTTAATTCCCTTGCCTAATTCCTCTTCAGTTTCCATCTGCCCCACCTTTACATAAAAATTACAACACAAGAACTTCGGAACAGAAAAGTAAGCCAATTAAGTCCCTTGAGTCTGTTTTGACACAGGCCAACCAGTCTGTGTTGGTATTAATTCTCCACACAAGCAAGAGTCCTAACATGCACCCACCCTGTTCCCATATTCCTCTTTCCTTCCATCACCCATTAAATGTTGGCATGGTCTCTGTTTCAAATCATTAAGGTTGGTGTTTCATTCCACACCCTCACAACCCTCTGTGGGGGGGGGGGGGGGGAAGAAAGATTCTTCTGCTTTCTCACCTTCATTTCTTGCATTTAACTTTGTATCTGTATCACTTAAATGCTCGGCATTTCAATCACCTGAAATAGTCTGTTTCTACCTACTTTGTCTTGTATCTACATAATGTTAACACCTTTATCAAAAGACACCATCATATCCTCTGTTGCAATGAAAATAGCTCCAGTTTTAAGTCTTACTTCCCCATACAAGGCCGCATCCTTTTGAATCTGCACACTACCCCTTCTGTTGCTTCAACATCCTTCCTATTGTACGACGTATGATACAAACCTGCACACAGTACAGCAAATATGACCTTATGAAGGTTTTATATGGCTCTACCATTACACTTCGACCTTTACATTCTATACTTCTCAACGAATAGTGGGCTGTTTTAATTCAGGAAAACAGCTGTGTTTGTAAAACAGCATTTTTCAGCATAAACGCTGCAATGTAAGCTCACTTTGCTTTGTAGCTGTTGCTCTCAGCTTACCAAAGGGATAAATATAATTAGTTCTCAACTCACATCATTGCCTTACAGTAGCTTTGTAATTTCTCTGGAGATGAACACTTGCAACCTCCTCCCTCACTCCTCACGTCTTCCAGAGAATTCTTTGTGCTGCAGAGCCTGAATTGACCTGAAGCATTAACTCTGTTTCTCCGCAGATGCTGCCAGATCTGATGAGTATTTGCAGCATTTTCCATTTTGATTCAATATTTGCTAATTGGAGATTTTTTTGGGGGTTAATTCCCTCAACTTGTATGCAAGAACCCAAAAGTCCGCACTCTGCTGGAAAATCTACAGCTCTGCAGTCACCAGCTGCTCTCCGGTACACCACCCATCCTACAATTTTTCATGTGTAATGGTTGTTTAACCACAGGAGACATCACTGCCACACCCAGTCATCATCCACAGACACTTCCAGGAGGGGTCGCTGGAGAGCAACCTGGAGTAGTAACCCTGAGGGTACTGAAGCCAATTACAAAATTATAGAATTTTACAGCACAAAAATGAGTCAGGCAACCCATCAAGCCCGTGTCTCCACATGAACCACCAATTTTAATCCACATCGCCTGCTCGCTCCCCATACCTTTAACATTTCTATTTTTCAAACAACATGACTTTTTTTTTGACGATTTCATAGACTGTTTCAACAATGGGTAATGACAGAGAATTCTCCATTGTTACCACTCACTGTCTGAAACTATTACTTATATCATTCTCGAGATTGTGGAACACTTTGCGGCATTTCAATACATTGAGGGTAATATACAAGTCCATGTTTTCGCGAGAGAAGAAAGCAGGATGTGTAAAGCAGTGTAGGTAGACATATAGTATAAAATAAATTATGGTGTAGAAATTAAGTGATCTTAAAAGGCACCGCGATTTCCTCAAATTAATCAGTGACCTCCCCTTTACCGTTACACACAGGAAGGAAAAAGATCCGACATATGATGCTTAAGTGTGAGAGCATCAATGATGGGACTCTCAAAGAATCATTCTGTATTATGGCTAGAAATTTGTATTCACCTCATCATACAACTGACCGTAATGCTGAGGTGATTGCACTCAAACAGCACAACTCAAATATCAAAATACTACTGCATGGTCCAAGAGTACATGGTGAAAGTCAACTTGATAAAGCAAGAACAAAAAAAAGAGCTATTAATCTTTTTTAAAAATGTGTCATGTATCGCTTGCATGAACCATTGATAACTGTCCTCTGGACAGAATAACATTACAAAATCATTGCCTGTTGCAGTCGCCAACAATCTGAAATAAGACCACCATATACAGCAACTGTCTACAAGGCCAATAAAGACTACATTATTTAATACATTTCAGGAGAAATGGCCTTTTCACTCTGGACCTTGCACTGATTTATTAAATTGTCTTTAGGACTCACTTAGATTTTCGTGCCAAGTTTCATACATTAACCTAACTTCATAAGAATGCAAAAAACACTGTCCATTCAAAAAAGAGCAATCTCAATAACAGATTCAGGAGCATCGATTACAATCAGGCCCTCATACTTCCCATTTAAAAACATTAGTTAAGAACCTATACAATCGATTTTTCACGCAGGTAATAAACCACAGTTGTAAGCTAAACAATTTAATCGGTAATTGCCATCAGTTACACTGCCCTTAGAGCTCCCCACAAACGTGAACTTAATGCAATAAGATTTTTTTTTTAAAAAGAGATACAGCACTGAAACAGGCCCTTCGGCCCACCGAGTCTGTGCCGACCATCAACCACCCATGTTATACTAATCCTACACTAATTCCATATTCCTACCACATCCCCACCTGTCCCTATATTTCCCTACCACCTACCTACACTAGGGACAATTTATAATGGCCAATTTACCTATCAACCAGCAAGTCTTTGGCATGTGGGAGGAAACTGGAGCACCCGGAGGAAACCCACGCAGACACAGGGAGAACTTGCAAACTCCACACAGGCAGTACCCAGAACTGAACCTGGGTCGCTGGAGCTGTGAGGCTGCGGTGCTAACCACCGCGCCGCTAACCACTGCGCCACTATTTTCAAAGCAGGGGAAAAAAATTGGACAAACAGCAGAGTGGGAAGAGAAAATAAAGCAGGGAACTGAGTTGGAGTTAGAATCCAAAGCACGATGGAAGGGAAGGAGGCTTTAAGACTTAAGGAAGATAGTATGGTGTAGGAATTTGGGAAGAGCATTTCAAAGGGGAAGGCGCAATGTTTGAAAGAGCAAGTTAGCAGCTCAGAGCAGAGGGTGTACATGGTAACTGCTGGAGAAGCTCACTGAAGTAGGTTGGGAGAGGTCATGGAAAGTAAGGCGAAGGATCTTAGAATTGATTCATTGGGACACAAGGAGCCAGTGGAGCATGGTAAGGATAGGAGTAGAAGCAGTGCTAGACTTCAGATGAGAACACATGCTGCAGCATTTGGTTGAGTTGAAATTTCTGGAGGATATCATTTGAGAAACCTAGCTTTGAGGTAACAAAAGCAAGCTGACGAGGTTTGTTTGTCTAGTGGTTATAATTACACCCCAAAGGTTGAGAGCTCAAATCACATGATGGCAAGTTCAATAAAACTGGTAATTTGTGGAATGATGGCAAAAAGGTGACCATGAAAGCAGCTGGATTATTGTAAAAATTCTAAATGGTTCACAATTATCTTTGAGAAAAAGGATCCTGCCATCCTTACCTCATTTGGCCCACGAGTCCAATTCCAGGATATAGGTTGACTCTTAATGCCATCGCGAGTGGCCTAGCAACAGATGGCCCACTACCACCTCACAGGGCAACGAGGGAATGACAACAGATTCCATCTTGCCACTGTTGCCCACATTCGAAAATGGGCATGATGTTGCAAACACAGAAGGAAGTGGTATTGGATTGGGATAGTTGCAGAAAAGAGAGTCAGTTCAGAACTAATACAAGGCTACAAAAACCTACTGCTAAAATAGAAGATCCAAACAAGCTCATTGATTCAGCAGCACCAAGCAATTATGCGTCAGATATAGCAATGCTAAATGTTATTCCTGAACTCAAACCTCAGAACAGTCCCACCTAAAGGACGACAGTGAGATTTTTCTATTTAACATACCTTCTTCTTTTTCTTCTTTGGCCTCCTTATCTCGAGACAATGGGTAAGCGCCTGGAGGTGGTCAGTGGTGTGCGGAGCAGCGCCTGGAGTGGCTATAAAGGCCAATTCTAGAGTGACAGGCTCTTCCACAGGTGCTGCAGAAAAATTTGTTTGTCGGGGCTGTTACACAGTTGGCTCTCCCCTTGCGCTTTTGTCTTTTTTCCTGCCAACTGCTAAGTCTCTTCGACTCGCCATCTTCAAAGCCTCTCTAAGCAAGATTGTCAAGTTGATTTCAAATTATGCCAATTTGGCAGTTCTTTTATGGTAAGTTTGTTTGGGCTGCAGTTAAACATAGGTCCCAAAGATGAAAGGACACAAAAATGCCTCTAACATATAATGCCTGCACTGAATTTATATCTCACTTAGGGGTTAATGTTACACATTCCCATTTCTTGGATTCTCCCCAAACGAGTCCAATACACAGGTTTTTAAGAAAGTACACTGGGACCCCAGTATAATGCGGTCCACGGGGACCATATCTTAAGACCATGTTATGGATGAGACCGCATTATATTATATAGTTGTGCTTACCCTATGGGAAATTTTGAAGACACAGGAAGCTATTTTGGGTTGAAATGGAGAGCATTGGAACCACAAACTCTTGATTGAGCAGGCTTGTAATGTTTGTTTCTCGGCCCAGCTGGTGTAGTCCCAATATAAAATACAGGAATCTCCGTATATTTCAGAGCATTGAATAGGTTATCATCTGGAATGCTTTTCACTCAGAAACTTTTTAATTCAATCTTTATAGTAAAAGGCCGGGGGGGGGGACGCCACTGGTAAACATCAAAAAGGAAATAATTTTCAAAAAGAGCAAACTTTTGTTTTTGAAGTGGTTTTTAAAACAGACGCAAAGAAACAAAGAAAATTACAGCACAGGAACAGGCCCTTCGGCCCTCCAAGTCTGCGCCGATCCAGATCTTCTATCTAAACATGACGCCTATTTTCTAAGGGTCTGTATCTCTTTACTTCCTGCCCATTCATGTATCTGTCTAGATACATCTTAAAAGACGCTATCGTGCCCGCGTCTACCACCTCCGCAGGCAATGCGTTCCAAGCACCCACCACCCTCTGCGTAAAGAACTTTCCACGCATATCCCCCCTAAACTTTTCCCCTTTCACTTTGAACTCGTGACCCCTAGTAATTGAATCCCCCACTCTGGGAAAAAGCTTCTTGCTATCCAACCTGTCTATACCTCTCATGATTTTGTACACCTCAATCAGGTCCCCCCTCAACCTCCGTCTTTCTAATGAAAATAATCCTAATCTACTCAACCTCTCTTCATAGCTAGCACCCTCCATACCAGGCAACATCCTGGTGAACCTCCTCTGCACCCTCTCAAAAGAATCCACATCCTTTTGGTAATGTGGCGACCAGAACTGCACGCAGTATTCCAAATGTGGCCGAACCAAAATCCTATACAACTGTAACATGACCTGCCAACCCTTGTACTCAATACCCCGTCCGATGAAGGAAAGCATGCCGTATGCCTTCTTGACCACTCTATTGACCTGCGTTGCCACCTTCAGGGAACAATGGACCTGAACACCCAAATCCCTCTGTATATCAATTTTCCCCAGGACTTTTCCATTTACTGTATACTTCACTCTTGAATTGGATCTTCCAAAATGCATCACCTCGCATTTGCCCTGATTGAACTCCATCTGCCATTTCTCTGCCCAACTCTCCAGTCTATCTATATTCTGCTGTATTCTCTGACAGTCCCCTTCACTATCTGCTACTCCACCAATCTTAGTGTCGTCTGCAAACTTGCTAATCAGACCACCTATACTTTCCTCCAAATCATTTATGTATATCACAAACAACAGTGGTCCCAGCACGGATCCCTGTGGAACACCACTGGTCACACGTCTCCATTTTGAGAAACTCCCTTCCACTGTTACTCTCTGTCTCCTGTTGCCCAGCCAGTTCTTTATCCATCTAGCTAGTACACCTTGGACCCCATGCGCCTTCACTTTCTCCATCAGCCTACCATGGGGAACCTTATCAAACGCCTTACTGAAGTCCATGTATATGACATCCACAGCCCTTCCCTCATCAATCAACTTTGATAACCAACACTTGATGTACTTTTTTCCTTGTATGTTTAACATTCTGTACATATATGTTGATGATTAGATTATGTAGCAACATCTTACCTTTTTTAAAGTGTGTTTTCAGCCTGTGCTAGGCATGATTGTGATAGGAAGTAAATTTTAAAAATGCTTTCCGAAAAGCATAACCTAAATAAATTGAGAAGCACTATACTGATAATTCTACCACTAAGGTCGATTACGTAGGAGAGTGCCTCAAAAATCAAACACAACCATCCTCAAACACATGTGTCAGCTGTCTGAATAAAACTTACTTCACCAAAGAGGCACGGAGTGAGTTGCATCTTTAATGGCTAAATAGCTATACCTCCTTCTCCAGAAAACTTGCTCATAAAGACATGAATTTCATGAGTAAAGATATCAATTTAAACAATCAAAGATGACAAACAAAAGGTCAAATTCACTTTCTCAAATACCGGTGAAACAAACTATTGCAACAACAAACTGCTGTTAACTATATATTCTTTATTGATGTTCTGGAGGAGTATAGAGATATGATAAGCAGGGAACTTCACAGCTACAAGTAAATGATAAGTCAGCCTCATGAACAGAAATAAAAATAAGCTTTGAATTTACAAAATACAAATATTATAGATGAGACGTTTTGAAGATTTATATCTACAGCAATTTGATGGAAACTACTTGTCAACAGTGCTGTGGCAAACATTTCAATCAAGAATTTCTATTTCATAACTTAAACTTTTGCTCGTGTAATCTAAATGGAACTGGGATCATATAGGGTAATTACATTTAATCTGGTATAATCTTACAATTTATTTATTGGCACAGCATATTAATAGAATTCCTTACCAAGCCACTCGACATAGGAAAAGCGTGTTTTGTAAGATTTTCAAACATGGATTTTCTGCTGCGACCTTCCTGTTTGAGAGCAAACCTCAGGTTTCGCATATCCTGTCAAAAGTAAAAAGTAGCTATATCACAGTGTGCAACAGATACACAACATCCTTGTCATAAGTGATAGTGCATTGTTATTTATTCCCTCCTGCTCGTGAAAGTTATAAAGATGTAAACAGCTTAACCTTCAAGGCACAGAATCAGGGGTTTGCAAAATAAAGAACAACTGTTTCATATTAGATCACACTTAGTGAATATCAGAGTTATAACAAAGGATTAGAGAACAAATAATAAACACAAGGATTGTTATATTAGTAGGATTGTACAACAGATCCCCAATTGTGGGAAAGAAAGGAAGACGAAATCAGAGGCCAGATCAGAGAGTTTCAGTAGGAACAAAATTACTGTTCAATGAGATTTTAATTACCTAATTATTAATTGGGAGGTGGAAGAATTAATTGGTGATCTGGCAAAAGTGGACTGGATACAGCTACTTGAAGGAAAATCAGTGGCAAACCAGTGGGAGGCACTCAAAAGCAAGATTCTGCAGGCACAGTGTAGACATGTCCCCACAAAGATAAAGGGTGGTACGGCCAAATCTAGAACCCCCGGTTATCTAGAAGCATACAGGGTAAGATAAAGCAGAAAAAGAAAGCTTATGATGGTCACAAAGAACTTAATACCTTAGAAAACCTACAGAAGTATACAAAGTGCAGGGGTGAAATAAAAAGGAAAATTAGGAAAGCCAAGAGAGGACATGAAAAATTATTGGCAGGTAAAATCAATGAAACCCCAAAAATGTTTTATCAGTCCATTAAGAGCAAGAGAATAACTAAGGAAAGGGTAGGGCCTATCAGAGATGTACAAGGGAACTTATGCATAGATGCAGATGATGTGTGCAGGGTTCTTAACGAGTTTTTTGCCTCTGTCTTCACAAAGGAGAGGGATGATGCAGACGTTGTAGTAAAAGAGGAGTGTGAAATATTACATATGATCATAATGAGAGGGGAAGTACTTAAGGGTCTGACATCCTTGAAAAGTGGATAAATCACCAGGGCCGGATGGATTGTATCCCAGGTTGTTAAAGGAAGCCAGGGAGGAAACAGCGGATGCTCTGAGGATCATCTTCAAATCCTCACTAGATACAGGCAAGGTACCAGAGGATTGGAGGTCTGCGAACATTGTACCATTGTTTAAAAAGGGTGCGAGGGATAGGCCAAATAATTATAGGCCAGTCAGTCTGACCTCAGTGGTGGGTAAGTTATTAGAATCAATTCTGAGAGATAGGATAAACTGTCACTTAGAAAGCTATGAATTAATCAGGGATAGTCAGTATGGATTTGTTAAGGGAAGTTCATGTCTTACTAACTTAATTGAACTTTTTGAGGAACTAACAAGGAGGATTGATGAGGGTAGTACAGTGGATGTGATCTACATGGATTTTAATAAGGCATTTGACAAGGTCCCAGATGGCAGACTGGTCAGAAAAATAAAGGCCCATGGGATAACACGGGAATGTGGCAAGTTAGATCCAAAATTGGCTCAGTGACAGGAAACAAAGGGTAGTGGTCGACCAATGTTTTTGCGAATGGAAAGCGGTTTCCAGCGGCATTCCACAGGACTGAGTGTTGGATCCCTTGCTGTTTGTGGTATATTTTAATGAGTTGGACTTAAATGTGGGAGGCATGATTGGGAAATTTGCAGATGACACAAAAATTGGCCGTGTAGTTGATAGTGAAGAGGATAGCTATAGACTCCAGAATGATATCAATGGTTTGGTTGAGTGTGCAGAAAAGTGGCAAATGAAATTCAATCCAGATAAGTGTGAGGTAATGCTTTTGGGGAAGGCAAACAAAGCAAGGGAATACACAATAAACAGGATGATATTGAGAGGGTAGAAGTGCATGTCCACAGGTCCCTGAAGGTGGTAGGACAGGTAGATAAAGTGAAGACATATGGAATGCTTTCTTTTATTGGTCGAGGTATAGAATACAAAAGCAGGGATGTAATTGTGGAACTGTATAAAATGCTGGTTAGGCCACAGCTGGAGTATTGCGTACAGTTCTGGTTACCACATTACAGGAAGGACATAATTGCTCTGGAGAGAGTACAGAGGAGATTTACAAGAATGTTGCCAGGGCTTGAAAATTACAGCTATGAGGAAGGATTGGATAGGCTAGGGTTGTTTTCCTTAGAACAGAGAAGGCTAAGTGAGGGGTGACTTAATTGAGCTGTATAAAATTATGAGGGGCCTAGCTAGAGTAGACAAGAAGGACCTGTTTCCCCTAGCGGTGAGGTCAATTACGAGGGGGCACAGATTTAAGGTGATTGGTAGAAGGATTAGAGGGGACATGAGGAAATACTTCTTCATCCAGAGGATGATGGGTGCCTGGAATTCACTGCCAGGATCAGCGGTGTAGGCAGAAACCTTCAATTCATTTAAAAGGTACCTGGACATGAACCTGAAGTGCTGCAATCTGCAAGGATACGGACCAGGTGCTGGAAGGTGGGATTAGATTGAACTGCTAGTTTTTTCAGCCAGCGCGGACACAATGGGCTGAATGGCCTCCTTCTGTGCCACAACATTTCTCTGGTTCTAGAGTTCTAAAAGAAACGGAATTCTTAAAATGCGTACAGGATTCCTTCCTTAATCAGTGCCTGCAAGGGAAGAGGCATTGCTAGATCTCCTTGCATCAGGAGGTGGTTAGGGTCAGGATTCTGATCTTTAACATTTTACCATCCTACCCAATTGAACCCCACCCTTATTTTGGGGGAGGGGGGGTTAAAATTCAGTTCAAAGGTACCAGATTGGTATAGTGCAGATTTTAGCAAGGTAAGAAACCTAGCTAGCGAGGTTAAAACAGAAATTGGCACACTGGGCTGGTTTAAAACCCACCACTTTGATCAAACTTTTGGTCATCTGCCTCAAGATATCCTCATGCAATACAGTGTTAAATTTTGTTTTAGAACAGTCCTGAGACATTAAATGATAGAATGGTTACAGCACAGAAGGCAGCTATTCAACCTGTTGCACCTGAGCCAACTCACTGCAACAGCAACTCAGTTAGTGCCAATTCCCCATCCTTTCTCCATAGCCCAGCAAATTTCGTCGCTTCAAGTGCTAATCCAATTCCCTTCTGAAAGCTCCCTTTCTCTCTGTCTCCACCACACTCAGGCAGTGCATTCCAGATCCTAACAACTTGCTACATAAAAAAGATATTCCTCATGTCACCATTGGTTCTCAGGTCAATCTCCTGTAGTTGGTTCTTGACCCTTCCACCAACAGGAACAGTTTCTATCTAGTTCGTCTAGCTCCCTCATGATTTTGAATACCTCTATCAAATCTCCTCTCAACCTTCTATTCTCTGAGAACAACTCCAGCTTCTCCAACCTATCCACGTAACTGAAGTCCCTCATCCCTGGAACAATTCTCGGGAATCCTTGCTGCACCCTCTCTAAAGCTTTCACATCCTTCCTAATGTGCAGTGCCCAGAATTGGACACAATACTCAGTTGAGGCTGAACCAGTCTTTATAAAGGCTCATCATAACTTCCTCACTTTTGTACTCTATGGCACTATATAAATGCAAGTTGCTGTTGAGCTCAACACTGCAACATGCTTGAAAAGGAGACTGTAAAGGTGAATAAATACACATTAGAAAAACTACAAAATTGCAGAATGCAATGGATAAATAGAGGTTAAAACTGAACTAAAATTGAAGAGGAGTGCATATGAGGTCTATAGGTATAATAAAAATTTTAGAAACGGTGAACATAAGAAAATAAGCAAAACAGTTAGGAGAGGGATAAGAAAAAAAGGGAGTCTCAAAAAATACTATAAGGAACAGTATTCTACAAATATATCAATAAAAAAGAATTGGTAAACGCAAGTTGGGACCAGAGAAGAAGAGATACTAAATGTACTTCACTTCAGTGGGTACAAAGGACGACACTGGGGCAGAGGCAAATTCTACATTGATTAATGTATAATATTAAGTATAAGGAAAGTAATAGAGAGATTAAGTTAAATTAAAAGAGGACAAAGTACTGGGTGATGGGATGCATCCAAGGATTCTGAGGAAAATGGAGTATGAAATAACAGAATCCCTTAAAATTATCTGACAAGGTACCACACAGAAGACTAAAGGTAAAGATTAAAGGGCATGGAATCTGGGACAGAGCAGCAATTTGGATCAAAGGCTGAGAGAAAGGAGGAAACAGACAGAAGGTTCTATCCTAGGACCGCTTCTGTTCACTGTGTCCATCAATGATTTGGATACAGGGCGAGAGGGAGCAGTGTCCAGATTTGAAGCTAATGGGCCGGATTTTTTTGTAGAAATAAAGGTGAGGCTAACAGCGCTCACCATTAATTACGTGGAAATCAGACAGCAACTTCTAGCAACCACACATGTACAGTTAAATGCAGAAGTCAGGAATTTGCTGCCCTATATGCCCTATTATTTCAATAGTTGCACAATAACTGTATCTTGCTGAGAGACTTGCTGAATGGCGGGAGGTTCTTGTACTGATGTCATAGATACAGACTACAAACGCCATTAAAAAACTTGTCCACTCCAGTGTAAGTATCCTTTTAACAGTGTGATAAGTCTTAATTCCTGTCAAACCACCTCTCAGGCACTAAAAATTATTTTTTTTTTAAACAAGTGTGGAGTCTCATTCCTTCAAATTTAAATTATAGTTGGAGATTTAAGAAAATTTTTTTTATTAAACTTTACCTTTGTCTCTCCTCTCAATCAAATTGTTCTTTCCTTCTCTTTATTTCTCTCTCTGTACCTGATTTGACATAGAATTCAATATTTTATCTGCCACTTCCTGATTCATTCTTCAATGATTCATTAAGAACTTAAGTAATAGGATCAGTAGTAGGCCATATGGCCCCTCAAGCCTTCTCCACCATTCAATAAGATCGTAACTGATCTCGGCCTCGACTCCACTTTCCGCCAGATCCCCACATCCTTTGGTTCCCTTAGAGTCCAAATATCGATCTCGGTCTTAAATATACTCCATGACTGAGCATCCACAGCCTTCGGAGGTCGGGAATTTCGAAGGTTCACACTTTCTGAATGAAGAAATTCCTCATCTCAGTCTTAAACAATCGACCCCTTATCCTGAGACAATGGCCCCTGGTTCTAGACTCGCCAGCCAGGGGAAACAACATCTCAGCATCTGCCTTGTCAAGCCCCCTCAGCATCTTACATATTTCAATGAGATTACCTCTCATTCTTCTAAATTCCAGAGCATTTACGTCCACTCTACTCAACCTCTCATCAAAGGACAAACCTCTCGCCCGAGGAATCAATCTAATAAACCTTTGCTGCGCTGTCTCCTGCCTTAGATAAGGAGGCCAAAACTGTGCACAATACTCTAGGTGTGGTCTAGCCAAAGCCCTGTACAATTGCAGCAAGATTTCCTTACTCTTGTACTCCAACCCCCTTGCAATGAAGACCAACATGCTATTTGCCTTCCTAATTGCTTGTTTTACCTGCATGCTAACTTTGTGTTTCTTGTGCGAGGACACACAAACCTCTCTGAACACCAACATTTAAAAGTTTACCATTTAAAAAAAATTTAGATTTTCTACTCTACCAAATTGAACAACCTCACATTTTCACACATTACAATCCATCTGCCACCTTACTGCCACTCACTGAACCTATTTATATCCCTTTGCTGCCTCATTAAGAACATAAGAAATAGGAGTAGACCATATGGCCTTTCAAGCCTGCTTTGCAATCAATACGACCTTCTGCTTCAACTCCACTTTCCCGTCCATTCCCCATATCCCTTGATTCCCTGAAGGTCAAAAATCTGACTCTCTCAGCCTTAAAATATACTCAACAATGGAGTATCCACAACCCTCTAAGGTAGAGAATGCCAAAGATTTATAACATTCTGAGAGAAGAAATTTCTCCTGAGACTTTGCTCCCGTGTTCTAGATTCCCCAGCCAAGGGAAACAACCTCTAAGTATCTACTCTGTCAAGCCCCCTCCGAATCTTATATGTTTCAACAAGATCACCTCTCTTTCTTCTGAGCTCCAGAGAGTATACGCCCAATTTACTCAACCTTTCATCATAGGACAACCCTCTCATCCCAGGAACCAATCTAGTGAATCTTTGCTGTACCGTCGCCAAGGCAACTATATCCTTCCTTCAATATGGAGACCAAAACTGTGCACAGTACTCCAGGTGTAGTCTCACCAAAGCTCTATGAAATTGTAGCGTGTCCTCTTCACAGCTTACTGCCCCACCTAGCTTTGTATCATCAGCAAACTTGATACATTACTCTTGATTTCTTTATCTAAGTCATTAATATAATTTGTAAATAGCTAAGGCCCAGCACTGACCCTTGCGGCACCCCAACTTGAAAATGCCTCATTTATCCCTACTCTCTGCTTCTTGTCTGTTAACCAATCCTCCATCCATGCTAATATATTACCCCCAACTCTTTGAGCCCTTATCTTGCGTAAAACCTTTTATGAAGCACCTTGTTGAATGCTTTTTTGAAATCTATACTACATCCACTGGTTTCCCTTTATCTACCCTACTAGTTACATTCTCAAAAAGCTCTACTAGATTTGCCAAACACAATTTCCCTTTCATAAAACCATCCTGATTCTACCTAATCACATTATGATTTTCTAAGTGCCTTGGTAACACCTCCTTAATAACGGATTCCGGCATTTTCCCAACAACTGTTGGCAAGCTAACTGGTCTGTAGTCCCCTGTTTTATCTCTCCCTTCTTTCTGGTGTTACAATCGCTATCTTCCAATCTACTGGGACTGCTCCAGAATCTAGGGAATTTTGGAAGATCACAATCAATGCAACCACTATCGCTGCAGCCACCTTTTTTAGAACCTGGGATGTAGGCATCAGATCCAGGGGGTTTGTCTACTTTTAGACCCATTAGTTTCCCCAGTACTTTTTCACACTCTCATTAGCCCCTTGGCTGCTTTTGGTATGCTTTTTGTGTCTTCCACTGTGAAGACAGGTACAATTTTTTTTTTTTTAAGACTCTATCATTTCCTTGTTCCCCATTATAATTTCTCCTGTCTCAGCCTCTAATGGACCAACTTTTACTTTTGCTATTCTCTTCCTTTTTATATACTTACTATCTGTTTTAATATTTCTGGCTAGTTTACTCATATATTCTATTTTTCCCTTATCATCCCTTTTTTTTTTAAAGTCAACCTTGGCTGTTTTCTAAAACCTCCCTATCCTCAGGTTTACTATTATTCTTTGCAACATTATTCTTTTAATCTAATACTATCCTTAACATCTTTAGTCAGTCACAAATGGATCACTTTTCCCATGGAGTTTGTCGTCAATGGAATGCATTTTCATTAAGAATTTCAAATTATTTATTTAAATGTTTTCCAGTGCTTACCTTCCGTCATATCTTTTCATCTACTCTCCCAATCAACCTTATCCCCAAGTAATTGGCTTTATTTAAATTTAAGACTCTTGTTTCAGAATCAAGTATGTCACTCAAACTCAATGTGAAATTCCATCATTATGATCACTGTGCCCCAAAGGATCCGTTACTACAAGATTACTAATTAACCCTACCTCATTATACAAGATTTAAAATAGCTTTATCCCTGGTTGGTTCCACAACATATTGTTCTACAAACCTGTTTTGCATGCACCATCCAGACTAAAGACCTGCTCATGTCAGGAAAAAGAACCTGACCCGAACCCAACCGAACCACAGCAGACCCGAGCCCGACCCGGCCCAAGTCCCTCCGATTTTGCCCCGAGCCCAACCGGACCAGACCCCGACCCCGACTTGACCCGACCATCCCTTGACTTAACTTCGGACTCGGAACCTCCAGGAGGCTGCAGCGCATGCGTGATGATGTCATAGTGACGTCACGCGCTCGCCGCGCAGACTCAGTTTCGTCCTGGACTCCCAGCTCAGCTAAGTTTTTTTAAATTCCAATACTTACCAGCAGAGCACTTACCGTGCGTGTCCGGCCCGACCTAACCCGGCCTGGACTCGGCCCGACCTGACCCGAGCCCGAAAGCCGGATCCGAAAGATGGACCCGACCCAACTCCGACACATGTCGTCGGGTCCGGGTAGGGTAGCAGACCTTTACTTTAGACTACTTTTGCCACTTTGATTTGTCTAGTCTATATGAAGATTAAAATCCTCCACTATTATGGCATTACCTTTGTTAGAAACTCCTATTATTTATTGTTCCACGATATTGCTAGTGTTAGGGGGCCAGTGATTATGCCCCTTGTTATTCTTCATCTCCACCCATACTGATTCTATTTCCTGGTTTTCCGAGCCTAGATCCTTTCTCCTTACTATCCTTATGTCATCCTTTACTT
Organism: Heterodontus francisci; assembly: GCF_036365525.1. NCBI lineage: Eukaryota > Metazoa > Chordata > Chondrichthyes > Heterodontiformes > Heterodontidae > Heterodontus > Heterodontus francisci. The sequence continues at coordinate 17,442,686 of NC_090385.1, forward strand.
TCATGGCAACCCACTCCTTTCCCATTCTGCCTGTCTTAACAAAATTTCAAGCACCCTGGAATATTTACCTTGCAACCATGGCTCTTTAACGATTATCATTACACAGAGATACACAGTTGCTTGTTCCGTCACATGGGTCCCAGATGCTCTGGAGAGGCCAAACATTTTGGATAGTGGCTGACAGGGACCTCCAGTGCAAAAGTCCACAGAAAGTCTATGGGTAAATCCAAGTCTGACAAATGGACTGCAAAATCCGGCCTAATACTAAAATAGGAGGCATAGTAAATAATTCTGAGGACCAAAGATATCTGCAAGGGGATACTGATACAAATGTGAAATAGGTAAAATAAGTGGCAGATGAAGTTCAATGTCAGTAAATGTGAGGTGGTACATTTGTTTAAAAAAAGTGATTATTTACTTTGAATGGGGGAAAGCTGTGTGATGCTCAACTTTTTCATACCTTTAACATCTCTGGCAGTAGTTCAACTGATTAAGGCTATGAGTAGTTGAACTGTCAAGTCCAAGGTTTGATCAGCCGTCTATGCTGAGTTAGCTGATGTTAACCAGGCAACAGCAAGACTACCAAATGAAGGAGGATAGCTGTGGCCATGGTCCCAGCTCCTGATCACTATCCAGTAGTCTCTGCTGCAAGTGTGCTGTTAGATGCCAGGTAAGAACAAGACTGAGATCAGGATATGCCAGAATCAAATATCCACTCAAGGTTCACACATTAATAATAGCACTCGAATGAACAACAGAGGACAACTGCTGCCAATTGAGCTGTAGGCCTATAAGGAGTCAAAGCCCTTATGCAAGAGCACAATGAACACAATTGGCAGAAAAAGACAGAGAAAAACATTGGTCAGATTAATAAAACAAAAGGTTTATCTGACTTCTTGGTTACAACTTTCAACATAATGTAAGAAATAGGAGGAGACGACCATACGGCCCATTGAACCTACTCTGCCATTCAATATTATCATAGCTGATCTTGGGCTTCAGCTCCACTTTCCTGCCCACTCCCCATATCTCTTGATTCCCTGAAACACCAAAAATCTGTCTATTCCAGCCTTAAATATATTCAACAATAGCACAACCTCAACCCTCTGGGGTAGAGAATTGTAAAGGTTCACATAACTTTGAGTGAAGAAATTTCTCATCTCAATATTAAATGATCAGCCCCTTATTGTGAAACTCGTTCTAGATGTCCCAGTAGGGGAAAGAACGTCTCAGTATCTACCCTGTCAAGCCCCTTCACAATCTTGAATGTTTCAATGAGATCACCTCTCATTCTTCTAAACGCCAAAGAATATAGCCCCAATTTACCCAGCCTCTCATCATCGGCTAATCTTCTCAACCCAGGGACCAATCCAGTAAACCTTCACTGTACTGCTTCCAATGCAAGTATATCCTTCCTTACATATGGAGACCACAACTGCACACAGTATTCCAGGTGTGGTCTCACCAAACCCCACACAATGGCAGCAATACTTATTTATTCGTGTACATCAATCCCCTTGTAATAAAGGCCAACATGCCATTTGCTTTCTTAATTGTTTGTTGCACCTGCATGCTAATTTTTTGTATTCCTTGCACGAATACACCCAAGTCTCTCTGATCAACATTTACAAGTTTGGTAGTACAGAACTTGGGAATTGCTGAAAATAGAGACATGTTGTCGAAGCTTTTCATCTTGCACTCATCAGGACAATCCGCAAGAACACCAAAGCAAGGGAAAAAACACATTTATACTGTATGAGAAGACAGTGCTGATTGGTTGGCAAGTAAACAGTGATTGACAGAGGTGCTGCCATGGAGAATGCACCAGTTATGGTGACCAATAGTTAACTGCCAAGCTTTGTTTGAAATTTAAACCAGGCAGCTTGACTCCAATTGGTCAAGGCATTGCTCTGAGGAATGAACCAGCAAATGACTGTCACTTATATTGCTTTGCTGAAACAGGCACATTGTGTGTACAGTATTTTTCTACAAAGAACAAGGCCCTGTGTATTAATATATGCAGCTTCCAGTAGACGCAAATGTGCCACACTGCGAACCCGACTGACAATCTTAAATTGGTTGTCAGCGTAATTCTTAGCAGAGGATTATTTAGCAAATGTTGTCCAATCGCAGAATCACATCTAATGTTGGCATTATGTTTTGAGTTTTCCAAGCATGAGTTGGTTGTGTACGGCCTGTACCTTGTCCATGGTGAACAGCGGAAAGGACATGTTGTCTGATACAGTCCCCAGCCTTTGGGACGTACGGCCTATATACTAGCATCACACTGACATTGAAATTCATATATCACATTACTCATTTGTGTGATAGGCAGAACATCTTTTTGGTTTGACGGCAGCATCCTGTTAGTGGCGAACACCACACATGTTGCTACTGCATATTAGCAGCCTGAAACAGCTAGCTTTACCTGTTGCTCAAATTTTTGGGATACATTACCCTTCCAAAAATGTCTCTATTTTCAGCAGTACTCAAATTTACAAGTTTCACACCATTTAAAAAATATTCTGCTTTTCTATTTTTACGACTAAAGTGAATAATCTCACACTTCCCCACATTGTACTCCACCTGCCACTTTGTTGCCTACTCACTTAACCTGCCTATATCTCTTTGCAGCCTCTTTGTGTCCTCCTCACAGCTTGCATTCCAACCTAGCTTTGCATTGTCAGCAAACTTAAAAACATTAGTCTGTCTCTTCATCTAAGTCATTAATATAGATTGTAAATAGCTGAGGCCCCAGCACTGATCCTTGCGGCACTCCACTAATCACAGCCTGCCAACTTGAAAACGCCCCATTTATCTCTGTTTCCTGTCCGTTAACCAATCCTCTATCCATGATAACATATCACTCCCAACTCCTTATCTTGTGTATTAACTTCTTGTGTGGCACCTTATCGAATGCCTTTTGGAAATCCAAGTATACTACATCTACTGGTTCCCCTTTATCTACCCTACTAGCCACATTCTCAAAAACTCTAATAAATTTGTCAAACAGGATTTCCGTTTTATAAAACCATGCTGACTTGTTCTAATCATACGATGCTTTTCCAAGTGCAAAGTTAAAACTTCCTTGGTAACAGATTCCAGCACTTTCCCATCGACTGCTGTCAGACTAACTGGCCTGTAGTTCCCCGTTTTCTCCCTCTCCCCACACTCCGCAACCCCCTTTCTTGAACAGCGGGGTTATATTTGCTAACTTCCAATTTACTGGGACTGTTCCATAAATTCCCTAGATTCTGGAAAATCATAGCCAGTGCATCCACTATCTCTGCAGCTACCTCTTTTAGAAGTTATATTTAACGTTCAAATGCTTCACATGCAAATTTGCATCCAAATAATACAACAGCAGTTGGTATGGCTATGAGTATAGAACATTTCAAAGTAGATTCTTCAGCTCATTATAAGTCATGTGTATCAGCATTACGCAGCCATAGTTAATCATAGAATCATAGAAAGTTTCAGGCACAGAAAGAGACCACATGGCCCATCACGTCTGTGCTGGCCGAAAAACGATCCACCTGTTCTAATCCCACCATCCAGCATTTGGTCCGTAGCCCTGCAGCTTGCGGCACTTGAGGTGCATATCCAGACTCCATTTGATTGAGTTAAGGGTCTCTGCCTCAACTACCCTTTCAGGCAGTGAGTTCCAGACCATCACCACCCTCTGGGTGAAAAAGGTTTTCCTCATCTTCCCTCTAATTTTTCTACCAATCACTTTAAATCTAAGCCTCCTTGTCACTGACCTCTCTGTTCAGGGGAATAGACCATTCACCTCCACTCTATCCAGGCCCCTCAAAATTTTGTACATTTCACTCAGATCTCCCCTCCCCTCTGTTCCAAGGAGAACAACCCCAACCTATCCAATCTTTCCTCATAACTGCATTTTTCCAGTCCCGGCAACAACCTCATAAATCTCCTCTGTACCCTCTCTAGTGCAATGACCAGAACTGCACACAGTACTCAATTTGTAGCCTAACCAATGAGTTGAACAGTTCCAGCATAACCTCCCTGCTCTTGCATTCTATACCTCAGCTAATATTGGAAAGGATTCCATTTGCTTCTTAACCACCTACCTTAAGGGAACTGTGGACATTCACTCCAAGGTCTCTCACTTCCTCTACACTTCTCAGTATTTTCCCGTTAATCATGTGTTCTTTTGCCTTGTCTGACCACCCCAAATGCATCACCTCACACTTCGCCAAGGTGACTTCCATTTGCCACTTTTCTGCCCATCTGACCAGACCATCAATATTTTCCTGCAGCCTACAGCTATCCTCCTCACTATCTACCATACGGGCAATCTTTGTGTAGTCCGCAAACTTCTTGATCATGCCACCTACATTTATGTCCAAATCGTTAATATACACCACAAAAAGCAGGGCACCCAGTACTGAACCCTGCGGAACGCCAATGGAAACAGCTCTCCAGTCGCTAAAACAGCTGTCAACAATTAGCCTTTGTTTCCTACCACTGAGCCAATTTTGTCCACCTTGCTGCATTTCCCTGGATCCCATGGGATTTTATTTTTTTAAACCAGTCTTCCATGTGGGACCTTGTCAAAAGCCTTGCTAAAATCCATGTAGACCACATCAACTGCGCTACCCTCATCTATCTTCCTTGTTACTTCTTCAAAAAATTCAATCAAGTTGGTCAAACAAGATCTTGCCTTAATAAATCCATGCAGACGATCCTTGATTAACCTGTGCTTTTCTAAGTGACAGTTTATCCTGTCTCTCAGGATAGTTTCCAATAATTTGCCCACTACTGAGGTTAGACTGACTGGCCTGTAATCATTCGGTCTATCCTTCGCTCCCTTTTTAAACAGAGGTACGACGTTAGCAATTCTCCAACCCTCCGTGACTTGTCAGCACAAATTATTCAAAGGGGAAATTAAGGCATTTCATGACATAGGGGTAGATTCCATTAGGACACTACTGTCTGGCAACAGATGTAATGGGACATTAAATAGCCCATGGATGATCTTTCTGGGAATAACGCAACATTTTTTCATGTAGAACTTTTTTTTTAAGGTTTTAAAAAAGCACAGCTGCACTAAAAAGAGTGCTATTCAATCAGCTGATGCACTGCAATCAAATTCTTGACATAGCTTTAGAACAAATGTCACCACAGCAATTCCAAATATTTTTCTGAGGACAAAAAAGAAACTTGGTTGAGCTTTACATCAAGAATGCGATTAAAATATACAAAGACCAACTCAATTTGCTGTGAACTGATATTTCCCAGGACCATTGGCTGTAAGGACACATTAGTTTGCCACAGACTAAACTGCACACTTACCAGTCCAGCACATCAAAAAAAAATTATTTTCAACTCCAAGCACACAGATGTTGGATGATCATAGTCCCAGGAGATACAAACCAGACTGCATGATGTTCTGTTTTTCTTGTTTCCTGTTTTCTATTCATTTGTAAACTTGAGTCTTAGGATGCATTTATTTGTAACTTTAAAAAAAACGTGTGAAAGAAGGTGAGCCGTTTCTCTCCAGGATCTACCACTAAAAGCTAGAGAAATTATTTACAATCATCTGCAGCCAATTAAGAACACTGATTCGAGCTGAAGTGAACAGAAGACAGTCTCTCCAATACCGGTACAGCAATTCCACGAGTCCTTTAAAAACATATTGTACACAGTAAGATCCATTCAGCAATACCTATTGCTCTTTGGAGTCTAATTGTCACAAAGAGGATATACAACAACTTTGCTAAACATAAGATTAGATTAGATTAGAGATACAGCACTGAAACAGGCCCTTCGGCCCACCGAGTCTGTGCCGACCATCAACCACCCATTTATACTAATCCTACACTAATCCCATATTCCTACCAAACATCCCCACCTGTCCCTATATTTCCCTACCACCTACCTATACTAGTGACAATTTATAATGGCCAATTTACCTATCAACCTGCAAGTCTTTTGGCTTGTGGGAGGAAACCGGAGCACCCGGAGAAAACCCACGCAGACACAGGGAGAACTTGCAAACTCCACACAGGCAGTACCCAGAATCGAACCCGGGTCCCTGGAGCTGTGAGGCTGCAGTGCTAACCACTGCGCCACTGTGCTGCCCTAAGTCAAGTCTTTGGCAATCTTCCTTTAAGACAGTATAATTTTTTTTTGATATTTGAACAGGGGCCATCCTAATGTGGAGACTGTAATGTTTTTGAAATGAACAGAAGCACAAACTATAGTTTTGAGAACAGTAAGATAAGCAATCAATTAGAGATAATAAAGAGGCACAGCTTCATTATTTTTCATTAAAAGCAATCCTACAAAAAACTTTGTAAAAGTGCTTTCGCTCCTTCTGAATTTACGTTAAATATTTTGTGGCACAATGCTGGCTGTACTGAAATTATTGACCTGATATTTATGGGGAGGTGGAGGCTGCAGCAGCTGGGAAACATGAGAATGTGGGTAACGCAGAGGTCCTGCTGAATTTAATGGCAGGACCTCAATTGAGCCTTTTACCTTTGTTTCCCGGCTGGTAGCTGGCCTAGCTGCCGGGTTGGATGTCCTGCACTGGAAGGCCACAGCTGGGAGCAGAGAAGAGGGAGGGAGAGAGAGAGATCGCAGGTTGTGAGGCTTTGGATTGTGGGGAAGGAGGCAGGTTAGTGAGAGGAGCTGGAAGGAAACACTTTGGCTCCTCCTGGCCCACATGCAGTCCAGAAAGGTACTTAGTTGTTAAATCTTGCTTTTCTCGACTCCCTTTTGCCCTGCGAAACCTGACCCCCAGCCATCGAGTCTAAATGGCTACTTAAGTCTGAGGTATACAGCCACATTAACATATTTAAATAACTGACCCACCTCTTGAGAGCAGGTTAGCCGCATACCCCCCACCCCGCCCCCCCCCCAAAACAACTCACCTCTGGGCGGCACAGTGGCGCAGTGGTTAGCACTGCAGCCTCACAGCTCCAGCAACCCGGGTTCGATTCTGGGTACTGCCTGTGCGGAGTTTGCAAATTCTCCCTGTGACCGCGTGGGTTTTCGCCGGGTGCTCCGGTTTCCTCCCACAGCCAAAGACTTGCAGGTTGATAGGTAAATTGGCCATTGTAAATTGTCCCTAGTGTAGGTAGGTGGTAGGGGAATTGAGGGAAGGTGGGGATGTAAGGGAATATGGGATTAATGTAGGATTAGTATAAATGGGTGGTTAATGGTCGGCACAGACTCAGTGGGCCGAAGGGCCTGTTTCAGTGCTGTATCTCTAAAATAAAATAAAAATAAATAAAATAAAAACCTGGAAGAGGGTGTGTTGAAGACAGGTTGGGTGTCCAATCACAGTAAGGTCAATTCAAAAACAAAATCCGGAAGCTATTATCAGCGTCTAGAGCATTCCCACACCACCAAAATAAACAACAACGCAAATTCTTTGCCCTGAAGTATTTCTCCCTCATTAACCATCATTCAGCCATTCCAATGATATACTTACTTGACATCCATACACCCACACATTTCCAGTAGCAGGACAAGCAGACACCCTGCAAATTCTTTCCCTTTCTAGCCTGCGTTCGTTTTTGCCAAGTGTATTGCTCTGCCAACAACTAGCACACACCAGGGATCCAACCTTCCTGACCTTTATGGCTGATGACCACACACTGCATTTACCCATTATGCCAACAGTGGGGGGTGGGTGGGGGGGGGAGCTCAACACACATTTCATTAGATCAAGGCAATTATGCTTCAGCTATCCAACTGTCGTCTTGCATGCAATTCAGTGTTTTACTGCAACAACAATTCAAGTTTCCTTAAACTTTCCTGCTATATTTCATATTGTTCCTATATTTTTATATTTGGTATGCAAGACAGTATGGGCAGAATCAACTGAAACAAGGGCATGAGACCCAGAAAATTTGACTCTAGTTGTTGCTAGCAGTTAAGACTCAGTGGAATTATGCAGAAATTTTCCCAAGAAAATTATATATCCCAAAGATACTGGTTCATCAAATGGTGGTTAACACTGCTTTTGAACGTGCATAAAGCTCATCAGGCAGACAGATGGCAGTGACGAACAACACTGGTACACAATGCATGGAGACTACTGCTCTGAGAGCCATTTTTAACATTCATGTATAAACAAACAATACAGCCCCGAATAGTGTTTCCCATTATAAGAGCCTTACTTTGCAAGTAATTTCCAATCCATAAGAATTTTCACCTCTGCTCGACTGGCCACCTATCTTTTCAACGCGACTGATCACCCCCAGAGGGACGTCAAGGGTCATCAAGGGATCCTGTGTAAAAGGAAAAAACAGTATATAACTGCTCAAGTTTTCAACACATACAGTTGCATCACTTGCCTCTGACAGCAAAACTTATAGTAAAACCTTTTAGAAATTAATTACTCTTCAAGTGACTGAAATGTGGTTAAACCTCTTCATAGATGTTATGAGACATCTGTCAGTGTGTAAACTTCAAGCAAAATAAAACCGTCAAGAAGCATAAAGTCACAGAATATGCCTTTATTTACTGCATTCTTTATTAAATTATTAACCGGACAACCTGTTTCTGCATCAAAAGACTGGCATTTTTAAAGATTTCCAAAAATTGAGACATGGTTCTGTGCTTTTCTTTAATTCTATTTTATTGCATTCATCTTCACCAATGTCAATATAGTTTTCAGCAGATTACATTGAAGTAATTTCCAAATCTTTAAAAGCTTTCAGCGTTCAACGGAGCGAGTATTTGGCAGATTAAGGAAGTCTTTTGCTTTGGGACTTGTGAGCAAGTGAGATAGGACCAGGGGGAGTTACAGCTTCTTATCGGGCACATTTCAGAATACTGACTGCTGTGTTTTTTTTTTCCGTGTCATGTCTCATCAAACAATTGCATCAACAAAATTTATGAAGGAAGGTAAGACCATCTTCAAGCACACCATGCACTCATTTAAAAGTAACCCTGGGTAGGAAGGGTGTTGAACAGTATTAACATTTATTTTCTTGTACTGGAGATTTGATGCCTGACAAAACATATATAATGTTGAAACCTCCAATACATGCATTTAAAAACCTCTCTCTAATAATGTAAATGCTGTGAATTTCTTGCATATGCAAAGGCTAAGATGCAGGTTGAATTGTCTACCTACCAGGGTTGGTGAGATTATGCTCTGGATTTGCTCACTTCCACTTCAGCATAAATTTCCCAAGAATTTTCACATTTACTACAACCACTAGGTTGATATTTCTGCTCCTAGTCACAAACCACAAGAACACAATTTAAATGAACCCTGAGTTTACTCTAACACAGGGGTTCTCAAATGGGGTTTGTGAGTTGATTTGACCCTTTAGTAGTCTTCTCTGCTCCCCTGTGTATTGTGACAACTGGAACAGTCTCAGATACAAAGACTGTGCATGCGCAGACTCACACTGTTGGACACCATTTGCACTGCAGCCACACACCAAGGCTCCTACGATAGCACCTTCCAAACCCGCAACCTCGATCACCTAGAAGGTCAAGGGCAGCAGATGTATGGGAACACCACCGCCTGCAAGTTCCCCTCCAGCCACACATCATCCTGACTTGGGACTATATCACCGTTCCTTCACTGTCACTGGGTCAAAATCCTGGAACTCCCTTCCAAAAAGCACTGTGGGTGTACCTACCCCACATGGACTGCAGTGGTTCAAGGCGGTGGCTCATCACCACCTTGTCAAGGACAATTAGAATTGGGCAGTAAATGCTGGCCTAGCCAGCAATGCCCACGTCCCACAAACGAATAAAAAAAAACATTTGCAACATGTTTGGGCGAGTTCCTCTGCATACCACTAGCTTCTACAGATTTATCTCAATAAGTTTCTTTTTGATTGCTTCTACGTCCATAGAATAAATCACTCACTGCATTTAACAAAATAGAAGGAGTTAGAATTTCTTGAAACCTGGGCTCAGAGGAGGAAAATCAGTTAATTAGTCCAACATTGCGTGGACCAAGGTCACAAGTCTTTCTTTTCTTTCCTCTCATGTGGAGCCCATCTTGTGTCAGTTGGAAGTTGAAAAGAAACTGTTTATTTCATTAAACTGGGTGGTTGAGATGGAGTGTGCATATGCCACATGAATTTGGAGGGGGTGGAAAGAAAGAGACTTGCCATTCTCTGGACCTGCAGCAAGGCGTGTTGGATTTGTTATTCAGATAAGAAAACAAGGGCTTTGAGACCAAAAAATATAGCATCACTAATGCCATTCTGTTAACTCAGTGTAGGCCAAGGATCAAATCCATGCACCAAGGATCTCTCCTTCAATGTCTTCAGCTGAGTTAATAAAATACCTGAAGGTGCCATCACGATTTTCCTCATACCTCAGACTCGTGATACAACCGAGGCTGGAGGAGTGCACTGTCTTTCTCGAGTTCCACTTCTCCATAGGTCACAACATATATTTAAATGCCACTTAGCAATTACATACTCTATTTTGTTTCAGAATAATATCCACCAACCAGGTTTCTTTAATAAATAGTAAAATTATTACATTTATATTAAACAAGACTTATTCAATAAGGAGGCAAAGCATTAACACACAGGTTGAAATATGAAAGTTCCCTTCTAGATTAATCCAACACACACCGGTTAAAAAAAGTTCTCTCCGCAGAGATCTCTTTACAAAAAGGACAACAAAAAAAACCTTGGCCAAATACTTGTTAATTCTTAAAGGAAAAAAGGGCAAGATGTGCGATGTTCTCCGCTGGCCCTTTAGGTCTGCCATCCAGATACTCGGAGACGGCTTTGACTGGGAATTTTTTTCAGCAGTTCTCTTCAGGCAACGTCAAGGATTAGTCTGGTAGGCTTTTCAGGAGAAATGCAGCATCAATTTTTCCAGTCCACACACTGGATTCTCAGGGTTTCTCAAAGAGGTGGAAAAGAATGAGCTGGTGGCTTCTCTCTAACAGGCTGACCCACCCGCCCCCATCGCCCCCCCAGCTGACTCAAAACAATATCCAAAACGAAACCAACTCCTGGCCACCATAAATCTTGACGTCACTTCTCTGTAATCAATTCCCCTAGTCACCAAGGCTCCTGCTGTTTACTTAGCTTAAAACATGTGACATCCATTAGGGGTTCGTTTTTAAACAAAATCTCAAGTTCTTCCAGTGACCTTTTTTAAAAAAACATCAAAGTCCAGCATCTATGGAATCTCTTCAGTCTTTTAAATGAATTCATTTCCAGAATTATTAAACACAAGTCCTCAAACCTTTTTTTAAATCGAAGCAATTTCATAACGCCTCCATCCTTGAAGGAATGAAACGCCATTTTAAAATGCGTTTCAGCACAAAGAGTGGGGAAAAAAACAGAAGATACAAAAAAAATGATTTACACACTCATTCTCATTCACTCTTTGCCTGTAACTAAGACAGTTACAGGTACAGCCCTGTACCATCTTTGTACTGTTACAAGAGTGCTTCTATTCATTATAAAATATGTTTTATGGACTTATAGTTGAATCATGGTCATTGATTCATCTGGAAGCTTGAAGAGATGCTGAGCTTGGTGTTTGTTTTTTTAAAAAGAAGTCACCAGAAGGATTCCTGGATTTGGCTTGTAAACAAGCCCTTACTCGAAGGCACCGGTTTCCAGATAAAATACCAGCAGGGAGCTTGTTGTTTTGACTTGGGGAGATGTTTTCAAAGAATAACAGGTCAAGATTTATAAAGGTCAGGCTTGTTTTCTGGAATGTTTTTGGTTTCACTTTGAATTGTTACAAAAGACATTTGTTTTATGCCCAAGAAAACCCAGCTCATCTCTTTCTCTTGGAAAGAAACCCTGCATATCCAGTGCGTCAGTCTCCTCTTTCCTCCTATAATTGAAGAAACCTTGCATATTGAATGTGTGGGAACTGAGACCCCTGCTGCCGCATTTCTGCTGTAAGGCCTATCTGAAGGCTCTGTAACTGCATTTCTTGGAAAGCCTACCCAAACTGATCTTCAGCATCGCCTGGAAAGAACTGTTGTAGGAAGATTCCAGTGACAGCCATCTATATGTATTTGGGATGCCAAACTAAAACAAAGGACATCTTTCCATATCTTCTCTTTTTTTCTTCAAGAATGAGCAAGTATTCAGACTAAATGGGGTTTTTTTGTCTTTTTTTGGTAACACAGCTCTAAAGCAAAATTCCCTTTCATTTTTCCGGTTAACCGATGTATGCACGTATGTGTATGTGAGTGCAAGGGGCTAAGGTAAAAAGGGAGCTGTTAAACTTCAATCTGTGTGATTATGCTTTGCTTCATTCCTGGTTAAGACTTGTTTCATACTCAACTTATAATTTTGTTGTTTATTAAAGAAACCTGGTTGGTGTGTTTTATTCTAGAAGTGGGAAAATTTAAATGGGTGTTATGACCTGTGGAGAAGTGGAACTAGAATAAACAGTGCACTCCTCCCACCTCGGTCGTAACATATACCCAGGGGCTCTTAGCGGAATAAACCCAATGCCGATGATGTACAATTGTAAGTGGGGTAATAATAATTGAAAAAGAAAAAATGAAAATAAAAAGAACCAGGTTTCTTGTGTAATAGAATAAAGTCTACATGACCGGAATGACCTTCACAGTTGATGCAACGTTTCTAGGGAAGGAGGATGTATCCCTGGCTGATTTGAGGAACTTACCCAAAGCTAAGCTAGTAGCACTGGCAGCAAAATGGGGTTAGAGTTAAAACCAGGAGCAAAAAAAGCAGACAAAATTGAAGTAATTGCACAATATTTGAAATTGGAAGAAGAAAGCAAAGCAGAGGGTAGTGCAGTTGAATCAGCTAAAATTCAATTACAGATGAAGCAGCTTGAGCAAGAAAAAGAATTGGAAAAACTTGAACTTGAAAGAGAATTGACAATGAAGGAACCTAAACTTGAGGAGAAGGAAAGAGAAAGAGAAGGAACGGAATTCTAATTTTAAAAGATAATACTAAGACAAAGGAGTGGCCTTAGCTCCAAGCAAAGTTCTGGTGCAGGAAAATCTGACCCCAGCCCAGGACCCAGTGGAGAGCTGTTTAAATTTGTACAAGCTGTCCCCAAGTTTGAGGAAAGGAACATAGAGGCATTTTTAATTTCTTTTGAAAAGATAGCCAAACAGATGAAGTGGCCAAAGGAAAGCTAGACACTACTTATGCAAAGCAGGTTGATGGGCAGAGCTCATGAAGTTTACGCCATGCTTTTTTAAAAATTATATATATTTTTTTTATATTTAGAGATACAGCACTGAAACAGGCCCTTCGGCCCACCGAGTCTGTGCCGACCAACAACCACCCATTTATACTAATCCTACATTAACCCCATATTCTCTACCACATCCCCACGATTTTCCTACCACCTACCTACACTAGGGGCAATTTACATTGGCCAATTAACTATCAACCTGCAAGTTTTTGACTGTGGGAAGAAACCGGAGCACCCGGCGAAAACCCACGCAGACACAGGGAGAACTTGCAAACTCCACACAGGCAGTACCCAGAACTGAATCCGGGTCGCTGGAGCTGTGAGGCTGCGGTGCTAACCACTGTGCCGCCCCAAAAAAAAATTATTGACAGCCGTGCGATTGCTCCCACCACTTGCAAACAACAATTAACCTTTACTGCTACAACAGAAACTACATATACTATTGTATACTTCCCTCATTAGGGAGATGGAACAGAGATGCCATCACCATGGCCTCCCCCGATAGAGGGAGCTCAACCACCTCCCCGCCCCAAAAATTTAAAATGACTTGGGAAAAATGTTTACCTTTCTGAGAAGGCTTCTGCAGATTATGAGATGGCAAAAAAGAGATACTCTTGCTGCGTATGAATTAGTCCCTGAAGTGTACAGGCAGAAATTTTGGAACCTCTGGAGATTGCCTGGGAAGACTTATATAGAATTTGAGAGGGTAAAGCAAATTAATTTTGATCGTTGGATACGGGCATTAAAGATATAAGCCATGTATGAGAACCTGAGGGAAATAATTCTCCTAGAGAAATTTAAAAATGCATTCTTTCCATTAGTAAGAACCTATGTAGAGAACCAGAAGGTTTCAACGGCCAGACAGGCAGCGGAAATTGCTGATGATTATGAGCTTGTGTACAAGCCCAAACCCGTTGTCCGTCACCCCCATAAACCAAAGAAGGATAGAAGGTGGGAGGGTGAAAGGAAGGCAAGTAGCCGGGGATGCCTCAGGATCTCCTCCTCAGGCCAGAAAGGAAGATGCTGACGGTGGAAGTGAGGTCCAAAAGCCTAAGTGTTTCCATTGCTACTAGGTGGAACATCTTCATGCAGAATGCTGGAAGCTGCGGGGTAAACCCATGGGACTTATTGGGGTACGCAAAGCCAAAGCAGAGAAAGTTTCCCTGACCGTGAGTACGACAGATCAGGCTGTAGCTCTGACTGCAGCTGTAAGGCCAAATACAAAAACCAATGTGAGGGCAGGGGCTGTGAATAAGATAACCTATTGTTATACTCAGGGATACATGAGCCACCCAAACTCTTTTGTTGGGGAAAAGCATAACTTTTCCACCAGAGAGTGCATTGAATGCTAATGTTTTACTGAATGATATTGGCTGAGAACATATACGTATCTTTGTATCGGGTGCACCGTGAGTGGGACCTAATGTTTGGAATGGTAATTGTAGGAGTTGTCCATAGTTTGCCAGTAGAAGGAGTTGACCTACTCTTGAGGAATAATTTGGCTGGAGCAAAAGTAGCAGCTTCTCCAGTAGTCACGGAAAAAAACAAGTGAAGTTAAAGAGACAGAACAGTTACAGGAAAAGGTTCCAGGAATTTTTCCTTCATGTGTAATAACCCGAGCAATGGATAAACAAGTTCCATTGTTGGAGGTCAAAAAAAACCCACTGTCAGATAGTCGGATATCTGAAACTTTCTTTGGGGATTTGGATAATCCTTAGGAAATATTTAATACGTCTTCTCTGATCACGGTTCAGCAAGCTGATCCAGAGTTAAATAAAGTGGCGCTACCAGAAGCTGAGGCAAAAGGAGTTCCAGAAGGCTATTAAATGGGATTCTGATGAAGAAGTGGAGACCTCCTCACAGATTGCGGATGAAGAATGGACAGTAGTTCATCAGAGAGTGGTACCGTCAAAGTATCGTCGGGAACTATTAAGGATAGCCCATGATATTCTATAGCAGGACATGTGGGGATCCGAAAGACGAAATCACGTATAAGTCGACATTTCTACTGGCCAGGTCTTTCCAAGGACATACAGCAGTTTTGTAAACGTGTCATATGTACCAAATTGTGGGAAAACTGCAATCTGCCATAAAACCAGCACCTCCAATTCCCATTTAGTAGGGTGTCGGAAGACTGTGTAGGACCCTTACCGAAAACAAAAGTGGAGCACCAATATATACTCACCATCATGGATATGGCTCTTCGCTTCCCAGAGGCCACTCC
This sequence comes from Heterodontus francisci, assembly GCF_036365525.1. Taxonomy (NCBI): domain Eukaryota; kingdom Metazoa; phylum Chordata; class Chondrichthyes; order Heterodontiformes; family Heterodontidae; genus Heterodontus; species Heterodontus francisci. Next base: position 17,458,074 of record NC_090385.1, read on the forward strand.
CTTGAGAACAATTTCTGCTAAGGTAGTGGTAAAGAAGTTAACCCAATTCTTCACCAGATATGGATTACCAATTGAGATTCATTCAGCTCAAGGTTCCAGCTTTAGGTCTAAAATTTTTCAGGAAGTTATGGGTAATTCGGGAAGAACACAGTTAAAGTCTTCAGCATATCACCCACAGAGACAGGGAGCTTTAGAAAGGTATCATCACACCCTCCAAAGGATGATCATGGCATACTGTCATGAATATCCCCATGATTGGGATAAAGAGCTAGAATTTCTTTTGTTTGCCACTAGGGATTGACTAATGAGTCTATAGATTTTAGCCCTTTTGAATTTAGTTTACGGACATAGGGCAGCACAGTGGCGCAGTGGTTAGCACCGCAGCCTCTCAGCTCCAGCGACCCAGGTTCGGTTCTGAGTACTGCCTGTGCGGACTTTGCCAGTTTTCCCCCTACTTGATCCCCCTACTAATAAAAGCTAACACACCATATGCCTTCTTAACAGCCCTATTAACCTGGGTAGCAACTTTCAGGGATTTATGTACCTGGACACCAAGATCTCTGTTCATCTACACTACCAAGAATCTTCCCATTAGCCCAGTACTCTGCATTCCTGTTATTCCTTCCAAAGTGAATCACCTTGCACTTTTCCGCATTAAACTCCATTTGCCATCTCTCAGCCCAGCTCTGCAGCCTATCTATGTCCCTCTGTACCCTACAACATCCTTCGGCACTATCAACAACTCCACCGACTTTCGTGTCATCCGCAAATTTACTAACCCACCCTTCTACACCCTCATCCAGGTCATTTATAAAAATGACAAACAGCAGTGGCCCCAAAACAGATCCTTGCGGTACACCACTAGTAACTAAACTCCAGGATGAACATTTGCCATCAACCACCACCCTCTGTCTTCTTTCAGCTAGCCAATTTCTGATCCAAAGCTCTAAATCACCTTCAACCCCATACTTCCGTATTTTCTGCAATAGCCTACCGTGGGGAACTTTATCAAACGCCTTACACCACATCCACTGCTTTACCCTCATCCACCTGTTTGGTCACCTTCTCGAAAAACTCAATAAGGTTTGTGAGGCACGACCTACCCTTCACAAAACCGTGCTGACTATCGCTAATGAACTTATTCTTTTCAAGATGATTATAAATCCTGTCTCTTATAACCTTTTCCAACATTTTACCCACAACCTAAGTAAGGCTCACAGGTCTATAATTACCAGGGCTGTCTCTACTCACCTTCTTGAACAAGGGGACAACATTTACTATCCTCCAGTCTTCCGGCACTATTCCTGTCGACAATGACGACATGAAGATCAAGGACAAAGTCTCTGCAATCTCCTCCCTGGCTTCCCAGAGAATCCTAGGATAAATCCCATCTGGCCCAGGGGACTTAGCTATTTTCACTTTCCAAAATTGCTAACACCTCCTCCTTGTGAACCTCAATCCCATCTAGCCTAGTAGTCTGAATCTCAGTATTCTCCTCGACAACATTTTCTTTCTCTACTGTAAATACTGACGAAAAATAATCATTTAACGCTTCCCCTATCTCCTCTGATTCCACACACAACTTCCCACTACTATCCTTGATTGGCCCTAATCTAACTCTAGTCATTCTTTTATTCCTGATATACCTATAGAAAGCCTTCGGGTTTTCCTTGATCCTGTCCGCCAATGACTTCTCGTGTCCTCTCCTTGCTCTTCTTAGCTCTCCCTTTAGATCCTTCCTGGCTCGCTTGTAACTCTGAAGTGCCCTAACTGAGCCTTCACGTCTCATCCCAACATAAGCCTTCTTCTTCCTCTTGACAAGCTCTTCAACTTCTTTAGTAAACCACGGCTCCCTCGCTCGACAACTTCCTCCCTGCCTGACAGGTACATACTTATCAAGGACACGCAGTAGCTGCTCCTTGAATAAGCTCCACATTTCGATTGTGCCCATCCCCTGCAGTTTCCTTCCCCATCCTACGCATCCTAAATCTTGCCTAATTGCATCATAATTTCCTTTCCCCCAGCTATAATTCTTGCCCTGCGGTATATACCTGTCCCTGCCCATCGCTAAGGTAAACCTAACCGAATTGTGATCACTGGCACCAAGGTGCTCACCGACATCTAAATCTAACACCTGGCCGGGTTCATTACCCAGTACCAAATCCAATGTGGCATCGCCCCTGGTTGGCCTGTCTACATACTGTGTCAGAAAACCCTCCTGCACACACTGGACAAAAACAGACCCATCTAAAGTACTCGAACTATAGTATTTCCAGTCAATATTTGGAAAGTTAAAGTCCCCCATAATAACTACCCTGTTACTCTCGCTCCTGTCGAGAATCATCTTCGCTATCCTTTCCTCTACATCTCTGGAACTATTCGGAGGTCTATAGAAGACTCCCAACAGGGTGACCTCTCCTCTCCTGTTTCTAACCTCGGCCCATACTACCTCAGTAGACGAGTCCTCAAACGTCCTTTCTGCCGCTGTAATACTCTCCTTGATTAACAATGCCAACCCCCCCCTCCTTTACCATCTTCTCTGTTCTTACTGAAACATCTAAATCCCGGAACCTGCAACATCCATTCCTGCCCCTGCTCTACCCATGTCTCCGAAATGGCCACAACATCGAGATCCCAGGTACCAACCCATGCTGCAAGCTCACCCACCTTATTCCGGATGCTCCTGGCATTCAAGTAGACACACTTTAAACCAAATTCTTGCTTGCCAGTGCCCTCTTGCATCCTTGTAACCTTATCCCTGACCTCACTACTCTCAACATCCTGTACACTGGAACTACAATTTAGGTTCCCATCCCCCTGCTGAATTAGTTTAAACCCCCCCGAAGAGCACTAGCAAATCTCCCCCCCCAGGATATTGCTACCCCTCTGGTTCAGGTGAAGACCATCCTGTTTGTAGAGGTCCCACCTACCCCAGAAAAAGCCCCAATTATCCAGGAAACCAAAACCCTCCCTCCTACACCATCCCTGCAGCCACGTGTTCAACTCCTCTCTCTCCCTATTCCTCACTTCGCTATCACGTGGCACGGGCAACAACCCAGAGATAACAACTCTGTTTGTTCTCGCTCTAAGCTTCCACCCTAGCTCCCTGAATTTCTGCCTTAAATCCCCATCTCTCTTCCTACCTATGTCGTTGGTGCCTATGTGGACCACGACTTGGGGCTGCTCCCCTTCCCCCTTAAGGATCCCAAAAACACGATCCGAGACATCACGAACCCTGGCACCTGGGAGGCAACACACCAACTGTGAGTCTCTCTCGTTCCCACAGAACCTCCTATCTGTTCCCCTAACTATGGAACTTAAGTCCAGCGAAACAGGCCCAAGTAAAAGTAGAAATCCAAAACGTGCTGGAAAACCTCCAAATAGAACCTAGTCAAAGCAGCTGGAGTTCGCCAGTAGTATTAGTGCCTAAAACTGATGGTTCAACTAGACTTTGCATAGTGTCAGGCAAGCCCCCAGCTTGCCAAGAATGAGGAATATTAATTTCATCACATGAACATTGATTTTAAACTATTGTTGAAGAAAGAACTTGCTTTAAAAAACTATTGGAGACTTTGGCTGGAGAAAGATATTAGCATATCAACAGACATGTACTTCAAAGGCCAAAGGAGCTATTCCCTGTTCCAATTTAATCCACAATGGACTTTTGATTACCAGACGTTGAAGGTGGAAAGGCTAGCATTCCAGGTTAACTGCTAAGATGCCAAATACACAAACAGACAGGTTGGACCAGTTTGGTCACATGGCTGGCTGACTATTGGAGTTTTTTTGGAATTTGAACTTCCAACAGGGATTTCGAACTCAAAGCTTTTTTCTCCTGGACTGAACACCTCTCCTGTCTGCTCTCATCTCGCTCTCACCAGCTTCGGAAACCACTGAAGACATATGAACACAGAGAAAAGTCTCCTACAGTAAACAAGGTTTAAGAATAATACTGAGCCCCAACGAAAAGCATGACTACCTACAATCAAGGACCCTACAGCGAGCTCAAAACACAATAAAAAAAAACCCTCTTCAGAGATTGCCTCAAACCTCCCCATTTTTTTTCTTCTCTTTTCTGTCTCTTATTTGCATGTGCATGCAAGAGTGGGCGCGGCGTGTATCAGTAGGCGTTAACCGCATTAGAGCTTAAGTTTCAGGTTTAATAAACTATACTTTTCTTCTTTAAACCTAAAGAAGACCTGGTGTGCTCATTTCTTTGCCTTATAATTGGAAAGCTGTGAACAAGGATTCACAAAGGGGGAGCTCAAATCACAGTGTGTTTAAAATTAAACCCTGTTAGAATAAAACTAGGTGAAGGCTGAGAGGGACCCCTAGACACCTTTCTCACCTGGTCTCAACAGAAATTTGGGTGCTCGCGTCCAGGATTTTGCCCACAGACAAACGAGTGAAATTGGAAGTGGGAAGCCAAATTGTTCCCAATCAGAAAGAGCAAATGTCAATACAGTTTTCAATCATACAAAACCACTAGAAAACCTAACATGTCTGCAATTGAAGCGAGTAGCTCTCCAAGCCAGGGTGAAATAACTTGGGATAAGTTAAAAGCACTGTCTATGGAGGAGTTGAGAAAAATGGTTGAGCAGTAGGGATCACTGTGCGGGACAAGGATAGGAAGTCTGAACTCCTAAGGCTAGTGGCTCACCATTTTTCCTTTGAATCTGAAGAAGCAGAAGCAGTATTAGAAGCAGAATCCGACAGGGTATTGTTAGCAAAGATACAATTAGAACAGAGGAAAATTGAATTAGAGGAAAGAGGAAAAGAGAGAGGGAGGCAGGAGAGTGAGAAAGAGAGAGCATTCCAAAGAACATGAAAAAAATGAAAGGCAGGACAGAGAGAAAGACAGACAGGAAAAGGAAGGCAAGAGGGGACAGAGACAAAGAATATTGCAAAAAGAATGCTAAGAGAGAGAGTTGAAGTGGCTTGAGTTAACTAGGAGGTGACAAAGTAACCACAGTGAAAGCATGGCCAATATGGATCAGCACAATTCAATACAGGGTACAAGATTGCTAAAACACGCCCAATTAATTCCAAAATTCAATGAGGAAGATGTGGAAGCGTTATTCCCTGTTGCCAGATGAGTGTTCAGCAAATTATGAACTGACCAAAAATACATATGAATTAGTACCTGATGCCTATCGCCAAAAGTTTAGAACCCTTAAAAAGCAAGCTAATCAAACTTATCTGGAGTTTGAAAGTAAGCAAGCAGCTGGCTTTTGACCAGTGGCTGAGGGCTTTAAAAATACAGCTCAGCTATGAGACTCTCAGAGAAGTAATTCTGTCTGAGGAATTTAAAAACTCTCTCCCATTCTCAATAAAGACCCATGTCGAGGAGCAGCTGGTTCAGGGAGCCTGGCAAGCGGCTGTTCTGGCCGATGAGTTTGCTTTAATTTACAAGTCGGTTTCCCGAAGAGAACCTTTCCTAATCACCGCCACAAATCCGAAAAGGACAAAGGGTGGAAAGGTGATATCCGCCCAGGCAGTCCTGGAAGAGAAAAGAAAGCAGGAGACACAGGGTCCCCTCCTCCAGCCAAAAAGGAAGGCGCTGTGAGCAAGAGTGAGACCCGGAGACCTGTGCGCTTCCATTGTAATAAGGCAGGACATGTAAAAGCTGACTGCTGGAAACTAAAGGGAAAACCGGTGAGGTATCACCCTCCCAGTTTCTGTGCCCCCAGAGGTCTCTCTTTGTCTCTGCAGGATCCTATAAATGCTGTTAGCAACTCTGATGGGTCCTTCTTGAGTCTGCAGTTACATAGGAGGCTGTGAGGTCTAACGTTTCACTTTTTCAGGGCACACCCGCTCAGTGATGACGAGGGCCTGATGCAAAATACAGAACAAGTTGTGGCTTTAACTGCAGTGAGAGCGCAACCGAGGAAGCTTACTAAGGCAAGTGCAGGAAAAGTTAGAAGGATTCCTGAAGGTTATCAGGGTTCTGTATTTGCAGGGAAAATAACCCCATATCCCTCGAGTGGGGCCAGCAAGCCCATAGTAATTCTCAGGGACACAGGGGCCACCAGATCCCTTTTACTGGGAAAAGGCATGCCCTTTCCCCCAGAGAGTGCAGTGAACATCAAAATGAAGAAAAGTATTGGAGGGCAGTGTACGCCTGTACCTGTACACCAGGTGCACCTGGGGTGCGACCTAGTTTTGGGACCGTTAACCGTAGGGATTTTCCCTAGTTTGCCTGTGGATGGGGCTGACCTGCTCCTAGGTAATGATCTGGCGGGGGTGAAGGTGGTAGCCTCCCCAGTAATGAAAGAAAGACCGCAGGAGGTCAGAGAGGGCAGGGTAGTGGCAGGAGACTGTTCCCTGCAGCATCCCTGAATGTGTAGTAGGTCAGGCTACGATCAAACCAGCTCCCCCAGAGGAGACTGCATTGGCAGTGCAGGCAGATGACCATAAGGTCTGTCTGTCAGACTTTCTTTGGAAAGTTAGGAGACTCAGGGAATGAATTAAATGAATTTACCCCAGCTGAGGCTCAGCAAGCCAACCCAGTATTGCGAGAGTTAGCACAGGCTGTCCAGCCTGAAACTGAAGCAGAGGGAGTCCCTGATTGCTGCTATTTAAAAAATGAATACTGATGAGGAAATGGGAGTTCTCCTCACAGATCTGAAGGCAAGGAGTGGACAGTAGTACACCAGTTAGTGGTGCCACAGTGGTACCGGGGGAAATATTAAGAAGGGCCCATGAGACTACAGTGGCTGCAATTGCCAGTATACGAAAGACCAAAGCCCGCATAAGACAGCAGTTTGACTGGCCAAAACTGCACAAAGATGTGGTGCAGTACTACAGGAGTTGCCACATGTGCCAGATTGAGGGGAAACCTCAACCCAAAGTGAAATCTGCACCCCTGTGTCCTGTACCAGTATTAGGAAGACCCTCCAGCAGAGGGCAGGTGAACTGTAAGGGACCCACACCGAGAACAAAAGGGGACAGGCAGGCACATAGCTGGCAAAAGTTTAGAAAGAGAAGGGGGAAAAGTGACCAAGAGGGCAGGTTAAAGGAAGTCTGGGAAAAATCCCGCATGAAGACCCCTACTGTCCAGTCAACCAACCCCGGAAAAAGTGAAACGTTAGACCTCACAGCCTCCTATGTAACTGCAGACTCAAGAAGGACCCATCAGAGTTGCTAACAGCATTTATAGGATCCTGCAGAGACAAAGAGAGACCTCTGGGGGCACAGAAACTGGGAGGGTGATGCCTCACCTAGTCAAAGTGCCACAGGAGAGTGGAGCCAAGTCTGCACAAATACCTGGAGGTAGGAGTGTACCAGAGAACAAAGGGGAGAGTAGCAAATACTCCTTCCCCACAGTCAAAGGAAAAGGGAACCACCCATCCCCTGAAGTTAAAAGTCTTTGCATGACTCAGAGTTCAGGATAGACCCGCCCACGACTAACTCTCTAGGGGGAAAAAAAGGGGAAATTAAAGCAGCCCTGGCACCCAGAAAAGACCATTTTTAATAAGCTTTAAGATTGGTGAATGAATGGAAATGAATGAGAAATGCATGGTTTTCTTTCCGTATCTTATATTTCTCTCAAATCCTGTAAAGAAATGCGCCATTTTCTTCAAATCGAATTTCAATCCCCTGGGTGCGGAGGTGTCAGGCAAGCCCCCACCTGCCAAGAATGAGGAAAATTAATTTCGCCACATGAACATTGATTTTAAACTATTGTTGAAGAAAGAACTTGCTTTAGAAAACAATTGGAGACTTTGGCTGGAGAGACATATTAACATATCAACAGACAAGTACTTCAAAGGACAAAGGAGCTATTCCCTGCTCCGATTTAATCCACAATGAACTTTTGAGTACCAGACATTGAAGGTGGAAAGGCTAGCATTCCAGGTTAACTGCTAAGATGGCCGAATACACAAACAGCCGGGTCGGACCAGCTTGGTCACATGACTAGCTGACTATTGGAGTTTTTTGAGTTTGAACTTCCAACAGGGATTTTGAACTCAAAGCGTTTTTCTCCTGGACTGAGAGAACCTCGCTCCTGTCTGCTCTCACCAGCTTCGGAAACCACTGAAGACATATGAAGCCCAAGAAAGAAAAGTCTCCTACAGTGAACAAGGTTTAAGAATACTGGGTCCCAACTATAAGCAAGACTACCTACAACCAAAGACCCTACAGCGAGCTCGAAGCACAGTAAAAAAAAAAACCCTCTTCAGAGATTGCCTCAAACCTCTCCATTTTGTTTTTCTTCTCTTTTCTGTCTCTATTTGCACGTGCATATCGCGTATACATGCTCGCATGGGCGTGACGTGTATCCGTAGGCGTTAACCAAATCAGAGTTTGAGTTTAAGGTTTAATAAGTTTCACTTTTCTTCTCTAAACCTAAAGAAAACCTGGTGTGCTCATTCCTTTGCCTTATAATTGGAAAGCTATGAACAAGGATTCACAAAGGGGGAGCTCAAAGCACAGTGTGTTTAAAATTAAACCATGTCACAATAAGAGCAGGTGAAGACAGTAAAAGACCCCAGACACCTTTCTCACCTGGCCGTAACAATAGACGACAGAAAGGTTAATGCAGTAACAAAGGCAGACTCCTACCCACTACCTCACTTGGAAGACTTTATTGACAGTATTTAAACCCTATTTATTATACTCTCTCAAAATTCTAAAGAAGCTTCAAGCAGATTAATTTCTTAAAGAAATAACAAATTATTGATCTACTGTGTTCATCGCTGAAAAAAAGAGCTTAATATCAGAACTGCTGAACTGAACTGATGAATTCCCATCTTTGGAAAGATCTTTAGATTCATCAGACCTTGGAAGGCTGCAAGTGAACGTGGACTGTGTGGAATTTGAAGACCATTTGTTGGAAGCATAATCTGCAAAGACTTAATTGTCTTTTCTATTTTTTCGAGCAACTCATTAAAAACCAAACTACTGTTAGTTTGAGTATATGTATGTGAATGCTGGAAGTTAGTTTTTTTTAAATACGGTCTTTAGATATTGGTTTATCTTAGTAGCGTTTAATACCTGAGTTTTTTTAATAAACAATGAATTTGTTGCTATTTAAAGATACCTGGTTTGGTTCGCCTCATTTGGACGTTACTAGATTGATTCAATTCGGCTGCAACTTTCTTCGATTTGGAAAGCTTAAAGATATATAATGCGACCTTTGGAGCAACGGGACTGAATTGACAGTGCGGTGCTCTCACTGCAATCAGAATCATATATTCTGATTGGGGGCTTTGTTCTGACCTTGCTTCCCTGCGAGACCAAAAATCTATCTATTCCAGCCTTAACTGTATTCAACGATGGAGCATCCACAACCCTCTGGGATAGAGAATGCCAAAGATTCACAACCCATTCATTGAAGTTATTTCTCCTCATCTCCGTCCTGAATGACTGACCCCTTATCCTGAGACTGTGTCCCTATGTTCTAGATTCCCTGACCAGTGGAAACAATCTCTCAGCTTCTACCCGATCAAGCCCTTTCAGAATCTTGCATGCCTCAACTAGATTGCCTCTCATTCTTCTAAACTCCAGAGAATATAGGCCCAATTTACTCAGCCTCTCATCATAGGACCAATTTAGTAAATCTTCGCTGCATTGCCTCCATTGCAAGCATATTGTCATGCTGGCACCCACCTGTCAAGGAAGAGGCACATTAATTTCACCACATGGACATTAAATTTCAAACTGTTGCTGGGAAGAAGAGAAGGCCTATTACAAGGGGTTGCAGGCCCCTGGCTGGAAGGACATTTTTGCATATTAACAGACACTGCTTGGAACAAAGAAGCCAATACATAAAGCCAGAAGTGGTTATACCAGTCACGTGACTACCCTGCTGGCCAACTTGGGGAGTTTTAAATTGTAAGGTCGCCTACAGCGAATAAACTTTAAGAGGAATACTGGGCCCCAACGAAAAGCAAGACCATATTTTCAATCAAGAACTCCACAGCAAGCTCGAAGTACAGTAACATAAAAACTCTCCTCAGAGATTGCCTCAAACCTTTCCACTTTATTTTTTTCTTCTGCTCTTTTCTGTCCCTATCTGCATGCGTGTATCGCGTATGCATGCTAGCGTGGGCAAGCTGGTGTGGGCACGTCGTGCATCCATAGGAGTTAACCAAATTAGAGTTCAAGTTTAATAAAATTTCACTTTTCTTCTTTAAACCTAAGAAAGCCCGTTTATGCTAGTTTCTTTGCCTTACAATTTGAAAGCGGTGAATAAGGATTCACCAAGGGGGAGCTCAAAACACAGTGTGTTTAAAAATAAAACCCTGTTACAGTAAGACCAGGTGAAGGCTGAGAGGGACCCCTAGACACCTTTCTCACCTGGTCGTAACAGAAATTTGGGTGCTAGTGTCCCGAACTTAACCCACAGACAAACGAGTGAAATTTGAAGGAACAAATTGTTCCCAATCAAAAAAGAGCAAGAGTAATAAAGGTTTTCTTGCGGTTGTGTACGATTGAATACCAACATGTCTGCAACTGAAGCTAGTAGCTCTCCAAGCCAGACTGAAGTAACTTGGGATAAGTTAAAAGCACTGTCTATGGAGAAGTTGAGGAAAATGGCTGAGCAGTGTGGGATTACTATACGTGTCAAGGCTAGGAAATCTGAACTCCTAAGGCTAGTGGCCACCATTTTTCCCTTGAATCTGAAGAAACAGAAGCAGTGTTAGTAGACCCAGACAGGGTACTGCTAGCAAAAATACAACTGGAACAAAGGAAACTTGAATTAGAAGACAAGGAAAGAGAAAGAGGAAGAGAGGGAGAAAGACAGAGCCTTCCAGATGGAAGGTGAAGAAAAACAAAAACAGGAGAAGGAATGACAGAGAGAGGAGAGACAGAAAGAATATTCCAGAAAGAATGCGAAGGAAGAGAGTTGAAGTGGCTTGAGTTAACTAGGGGGCGACAGAATAACCCCGGTGAAAGCATGGCCAATACGGAGCAGCATAGTTCAGGGCTGGGTACAAAATTGCTAAAACTCACTCAATTAATCCCAAAATTCAATAAGGAAAATGTGGAGGCATTTTTGTATCCTTTGAGAAACTGGCAAGGCAGCTAAAATGTCCAACTGAGACCTGGCCTCTTTTACTGCAAAGCAAGCTAACTAGAAATGCCCATGAGGTTTATTCTCTGTTGTTAGATGAGAGTTCAGCAAATTATGAACTGACTAAAAAAGCTATCCTCGGGGCATATGAATTAGTACCTGAAGCCTATCGCCAAAAGTTTAGGACCCTCAAGAAGCAAGCGAATCAAACTTACCTAGAGTTTGAAAGAAGTAAGCAGCTGGCTTTTGATCAGAGGCTGAGGGCTCTTACAGTACAGCTCAACTATGAGAATCTCAGGGAAGTAATTCTGTTTGAGGAATTTAAACTCTCCCACTCTCAATAAAGACCCATGTAGAGGAGCAGCGAGTTAGAAAGCCCGCCAAGCGACCGTCCTGGCCAATGAGTTTGCTTTAATTTATAAGTCAGTTTCCCAGGGGAGTACCATTCCTAACCACCCCCACAAATACAAAAAGGACAAAGGGTGGGAAGGTAATATCTGCGCAGGCAGTCCTGGGAGAGAAAGGAAAGCAGGAGACACAGGGCACCCTCCTCCAGCCAAAAAGGATGGTGCTGTGAGCAAGAGTGGGACCCAGAAACCTGTGTGCTTCCACTGTAATGAAGAAGGGCATTTAAAAGCTGACTGCTGGAAACTAAAGGGAAAACCGGTCGGGTTAATCAGGGCACACCCGCTCAGTGAAGACAGAACCCTGATGGAAAGCAGAGCAGAACAAGCTGTGGCTTTAACCGCAGTAAGAGTGCAAACCAGGAAGCTTACTATGGCAAGTGCACGAAAATTTAATAAGATTCCTGAGGGTTATCAAGGTTTTGTGTCTGAAGGGAAAGTAACCCCATACTCCTCGAGTGGGGCCAGCAAGCCCATTGTAATTCTCAGGGACACAGAGGTCACCAGATCCCTTTTACTGGCAAAAGGCATAACCATTCCCCCCAGAGAGTGGAGTGAACACCAAAATGGTGGTGAATGGTATTGCAGGGTAGTGTATGCCTGTACCTGTACACCGGGTGCACCTGGAGTGCGACCTAGTTTCGGAAGCGGTGACCGTAGGGATTGCCCCTAGTTTGCCTGTGGATGGAGTTGACCTGCTCCTAGGTAATGGTGTGGTGGGGGTGAAGGTGGTAGCCACCCCCTCCCAGAGCAGTGAAAGACAAAGACTGCAGGAGATCAGAGAGGGCAGTGGCAGGAGACAGACCCCTGCAGTTTCCTTGAATGTGTAGTGGGTCAGGCCATATTCAAACCAGCACCCCCAGAGGAGACTGCAGGTAGACGACTATGAGGTCTGTCTATCTGAGACTTTCTTTGGAAAGTCAGGAGAGCCAGGGAATGAATTAAATGGATTTTCTCTGGCTGAGCCTCAGCGAGCCAACCTAGTATTGCGAGAGTTAGCACAGGCTGCCCAGTCTGAGAGTGAAGCAGAGGGAGTCACTGATTGCTACTATTTAAAGAATGAGGTACTGATGAGGAAATGGAGTTCTCCTCACAGACCTGAGAGCAAGGAATGGACAGTAGTTCACCAGTTAGTGGTGCCATAGAGGTACCCAGGTGAAATATTAAGAAGGGCCCACAAGACTACAGTGGCTGCACATGCCAGTATACAAAAGACCAAGGCCTGCACAAGACAGCAGTTTGGCTGGCCAAAACTCCACCAAGATGTGGTTGATTACTGCAGGAGTTGCCACATGTGCCAGATTGAGGGGAAACCCCAACCTACAGTGAAACCTGCACCCCTAAGCCCTGTCTTCAGGTGTTAGGAGGATCCTCCAGCAGAGGGCTGGTGAACTGTAAGGGACCGCCGTCGAGAACAAAAGGGGACAGGCAGGCACACAGCTGGCAAAAGTTTAAACACGGAAGGGGAAAAAGTGAAGAAGAGGCCAGTTTAAAGGAAGTCCGGGAGAAATCCTGGATGAAAATCCCTATTGTCCGGTCAACCAACCCCGAAAAATTTAAAATGTTAGACTGCACATTCTCCTACGTAAATGCAGACTCAAGAAGCGCCCCACCGGAGTTGTTAACAGCATTTACAGGAACCTGCAGAGACAAAGAGAGACCTCTGCGAGCACAGAATCCATGAGGGCGATGCCTCACCTAGTCAAAATGTCACAGGAGAGTGCAGTCGAGTCGGCACAAATACCTACAGGCAGGGGTGTGCCAGAGAACCAAGGGGAGATTAACGAAGAATCCTCCCCACAGTCAAAGAAAAAGGGAACCACCCATCCCCTGAAGTCAAAAACCTTTGCATGACTCAGCAAAGCACTGAAAGAGACTTCAGGATAGACCCGTCCACTACTAACTCTCCTGAAAAAAATTACCTCAGCAGGAACAAAAGCCCTAGGCAGTCATGGAAAGCGGCAAACTGAAGAAAAGGGCGGCACAGTGGCGCAGTGGTTAGCACCGCAGCCTCACAGCTCCAAGGACCCGGGTTCGATTCCGGGTACTGCCTGTGTGGAGTTTGCAAGTTCTCCCTGTGTCTGCGTGGGTTTTCTCCGGGTGCTCCGGTTTCCTCCCACAAGCCAAAAGACTTGCAGGTTGATAGGTAAATTGGCCATTATAAATTGTCACTAGTATAAGTAGGTGGTAGGGAAATGTAGGGACAGGTGGGGATGTTTGGTAGGAATATGGGATTAGTGTAGGATTAGTATAAATGGGTGGTTGATGTTCGGCACAGACTCGGTGGGCCGAAGGGCCTGTTTCAGTGCTGTATCTCTAATCATAATCATAATCAAAAACGTCCCCAAAGAACCACATGGTTACTGGGATGCCAAAATGGGGAAATTAAAGCAGCACTGGCACACAGAAAAGACAATATTAATAAGCTTTAAGATTTATGAATGAATGGGAATGAATGAGAGAAATGCATGGTTTTCTGTGTCTTACATATTTTTCTCTCAACCTTTTAATGAAATGCGCCTTTTTTTCAAATCACATTTCATTCCCCTGGGTGTGTATGTGTCATGCAGGCCCCCACCTGCCAAGAATGAGGCACATTAATTTCGCCACATGGACATTACATTTCAAATTGTTGCTGGTGTTATGATCCTGTAGGTTTTTTTTGGGAAGAATGCGGTGTGCCTTTAAGGCTGTGAAAAGGAGCCATACTGCTTTTAGGCAGCAGGCTCCAGAAGCTGAGTCAAAGAATGCATTTTCGTTGCCCTGGCATACAGGACTGAGCATCGAGAGAAACATTTGTTACAATTAAATTTTGAACCAGCAGATAGTGCAAACAGCCTGTTCTAACAGGAAGAAACAGACAGACAGCTGTATGTTAGCACCTGAAAGGAGTACTCTCAGACCATTTAAACTGAAGGAGGAGAATTTAGTCTGTTTATTTATTATTCTCTCTCAAAATTCTAAAACTTCAAGCCAAAACAGAGATCTCTGAGAATTTAAACTGAAGGAAGGGAAGGGAGACTGTGACAATCTTTCATCCCCCAAAAATTCTAAAAGGCAAATTGATGCATTAAAAAATGTTTGCAAGTTGTTAATTGTAGAAATTCATTGCTGGAGAAGGAAAGCAACAATTCGACTTCTGGACGAGACTACAGACTGTTCTACTGCTGAAGAACCTTTTTACCCCCATCGGAGGGCTGTGAGGACTTCAAGCAACATTGGACTGTTCCACATCCAGCAGGAGCGTAAATCTGTAAGGATTCTAATTTTTTCTATTTTAAATGTTGTTTATATCTTAGTAGTGTGTAAGAATTTAGTTTTTCTAATTAAACAGTTAATTTGATGATTTAAAGACACCAGGTTTGGTTAGCCTCATTTGGGGGTTACTAGATGGTACAATTTGGCTGGGTTTTTCTTTATTTTGGTAAGTTTAAAATGATATGTTAGACGATCTGTGGAGGGACAGGATTGAATTAACAGTGCGTTTCTCCCACCACAATCATAATTGTATATTTTGATTGGGGGCTTTGACTGGAGCGATCAGTCCTAACTCTGGGAAAAGAAGGCCTTTTACAAGGGGTTACAGGCCCCTGGCTGGAAGGATATTTTTGCGTATTAACAGACACTGCTTGGAACAAAGGAGCTATCCCCTGACCCATCCAATACACAAAGTCAGAAGTGGTTTACCAGTCACGTGACTACCCTGCTGGCCAGCTTGGGGAGTTTTAAATTGTAGAGAGTGTGTTTGAACTGGCAGAAAGCTCTTGGCTCCCGAATTGAAAAGAGCCTCTCCTGTCTGCTCCCATCGCTTTCTCACAGAACTCCAAAACCCACTGAAGACACGTGAACCCAAAGAGAGAGTAAAGTCTCCTACAGTGAACAAACTTTAAGAGGAATACTGGGCCCCAACAAAAAGCAAGACCATATCTTCAATCAAGGACTCCACAGCGAGCTCAAAGTACAGTAACAAAAAAACCCTCGTCAGAGAGTGCCTCAAACCTTTCCACTTTAATTTTTTCTTCTGCTCTTTTCTGTCCCTATCTGTATGCGTGTATCGCGTATGCATGTTAGCGCGGGCGCCTCGGGTATCTGCAGGTGTTAATCAAATTAGAGATGAATAAAGTTTCACTTTTCTTCTTTAAACCCAAGAAAGCCTGTTTATGCTCGTTTGTTTGCCTTATAATTGGAAAGCAGTGAATAAGGATTCACCAAGGACCAGCTCAAAACCCAGTGTGTTTAAAAATAAAACCCTGTTACAGCAAGACCAGGTGAAAGCCGAGAGGGACCCCTAGACACCTTTCTCACCTGGTTGTAACAATATCCTTTCTTAAACGTGGAGACTCAAACTGCACACAGTATTCCAGTTGCGGTCTCACCAAAGCCCTGTACAATTTTAGTAACAGTTCTTTATTCCTGTACTGCATTCCCCTAACAATAAAGACCAACATGCCATTTGCCTTCCGAATAGCCTGCTGCACCTGTATGTTAACTTTGTGCGTTCCTAGTACGAGTACCCTCAAGTCCCTCTGAACATCAACACTTGGCAGTTTCACACCTTTTAAAAAATATTCTGCTTTTCTACTTTTACCACCAATGTGAACAACTTCACACTTCCCTACATTATACTCCATTTGCCATCTTGTTGCCCTCTCACTTAACCTGTCTACATCCTCCCCGCAGCTTACCTTTCCACCGAGCTTTGTATCATCCACAAACTTAGATACATTACTCTGTCTCTTCATCCAAGTCATTAATATTGAGTGTAAATAGCTGAGGCGTGGCGGACATGTACTTCAAAATGTTTAAGAGCTATTAATAAGCCCCAGGTTTCTTTTTCCACTCTAGAGTATCTGTTTTGTTGTCAATTTAGCTTTTTGGATAGGTATCCCACTGGCCTTTCTATGCCGTATTCATCGTCTTGTAACAGGACTGCACTGACCGCCCCCCCCCCAGGTCACTAGCATCAACTGCTACTTTGAAGGGCTTAGTGAAATTTGGAGCAGCCAACACTGGTTCATTAGTCAAAATGGCTTTCAGCCTCTCAAAGGATGCTTGGCACTCCCCTGACCACACTACCTTGGATTTCTTTTTTTGTAGCAAATCCAGAGTGGAGCAGCTATAGTGCCAAAATTTGGTACAAACTTGTGGTAAAAACTACATGTCCCCAAAAACCTCATGATTTCTCGTTTAGTCTTTCAGGCAGGGAACTCCACCAATGCTTGAACTTTCGCTGTTCCTGGCAACACGTGTCCTTGCCCGACTATATGCCCGAGGTAGCTTACCCACACTTTTGCGAATTCACTTTTGGCAAAGTTTATCACCAAATCAGCAGCATGTAAATTTTCTAAATAGAGCTTCTAGTTGTTCCAAGTGGCCCTTCTAAGTGTCACTGTATACCAGTACATCAAGGTAAACCACACCGTTAGGAACACTGGCTACCACTTGGTTTATTTTTCTCTGGAAAGTTGCTAGGGCATTTTTATTTTTAGCCCGAATGGCATCACTCGGCATTGGAAAAGACAGTCTGGTTTAACACAGGCCGCTATTTCTTTAGCTTGGGGTGTTAAATTAACTTGCCAGTATCCCTTTAACAAATTTATTTTGGTAAGAAATGTGACACTACCAACTCTGTCAATACAGTCTTCCAAGCGAAGAACTGGGTAGGGATCTGCCTTTGTTATTGCATAAACCTTTCTGTAGTCCATGCAAAATACAGTTGAACCATCAGGTTTAGGTTAACACCACTGGGGAACTCCAGCTGCTTTGACTGGGTTCAATTAAGGGCTTTTCCAACATGTATTGGATTTCTGCTTTCACCTGGATCTGTTTCTCTGGACATAAGCGATAAGTCTGCTGCTTTATAGGAGAGGATTCTCCTACATCAACATCATGTATGGCTAAGTTTGAACATTTTGGTTTGTCCCTACAGACTCCTTCAAATGCTGTGAGTCGCCTTGTTAGATCTTCTCGTTTTTCTGCATTTAAATACGAAAGCATAGTGTCTAATCTCCCTAACAATTCAGTATTAGCTAACCGGATAGTAGGAGGTTCAATTTGAGAATTGTCTAGGCCTCCTTCTGCCTCATCCTCACTATCCCTTTCATTCTTCACTGTCCCTACTATCTGACATACCTGTTCTTGCCTTTCCTTCTCTCGGCAGTGATATTGTTTCAACATATTGATGTGACAGCTGATTCTTTTTCCAGCGATCTGGGGTGTCCAATCAAATAATTTATTTTACCAATTCTTTTGACTACTCTATATGGTCCACTGAACCGTGCTTTTAGAGTTTCACCCTGTAAACGTAGTAATACTAACACCTCATCCCCGAGATGAAATGTTCAGGTCTTGGCATGCTTGTCTGCCCATTTCTTCATGGCTGTTCGGGAAACTTTCAGGTGTTCCTAAGCCACTTTGCAGGCTCTCGTGAGCCGCTCTGAGAACACGGATACATAATCTAACATGTCAGATTCATCACTCTGTTCTAAAAGCTTTCCTTTGATTAGTTTTAGAGGACCACTTCCCTTATATCCACAAATTAATTCAAAAGGACTAAAACCGGTAGACTCATTAGGTAACCCCTGGTGACAAATGAAAGAAATTCCAGCTCTTTGTCCCAATCATGGCGATATTTATGACAATAGGCCCTGATCATCATTTTGAGGGTCTGATGGTACCGTTCTATAGCCCATTGTGTCTGTGGGTAGTAGGCTGAAGACTTTTATGAAGTTATGAGTAATGAGGGTATAACACAGTTAAAGATTTGAGACGTAAAACTGGAACCCTGATTCGACTGAATCTCAATCGGTAATCCATATCAAATGAAGAACTGGGTTATCTTCTCTACCACTACCTTAGCAGAAATTATGCTCAAGGAAATGGCCTCTGGGAATCGAGTAGCCATATCCATAACAGTGAGTATATATTGATGTCCCGCTATAGTTTTCGGTATAAGTCCCACACACTCGACCAACATCCTACTAAATGGTTTTCTAAAAACTGGTATGGGAATTAGAGGTGCCGGTTTTATGGCAGGTTGAGGTTTTTCCACAATCTGGCATGTATTGCACATTTTACAAAACTGCACCATGTCCCTGTAAAGACATAGCCAGTAAAAATGTCGACTTATACGTGATTGCGTCTTCCAGATCCCCTCATGTCCCGTCGTAGGAATTTCATGGGCTACCTTAATATTTCCGTCAATACTTTGGTGGTACCACTACCTGGTGAATTGGTGGTCCATTTTTCATCCGCAGGTCTGTGAGGAGGTCTCCACTTCATCAGAATCCCATTTTAATATAGTAGCCTTCTGGAACTCCCTTTGCTTCAGCTAGAGCTGATTGTGCCACTTAACTCTGGATCGGCTGGCTGAGCCGTTATCAGAAAAGACTTAACTGAACATTTCCTTCGGATTATCCAAATTCCCAAACAAAGTTCAGGTATTCAGCTATCTGTCTGTGGTGCCAATTTGACCTCTGACAATGGAACTTGTTAAGCCATCTGCCTCACTTGAGGGATAAAGAATTACTTTTCCTTTTGACAAGAATTCCCTTTCACTCTCACATCTTGCTCACATCCCCCGCACTCATGGTGGTTTTTGTACTCGGCCTCACAGCTGCAGTCAGAGCTACAGCCTCCCTCGGTCAGAGCCCCTTTCTCTGCATTAGCATTGTACACCCCTATAAGTCCCATGGGTTTATCCCACAACTTCCAGCATTCTGCGCAAAGGTGTCCCACCTTGTGGCAACGGAAACACTTAGGCCTTTGGACCTCACTTCCACCCTCAGCACTTTCCTTCCTGGCCTGAGGAGACGACCCCAGGACTACTTGCCTTCCTTTCATCCTCCCACCTTCAATCCTTCTCGGGTTTGTGGGGGGTGACAGGAAGGTAGTTTGGGCTTGTAAGCAAGCTCGTAATCATCAGCAATCTCAGCTGCCTGTCTGGCTGTTGAAACCTTCTGGTTCTCTATGTGAGTTCTCACTAACAGAGGGAGTCAATTTTATAATTCTTCCAGGAGAATTATTTCCCTCAGGGTCTCATACACAGCCTCTACCTTTAGTTCCCACATTGCACGATCAAAGTTAATTTGCTTTACCCTCTCAAATTCCATAAAAGTCTGCTCTGGCTGTTTCCGAAGGTTCTGAAATTTCTACCTCTAAGCTTCAGAGACTAACTCATAAGCAGCGAGAATTGTCTTTTTTGCCATCTCATAATCTGCAGAAGCCTCCTCAGAAAGCAGAGCATAAACTTCACAAGCTCTGCCAATCAACCTGCTTTGCATGAGCAGTGTCTAGTTGTCTTTCGCCCACCTCATCTATTTAGCTAGCTTTTCAAAAGAAATGAAAAATTCCTCTACGTCTCTTGTCTTAAACTTCGGGAGAGCTTGCACAAATTTAAACAGCTCCCCACTGGGTTCTGGGTTGAAGTCAGATTCTTTCTCCTCAGAACTTTCACTGGAGTAAAGGCCACCATTCTGTTTTAGTTCTAGCTTTTTAAAATTTGGATACCCTCGCTCGCTCTTTTTCTCTCTCCTGCCTCTCTTCTCTTTGCTTCTGAAATGTTCTCTCTTTTTCCCATTTCCCTTTCTTTTTCTCTTTCAAGTTCAAGCTGCTGCACCTGCAACTGAATTCTAACTAATTCAAATTAACTACCACCTGAATTGCCTTTTCCTTCTTCCACTTTCAAATGCTGTGCTATTACTTGAATTATGTCTGCTATCCTAGCTCCTGGTTTTAATTCCAACTCCAACTTTTCTGCCAATGCTTTTAGGCTAGTCTTGGTTAAGATTTGTAAATCACTCAGGGATAAATCCTCTTTCTCCAGAAAGGTCGCAGCAACGGGCAAAGTCATTCTGGTAGTATAAACTATATGCTAATGCAACAGAAACTTGATTTTTTTCTTTTACCCTTTATAATTAGTATTACCCCACTCACAATTGCACGTCGTCAGCTTTGGGTTATCCCGCACAGAGCCCTCAATTATATGTTACGAATGAGGCTGCAGGACTGCACTGTCTTTCTCTAGTTCCACTTCTGCACGGGTCACAACATATATTTAAATGTTTTACCCAGTTACAGATACAGCCAATTATATACTCTATTTTTATTTCAGAATAAAAACCACCAACCAGGTTTCTTTAATAAAGAACAAAATTATTAATTTATCATAAAACAAGATTTATTCAACGAAGACGCAAAGCATTAACACACAGGTTGAAACATGAAGGTTCTCTTCTAAATTAACACACACACACCACCCCCGCCACCAGCAACCCCCCAACCCCAACCCCCACCCCCCACCGGCCGGTTAAGGAAAAAAAAGTTTCCTCTGCAGAGATCTCTTTACAAAAAAGACAAAAAGATACTTTGGCCAAATACTTATTAATTCTTGAAGGAAAAAAGGACAGGATATACAATGTTCTCCGCTGGCCATATAAATCTGGCGTCCAGATACTCGTAGACAGCTGTCACTGGGATTTTTTTTGGAGCAGTTCTCTTCAGGGGACGTCGACGATTGGTCTGGCAGGCTTTTCAGAAGAAATGCTGCATCAATTACTCCAGTACACACACTGGATTCTTAGGGTTTCTCAAAGAGGTGGAAAAGAATAAGCTGGTGGCTTCTCTCTCAGCAGGCTGACCCCCAACAATATCCAGAATGAAACCAACTGCTGACCACCATAAATCTTGACATGTCATTTCTCTGTAAACAACTCTCCTAGGTGACCAAGGCTTCTGCTGTTTGCTTAGCTTAAGACATGTGACATCCAGTAAGAGTTTGTTTTTAAACAAAATCTCAAGTCCTTCTAGTGACCTTTTTAAAAAAAAAAGCCAAAGTCCAGCATCCATGGAATCTCTTCAGTCTTTCAAATGAATCCATTTCCACAATTTTTAAACACGAGTCCTCAAAAAATATTATTTTTTAAATGGAAGCACTTTCGTAACACAAGAAGCTTTACATTCATGGCCATGTGCTTCTTAGATGGACGGATAGGCCATGTCTGGACCCTCATGTCCTGAATTGATACAGCCGACTATTTGTGAAAGGCAGGAAGGGGGAAAGAGGGTGGGCTGCCTTCCTCACTAAAGAATTAATGATGATGCGGTAAGGTGGATAAAAAGGCCCTATTTATTTCTCTGTTTCTCTCATGTGGCATCTGTGGTTAATTCGAGTCACGGGCTTTCATCACCATGTTGGGGTTTGGTATCGGTTACGGGGAAGGGGGATTCCCCAGATTTTTTTTTTTATTAACATGGGAGGGGGGGCCTTGAAAGCAAAAAAGTTGAGAAACTCTGTTCTAACACACCATTCATGAACAACATTCTGCTTTGATGTTTGGATTTCTTTTTGCTACTACTGCCATCCATTTAAGTTTGCTCATAGTGGGATAAACAAATTCTTTTTCAATATATATCTATGTCTCTACCAACAGAGAGAGCGAGAAAAGGGAAAGAAAGAGAAAGAAATGTAATTTTTGAGAGCAGCAAAGCCTTTTACACTACAGCAATTCATATGTAATCTTGGAAAACAGAAGCTGGCGTCTCCCTTTCAGCTCTTTTCAAATTGGAACAACATGTTAAGAGAAACATGTCTGAGGCAAAGATCCTTGAAATAGGTGGTTAAATTAATTCATGTATTTTAAGAATAGCACTTCTCAGTGCAATATCACCCTTATTCTTTTTAAAAGGATACTAGCAAACAGATTACATCACTGAGGCCTTACTATCATTTAAAGAGTTCAGGTTGACCTCAAGGCCACAGGCATACCATACACAAAGAAACAATGAGTATACCAGCTGCAAGTCTGGCACTATTGGAATATTTTTTTTTAAACTATGCATTTAGATAGCACCTTTCACTTTTTCAGTCTATCCTGGAGTATTTCATAGCCGATAAGTTACTTTTCAAGCTAGTTATCTTTCTAGCGGCAAAATGTCCTCAGAAATTAGTGTTATGACCAGGTGAGGAAGGGATCTCAGGCTCCCTTCTCGCCCTTTTCCTGTTTTGGCCATAACAGGGTTTAAATTTTAAAAGAGTGTTTTTAGCTTCCCCTCAGTGAGTCCTTGCTCACTGCTCTCTGAACGTAATTGTAAAGGAATCACTGAGAGAGGTTTTCTCAAGTTTAAACAAGGTGTAAGTTTATTAACTTTAAAACTCTAACCCAATTAAAACTATTAAAAATATGCGACGCAACCATGCTAGCATGCATAATAAACACACACAAATAGATGCAGAGGAGGAGAAAGAATTAAAGGGGGAAGGTTTGAAGCAGTAGATGGAATCAGTTACTGACTTTGGGTTGTTGGGAGGGGGGGGGGGGGGGTGTGGAGAGGAGAAAGAGAGAGAGACCTTGCTTCTCTCTAGTCTTCAAAGTTGCAGTCTGCCTCAAAACTTTACTGTGATGCACAATTCAATCAATTCCCAGGTTGGCCAGCAGGTTAGTCATGTGACCAGCTCTCTAAGACAGCATGGCCTGTGAGGATTGTTGATTTCTCAAAGCTTACTAGACACACTCAGTGGGGGGAGGAGGTGGAATGCTGGCTCTTACACAGACAATGACTCTCAATGTCCTTTGATCATCACTATTGACAAAACCTACCTGGCTAACAATCAGGGAGCACTCCCATTGTCTCTCTAGGCAACTGTCTCTCAGAATGCAAATGTGTAGCCATTTTTTTCACCACTGCTCTGGTCTTGTTAAACAAGTTATGGTCAATGTCCAGTACAAGTTCAAATAGTGTTCCATATGCCGAAATTAATGTTTCCATGTGGCATGTGTGGTTTCCGTCACATTAACTTTTTAGAAGACAGGAATACAAATATGCTATCACTGTGGTTAAGATTCTGTGACTGAAGATTCTTAAAAATAACCTATGTAAGCTTATTTCTGCTGTAACTTACGAATGGTATTTATGTGAATAAGTTTCAACCATTAAAATCTAAGACCTGATCAAATGTGACTCCTCAAATGGCTCAGTGAGTTTCATTTCAGTGGCCAGCTGAGCTACATAGACCAGGATGGTACCATATCTGCGCTCAGTTCTCTGGTCTCAATGTGGCAGTATTACAGCATTAGAAATTAGCCTTAGCTTGTTTAGGGTGACAGAAATTGGTTTGATCCCTGCTCAATATCATTGCCTGGTAACCCATGATAGAAATGCACATCAGGCAAGGCAAGGCCAGGCCAGGAAGGAGCTCACACTAATTCCCTCATGAACGAATAGCGCACTGACACCTTTGGTTATGGCTCACGCATGGTGAACTGGGCAAGATACCAGAGGGCAACTGACACACAAGAAATTAACAAGAGCCAAATGTTTTTGATGCATTTATACAGTGTAAGCATAGAGTTCTTTTAGCACTATTTTAGAATTGGGGATTTGTTCCTGCATTAGCAACACAAGGAGGTTTGTCCTGCTATTCATGCAGCTTTGCACATTACACCATTCCAGATGTGGATGTTCTTAGGCAGCATGGGATTATTCGGGGGCAAGGGGCTTTTGCTCAGAATAGTATTATTTCATGATCAGGTAAACAATTTCAAACTCTTGCGATTATAGTAAAAGTTTTAGTTTGGCTTGTAGTTTACTATAAAGCAGAAAAGAAAAAGTAATGCCACTAAATGCCAAAACATGTATTCACTTAGTTCTGAAAAAACTCCTACCGGATCAAACTTTTTCTTGCACACATGATTATTTGTTTCAGCCATTATGGTCTACTGTTCAAGTTTACAGTTACACTGAATAAGGATAAACATTCCAGAAAAAGGGCCAAGTCTCAATATTGACTAGATTTATACTTGCATAACATTTAAAATATCTTGAATACCCCAGTTTAAAACACAATAAAGAACTACTTTTGTCTGATATATAGTTAACAAAGTAGTGAGTTTTTTAAAAAAAACACTCATTTGTCTCATTTCTAAACCAGTTTGCCAAACCCAGAAAAGGAAGCAGTTCAAACAATGATTTCTTCCCGAAGTAAGAAGCTTGCTTCTCTTGCAGTGTTTAGAGTTTTTGTTCACTGAACCAAGACTTACCATAGATTTTTCTTAAATATAGAAATTATTAAGCATTTAATGTCCTTCAAAATGCCAGATTTGTTTATCCACTCGCTTAGGGGGCTCCGTTTGAACAGACAAACAGAGCCTATATGTACAAGGAGGCCATGGATTAAATTCCTGACCTATCCTCAGTATGTCAACCTTAACCAGGATGGTCTTGTATGAACATTCTAATTGGCCTCAGTATCCCCAGCGTAGAGGGAGAGAAAATCATCCGAGATTCGCCCAATGATCATTTAAACAGTTGCCTCTCGTGGAGAAGTGCAAGTGGACATCAGGTGAAAACAGTGAGCTTAGTCACTGTGCATTCTCCCAGTGTTCGAAACGCTACCACAACCTTAGCTCACACAAATGGGTACTTGGGCAAGTTTGCAAAGTCCTGCCTTAATCCAGACAGAATGGCCACGTTTAGAAAATGAGGTGAGAGTGGGAATAAAATTAAAAATGACAGATGAGAACAGAACCAAATACAGTACAGTGCCAAAGAATCAGAATTACTCTTGGGCAGCAGCAGCATAACACAACATTAAACTGAACTCTAATTAAAAAGAAAAAGGTATGCTGCGCAGGCTGGCGGGGGAGCCTACTCATGTGCCAGCTTTTGGTGTATTCATATGGTGTAAGCATTGAGTTCTTATAGCATTTTAGAAGCATAGACAGTGGGTCCAATTTAAAATGCTTTCAATGTCACTTTTCCTATGCTTCCCTCCCTCCAGTTAGTGATATGTTCCTACATTATAAACGTCAGCAGCAGGAATGGGACTTCAGTGCAAACAGGGAGTTAGACTCCAAACAAATCAATCTTGCGTACAACTAAATGAAGTGCACATCAAATACTACCTTTAGCACAAAGACACTGTACAGTGCTGAATGAGTAAATCAGTAGGTACTGAAGTGCTAATTTTAATCAGACTATTAACTTTTTCCCCAGCAGACTCTAGCTCTTTGCCATTAACTAGGTTTTCTGGATACTGGAGGTGCTTGAAAATCATGTACAATGTTTAACCCCCTTCCCACAATGATGCAACCAACTCAAACTCTCTCATGAAAGATGTAATCTAACTGGCTAAAGATTAAATCAAACATATATTTTAGTCAATTAGAAACTGATTTCATGTTAGGTTGCTAAAGACTTCCTGGAAGCAGAGGACAGACGAGTAAAAATAAATGGATTTTTTAAGTGTAAATGTATGATATATAGATGAGAAATAATATAAAAGACAAACTGAACAGGGAAAGTAACAAAATAGCTGTAATTACAGTACAAGGCAACCCCCAACACTTCTGTAGAATTTCTGCAATGCGACAGTATTTACCAGTGTGAAAAACATCAATAAAGTGGCCAATTCAGGGAGTACACAATTTCCTGGTACTACTGACTGCTCAGGTTTAATTATTAAACAAAATCAATAAATGATATTATAAAAGATTGTAAAAGTTTACCTCAAGGTTTATGGCAAGTCTACAGATGCAGAATTTGGACATCAATGCTCTGTATATAATTTACAAATAGAGTGGTAAAAGACTGCAACATTTCAATAGAATTGAAAAAGGAAGTTTGATTTCTCAAAGTAAACTCCTGCAGATGCTAGAAATCTGAAATAAAAACAGAAAATGCTGGAAATACTCAGCAGGTCAGGCAACATCGGTGGAGGGAGAAACAGAGTTAACGCTTCAGGCCGATGACCTTTCATCAGAACTGGTGAATTCTTACAAAAGGTCACTGACTTGAGACATAATCTCTGCTTCTCCCTCCCTAGATCCTGTCAGATCCAATTTTATTTCTCACTAGGTATTACCATAATGTCTCATTTACTTGAATTTAGATAGTTTTATGGCCGTTGAAATAGCATCATTTCAAATCTATAGCATGTAGGAAAGAGTGAATGAATCTATGGGTTTTCATTAGTGATGAGCAGATCAAAGATTACCTAGCTTGACCAAGACTTTGGGCTGGAGCACTTCAGCTATGAAGAGAGACTGAAAAGGCTAGGGTTGTTTTTCTTAGAGCAGAGAAGGCTGAGGGGGGAACCTGATTGAAATATACAAAATTATGAGGGGCATAGATAGGAAGAAACTTTTTCCCTTAGTGGAGGGGTCAATAACCAGGGGGCATAGATTTAAGGTAAGGAGCAGGAGGTTACGGGGGATTTGAGGAAAAAAAATTTTCACCCAGAGGGTGGTTGGAATCTGGAACACACTGCCTGAAGGGTCAGTAGAGGCAGGAACCCTCAACATTTAAGAAGTATTTAGATGAGCACTTAAAATGCCATAGCATACAAGGCTATGGGCCAAGTGCTGGAAAATGGGATTAGAATAGACAGGTGCTTCACGGACGGCACAGACACAATGGACCGAAGGGCCTGTTTCTGTGCTGTATGACACTATGACTATCCCAGATTCTGGATAACTTATACGTGGGGCAGTTGATTTACCCCCAGTTTTCATTCATCATTCTAATATTTACTGAATGAAATCCACTGATTTTGAAAAACCTAAGTTTTCATAACAATTACAAAAGAAACCTGGTAAATTTTCTCAGCAAAAATTCTCATTAGGCACTTTAGTCTTTGGAGCTTTTGAAACTGAAAATGCGCTTCCACTTTTTCTACTCACTTCCACACCATTAGCTACATTGACAATAGTTCAGCGTTAACAACACTGACATTTTACTACAAAACAATCTGATCTCAACAGTTCTGGTTATACTTTAGAGGAGCTTAAATTTGTGCACCCAGAGGTCAACAGCAAGCCTACTGTGAAGTGTAATGTTACAAGAATATATATCATATTGTTCAAATGTCAAGTTGATGAATGGAATGTTGTGCTGAAGCAGAATCTCTATCTGAAGTCTACTGCACTGGATTGTTTTTCTCTTCCCTCGCACACCACCACCCCGCACTGCCCCCCACCCCACCACCAACACCCCATCCCCCAACAAAAGAAAAACTGCTGCCACAGCAGCAAGAGCTTAGTTTAGGGATAAAGCTAAGGGTAAATGGCGGCACAGTCGCGCAGTGGTTAGCACCGCAGCCTCACAGCTCCAGAGACCTGGGTTCAGTTCTGGGTACTGCCTGTGTGGAGTTTGCAAGTTCTCCCTGTGACCGCGTGGGTTTCCGCCGGGTGCTCCAGTTTCCTCCCACAGCCAAAGACTTGCAGGTTGTTAGGTAAATTGGCCATTGTAAATTGCCCCTAGTGTAGGTAGGTGGTAGGAGAATGGTGGGGATGTGGTAGGGAATATGGGATTAATGCAGGATTAGTACAAATGGGTGGTTGTTGGTCAGCACAGACTCGGTGGGCCGAAGGGCCTACTTCAGTGCTGTATCTCTAAATAAAAATAAAGTTCACGGAGTCAAGGTTTGACCAGAGGATTACTGTTGGACTAACAGAGACATTTCTCAGAAATTTTATTTACCTGATAGAAAGTAGGAGATCCATAATTTATTGCCACCATGACACACAGAGCGTGATATTCAGTGCTACCATGTCTCTGCATGTGCAATGATAGCTTGCCAATACACTGCCAAACCTACCAGAGCATCAGCTATCGACCTACATCAACCTCGTACGCGTTAGTAAGTACAACAGATGCACTCAAACATGTTACAACGAGAGATTCTGAACCAGTGTGTCAGCTACAATTATTAGAGTCTACACAACACAAGACCACCAATAATTCATGCCAGTATAGCTAACAGCAATACAATCTGCACTTGATTTTTTAGAATCCAAGAATTTACTGGATGGCCAGACCTTAATCTGGAAACCAGGAACTAACATTTGAATTCAAATATCCATTAAGCCAAGTGCTTGGTAAAGCTTTATCAGAAAATCAAATTTTCATCTCTAATCTTACTGCCAAATTCAGTTGTTAAAAGTCTACCCATATGCTACAATCAGTGGTTCTCTTGGGAAAGGCATCAAATATCCCTGCCTGACCACCACAGACCACATAAGATGATCCTCAAAATATGCAAGCCTGTTCAACCATGGAACTGACAATGTGCCAATGCATATCTCCAAAAAATATATGAAATGAACAAAATGTGCAACTCAATTAATATGTAAACCAAAACTGCTTTTATTAAAACTTGAAAAACAGTCCTTGCACTCAAACCCACAATTAAAACTATTTTTTTTAGATATATAGGGCAGGAAGTCTGACACTATTAAAAACTTCAGCAGTGAAGCGTTAAGTGTCAAGGAACCAAGAGAAAAAACAGTTACAATCAGTTTAGTTTCCTTCTGTTGCAAGCATGAACGAACAGAGTGGAAAAATAACTTGCTTCAGATTATGAAATGCAAATTTTCTGCCTTCACTTCACTAGTGCCTTTGTGACTAATTTAGCCATCAGTAAGCCTTGCTTTCTCACAGTTTTCAATTTTAAGTCAGTGTTCCCATTCTTGATTGCTAGCAAGTGCATCCTGCTGGGACAGTGACCTTGCTAAAAAGAGTGCGCATTTATGTATAATAACAGAATCAGTCAGAGTTGTGATTCTCCAAATCAGCCTGCCCACACTCACTGTTTGAAACCAGACATGGAGAATGGCCACTTGGGCAACCCAGCGGTGATCTGACATTGCCCATGTGAAATTTACTTCAGTACTTTCAGAAGGAGATGGGGAACAAAAAGGGGAAAAAAGACAGAAAGGAAAACACTGAACAAGTGACTGATCAAATTATTTCTATTTTGTCTAATTTCACAGTTGAAGGGTGGAGCCCATATTGCTGAATACCACCTAAGTTGAAAAAAATAGTGATGGGGGAAAGACAAGAGAAATCAGGCAGCAATTATTAAGTATTTCAATTGAAAAATGTTTATACCCCCCTTGCCCTTCACCCTACCACTGCTGCCCATGCCTTCAGTCATCTTGGCTCCATACTTGAATTCCCTCCTCAAACTCTTCTACCTCCCTCTCCTCCATAAAACCTTCCCCTTTGGTCGTCTCTCTTAATATCTTATTTGGCTTGGCATCTTAAAAATCCGCCAACTATCTAGTGAAAGATACTATCAAATGCAAGTTGTTATTCGAGTTCCAGTCTTTGTTGACTCAGCTCCTCCTCCTGATACTGCCTGTTAGAAAGTGTCCACCTGTACGCTGCACAAAAACAAGATTGAGCTTGCAGGTGTTGCTTTCCCCAGTCAAATAGCTTTCCAATGCTCACTGCTCAAGCTCACATGTGAAGAATGGCTGATTGGGCAAATCATTTCAGAACTGTAGGGCCCACGA
Organism: Heterodontus francisci; assembly: GCF_036365525.1. NCBI lineage: Eukaryota > Metazoa > Chordata > Chondrichthyes > Heterodontiformes > Heterodontidae > Heterodontus > Heterodontus francisci. Next base: position 17,487,791 of record NC_090385.1, read on the forward strand.
GAATCCAATTCAGCATGCGTGTCTGAGGGTTCAGGACTGTAAAGGTGAAAAACTGGGGGGTGGGGCAGTGAAAGAAACAGCCTCCCCAACTGTGGGAACAGTATCCAAGTCTTGATTAAAGTTAGGCTTTATAAAGTGTCGAGTTGTTGAGGGAAGAAAAAGCAATTAGCATCAAAAAAAAGTCAGAGCTTCTTGGAGGTAGCCAAACAGAGTGGGATTTCTGTGTAAGTCAGAGGGAGCTGGCAACACCAAGAATGTTTGAGAGAATAAAGCGAAAGGCAAGAGGTAACAGGTGTTTAACTTGAGGCAAGTAGATATGGACTTCCAGTAACACTCGCCGCAGTGAAATACAAAAAGTAAAGACTTGCTTCAATGTTAAAAAAAAAAAATCAGAACTTACCAGTTCAACACTCTTAAAGTAAAGCCTGTAGTTTGTAATATACACCACTCCCTTTTTAGGGCCATTAAAGTGACAAATGTAGATCACATCCTTTTCTATGAAGCAGGAAAAAACATCTCATTAGCTAGTAGAACCTAGCAACCACAAAAAAACATCAGATTTTTTAAAACCCTGAATGTATGCAAATACAATCTTTCAATGACTAATACACATCTTGAAAACTGTGGATGCAGTAGTTCTGATCAGGGAAAATCTTTAAAAAGCAGAAGTTTAGTATTTAGATCTCAAAATTACCACACATACTGATTTATAATTAGAGTGTGACAGAATGGAATATTTGCAGGCAAAATTACTGTCAATGAAGTCTTACCTTTACTTTTAACGTCTTCTCCTGCTAATAGTGGTACATCCTCTGTCAGTGGTGGCTAAAAAGAAAGAAAAGCGCAATTAATCTTGTAAATAGTGTGGTGCACTGATTTTGGTTATCAAATATTCTTACGCTGTCGTGATTACTGAATGTAATTAGTTCTGGCTATTCTACACAATAGACACAGCACTTTACAAGCAAATCGTGGAACTTTACAGATGTCCAAATTCAATTCATCACTCTTTACAGGAACACATTATTTTTTGAAAGCAGGGGTTGAATTTAACATTTATTTGCTTTCTCCCCAAATCCCATTACAGTGGATATAAACACTACTTCTTAGTTACTGTTAACCATCAGAATCCTCCATAAAGCCTCCACGGACTCTCCATAAAGCGATTTTAAAAATATAATTAAATCATATAAGTTAAAATAAATCAATGCATACTTCAAGTTTCCAGGAAAGGTCAATTACTGATAAAACTGGAACCAATAGTCAGAGAATAGACTTTATATCGCCTCTAGTCTTTTATTTACTGCTTTTTAAATCCTGAGTTTTATGGCGCGTATAAACTAATGTCAATCTCATCCTACCACTTCTCACCATTACTGCTGGCTAACTTTCTCAAAACCACAATCATATCCACAATGAATTCAAATCCTGAAGGTCATGAAACATTGGGCTGGATTTTTAAAAGAGGTCTGAGTCCGGATCAGAGGCTGGCGGGCCCTTGCTGCCGGCCTCTGCCAGTGCCCCGCCCCAATCCCGACCCATTTTGAAAGAGGTCTGCGCAGGGTCGGATCGGCTGCCCACCAGCAAGTGGTGGGTAGCCAATTTACATTAATGAGATATGATTAAGGGGCTATTAAAGTCCTATTCCCATGCTGACTGGGATTTCCCCCTCCAGGATCATGGTCAGGCAGCTGTGGCATGTTAAAATATAAAATAAACTTAACTGCTCTTGTTCCATCGCTGACTACATCCTGACATCGGCAACTCCCATCTCGGCTGATGGGGCTGCCGATCTCAAAGTGAAGGGCCTCCTATTGGCCTATAGCTTTGGGAGCTCAAATTCCACCCCCGACTGGATGATGAAACCACCCCCTGGCCTTTAATAGGCTGAAGCTTTGAAAATTGCCTTGGGAGTGTCCAAAGCACGCCATGCGCGGCTGGGACCCGAAACTAGCCACATAGCTGGTTCCCAACGCGATTAAAAATTCAGCCCATTAATTGTGTTTCGCTCTCTACAGATGCTGTCTGGGCTGCTGAGTGTTTCCAGCAGAGTTTTTATTTCTGAACTCATATTCTACAGTTTTAGAATGGTGACTTGCTGACTGTTCTCAACCTGCAATCAGCTTCCCAGGATTATTTACAAGACCAATCACAAGCTTTTTCCAATAATCTCCTTGGACTATGTTTTGGGATCTTACTTCAATCACCCATCCTTCTTTCTCTCTCCTCGAGGAGGTGACTCATCAGGAGTACAGTTGCACAGGCACTAAATCATTCTGTACTTTATCCAAATGACGATTATTGTAGACTCGTGGATGAAGAACAATGTTAATAGGCTATTCAACTTTGTAGGGCATTAAAACCAAGCTTGATCTTGTTCTCACCCAACACCTACTCACTCTCACCTTCCAACCGGAGTCACTAGACAGCAATCAGAAGCAGTGGCCCTGACTGATTATTTTTTAACCCCTTTCTGTCGCACAGGGTCAAGGTGATCAATTGTGCTACTACCTCCCCACCCCACCTGAACAAACTCAGTTGATGATTGAATAACTTGTCAATACTCACTATACAGGTTGACGTGAAGAATAGTCATTTGAACAAAGTATTGGGGGTCTGCAGTGATCCAATGGATATAGACACCAGCAAGAATCAATAACTTCAGAGGAGCGGAGAAACATACCTTTTTATTTGTTGCGTTGATTGCCGCACAAGTGGAATTTACTATCGCAGAGGATGCTGAAGCCATAGTTTACCCAGGTTCTTAGAGGAAGCAAAGCCGACTGCAATAAAAACATACCATTTAGCTATGGCAACACTTCCACAGGTGAAAGTCTTCCTCAAAAATTAAATGAACCCTGCATGAATAGTACAATGAGACGTCTTGTATGATTTTTGATAACGTTTACATCTGTATTGGATGTCGATTTCTAACCTAAGTATAACAAAGTGATTCTTGATCTGTGTAACTGCACATCAATGGTACTTTATATTCTTGCCTCATAAAATATATCCCAGTTCATCAGGGTAGGTAACCCACTTCATTTCTGTGGTGTGTGCACTTTAGGGGGGGGGGTGAGGGGGGAAGAGACTTGGTGGGTGGTGGGAGAAGGAGGGACATAAGAATAAGAAACTGCAGGTTTCAACATAAATCGCATTGCTGGGAGAAAGTACCAAACAGAGGCCAGGCATCACTCCACAGAAGGAAGAATCATTTCCCCAGGTCCTTTGCACAGCAGTGCTAGCGCCGAGGTAAATATTACCCACTTGTGTTTCCAAGCCCAATTACTGCATTCCTAGGGAACAAAGAGGGAATCCATGCCTTTAAAATATAAATTGGACTCAATAAATTGTTATTCCCTTTTTCTGATGACTACAGCACACAGAACAAATTGGATGCACATGGAAAAACAATTTTATTTTACTAATCAAATATCCACACGGTATAGAGTGCTTTCGGATGCATACTTGTTTCAATGACAGCGTAATAGTGAAAACTGCCCTTTTGGCTTAGTCAAGTCCTCGAAGATGAGACATTTCTAGTGTTTGTAACATCTGTATCATCCATGCTTTGAATATAGAATTAATCAGGTAATAAAACTACATAATGGGCTGGCAGAGGAACGTGAACATTTTACAGAAAGTATTTTCAAGCACTCTATCCTTGAGACATTTAGATTCATGCCCTGCAAGTCACAAACAAAGTCAATGCTCCAATTAATTTTCATATGCATCAAACTTCAGATACCAAGAGTTATTGATATGGAGTTAGGATTTATTCACTAATGAGGCAAGAGTGCCCAGTAGAGCCTTTAACAAACCAAAAGTCAAACACAAACCAACAAGTAGGAAATCTAAGCATAAATAGAACAGAGATTTATTTTTATTTAGAGATACAGCACTGAAACAGGTCCTTCGGCCGACCGAGACTGTGCCGACCATCAACCACCCATTTATACTAATCCTACACTAATCCCATATTCCTACCAACTCCTCACCTTCCCTATATTCCCCTACCACCTACCTATACTAGGGGCAATTTATAATGGCCAATTTACCTATCAACCTGCAAGTCTTTTAAAAACTGTTCCAGGTTGCAGGACAATATAGACAAAATAACAACTTTATATAATGCTTTTTATGACGTCAGGACTTCCCAAAAAGTGTTTCAAAGGTAATGAAGTCCTTTTCAAATGTAGTCATTGTTGTCATATAGCAAACCCAGTAGCCAATTTTCAAACAGCAAAATCCCACAAACAGCATACAAAATTACAGAATCAGCAATAAGATAAATGACCTAATAATCTATCTTTAGTGATGCTTGTTGAGGAATAAATGTTGGCAAGGACACAGGGAGAGCTCCGCTGTTCTTCTTCGAACAGTGTCATGGGCTCTTTAGCACCCACCTCCAAGGGCAGATGGTCCTCAATTTAACCACTCATCTGAAATGTAGCCACTCTGACTTTGCAGCACTCCCTCAGTGCAGCAGTAAAGTGTCAGTAAGATCACATGCTCAAGTCTCTGGAGTAGGTTGAACTCAGGGCCTTCAGAGCCAAGACTAACACCATATGATTTTCCTCTGCCTTGACCATATAAAATTAAATAACTTACATTAATATAGCTATTTTAATGAATGTCCCAAGGTGCTTTACAGGACCATTATCAAACAAAGTATGATACTAGGCCAGAAAAGGAGATATTAGACCAGATGAGCAAAAACTTGGTCAAAGAGATAGGTTTTAAGGAGTGTCTTAAAGGAGGAAAGTGAACTGGAGAGGCATGGGGAGGGTATTCCAAAGCTTGGGCCTCGGCAATTGAAGGTGGCATCACCAATGACGGAGCAATTAAAGTCAAGGATGCACAAGAGGCCAGAAAAGGTGGTGCGCAGATATCGTGGAGGGTTTGGAACTGGAGGAGATTACTGAGATAGGGAGGGAGCGAGACTATGGAGGGATTTGAAAACAGGATGAGAATTTTAAAATCAAAATACTGCTTGACCAGAAGTCAATGTAGGTCAACAAGCACAGTGGTGATAGGAGAACAGGACTTGGTGTGAGTTAAGACACGGGCAGCAGAGTTTTGGATGACCTCAAGTTTACAGAGAATAGAACAGGCTAGGAATAGGGAAAAGCTTGGTCAAAATGTCTCCAATTGCTCAGTAGGTAAAATACTCTTGTATGACATGGTACTGAACCATATGGATTAGGAAGGTGCGCAGACTCCATCCTGGTTTGCGGTTAATTAGCTGAACTCAGCTCTACAATTGGCCTCAGATCACAGCTGTGGTTTCAATCGCTGATTGGTATCCAGCAAAAAGCGTGCATCTGTGAATGTCTGGTGAGGACTGGAACACAAGGTCCTGGCAGGCCAGGCTCACTGCCCAGGTTTGCACATAAAAGAACACCTGCATAGTTTGCTGTTGTCTGTAGAAGTGTGAATCAAGATCTTCAAGAGAAAAAAGGGCAGGGGGGATTTTTTTTTTATTTTAATCAGATTTAAATCATCACAGATGCAAATGCACAATTGGTGTGTGACCCGGGAGCTGCAAAAAATCAAAATTTTAAAAACAGCTTGCTGTTCAAATGTAGTATTTCAGAAATTACTGGAGAAACCCTTAGCCAACTGGATTCTTAACACTGTGTTCTGGCACTAAAATGCATTTTGGACTGAAACGATTCTTTGTGTCATTCTTTGTATAAATGCAGTAGTTACATCTCAGGAATTTTTGCTACGCCATTTTTAAAAAGCAAACAATTTACAAACTTGTACAAACACAGTTTTCATCCCACCATCTTGAGCTTCGTCTCCTAAATAAAATCCCGCACAGGTCAATTTTTCTCCTTGTGTGCCTATAGAATTTTCCTTCACCTACTTGCCTGAGGAAGGGGGCAAGGCCTGCCACCGCCGATGCCTGCCTCCAGGAACTGCCAGGACCCACTCAAACATGACTCGCCTTTTCAATTTTCCCTGTCCCGGCTAAATATTATGGCATGGCTTAAACCAACAACCGAGGCAGAAGAGCAGAATTTAAACTGTGCCCACTGCCACTCTGCACCGCTATTATCGATTATTCTAAGGTATTCCCCTTTACAAAATACTGCACTATTCATACTGTCCAAACATCAGAAACAGTGCCTCTGGATGGCTAGAAGGCAGCAGAAACATCCAGGAAAACACCAGGCTAGTTTTTTTTTCCATAAGAAAATGCAAGACTTGAGTGCACATCCATTTCTTAGCCAAGGCTCTAAACTGAATCTTCTCAGTAAGCTCCAATGCGAGTCCAGGCCAGTTTCAAAATTGTGGGGAATGTCTGTTGTTGGGACTCAGAAGAACCAGTACACAAATCCAATACCTGTTCGTTACAAGACAATAGCATGACCAGAACGTTCAGCAAATTTACTTAAAAATTGATAACAGAAGTGTTCTTGAATTCATTAGTAACATATTTACATCCAATTGCTGCATAATTTAAAGTTGGGTTGTCCGTCAAACAATATGATCATACTTTGAACTGAACTATTTCTCTTTTTAATTACCACCACTTAGATCTTTTAACCAGTTATTCAGCTTCATACCAGGAACATCACGTGATTGTAAAGGAGTATGCCACATGATAATAGCCCAGTAGGGTTTGACGAAAAATCCTCTCACAAAATTGTTTATTTGCTCAAGCAGACCGGAATCACTGTATAAACAGAAAGTCATGCTGACTTTAATGTGGTAAGATGATCTTCTGGCAAAGTAATTTTACCATACAATATGCTGCTACTTCAGTGTTCATATGCTGCTGTCCAATTCCAACTATGTGAAAATTTCACACCAAATTTACTGGTAGAACTACTTTTTTTTTTATTCGTTCTTGGAATATGGGTGTCTCTGGCTAGGCCAGCATTTATTGCCCATCTCTAATTGCCCTCGATAAGGTGGTGGTGAGCCACCTTCTTGAACCGCTGCAGTCCATGTGGTGTAGGGACACCCACAGTGCTGTAGGAAGGGAGTTCCAGTTTTTTGACCCAGCAACAGTGACATACAGTATACAAAGTCAATCCTCTTCCACAAAGGTAAGGCTCTCTATAAATGAAAGACCTACACACTCAAAGTAAAGGTTTCACCCATCCCTAGAGAGTACTTTGGTCTATAAAGACAAGTATTGTAGAATAGTGGTTATATTACGGGACCAATAATCCAGAGGCTTGGACTAATGATCTGGAGCCTTGAGTTCAAATCCCACTGGCAGCTGGGGAAGTTAAATTCAGTTAATTAAATAAATCTGGAATTTAAAAAAAGCTAGTCTCAGTAACAGAAACCATCAAACTACGGGATTGTTATAAAAACCCAGTTAGTGAACCAAACTCCTACAGGGAAGGAAAACTGCCATCCTTCCCTGGTCTGGCTTATATGTGACTCCAGACCCACCAGCAATGGGGTTAATTCTTAACTATCCTTTGAAATAGCCTCACAAGCTATTCAGTTGTACTAAATCACTACGAAAAACAATAAGAAAAAACTGAATGAACCATCTGCCATCGACTTCAGCACCAGACACAGCAAAGGCACACCTAAACCGAGTCATCCCTGGAAACCCCTCTTTCATAACATCTGGGCACTTGTGTCAAAATTGGGAGAGCCTGACACACACACACTCAAAATCATTCCTGTCAGAAAATGTCCCAGACTCCATCAGAGGCAGGACAGTCACACCAAAGGTAGTGGCACAGAGGTGTACAGTCGGAAGGGCGTAGCCCTGGGAGATCTCAATATTGACCCCAGAGCCCATTAAGTTTCATGGGATCAGGTCAAACAGGGGCAAGGAAACCTTCTGCTGATTATCATCTACAGGCCTCCCTCATCTGATGAATCATTTCCCCATGTTTAACACCACTTGGAAGAAGCACTGAGCATAGCAAGTGCACAGAATGCACTCTGGGCATGGTACTTCAATGTTCATCAAGCACCACTAGTGACCAAGCTTGTCGAGTCCTATAGGATGTAGCTGCCAGACCAGGCCTCTAGCGGATGGTGAGAACCAACACGAGGGAAAAACTTACTTGGCCTCATCCTTGCCAATCTACCTGTCGCAGGTGCAACTGAAAATGATAGTGGTGACAGATGTGAACATCACACAGTCCTTGTGATGTAGTCCTGTCTTCAACGTTGAGGAGATCCTCCAATGTGTTGTGAGTCAATACCACTGTGCTAAATGGGACTGATTCAAAACTGAGCTAAACAATGGGCATCCATGAGGTGCTGTGGGCTGTCAGCAGCAGAATTGCAAACCACAATCAGTAATCGCATGGCCCAGTACATCTCTACCAATACTCACCCTGGTTCAATGAGGAGTGTAGAAGAGGATACCAGGTGCAGCACCAGGCATACCTAAAATTGTGGTGCCAATCTGATGAAATTACAACACAGGACTACATGTGTCGTCAGCGGCTGTCTCTCCATTTGAGGAGGACGTCTTACTCAAGGTCACTAGTTTCTATCATGGGTCTTCAGATGACTGAACAGACCTATTCTTGACCCGCAGATCTTTCGGCACATGGGGCAGGACATCCCATGAGGTAGTGGGATCCGGAGTACAGGATTTGCTTCCTTCTTTTCCCTCTCGCTGCCACTCTGCTGCATCATTAAGGTGTTTGGAATCCAAGCATGATGCAGCTTGATGGACAAATTGTTGCCATTTTGAACGATTGATAGCAAGCTCCTCCCAGTCATCAAAATCAATGCTGCCGCATTTCAAAGAGAGCCTCAGAGTGTCTTTGCTAAACAGCAAAAGCAGCATGCTATACACAGAGCTAAGCAATCTCACAACCAATGGATCGGATCAAAGATCCGCAGTCCTGCCACATCCAGGCATGAATGGTGGTGGATAACTGAAGAGGTTCCATGAATATCCCATTCTCAATGTTGGTGTGTGAGTGCAAAAGGCAAGGCTGAAGTGTTTGCAACCATCTTCAGCCAGAAAGGCTGATTGGATGATCCATCTCGGCCTTCTGCTGAGGTCCCCACCATCTCAGAAGTCAGTCTTCAACTAATTTGATTCACTCCACATGATATCAAGAAACTACTGAGCGCACTGGATGTGGCAAAGGTTATGGGCTCCAACCACATCCCAGAGGTAGTGCTCAAATCTTGTGCTCCTGCATTAGCCGTGCCTTTAGCCAAGCTGCATCAGTACAGCTACAACACTGGCATCTACCTGACAGAGTGGAACATTGCCCAGATACATCTTGTCCACAAAATGCAGGAGAAAACCAACCAACCAAGTACTGCCCCATCAGCCTACTCTCAACCATCAGTAAAGTGATGGGTGCCATTGACAGTGCTATTAAGCGGCACCATTAACCTGCTCATGGGCGGCACAGTGGCGCAGTAGTTAGCACCGCAGCCTCACAGCTCCAGCGACCCGGGTTCAATTCTGGGTACTGCCTGTGTGGAGTTTGCAAGTTCTCCCTGTGACCACGTGGGTTTTCGTCGGGTGCTCCGGTTTCCTCCCACAGCCAAAGACT